>NC_081856.1:52069129-53269129 GCF_963259705.1 Myotis daubentonii
TGATGGTGATGGTGGTGGTGGTGATGGTGGTGATGGTGGTGGTGGTGGTGGCGGCGGTGGTGGCGGTGATGGTGGTAGTGATGGTGATGGTGGTGATGGTGGTGGTGGTCATGGTGATGGTGGTGGTGGTGGCGGTGGTGGTGGTGATGGTGGTGGTGGCGGCGGTGGCGATGGTGGTGGTGGTGGTGATGGTGATGGTGGTGGTGGTGGTGGTGATGGTGGTGGTGGTAGTGGTGGTTGTAGTGGTGACGGTGATGATGGTAATGGTAATGGCGGTGGTGATGATGGTGATGATAGTGACGATGATTGTGATGATGATTAGAAGGAGCAGTAATAACCCGAGAGGTCCAGACCCAAGAAGGTCTGGGACTTGGGAAGCTAGTGGCTTCACTGCCTAGCGATTGTGTGGTGTGTAGAGGTTTAAAATGAGTATAAAGGTGAACAAATGGACTTGGGCAAATAAATGTTGATTGAAAGCAGTAAAAGAAATTCCCACTCAGCTGGAAAGACAAACTTTCTCTTTAGTTTCTGCCACGAACTCTTCCATATGCTGAGGACACACGGCAGACAAAATTCTTGTCCAACAGAATGTATGCTCTGGAGAGAGAAAACAAGGGGCATGCCTGCGGATAAATGAATATGGGAGACATGCACAAGTATAATGTCTTGTGAAATTAGAGCCGTCGCTGTGAATAGAGAGATGAGTTCTGTCCTGGGGTGGAGCGGGTGAGCACTCTTCCCCCAGAGTTGTCAGAACACTCTCCTTGAGAAGCAGGTTTCCTAGTTGAAACTGAAATGATGAGAAAAGGAGACTCCAGCTTATGGAGGATGGTGTAAGGCATATGAGGATTAGGGGACTTTTCCCTGAGTGAAAGGAAGATGAGTGGATGGTTTAATCGGGGGAAGACCTAATCGGATTCTGCCTTAGGCGATTACTCTGGTTGCTGAATGTAGGGTATTAAGCTGCCGAGGGGTCATCCCACAAGAGCCGGAAACTCACACACTAGCATTTAGAGAAGCTGGGCTTCTGATCAGAGCCTTGCCCACCCTGTAGGGCACCTGCCCCTGGAGTCCTGAAATGCACGTGCCAATCCCGTCCTCCCACCCCTGCCCCTGTGCCCTCCTCGCCACCGTCACCACATTCCCTCTCCACCTCCTTGCTTTTCCTGAAAAGGAGTCAGAACTCTCTATGAAGCACCAGGAATCATCTGGAGAGAGCAGAGTGAGCGGGCCCAGTGTGGTGTGAGGAGGGCTCTTCACATGTGGCACATGCCTGTGCACAGATGTCATGCATACTTCCCCTAGCGATCAGCACGCTGGGATGCCAAGCTCCCACAGCAGTCACACCGCACTCTTCCCACACCCTGCCCCCCACCTGTGTTGAGCTGTCACTAGCCACACCTGTATGCCTGGGAGGCCAGATGGCCAGTGCCAGGGACAGGCTGTGACATTGGAGGCTGTGACGTGTGAGTCCCTGCATAGACCGCCCCCCCCCCCCACCCAACACACACACACACCGACTAAGCTCGTGCTTAGGAAACTCAAGTAGGGCTCAAAGAGAAAATGAGGAAATCTGCCTTCAGGAGAGTGTACAGAACCGTTCACTTCAGAACAAAGGCCAGAACGGCATTTTCAGGTGACCGTGCTTTCCTATTTGCGTACGTGCTGACTGAGTGCAGCCTTCTCAGGCCCCAGGGCTCCAGGGGAAGTACCCTGCCCTGGTCCACCCATCCTCACCAGCTTGCACCCACCCCTGTGTCTCCAGATCCCTGCTCCGTGCCACCCCCGTTCCAATCACTCACCCGTCACAATCCTTTCCCAGACACCTGCCTGCGGTGCTGCTCTTCCCCGTGAAAGCGCCGGCTCGAAGCTAAGGCTCCAGGCTTTCACCTGGTGCACAGGCCCCGTGCGTCTCCCTCCTCTGTCCCCCTCACCTGCGCCTGCACCGCACCTTCCAATGGATGCCCTTCTGTCCATCTCCCTGGCCTCCCTGGTGAGCGCTGAGACCTTCCTCCTCTCAGATTCACACAACATGCTGGACACACACCCGCCAGCAGGCTCACTGTGGGATTCTCAGCCTAGAAGTACAAGCTGTTGGGGACTCAAGGTGAAGGGGTCATGGACCTCAGTTATCCGTCACTAAACGACTCCAGGTGAAGGGGTGCATGGGACTCAGTTACCCATCACTAAACAAAAATGAGAGAGAGGAGAGAGAGAGAGAGAGAGAGAGAGAGAGAGAGAGAGAGAGAGAAGAGAGAGCGCGCTACAGCATCATCAAGGGTGTGGGATAAAAAGGTTACAATGATACTACTTTGTGATCTTTTTGTTTTTAATATTTTTATTGATTTCAGAGAGGAAGGGAGAGGGAGAGAGAGAGAAACATCGATGATGAGAGAGTCATGGATCGGCTGCTTCCTGCACTCTCCACACTGAGGATCAAGCCCACAACCGGGGCGTGTGCCCTTGACCGGACTCCAATCCGGAACCTTTCAGTCCCCAGCGCGGGGCTCTATCCACTGAGCAACACTGGCCAGGGCTATCTGTGTGTGTGAGATTTTTAAGACCCACTGTGCTCAATGATTCCTGAAGATCAACGCTCACTTCCGTCCACTTATTCACTCCTGAAATTACCCAGCTTCTGCTGCACCCCTCCCGTCCCGTCCCTGTGGAACGGGTTCTACAACAAACTCATGGGCCTGGGTTAACCCTGACCCCCTGCTCGTCACTCAAGGGCTCCTCTGGACAAGGTGTGGTCTGCACTGTTGCAGGGGTGACTGTCTCGGGCTGTGTGGCTGAGTGATGGATGATGGATATACGCTGTACAAATAAAATAGCGCAAACACACGATGGGAAAAGAAGAGCCAGATGTCAAAAAAAAAAGAGGCCCTGAAAATAACATTCAAATGTATGCAAATTGCTTAATTAATTGACCTCATTTGTGTATGCAGATATGCTGTCCCTTTCCCTTTGTGAATTGGTTAATTTTCATTGTGCTCCAAAACAATATTCCGAGGCTGATTAAACCCTTTCAAGCTATAGGTTAATATTTAATTCATAGGTAAACACCTTTATAAACATCAATCAAATTCAAATTACTCATTTCATAAACACCGTCTTTCTCATTTTCGGCTAATAGATGTGTTTGCTGTGTTTACTCAGCGTTGGTCTTGAGGAGTTCATGTTTGGGGAGACGACGGTTATTTAAACGGCAACCTAGTGTTCACTTTCCAGTTCATCTTCCCCCTAGTTCCCAACGGTCTGTTATAAAGATTTAGCAGAGTCTTCGTTTGGGCGGGGGGTGGGGCGCGTGTACAATATAGTGCCAATTCTCAGGGGACGATGGCACCCAGAGCCCTTCCTGGCACAGAGCCGGCCAAGGAAAGGCCGCCGCCTGCTCAGCTGCGCGCATGGTGCAGAGCCCTCGCGGGGCCAGCGCAGCCGCAGACCTCGCCCAGCGTGGCCACGCGTCTGCTTGTCTGTCATCAGTTAAATGATTGATTGATGTGTTTATTCATTGTTTCTTACCTCTCCATCCCTCCACCCAAACAGTGATCCACTCCATCAACAGCTGCAGAGTGTCCTGCATTGGAATCTGAAAATGCCTGATCCCGTGCCAATTCCTGGGCTGCATCACAGACCCACGGAAGCCGCCATGTCCGCATTCTTAATACACGTCCAGAGTGCGGACTGCATGCATCAGAGCTACGCAGATATGTACACGTGTACTGTGCGCGCTTGGTGCCACACCCTGGCCGAGGTGCTGAGCACTGGGGCTGCAGCTGTGGGTGAAACAGACACTCCTTCCTGTAGGCACGGACTGTACCATTAAGTACAACTGGCACCATGACAGGGGCACGTGAGGGATTACGGGGCTACGGATCCGAGATCCTAACGCGGGGTGAGGCAGGAAAGGCCCCTGAAACAGCCGTGCTTAAGTGAGCCTGCGGTTGAACGGGGTTTAGCCACATGAGGGAAGATTCAGCCAGGTTACCTGGTTCTACGCTCAGGCTGTGGGATGGGTAATAGGAATGAGAAGGTGACATAGGCCTGTAGTTTTATCACCTGGGGAAGACTGACAGAGGGAGAGAGGTGTAGTTATAAGCACCAACTCAAGGCGACCTGAACAGGCGTTGGGGACAGTGCTTGAAGCCAGGTCACCACTGCGGGACTCTAGGTAAGTCAATCTTTTGCTCCCGGTTCTTATTTTATGAAGTAGCACAGTAGTTCTTCTTCACAAGAATGCTCTACGGCGGAGGGATACGACACACGGAGCAAACACCAGAGCAGCACAGGGAGCGCTGCTGGTCTCGGGAAGGCTTCTCAGAGGCGGCAGAACAGGCCAGTGCCTGCGTCCCAGGATCCCGCTGGCCATGGCCACGGTCAGTGCGCTCGGAGACTCGACCATCTCTCACCCTCCAAATGCCGCTGGGGGACCAAACCTGAAGGCTGTGTTGTTCATTCTTGATGCTATGCCCCCAGATCCAGTTGTTGAAGTTTTAGGACTTGGGATCTCAGAATGTGACTTTACTTGGAATACAGTAACTGCAGCTGTAATTACTTCAGATGAGATCATACTAGTCGGGTGTGCTTCTAACCCAGTACAACTGGTGTCCTTATAAAATGGGGAAACTTGGCCAGGCCAGCGTGGCTCAGTGGTTGAGCATCCACCTATGAACCGGGAGGTCACGGTTGGAGTCCTGATCAGGGCACGTTCCTGGGTTGCAGGCTTGATCCCCACTAGGGGACGGGCGTGCAGGAAGCAGCCAATGATTCTCATCATAGGCGTTTCCTTCTCTCTCTCTCTCCCTTCCTCTCTGAAATCAATAACAATATTTTAAAAGTAATACTAGAATGGGGAAACTTGGACACGGCATGTACACAGGGAGAACGCCGTGTGAAGGTGAAGGCAAAGACTGGAGTGAGCCTTCCACAAGCCAAGGAACACCAAAGACAACCAGCGGAGCCAGACGCCAGGAGAAGGCAGGAAACAGGCCCTGCCTCGCAGCCCCGGGAGGAATCAGTCCTCCGGACACCCTAGCTTTGAACTTCTCACCTCGGGGCCGGTGAGGCAGCACATTTCTGTGGTGTAAGCCACACGGCTTGTGGCTCTGTTACGCAGCTTAGCCAACTAGCACACTAGTTGGCCATTGTCCGTTTTATCATTTGTAACATCTTCCTTGTTCTCTGGAGTGTTTTCTTGCTCTGAAGTCTACTTGATCTAACTTTAAAATAGTCACTTCAGGCTCTTTTTTATTTTAAAATGGTCATTTGCTTCATATACTATTTTCTATCCTTTTGCTTATAATTTATCTGTATGATCACATTTACTGAGTATATTTTTACACTTAATGAGAATATTTTATAGACAGTTAGATCTCTCCCCTCCAACTAATGGCCATCCCTGTCTATTAATTGGTGTGTTTTGACTACTTGCATGTAATGCAATTTGTGATATTAATTATTTACTCTGTTTGTCTCCTTTGGGTTTTGTTCTTTCATTCTTTATCTACTTCCTTCTTTTGTCCTCTTTGTATATGTTTTAGCCTTCACGTAACTAATCGATGGGTTCTGAGCCATACTCTTTGGGTTTTCTTAGTGTTTGCTGTAGGGAATACAACGTGCACCCTCACCCTGCCCTTTCTAGTCTGCTGACATGACTCTTTCCAGTAGAACGGTTATGTTTCCTTCCGCCTTAGGTTATAGTTTGTATGCATTACATTTCACACATCAAAGGGAGACAGAAACTAGTGTGGCCCTGTCCCTTTCCAAGCTGCCTCTTCACACTGTGACTGTCTACCTGTCTGGCATTAGTTCACCAGCAGCCGGTGATCAGCGCTGTCGCTGCCCAGCCAGGACTGCACTCAGCATTTGACATTTCTCAGTGACCAACAGTTCTCTCTCGGGCAACAACCACTGTCATTAGGACAGTCCCATGGGCCGGAGAAGTCAGAAGCACGGGAAAATTCTAGGTGGAAACAGGGCTTCAAAAGACCCGTCCCCCTGTGGGAAGGAACTGCCAAGAATCTGGGTCACCAGCCAATCAGGCCGCTGCCCATCTCAGAGCTCTATCCCCATAGGGTCCTGCCACGAACCAGAGGGCGGAGGGCAGCCAGTGAGCACAGACGGGGCGGATGGACACTGTGCTTCAGAGGCGGGCAGTTACCCAGGGGCGCGGCTCTAGTTCACAGGAGACAATTGGTCAGTTTATGAGACTGGAGTCTGGCCACGCCTGCAGACATCCTTCTAGCTCAGCGCCCCTTGGGGATCACGTGACCTTAAGTTAGCCGGTGCCATGTGACTCGTGTCCAGACCAGCGCCGAGTAGACCATGCATCTGAACGCATTTACTGAGCGGGACATAAGAGGAGCCGCATCCTGTGTGAGAACTCTATTCAGCAGAGACGCTCCGGGTTAGGCAACGACTGAGCCCCACATGCGAATCCAGAGCAGAGGACGGGAGAGGCAGGGACAGTACAGAATGGGGGCTAGAGAGAGCCAGAGGGCAGCTGGAAGCAGACCTGGGCTCCTGCGTCAGGCAGCTGGTTGTCAGTGCAAATCCCGAGTTAGTGGGACAGCCGGGGGCCAGTTACCCAGCCTCCGACATCTGTTCCTTCAGCTGCACGAGGCGGAGGGTAAGCTACACGACGGGGCTGTGACAGGCTGAGTGAGGGTCCGCGTGTAAGTGCTCAGGCTCAGAAGAACCCCCCGTCCCGTCGGCTGCCTCGGTCCTTTCCCAGGGACCGGGCAGGCCAGGCAGGGGCAGGCGCACGGCGGGCACCGCTTCACATCCCCAGTCTTCACCCTGTGACCTCTCGGGCCCCAGCCCACGGTCAGATGCCACCTCTCCCCTGGTTCCGATGCCCAGATCAGCCATCACATCCCGAAGCCCTTCCCCACGTTCCCAGCATGCCGCGCACACGCCTCTCCTGTGAAATCTCCCTCCTCAAGCCGCACTGTGCACTCCCCAGGGCAGAGACTGGGTCCCTTTCATCCCTGCGTCGCTAGACACCGTGAGGCCCAATGACTGCATGGCTGGGGACATGTATTCACATCACCACCACTGCTCTCATGAAGGACACGAGGTGCCGCTGATGCACATACTCACGGTCCTCAGACCCGAGAGCAGAACCCTCCCCTCCCCGCCTCGCTCTCACCGGGTCCTTTCACTTTCATGCTAGCTTTTCCCTTTAAAGTTCCTGCATTTTCTCCGCCACACACGTTGCCAGGAATCACTGAACAGGGCTTGCCTTCGCAGCCTTGTGCTTGCGAAACGGTTAAATGGTTGTCTATTTTGAGGACTAATACACAGCTGTTGCCATAGATACCCGATCGCAGAGCTAATTAGCCGACCACGTCTGAAGCCCTGCGGATGACACTTATAATAACAGCGCCAGCTTCTCCTCAATTAGGACATCGCTCCTGCTTCTCCGTGGAAACGTGGGTGCGACTCGGTGTCTGGGGAGACCGAGCGTAAGGACTGGGTGGGAGCCTGTCTGTCCGCCTCCCCACCTGGGAGTCCGCAGCCCCGCTCAGCAAGCTCCGGAGCAGGTGCCTGGGCAGCGATGCCCACTCCACCGCACGCCGGGCTTTAAGGTGCTGGGGCCTGTGCCGATCCCTCCGCCCTCGCCAAGGGCAGGGGTGGCGCGGAAGCAATGCCCCGCTTCGCAGTCAGGAGTGGGAGCCGTGCGTCTCCTGACATCCTGCCGCCGCCGGTGCATTGTGGGTACTCAGCAAGCCCTGAACTTGAACTGCGGGACCGCCCGAGGGTCCGCAGGTGCAGACCTTCCTAATTTAAAAAAAAAAAATATTTTATTGATTTTTTACAGAAAGGAAGGGAGAGGGATAGAGAGTTAGAAACATTGATAAGAGAGAAACATCGACCAGATGCCTCCTGCATACCCCCCACTGGGGATGTGCTCACAACCAAGGTACATGCCCTTGACCGGAATCGAACCCGGGACCCTTCAGTCCACAGGCCGACGCTCTATCCACCGAGCCAAACCGGGCAGGGCTGCAGACCTTCCTAAACAGCAGGGGCGGGTTAAGAGCCCCGCCCCCATTGCGCTCCGTGGTGTCCATCCCCCACCTCTGCATTTGCCTCACATGCAGAATAGCGACCTGGTCCCGCTGTGCTATAATCACTCGCTGCCTGTCCTGTAGACGTTACAGGAGGCAGACGGATGCTTTCCCCGAGTCCATCCGCTCAGAAGGTCCCTCCCGGTGGCTGGTGAGGCATAAACAACGCTATGGAAGGCGCCCAGCGCGCGCTCTGCAGGTCTCTAGTGGTAGGGACTCGGGAACTGTGAGCGACAGCACCCCACCAGCTCGCTGCGTCCTCCCCCCCTGCAGCCCCTCTGCCCTCCGAGTGTCCAGACCATCTGCCCCCATGGATGGCGCTGACCCTGCTCTCCAAGGCCCGCGTCCATGCCTGCGGCGGCCACCATGGCCCACGGCCCACAGGGTGGAAACGAAGCGTCAGACCTCCGCCGGAAAGGTCCTTTATGCTCCTCCCCGTGGGCTGCGCCCCCTCCCCCCGCACTGGTGGCTCCCATGCCCCAGGTCCCCCGCGGTCTACCTGTAAATGGCCCACACGGCTGGACTGTCACCTCTGGCGCCTTCCCTCACCCGCCCCGGTTTGGGGGCCCTGCATGGTCTTCCCATCGCCCCCCCAACCTGTGCAAACATGTACCGTAGCCTGTATCGCTTCCTTCCATACATGCTCCTGTCTGCAGCCTCCAGGGCCTGCAGTGCACAGCTCAAACAAGTGTGGGTGAGGACAAGGAGCTCAGAGAGTGGGGAGAAAGCGTGGGATCGCAGTAGGAAACACCCCGATTTCTAAGCTTTCCAGCAGAACTCAAGGGTTACCATGGAGAGAGGCCACTCTGACCTCCCAGCCTGGGGGGTCAGGAGTTTCAGCCAGGGGGTTCCCCTAGCTGAGAGCCTGCTCCTCAGGGGCTTGTCCTCCGATGCCCCCTGCAGGGCTGCGGTAGGAGCGCGTGGGCACAGGCACGCTCAGGGGCCATGGGCCCCCTCCTCACTGGGCACAGCCTCCTGGGAAAAGCTGGCACCTGAGTGAGCGTGTGCGCTGGGCACCGACCGCATCAGGCACCAGCCTGTCGCGCCGTGAGTGGTGGAGACATACCCTGGGGCCAGCAGAGGCCCGAGACCACGCCAGTCCGCTGAGTGTGGGGCCCAGAGGACCTCAGATGGATCCATTTCCTTCCCGTCCTGGTGGCCTGGGCCAAACCACACCCTCTCCCTTCCACAGGCAGAGGGCTGTCCCGTGTCCTTCCTGGCCTCTGTGAAGATTAGTGCGGTGACGGCTGGAAAAGTGCTGCGAGAGCGGTAAATGGATGTACAAATGGAAGGGATGAGGGGATTAGCTACAATCCAGTAAAGATTTTCTCTTTTATAGAACAACCCGCTCAATGTCAGTCCGGAGCGTGGCTGGCACACACAGCACATGCGCCCCAAACGAGCCTTAATCTTCTCCCGGTCCCCCCGAGTGGTTCCGCAAACTTCCTCCTCCCCCCTCTCCACTCACCCAGGTCCTCACCGGACCGCTTTAGGGAGACTGCATGGTGCTGCGTGTTGTGTACGGGTTGAGTGGTGTACAATGAAGTGTGTGTGCGTGTGTGTGTGGTGTGCAATGAAGTGTGTGTGCATGTGTGTGTGGTGTACAATGAAGTGTGTGTGTGTGTGTGTGGTGTGCAATGAAGTGTGTGTGCGTGTGTGTGTGGTGTGCAATGAAGTGTGCGCGTGTGTGTGTGGTGTGCAATGAAGTGTGCGCGTGTGTGTTGGTAGTGTGGATTGTTCAGTGGAAGAAGCCCCCCCCCCCCCAAGAAAAAAGTCAGAGAAATGACAAAAGATCCTCTTTTAGTCCTGTTTGTTGGGCTGTTTGTTAACAGAGGCTGACAACAAAATACGCCTAACAAATACAACAAAATGTTCCCATCCTTGTTTGACATGTTCCTTGTCTCTTTTTGTTAAAGGTTAGTTATTATCTGACTCTTTAAACTTTTAACCATCTTCCCCAAGCATCCTGCCAATTCTCTCTCTCAAGAAAACTGATCCTGACCCTGCATGAGACAGTGGCTGGTGTGAGACAACCTTCCAACTCATTAGCTGTGACCTCTGACCCTCACAGGAGCCGGTCTAACACTCTGTGACCTCTGACTCATCACGTGTGTCTCTCTTCCCTCCTGAGCCCCTGGAGGTCAGGGACTGTGTCTACTCACCTCACACCCCCCTCCTGGCTCCTGCCAACCACATAAGCACTCTTCTTTATTGAATGATTGAAACAATATATGTACCCGTCTACCAGCATACACATATTTTTGTCCTTGTTCTGCTGTTTTCCACTGCATATTTTTATATTACACATGAAATACATTGCTCTGTAACAAATCCTTCTCTCAATTCTTTTCTGTATAAATGCATACTCAAAATAAAACTCAGAGATTATTCCTATTTACTCCCAGATATAGCTTTGACTTTCTATAGCAAAATATGCATTAAGCTACGAAAGGGAAAGCGAGAACAATGCAATTTCATTCTCCTATGTTTTGAATTGAACTCCCGTGAAGTCGATGTGAATTGATTGGAAGCAGATCCTGAGAAAACTCATTTTGTGACGCCGTGTGACTCTGTGCTCTGCCAGCCACGCCTGCGCCCGGCGGGATGGGGGGCTGGAGGGGAGATGAAGGGGGAGGAGGAATATTTGAAGGCAGCAGATAGAATGAGAAAGAGCATCAGTCATGGGAGAGTATTCCAGGCACCATCCGCCAGAAAAATCATCTTTTTTTCTTTCTGGGGAGGGTAATTAACTCCTCCCACTGCTGCGACACAGCACCTTACAGAGGTCATTGTCATGGTTTTCTACTCACAGAGAGCCGTGCCCGTGAATTGTGCCATTTTCATGGATTTACAAAACAGCTCTTAGGGACAAAAGTAATTAAAGATCTAAGTAGACAGTTTATAAATTCTGGATACGTAAGACAATGCCTCCGCATTTTATGGGCTAACGTTTGAGAACATGCACCTTCAAAAACTAGCATTTTATTTAATGCCAGGCTCAACTCATGTGCACTGTAATTAAACACACCACTAGCACTGGAAGTACCTGGATTCTGCTCTACGTGTCATGGTGAGGAGACACTGGTGGACAGTGTGAGCCCACATGTAGGAGATTCTTACATATTGCTTTTATTTTATTTTATTTTTTAAGATTTGACCTAACATTTATTAAAGCTTCTTGAGACAAGCGCTACTTAAAATTAGTGTTTGAACTTGGACAATATTAATATCCAACCTATGTTGAAGTGGTATGTGGAAGGTACTTACATATTTGTTGAATATGCCCATAAATCACAAGTTTGCTGATATTTTATCAAGCAGAATGTAGCTCCTTTTCAGTCCTTGAGGGAGACAACAGTGACCTGCCGTTGCTCTGGGCGCCACCTCTGTGAATACTGACACACACTGTGTCCGGTTCTGCGAGGATTGATACACACTGTGTCCGGGTTCTGTGAGGATTGATATACACTGTGTCCGGGCTCTGTGAGGACTGAAATACACTGTGTCCGGGTTCTGTGAGGACTGATATACACTGTGTCCAGGTTCTGTGAGGACTGACATACACTGTGTCCGGGTTCTGTGAATACTGACATACACTGTGTCCGGGTTCTGTGAGGACTGACATACACTGTGTCCGGTTCTGTGAGGACTGACATACACTGTGTCCGGGTTTTGTGAGGACTGAAATACACTGTGTCCGGGTTCTGTGAGGATTGATATACACTGTGTCTGGGTTCTGTGAGGACTGACATACACTGTGTCCGGGTTCTGTGAGGACTGACATACACTGTGTCTGGATTCTGTGAGGACTGATATACACTGTGTCCGGGTTCTGTGAGGACTGACATACACTGTGTCCGGTTCTGTGAGGACTGACATACACTGTGTCCGGGTTCTGTGAATACTGATATACACTGTGTCCGGGTTCTGTGAGGACTGACAT
Source organism: Myotis daubentonii (assembly GCF_963259705.1). Lineage (NCBI taxonomy): Eukaryota > Metazoa > Chordata > Mammalia > Chiroptera > Vespertilionidae > Myotis > Myotis daubentonii. The sequence goes on from NC_081856.1 coordinate 52,081,148, forward strand.
ACACTGTGTCCGGGTTCTGTGAGGACTGATATACACTGTGTCCGGGTTCTGTGAGGACTGATATACACTGTGTCCGGGTTCTGTGAGGACTGATATATTGTGTCCGGGTTCTGTGAGGACTGACATACACTGTGTCCGGGTTCTGTGAGGACTGATATACACTGTGTCCGGGTTCTGTGAGGACTGATATACACTGTGTCCGGGTTCTGTGAGGACTGATATATTGTGTCCGGTTCTGTGAGGACTGACATACACTGTGTCCGGTTCTGTGAGGACTGACATACACTGTGTCCGGGTTCTGTGAGGACTGATATACACTGTGTCCGGGCTCTGTGAGGACTGAAATACACTGTGTCCGGGTTCTGTGAGGACTGATATACACTGTGTCCAGGTTCTGTGAGGACTGACATACACTGTGTCCGGGTTCTGTGAATACTGACATACACTGTGTCCGGGTTCTGTGAGGACTGACATACACTGTGTCCGGTTCTGTGAGGACTGACATACACTGTGTCCGGGTTCTGTGAATACTGACATACACTGTGTCTGGGTTCTGTGAGGACTGATATACACTGTGTCCGGGTTCTGTGAGGACTGACATACACTGTGTCCGGTTCTGTGAGGACTGACATACACTGTGTCCGGGTTCTGTGAATACTGATATACACTGTGTCCGGGTTCTGTGAGGACTGACATACACTGTGTCCGGTTCTGTGAGGACTGACATACACTGTGTCCGGGTTCTGTGAATACTGATATACACTGTGTCCGGGTTCTGTGAGGACTGACATACACTGTGTCCGGGTTCTGTGAGGACTGACATACACTGTGTCCGGGTTCTGTGAGGACTGATATACACTGTGTCCGGGTTCTGTGAGGACTGATATATTGTGTCCGGTTCTGTGAGGACTGACATACACTGTGTCCGGGTTCTGTGAGGACTGATATACACTGTGTCCGGGTTCTGTGAGGACTGACATACACTGTGTCCGGGTTCTGTGAGGACTGATATACACTGTGTCCGGGTTCTGTGAGGACTGACATACACTGTGTCCGGGTTCTGTGAGGACTGACATACACTGTGTCCGGGTTCTGTGAGGACTGACATACACTGTGTCCGGGTTCTGTGAGGACTGACATACACTGTGTCCGGGTTCTGTGAGGACTGATATACACTGTGTCCGGGTTCTGTGAGGACTGACATACACTGTGTCCGGTTCTGTGAGGACTGACATACACTGTGTCCGGGTTCTGTGAGGACTGAAATACACTGTGTCCGGGTTCTGTGAGGACTGACATACACTGTGTCCGGGTTCTGTGAATACTGACATACACTGTGTCCGGGTTCTGTGAGGACTGACATACACTGTGTCCGGGTTCTGTGAGGACTGATATACACTGTGTCTGGGTTCTGTGAGGACTGACATACACTGTGTCCGGGTTCTGTGAATACTGACATACACTGTGTCCGGGTTCTGTGAGGACTGACATACACTGTGTCCGGGTTCTGTGAGGACTGATATACACTGTGTCCGGGTTCTGTGAGGACTGATATACACTGTGTCCGGGTTCTGTGAAAACTGATATATTGTGTCTAGTTCTATGAGTGGAAGTGTTCTGTTTGCTCTACTCCGGGGGGATCACTGAATTCGCTTCTTCCTCTCAGGCTTCCTTTAGGTTTGTTAACATGACCTTAGCTATTTCCACTGACTTCGCCTTTGGAAATGCAGCCTCTGCTAATTCTCCTTTGACTGGGCGTTTCCTGTCAGTGAGGCACCACCCCCGCCCCCACCAGGTTCTCCCTGCTCAGGTTCCGTCCATCAAGGAAAGGTGAGCGGACTGCACAGTGTTAATGGTGGGGCGCACTTCTTGCTAATTTGTTCTCTTTCCTCTCTATCCAGTCCTAGGAGTGGATGAAACTATTAGACTGTGAATGTTTTGCATTAGCTTACCTAATTATGAAGGATCCCTTCAACTTCCCCTTTAAATCTAATTCGGGCTTCTCTTTCCAGACTGATTCAATTAAGATTCATCTCAGCTGCGGAACCCTGTCCTCCTAATTGTTCTTTTTAAGTCTTTTCAAGACGCATCAAATTCCCAAGTGCTGCCGGCTTCTCTGTTTCACCTCCAATTCTTTACTTAATGAAGCCAAAAAGATAGGCCATTGCACAGTTCCTTTATTTTTATTGGACCTGCCTGGGAGAATTTGTCCAATTCTGCTGAAATTCAACTAATTTGAAATTTTCACCAGAATGTAAAGCCAATTCTGTGTATGTCTAGCATGTGGAAGTTACTGTCAATAAAGTTTTATTTAAAACGTTTTGACCAAGTGCCTATTATGTGCCAGGCACTCTTAAGTGTGCTGCCGTTTCAGCAGGCACGGCACCAGGAGGCTGTGATCACGTGGGGCGATAAGGGTCACATGCCCTGAAGATGGTATTGGCAAAGAGATGGACACCCATTTCTACTGAGAGAAGGGGCGTGGTGAGAGGCGGCCGGGGGAGGTGACGCATAAGCTCTGTCCAGAGAGATGGGAATGAATACGGCCAGAAGCAGCCATGGGAACGATTCAGGTGCTACGCAGGGAGAGCAACAAGAGCAAGAACAAGCACAAACATGAAGCTATCGCCTCAGCCAGGGGCACGTGTGGAAGCTGGGTTGAGACTTGCCGATGCTTCTCTTGTTCTCATGCCCATCTTTCACTCCCTTGTTTATTTTCTCTGAATGTCCCTCCTCTGCAGGCAAGTGGGCGACGCTAAGCAGGTCCAGGCTTGCGGGTCCTCTTGGGGGGGTAGGAGAGGGCACGCTGCTGGGATCCTCATCAGTTCCCCATGTGCTCTGTCTCCCGTTCGCTGTTCTCACATTTACCTCCAGGCCCGGTGCTGGAGCTGGAGCACCGGGGCCTGCCTGGACCCCGGACTCCTGTGGGGTGGGGAGCCCAGGCATACAACTAGCACCTCACCAAGCTGCAGCGGGGAGTCCCTCTAAGAAAAGGGTCCGGACAAAATGAAAGTCATGCCATCCACGCTGCACCACTCAAGGAAGAGGTACCTCCCTTACAGGGTCCCCGGGCGGGTAGTCACGGGCCCAGGGCGGTCTGCTCACACTGGACGTGCACGGACCACCTGGGGACATTGACTCTGTGGATCTGGAGTCCACAGGTCTGAGGAGGACCGGACACTGCCACCTGAGCTCCTGGGATGCTGGCGCAGCTGGTCCCTGGACCACACCTGCAGCAGTACGTGTTAGTGGTGGGACAAGCCACTCACAGGGCTGGCACTCAGCTGCCACTGCAGGGCAAGGAGGCGGGCGCATGAGCAGTGTCGCCAGGTAGAGACCGAGGGCGGCCCCGAGAAGGCGGGGCCCTGGCTGGGCTCTGTGACCTCCGTCTGCTCAGGCCCCTTTCTTCCTCTTGGCTCCTGTGTCTGCAAAGTTAAGTGATCGGCATGGAAGAGCTCCCCCGGGGAAGCATCACGATCAGAAGCTTCTGAGGCCTGTTTCGCCGATGCCAACAAGCTGGCTCCTCCTCTGAGGGACTCTCAAGCTGAGGCGTAGGACCCAGCATCTCAAGCTCCTCAGTTATTCTCCATCGGCCAGCAGATCCATTGCTGGGAGAGGGAGGGCTCTGCTGGCCTGGATCCCTGGTTGATTAGTAGTTGGGTCATGTAGCATTAGAGAGGAATACACATTTTTTTAAGTAAGCACTACACGATGAGATTGCCTGTTGCTGCAGCATAACCTTGCCTTGTCCTGACTGATACTGTGACCTTACAGAAATCTCATCCTCTCTCTACACTATGGTTTGTTTCATTTGTAAAAGGACTGAATTATCACTTATGCATCTTTCATCTCTGACATCCAAGGACTCTACCTCTTGTCTGAGAGCATCCAGGCAAGAATGCTGGCCTTGCGTGTTCCCCTCGGAATCTTTCCTCGGATCAGGAGTGATTAAGATGCGTGTCTAGATAACACCCAGGAGCAATAGAATGAGACAGCGGGCTAAACATTTGTAAAGACAACCAGGGTGTGTCCTCCAGATGCTCAGATGTTACTGTCAAATGTCCGAATACATGCCCATCACAGCTTGAGAGCTGACACTTTTCTTAACGTGATTTCCAGTAGCTTCCCAGGAACTCATGGAGAGCCCATCACACAAGCACCCCGTTGTTTCCCCAGGGGCACGTGGGCACTGTGGAGAGTGTGAACAGGCGTGCAGGAGAGGCAAACACCTCGCCAATGAAACGTCAGAATCACAGAGCCGTTTTTCAAGTGGAGACAGCGTATTATAAAGACCTATTCTTACAATATTTAAAAACACGGTGGCATATGTTTTCCTTGTACTTAATATCACTTTTTGACTGAAGAAGAGTAACTTGAAGAAAATCTATGTTCAGACTTTCCTGATTTGATGGCTTTATGGCAGATTCCAGGCAGAAGGTCTGGAATCACCCGACTGCATTCTGGTTTTGCCATTGTTGATAGTGGGACTACATCTCCCTGCATCTCAGTTTCTTGCATTGGAAAATGAAGATGCTGTTGCTTATATTTCAAAAGCGTTTGTGGATAAAATGACAGTCTGCATATACAGTAATTAACATGAGCTTGATCCCTCAATGGGAAACAGCTATTTCCGCTGCCAGCAGTATGATCCTCACCGTCACCCCTGCCGTCATCATCCTCATCAATGACGTCTTGGTCCCCATAGAAAAGGCATGTGTAGCCTGGCCGGTGTGGCTCAGGGGTCGAGCATCGACCTATGAACCAGGAGGTCACGGTTCGATTCCTGGTCTGGGCATATGCCCAGGTTGCAGGCTCAATCCCCAGTAGGGGGTGTGCAGGAGGCAGCCGATCCATGATTCTCTCTCATCATTGATGTTTCTATCTTTGTCCCTCTCTCTTCTTCTCTGAAATCAATAAAAATGTTATTAAAAAGAAAAAGCATATGTACTTGCCTTTTGACTTCACTGGTCCTAGGAACACATCTTAGCACATCAAAGGCCAGGGACATGCCGCAGCTGCAGGTAAGGTGAACGGCCCGGGGCCGCCCTGTCCTGTTCAGCGTGGCCTCACCGGTGGCTGTCGCAGGGCTTTCTCAGGAAGCCCGGCTCAGTGAGTGAGTCAGCCTCCGGAGGCATCAGAGCACAGGATGGATGCACATCTCAAAGCAGCTTGATCCCTAATCATTCCAAATCGCACGTGTGAACAATTTCCTTCTCAACCGCGGTGAACTTGTTGGCCAGGATTTATTGAACACCTTTTACGTACTCTGGTTCTGGAATAATCCCTGCTATCCCTCATCAATTTAACAAAGGCACCCCTCTCATTCTAAAGCTGTCTGCGTGTGACAGGGGAGGGTGGCATTTCCCCAGAACTGTAAAGATTTAAGTGCCTGAATGGTGGTCCCTCCCAGAACTGGAAAAGAATCTGTTGTTAAAAATTTGTTAGCTGTGAGGGCTGACTTGGATGCCCAGTGTCAGTACCTTTTTACTGCAACAGAATTTCAAGGAGACAGGGGTTTGGCCTGTTTTGTTGGCCGATGTATCCCCATGCTAAGATCGTGCTTTGTTTGTAATAGGTGCTCGATAAATATTTGTTGACTCTATCAATGCAACATCTTTAGTGCCTCTTCAGTAGTTTTTATTCACACGAAGACCGGACATGTGTGCTTTCTGCTCTCCAGCGGAGAGCGCTGTGTTCACGGGACCATGTCTGGATGTGTTGGCCATTCCTGAGGTTCCAGTTCCATCTGCTCCAGGCGTGGGGTTTCCTTTCAGGTCCCAATTCCCCGATACGTTCTTCAGTTCTGTCATCTCCTTATTGGAAAAATAACACCTTTTGGGTGAGTTTGATCTGGTGCTCTCTTTGTATTAGCTTGGAGAAGGGGAATTCTCAGGCCAGCTCAATCTACTATTCTGGATAGAAATCCTATGCAGCACGGTGCATCATAAAAGTCTTGCTGGAAATAACAATGTTAAAATGGCCAGTTTTCGTATCAGTGACCACCCCATCTCAGCTCTGTCTTCACCACAGTTGGGCGTGAGGTCACTGGGGCCCAGCACTGTCCGCAGCACACGCCAGGTCACAGGAGACATGTGGTGAGTGAGCATCTGTCCCTTCACTGTCATTCACTCTTCACCCGTCTCCTGCCTCCGCGATGCTCTAGTACGCGCTGCCCTTTCCCAAATCCCCACCGAGTCAGGGATGTCTCAGGGCCTGTGCAACTTTTTAAATATGTTTTCATTGCTTCAGAGAGAGGAAGGGAGAGGGAGAGAGAGAGAGAAAAACGATGAGAGAGAATCATCCATCGGCTCCTCCTGCACGCCCCACACTGGGGATCGAGCCCGCAACCCAGGCATGTGCCCTGACTGGGAATCAAACTGTGACTGCCTGCTTCATGGGTCAACGCTCAACCACTGAGCCACACTGGCCGGGCTGACCTGTAAAATTTTATTTAACTTTTTTTTATCTTCCTCCCAACTAGCTTTCAAGTTATCATCTATCCCTCCTGGGCCATGACAGTGGCCTCTGTAACTCTTCCTGACCCACAACCTCTCCTGCTTCAGGAATGGTGCCTCTGAGCTGGTGGCGGCAGCTGTGCACACAGGCAAGCTTGCCTCCAGGTGAGGACAGTGCGCTGTGCCAACAGCTCACGGACCGAGCGCTCCCTGGACAGCAGGATCCCCTGACATGACGGGTCATGACCGATCAGAGCCTCTGAGGCAATGCTGTGGGGAGAATGGCCATCACTGTGAGCCTCATGGGGAAAGGGCTCTTTCCCCCACTCCCCAGGGAAGCCACCCGCCAGTGTCCCCATGTCCACCTCAGCACTTCTCCCCGGCGCTGGGCCTGTGTTGGGTTACCGCACCCACGGAGCCACGCTTTTGCGTATCAGTGAACTCCTACCCTTTACATTTCCCTGTGCATCTGGGACACGAGGACAGAGAACCCACCTGATCAATCAGAACAGTTAGCAGTTGGGTGGAGTGTAGTCATGCAGTTCACTTGTGATGTTAGAAGAGTAATGATTTAACTCTGATTGTTGGAAAGGTAGACAAAGAAGGACAGATGGGCACATAAACACACATGCACCTGTACATATATACACAGGCATATGCATGCATGTACATATCATCTATCTATCTATCTATCTATCTATCTATCTATCTCCCTACCTATCTCCCTACCTATCCATCCATCTGTAATTTACATCCTCCAGTCATCAGGAGCATGGACCTGTGTCTTTTATTTCCTTTATTTTATTAAATTTATTGGGGTGACATTGGTTAATATAGTCATGTAGGTTAAGGTGTGAGTTTCTATGTTACAAGAGCTGTATATTGCACTGTGTGCCCACCACTCACAGTCACATCTCCTGTCACCATATACTGGGATCCCCTTCCCTCCATACAATCCGACCCAGCAGTCCCTCTCCTGGGTATCTACCCGAAAAACTCAAAAACATGCATTTGCAAAGATATATGAACCCATGTTCACTGCAGCGTTATCACGGTGACCAAGGCATGGAAACAACCCCGTGCCCCGTGTCAGAGGACTGGACGGAGAAGACGTGGGGTCTGAAAGGCTGGCGCCCACTGGTTTACAAGACACAGCTCTGGCCTATTGTTAGCGGCTGTACCTTCCGTGGCTTCCATGCCATGTGCTGTTTACAGCCCGCCTGGCCTTAGGAAAGATCTGGAGCCATCGCTACATGAATGATCACTACACCTTCGCTTGGTTTGGGGCTTTTTACAGGAACTGCTCCGTTTGAGCTGAAATTCAACTCCACCTCCATGAGCTCACTGAATGCATGGGCTTATTCCTCCCTCTGGCAAAAGGGGTGTCAGAGGCATCAGGGAGTTACCCCAGAAGGTGGCAGTAAGGGGGGGTTTGCAGAATCGAGCCTGGGATTTCACCTCGCTTACAACACTGTCCCGGCGCCTCGCGAGCTGGGCCCGGGAGGGGAATGCACGTGATGCCGAGGTTTGGAGTCTGGGGGCTTCGAAAACCTTGCTGGGATCTCACTTTTATTTTATCTCCTTAAACAGGAGCCCAGCCCCACCCACCTCATTTGCCCCCAGCTCGATGCCTGCCCTCTCAGGAGGGTGGGTTCCCCTCCGATGCCCTCTGCTCCTTGCGGCCAAGGACACTGTGGCTTCAGGGACAGGTCACCCCGTTCCTGTGTCTGCATCCCAACCCCAGGGCACAGGGCCGGCCGGCTGTGCTCCCAGCCCTCACACCAGCATCATCCCCAAGTCCTTCACCCAACCCCCCACTGCAGAGCCCCCCAGTCCCCACTCAGTCCGCTCATTCCTTCCACATTTTGTGAGAGTCTCACCAGTTCTTTCTTCACATGATCCGTCTCCAGACCACACTGGACTGGAACATCTGTGAGCTCATGCCCCACGGAGCATGAAGAGCGCACTTTACCACCCCGATGCACACGCACCCTCTCGTTTAGGCTCCACATGGGCCTGGTTCTGCCGCCTCGCTTCCTGCTTCCGAGGCGAGAGCCTGACTCTCAGGCAGGTGCCGGGCCACCTGGTGCTGCCGCCGTGTGGCTGCCTGGGCGGAAGGTCTGTCTGTCTTGCTCCCCGCGCATCACTGAATGGAGGGCGCGGTGCGGCACCACTTCATGGACCGCTCCCACGGATGCAGGGATGAGCATCCCGATTTGCTGAACTGGAACTTGGCTCACGTTCCTGCCTTTATGCCGTGTTCTCTCCACCGGGAATGCACTCCCCGCTTCCTTAGAAAGACGCAGGGATCTAATCAAGTCTTTCAGGGGCTGGGCCAGCCAGGGCCCCCCACACGGGCTGTGGGTGCGGGTACGGTCTCTGGACTCTGGCCTGCAGGTGACAACAGCGCCCTGGCGGCCCAGTCCTCTGAGGATTCTTGAGGCTGTTGTCCTCTGAGTCGCTGGACTCGTCACGAAGGACGGACACGAGCCTCCCTGTGTGCTGGGAGGTCAGCGGACATTCAGTTTCAGACTAACCCGAACCGCGTGTTCGTCCGCAGTCTCAGGAGAAGGCTGCTCGGTCACTCAGTTCCTTACAGAAAACCGTCAGAGCGAAGTCGGAGCGTGGCCCTCGCCCAGCAGTGACGTCTCTGGAGCAGTGCCAGTTCTTCCCCAGGAATCAAACACTCTTGTTCGCAGTCTGGTTGGGCCCACAGCCCCAGAGCAAGTGGTCCTCATGTCGAGAAATAACCACCACAGAAGCCAGCCCAGGAGCAAAGCTTCCAGAGGACCTGCGCACCCCCGTTCCTGCTGTGACGCGGGCGCTGGGAGGGGGCGGAGGTCTCCCAGGAGGCGCCTGTGCTCACGGACCGCGTGCTTATGGCTCCCGGCGCCCACTTACTTAATAGCCTTCACACTTAGGGGCTCGGTGCTGACAGCTCCCGGCTCCCCTGCGAAGTGCCGAAGCTCTAATGAACCGGCGTGCAGCCCGGGGAGCTCACCACATGCAGAGGCGGGCTCCCACACAGGTCCCTGCAAACCACATGATGGGGCAGTGGCTTCCTGCCCCTGCCTCCTCCTCCACGGCACAGGGAACCCCATGGAAATGCAGGGGGCGGGGTGCTAGCTCAGAAGGTGGCGGAACTGGCATCACTGGGAAGTCTTGGGGGAAGTCTGGGAGAGTGAGTGGGAATGGGACCCAGAGAACAGAGAAAGCCTCCCCGCAGAGGGCCGGGGAGTCGGGTCCGGGTCCGAGGAGAGAGAGCGGCCACGGGTCCCAGGCATGGCAGGGGAGGTGGCCTTGGGGAGCCAGGCCGGGAAGAGCTCAAGGTCGCCCATGTGCAGAGTATTGTTTATAGCGTGCTTTGTTTATCACACAGAAATCCTTGATCATTAATGCAGCGCATGAGGCCCAACACACAGAGTCCTAGAGGCTCCATTATATTGTTAAATGAAGTGCCCGCCTGCCTGCCTGCCTTCCCTCTTTTCCTTTTTTAGTTCCTCCATTGATTTATGAGATTTTCATCCCTCCTCTCCTGCTTCCTCTCCTCCTCCCTTCCTTTCTTCCTTGCAATAAAGGACTTTGCCTAAAACCTGTTAATGCAGATGAATAGGGGTCTGCATTCCCTTCCCTCCCTCCCTCCCTCCCTTCCTCCCTCCTCCTTTCCTTATTGTTGCTGTTTCCCCAACAACTATCCATTGAATGACTAAGTACCATGAGCAACGTCAGGCAACCAGGGACAAACCTGAACAACAATTACAATGAAAGAAAAACAACCCGATGTCTGCCTTTATACGTTTGTTTTCTAGTCTAAAAAACACATTCTAACGGACAGGCTCGTGTTTGTACCCTTAAAGTCACTGTGAGCTTCACACACGTGGTGAAGGGAACAAAGGAGAAGCTGAAATGGGGAATACGAGCATAGAGTTTACGTTATAAAGTCGGGGTAAGGAAACCTGTGCAAGAAAGTGACGGTTAAGATGAAACTCAAAGGAAGAAAAGGAGCCCGGATGGATTGGAACTCCGGTGCAGTCACAAACAACGGCCTGCCTCACCCGGTAGCAGCTGTCCCGGGAGGATTCTCTCCTACACACGAGCACGCACACACACATGCACACACATGACCATTTACTGAGGGGACCATTTCTACACGAGCTGGATAGATTCCATGCTGCCTCCCCATCCCAAAGCCTGGCTGTTCCAGCCTCGAAATGCTCTCACCCAAAGGGGAAGCCACTCGAGGTGGCGGATGAGCCCCTGACTCTGGGGCTGCTCCTGCTTCTCCTCATCACTCCCTACGCATGGCTGGGACTCCTCTGGCTTCCCCCGGATCTTTACTCTTCACAGATGTCTGCTAGCTGGTCCCGGCTGCAGCCTCGCAGTCCTGCCTTCCTACGCGGCCGGAACATTGTCTTTCAAAGACGTAAGTCCCTGCTTGAAAGACCTTCTTCCTCCTGATCACCTCAGATGAGGTCCCAACACCGGAGCAGGAAATGAGGCTCTTTCTCCCCTGCCTCTCTGTCCTCAGCCTCACCTCGAGCCAGACGACCCCCACCCCAAACCCACAGGTCACTCGCCTTCCCCGGCAGCTGCACCCACTCCTCAGGGCCCACATCGCACTGACACTGCCTGGGAGGATCCAAGGCCAGACCCCCGCTCCTCCGCAAGCCCCTCCCCACAGGCGGGCTTCCTGATGCCTCTGGAGTCCATCACAAGGTGTCCTTGGGATTCTCCGCCGCCCCCTCCCCCCATGACCTCTGCCCTCTCCTTAGGACATGACCGCATCATGTATTTTTATAAACTGTTGAAATGAGAGCAAAACCAGACTCCATGTTTGTGTTCTTGGTACGGCCACCGGAGAACGCATGTGCCTCGCCGTGGCTGAGTAAGTCCCCTTACCTGGGGGCCGGCGCGCTGCTGCGGTGGGCTCTCCGGTGAGGCCAGGTGGCCTTCCCGGGGTCTGGGCACTTGGGTGAGCAGCGGGTTGGTCTGCAGCCTCTTTGCGTGACCTCTGAGTGACCTCCTGAGGGGAATCCCTGCTGAAGAAAGAAACACAATGAACTTGGTCTCGTAAGAAGCATTAGCCAGCAACTGGAAGGCTGACTCGGAGGTGAGCATGGGGGCTGCCCTTAACCAGGCGAGACCTGCCTCCTCTGCCCTCCAGCTCCCACCTCACCCCACACACTCCTATCACACACAACATGCCGGCACCCTTGCCCACGCTCTGGGTGGCTTCTGTGCCCGCACCCTGGGTCGCTTCTGTGTCCCAGTGCTAAATTATTCTCTCCTCTCCAGGGCACTGTGTGGGATATGCCCTCCCTCCCAATTTTCAGACCCAGCGCTGCCTCTGAGCCTCCATGGGTTCTGCTTAGCTGCGGGAATGAATGTGTCCCCATTCTCTGGGGCAAGATGGATGGAGGGTCGAGGAAGAGGAAGAAATATACATCGATTATCTGTCATACATCAAATTCATCGTCTGCATTATTGCATTCAATTCTCAAACGCACAGCATGCAGCTGCGATTCCTCCCCACTTTAAAGGTGATCAGGCCGAGAGCGAGAGGTTCGGCTGCTAATCTAGCGATCGCAGCCTACGACGGAAGAACAGAGATAACAGAGCATTCCCAGGACCCAAGTGGACGGCGCTCTCCACGCGTCCTCCGTCCAGCTGCACGCTCCGCGTGGCGTGACCCATGGACGCCGCTGAAGCTAAGGCAGCATTTACCCTGCGTCCCCACCAGAGCTTGGCTTGTCCACGGCCCCCCGTTCTGTCCTCTTTGGGGTGCTGACTTCAGCCCTGCTCAGAGCTCGGATTCTGGCTGGAGCTGAAGATTCCTTCTATTGGCTCTGAAGCCATCATGGCTGATGCAGCTCACCACGGGCTTCCCTGTCTCTCTACCTGTCGGCCCACAGCCACCAGCACCAGCCGGAGAGCCCACCTCCTCGCCTGGCTCCCCTCAACTCACCCCCATGTCCTCTGCTGCACCTCACGTCCTCAGAGAGGCAGCGGCTGCCATCAGCCTGGACGAGGACCCCTAGTGATGCATCCTCGTCACACTCAGTGTTGTCCTTTCTTGCGTTTGTCGAGTTTCCACTGATTAGCTGAGTGATAGTCTATCGCGTGGGTCATTCACTAGGTCCGTGGTCGGCAAACTGCGGCTCGTGAGCCACAGGCGGCTCTTTGGCCCCTTGAGTGTGGCTCTTCCTAAGCCTTAGGAGCACCCTAATTAAGTTAATAACAATGTACCTACCTATATAGTTTAAGTTTAAAAAATTTGGCTCTCAAAAGAAATTTCAATCGTCGTACTGCTGATATTTGGCTCTGTTGACTAATGAGTTTGCCGACCACTGCACTAGGTTATGAGTTTCCTTGGGGCAGGGCCCTGTTGGCTAAGTCCGACCCTGTTTCTACAGCCAGGCATAGTCAGGCACATGGAAACAGTGGACGAGGATGAAGGAAGGGACAGACGAGGAGCAGCCTTTAATAACTGTGCGCTGAATTGGAATAGAGATTCAGAACACCTGTATGTAATGGGACTCGGAGTGACAGGGCCAATTAATACACGCTGAGCACCTGGGCTATCTCCCGGGAACCTAATATATTGGTTTGACTCTCGTGGCTCTGAAGGTAGTGGCTGGAATTCATTTGAAATGCTGTACTCGCCAATTTCACTTTATTTCCTCAGCCTGGATCTCGGGGGCAGGCAGCAGCCTTCCACTTCCCCAACGTGCCCGGAGCCCAGCCAGGGGAAGAATCGAGTCCCAGCATGGTCCCCACTTGTTGCTTGTCAAGGCCTCTGAGAGTCAGGATGGAAGTAATCGGGCACTGCACTTGGCCACACACACGGGCTGAGAGGGACCGGATTTTAATTCCGTTCTTCCTTGGGGATGAGTCTCTATCTGGGCAGCCAGAGCGGCCTTCCCCCTTTCATCTCCGCGACGGGACCTGCCTCCAGCAGCGATGTTGTGGTGCTCAAGGACCACACATTTGCCATCCTCGCTGGGGGCGCCACACCTGGGACAGGGCCTGCAGCTCAACAGGCCCATGGACCAGCAGTCCGCGAGGCTTGCCATGGCCCGGACGATGGTGGCGTCAGAAAACTCCTAGAAAGACACGGGCCTCCTCAGGGGCTGCTGAGGAGGCGCCTTGAAGAACATGCTGCTGAGGGCCGGTGAGCCTGTGGAAGACCATTTCCAGAAACATCTGTGGCGTGAGCCAACAGGTGGACTGGATGGATGAAAGGATAGGGGACGCTAAATATTATCGTGCTTTGACTAAATACAAGTCATCTCTTATGTCTTAATCTACGTCATATTTAAAGGAAACGTCCGTCTGATGTCTAACAGAGATGATGAGAACTTAAACATTCTGAACAGAATGGAAATGGAGCTTTGGCATAAACTTGAGTCCAGTCCACCCATTTTGTCAAAATCCTCCATACGGTGTGGTTTTCCCATCACTCAGTCCCCTGTCATCGAACCACAAAGCCCCGCGGACTGCTGTGCCGGCCGTGGCCTCCCCCCGCCATGTATTCTCGATTAATTTGGTTCTGCCAAGAGCAGCTCCACCATCTATTTCATTAAATGAATGTAATCTCTTGTGCTGGCATCTGAAATCTCGGCTCTTCATCTACTTTTCTCACAGTGTAATAAAGGCCTCTGTATCTAACAGGCAGGCAGAATGTTCTTTAGAAAAATGCAAATGAGCAGAAGAGGAGGCCTCCTTTGTTTCAGTCCCACTGGAGAGGAGACGGCTCGGAGTCGGAAATGTGGTTTTCTCCTAACTCAGCAGTTAACTGCTGTCATTCAGAACCAGTGACTTATTCATTCATTGTGTTCTTTCAATCTTACTTTCTCATCTGAAAAATGGGACAGACACAGCCACAGACTATTATGTAAATGGGTGTTGTAATAAAACTTTATTTGTGAAAACAGGTAGTGGGCAGGATTTGGCTGGAAGGCCATAATTTACTGACCGCTGCTCTCGGCTGCGACAGGTGCCGGAGCTGCTAGGAAAATGTGGGAGATTTGAAGAGGACTCACTTCCTTTGAGTCCCTTAATTCCCCATCCCACTGTCCCCACAACCGAAGACAGAGCAGGGGTGACGGGGTTTGAAGGGACCACTCCGATGGGGGTCACTATGAGCTGTGTCTGATTTGCACCTGAGACATCTAAATGGCCAGGCACTAGTGGTCCCGGCGCTGAGGCAGGTGAAGTGGCTGAGTGGGGACTGAGGACAAAGGCTGCGCCAGGGCCTCCGGGGAACAGTGCGGGCTCCATGCAAGAGGCGACGTAGGTCTTGCTTGAGGGGTGAGTGGACTTGACAGAAGGAAGCCAGAGGCACATGGCAAATGTCCTGGGGCTCAGAGGAGCCCAGCCTGACAGCTGAGATGGAGCTGCGTGGTCTGTCCTCCAGGAGGGACAGAAGGAGGACAGGGGAGGGGGCGTTCCCCGCACGGCCCACCCGGGCTGGTCAGACATGGCCCACGTGGCCTGGGCTCCCGGAGGGGGAGGCCGGCACTGCCGATGGGCACGTGGCCTCTGACGCCCGAGCGTTTCTGTTACTCCGCCCTGGCCACGGCGCACGAAGCCCCCAGGCTTCAGGAGGGCAGACAGGCGCGCCTGGCCCCCGGCACCATGTCTGACATCCCCACGTTCCCAAACGACCGCAGCTGTGAAAAGAGACGATCCTAATTCTCACCTCATCGGTGTGAGTCTCGAAAAGGCCGCCTGCTGAAACGCTCAGCGGGTTAGGAGTCGTCTGACATGTGAGCTGCGCTATGTACACGCGGTGCCCATCTCCGGGCTCTGCGCTGTGAGGTCAGAGCCCCCCTCTGCCCCTGCAGCAGAGCCTCCGGTAAGGGGCAGACGGGGCGCGTGGGGACTCGGAGTTAATTCAGAGGGCGAGACCAGCCTCTCCCTGTCGGAGGGGAAGGAGCCCTTCCCTAAGTGAGGAAGTGACGGCTCCTGGGGCTCCCCTGGGCTGGGCACAGGCACCCAGCACCCGTGGGAGGCAAAACAAGGAGTCGTCACCAGCAGCTGTGAGCTTCTCCTCGCGTGGAGCTGTGAGGGTGCGGGGGGCGGGGGGGAGACACAAGCAATTCAAACTCCGTGACTCTGCTCACAGGGTGTCTGCAGTGGAAACTGAAGAAGATGATGGTGGAGGCAGGTGGCATTTATCAGCGCATTCTGTCCTGGCCCCCGCCCCTCCCATAGGTTTTGTTAAATGAAAACAGGAGTGAAAATAAAAAGAGGGACGCCTTGCATTTGCGGGCACTTCATGGTCAGCAAAGCTCTGCTGTCTGTCATCCCCAGAGCCGTCCCGGGAGGCCCGTGGTTAACTCCACTTCCCCGGGAGCGAGCGCAGTGTAGACGCAGCAGCGGCCTTGCCGGCCTCGGCCTCGCAGGGTACGGACCGTCAGGCCGGAGCCCATCTCCCGGGCCTCCTGCTCACTCCGTGCTCTGCTGAGAGGGGGGAGGGGAGAGCAGGCGAGGCAGACGCCGTCCCCACGCCCATGGAAGGCCCCTTTCCTGCCGGTCTCGGAGGCCTGGGCCTGGTGGAGGCTGTGCCCTGTGGTGGGTGCTCGCGTCCTGGAGGTGGTGGCACCGGCCACAGTGACAGTTGGTTTGCTGGGCTGCGTAACCAAGTACCACGTGCCGTGGCTTAACCCACAGGGTCTCTTTCCCACAACCGGAGGCCAGCTGCCCGCGGTGGCCAGTGCAGCGCGTTAGTCCTGACAGTGGGCGCGAGGCCACGGCACCCACAGACCAGGCCGCGTTTCCTTCCCCTGGGCGCCTCCCCTGTCGGCCCCCGCTGTCCCCTGCCTCGGTTCCCAGGGCCTGGAGAAGGCTCTCCTAGGACTCTGACTGGAGCGCCACCCACGCTGTCTCTAAGGTCAGGAACGCCGGCCTTGTTTTACAACTTGTAGAATTTACAGCAGCGCCCGGAGGAACGAAAGGCTGTAACTTTCCCAAAGGCCCAGAGGTCACAGTCACAGCCATCAGGCCACATACAGCCGAGCTCTCTCTCTCTGAGGAGTCTGGCCCTTTACACAGAGACGACGGAGCCCCAGGTTCAGCCGCCACGGAAGCCCCTGGGGACCAATGTTTACTGGGGGGTGTTGTGGGAAATGGGAAGTTCCCCTTTAAGAACCTGAAGTTGGACCCACTCTTACAAGGCATAGAACTGTTCTTCCCTCTTTACGTTCGGGGAAAACAGAAACAATTAGCATTCCGTGACTGGGGACCACTTTTCTGCATAAGGCATATAAGATATGGCGCGATTGCCTGCAAGATACATTATTCCTTGGCAATAGGGGGAGATAACAGGTAAGGTTCCACACCCCGGAATCTCCTTCCTGCGCCAGAAATTAGATTTGCCTGTTGCAGTTAGAGGGTGCAGTCTCTCTCTCAGGGTTCAACAAGGGAGAAGATACGAATCGTGGATTCCAGGCACATCATTCCTGCTCCATGTGGGGAGTTGAGAGATCAGAGCACTTCCCTCTGGGGAGCAGGTGCCTGCCTGAACCCTGAGAGCTTGGCTGAGGGTCACGGGCAAACTCGGCAGAATCCGCCCGCTTGTCCCCACGGATTAAGCTGGGCCAGGCCTGTCCTGATCCCGGGGTGGGAAGGACGCACTCTCTGCCCGAGTGATGAGCGGGAAGCAGGACACACCGGGACATGCTGGGCAGGGTCGCACAGGGCAAAGGGACAGCCGGGTCCTCTGGCAGCTCCCCATGTCCCAGTCCCCATGACCCTCGCTCGTCCGGGCAGGAGGCCACCGCTCCCTCCACAAGGATGTGCCGTGAGCAGCTCTGTGTCAAGGGGGTGGGCAGGGATCCGTGGAATGGCGCCAATTCTTCTCCAACGTCCGGAGCAGCCGTGTGTCCTCAGTGAGGCTCCAAGGGTAAGTCAAGGGCGGCCCAGGAGGGCGTGCACAGCCCCGCACAGCCCGTTGGGAAAGGCCGGCATCGAGCACCCAGCGGCCCCCGGGAGCTCCGTCCTTCATGAGCACACCAGGCGGAGTCTCCAGGGGTCTGTCTGCCGTGCCGGCCCGGAGTCCTTTCTGTTCCCAAAGGACGAGCCCCGGTACCCGGCGGCGTCCGAGCTCCCCCTTCCTCCCCTTCCTCCGTGAAATGAAGGGCCTGGCAATTCGTGGCCTGAATAACCCAGAGCTGCTGGCAGCCCGGGAGTCAGAAACCCCCCCTTTGGAAAGGGTTCTTGAGGATGAATGACGGGGCTCTCGCTTCTCCCCATGGCTGTCCTCCTCCTGAACTGGGAACATTCCGGAAGCTTCCTCTGCGGGCCTTGGCCAATCAGAGACAGCCTTCTTTTTTTTTTTGTTTTTTGACATCAGGCTAAAAATGGTTACTGTCCTATTATTGAAAAGCAGGTAAGTTAAAATATTTAGGATGGTCCTTTGTAGAAAATATTCCTCCAGCCATAGACGTGAGGCCACTATTTAAGGTGTGTGTGTGTGTGTGTGTGTGTGTGTGTGTGTGTGTGTGTAAGGGAAGGCTAGCTTTTCAGAGAGAAAAGCCAAGCAGGAATAATAGTAATTTACATCCCTGCAGAGGTTACAGTTCGCACCATGACCCCACATATATTTTTTTATCCTTCTCACCAGTCCTGGGCAAGGCAAACAGGATTTTTGTCTCACCTTTCCTGCTACACCGCAGAGAGGGTAACATATTCCTGTGAGGTCGCACAGTCAACTGGCAGTGACGCTAGCACAGAAAACACACCTTCTGGTCGTGAGCTCTGTGACTCGCCCCTCACTGCCCGACGCAGGGAAACAAGCAGAACTCTCTCTTGTCACTGCTGTTCTCTTCTTCCATCGCAAAAGACATTACTCAGAGGCAATGTATGTGCTGGTCACGTGCTTGAGTTTTGACATCAGAATTCTTGTACTAAATTCCAAATTCTATTATTTATTGGCTATCGAAACTTGAGCAATTAAAAAAAATTACTAACCTTCATCTACCTTAGCTATTAAATGAGAGTAACCATAACACCCATCTCATAGGATCGTTGTACATGAGATGAAGTAAACATATCTATAAGACACACCAAAGTCTTAGTAAAATGTCACAGAGGCAATGGTGGTGATGTCCATTACGTTGGTGATGGTAGTGGTGGTGATGATGATGGTGGTGATGGTGGTGGTGGTGGTGGGGGTGATGGTGGTGGTGATGATAACGATGGTGGTGATGGTGTGGTGGTGGTGGTTGTGACGATGACAGAGTGATAGCATTAGTGGCAGAAGCAATAGTCAGAATTTCATAGGTGTGGAGCCTGAGGTATTGAGAGAAGACTTGACTCAAGTACATAATTTTAAGTTTAGCAAAATACTGTGACCCCCACTCCCTTTCCCAATGCAATTTTTCCTGCTTTGGAAATCAGGACCTCTACAAAGATGGGCCCTAGAATTATGGGGTCAGGAAGAACAAATTCCCCAGTTCTCACTGGACCATTACCCTTGTGAAGGGCGATTGTTTTTATTTTGGTCTTGGCATTAGAGGATGGAGGTAATTTCATGGGTCTGCACTTGGTCTTTCCTACGATAATAGCTCTTGGTGGACAACCCATGTGAGGATTTTGCCAACCAGTAAGTATGTGCACGATGATATACATTTGAGAACCCAAGAAGCGTCTGTGGTCCTAGCACTCACTGAGGTAGATGTAGCTCCTTCCTGAGATGCCTCCTCTTATGGAATGATCGTCCCTCCCTGTCCTACCGGCCTCATGGTGGGCATGAGATGTGCACTGGCCAATGACATGTCAGCAGAAGTGATGTGTCTCTTTTGTGTGTAGATCTCCACTCCCTGCCACAAGAGCAGCCATATTTCAAGTGGACACTTGCCAACACAGTTCTATAGAGAGAGAACTACATGGCACGGAGCTGAGGCTGAAGTGTGATGTGTATATTGCATCGCTGAGAAATAAACCGTTATTTACTGTGAAGTTGTTTGTGGAATACAATTTAGCCTGACAGACAAAGCCCACTAGATCAGAAACTACTGAGGGTGCAGACCATGTTTTAATGATCACTGAGTCCATATTACGTACCACTGTGCCTAGAATATAGCCGGTGTTGAATAATCACATTTTTGAATGACAAGTAGAAGTAACATATCTATTAATATTGCCTTAGTTTTCAAGCCCACAGATAGGTCTGAATTTTGAAAGATTGCTAAGCTTTATCTTCCAAATATTTATAAATAATGGTAAGTATGTGTTTAATGGATGAATGTTTATTGACTATTCAGCTATCGGTCTAACCCAAGGCCGCATACACAGCATTTCATACAAACTTACTGATTTCCTAGAGCCAGTCTTAACCGTCCTGCCTCCCCCAGCATTAGTTAACAAACCAGGAGACGGAATTCCCTGGAGAGAAGAATCTTGTATTTGTATTATTTCCGCAAAACCTAGATCATCCCATCACATTTGTCACAACTGTACACCCTCACATTTAAACATTCTTCACGATGACTGACTGAATGAATAATTATAAGAAATATGTTTCTGATGGGTATATTTTAGGTTGACAGGCATGAAGTTATTCAGAGAGGGAGGGAGAGAGAGAGAGAAAGAGGGAGGGCCATCTCCATCTCAAATAGTCCCCACTTACCCTCAAGAATGAGACAGTAATTAGATATTGCCATTATCGTCCCTCGTGTTCATGACACTGCGTGTTAGGTTGACTATGGTTATGTTAATTGAAGGTGCCAGGGAGGATACAGAACAGGTATATAATTTTGGGTAGAGAATTACATGGTTATCATTGTGTGTGTGAGTATGTGCGTGTTTCTACTTAATTGATAAGCACGTCCTACAATGGGGAGTTGCAATTGGCGTAATTTTGATGATGAATCTCTGCTAAATTTAATTACACGAAGCCCAAGTTGAGCGTGAATTTACTCACATTTATGAAATGTGTGGGGTCCATATGGGTGAACAGATTGCTTGTTCACAGGTTTCCCCGTGTGGCTGCAGCAGAGATGGATCCCCCTCTCCGTCCTTGGCGGCAGGAGGCAGCCGCTGGCAGCAGAGCCGTGGGACTCCACAGCTCCACGTGGACATCATTATGGGCTGCACCTGGGCTGGGCACTGGGCACTGCCTCTAGCCCGTCCCCTTGCCTCCTGCCTCCTCATTTAATTCCTGCCTCACTGCACGGCCAGATTCACCTTCCCCAACCCCCATTTCCCCCAGGTCATGGCCAGCCTTCCATGGCTTTACTTTGCTGACAGAATAAAATTCCAACACCTTGGACTGACATTCAAGGCTTTCTGCCCATCTCGCTTCACTGCCTCCCGGTTCCATCCCCGCCTCTCCCCTGCACAAGTTCCCAGTGCAGCTCAGGGTCTCCTTTGGCACCCTGCTCTCCTCTTGCTCCTGCCCTTCCTCTATAGAAAACATGCCCCACCCCCTTCACAGTCCTGTAAGTGACAAATATTTATTGACGACTGAGCTACTGGTCTGTCCCCAGGGATACAGCAACGAACAAGACGGCCTCAGGCCTGTTCTCTTGAAGCTCATAAAGCCATCTAATTTCCTAAGGGCCTGCCCCTCTCTTCCTAAGGCCCCTCCTACAGTTTATTCAGTGGAGAGGGTTCTTTCCTCCTGCGAACATTTCAGCCCTCGCTCTGCCGCTGCACCGTGTGTGTGCCCTCTCTCATCTCGCCCGCTGGAGAGGAAACTCCGGGAAAGGAGCAGCACAAACGTGCCTGTATAACCCCACAGCGGGGTTCCTGGGACGTGGGGCATCTCAGTGCTCACTGTTGTTTAGAGAACGATCACCAAGGCACCAGTGCGAGGGAACACCCTTTAGACATTTCCTGCGTGCCCAGCACCGCGCAGGGAACTTCAGATGTATAACCCCTCCCTCCACACCAACCGGACACGTTCTTGTCACTTTCCCACTCGTCTCCATGAGAAACTAAGGCATATTTTTGCTAATACATATTGAACATGCAATACTTGGGAGCTATTATTTAGTCATGTGTCTGGTATTTTTGGAGCATCAATCTTGAATTTTGTTTTATTTTTAAGCATTCCTAATAACTCAGAGAGAGAGAGAGAGAGAGACTCGACTCTCTCCTCTCCTTGATAACAAGAAGAATTTAGGGTTTAGATCAACATCTGTGGAGGGCACAGGCCCTGGTTCCGTGCAGCCAGGAGACGGCGTCAGGGCCTGCGGCACAGTCACATTCACCTCTGACCCGTGAGCTGTGAGTAATGGCTGACGCGGGACGCCTTGCTGGGAGGCCGTGACAAAAATTATGGAGTTGTCAGCGGCAGTGAGCTGCGCTATGTCTTTGTGTTGATTGTTGTTTATTGTGCCAACCTTGGGTGACCTTCAGATCCTCTCAGTCTGAGGCATCTGTCATCTGACATCATCTGACATCATCCTGGGCTATGAAAGGACACCATCAGCATCCTCACCCTCTCCCGGGACATCAGGACCCGTCGCCATTCTTTCTTGCCGAGCAAACAAGCTGCACTTTGACCCATGTCCCTTGACACTTCATCGTGTATTACAAATCCTGCCAAAGAATAAAATCTTGCTCATAAGACACACGAGCAATGACTCCGAAAACAAATGCCTTTGCTTTGCGTAACTTTTCTGCCTCTCGCTCCCCGAGTTAACTTGGCAGATACCTTCTCGAGGTCTGGTTTACCAACTGTGCTGCTTGCTATGCATATGACAGAGGGTTGCTGTGAGTGATAAAAATGGGGCACTCGTGAGGAAAGTGCTTCATGAACCATCGTTAACGTAAGGAAAAGGGAAAGAGAATAATGATGAGAGAGAAGTAGGACCGACTTACTGCAGACTCTCCTTTCTCGGTGGTCTTTTCACTCTCAGACCAGGCTGACTTCACCAGGGAGGAAGGTGGCTTATTTAATGTTTAGAGTTGTTTTGTACTAATTACAAATGTATTAATTACTATGTCTATTTCTACTGAGACTGGGTTTATGCAAAAACAAACAACAACAACAACAAAACCAAACAGGCATAAAACCTGTCTCTGTCTCATCTGTCCTATAGGTTCATTACTTGCTCCTAAATGAAAATGCGTTGCCCTCACAGATGGTCTGAGAGAAAGGACAGCAACGTGTTGCTGATGGTTCCTCATGGAACTGGTGTCACTCTCCCTCCCAGGCAGTGGAGGACGGGTTGGATGGGCGGAGGGTTGGATGGGCGGAGACGCCCTTTAGAGCCGTCAGCGCCTGCCTGTAATAGAGCGTGGGAACAGGAGTGAGGAGTAATGCCAAGGTATCTGGGATTCAGGACAAGACCCTGAGGCCAGCGTGTACTTGACTTTGAACCAGTCTTTCTTAGTGATGTAAAAACGTCTGTCCAAGGACCTGAGAAGGACCCGTGAAGAGTAGAAGCGGTCGGGTTTGGAGTTACTAGGTCAGTGTTTATAGGGAAGTAGTTTTCAACATGCGGCCGGGACACACGGAGGACTAGAAGACTGCCCAAGTGCTGTGCCAGCCACGCAGGTGACCAGACCCCGGCACGGAGTCCTGGGGGCCTGTGCAGGGGAGCGGTGACCATGTCCCCGGTGCTCTGGACGCTTATGTTCGGAAGACCCGCTCTGGGGATCCCGCTTTGGAAATGTTGTTCCCAACAAGCACACGTTCCAGTATGATTAGAATTTCTAAGATGTGCAAAAAACCCAAGATAGTAACTGATCCGCATGTCAGATCTTCTAACTCACAGTGGAGGGGAGAGGTGGGGGGGGGAGCTAGGGGACATCTGTAATACTGTCAACAATAAAAAAAGAAATTTAAAAATAGAAAACAAAAAAATAAATACAATAAAATACTTGAAATAATACAGAGGAAGTTTTCTAGTCACAATACAGGGCAGGGCAAAGGCAGGGTTACAGTTGTTTGTAGGGGAAATAATACAATAATTAATAAATAATAATACGCCCTGACCAGTTTGGCTCGGTGGATAGAGCATCGGCTTGCGGACTGAAGGGTCCCAGGTTCGATTCTGGTCAAGGGCATGTCCTGCACCAGTAGGGGGTGTGCAGGAGGCAACTGATCGATGTTTCTCTCTCATCGATGTTTCTAACTCTCTATCCCTCTCTCTTCCTCACTATAAAAGAAAAAAATAATACATGAGTAAACTGTTTCACATACAACTACAAGCCCCTTTTGCCCCCCCCCGTATAATTACATTAGAAGCCGATATTTTTTTTAAAAAAATACCTGAAAAGTCTCTGAACATCTTAATTTAAACAACACACTTCTAAATCAAAGGAGAAATTCATAGTTTTAAATTCAGATATTAGAAAAGAAACGTCTAAAATAGATTACTAAAGAATCCACCGAAGAGTCTAGAAAATAATAAATTACAGCAACACCAGCATAACATGCAGCCATTGGAGGAAAACTCCATTAGCTTTGGTTATAAGTAGGATAAATGCAGAGTACAAGACAGGGGCCTTGTGGGGACCAATGGCGTCGAAGAACGTGATTAACTCAAAATAAACAGCCACGGATAAATGCGCAGGCGCATGCACCGAGGCCCGGAGAGGGAGGGCAGATGGATTTTCCTGGGCCCCAGGTCTGTGCCCGCAAGGTTGGCCTGGGGCTCTGCACAGATTAGGGCGTATTATAGCACCATTTTTAAATCACAGATAGAGCAACTGATACCGAGGGGATTAAATCTTCTTCCCGTTTACCTGCTGGTAAGTGTTAGAGGCACAGCGTGACTCGGGTGTATCTGAACTGGAGTCTCTTCTCCTGTCTAGGTATCATGAGCTGGAGGTAGCTTTGGCTCTAAGCAAGAATGTAAATGTGTCAGCATCTGCTTTGATCTCTCACGTATTTATTTTTGAACCAATCTGTCTGCACACAGAAAGGCGACATGGCAAAGTCAGTGGCATATGCTTTGAAACCAGACAGCACTCTTTGAATCCCGACACACATCCAGACAGAAACATTTGAATTCCAATAACATGTGTCTTTGACTTCATTTCCGATTTTCCCTTTAAATTATATATCCAGAAAATGATTTACTGAATTGAAACAGGTAAACATTTTTAAAGCTTTTACCCAAAGATGTTCATTACTGCTTTATTTAAATAACAACAACCATAAATTTGTTGCCCAGCCATACAGTAATCATTGAACTAATTATTATACATATATGAGATAATTATTAAGACATTAAGGCAATTGCTTGGAGGTGGTTTTTAATGATCCTGATTAGGATTAGAATTTAATATTAAGGGGAGAGAATCAGAAGACTTCACAGGCTGATTGAACTTCATCAAGTATTTATATCTGCACAGTAATGTATATTAATAATCATACCCACATCTGTGTCTATCTCCATCACGCCTATCTCATACCTTTGGATTTCTGGATCTGGAACTGCCCACGTGATTATGAATCAGCTCCTTTCTTTTATCCAGCTATGATTATCTATTCCAGCTCTAACCCTGGCTCAATTCCCCACCTTTCCTCTGAGCTGCACCCACCCATCCTCTGGCCATCACAGTGACCCCTCGCCCCCCGCCCGCCCCGGGTACCAATGTACAGCTTCCAAATACAAACACTGAGCGGTGAGGTGCCTTTGTCCCTCAACATCATCCCCATCATCTTGGAATGAAGGCCCTCGAAAGCCTGTCCCAGTTAAACAGAAATCCTTCCTGGAGGGAGACGCGAGTGGGTCATCCAGCAGGTCTTTCCCGTTCTGCACCGCGCATCCCTGATAGGAGCAGACTCGCTCTTTGCGCAGTTACGAGAAGGGAAGTGGAGCGGGGTCATTGTGTAGCATCACATCCCCGTGACCTTGTCCCAACTTCTCTCTGCAGCTGCTGTTCGCCACCGGAGTGTTTGCGAGGGTCACTGTGGAAAAGCATGATGGCGCATTAGGGTGCTGCTCCCTCATGCGTTCCTGAGTCAGGACGTTTTCTAAGTAGATAGAGGAGGGAGCCGGGTGAATGGAGAGAAGTCAGACTATTGGATCAGAAGGGGCGCTGGACCAGCCTCCCCTCCTTGTCAACGTTCCGTTCCTCCCAGGGACATCCTTGCTCAGTGCACTGAGCGCGTGGCGTCAAGTTCCTCTCTGCACTGGCCTCTCACTAGGGCGAGGCTGCACCCCAGGGCCTGGCGATCGCCCAGGCGGCACAGAGAACAAAGTCAGTGTTTCCTGCTGAGTGAATGTTGACATTTCCAAGACAGAAAACATGAGGTGAGTCTTCGGACACATTACATTCCATTCAAAGGCAATTTAGAGCAGCCGAAGAGACGGCGTTGGAGTCTGACTCAAGCTGAGTTTTCACAGAAGAGGGAGAATCTCGGAATGGAGCGAGTTAGCGTGAGACGGAGCTGACGGGAGTAAATGGCATTCACCGGCTTGTCACTGAACCTTTCCAGAACTCCCACAAAGAAAACGTGGGTGACCATACCTACCAATGCGGTTAACATCCAGTTCAAGGGAAATACCGCCATCCCCCTATCTGCAGGGGGTACGTTCCCAGACCCTGGGGATGCCCAAAGCCGCGGATAGTACCAAACCCTATAGATAGTTTTTTTCCAAACACATGCAGACCTAGGATAACGTTTAACTTACAAAATTAGGCACAGTAAGAGGTCAACTATAGCTAACAATAAAATAGAACGATTGTAACAATATATTGTAGTAAAAGTTACTTGGTCTCACAAAATACCTAATTGAACTGCACTCAGCTTGCCCCTGAAAGGAAGCCCTGTGCTTCTCTGGGGCATCTGGGTCACTGCTCCTGCAGTTGGGGCTGCTATGAAGTAAAACAAAGGCGACTGACCACGCGGCACCCAGAGGCAGCGCCCCCACAGCCAAGATGCTGTAGATGGAGGTGCAGTGCCCGCCTCGTGACACTCAGTCACGTCCAGGCCCCATGCAGTGGCGAGACGCAGAGCAGAGCACATTTTAAAACCTAGAAATTGTGTATTTCTGGACTTTCCTACTGGATAGGTTTTGTTTTTTTAAGAGGAAGGGAGAAGGGAGAGAGAGAGAGAGAGAGACAGAAACATCAATGATGAGAGAGAATCATTGATCTGCTGCCTCCTGCACTCCCCGCACTGGGGATCAGTCCTGCAACCTGGGCCTGTGCCCTCCCAGGAATTGAACCCTGACCTCCTGGCTCATAGGTCAATGCTCAACCCCCGAGCCAAAACCCAGCCGGCTGGCTCACTTTGTGAAAACCACACAAATATTTAATGATGACGCTGGAAGCAGAACCGGAAACTTGGGGCTCCCAGTCCAGTGATTTTCATACTAAAAATTGCATGAACATTACCGGACTCTAGCTTTTAGTGGAATAAAAAATAAATTACACAGCTGGGAGCTGTCCAGCACGGGGATTGCAACAGAGCACACACTGTGCAAATGTTTGTTGAATTAAATTAGAAGCTGGAAAAGCTCGTAAGAGTCTCTGGTTTCGTCCAGCCCCTCGTTTAGCTTCGAGAGGGAAAGGAGCTGAGAAAGGACTTCGCCAAGGTCATGCGGCTCACTGGCCACAGGCCGAGCAAGGACCCTAACCCTTGGCCTCTTCATCCGACACCCCCCCCCCTTAATGGGGTGTGAACGGGTCCCCTGCATGCCGCAATTGTGGGTAAAGAGGCATGACACTGGGTAAAGCCGTTTCGCTGTGAGCTCAGTGGCCGGCAGCGAGTAGGAATAGGAAGAGACACTAATTCAAGTTGTCAGGCCCAGAGAAAGCCGCTCGGGGTGCCGTGCGCCTAATGGGGAGAATCACAGGCTTGAGCGTGGTTATTCTTGGCCCATTCCAAGACCGAGAGTGCATATTCCCAGCAGGCTCAGCACAGACGGTGACAGTAAAACGCACGTCCCCAGACAAGGGCAATGTCCGGGGCCTGGTAAGAAATTCATGGCCACGGTGAGCCTCCCCCTGCTGGGCGCTGTCAGCACAAGGCAGGGACAGGCGACCGCTCTTCCTCCTGCACCATCTCCAGCCCATCCTGGCCTTCCTGTGCCCCTTACACCCCCAGGAGGCACGCAGAATGCCCCCCAAGTTCTCTGAGAGGGCGGAGGCACCTGTGACACTCACTAACTTATTTCTGTGCCCAGTGACCTTCCACGGACAAGGACACTTCATGGCTGAGAGGACCCACCAGCCCACCTGCCGCTGCAGCCGTGCGGGCAAGAGGACAGAGCAGGGTGGGAAGCGGCCGATCCCCTGTTTCACACAGGGAGCCCCGCCTCCCGGTGCCCTCCGTGCGCCTCCACTCCTCCCCGAAGCCCGGGCGTGCCTTCTTTCTGGAGAAGCAGAGAGGCGCAGGCCTGCACGGGGCTCGCCCCATGCTCCAGCCAAACGCAGGTGGGGAGCCTGACAAGGGGGTGCACCTGCCTGAGCCCGGCTCCCAGCCTGGCGCCTCCGTCACAGGGAGAGCCTGCGCGCTGGCAGACAAGTGCTGCAGCAATTCCTCGCTCCAAAGGGCTGAAACGTGACCTCCACACATCTCATAATGCCCCATGTCCTAGTCTGCAGTTCTCAAATCTTCCCTTTCGTCAGTAGGTCAAGGCTTGGCATAGGTGGGAATTAGTCTGTATCAAGCATCTGCATTTTCTGGATGTGGGTTCAAGATAAGACACCAAGTCCACTAGGATTCCTCCCATTGTCCTACACAGCGAAGGTCGTAACAGTCACCTCAGTGTGATGGGGACGTCAACTAAGGTGTGTGGTAGGCGCTCAATACAAGGCATCTGGTAAAACCCACCACGACGATGGTGACAATGACAACAGTTTCAGCACGAGGGAAACAGGGCAAAACAAGCAAACACTTGGTTATGGAATAAGTGCAGACAGAACCACATGGAACCAGACGCAAAGCGCAGCACCTCGATTTGCCAGCTGGGTAACTTGGACGAGTTTGAGTTTTCTAAGCTTCACTCTTTATCTCTGAGATGGGCAACAGCAAAGATAAAGCCTCCGTCATGTATGTGTTCTGAGAATTAGGAAGAACATACATAAATGCCATTCTCTCGATAGATAGATACAGAGATATGTATCAGTATTCACATAGTGCATATAATCTTCTATATGTAAGGTATATACGTATAATTTGTAATTATGAATGTGTACATTGTCACAGTATTTTCACTTGCAAGTGAGTATTTAAGGGACAACACTCCTGCCTATATCATGTAAAGGCATCCCCCTTCGAAATGCATGTATAGTCTAACGCCCCTCTCTCTTCATAACACACATTTCTTTACTCTTTGGATGGTGTATGTACATCTGGAGTCTGTTTCCTCTTCACTTTCTTCATCCAGGGCTCCTTAGCGGGCTCACTGGTCGGAGGGGAGAGTATGCCTTGCTGTGGGTCAGGGGCTTCATTCGAACGTTACGATCACTACGTGGACACACTGGCCCATGGGGTCCGTGAGCACGTGTCGGGTCCCACTGAGAGGCCCAGTAGGGATCCAGGTGCCTGAACCTCAGTCTCTGTTCTTACTCCCAGACACAAGCCTGAGACACACCCAACGCACAGCAAAGCAATGCTCAGCGTCACACTCTCACGTGGTCCCCTAATTCTCTAGGCCTTGAAGTCGGGCGCCAGGACAAAGAGGAAACGGGCGCCAGGGAATGTGCACCATGAGGGACAGTGAAGGGATTGAGAGCGTTTGGTCTGGGAAAGGAAAACACAACACTGGGATATAAACGAGAAAGAGTGCCGTGGAAGCAGCACTCGGAAACGTACACACCACTTACAGGCCCCTCTCCCGCTCGCCCTTCACCGGCGTTCACAGTCACAGAGTTGCCTATTTTTTGCAAATGAGAAATCTCCAGCTGGAGCTTGTACGTATGTGTAGGCGACGCTCCCAGGAGAGCAGGAGAGAGGTATCCGGAGGCAGGTGGGCATCAAACAATCAGTGCCAGCTGCCATCCCAGCTCCCCCACCAGGACCGCCTGCCTCCTCTGGCTCTCCCTTTCCTCATGGCCGGTCTCAGTGTTGGCCATCGTGGTTAGAGGAGGTCATAGCAATCATCCACTCCCACATCTTTCCAATTCTTAACAGTGTAGTAACTTGCCCCGCCCCTCCACATGATGCCGTGTTAACGTGCTCTCTGGGTGGGAGGGCGAGGACATTGGTGGTTTAGGGGTTTTGATGTCTCCTTCTTCACGGCTAGATTTTACCCCACGTTCCACGGTCCTGTTATGGGGACAGTGCCAACTGCCAAACACGTCGGCCCCAGTGTCAGGGACAGGAACACGATGGCCGGTCATGTTCTGGTGCCACGGGCCCCTGTCAGCAGCTGCTGGCCAGGCCTTCAGGACATCACCTGACACCCACATGACCCCCCCCTGAACAGGGATCTATTGTGATGGTTGGTTTTGCAGGTCCGTTTGGCCAGGCAGCAGGACCTAGTTGCTTCCCCGCACACTAGTGCAGGGATCCCTGTGAAGGTGTTTGTGGATCTGGTTACCTTCTGTGGTCAGCTGACTTTAGGTTAAGGACATCAGTGCTGTTTTTCCACACGTCTGTCTCAAATGCCTAGTACACTACACTCACTAGTTGACTCCTGTCCCCTATATAACCTCACTCACCAGTAAAATTTTTACCGTGGCCACAACTGTATGTTGGGGACTGTCTCTACTTCACCTTCTACTGGTATCGGGTCCTCCTTGCCAGCCAGTGGCTGATCCTAATCGCTCTCTCCCTGAGCGCCTGCCTTCCTGCCTACGTCTTGCACCGACAGTCGGGGTTGAGTCCACGGGAGGCAATGCTGCGGTGGTGTTTAAATGAGAGGCGAACAGCGTGGAAGGAGTGGGGTAGGGGAAGCAGGATGGGAGGGACCAATCCAGGCCTGAGAAGCCTTGGTTAACCCGGGCAGAGTTCTGAGAGAGCGTTTTCTACCAGGGTCATCCTAAGAGGCAGGGAGGTGTATTCAAACCCACCTAACTCTAGTTTGACTTCAAAAGCAGTAGCTATAAAACAGTCAAGGGCACGTAAAGTCCAGCATAGGCTATCCTATATAATAAAAGTGTAGTATGCAAAGTGTCCCCTCGACTGGGAGTTCATCTGGGAGTTCGACCAGGGTGGCGGGGCCGGCCGGAGGAAGGGAGGGAGTACCTGGCTGGCAGTCTGCAGCTGCTAGGGATCCTACCAATGCATGAATTTTGTGCACTGGGCCTCTAGTATAGTTAATAATAACTATGTGTGATGGGTACTAGACTTATTGAGGTGGCCACTGTATAAAATATATTAATGTCTAATCACTATGTTGTATACCTGAAACTAATATAATATTGTATGCCCACTGTAATTGAAAAATAAACTTTAAAGAACAGTAGCTGCCTCTAACAAGTGGGGTTATAGAATTATTTTATAAGAAAAAAATATTTTAAAAATTCAATAAAAGCAAAACTTTGAGATTTAATTTAAAGAAGAAGAAACTTAAGACAATGCCAATAGTGGAGACTCACTTCAAATAAAAATGGACAGTTTTCTTTAAGTATGTTTTTCTTTTTTTAGAGAGAGTGGAAAGGGGAGAGAGAAACACTGATGTCAGAGAGAAACATCAATGGGTTACCTCCTTCGGAGCCTGGGATGACGCTCAACCAACTGAGCCACACCAGCCAGAGCCAAAATGGACAGTTTCCAACTTTCCTTTGCAGAGGTAACTAGGCGGTGGGTCCCAGAACAGACAGACGGGTCCCAGGGTTAATTACTGTGGTCCCGCTGTGATTGCACCGTTTTTTTGCAATTTAGTGTCTTTTCTTTCTCCTCCCTCTGCATCTGTTTGCCGGAAGCCTGCGGTCTGGGCATTGTGCCCAGTTGGATTTAATTTTGGTTTCCTACTTATGTGGCATCCTAGCTGTGGTTGGGAGATGACATTTTGCAAAGTGTGTTTAGGCGTCTTTGTTTATTTATGGCGGAACAAGTACAAAAAGCTTGTGCCCAGTCTGTTTGGATAATAATGTTTAAAATAGGAGGAATAAAACTGATAGCAAATGATAATACATGCAAATGTGTGATTACACAGAGCGAGGGTGCGTGTTTACACGCCTGCCGTGGCTGCAGTAACAGGCAGGCTGTCCTGTTTCTGCTCCTTTCCTGTCCCTGCCCGCAACGCCCTGAAAAGGCGGAGGGACAGGAGGGAGGCGTGTGCCCAGGCCTGGCCTGCCGTCTGGAAGGCCTGAGTAAGCACGTGGCGGGACTGGCACTGTGTGGGGACCTCATCGAGAGCTCCCAGGATCCAGAGCCAAAACTGACCTGGGTTCCAGCCAAACCCTCCAA
The DNA here is from genome assembly GCF_963259705.1 of Myotis daubentonii. NCBI lineage: Eukaryota > Metazoa > Chordata > Mammalia > Chiroptera > Vespertilionidae > Myotis > Myotis daubentonii. The sequence continues at coordinate 52,112,876 of NC_081856.1, forward strand.
CTGAAGGGTGAGCTGGGCGCACAGGGAGGCAATGGCCATCAGCATCGCCTGGTGCCCTGTGAGTTCCCCCGGAGCTGGGGTGGGCTGCGGGCGGAACCTGGGGCAGAGCCCAGAGCATTCCTGCTCACCTCCCAGAACCACAGTGCTCCTTGCACCATTTACTCCCAGCCGACGGCAAGCTTTTCTCTGCCCGTGGCCCGTCCTGCCTCCGCTAGAACTCCTGTATCAGGAGAGGCGCCAAGGGCTTCTCCACTGGTTCTGGGTGCTGCTCTTCATCTCCTCATGGCGCCCTGGGCTGCTCAGGACCCCTCGGGAGGGAGGGGCTGGGAGCTGCTCCGGGCAGAGGCCAGGAGGGTGTGGCTGGCAGACATTCACAGAGCTTTCTGGAGCGCCCTGAGCACTTGCTCCTTGCAGCCTCTCCCGGGGGGACCCTCCCCAGGGAAGAAGTTCAGCTTCACCGTGGCCTGGGCGGTGCCCTCAGGCTGCTCCTGTCGTAGCTCTTCCCTATTGGGTGCTGCCCTCGTCACGCTAGCAGCTACCTTTTGCCGGTAGGATGTTTTAGACTTAAATCGGCGATCAGTCTTTACACCCCTGAAATTTTGGGAACACACATCCAGCTCCTGGGTTAGTCTCCTGGAAGCCCTTCCCGTGCTTTAAGGAGAAGGGGCAGAGCCTCCCTTCTCCCGAGGTGATGGAGAATTCACCGCACACCCACAGCCCTCGCCCTGGTCGGTCTCAGCCTCTGACCTCTCCCTCCGCCTTCCTCGCACCCACACCCATCCCCAGCTCAGAAGCGCTGCCCCAGATCCTCGCCTGGCCTCTCACGCGGGAAGTCAGCTGCGCTTCGCTAAGATGGCTCAGTATTTTGATCCCTCGGATCGGGATTACAGGCCCTTTGAAGGGAGCTGACCCTAAGGAACCGTCCTAGATAGCAAAGCCTTCTATTCCAGAATTCATTTACTGGCTCCGTCCCTGTAAATTACCTGTCAGTTACCTGTCAATGAGTCTGCCCTGTCACTGTCCTCACCCAGTAATTCCATTTTCTTTCTGTAGCTTCTGCACTGAGTTATGCGGCTGCTCCCACATCTGCTTTACCTAGGCCTGCTTGTTAAAGCAGCCTTGTTCAAAATTTCATGTCCTGCGAGCCACCTGTGGGTCCTGCTAAATGCACATTTAGAGACCACAGGGCTGGGGTGGGGCTCCAATTCCCGCTTTAAACAGGCTCCTGGGCTCCCAGGTGATGCAGACGCTAAGGACGCTCCAGGGGCCTCGCACTGAGTAGCAGGCGCGGAAGTGCAGGCCCCCAGCCTCTGGCTCCCGCGCTGTCAGGCCCTGTGCCCTGTGCCCAGAGCTGGCAAGGGGGCCACGGCAGTTCCTGAGTGGCGTGACCAGGACTTACCTCGGTGGCCCGCACGCTGGTGTCTACAGTAAGGAGAATCACGTTCCTCAGGGTCTGAATAATCATCATGGGTCATGCTTACCGAGCATTTACATGCCAAGACCTCCATGAAGTGCTTTCCATTTATGATTTTTTTTAAAATTAAATCTCACAGTTTTATGAAGTGGGCACTGGTGTTTTCCCAGTTTTGTACTTGAGGATGCTGAGGTTAACTCAGTTGTATGAAGTTTCAGTGAGTGATGGGGTTGAAATGCAAGATCATTTTCTCAGATAAATGCTCTTAGCTCTGAGTGTGTGCGTGCATGTATGTACATGCACATGTGTGTGCGTGCATGTACATGTGCATGTGTGCTCATGATATTGTACCAAATAATTAGGCCTGAGAGGCATGGGCCGGATGTGACCTCAAGCTGATGTTCATGACTTTAATGCATCCCTGTCTTGAAATGAGACCCACATGTGTTTATTTTGCAAGTAGCTTTTTGAGGAAACAACGCAGCACAGTAGCCCGTCCTCAAATCTTCCCCTTGCATTTCTTATTCTTTCCTTTCTGTCATTTTTGAAGTCTGAGTTCTCCTCTCCGGCCAACTCCTTGCTCAGCTAGACACCATCACCCCTGTCTGTCCCACGGCCGGGGTGCTGCCAGGCCAGCCGATCCTAACCCCTTAGAGTAAGCAGGGCTGTGGGAGTCCACACACGCCCCGCCTCCAGGGGACCCTAACACTGAAGGTCTAGGCTGCGTTCAGGGAACTGAAATCCAGAGGACCCGCGAGTGATTGCGGTTCGTACCTGGGCTGAAAACACCAGGACTAAGTGGTTCTAAGCTGTTTACTTCCGCTCCAAACCAGCAATGACGCTAATCACTGAGGAAAGTGTGGGGCTGGCCGTCTCCCGGAGGAGCAGGCGGTGGTGGAAGGAGCGTGTGCGCCTGACCCTCCTCCACTCCAGATGACTGACTGGTGGGTTGCTGCCTCCCCTGGAGCGACCCCCACGCGGGCTGCAGGGCTGGCCAGGTGACAGGTGGCGTGCTCAGCAGGGGCCCTGGACAGCTGCTGCCAGTCCGGTCTCCGTAGGGCTATCCGGCACCTGCTAGGACTATGGAAGCTGGAGGGCAGGGCGCTGGGGAGCGGGCTCTCTGTGGTGTGTGTTTCTGTTGATGAGATTGTCTGCACGCTGCATGAGCCCGTTGATCTGCACTTGGAAAGCCTTGGGGATCTCCTTTGCTTGGATGCATGTGGCAGGGGGTCCCTGTATCAGCCAGCGAGGCCGTGAGGGAGCCCTGGGCGGCACGTGGGGCGGCTATGTCAGCTCAGCCACACAGCTCAGCATGTTCTTCTTTCCATCCAAAGATATTTTTCTCTGTCTCAGTTATAATCAATCAATATTAGAACAACAATAGCTCAGAGTGGTCGGCCAATATAGTGGTCCCCGAATGCTGACCAAGAGAGAATTATTTTCTATAATGTTTGTCATTAAATATACAGAGTTTTCTCATGTCAGGGCATTCTAGCAATATCTCTCTAGCTCTAGCTCTAGCTCTAGCTCTAGCTCTATCATCTCTCTGTGTCTATATACACAGAGTATTCCATCCATGGAAGAGGCTCCTCATACCCCTCCCCACACTCCCACAGCCTGCGCTGACTTAGACATGCCGTTAACCTAATGTGCTCACTTTCTGAGTGAGGAAGGGGCCCAGAGAAAACCCAGGCAGACCTGGGGAGAATGTGTAGACTCCACACAGACCGTGGCCCTGTCTGGGAATTAATTCTTTTTTCTCATCAATGTTATAACAAAGTAACATTGAATGAAACAACATTATCTGAGGATCTGCTGTATTTGTCTTTTAGGACACAAAGATGAAATTAGTGGACACCACCATCTATTTTCTTTGCAATAAAGTGAAAACCTGATAGCAGTTGGGAAAAATGAGGCCACAAATAAAGTAAGCAGAGCTAAGAGATGGAGATTAGGAAGGAGGAAAAAGAGGGTAAAATTTTCCGCTTAGTCCTTTAATGCCTGGAGTCTATACTTTCTGAAGCAACTCCCCACTAAACAGATGACGTGTCTCCACTGAATGTCTAGCTCATTTCCTCTGATAAGGACTGAATTGAGTCCCTTAACATTCATCTGTTGCAGCCCTAACCCCCAGTGTACTGCTATTTAGAGATCTGGCTTTGGGAGGTAATGAGATCACAAGGGTGAGGCCTTCACAAAGGGATTAGTGCCCTCATGAGGAAAGAGAGAGAGAGAAAGAGGGAAATATATCTCCCCTGACTCACTCAGGGAGAAGTCATGTGGATACACAGACTGTACAAACTGCAAGCCAGGAGGCACATCCTCACCAGAACCCAACCCTGCAGGCATCTTGATCTTAGACTTACAGCCTCCAGAACTACAAGGAACAACTGTCTAATGTTTAAGCCACGTGATCTGTGGCATTTTGTCAGAGCAACCCAAGTTACTGAGACATCCTCTCTACCTATTCCCCTCCTGCTGAGAAGGGTGACCCAATTCAAACTTGTTTGCTCACTGCTAACACTCTACCTAATCATCTTTGTGTCTTCTATTCCTGTAGTTTGAATTTTAACCCTGAGATTTTAGTAACTCAAACACACACCCTTGTTAAATTCTAGGTCCTCTAGGTTTTAGAATAACCGATTCCTTTTTACCAATGAACCATCACCAAACCTGGCCATCAGCCCCCGGACTACAGCCACAGGGCAATGGGATCACAGGCACAGGCTTTGCATTTGGCTGCCCCTGTGTTCAGTTCGGCACAGCTCTGTGAGAACAACGGGCCTACGAACAAATTCTCTAGCGGTGCTGCTCTTCCTCTGCAAACCTGCTTCCTCATGCAAAAACGAGTATTAGAAATAACATACGATTTTACTGAAGGGCTCATATGTTGTTATTATTTTTAAATATATTTTTATTGATTGCAGAGAGGAAGGGAGAGGGAGAGAGCGATAGAAACATCAATGATGAGAGAGAATCATTGATCGGCTGCCTCCTGCACAAACCCCACTGGGGATTGAGCCCGCAACCCAGGCACTTGACCTGACCAGGAATTGAACTGGGACCTCCCGGTTCATAGGTTGACTCTCAACCACTGAGCCATGCTGGCTGGGCTGTCATTATTTTTATTAAAACAGTTTCAATCTTATTACTGTAAATCTTATCAATGGTCTATGGAAAAAGAATTGACAGGAGTCAGGGCGGGACTTGATTACAAACAAGATCCATACCTTTCCTGGCAAAGTCATTTAACCACCCAACATCAGTCCTTACGCTGGGAACCGTATAATAAAACCTCATCTTCCCTGCAGAGCTGGTGAGAGAAGCAAAATAGGTCTTGTCTGTGAGGGCCTTTTGCAAAGTTTGTTTCTTTTCTTTTTTCTGCCCAGGTATTTGACCGAATGTCCTGCCTCTATCTGCCCTCAAGTTTTCCCCATCTAACAGCAGTGTTCTCTATAAATGTCCCTGATCAAAATCAGGAAATAAACTCAAAATCCATTAATAAGCAATGGAACTCACAGAAAGGAAACAACAAAAGAATACATCCTCCGGCATATTGTGATATAAAAGAAAAAGCAATTACCCGAAATGAATGTGTGTTCAGGCTGACTTCCTTCATTCAAGAAACAAATGGTCCACAGCCAGCCCCCAAGCCTGGGATGCACTCTGGCTGCTGAATGGCAAATGGCTTTGTCCCCGACATTTCCCAGCTGTGATTGATGAGTGACAACGTTCTAATGGGGAGAAATGGCTGAAGGTGCACATGGCATGTTCCGGGAGCCAGGTGGCTCATGTTCGTGTTTAGTTGCGTGCGTTCACTTGGTGTGTGGGTGTGAGCAGTTGGAGGAGGAGGTAATGGTGCCAGAAGATTCAGACCGAGGGACAAGACAGTACTGACATTTCTAGGTGAGAGAGAAAATAGGCAATGAATCCTGTTGGGCCAGATCACTCCACCTTTCTGACAAGCCTATGGACCAGCTGCTGGTTCTTTGTTTCTTCCCTCTGACTTCAAAGCAGTGTTTGGTAATCAACCTATTATCCTTCCCTTTGGGGCTGCCATCAGCTACTGTCTGCTTTGAGAGTTGGCTAATCCTGCAAATGGAAGACACCAAGTCAATTCTGCAGGAGCTGTGACACCTATGAGCACCTAAGATGGAGCAGTCAGAAAGGTGACCCATTCTTCTCCACTGGGTGTTTAGATGGCTGGGGATTTTGCTCACTCATAGAATTACAGAAATATAGGAGTTAGCCATAGGAGTAGCAATTGGAAGAACCCACAGGAAGGCAGGGAGGAAGGAAGTTCTGGGTCATATACAAGACACCTCGTTAAATGTTCCAAGGATGTGTAATTTAATTCTAGTCCTTAAATCACACCTCTGTTGCGGACCCACTGTGTGCACTGTTCTGTATCCTGGGTCTTTGCCCTCAAAGAGCTCACTCCTTGGCAAGGAGACAGATGGAAGCACAGACATCTGAAACAATGGTGAGGGCGCTTGCAGAGGGCATTCTGAAGGGCATCGCAAAACTCCCTGAGAGCTGGCTTCTGAGTTTTCAGAGATCAATCGTTTGCCAAGATGACAGAGGAGTCCTACGCCTTCTGGACCCTGAACTCTGACAATCCGGGGGCCATCTTTGATCATCCTTGTAAATCTAGGTCCTGGTATATCTTGTGGACATTTAATCAATGTCTTTTAAATTGTTCCTGGAAATTTGCTGTGCACCCCACTTCCGGTAAGTGAGTAAAGACATGCACACACATCACAGACTGGTCCCTCTGAAAGGGGGGAGTCTGTAATACCGGTCCATTAATGCTACCCAGGTGCACCCCTCTCCCCTCAGTCCAGGCTGCACTGAGAGGCCTGAGGGAGCTCCCGGGGCAGCAGACCTGGGGGCACCAATGGGAAGACAGAAAGAGCCGCCTGGAGGCGGGGCCTGTCGGCCGGAGGTGGATCTGATTGATCCACAGCGTTCATGACCGAAGCCAAAGGTGGGCTAAGCACGGGAGCCGGGCATCTGCCACCCACCCGTGTGCCTGGGTGAACGCGCACAGTGTAAGCTCAGAAGTGGACACTCTTATGGTCTTTCTTGGTAGTTCAGGCTTAGATACCTACGCACCATTGATCCAGGTGTGTAGTTAGTGGGGGTTCAGCTGTACCTTCCTTTTACGAAGCCGCGAGGGTGAAAACACGCTTCCCACTGGCAAGGCCGCTGAAAAGCCAATCCCCATTCCCCACATTTCCTTCCTCTCTGCACACAGTTCACGTCCAAGAGCTGGCTGACCTTTCGGTGACAAATGACATTCACTCTAACATCCAAGGGTCACATGCAAACGAGGGAAGGCTGGCATTTGGAGTCACCATCTATTAGGCTCAAGAAGGGCAGAGGTCACCTTAAAGGTGGCACGTGCCACCCAACTGGACAGTACTTTGATTCATGGTGGCTGGAGATTTTTCAGGCCTTCCTTTCCCCAGCTCACCCGCTGCTGGTATTTGGGGCTATGCTTCCCTTCATTTCCAAGTTAAAAAGAAGCAGAGCCTGGCAACTGAAGTTGTGTCTGACAGTGAATTACTCTGAAACGCCCCTCTATTCGTTCTGCCTGGACTTGGGAGCAAGAACTGGAGTCTCGATAAGCCACTGTCATTCATTCTCTAAGTGACTTTGATCTGGTCCCTCCTTTCCCCTAAGTAAGTGTACCATTAAGATGAAAATTCTCACAACAATTACATTTTGATCAGCTCCTCTATCTAAGGCTCTGAGCCAGTTACTGAGGCTCCAGCTGTGAGAGACAGATCCGAGATGACAATCTAATTGAGAAGCTAAACAACGAGTCACGTGACTTCAGAGCAGACTGCATGTTGACTGTGATTACATGTATGTGCAATGTCTGGTACATACACTGACCCATGTCAAAGTCATGGCTCTTTTGTTTACAATCTGTATGAGCTGAAAAGGTGCTCAATCTTGTTGAGAAAACGAAAAGTAAAATATTAATTCTATAACTATGTATGGAAGGTAAGCACTGAATCCTTCCAGATGATGGGGTCCGATACTGAATAGAGAGACACGCCTGCTCCATCCCTGGGCTTACGTTCTTTAGCCCAGGTTTATTTTCAGGCCCATTTAAAAAAACACATGTGAAAGTCTATTTAAAATAAAAAATAAATGTAATTGTTCAATGTTCAAGATACTGGACCATGCCGAAACTGGTTTGGCTCGGTGGATAGAGCGTCGGCCTGCGGACCGAAAGGTCCCAGGTTCGATTCCGGTCAAGGGCATGTACCTGGGTTGCGGGCACATCCCCAGTGGGAGATGTGCAGGAGGCAGCTGATCGATGTTTCTCTCTCATCGATGTTTCTGACTATCTCTCTCCCTTCCTCTCTGTAAAAAATCAATAAAAATATATTTTAAAAAAAAAAAAGATACTGGACCATGTTCTGGAGTTTGATGACCTTGGGTTCATTATGTTGTGTCTATATTCTCATTAAATTCTGGCTTCGCACGCATGTGTGACACTAAGGTATTTACTTGTCATCAAATAGGAATCCGTACTAACCGATCTTCTCCACAACCACCCAGCTGGGAAGATGTGGGTCCACACCCGTGACCCCGAGCTCTATCAGGCCAGGGTTGTCAGACTTCAGAGGAGGAGAGTGAGAGGCAGGACTTGCAGTAAGCGCTCCGTGCATTCTTTATATTGGAGGAGTTTAAGCCTCCCAGTCTGCCTCCTATCAGTGGGAGCTTTCTACTGAGTAGATTGTTACAAAACAAAGGTGAGGCAGGACAGTGAAAGGCGTTCGCAGGGGCTGCGGCGATCAGAGCTGGGAGGGCGCAGGCGTGGCCCGTCACACTCCTCGCAGACACTGGTAGGCACCGATGGGGCTCGCCTACCACAGACCTGAACATCGGCGCGCACTTCTCCACTGGGCACCCAGGCCTCCACCCCAGCTCAGCAGAGCTGGAGCCAGCCGGGAAAGGTAGCTTCTGTTCCTATTCTGGCTCAAAACTAATCTGGCCATTGAGGAGAGTTGAATTTCTATGATGGCACATCAAGTGATGACAAGGAAAGGACGTGAACCCTAGTCTAGTGCTCATTTATATTTATACATGTGTATCTATATTTTTGTTTCTCTCAACAGATACATATATTTCACAGAGAAGGAAACTGAGGCACAGAGACCTGATTTAGCGGAGCATTTCTGCAGGTGAGCATCAGGGCCAGGACTCCAGTTCCCTGAGCGGCTCCTCCACCTCAGAGCCACGTTATCACAGATTCCATGAAGAGAACATGTGGCCCGCGCCGCAGGTACGCGGTCGCTTCCAGGAACCCCGGCCTGACGCTGAGCTGCAGTCCCTCCCGTCCTCTGAATCACTCAGACCCGGTCCCTGCTGGGAAGGGCTGCCTCCACGCCCATTGATTTGCTTTCATCGGGCTCTTTTCCTGGCAGAAGAGCTTGTCGATGACATTAGGTAGATGCCACTTACCGTGCATTACCGACGTTCTTAACTCTGGGGAGTGACTGAAAACAGGGGGAAATCGCTGTGGCTTAAAATAAGACTCCCCAGTGTTGGTGTGTTTGTGTGTTGGAAGGAGGAGGTTACCATGGAGATCAAGGCTTGCAACCCCTTTTGTATGAGACGGTGAAAGGAGCCCTAGGCTGGAGCAGGCCCGGTTGCATCTCCGCCATCACAGCACCCACAGCCTGACAACTGTCCCTACTGAGGGGCCAGCCCACGTGCCCCAGTGCCCCCAGCTTCATCCCAGCTCCTGGGGAAAGTTTAGCCTGGATGGGAAATTACCAGCAGCTCAAGCCCACACCTGGTACCAACTGGAAGTAAATGTTATCGGCAACATCCCTTGAGTCCATTGTCCAAGGATGATGAGAATAACAAGAACAGCAGCCATTCATTGGTCACATCCCCTGGGCAAGACAGGTGGCTCTGCAACTGCATCTATGATATGAAGCCGCAAAGCCCCACGCTGAGGGACAGATCTGTCTCTGATTATCAGACAAGACCACTGGGGCTCAGAGGCAGGAAGCAGCGTGCGCATGTCACGCAACACAAAGAGGAAGAGTGCCGCGCCCGGGGAGGCGTGCGTCCCGGTGTCCTTCCCGTACTCATTTGCGTCCCGTGTGGAAGCATCAATTAACCGTAAGGCGCTTTCTCAGCCCCATTACACTGTTGTTCCTTCGGCTACAACCAGGTCTCGCTCATTCAGGAGGCGATCAATAAGAGATGGATTTGCCAGGCCTAATTGAATCTTCCGTATTCAAGACTGCCTTCCCCATTTGACAAGAAAAGACATTTTTACACAGGCCCTTGTCTCCTGAATGTCAAAACCTCCTGGCAGGGCTCGCAGAATTTCCAGCCCCTTACTCCCCCTCCTGGGCCACTGACCTGCCTGAGCTCACCTCCGCTGCCCATCTCGTACTCGCCTTCCTGCCCCTGAGTTCTAGCGTCGTTCTGTTTATGTGACACGTTTGTATGGAGTATGGGCCTTGGGCAAGGCCCTGCTGATGTGCGCGGAGACACTGGGAAGCAACTCCAAGTCTTTGCCTCCACGATGCTCATCTTCCAGGGTACAGGCAGACCACATGGAAAGAAATAAGCAGACCATGCTGTGCCCGGGGTAATGCCAGGCTGTCAGATGAGAGGCGGGCGGGAGGTGGGTGTCATTTGGATGGTGCTCCTGGGACTCTGTCTGCAGCGACCTCATTGGAGCAAAGACCTGAGCGGAGGGAGAGGGGCAGCCCCTGACATCCAGGAGGGAGAACCTTCCAGGGGCATTGGGTGCCAACGCTGGCCGCGTTGGCTTTACTTCTCCATCCCCGCCCGATCCTGGTGTAACGCGTCACAGTGCGCGGTCCACCCGCTTGGCTCCGCGTGGAACTGAGCTGGGAAACACGGTGAGGAGGGAGGCCCTGCAGCTTGGACCCTCTGCCGCGATCCTGAAAGGCCTGAGAGATTCAACGAGGGGCGTAATAGAGGTTCTCTCGGGCCTTCTCCTATGCCTGTTCTCGTGAAGCAAAATGCTCAGCTAAAACGTACACTGACAGATTAAGGACAAGAAAATAAGGCGTCCATGTTTTTAATCAGTAAGTTACGTGTTTTTGATACATTACGTTCAGCCAAATGTCTTGGCTCCATTGTAAATACCGTGAGAGAACATGTGATTCATTTACGTGATTATCTGGCAGTGACCCATCAGACATCTCAGATGTCCCAGGTGGTGCATGAAGGTAAGAACCAGAACAGAGTGTGGAGTCGGAGCCAGGGATTCGAGTCCTGCGTCACTGCCCCTGGCCAGGCCTCGGCGTGCACGTGGCCTCACAGAGCCTCTCCCCACTTCCCTGAAGGGGGGCTAGCAGTGCCCCTCCTGCTTCTCGGGGCCGCGTCAGGAAGCAAATGTCGGAGACCCTGAAGAGTTACATAAGCTTCACATTTCTAATCAGCAACTTAATGACTCTCTACATCTTCCAGTAAAAAAACAAAGATGGTGGCGCCAGCGCTAAGTCACAGGGTTAGAATGAAAGGAACTATTGCAAACTCTAAACTACAAGACACACACACACACACACACACACACACACACACACACACACACCCCTCTACCCAACACCAAGCGCGGACCCCCCCAGAGGGAAGGCGCCCAGTGAAAGGTCAGCCACCAAGATGCCTGCGTCCAGTCAGCCGCTGTCACGGGGCCAGTATGCATTCATGGACAAGTTATTCAAACCCTTCGCATCCTGTCTACAAAATGGATAAAATAGCGTCTTCTTCATGAGTTCAGAGTGGGAATTAGATCAGCAAAACACATGCAAAGCATTCAGTATAATGCCTGCCCTATGTTAAGCTCTTAGTAAGCTTCTGTCATTGCTATTGCTTGCGTGAGTGAGTGAAGGACTTGCCGAGCGAGGTGCTCATTCGCTGGGTGATGCCACATTGTGTGAGAGACGAGGAACCTGCCCTGAGAACACCAGGCCCCGGCCCTGGGCTGGGCAGGGCTCCACGCACGATTCCCACTGGCTGTCTGTCTTGGCAGCTGAGGGTTCTCGCTCTGCTCGGACAGTGAAGAGACTAATGTATTAGATTTATGTTTTCTTAGTTAGCATCACATTCATCTCTGTCTCCCTGACCTATGCGAGGGTTACCTTGAATAGGATGTGGGTATTCCTGAATCTCCGTCACAACCACTGCTTCCATTTCCACTGACAATTAATCTCATTCATTAAGTAGACTCTACTCTCCTAGACCTCGGAGACCAGTACCATTCCCTGTGTTTATTATTACTTTTTCGTAGGTCGCTCCTCACTTCCCTGTTAGCAACCCCCCATTCTACACTGGCCTCTCTATACCACAGCGGCCTCAGAGGGGAGAAGAAACAAAAGTGGGGCCAGACTCGCAACTGTGGTTGGAACAGACTGGGACTCTGAGGACCCGTCTGGGGAAGTTCTTGCTATCACCAGAGGAGGTTTCAGGAGGAGGTGCTGCCAGCAGCATTACAGAAGGGGCAGCAGGTGGGAGGGAAGCTGTAATCCGCTTCGCTACGTCACTGGGAATGAAATGACAGCCGAGGGCAGGGCTCACAGGGTATGAGCACGGCGCCTGGATTCCATCAGAACACTCCTCTTCCCACTTTTCCATCCTTCCCTTACGGTGGCCCCGCGCCAGGACCGAGGAGAGCCTTACCGAGTCTCACCGGGCCTGTCCCCGTCGGCTCCTGGCTGCACAGGGACGAAGCACATGGCCCGGGCAGCTGCATTCTCGGAGATCACATATCATTTTACCAACTTCTGTCTTCACAGCAGAAGGCCAGCTCCTGACAAGGGGCTCCTCCTGGTCTCTGAAGCTCTGTGTGCCCTGAGGCTCCCAGGCTGCTCTCCCTACTGTCTGCTGGCATCACACGGTCTCCTCACCACACCCACTCAGCTCCCGCCTCAGGGCCACTGGGCGGTCCCCCTCCACCTGGGTGCTCTCGCTCCCACAGGCACAGGCTCTCCTCCCACAAAGCTTCCTCAGCACCAGTGCTGTTCTCCCCCCTTTCAGGCCTCCTTCCCATACCAAAGCGCATGCCAGGGGCCCAGATGATGTCTGTGACATCTTCCCCCATCACAGTGGAGATCCCATGTGCATCAGGATTACGACGTGACACACCCCAATAGTAAGAGGAACAATAATACTCGGCAGGCAGGCAGGCAGAACGCAAGCAAGCAGTATTGTTCACTAACTGGAGACAGGACTGCATGAACTTGGCAGCAGCACTGGGGTATGTGTAGAGTATTTGTGTATGGCCGGCTCTTCCCTCAACTTCCTATGGGCCTGGGAGTCAGTGAAGCTCTTGAAGTGAAGGGGAAATTGGTAGTCTCCATTGCTCCCAACAGTCTTGACACGGGGCTCAATATGCCTTTGTATTTTCCAGAAAAAGAAACCTAATTGTATCAAATGTAATAATCATCCTGATTATTTTCCAAGGGGGAAGTGTGGCAGTCAATTCCCATCGCACACCACACAGCCAGCCAATTCACAAATTCCCTTTAGACCCTTAGTTCTTCCTGAAATTCCTCTTGGCCTTGCCAACGACACAATGGCCGCTTCTCTTTTTACCCAATCTTGTCTGGCTCCTGGCCTCTGAGATCCAGAAGTTTCCACTGGGGCCTCTAACACATTTAAGGCTTATTATACCAATGAGTTTAATAGCATCTCAGCAGCTCCAAGCATGCACACCCACCAACGAAAACCAACCGAAACAAAATAAAACGGAAAATCGTCATGTTTCTGGGCTTCACACAACATGTAACTTTGTATCTAACGGCATCCACCTGGATGCTCCACAGGAGTGCGTTTGTGTGTGGGTGCACTTCCTACTCAATCTGCCGAGTCCTCGCCTGGAGTAAGAAAACCTTTACTCGAACCCAGGTCTTTGTTAACTGGCAAGCCAGCCTGTCATTTTAGAGGGAAGCCTGGGGTTACACTGCCCACACTCCCCCCCCCCCCCCCCGGACTCCTTTCCATTTCAATGACGTGGATGAGCTATTTAATTGTTCGCAGTGGCTGCTTCCTCCGGGGAAAGATGGTAACACTCCCACTTGAGAAGGTAGCCTGGGGCTCTAGAGGGATCATCCCAGCAGTGGGTGTTCTGATGCCTGGTGCACAGTGCGCCTTAGTGACTGTCATTTTTGATCACGAGGTGTGTGCTTTGTGGCAATTGCCTAACCTCTCTGTGCCTCAGTCTCCTTTACTAAACTGGGTATAATAACACATAGAAATGTTGTTGTAATGATCGAATAGATCGGCAATGGGCGATGTCCGCTGTGGGGGAGGAAGGTGTTTTAATGGGTAAAGATGGCTGGGGAGGACTGAGAGGGCTGAACCAGGCTCACCCAGCAGAGGTGGGTTCTGGGGGCTCTTTGTGAAATGTGACATCAGTGAAATATGTGAGTTTTCCTATCCACCATCTAGTCCAGTGATGGCGAACCTTTTGAGCTCAGCGTGTCAGCATTTTGAAAAACCCTAACTTAACTCTGGTGCCGTGTCACATAAAGAAATTTTTTGATCTTTGCAACCATAGTAAAACAAAGACTTATATTTTTGATATTTATTTTATATATTTAAATGCCATTTAACAAAGAAAAATCAACCAAAACAATGAGTTCACGTGTCACCTCTGACACGCGTGTCATAGGTTCGCCATCACTGATCTAGTCATTCTGCAGAGGAAATAAAGAGCATGGAGGAGAAACTGCCTGATGTTGGCATCTAATCCACACCAGCCGGTCCAGAGGTCACCTGACACGTGCTGTCATCAGGAGCCCTTTCTACAAACGGGGTGCTTTTGTGTGGGCGCTTCAGCTTGCCCTAGGCCTTCTCCTACATCCTTTCTCCTCCGCACTTCTCTCCGTGGCCGCCCAGCAGGAAACAGACCCCAGGCAATTGGCGCATCAAAACAGAGCATCCTTCCAGACACTACTGGAGAGGAGGTTTTACTATTAGATGCGGCTTCAGTTAGGACGCTGTGTCCTTTTTCCTCCCCCACGGCCCCTTCTCTTCAAGACAAAGCTCGGGTTCAGGAAACAAATGCGCAGAACTCTCACCCTGAGACCCGCTGTGTCGGTGGTGGGAGGGGACTCGGGGCGGGGCTAGGCTCTGCTGAGCCCAGGATTTGTTTGTCCCCTTCTAACGTCTATCCTTGCCCAGCTCTCCAGTCTGGTTTCTCGGCTGCTGTGGGCTTAAGGAAAAGAGGGGCGGGGCAGCCGGAAGCGGCTCTGAGCTGATCTGCAAGCACTGCCCGCTGAAGCGATCTGCCCACTGGGGCGCAGGGAGCCGTTCCCCGCCTTGATTTGCTCATTAGCCACTTCTGGCTGCTTCAGCGGGTTTTCCCTGAGGCCCCTGTCGGGGGGGCGGCTTCTCCTGTGATTAGAACACAGCCACTGCTCTGGACCTATTACCACCGTCTCCTAATGCTCTTAGAATGGCTGCTGGGCTCCTGCCAGCCACTTGACAGACAGGCAGTCAATTATGCAAACTCCAAACGATGCCCTTGTTCGCAACCATTTGTTTGGTTTGTTTGTGTTGAGCAGAGGCCGGCAACAGCAAGACAAGTGCTGATCTTACATCGACGTCTCACAGTCCTCACACCAGTTCTGATCCAAGCTCTGTCATGGCCGGGGATTGCCATGGGGATCACACTCCTGCTCAGAGTGTGTCCTGAAAGGAGAAAATCCAGTTCCCTTGCTACTCCTAACAGCCTTCCCACTCCCCGTGAAGGGAAGTGAGTCTGACCAAGTGTGTGTGTGGGGAGGTATTGAGGGAGCAAAACAGGGAGGGATAAAGGTGTTATCTGCTGTTGATTTAATCTGTGCACATATATAAAAAGATGAAAGGGCCTTAATGAGGACAGAGGCAGACGACTCAGTATTGAGGCCAGGCACCTGGGGGCTGGAGGGACTTCCCCATGAGCTTCAGGGTCCGCAGCCCAGAGCGCCTGCACAGTGATGGGTTTTACAAAGACACAGGGAGCTGCCTGGGCCTGAGCAGATGCTGGTCCTCTCCTACCTCCATCTCTGCGTCAGTTCCGTCACTCCCTCACTTCACCTTCTGCCTGCGGACCCCTAGCTCGCAGCGATGTCCTGGGGCCAGGCCCGCATCCCAGAGGAACCAGAACAGCCGATCAGCTGTATCATCGGGTTTTGTCACTGGCTCCGTGGAGCCAATGCCGCGTGCTTGCTCCTCTTTACCGGAAACGCTCAGCATGCTTCCCCTTGCTGACGGGACGCTGGCATTCTCATCGTAACGCTACCCTCTGTGCGATCATGCCCACTGTGTGCATTATAAGACCCCATCAATCCACTTGCTTTCCCAGGTCACAACTAGGTCTCATCTGGGGAATGAGTGCTCTCAGGACCTGTGCTAGCTTCATGGGAATAATGGCCGGCATTCTCACAGTAAACACTCAAGGACTTGCCATTCCACGCTGATCTCACTTCCTAGCAAATGGTCCTCTTCACAGCTCTACTGTTACCTTCAAAATCTTTCAACATTCCATATCCGCTTCTTTTACATTTCAGCTAGAATATCTTTCACCTTTCAAAGTAATGTGTGCTTAAGGAAAAGCTGATAAAGCCAGGTCTTGAGAATAAAATAATGTTATTGTCCTGAAAACATCATTGGAATTAAACACATGAGATAATTACAAAACCACAAGACGGCTCTTCCCGTGCGATGCATGAATTGGCTCTGAATTTGATTACCGAGCTCCAGTGAAGTGGCTGAATCTGGAGTGGGAACAGCGGATGGTGAAGGCAGGTCCTCAGAGAGAACAGTCCACGTGGTTTCAGGGAATAGTTTTTGTCAGAAAGCAATTTGCACGAGACAAAATGAATGTTCACGTGTGTTTGTTCTCATGCAAGTTTTGCTCTGTGTACATACAGACACGTGTCACAGGGGTGGTGGATAGGGATGGAAAGGTGAAGGAATTTGTTAGGGGTTTGAGGCACAAGTTCCCAGGATGGCAGGGAGGGAAAGTGCTGGGAAACAAGGAAACATACAATTAAGTTGAATCATTTTCATCTTCCCCTGCCTGTCAGCCCTTGGCAGCCCGATTCACACCCACAATCTCACTTCATTAAAACGTCCTTCTTCATGCACTTTTCAGGAACTGAGCCATGATTCTGAGTCCTCCTTCTTAGATATGCAAATGAAAAGGCACACAGAAAGGGTGTTTGGCTTGGTTTCCTAAGAACAAAGGCACAGCTTTCACAGTCACAATACCCGGGGAATGTTTGGGTGCCAGCCCACCTTCTCTTTCCAAAAGCTTCGGGAACACAATGTCTATTTCAGGGCTGAGAAAGTCAGTGCATCACCAAGACACGGCTTGTGGAGGGGAGAGGAGGGAACCGGCAGATAAACAAGGGCGCGAGGAGCAGGAAGCTGGTTGCTTGGGAAATGTCTTATTTTAGCAAAGTGGGAGGACTGGATGAAAACAGAGAGAAAGAGGGGCAGTGAGAAGTAGGAAGAGACAGAAGAGCGAAGTTGTTGATGCCCTGGCATGTTTCCAAAGCAGGGAAAACGGGCCAAGGAAGTTTCCAATATCCCACGTGCCAGTGAGGGGGAAGTGGGTGGGAAGGGAAGGTCAGAAGGGAAGGCGATGACACAGGTTGGGTTGGGAGGCCCATTTCCAGATTTGAGTGGGAAGTTGGGCTGTCTGGTGGGAAGGTGCTGATGGCAAGAGAAAATATTTAATTCATGACATTCATTTAGTTCACATAATGACATCATATTCCAGAGGATGCACTAGGGACACACAACCCAGGGTCCCGCATCTGAAAGACTCACTGTGGATACAAGGTCAAAAGAGAAGGGGTCGACTGAGCCACGTGTCCCATCCTTCACCTTCCTAGTGACCGTTCATACCAGGGCAGGCGAGTGTTGCTTATGTGTCTCCCCAGGACTGATTGCACCATTGTCCATGGGCTGCACCGCCTAGGACGTGCCAGTGTCTGGCTGTACCGATTTTCACTCAGTATGTCTCTCCTAGTCAGCACATTCTCTGGGACAGTCTAGTGGCTCACTGAAGAGGTGCTAAAATGAATTAAGTTATCTCTGATGTGATATTGTGATATAATACTGTACTTTGGTCATCCTTCCTGGCTCCTGAAATAGCTCCTGAGTGGTGGTAACCTGGAAGCCGCCTCTTGTTATCCACAGAGCAAGCCTCTCTCAACCAACCCCTGATTAGAGGTGACCAGAGGGTTGGAATTCTCAGCCCCACCCCCATCCAAAGAAAGGAAAGGGGCTGGGGTTGAGTTACCCATGCCTAGGTGATCAAGCCTCCATTACAACACTAACCAGAGGGGCTGGAGGGCTTCCCACCCGGAGCACTCGGAGGTGCTGGAGGAGTGGCTGCCTGGACACGACAGGGAACCTCAGGCCCTCCCCCCCCACACTTCCTCCTTCTGGAGAAGGTTCTTCCACTCTCCCCTCATGTTTCCCAAAAGAATGAGTTGTCAGGTCAACAGGGACGCAAGAGTGGGCTTTGGAGACAGACAGAAATGGGCTTGCAGCCTGGCTCTGAGGTTCACAAGCTAAGTGATACGGGGAGAATAGCTCCCCCTCACTGTGCCTCAATTTTTTCATCTGTATAATGGGGTAGGAGAGTCTTCCTAAATGACAGAGTGTTGTAAGACTGGCGGAGTTAAGGTGAGAAAAGTGCTTAGAACAATGGCTAGCACGGAGCAAGCCCTCAGACTCATCTTTGGCTAAGGAATTCCTCAGTGACAGAAACAGTCCAAAACCATCAGGGCACTCAGCCACAAAGCTTACTTCTCGTTCTTGCTCATGTCACTGTGGACTGTCTTGGTCTCGACTCCACATCCTCTCCGTCCTGGAGCACGCGACGGAAGCTGGCCTCTACTTGGGTTTGCATCCCCATTGCAGAGGGTGAGAGCGACAGTGGAACCACACGATGGCCATGCACTTTGTTTTGGCTCCATGAGCAAAACACGAGCGCACAGGTCACATCCCACTTCCAGGAAGACATGTGAAGAGCCATCGCTTTGGATGGCTACAGCCCTTCCACGGAAACCACAAACAGCTCAAACACAGATAACCACACACAGTCAATGAGGAAGCGGATTTAACTTGACACACCGTTGGATCTGGAACAGGTAGGAGGGAGATAATATAAGAAAATGTCCTTGGACATATATGATTTCTTTTGATTTGTGTTCTTTGTTTTTTCCTAATTATATTTAAAGGCAAGTGGTGCGCAAGGAGAGTATTACATCTTAACCACCCAAGACTCCATGGCAGCCTCTGAGAGGACTCACCTTCAGGGGCATGAGCGGCCTTCTCCAGGGCCTCTTCTCCGTCACCCCTCAGGCTCACGCCAGGACCCCCTCCCCAGCCTCCTCTGGAGTGCCCCCTGGTGCCCCCAGCCCGGGATGGGGTACCGGACCCCCTTCCTGCTCCTGCAGCAGCCCCTTGTCCTTCCCCAGAGCACGTGTCAGACAACCACTTTCTAAACCATTTTTTTCCAACCAGATTACCCATCCTCCGCATGGTGACGCAGTGGCAAAAATTACATCTTTGGGCCAACAAGGACCTTAGCCATTGCGATGGCTCCTGGCCCTCCAAAGGGCCACAGTCGTAAGCATGGTGGGCAGTCAGGACGCACACACAGACAGGCTCCTCAGGAAAGTGGCTCTCAGTTCTCTTACGACAGGAATGTCCGATACTCTTCCTCGCACAGGGCATGCGCTTGGGGTACAATCAGTTTGAATACACGAACGGATTAACGGATTGAAGCCAGGGTGGCGATGTTTGGTAAAGTAAAACTTCAGACGGATGACTGACTGAACAAGACCCAAACGGGACCCTGTCCTAGTAACAGCCCCTATGACCCCGAGGACTCCGAGCGTTTCAGACCAGGCGCCAGGCTGTGGATTCGAGTGTGAGAGGAGTGATGGCGAGACATGGGGAGGAGCAAAGGACCAGGCCACCGTGGATACAGGCTGGGGTGACTTTCTCCTCTCAGTCCCTTGAGAAGAGAAAGCGGCTGGATTGTCATTAGTTCCTATCATCTCTCTCCCTCTTGACCTTTCTACGCCGATGGTCGCCCTGCCAACTGCCTTGAAGTGGCGGCAGAAGGACGCGGGACTCTGGAGGTTGGTGAAAAACTCTGATACATGTAAAATCAATTTTTGTTGCCATAATTTGAAAGGGCAGTTCATCTTTTGTAATTAAAAGCAGTCATGAGGTTTGAAGCGCTGAGCGTTCTCGCCTGGGGGAAGGTATTAAACTTTAATCCTCAATAAAGTCCCTTTTCCGAAATGGTTGAAAATTTCCCGATGATAATGTCACTGGAGGGAAGATGCCGTTGCAGAAGGTGGGGGTTGAGCACGATGGCGACACAGAGAGGAGGGGTGAGGAAACCCGATTCCTTCCAGCGGCAGAGCTGTGAGGACCTGTGGACCTGTGGTGACTCCAGGCGGGTGGGACTTGGTGGAAGTGACTGCCACGCTGTGCGGATGATGATGATGATGATGATGACAACGACGATGGTCCGTGTCAGGTATATTCTTTATCTCCCCCATATCTGATTCATATTTTCATGCCCCGAGTCACTCACCACTGTCAACTGTTGAGCCAAAGGTAGAACTGATCTTTCTCGGTGCCCTTTCAGCGTCTGGATTACCCCCAAAAAAACAGGTACACCACGTGCACACGGGGCTGCTGAAGTCCCCACATTATCTTCCTCTTGGTCCTGGACTTCCCACCCTGACAGCAAAACCTTTGGAACTTCTGTATCTGCTTTGTCACTCATTTTTCCGTCTCCCTCTCCTCTCACTTCTCACCTCCGCACACTTCCTCGGCTTTTCCTGCTGATTTTTCTCCGCAGTGCTGACTTCTGTGCACTCCCTGGCGTGGCTCCCATGGATTGTTTGGAGTAAACTGCAGGCCAATTCAGCTCTCTCAGGCCTCAGGATTTGACATGACAAGGAGGCGTATGGCACCATCGCCGGTGTTTTGAGATGCCTGTTCGGTTGATCGATTGTTTAAAAGGCTCTAAACACAGCGCTCGCTCCCCTTTCCCGGCTGATGCAGCCAGAGACGTTGTGCCTCGCGGCGCCTTCTGCTGGGACACCCTTCTGGCTTCTCTGCCTTCTCCAAACGTCAGTCTTTCCAAGCTTTAGGGCCAGTGCCCTCCAGCTGCCCTAGGCGTTCCCCTTGCCACCCCTGTGCCCTGTGACAGCCGTAGGCACAGTGCAAGCTGTGCTAGATGTGGAATCGTGTATAGAAAAAACCAAGTGGTTTCATCTTGTTCGCCTAAATAACACCTAAAATGGTGCCGGATGCACAGCCCACACATCTTTCGGAATAAATGAAGAATAAGTGAATGAACTAAAATGCTTGTCTCTGAATGTGGCTCTCCATGACAATTAGCCTCTGCATTTGGAAATGTGATATTCTCTCCTGAATAAACGAAACGGAAAAAATATGCCCATATACCATACCGAGTGTATCCTTATACATTAGACATTAATGGGCAAAGTGCCTCTAATCTTAAAATGATGCTTTAAAAAGTGCAAGATGATGTACTTAAGTGTTGCTGCATAAAAACTCCCACCGTAGCCACCGTCTGCACTGCAACCGACTGAGCAGACGAAGCCCGACGTTAACAGGAACTCGAACAAGGCGCTACCAGGGAGATCTCTAACAAGACCCAGGCACTTCCGCTCCTACAACACCAGCCGCCGAGCACGGGTCCTAGGAAGATAAGAGGCCAGAAACCTCTCTAATTCTGCGGAGTCGCATGGGCTGAAGATACATCTGGAGAATAAAGAACAAGGGAAGCAAAGGGAACATCCCATTCTGTGAGGGACAGTGAGCGCGGGACCAGTGCCTAGTAGACTCCTGCCTGCCAGTCACCGTGAGGCACAGCCGCCTCGTCAGAAACGCTGGGATGCTGCTGTTGTCCCACAGGTAAACCGCCATCGAGGTGGCATCAACCTGCTGCTCAGACACGGGCGCGTGGGGA
The DNA here is from genome assembly GCF_963259705.1 of Myotis daubentonii. Taxonomy (NCBI): domain Eukaryota; kingdom Metazoa; phylum Chordata; class Mammalia; order Chiroptera; family Vespertilionidae; genus Myotis; species Myotis daubentonii. The sequence continues at coordinate 52,134,325 of NC_081856.1, forward strand.
GTCTAGTCTCTACAGAGCGTCCGCGTGTCATGCTCACCTTACGAGTGAGAAAGAAGAGGCCCCGAAAGGCCAGCTTCCATGCTTAGGATCTCACAGCCTGCGACGGGGCAATACAAGGCAGGCAGGATTTGGCCATGGTTGGCCCGTTTCCTTGATGGGAGGGAACTACAGGATGTGTTTTGGGCTCGATGTCTGCACCAGCCCCATGAACAACGCTGGCTGCTGCCCTCCTCCCTCATCTGGTGCAGGGCGGGCACGGAGCACGTGTGTGTCAATCTAAGCGATCGTTCAGCCAGTGATGGCTGTGAAGTGTTTTAGTCCTAATGAGACAACACAGCTGGATCATCTCATAGTTCCTCATGCCAGGACTTGTGAAGCAGGGACTTTAGTCATTTTTATGCGTCTAGAAAAGAGTGTATGGGAGTTTAAGTGATTTGGCCAGAAACAAATCTACTAGATGGTGGACCTTGACCAAGTTCTCCCCCATCCCCTTCCCCTTTCTTAAAGGGCTTCAAAGTATAGGAATAATGCCAGACATACTGGGAAAAAGGGATTCTTTTAAATCTATAACAAACTGTAATATACCAAACAGGAAGTTTAAATTAACTGAGTTATAATAAAAAGGAGAAGCAGAAAGGGTCCCTTTGAAGGTGATAAACACACCCCTCCTCAGGCTGGGAAGCATTAATTACAGAGAAACACAGACTTCATCTCTCGGAGGAGCACCTATGGTCCATACATAGCTGATGAGGGGAAAGGTCTTCCTTACAGAAGAAGGACAGACAATATATACAGAAAGAACGATATCATCATAAAATGACAATTTTACAACACCTGGTGCAACCTTTCAGGCAAAGACAATCAGTGGATGATTAAGATCCTTATATGAGAGGCACCCCGGGCAAGCACGCCCTCCGGATTGCTCACTAATAACAAAGAGGAACTCGTGTCTTCACAAGACACCTTCTTGGTCATCAGCCCTGACCCCCGTGGTTAGGACCACCTGGCACTATGCTCTCCTGGGTGATGTATGGTGAAATAAACAGTATCACCTGGGAGGATCCCCCCCCCCAAGTTTTTATCCTAACTGTAACCAGATTATTCCTAACTTCTATTTTATGGGAAATGAACAGGACAGAGAACCAAGTTAAGAAGCACCACGGACAAACCACCAGATAAATCCAGCCAGTAGGACAGTCCACAAAGCAACTTAGTGATTACCCAAAAAAAGTCAAAGCTGGAAACAAATGGAGACCTTTAATAGTGTAAATGGAGAATGTCACATTATAAAAACTTTTTTCCCACTTGTCATTGGTAAAAACATACACTTACATCTACATGTTTTTAGCATGTTTTAATGATTATATAAATATGTAAGGAAGGTTTACTTTTTAATGGCTGTGACTCATGAGGAGCGTTTCACTAGGACTCCGGGCTGGGACGCCCCATCTCCCCTCCGCTGCCGGGCACTGATGGAAACTGCAGTCCTGAGTTTGCTCGGAGAGTGCTCTGTCAAGACTTCCTTCTATTCTGGGTTTGAGACATAGCCTTCCAGACCTTTAATTATATGTTCGGCAAAAATTTTGAAGTATTTATTGTATAAATGTATGTTGTGTGTGTGTCTCTCTCTCGTTCTATGTCATATTGCAGGTATTGTTCCACTTGTATTAATCACTCAACCACACATCTGGATGCTGTTCTGCACCAGTACCTATAGCTGTCTCACTGTATCATAAAGGATGCGTCCACATATTAACTTAGTCATCCGTCTATTGTAAGACATTCAGATGAGCCCATGGAGCTCAGTATTATATACAGCGCCTTAATGAGCAGACTTGTAGATCTCATTTTTTTTCCTAGGGTAGCCAGCAGAAATGAATATTTTAGCACATACAGTCTGTGAATTTCACACTGTAATGTAATTTTCAAAGCGACTTCCAATATGGCTCTATAAATCTACACGTCATTGGTCGCCAGACCCCGTGTCTGGGGACAAATGAAGAAACGACCCAGAGTCTCACATTTCCTCTCCTCACCCCCACGATTACCACTACATGAACTTGGAGTCCTACTGAAGATATAGTTTCATGCATGTTTTTCCATTCAAAATCAGGAGACCACGTAGTTTCATGTCATTCACTATTTTTTTTTCTCATGGGTTCAACAAACCTACAAAATACATTAGTGATAGCCCTTGATACATGACACTTCATTGGTCCATTCAAGGCCTTGTTTTCTTTATTCTGTTAATAATAAGCACCATTAAGAGTTTTATACCCAACTTAATGCGCCACATAAAAAGTAAAGTCCCCTGTGAGGTCCTCTTCCATCCTCTGGGCCTGCTGCCCCTCCCAGTGTTCACTATTCCCTTGCTTTGTAAATAAGTTTTTTATATCTCCATGTATTCAAAAAAGTATATCTGGTTGTTTTTATAACATTTAAAAATATTTTATGCTGTCTGTAATCTTTCGGGACCTACTTTTTTACTGAAAATTATGCAGCCAAGTTGCATCTGTACTATTGAATGTGGCTGCAGTTTGTCCGTTTCAGGAGCTTTAACACAATAATGAGTGTACACTACACCGTTTATCCACTCTCCCTTCAATGAGGATTTGAGATACTTCCAGGGTTTCTGTATTGTTTGAGACATTCTACTGATGCACAACCGCCTTAACCACTGGGATGTTTACTTCTCAAGTTCTGCTCCTTGAATGGCCGAGGAATGATGTCTCGTGATCTTCAATTGTCTTTCCCTGGACACTAGTTGAGGGGAAGCTATCCGTGTATGTTTACAGGTGCCTCTACATTAACCACATACTGACTGTTTTTCTCAGAATCAGTGCCACAGGGCTGTATTCAAACCGAAATCATTCAGATCTTAGACCCAAGCCTTTCCCTGCAGTGCGCTGCGCTGATGGCAACTCTGGCCACAGGCACCGTCAGTACTGACCCAGCTGTCAGCCCTGAGAGCTCTCTGAACCTCTTGTAAAGTTTATAATGTAGATGTTTGGAGCGCATATCACTGACGGGAGGTCTGCACTGCCGTAATGAGATATTTATAAATAGTCCTCCAAGCTAGATTCTTTGGAAAGGGAAAAAGAATCTTTGAATAATTTTACAGGAAAAAGTGGGGGGAAAGTCAAACTTCCTTCTGCATAATCATAACCTTGCAGAGTTGGAAGAAGCTAGAAATATATGTAGCCTCTCCCAGCTCCCTGCTCTGCTACTTAAAGGTCAACACAAGAAAAATGGGGCTGCCCTAACCGGTTTGGCTCAGTGGATAGAGCGTCGGCCTGCGGACTGAAGGGTCCCAGGTTCGATTCCGGTCAAGGGCATGTACCTTGGTTGCGGGCACGTCCCCAGTAGGGGTCATGCAGGAGGCAGCTGATCGATGTTTCTAACTCTCTATCCCTCTCCCCTCCTCTCTGTAAAAAATCAATAAAAATATATTTTAAAAAAAGAAAAAGAAAAGAAAAATGGGACCACACTGTGCAGTGGCCTTCTCGGGGTCACACTTTGCTGGCGGGAGCACTGTGGCCCAATCCATTGCTGTGTGACAACCCCCCGCACTCAGCTTATTTACTTATAACTCTGTAGGTTGTCAACACAGGCTGGGAGGAGGAGGGTCTTTCTCCTGCTGGGATCACTTGGTCTCAGGCAGCAAAGGGGTAGGGTGGTCGACGGCTCCAGCTGGTATGGCTTGTCTCTGTTCTGTGACCCTGTCTCTCGTTAGACCAGCCTGCGCTGCTCCTCTTGGTGGCAAAAGAGTTCCTCGCAACAGAGAGGACAATCCCCAGGCCAGGAGCACGTTTCAAACCTCTTGCTTTTTCACCTGTGATGTGCTACTGGGCACGTCACCTCGCGTGATCAAGGCCAGATTTAATGGACAGAGAGAGAGGCTTTAACTCTTAGTGAAAGAAGCAGAAAAAGCAAGTTTTCCCCACAGGGCACTACTTTTTAAAATTAACTGACTTTGTTTCTCAGAGCAGTTTAGATTCATAGAAAAAGTGAGCAGAAATGTCCCATCTACTCGCTCGCCCCCAACCTGAGCTCACAATTCCCTACTGTTAACCTTTCGTGTTTGAGGTGCATTTGTGACAGCGGATGCCGCAGCTGCTGGTGCTGTGTGAGCCTCCTGCTCAGCAGGCAGGTGCCCCTCGCTTCCTCCTTTCAGGTCATAGAACAGACTGCCCTCCCAGCACCTTCCTCTGCCCCCCCCCACTCCCCCCCCCCCAGCCATCAGATAGAAAGGCTCCCGCTCCAGCTAATGCCATCCTCGCCTCAGTCTCCACTCCTCACCTCCCCGCCTTTTTCATCACCTGTGAATCCCACCCCCTGTACAAAACTCTGTATACTATTTACGGCTAATATCTTACTTCCTTTGGTTGCACTTTCATACAGCAAGTTTCCCAACATTCCATGGCTTTTTAGAGGCAAAGATACAAAATAGGCCCAGGTTGAACTCCCAAGCCTCCCCTTCCACGCTGTCTCTCATGTGGAGTATTTATGTGTAACACAGAGTAAAATTTCTGATAAATAAGTGGCATCCACAGGAAGATTAGAACAGATCCCGCCTCTATAAACCGAGGGGTGCCTGCTCTAATGAAATATAAAATGTCACTGAAATGGAAACAAATACCGCCTTGACTCAGCAGCGTAAAGGCAATTCAAAGAAAGCCCAAGAGAGGAAGCATCTACAGATGACCGGAAGGAAGGTTTGTAAGAAGGCACACACACACACAGCTCCTAGGCAACCTTAAATGTTGACTCAAATTATGAATACTTAGATAATGAGCATCCCTGCGTTAATAATACAATTTAGCAATATGTTAACAAAAATAACAAAAGGCCAAGCTTCAACAAAAAGATTTTAATGCCAAAAATGTGAGCAAGATTCCAAATGAGAAACTATATCCGTGTATTTCACCTCTTGAAATGTTATGAGAGGAAAACAAAGTATGCTCGTCTAACTAGACAGCTAAAAGGCACACCGAGTAAATGAAGAAATCTAGCCGGTTCAAGGATGACAGGAATCAATACTGTAAAGACCTTGTTCCTCCCCAAATTGATCCATACATCCAAAGCAATCCCAACCCAATCCCAATGGGAGTCTTCATGGAGTTTGACAAAGTGTTTTTAAAATTCACATGGAAGAGACAATGTATAAGAATAGAAGAGGCTAATATTTCAACAAAATACAAGATTAGTTTAATTAGAAATTTAAAAAAATTAAGTTTAAGTAACTATAGGAAAGTGATATTAATGTAAGGAACATACAAACTGATTGTTAGAATAGAAAAGAGAACCATAAATCAATCCTCATGCTTTTGTAGTCAGCTCATTGTTGACATCTGAGAGGGAGATACCTGTCACACAACCCTAAGAGGTGCAGTCCCTACTGACCTCTGTGGGAATGGTGCCCCCTAGCGAGGCGGACCATGTATTAGCTACAAGGCAGGCCAGGGAGGCCCTGCCTTTCAGATCCTTAGGAACGGAGTCAGTGAACCAGGGGGTCATTTGGGATCATGTAGTCACATATTTGGAGAACAAATGACATTGACCAACATTTCATATATTTACACAAATGAATAAGTCATTAAAAGAACACAACCTTTCTAAAGAACTTCAGAAGTGTTTAAAGACATTATATGAGAATACATTTATGATGTTAGTGTAAGGGAGCTTTGTTTTAAAAGACACAAAAAGCAAAACTGATACAGAAAAAGATTGAAAAATTCGATGGACTCAACCTTAATTTTATTTAGAAGGTTGTTATTGAAGTTGCAAATATTGGGGGTATTTCTTGAGATTTTCCTCTTGTGGATTTCTAAGTTAATTCAGCTGTGGTCAGAGAATGGGCTTCATTCGTTGCCTTTCTGTAAATTCATTAAGACTCGTTTCATGACGGAGACTACGGGTTTTCCTGCTAAATGTCTGTGTACACTTGGAAAGCACGGGCCTTCTGTCGTGGAGCGTGGGCCCTGCGAGTCTCATTAGACCTGACTGAGTGGTGGTGTGGCTCACGCCCTCTGCTCATCAGTGAGCTTCTACTCCTTGATGAGGCACGTGCAGCCCTGCCTCTCAGATGCCAGGCCTGCTGGCTGCGAGGGGACGGCCAGTCTCCCTAACCCAGAGACGCAGAAGGGATACAGGCTTCCAACCCCACCCCCACTGCCAGTGGCACCTCAGAAAGCAGACAGGTCGAGCTCCCTGCAATCTTCAACTTTCCCCCCAGGCCCTGGCTGTTTGGTAACAGGCTTCTTATTCTTTTCCGACCTTCATTTCCCCAGCTCCCCCCACAATTGTGTGGCACTTAATTTCAATACTAAGTGACTTAAAATATTCAGCTGCTTACATCTCTGGGTGCATTCTATACAATTATCAGTCCTAAGAGTGTGTCCCGGGAAACATGAATGTAAAGATGAGAATCCGGAATTGGTTCTCTGATGCAATCATATTTTAAGCTTCTAATGTTGGTGTTGCCAGTTACAAAAGGGACACTGACAGTTCACATTTTCTGTGACAGGACTGCTACATACATCATCGCCTCTGAGACTACCAGTACCCACCGAGGCAAGCTGTTGGTTGACCAAGGATTTTCTACCATAGGATGCATTCAGCAGAGTAAATAGTAGCATGTTCTTACGGGTTGCTTTCTGTCTGCTGAAGAACTTGGGATGTGAAAATGTTCAGCTGAGATATTTAAATCCCAGCTTCATCATCTAGTTAAGGAATCAAAAAGTTCCTTGGACTGCCCTGAAGAAAAAATACAATTGGAAAATTGTATTACATGGAGATGTAGGGGAAAATCTATCCATATATATAAAACCCTGATATACGAATAGACCGAACCACAGAATCACTGAACCGGTTGCTATGACGTGCGCTGACCACCAGGGGGCGAGCGTAAAACATGGCAGATGTCGGCAGCAGGTGGCAGAGTGCGGGACGTGGCAGGTATGGGCCATGGTGGGATGGTGAAGTAGGTGAATGGGGGCACCAGAACAAGGCAGGGTGCCGGTTGCTGTCATCGGGGCAAGCCTCTGATGTTTACTGAAAATTCTTTGCTCCTGGACACCATGGTCCCACCTGGCACTCGCACCTGCTGCTGGCACTGGCCCCAATCACTCAGCGCCGTCAGCAGGTGCCAGCAGTGGCTGCTGGCCCTGATCACCCCTTGGGCTTTTCCACCTCCCCCTGCTCCTGAGGGATGATCAGGGACAGCAGTCACCTCTTGCACCTACTGCCAGCGCTGGCCCTGATCGCTCAGCACCATCAGTGGCTGCCAGCCTGGCCTCCATCGCCCCTGAGGGCTTCTCCACCTCCCCCTGCTCCTGAGGGGCAATCTGGGCAGCAGCCACTACTCGTCCCTGCTGACAGTGTCGGCCCCAATTGATCCACGCCATCAGCAGGTGCGAGCGGTGCTGGTGCCATTAGTGGGTAGGGGTGGCGGGATGGGGCTGCTGGCAGAGAGGGGACTGGTGGCCGGGGTGGGAGGGGCCGGGCAGGGCTGAGAATGGACTGAGACCCATTCCTGTGCCCACCACAGCCTCATGGCCCCTAGTAGTTACATTTTTTAAAATATAAACAAAATGTAAAGATATGTGCCTGTGAAAGCTCACCAGACAGTGATCTCAGAAGAGAAGAATTTGAACAAATTGATCCACCCTATATCATCCTTACAGAATGGGCTTATGAACAACATGGAAATGGCAACAGAAGTGGAAGATACACATGAGCGAAGCATCATAGCTCCCGCTCACCTGGGCTGATGTGGCTACAGCCCCAGCTGCATGGCCAACCTGCTAACATCACACACCACATCATTCCCCAGAGGGACCAGGCATCCACCTACGCGAGGCTGGTTATGCTTGACGATCTCTACCCAGGATGGGGCAATAGTTTCATCTACCATTTCCTATGCCCGAAGTGCTGTGTCAAAACCACCACTGTGGACTCAGAAGATACCCTCTTTGTTACCATGGAATTCCACTGGAACATCATGGCCAAGGAACTCATTTTACAGAATATGAAGTGAAACGGTGCCTTTTTGCTCAGGTAATTCACTTTGTCTTTCGGGGTTCCCCATCACCTGAAAGCAGAGAGGCGGGGAGATACATCGAATGGCCTTCCTGGAGGGTCAGTCACCGTGCCAGCACTGTGCCGATGGCTTACAGCGTGGTGCGGTGTTTTCTAAGATGAATCAACTAGCATAACAATTGGTACTATGTCTATCCGAGCAGGGACCGATAGGTCTAAAATCAAGGAGAGACAATGGGGGTGACTCATCTCATTATTAACTCTATGACCCACTAGTAAAATCTTTCCTTCTTATCCCAACTTTGGGCTCTGCCGGGTTAAAAATTTTTGTGCCTAAAAAAGTAATGTTCTCATCAGGGAACACAGCAATAGTATATTAAACTGGAAAGTTGGGGTGTAATTTGACCACTTTCTGCTCCTCAGGCCAGTGAACCAAGCAGAAAAAACAAATTATTTTCCTGGATGAAGTGATTGATCTTGATTATCAAGGAAGTATTGAGTTGCTATACATCCGTGGTTTTCAACCTTTTACAACTCATGGCACACATAAACTAATAACTAAAATTCTGTGGCACACCAACAAATATAACACATTTTTCACTGATCTGACAAAAAATAGGTATAATTTTGATTAATTTACTACAAAAAAATAATAGTAATTACCTATCCTTTTTGCTCCAAAGTGACTTTTTAAAAAATCAGGTGCCTATACTTGCATATAAGGATTTCTGGTACCAAGCATTAACCAATTAAACACAACCTTATTGTGCCATGTGACCAATTAGATGCAAGTCTATTATATGACCTATATATTTATGGTTCAATGCAGAGCATTCACACTGTTGTGCTGGCTGTTGTCATTTTTTATTTGACAATCTCAGGGGAAGAGGTCAGCGCTCCCGACTAGGCAGGTACTGCATGTTTTAAGAATTCTTGCAGCGCACAGGTTGAAAAGTGATGCTGTACACAATGCAGATTGGAGAGAGTATGTCTCAACTGCAGGGAACCTACCTGGATGCCTCTTAGTACTTCCAAGTCCTGTCATAATCATGTTAACAGAACCCCACACAACCCAATACACGTGCGGCTGCCAATGGCCCAGACCCTTCAGGAACGAACATTTGGAACCACTAGTTAAGGAACCACCAACAGCTAAGGTGTTTCTTTAGGGAACAGTAGAGATGGAAGGGATTTATAACTACCAGTTGCACACACATTTCTAGCAAACACGTGACCAGTGGCAGACATGAGACTATAATAGTTATGAGTATTTCTTCTTAATTTTAACATGGATACATTGTGACTATAGTAACAATATTTCCCCCGTCCCAAATGTTAAATGTAGGTATGTTCACTGTGATTAACCTTATATCCTCGTATTTATGTTTATCTAACAGGTAATGTGGCACATTAGGAAAAGAATGAATATTACCCAAAGATGAATAAAATGACATACGACTCATGACATTCTCTTTCAGGGAGAAGATGAGCACGTTTTTATTTGCAGGAGAGGTTCCTCCATCTTGCTCGATATGAGAACTATGTCACTAGGATCTGTACTGGGGGTCACCTGGGTGAAGAGAGGTGGGTTTGGATGGCAAGCTGACAAGAAGGGCTGTGGTGATGGTGCCCTGTAACTGGCTAAGCTATACCTAACCTTCCCAGGACTCTTTGTCCTGTGCAATCAGCACTGGTGTTGGCCACAAGAAAACAGGGTGGGGTTTGGGTGGCAGAAGTGGAGCCCAGGCTGTAACGTCTGAAGGTGGTGCTCACAATCGCCCTTCAGAACCAAGATGCCTTTCTGCACTTGGAAGGATAAACAGACTGTCGTCTGTCCGCACCGGGGACAGTCTCCACCAGCAATACCATGGCCTCTGCAGCCGCGGAAGGACATGGAGACCTAGCGCATGCCGCCAGGCTACAGGCTCTGGAAAAGGTGAGACAATGAGAAGATCAGGGGTGGCCAGAATCAGGGGGCGGGAGGGGGAGATGAGGAAGCAGAGCACGGGATTCTCAGGGCGCGGAGACTGCTCTGCATGATGCTGAACAGTGAGCACAGTACACTGTGCATCTGTCAAAACCCACCGGTCTACAGCACAAGGAGCGGGGCCTGATGTAAACATGGACTTTAATTGATAATAATGATTAATATTGGTCCACCCATTGCAGCAAATGTTCCATACCGAACAAGATAGTAACAACAGGGAAAACTGTGGGGTGGGAGAAAGGATGTATATGGAAACTCTCCGTATTTTATGTTCAAATTTTCTGTAAACCTAAACGTACTAGAAAAATAAATTCCATTAACTAGGAAAGAAACACACCTGAAGGAAGAGGTTGTTGAGAAAAAGCGAGGGCAGCTGTCCTGGCCGCCCGGGGCCCCGCCCTCAGCTCCCCCTCCCTGTGCCTGCTGGTCAACAGCAACTCAGGCTCACACCCTGATGCTTAGCTGCGATTCACAGAGGAAGGAGCCCTGAGAACCGCACCCACCAGCTGATTTCTCCCTGCCCTTCCTGGCCGCACTCCACAGTGGCAGAGACAGTGCCCGAGACAGTCCCCGTCCTCTCAGGAAGGGTGGCCCAGTCGCCAGGCCAGGACTGGCTGGGACTCACGCTGTGTCTGCTCTCTTGATTGAACCTTAACTAAGCAGGTTTAAATACCCTGTTTTATTTTTTTTTTAATATATATATTTCCTCATCCCCCCATTACACATGTAATAATAAAAAATATATATATTAAAAAAATAAAATATTTATTTATTTATTTCAGAGAGGAAGGGGGGGGGAGGGAGGGAGGGAGGGGAAGAGAAAGAGAGAGAAACATCAATGATGAGAGAGAATCATTGATTGGCTCCTTCCTGCATGGCCCCTACTGGGGATCGAGTTCACAACCCAGGCATGTGCTCTTGACCTGAATCGAACCTGGGACCTTTCAGTCCGCCGGCCGACGCTCTCCACCAAGCCAAACCGGCTAGGGCCCTCTCTGTTTTATTCTAAGGACTCCCCAGGGAAGGCAGTGCCATCCTGTTTATGATCACAGGGGAAGTGAGAAGACCACTGTGAAGGAAAAGAGGACATCCTAGCACTTCACTCCCTGGTCACAGGCTTCGGTGTTTATTTCTCTGTGGGCCGTGAATACAGACTTCATCTAGAATCGTGATGTATATTTAGACCGACTGGCTATTAAGCTTCTTGCAGAAGTGGTCACACACTGCTTCACAGGCCACCTAATTTGTATATCTATTTCCAGGTACATTTGCATAATAAGTAGTAACTTACACCTCTGCCTGATGAATGACTCGGTACTGTATACTTTAAGCAAGTAGACCGCATCTAACTCAACTGCTTTTAATGGCTGTCCTGTTTCTCGGACAGCTGCTCCATGCAACCGAGATAACTCTGAACTGGACCACACGTGTTTATGTGAAAACACAGCACAGGGCATATTGTCTGACAGAATGACGCCTTTGAAAGATGCAAATGTGGAACCTGAAACCTTGAACATCCTGTGGAATGTATCCTAATTAACTAATTCCCTGTGTTTCTTAGTCCTTGTTAGAAATACCATGTTCTGGTGAGCCAGCCTGTTGTGACTGTGTGTGTGTGTGTGTGTGCGCGCATGTGTGTGTCACACTGTAACGTCTCAGCGATGGCACTCCTCCTGTTAGCGGCCCTAGAGCGTCTCTTAGGGGACAGGCAGTCACTGTCAACGAGGAGCTTGTAGTCACTTTGGGAGAAAACTGACAAGAGGATCCTCACCAGGGTGTTTCCACAGTGTTCGTCCTAATGGGGTCCTTAGCACAACAGCCCAAAGCCTCGCTATCTCCCTCGGCTGCCTCTCCACCCTCATCTGCCTACCGCTGCTCTTTACCTCACAGGCCACAGGCACCCCGCACTAGTCTGGTTCTCTAAATCTGCCGGGTTGTGCTGTCTTCTGGGCCTTGGTTTGTGCTGTAATCTACCCCGGAAATGATTTTCCAACCGCTTCTTTGTTCTCTGTTCAGCTCATTTCTATTTATTCCCCCAGACATCACCTGCCTCTGGGAGCTTTTTCATTTAAGTGGACACAAGTGGCTGCTACTGACTCACACCTTGGGGATCACTTTAGCGCTATTTCCACCTTTAACTTTTGCACTGTTAACATTGATCGAGTTTCCATGTAGGTCCACACCATGACGGCCATGCTGCCCCGGATGGACATGTGGCTGCCAGCCCCTGAGGGCAGTTGTTCTGCTCGGTGTACCATTAGGCCCTGCACGCAGTTCTGCTGGGACTCACCTGAGGCTCCCGCTATCGATGCCCCTGATTCATGGAGAGGACTGACCAACCCCTGTCTCCACACCCCTCTAACGTGGGATAGAGACTGTTGACATGGGATAGAGAAATCAGACAATAGCATGAGAAGATAAATGGTCCAACTGAGCATCATATGTATAAGCTAATTCATGGACGTTTTCTCACTCGACTGAAAAAGATGCTACATCCTCATTTTTAGTGCAAATTCAATCAATGTGTATGAGAAACATGACAGAAGATTTATATTAACTGATAAAAATAGCAATGGCAACAACTTCTAACACTTTTTAAGCACTTAAAATAATCGATATCGCTCCAAACGCATGGGATGTATTAACTCTAATAATCATGATCCTCACTAGAAATATGAGAATTAATTACTATAATCACTCCCATTTCGCAGGAAGAGGAAATCAAGGCACAGAGAAGGTCAGCCGTAGAGCGAGGGAGCTGGATACACTACAGATGCATCTCAGGTAAGTGGGCAGCAGCGTGGGAGTCATGCCTCCGTGAGGCCCAAGGTCAGAGCTTTCCATGACTGGCCCCATGATGCAACTGGAGACCTCCCCAGGCACGTCTTACTCAACTTGCAAGTCTTTGTTCAAAGGAGATTTCCAGGAGAGATTCCTCCCCGGCCTTCCCTGCCTTCCACATACTATACTTTGTGATGGAGGCCTGCCTGTTCTGTATCATCACACTTTCCACAGATGCACAAAGATACCTATTGCCACGTTTCTGTCTCTATCCCTGGACCAGATGTTGAGGCTTAGGTGACAGAGTTCACTGTCAAGGTCTCCATCTGCTCCCATGATCCAGCACAGAGTAGGTGCACAGTAAATAAAGTTTCATGATTCTGAAAGGAATTTTTATTGAAGCTCTAATTGCAAAAAACACACAAACAAACACAAAACAAAAAAACAACACACAAACAAAACAAAAAACAAACTGAAGAATGCTTTGCTTGGATCAGCCCCGCATCTTTTGGGCCAATTTCTAGAAGGTAAAGTGCAAGAAATATATAATTAAATTCTACAAAAAACAACAACTCAAAATCCCAAAACTGATGAAAGTGTCATCGAGATTACGCGACAGAGCCCGTTTGGATGCTGCTATAATAAACCAGAGTGAGCACACTGCATTCCCAGCCCCGGAGCGAGCAGCCAGGATAGAGCCCGTTAATGTGAGTTACAGTCTCAGAGCCCCTCTTCCCCACGGTGTTAATGACCCTCTCTCTCTCCTGGGAGATTGCCATGGACCTCCGCCAAGGCGTCCGCTTCGGAGACGTGCAGTCCAGAGCAGGTGGACGGGAACAGGACAGAGTGGACGGGAAGGCCAGCTTGCCGATACCTAAGCCGGCCACCTCCCAACACTTGCAAAGAGGATCCCGGCTAGTCAGGAACTCAGACGTGGTTGGTAGAATCGTTGTGAGAACTTGGTAACAAGAAGCCGTATTCTGATCATCGAAGGGAGATGCGGCCTGCTGCTGCCTTCCTGGACCGTTTCCTGCCTCTGATCGTCCCCTCTCCTTTGCTTCCTTTGGTAATAACCTGCTGTCTCATCATTATAGCCTGATGACTGCCCACGAGTTGCACGTAGTACATAGGGCCTGGCTTTTTAACTCGGAGTTTGTGCTAGTGGTTATCCTTTATTTTGGCCTCCACGCTTAGCTTTCTGAGGCCTGTGGCACATGCACAGAGAGGGACTCAGGGAGGGGCCCATGGTCTCCTTGGGGCTTCCAAACACTTTCACTGGTTTTCCTATGAATTAATTTCTTATTTATTGATTTAGTCCACAACTATCATTACTTATTCTTGTGTGTGCTTGCACAATTCTAGGTAAAATAAATAAATAAATAAATAACCGAGCATGTCTTCAAGAAATTGAAATTCTGGTGAGAAAGTCCCCAAACAAATAATACTGACATAGAGCGAAATGATCCAGGTAAGAGACAGCACGTGATTAGTGTCTGTCTTGATGAAGAGCTGGCTGCCATGCCCTGGGGTGAAGTCTTAGCAGATTTCTTTGGAAAAGAGCAATATTAGAAGTCGTAGAACCTTTCCACACAGAGCAGGTACTGGCTGAAATGCGGTCCCCAAAATTCATGCGTTGAAATCATAACACCCAGCGCCTCAGAATGTGACTGTGTTTAGAGATTCATTCTTTAGGGGGATAATTAAGTTAAAAGGCCATCTTTAGGGTGAACTCTCATAAAATATGCGTGGTGTCTTACCAGAAGGGGGAATGCGGAAGGAAGACTGTGGGGAAGGAAGACCACTGAAGACACAGTGAGAAGATGGACATTTACAAGCCAAGGAGAGATGACTCAGCAGAAACCAATCCTACAGACTTCTTCAGATGTTAAACCAGATGTGATCTGTTACTGAAGAATCTGGGTTTGCAGGATTTTGAAAGTTAAGGAAGGAAAGGAGGAAGGAAGGAAAATCCAATAAGAAATACATTTCAAAGCAGATGGTGACTTCCTTTATGCTATTTCTTGAAGCTTGCACATAAGATTTTGTAATCTAGAGAGTATTCAAATGACAAGGAAATATAAATTCCAATTCAATTTCTTCCTGAAATCCAATATACACTTGAATGAGCTGACTAAACCTTGAGTTCACTAAGTGGATTAACTGAATTATGTGGTTTCCATCAACAGTTTCTATACATTTATCTCTTGGGGTGTTTGAATGTATTGAGCCCTTTTACCAGAGGTCAAAATGGAGATGGCTTTGGTGCTCAATAATGAGCCACCTAGTTTAATTTGATTAATACGCTCTGAACCATGACTTCTGTGTCAGTGAAGCCTCTTCAGCATGTGGGAAAATGGGCAGGTCTATTGAAGACTCACTTACAGAGTCAGCTTGGAGATCGCCTTCTAAAAGGGCTAAGTTCTATCTTATAGGGTGCGGCACACACTTTAAAACATGTAATCCCGAGGAGAACCAAGATGGCGGCATAGGTTAACGCCGGAGTTTGCTGCTTTGAACAACTACTTCAAAAGTGAAACCAAAAAACGGAAGGGACATCACCCAGAACCACAGGAACGCTGGCTGAGTGGAAGTCCTACAACTAGGAGGAAAGAGAAACGCATACGGACACTCAGAGGAGGCGCAGTGCTGAAGTCAAATTCTGAGGTGCGGAGTGCGCAGAGCGGGCTGGCGGCGGAGGGCGAGGTTGTTGTTTTCAATCGGGAGGGAGTCGCAGACTCTGAGCACCAGATCCGGGTGAGTCTTTAGGGACCCAGACTCAAACGGGAGAAGCGGGACTGTCTGGCTTCGGTCAGAGTGAGTGCAGCTTTCTCTCCGAGCTTTGCAGCGGGTGCTGGGACTCAGAGAGGCAGAGCCCCTGGGGACAGGACTGAGAGCCGCCATAACTGCTCTCTCCAGCCCACCCTGTTGATCCTGTGCGACCCGCCCCGCCCAAGCCCTGCACAGAGGCATTTGCCGGATAGCCTCAGGCAAAGGCTAGATTAGCACCTCCCTACAGGACAGAAGTTCTCTCACTGCTGACACAGCTGATTCTCATAGCCACTTGGCCTGGAGGTCAAACCCTCCCTGGAATTAGCTACAACAATCAAGATTTAACTATAAGACTGGGAACAAAGACCACTAGGGGGTGCACCAAGGAAGCATAACAAAATGCGGAGACAAAGAAACAGGACAAAATTGTCAATGGAAGATATAGAGTTCAGAACCACACTTTTAAGGTCTCTCAAGAACTGTTTAGAAGCTGCCGATAAACTTAATGAGCTCTACACGAAAACTAATAAGACCCTCGATCTTATATTGGGGAACCAACTAGAAATTAAGCATACATGGACTGAAATAACGAATATTATACAGACGCCCGACAGCAGACCAGAGGAGCGCAAGAATCAAGTCAATGATTTGAAATGCGAGGAAGCAAAAAACATCCAACCGGAAAAGCAAAATGAAAAAAGAATCCAAAAATGCGAGGATAGTGTAAGGAGCCTCTGGGACAGCTTCAAGCGTACCAACATCAGAATTATAGGGGTGCCAGAAGATGAGAGAGAGCAAGATATTGAAAACCTATTTGAAGAAATAATGACAGAAAACTTCCCCCACCTGGTGAAAGAAATGGACTTACAGGTCCAAGAAGCGCGGAGAACCCCAAACAAAAGGAATCCAAAGAGGACCACACCAAGACACATCATAATTAAAATGCCAAGAGCAAAAGATAAAGAGAGAATCTTAAAAACAGCAAGAGAAAGAAACTCAGTTACCTACAAGGGAATAATACCCATACAACTGTCAGCTGATTTCTCAACAGAAACTTTGCAGGCCAGAAGGGAGTGGCAAGAAATATTCAAAGTGATGAATACCAAGAACCTACAACCAAGATTACTTTATCCAGCAAAGCTATCATTCAGAATTGAAGGTCAGATAAAGAGCTTCACAGATAAGAAAAAGCTAAAGGAGTTCATCACCACCAAACCAGGATTATATGAAATGCTGAAAGGTATCCTTTAAGAAGAGGAAGAGGAAGAAAAAGGTAAAGATACAAATTATGAACAACAAATATGCATCTATCAACAAGTGAATCTAAGAATCAAGTGAATAAATAATCTGATGAACAGAATGAACTGTTGATTATAATAGAATCAGGGACAAAGAAAGGGAATGGACTGACTATTCTTGGGGGGGAAAGGGGTGTGGGAGATGTGGGAAGAGACTGGACAAAAATCGTGCACCTATGGATGAGGATAGTGGGTGGGGAGTGAGGGCGGAGGGTGGGGCGGGAACTGGGAGGAGGGGAGTTATGGGGGGAAAAAAAAGAGGAACAAATGTAATAATCTGAACAATAAAGATTTAATTTAAAAAAAAACAAAGAAAAAAAAAACATGTAATCCCTATGCTACAGTGCTTTGTTCCTTATAGAGTGGGCGGGACTTGAAGAGGGATGTACTTGGGGCGGCTCCTCTCATTATTATACTGGTAACCCCCCCACCGGCTTTTCTGTTCTCATCCTGGCAGCATTCAGCTCTGCTCCTTTGAAGGCTCTAGCTCCCAAGGGGAATATCGGTCGCACGTGGCCTCCTTTTCTGAGCTTCTAATTTTCTTATTTACTTTTCCCTCAACCTGCAGGGTAGTGGGCCCTCTGTGTGTGTGTCCCACTTCCACTTGGCAGCCTCATGACGGATGAGGCCTGACAGAGTTGGTCATCATGGAGGCGACAGACACTTAACAAGAGTCCAAAGAGGACCTCAGAGCACAGGAAAATGGATTCTGATTTGCATGAAGGGCACAAAGTTATGCTACATATTGAATCTACAAACTTCAGGTAGAAGTGGGAAAATGAATAGTTCTTCTCTCCATGTGGTCTATATCTCACAGCATCAGGCCTGCTTGCCCTGCCTGCTGATTCTGCTCTCTTCCTTCCACTGTGGATAGGATGCACCATGACATCAGCCACGCAGTTCTGCTCCTGCCAGGTGATCTTTACCCGTTTGCAAGACCATCTGCAATTAGGACAGCGGACCAAAGTGTACACAGACAGAACTGGGTGCATAGAAAGATTGCTGTGGGCTTCACAGTTGTCTTCTTTTATCTGCTGCCGCCTCAAGAGGCTAGACGTCTGAGTCTGTCCAGGTTGGAGATGAGGATCTTGTGGAATAAGCCCAAGGACTGAGCTACTTGACACAACTCTCGTCAGGGCAAAGGGAGGCCTCTGCATCCCCCAGCTCTCTAGGGCAGTGATGGCGAACCTATGACACGCGTGTCAGAGGTGACACGCGAACTTATTTTTTTGGTTGATTTTTCTTTGTTAAATGGCATTTAAATATATAAAATAAATATCAAAAATATAAGTCTTTGTTTTACTATGGTTGCAAATATAAAAAAAATTTCTATATGTGACACGGCACCAGAGTTAGTTTAGGGTTTTTCAAAATGCTGGCACGCCGAGCTCAAAAGGTTCGCCATCACTGCTCTAGGGCCATGGCACAGATGAAAACACAGGGCTGCGTCCCCAGGTAAGAAAACTTGGGAAGAAGGAGAATCACGCCTATGTCCTTTCTGAATTTAACAACAACCAGGGAAGGAATCCGAGATGGAAACTCCTAACAAAGTCTCTTTGAAATGGATAACAAAGACCAACTCAGTGTCATGCTCAGGGCTAGGGCACTGATAGGACAAGATATAGTTCATTTTCTTTGTGCTCAAAGAACTGATAGGATAGTGTGCAAGTCAGGGTACAACACGATCGCCACAGCGTGATTGACAGCATGCTGCAGAAATGCAGGTGTAAGATCGATCATTTGTTACAGACATCTGCTATTTGCTGCTGTCCTCTCTCTCTTCCCTCTTCTTTTGGTGATAACACTTGGATTTTCCTTCAGGAATCCACAGCTCCTCCACTGCACGGGTTCACCCAAGTTCCTGGGTGAGTATGTGATTCAAGTGGTGCCAATGGGAGTTCATAGTAGGATCTGTCTGAGTTTTGGAAAAAAGAAGTCTTCTCCCCCACCCCACAGAGTTAATAAAGTTCTAAGGAAGTGCTGGTGGCCGGTCTCTCCGCCACACAGAAGGAGGCAACATCACACGTGGCCGCCACAGTGGAGAGCTGAGGCAACAGCTGGAAAGACTGTGCACAGAGAAGATGTCCCTGGAGCCCTTGGATCAGCCCTGACCAAAGTCAGACCTATCCCTGAAGTTTTCAGGTGTGAAAGCTAACAAACACTTTGTTGTTTACTTTTTGTTTGGTTTATTTATAACATTTTCATAAAGAGTATTGTGATCAATACATAATCTGAACACTAAAGACGTTGTCTTCAAACCTACTTAAGAATCATAATTAGTGAGAAAAGAGAAGTCAGATGGAATGTGGATGTCTGGTTCTTGTTCATGCAGGCTGACCTGAGTGTAGAGCACCATGTCTCTCAGGTCCAGGCCTATGCTTCCATAAAGCTTGGTCCTTTCCCTGTTACCTCTCTGCCTGCACTGTAGGAACATGCATGAGTCAGCCTTTGGCAGCGATGAGACATCTAGAACGGACCTGGGCAGCCCAGTTCTATAGGCTGAGGCCGTAGGTATTGGGGAAAGCCAAGTACAGATTAGAAAAGCTGCTCAATTGACCTGCCACTGACCAAAGACAGATGCGTGAGCTCCGCCAAGCTCAGCTGAGACCCGTAGAACTGCAGTGCTCAGCCACGGATCCCTGAGAAATAAAACAAAAACAAAAACTGCTCTTCGTTCAAGCCGGTGAGCTCGGAGGTGCTTTGTTATGCAGCAGTAGCTAACTGGTACACGCACAGTACAGCTCCCCAGTTTGCACAAGTGATACATCTGGGACTCAGGTTCTAGCCCAGTGGCACCAGAGCTCATGGTCTTTTACAACTCACGCCTGCCCTGCTTCTTTTCTGCTGAGCCCTTTATCCGTGGATTTCATAAACATAATCCTTCTGTGGAGAGAGAACTCTAAGGTTTACTCTCCTTTTCAATAGAGACTACCTCATTTCCTGTCAAATCATTTTCTTAACCTTGTCAGCACTTGTCACCTGTGCTTAGCATATCAAATGGCTCTGGATTACTCCTGCAGGTCAGAAACTAGCTTCCCTGGCACAAGTGCATTGTCAGGAGAGTTTATCTGTCAGGAGAGGTTAACTACAAGCTTCCAAAATACAAGGAGACATCTCTACTTAAAACAACATGTCCTTGCTCAAGAAACCCTTGGTCGACTCAGTGATATTTAGGCAACATGCTATTCTTTTAACTATTTGTTATACAGAGAGGGAAGACGGGTGGGAGAAAGAGAATTAAAAGTTTGGGAGTTCTGCCCTAGCCAGTTTGGCTCAGTGGATAGAGCATCCACCTGTGGACTGAAGGGTCCTGGGTTCAATTTCAGTCAAGGGCACGTACCTCAGTTGCAGGCTTCTCCCCACCCGGGGCCCTCTCTGGTCGGGCCTGTACAGGAGGTAACCAATCAATGTGTTTCTCTCACATTGATGTTTCCCTCTGTCTTCCGCTCTCTCTAAAACTCAATGGAAAAATATCCTTGGGTGAGGGTTAAAAAAAAAAGTCTGGGAATTCTTTCATTGTGCTAGTATTCCATGCATTATCTAGTTAATCCTCCCAAAAGCTTGATGATGTTTCTATTACCCATACATCTTAAGGATAAAACAAACTATCATTCGTATCTGATATAAAATGCTCAGCTTGCACATGAGTGAAGTTGGAATCGGAACTACAGGTCTTTACACCTCTCAGCAGCGTGCTGCTCCCATCTGCTCTGGTAGGTCTGACAGAACACGCACCACCCGTACAGGAGACGGCCTGACTGCCGGCTTAGGACCTCGCAACAGCCCAGTCCAGCCCTTTTCTTCGTTTGTTAAGAGAAAAAGGTCCCCAGAGTTGTTAGGCTCAGAAATAAATTACCTGGGGAATCACAATGATCATTTCCAAAGCTGTGTCTTCATACCCTCTAGGAATGCGAATGCAAATCTCATGGAGCAGAGCTGTTCCCATACCAAACATCGCTCTTTCTAGTTGCCTCTGAATGATGTCTCAGCACGTCTGTCAGAACAATTCCCTGCCCTGACTTCCTGTCCTGGGTCTGCACTGCACTGGGAGCCTGGGCTCAGGACTTCCACTCGGGTTCAAGGTCATATCCCCTGTGACCTCGGGAAATTGTTTGCTACTCAGTAGAACAGGGCTAGTCACATGAGCTCCTGAGCGGCGCTGCAGCTAAGAAAGTAAATAAGCACATGAGACTCAGTTTGGAGCGGAAAGTACGTGCTCAGTTAGGGCCACTTCGGCTCTTTAGAGAAAGAGTGAAGTAGCAGTGATTTTGGATGCGAACTCTGCCTTTTAGTTCCCACAGAGCACTCACACAACTCAGGTCCCTGCGTTGAGAGCTTGTCTTTGTTTGCAAGACGGGATTTTAAATTCTCCTCTACAGTTTTCTAAGCATTAGAAACAATACATTATGAGTTTAGCGCTCAGCTGGCCCAAAGTATGTGCTTTAAAAAAAAAAGTAACTCTTAGAATGAGAGCTCCCAGCATGGCGATCCCTCCATTTCTGAGTCTTGAGGCTGCAGACCCAGCGTTCCCTCCCGCAGAGAAGCTTCACTGGGGAAATCAGTGCTGCGCTCATTTGTAAACTCACCACAAAGCGCATGCAGGGCTGCCTGCGCGGCATTCGTCTTCAGAACAATTAAGCATGACGCTAAATCAGGGGAAAGTGCGTTTCTAAGCGTATCTACAGTGTAATGAACATCTGCACCTCCGGGGAACCGTTTATATTCCTGTGCGGAGCGCGACACGCTGGTGATTGGCTTCTCTCCGCGCCTTACCTAATATTTCTTTATTATTTGGTAAATTTTTCTTTTTCAAAACCAGGCCAGCTCTGGCAGGAGTCTTCTCCGCTCTACCGCCTAAGTATTTCGTTTCATAAAAGAAGACGGAGGAGTGGAGAGATTAGGCTATCATCCCACCGAATGCTTCAGAGCTAGCTCAGAACCTGGGAGGAGGGACCCTCCTGAGAACCTCTGAGGAGGGTCCCTCCCCTCCCATCACGCGCTTCACTGAAAACTGGGATCCCAGGTTTGCAGGGGACCAAGAATGGATCTGGTGCCCGTACCCCACACCCTTTAGATGACCTGCTCTCACTCACTGATTCCCACAACAGCGCACAGCACGGCCCGGGCGGACATGGCGAGTGGCTTGTCTTTCCACCCTCAATGCCCTTCCTCTCTCTCTGCGTCTCAAGCCTTAACGGAGGCTTGGAAAGATTCTTCTATTAAAGCAAGAAAGCTATTGCAACCAGATGTTTTTTGCTTTTGTTTTATGAAGATTCTCCCCCCTGAATTTTACTAGTTATGCTTGCATGTCTATTAAACTTGGAAAATGTTCTATCACAGCAATTGTAGAAGTAGACTTTCTTATTTTTACACCTGGACGTCCACTTCTCGCAGCATCTTAGCAATGAAGCAGTGAAACACCGTGTAAAACAGGGTCCCTCCTCGACTTGTGTTAGTAACTGGAGGCTCCCTGGCAGCTCATTCCTTGTGGGGCGCATTCCTCTACTGAAGACACGCAATAGGAAAAACAAAGAAAGAGATCGAAACCCGCCAGAAACTGCGAGAGACATGACTTCTGCGGAAGGGAAAACAAGAGAAAGAATGGACCTGGGAGCCAAGTGATTCTTTAGACACAAAACAACCCTGAGGATTATCCTAGTCACAGTCGCACTCCTGGGTGTGGAGTGGCTCCATGGCATTCTCATTTTGAACATGGTGGCTCCACACTCACACATGCAGTTCATGCATTTCTAACTCCAGGCTGACAACAACTAATCCACAGCAACATTTCTGCAAACACCAGGCCCTTTTTTGTGCTTTCATCTCCAAGTTAGTGAGTTTACTGTGTGGTTTCTTAATTATAAATTGGTTAATCAATACAATTACTTTCTAAAGTAGATGGGCATTATTGGATTTGCTTAAAGTGTTTGTATTGGTTTTGAGCCCTAAAATTTCACTTTTCTGTAGAGGAGCCTCCTGGTTCTTCTTATATAAACTGCAACAGTAGGGAAAGAAACCATGTTTGAAGTCTAGACTTGGATTCCATTAGATCTGTGACCTACAGGGTGTACGCCATAGCACAGCTTCCTTAGTTACTAGGAGCTTCATTTTCCCCATCTATAAACTACCGATTGTGGAGAAGATTCAATAAAACTACCTACCTGAGATAAAATGTGCAGTGCTACAGAATCCAGGATATGCATAACCACTATCTTTCCAGCGTCCCAGAGAGGTCGAGAATAAGTCAACAATTAAAAAAGGACTTCACTGAGCAGCTGCTCAGCACTTCCTGGACCACCCTGTAGAGCATGCCAGCACTTCCTGGACCATCTTCTAGAGCAGTGGTTCTCAACCTTCCTAATGCCGCGACCCTGTAATACAGTTCCTCATGTTGTGGTGACCCCCAACCATAAAATTATTTTCATTGCTACTTCATAACTGTAATTTTGCTACTGTTATGAATTGTAATGTAAATATCTGATATGCAGGATGTATTTTCACTGTTACAAATTGAACATAATTAAAGCATAGTGATTAATCACAAAAACAATATGTAATTATATATGTGTTTTCCAATGGTCTTAGGTGACCCACAAAGGGGTCGCGACCCACAGGTTGAGAACCGCTGTTCTAGACCATGCCAGCACTTCCTGGACCATCTTTAGAGCATGCCAGCACTTCCTGAAGCATCTTCTAGAGTAGTGGTTCTCAACCTGTGGGTCGCGACTCCTTTGGGGGTCGAACGACCCTTTCACAGGGGTCACCTAAGAATATATATATTTGTTCAAAGCCCCTCAGCTATCTGCACATGGCAAGGAAGGCCAGGTATAGAATTCCCATCATAAGGTCAGGGTTTGTCAAAGGATGAAAAGTCAGTTACTGCAGAACTGCCTAAGCATTTGTTGAAATGCAGAGCACTGGGCCCACTCCAGATATGCTTCTTTGGGTTTGAAGTCTAGAAATTGTACATTTGGCCAGCTCCTCCTGCAGTTTAGAACTTCTCATTCAGTCTAGAATTTGTAAGCAATTCTGCACTCAGCTCTCAGTCTGCCATGACTTCTAGGAACTCTGGATCTCTCACCAGCCACAAACTTCACCTGCCTCCTTTTATTCTCTGGATGCAATTCTGTGCTTCTCACACCCTGATGTACAAACGGAATCACCTGGAGATCTGGCTCAACTACAGATCTCCATGATGCAGGATGTCTCCTGGGGACTCATGTTCCACATCTTCCAGGGGTGCCCAGGCTGCGTGGCCACCATGGCGGACACTGAGGCACACGGTTCAGGTCTCTTCTCAAGATAGGGCTCGCTGCACTGCCCGCTGGTGAGGAATGTGGTTAACTGGCAGCCTCCTTCATGGTCCACCTCAAGGCTCAGACTGAGGCCGTGGTCTTCACTGAGTACCTCTCTCCTCCAATAACCAAGCATGATACTGGCCCAAGGTCAGGCCACTGCAACCCCAGCGAGACGCTTTTAACCAACAGTCTCTGCCCTGGCCTCCCATTGGGTGGACAGAGACACGGCCACACATGCACTTCCTGTGGTCCTCCCACCTTAGCAGCCCTGTCTTTTCCATTCACAGGTGCTACGCTTTTGCCCTGAACTCCATGTCAGCAGCTGCCCTCTAGAGCAGTGGTCGCCAACCAGTGGGGACCACTGGCTGTCCGTGAGGTGCGAAAGGTTGGCGACCGCTGCTCTAGAGAACCTAGAGGACACGCCTACAGTCCACGCTGTGAGCAGCAAGGAGGTGAGTCTGTCTACACCTTGGCTTCCAAACTGAAGCCGATGATGACAGCTGCTCTGCTCAGAGAATTCTACCTTAACCTCATCCCTGCACTCAGGGTCATGACCAAGATGAACTGGGACAGAGACAGGGAGGGGGGCTGATCCACGACCACTCTCAGCTGTCAGGGTCCCATTGAACCTTACGCTGACCTAGGTCTGTTCCCATGTTTCTGAAACACACCCTCTTTTTTCCATGCCTTTTGCAGGAGCCTCCTATTAGCAACGAAGGCCATTTTCAAATAAAATCTCATGATGAAACACATACACACAACAGAAGCAGCTTGAGCCAGAGTGGGGAGTGCCATGGAGTCCACCCTACTGTCTCCCCCCAATCTGACAGTCTGTCCTTAGGAGCTCAGGCTTAATTGGGTACCATTTCAAAAATGATGCTTTTCTCATGCTGGCTCCCAGGGTAACAGGCTGGAATAATTTGTCACAGGCCCCTAAGAGATACCTTGCTTCAAACTGCTGTTTAAGTCAAAACCACCAGTTTCCTCTCAATGAGTTGGAAGGTAATGCAGTTTTAATTTTAAGTCCAATTATACCTTGAGAGATGAATGGTCCAAGGTGAATCCTTGCTTAGGGCCAAACGGGAGTGATAAATCATTCACTTACATGATCAGATTGCTCCCACGCTCCTCTGGGGTTCCAAGAAAACAGAAGAGAATAGTGAAAGCCAGCCTTTTTGGTGAAAAATAAAATGAAAGAGAAGGTCAAGGTAGACCCTGCCTGAATCAATCAGGACATTGAGGCTACGCTGTGATTAAATAAAATCTCAGTGGCTTATCACAACAAAAGCCTTGCTCTTACTCATATTTCATGTCAACCCAGCTCATGGAGGGATCCAGCTACTCAAGCATCCACTGCCAAAGATTCCAATCTGATGTATACCACAGGGTCGCTGCCGCAGAGGGAAGGCCAGGTGGTGGACGCGGTGTATATCATTTATAATTCATAGGTCATCACCATCACATGGCCAAGGTGAACTTTCAGAGACAGGGAAACAACGTTATGCCACGTGCCTAGAAGGAGAACTGGAATAGATAGGTCAAGATCACTAATGGCTCATGACATTAAGTTAAGAATGAGGCCGAGAGCAGAAGTAACATATATTAACTGCCCACTGTGCACCACATTTTGAGAAGGTACTTTGGGATTTCAAACTCTAAACAATGTTGTTAGGTAGGAATGCTTTCCCATTTCACGTTTGCCATGACCCAGGGGAGTCCAAGGCTTTTCCTAAGACCAGACACCGGGGAATGGAATCAGGATGCTCACTCAGAAATACCTCCAGAGCCCCCATCCTTCATTAGGCAGCGCTGCACACTCCCCTCCCAGGACGAGGGCTGCACTTTGTCCATCCCAAAGCCCAGAGAGCTATGATCGCTCCAGAAGAGACAGCCCAGGCAGGAAAGAGCACAGAGGTGGGGGGATGGTGAGGAAGGGGAAGTAAGCTCAAGGTGACCTGAAGAGACAGACCCATTCCCATGGAAATGGCGCCCTGGAGATCCAAGTGGCTGTGAAGTGTGGACAACGATGGTCTTGAAGGGCTCTACCACAGACAGATGTGCTCCTGCTCCCCAGACAGTGACTACGACAGGATGTTTAGGGAAGGGTGGAGAACAGAACTCCCAGAGGCCTGTCCAGTGAAGGGGACATAGCTCCTTAACTTTCAATGACTCCCCCAGCTCTACCCACAGGGCCAGCTCTTCCCTCTGACGGTTCAGCACATGCTGTCAGTGACTTGTGACAGGACAGTGTTTAGACACCAACAAATTACTTTGATTGTCTGGATGGACACGTTTGGTGGAAATCACACAGGCCGATATGTGATTTCAGCCATGTGGCCCTTCCATCCCCAAAGAAGGAAAAGGCATTGTTATATTTTGAACGTAAAAGCGTTGAGAGTTTTTTTCTTGTTTCCCTTCCCTATGGCTTTCTGTGTAACATCCATACTCTGAACTCATGTATTTATGTCAAATTCTTTGCTTAGATTCACTCTTCATTGGAATGAGTGCAAAGTGCAAAAACTGTGTCTGTGATGTCCGCCTTTACATCCTACACCTGCATTCCACTGGCACGTCAGGGAGGCTCAGCTGTGTTGTCTACTGGAAGACTGGCTCACTGAATGAATGAATGAATGAATGAATGAATGAATGAATGAATGAGTGAATGAGCATAGGACAATGGCAGGTCTGGGAGAAACAGTCTAGCATTTATTCAATTTGTAAAACTTTGCAGCCTAGCAGCCCACTGTCCACCAGCAAAACCCTTTGAGTCCCAGGGAGTGAAGGCCAGGGCCGTCCTCCAGCCTCAGCCCAGGAATCCACAGAGGTGTCTCCTTGCAGCCACCACATTTGACTCCCTGGCTCCCGAGGACAGCAATCTGCACCTCCCCCCACTTTGACGTCCCCTCTCAGGGTGGCTGGCTCCCTTCCCCGAGGGGTGTGGGCTGAATAACCACACGGGCGCCCAGTGCAGGCTGAGGACAGACGGCAGGATGGCAAGGGTGTTGACTCGGAGGGTGGGTCATTGCCACCTAAATCACTGAGGGTCTGTGGTGAGAGAACTGCCAATAGCCTTTCTACTTCTTCCTCTGGGTCCTGGGGGATCTGGGAGCCCAGGACTCCGGCGCCTCCTCAAGGGACACCCTATTCCTACCCATTCCCAGCAGCTTCCTCACGGGACACGCACTTCCTACCCATTCCCAGCAGCCGAGAGAACCGCGTCCGCGCTGGAGCCTGATGGACGTGGGGTCTGATTGAAGTGGTGATGGAGGAACAGGCAGGGTTTCACAATCTGATGGAGAGCTGAGGAAATTCAATAACAGTGGGTCCATGGAGACAAGTTTCCTGTGTGCGAATGTCTTCATAAGCCCCTCTGAGGAGATCATGTTATCCAGGTGAGCTTAATAAAAAAGGATCTTCCTTTTCATTCCTGCCAACCTGGCCCTTTCACAATAGCTCCCCTGAGAGGGGAATTCGGGCTTCAGGGGACTGTTCTTCCTTAGTTATCTCGTTTCCCTTTTCAACCTTTCTAATCTTGCCCCCCGCTCCCCTACCGCCTTTCAGTTTTTGTTGCATTTTTGCCAGAGAAAAGACTTTTGCTAGAAAGGATTTTACTAGAAAGAGTAAGTTAACCGGAATTGCTGACAAATAAAAAGCATGGCACTGGCATGCCTAACGAGTCACCTGAGGCGAAGGCACCGCATCCTAATGAAGCTGGGGTCCCTGGGGAGGCGAGAGAGAAAAATGCTGCCTGTTTTAAGCAGCAATTACCCTGGACAACGCCTTCCCTTCCCGTGTGGGCCTCGGGCCTGGGAAACCTGGTTTGAAATCCTGACTCAGCTTCTTACCATCTCTGTGGTCCCTACCAAGTTGCTCACCTTTGAGTCTAAACTGCATCCTGTGGGAAGGTGAGATCATTTCTCTCCCCAGGATGGGCGGAGGAATGAATTACAGGGTTACACACGCCAGTGTTCTCAGAGCCTGCGCGCAACAGGTCCATGCAAGTTCAGAAAGCTCAGGCCCCTCCCTGCTCGTCAGAGCCAGAAAGGATGCTCTAGGAATGGTTCTCAACCTTCCTAACGCCGCGGCCCTTTAATGCAGTTCCTCATGTTGTGACCCAACCATAGAATTACTTTTGTTGCTACTTCATAACTGTAATGTTGCTACTGTTGTGAATCGTAATGTAAATATCTGATATGCAGGATGTATTTTCAGGGGTCGCGACCCACAGGTTGAGAACCGCTGCGAGTCTAAGGAAATGAGAGGGAGCCACTGAGGGGGAGAGGAGAGAGAGGCAAAGCTCAGCCTGCAGGCTCTAGCTGGGGAGCGGCTGGCGTGGGTGCCCTTGACCCCCTGGGGACCCTGGATACGGAGCAGAGTTTGCAGGAAGGTGCTGGCCGCGGTGCAGCCAGGTTTCTCACCACCCCTCCCTGTTGCATTCCTGCTCGCTGGAGTGTCAGCTCTACCTGGTACATCTTCCTCACTGTCACGGCCAGTCCTGACTGCGGCGCAGGGGCACTTGCCCGTGTGTGAAAGCAGTGCTGGCTGCCATGGGGCGGGGGGCACCCCTCAGTGCCAGTCTGTGTGCCCCTTTCGCGGTGCCTTCTTTTTCTCAGATGACCGTCTACTTGTCCTCCAGGCTGTGACTGAGTGTACTCTCTTTACTTCACTCCATAGTTAATTCAGTGCCTTTCGAACCAGTGGATTATCCAACAACGAATTCACTCACCAGCAGCATCTTATGTGGAAGAAAAATGGCACTGCACAAAGTGAACAGACAAGTACACTGTCTGCAAGGCCCTGCCCCAGGAGAGACCACACTCGCCTCCGCTGGGGCCAGGGCAGGAGGCTCTGAGGCGCCCATGTGAGCTGCTGGGCAGTATGGCGCTGGGAACAGGGCAGGAGGCTCTGAGGCGCCCATGCGAGCTGCTGGGCAGTATGGGGGCGCTGGGGACAGGGCAGGAGGCTCTGAGGCGCCCATGTGAGCTGCTGGGCAGTATGGGGGCGCTGGGGAGCAGGCCGGGTCACCAGGTGCCCGTGTTGGCCCAGGCCCTGCAGTTGGGCTCCGGTCCTCCCACAGGGTCCGGCGGCAGGAGAGCGGTCTCCCTCAGGGTCACGTCTCAGAGGGATGGCGCTGCAGAAGACCACGGGGCAGTAAGACTGGCCAAGGCTGGGAGAAGACTCGCATCTCAGAAGACGAGGGATAGAATTTTCAGTGGGAAGTTTTCTAAAGTAAATGCGCTAAGAAAAGGGAGGCAAGGAGCCCGGGGTCAGGAAGCCTGCGCGGAGTCCAGGAGAGCTGGGGGGACGCAGCAGCCTTAGTCACCCCTCCTTGGAGAAGAACCGCCCGCAGAGTGGCCTGTGGAGTCCAGTCCACAGCCCTGGCCCCTCCCAACTGGGACCCAGCACAGGTCTGGACTTCTGCTCGAACAGACCTGGAAGTGCTGATATCCGTGGTGAAACCGAACGGCTAGAATGAGCACCTTCCCTTAGTGAGATGTTACCGCTCTTCAGGACGTGTTGTGTCACCCTCTCTGTTCAATCAGAAGCCCCCTCATTCCCACTAGCACCCCCGCGGCCCCCTCAATGGACACTGATTCCACATGCAGTGTCGTCCTCAGCTCAACCCCCCAGCAGCAACGAACGTGCTAATAATTAAACAAAAAGGATGTGTGTGCAAATACTTAGCAGAGACGCATTTCTAAAATACCACGACTCCCTGGCCATGAGGTGCAGGGGGAGGGCACGCCCCACAGACCCCCAGGTTTCCCTTCGGAGACCCGAAGAGCGCCAGCCTATCGAGTTAAGGAGCACAGAGAGGAAAACGAGTTTTAGATGGAGAACTTACAGCTTCAGGTTTCAACAAGACGGATTTGAATGCTTACATAGTACCTTTTTGTCTCCCTGCCAGACAAATATTTATCATTATATCCCACTTTTAGAAACTAACTAGAGCTGGTAAAATTAAAATAAGGTCTTACTCCTTCCCCTATGAACTGATATCCCCACCCCCACATTGATGTTCTTGTTTGTTTTGTATTTTTAAATATATTTTTACTAGGGGCCCGGTGCACGAAATTCGTGCACTGGGTGTGTGTGGGGAGGGGAGTGTCCCTCAGCCCAGCCTGCCCCCTCTCACATACTGGGAGCCCTCAGGCGTTGACCCCCATCACCCTCCAATCGCAGGATCGGCCCCTTGCCCAGGCCTGATGCCTCAACCAGAGGCATAGACCCCCATCACCCTCTGATCACCTGATTTGCCCCTTGCCCAGGCCTGACGCCTCCGCCAGAGGTGTCAGGCTTGGACAGGGGACCCCCATCTCCCCCCGATCACTGGCTCTAGCCCCCGCCCAGGCCTGAGGCCTCTGGCCCAGGAATCATGCCTGGGCAGGGGACCCCCATCTCCCTCTAATCGCTTACTCCACCCCTGCCCAAGCCTGACGCCTCTGACCCAGGCTTCAGGCCTGGGCAAGGGGACCATCATATCCCCCCAATCCCCGGCTCAGCCCCCACCCAGGCCTGATGCCTCGGCCAGAGGAGTTGACCCTCATCACCCTCCGATCACCAATCACCGGATCGGCCCCTTGACCAGGCCTGAGGCCTCTGGCAGAGGTGTCAGGCCTGGGCAGGGGACCCCCAGCTCCCCGCGGTTGCAGGCTCCGCCCCTGCCCAGGCCTAACGCCTCTGGCCTAGGCGTCCGGCCCGGGCAGCGGGGACCCGCAGCGGCAGCGGCCCCGCGATCATGGGCTTCGCTTTAGGCCCAGGCAAGGGACCCCTAGCTCCAGGGACTGCCAGCTTCGACCGTGCCCAGCTCCCATCGCTGGCTCCACCCCTACTTCCTGCTATCACTGGCCAGGGCGGAAAAGGCACCTGATTCTCCGATCATAGTTGGCAGTTAACTGCCAATCATAGTTGGCAGTTAATTTGCATATAGCCCTGATTAGCCAATGAAAAGGGTATCGCCGTACGCCAATTACCATTTTTCTCTTTTATTATATAGGATTGATTTCAGAAAGGAAAGGAGAGGGAGAGAGAGAAAGAAACATCAATGATTAGAATCATTGATTGGATACCTCCTGCACGCCCTACACCGGGGATGGAGCCTGTAACCCAGGCCTGTGCCCTGACCGGGATTCAAACCTGACCTCCTGGTTCCTAGGTGGACACTCAACCACTGAGCCACGCCGGCCGGGCCCACATGTCTTAATGACATGACAGCAGCCACTTTCTCTCCTCTAATTGTTCCTCAGGGACATCGCCTCCTTACACACCAAGCCTACGTTTCTGAAGATGGGTCCTCATCTCCCATCGCCCATGGAAGTTTGCACAGTGATCAGTGAGGAAGACGCCGTGTCCCGTGACTGCTGTAGGAACTTAGATTCCTGCAAAGGCATTAATTTCCCTGTAACAGTTTCCACTCCCTCGCCAACGAATCGGAAGAGGCTTCGTTTTCCTTTATGAAGTTTTCATTTAACATCGTACATTCCACTCCTGATGCTTCTGATTATCCAGTTAATACATTACTCAGACTCCCTCTCATACTAGTCAGAGTCACTGGAGGTTTTTCTTTATTTTATTACCAATTAGCACCTGTATCAGCTGGAAAAATTTTATTGTTTAGTTTTACCCAATAATGTTGCTCATTAGCCACTTTAAAAGAAAAGCTGCTTAGGACAAGATTGAAACTCTTTAGTAAATTGGTTTTTAATTTGTTTTCTCAACAAATACATAAGTCAAACACTTAGGGCTGCAGTAATAAGGCCTGGTGTCTTCCCTTAATGAAATTCTAATTAAGAGGCAGTCAAGTTTTCACTATAGTTTATTAATCTGCCCACCTTTCTATCAGGTTAAGAATGATAGCATTTAAATTTACCTGGTGCCTAATCTGGGGGAGGGGTCAGGTGTAGGCCTACTGCATGGCCTACTCATTGGCAGCTGGGAATATCGAGTCCCACCCATGGTGGACGGTCCTTAGTTTCCAGTACTTCAGGCTCCCATGGTCCTGGCTTTGTGCCATGTGACCCTGCAGTTCCTCTTACTAGAGGTCACTCACTGATTCGGGGTTGGCAGACGGATTTGGTCACAAGTTTCACGACTGGGCCTGAGGGAGCACCTGGCGCTTCCGCTCACGTCTCCTGCCCCTCAGTGGCCCTGAGAACACTGCCTCGGGCAGCTGTGGGCCAGAGGGACGTGGAGTGGCCCTGCGCTGAGTCTGAAGTCAGGCTCCCAGCTGACCACCAAATACAAGGTCAAGAATAACTTCTGTTTTATGCCACCGAGTTTGGTCCACTGTATTACAGAACACTATTGTGGCAACAACTTCCTGACACTGATACCCCACCTGCTTCTAGGGTTCATGAGGGAGTGATGGACTCTAGAAATGGTAGCAAGATTCAAATCACAGAATTGCTATAAGAAGAGTATATACCTTTTTTTTAAACTAAGTGCAAAAAACAAAAAAAAAAACACCACTTTTTCTAAAGGTCCTGGCACACTGGTGGCCACATTCCAATGACACTTAACAATGGCTTGTGTCAAGTAACAGAAAGAAACTCTGCTGACTGAGTAGAAAAGCAAGCTGGGAGAAGGTTCCTGGTGGCTGGCAGGACCATAGAAGGCTGAAGCCAGGCTGCTCCGGAAGTGGGAGCAGCATTTGGCATGAAGGACAGCCGAGGAGGGCACCCCCTGAATGCTATCCCGGAAGCTGGCAGAGACGCCATCGCCACTGCTTCTCTAAATCACGGCCGCTCTGACCCGCTGCCAGCACCCCCTCCCCCGCCCATGGCTGCGTGGAGCTGGAACTGCCCGTCTGGTGCCAGCTGCTCAGGAGGAAGTACGTCCTGAGCGTGAGGCATCCGAGTGCCCAGCCCAGACCTCGTGGCCATGTGCTTGCTGCCCACCTCTGTGTTTCCATTCCTGTTTGCAGTAAACACTCAATGCTAGATCAGTCAGCCCTGAGTACTTACTGAACTACCCTGAATGTCGGGGATGGAAACGGACACTTCCCATGTACTGATTTATTTAGTTCGCTAGTTTTAACAGAAATGTCAGAATCTACCACAAAGTGCTTTAGGTTTAGCCATATGATATCGCTGACATTGTCAATAACAGACTACATTGACCTACGCTGGCAATTGTGTATGATTTGACTATATATTTAATATTCAGAGTGTCGGTCACCCTGAGAAGCTAACCTGGGAGCTTTGTCTCAATTACAAGAAACCCTGTCAAGAAGTATCTGCTTAGTGTGCTCTCTGGCTGTGGCAGTGGGGTTCAGCCGAAGTCCACTGCTAGACTTGCAGAAATGGGGCCATTTTCCTTTAATTAAGATGGAGATTGGAGGTCTTAGAGCCTCTCTAGCAATTTTCTGCTCCATGTGCAGTGTGTGCAACTCTGATATTTCTGTTCTCTGAGTTCATCGATATTTTAGTAGGTTAGGTCATCGATATTCTCTGAGCAACAGTCAGGGAGGGGCGTGCACGTGGAGCTGGGTGTGGGGAGCTGGTGGTGTTACCACCACACCCCCTGGTCCATTTAAGCCCCCGGCCCTTTGAAACCGATG
This sequence comes from Myotis daubentonii, assembly GCF_963259705.1. Taxonomy (NCBI): domain Eukaryota; kingdom Metazoa; phylum Chordata; class Mammalia; order Chiroptera; family Vespertilionidae; genus Myotis; species Myotis daubentonii. Next base: position 52,168,057 of record NC_081856.1, read on the forward strand.
TCAGATGAGACCACAGGACCAGAGGAGTCAGGCCGCTCAGGATCAAACAGCTGGCCAACGGCAGGGCCAGAGTGGGCTGCTCCGTGAGCCCCACAGTCTCAGCCGCTGGGGTAGGCGGGGAGGGAGGCCCCGGCGGAGACCACAGCCCCGGCTTACAAGGCACCTGGCCTCTCCTGGCGGGGGCTGGGTGTGCCCTCGCATAGGGACACTTCTGAGCAAGTGCCCACGCGCTGAGTAGCTGGGAAAGAGTCGGTGGCACCGTCAGCACATCAGCAGGTAGTGGATCTATTGCCCTGTCAGTGGAAGCAGCAGCAGCGTTTACCAAACACGAGGCAAGCCCAGCCACATCTGCTTCCTGGATCTGCAAGGTCACCAGCCTGGACCTCACTCTAGGTCCTGCTGCCCACCCTGCCTGGGTCACCTCGGTGTCTGCTGTTACCCCCACCACACCTGCTTGGCTCGCTGTGTACACCTTGTGGCCAGTGTGAATTACAAAATGCAAAGCCAGGGGTGGGGTGGAGTTGGGGGCATTATTGGTTCTGTCTCTCTGAAATACCTTGACCAATAGAGGATATGTCTATATCTATGTAGGGATACATCTATCTATCTATCAATCATCTATCTATCTATATCTATCTTTATATATCCGTATCTCTCTGTCTCTACCTACACCTAACATTATGAACCTACTAGAGGCCCAATGCACAAAATTCGTGCAAGGGGCTCAGCCCTACAGCCCCAGCAGCCTCAGCCGGAGCTCACAGCCCCGGCTTCGTACGGAAGGTCATACGGAGGACGCTTGTTCTGCTGTTCAGTCTGAATAGCCTATTAGCTCTTTATTATATGGGGTATGTACTTATAGGCAGATCTCTATGTAAATAGATAAATGGGTAAATATATCTATATCAATATACTCATATATCTTTGACTGTCTATATTTTTCTATCTTTATCCCTCTCTACATCCACATCCATTTCTGTCTCCCTTTAGGGAAAAATGCATTTAGCAATTAATATCTCTTTTTTCATAATGAACTCATTCAATAAAAAGAGCATATTGTACGTTATGTTTTGAAATATTTCCCTCATGGTGTTATTTTGTTGCCCCCCAAAATAACAATTGTCATCTGTAAAAAAGTTCCTATCTTCACACTTGAACCCATTAAAACACACATTCCATAAGGATTAATTTGTTTGTCTTAAAAGTATTCTGTGTCCTTCAACCTCCCCTCTGGGATCTCTCCTGAGCATTTTAGGTTCTTTTTGTGACCACAGAAACGCCCCAGGCAGCCCTGCCTCTCTCCCAGGATTCTCTTTTGCCCAGTTACCCATCATGCCTCCCTAATTTATGCTCCTACACCAAGAAGTCCTTTGTGACCTGCTACCTCCGTTGGCTGTGCTTTGTCACACTCAAAATGATCTTCTTATCTGACTTATTCTTAGATTCAACTTAGGAATACACCGGCACCTTTTCCCCGCTGGTGGGCCTCTGCTGCGTCCACAGGAGGAATGGGGCGCCTCCTCTGAGCCCACCGAGCACTGGCTGTGTGCTGAAAAAGTGAAGTTAATTCCAAATGTGTGCCCATGCTTCTCCCTGCCAGTTTCACACGCAATGTCCTTAAAGACGGGGACCTTCTATTTTTCATACTTCAAAAGCCTCCTGGGAGAGGGCTTTATAGGAGGCTGGTGCTGGGCCCAGATGATAAATGATTGAGAAGTCACATTCTCTAGTCCAGCTTCTACCCCATGCCCCTCAGAAGCTCCTGCGTGTTCACAAGGTGTTCCTAGAGCGACCTTCAGCACCCTTCCGTGTTTCCTTGTGGCCCATCGGTGCGGCCACGTATTTCCCCGTGTCCACCAGATCCACCCTCCCTGTGGCATGGCCTCCCCTCCACTGGCCTCCAACTGCAGCTCTGAGGGCACCTTCCAGTACAGCAGGCGTCCCCGACAGCCCAGAGCCATGGGCAGGAGGAACACGGGGCGTGTTCTTAACACGGATGACTGACCTCTGGCCTGAGATTTCTCTCACTGGGAGTTCTAGAGGCTTCCAGGCACCCTCCTACCTCTCAGGCCCTTTAAGGCCTAACATCGACCTTCAGACCCTGTTAAGTTTCCCACACCCGCAGTAATTCCTCTGCCAGGCCCACAGAATGAGGTGTGTGTGTGCCCCTCCGCTGGTTCCGGTAAGCGGGGCAGCAATGTGAAGAGCCTGCACATTAGCCCGTTTGGACTGAACAGCCAGCGTCTGTTCTGTGGCCTGGTTATTACACCTGTCACAGCAGCACAGCAATCCCATCAGCCAGGCCTCTGCTCCCACGCGCTACTTGACAGCCTGCATGTGTCTGTGTCGTTAACGTCATGTTAGAGAGGATGGCGCGGTCTGTCCTGGTGCAAAACTAATATTTTTGAATCGGCCTGGCTCTCTCACGGAGGGTAGGAGGCAGGAGTAGGAGGGGCTGGGTTTCTGGAGTCAGCAGGCAAAAGTGCTGTGTAATAAATGGTTGACTTTCTCTGGGTCTCCCTGTCCCCATTATTTAAAAAAGTCCTCATTTAGCTCAGCCATTCTCCATCTACCAAGGGCTCTCAAGCAACGGGTTCCGTTGGCTTTTTGCTTTTGCACATGCTGAGTGGAGCGCACTGTATTTGCTCCTGCTGGAACTGTGGGGAACGTCTGTGTGACTCCTCTCGGAAATTCTAGAACCCTCACTAAGGCAGTCAGGTAAGCCTTGGGCGGGGAAGCTTAGTTGATAGCATGAGTGTGGGCTTTGGTGGCGTCAGGAACACAGGCACAACGATGCCTTCTATGGAATGAGGAGGCAGCTGTTCACTGGCTTCAAATGCCCAGGCTCTGAGGACAGACAGACTTGGGTCGAAGCTCCTCTCCGCCACGTACTCATGAGGCAAGTCTTCTATGGCAGTGCCTCCCTGTGTTCAGGGAAGAATAAATAAGCAACATTAACTAGTTCTCATCATTTTAAACATTTCTATTTGGTACTTCACATGTATTTATGCATCCAGTGCTTTTTAGTGCTCACTGAGTTAGTAAAATTTCAGGTTCTGAACTAATCCATAGATTCTACTCCTGAGAAGCGTGTATCTGGTGAGAGAAGCAGCACGTGGGAAGCAGGTGGCTTTGGTCTTGGTGGTGAACGGTGATGCAGACACACTGGAGCGGCTTCTAGAGAGAAGACTAAGGACCTGGTGGTGCCTCCACCTGCGAAGGCGAACTCTGGCCACAATCAGAGCCAGCATACTGAGCGTCTGGCCCTGCCGGCAGTGAGAAATCATCTCATCTCACTTGTAAAAATGCGTTTTGGTTTCTATTGTATTGTTTAAGTGTTAATTATGCTCTCTTTTCATAAATATTTATTTAACACCCACAAAATAACAAGCATTGTGTTAGTCTATAATATTCACAGTCACACACAGTAAGCTGGCTGCTGTGTGGTGCAGCAGACGCAGGATGAGGAAGGAAGGAAGGGCCTGGAGACAGACTGTGATAAGACCACGAAGGAGCCCAGAAGAGGCTGTGATGCGCCTATGCGGGCAGCGAGGTGCCATGCTGAGTAGGGCACTCAGGACACTTCTATTGGGCCATTCAGTTTAAGCTCAGCTCTGGACAAGAAGCAGATGCAGGAGCATCTAGAAGGTAGGACTGGGGTGACTAGGGGCCTGTGTGGGAGGTTACATCGGTGCTGTGACATATGCCAGGTTCCTGAGGCTCACCTTCCACTTCTGTAGCTTCCTGAACATGAGTCCTGGGGCATCTCCTCTCTCAGAACGTGTGTGTGCACCTGAGCAATGGAGCTGCGATTGCTGACTCACGGGCTTGCTGGGCATGAATTATAAACATCTTAGCTCAAAGGCTGTGCCTGAGTCTGGCCAGGCTTCTAGATCAAAATCGTATCAAGACGGGGTGGCTAAAACAATAGAAACTTACTTCTCACAGTTCTACAGAGTCTAAGATCCATGTGCGGGCCAGCTCAGTTCCTGGTGGAGCCCACTTCCTCTTTGCAGATGGATGCCTTCCTGCTATTTCCTAACACGCCAGAGAGAGCTCTAGTCTCTTCATCTTCTTACAAGGGCTGTAATTCCATCCTGGGGTCCCCAACCCCATGACTTCACCTAAAACTAATTACCTTCTAAAGGCCCCACCTCCATTGGTGGGGGGGGGTAGAGCTTCAAAATGTAAATTTGGGGGACACAAATATTCAGTCCACACCAACCCCACACTGGCGCGTTCTTATGGTAAAACATTCTCTCACATCAGTCCTCTGTCAGAAACCTGTAATGCTTACCCACTCTCCTCAGAGTAAAGGTCAACCTTCAACAAGCCCTGTGTGCCCCCCATCTGGCCACAGGGGCTTCCTGGTGGATTCCTGGACACTCTAGGCCTTTGCCCTTGGCCTTCCTTGACCAGAACCACTCTTCCTAGCTCTGATCGCCTAAATTCCTTCTCGGTCCGTCACCTTCAAGACTTTGCTCAAGTCCCACCTCTCAGTTAGACTCACGTGACCTCCCTGATGTTTCTCACCCTGAGCCACGTAATTGTTCCAATGTGGTAGATAACCCACATATCAATCTGCGCATTGATCATGGATAGTCCACCTCCTCTGCTAGAACTTGTGCCCTGAAGGAAAGGATGTGTCTATCCGGCTCATAGATTTATCCTGAGGCTGAGAAGAGCGCCTGGCGTGAGTGGTGTCAGGATTCATTTACTGACGAGATGAACAAATGAGGGAAGGTTGTCCTTCAAGTTGCTGTTGCTGACTCTCAGTCAGGCAATGTCTGAAGGGTACTAATGAGAACAAATGTATAACGTACGGGCCTGGACAGCTATTCCAAGTAAGTAATTAATATTATTTGGGAAAATATGGATTTTCTCTCAGTTCCCTTTTCTTGATGCCCTTCACCCACAGAAACTACCTATTTAAATCCCAAATATAAACTATATATTAAAAACAACCAATTTTATTTAACATACGAACCTGGGCTATGGGCAGATGAAGTGTAGCTGTCTGATTAGAGAAATCATGAAGGAGGTAAGTATTGTAGGAAAGACCCCTTTAGGCCTGACTGACTGGCATTTCTTTATGCTTTAATGACCCCAGGTGATTTGTGGTTGGAGACACAGCTTTAACTCTGGTGATTTTCCAATATGCAGAGAGCTTTTGTGCAGAAAGGGGAAGACAGTTGAACAAGGAGGTGTTTCTACAACTGGAGCACGTAAGGACAGAACCCAGCTCCAGGGAGGGAGGTACCCACTGTGGGAGATGAATCTTCCATGTGCTAGTCCCACTGCCATCCAATATAAATCAAAGGAACTGGCCTCGTTAGGAGTGGAAAGAAATGCATGGAAGGAAGTGCCTCCAGGATATAAAAAGGGGACAGAGATGGAGCAGGGGTCTTCTAGAGAAAGGGACTGGCTTCAAAAACTAATCAAATTATAGTGCCCGTATAAACAAGGACATGTGATTTCATCTCTCTGAGCCTCAGTTTACCCATCTATGCAAAAATATATTTCAGATCGTGCTGTGGGGCTTAACTGACATAGCATATGTAGTGAGCATATGTAACAACAAATGTTAGGATTTGTTTTCCTTCTTTATCAGCAAAATGACAAAACTGAACAATTTTTCTTCTTTTGGTAAGTATTTACACACCACACTATGCATTATAAAACCTGCTCATTTCCATTATTTCATAAAACACTCCTAATTCATGAGAAAGCTACTCGTGCCGCCATTTTCCAGACCATGACATTGAGGTACAGAGAGGCATGAAGATTTATGTAGTTATTGACCTGCAGCTAACACTGGAAAAACAAGCTTTAAAAGCCTTTACACTATATCGTATCTCCACTAACAGAGGTTATTTTCTGAAAATGAATATTTCACTGAGGAACCACCAGACTCCCAAGGATTCGCCATTTAAAGAGTTCACACTGATGGGTAAAAGGAACATGAGGATTTGTATAAGTGGATATAACCCCTAAATATTCAAATTCCTGTTTCAAAGAAAACTGACATCTAAGACATAGTAAAGAAAAACTAATTCCCATCCATTGTTCCCAGTCATGGCCATTGGCATTTGGAAGATAAAAAGTCCAAGAAATCCCAAAGTTGGTCTTTTATACATCCACAGCACTACTGATGGAGACATGGCTTAGTCTGTGTTTCAGACTCCACACGCTGAAAGAGGGTGAACTCTGTAGTCATAATGCCTGGCTTCAGTCCCATCCAGTTCTGTAGCTGTGTGACTTTGAGAAGGCAGTCAACCTCTCTGAGTCATACTTTCTTCATTCATAAAAATGAAACTATGTGCTGTAGGAATTAAATGTGGAAATTATATAGATAGATATTCCTTAGTATGGTGCCTGGATATAATAAACACTCAATACAAATTAGGTATTATTTGAAAGAAAAATACCAGTAAAATGTATGATTTATAAATCAGAACTTAAAATTTTTCTCATAGCAAATAACAATTACCAAAAACAAATAAACAAAATAATATCAACAACCCCCCCACCACCACCACTACCACCACTACTACCCAGGAATAAAAGAAACAAAACCCTCTAAAGTTAGATTGATCACACAAGCACTGATCATTTAAGGTAAGGCCAAGAGCTGTCTTTCTCCTACAACTGATATGGAAAAACTTTCAAGGGAAAATGGAATTTTCAGTGATAGGATTAAAATAGGAAACCTGATAAACTAAACTGAATTGAATTGAATGAGATGCATTTTTCCAAGCCAGAATCTGCCATTGCTAATTAGTTCACTTTTGCATTGAATGTATCCAGGAACTTGGATTGAGAAAACATTCTGTGATTTTTTTAAGGTCCAAAGCTTGACTTTTCCAACATAAAATTAATTCTTGTATGATGGGATATGAGGAAGGTATAGTAAACACAAAGGTTTTGGAAAGCAACTTGGCAAAACTAATGTTATCCAATAAAATTAATTTCTCAGAAAATTATTTATAATAGTAAATAAATGAAATTCTGCATAGCAATCTTAGGAAATATATTTTGTTAGGTTACCTCTATATTTTACCAAATTCAAAACAGACCTACAAATTCAAAAGTTATAATAGGATACTCTGGAGATATTAAAATTAAATGTGGAAAGTTTTTTTAGTGGCATTGTAAAATGTTTTAATACTGATAATAAAATAACAAAACAGATTACTACATGAATTACATAAAATCTCAACTATATAAAGCTATTCACAGGAAAAAACTATGGCAGTAGTTACTTCAGAGAATTGATTGTGGATAATATGTTATATATTATTATTATTTTATGTTATTTCCCTTGATTTTGTTTCAACTTCTTCAAGGAGAGCATATGCCATTTACAATCAGAAAATAAAAAAACTTTTAAAATAAGTCATCTCTAGAGGATGGAAAGTAAGAGGACATACATTCCCCCCCACCCCCCAGAGTTAAAGGTAACCTCAATCTCTCCGGTTTAGTGCTTTGTAATCTGACTTTACCAACTCCAAACCATCGTCACTGAAGTTGTAATTCTTAGTTCCACCAGAGCAGCAAAATCTCTGTCCCTGTCTGACTTCTACATGGAAAGAAAAACAAGCTGTTCACATCTGTCTTACCTTTTAATAATTGTATTTTAAATTACAGCTATTTGTCAAAAGCTCTTAAACTTGTAGCTGTGGATCTATGGGTTCCATGACCTCTCTCCTCTGGAAAAGGCTGATGTAATTAGAAACATTCCATTATCAATCATTCACGTAATGGTCGGTCTCTCTCTCTCCCTCATCAATTATTCTATTTTAGACAAAAGATCAGACCAACCCTGCCTCCTCTCAGCTCTGTGCTGTCATTCGCACTAAGAGAATTCTAAGTTTTCCTTAGGAGGAAGCTTCCTGGGGAGACGTCTTTGCCACTGCCAATGAAGGGTAATTTTCACACTCTCCCCGGAATTAGGAATGGAAGGTAACAAATGTGGTTAAAGGTAGCCCATTTAGAACAAAGTGACTTTTCTGACATTTTTTTCTTTTTAATTGGATTTATTGGGGTTACAAGAGCTAGTAAAATGATATAGGTTCCAGGTGTGCAATTCTATAATGCATCATTTGTATACTGTATTGTGTGTTCACCATCTCGTCAAGTCTCCTCCCATCACCATTTATCCTTCCTTCACCCTCTCTTATCTCCCCCACACCCCTTTCCCTCTGGTAATCACCACGCTGTTGTCTGTGTCTATGAGTTTTTGTTATTGTTTTTGTTTTGCTTAATCCCTTCACCTTATGACCCAGCCCAGCAACGCCCTCCCTCTCTGACACTGTCAGGAGTCTGCAGTTGATCTTCATTCCTCATGAATGAAGGACTAATAAATACATTGCTAAGTGTCACTTTGAAGTTGAACTGGCCCTTACCTTAGTAGGGCCTTCTGAGTGAAATGGACAGATTAGCAAGAGAGGACTATTGTTTCTATGTATTTCTGTTTTTCTTCTGAGCTGTTCCTCACCTCTTCCCTCTGGCCTCCTTGCCTGGCCTCAGAGCAGTGCTTGTCCCCAATATCAGCATGGGAGCCAATCTCGGGCTTCTCTGCCCTGCTTTCTACCTGACAATTCACAATTGTAGTTCCTCCCGCTCTCCCCTCCCTCTGACCCATGGACAAATCTTATTTCACCTTCTTAGGTGGCATCTGGCTACATGTGTGTCTTTCTCCTGTTCTCTAAGAATATTTGTGGTCCAGAAAAACGTCTTATTTTTCTTCCAGTAGGTGATAAAAATTTATCTTATAATAGTTATAAGATCCATGGAAGCTTACTTATTCTATTTGTTTTAAATTAACTCAGTCTGTTACGTGCTGAGGGCTGCCTGTCTGTGAGAGCCAAGGCTACGCCGCCAAGATAGGGAGAGGGATGGCTTCAGCCACTGGAGGCCCATCCAGGTCTCAGCGCTTCCCTCCACAGAGCACTGCTCTTCCCTCCTCAGCTTTCACAGTGCCTGCTCAGGGGCCTCAGCAAACTCAGAGGCCTCAGGACTCTGTGTCAAGATTCTGCTGATATCAGGGAGCTGTCCTGGAACTGGGGCGCAGCTCCTACCCTTGAACCTGCCGTTCCCTTCCCTTATCTCCCCTCCCCTCCTAGGACAGGCCCCTCAGGAGCTGCTCTCCTCCCCACAGGGTGAGCTGTCACCTCCCCAGTCCACATCCACCCTGATTAGGTGGTGTGATCTGGCCCGGGAATGTCTAGTTTTAGCCTTGAAACAGGAAAGTTTAAGAACCCACTGGTTGACACCTTTTTCCCAGAGACGATCTTGTATCTAACTTTCACACCGGAAGTGGGTAAACCACCTGCGCTCGCCAGAGAACGACACTGAGCCAGAGGGTGACCGGACAAATACCACGGAAGTGTTGGCTGGAACTTGTGATAGGACGTGAGTCTCATTTCTCTCTCAGCCTTCCTACTGCACAGGCTGGCCAGTGGGCCTCGTTTGCACGGGTAACGGTGATAACGCACAGGTCCTTCTTATCTGTGTGTCAGTCCCTATAGCCACTGCTCATGCAATATTGTGAGGCCATTTAATGCCCATGGCCCAGATGTACTGAGCATGGATCTCAATACCGACTCTAGGCTGTCTGCTTTGTGGCTAGATCAGTTTCAGCTTGAAATGATTACATTATAGTAGATGGACATTTACGAAAATATACTTGGTATCATTAGAAAGAAGGGTATGTATTTATGCTAGGGGACTTGGTTCTTTTGTCTAGATAAGCCTAAACAGGATTTTATTTACATGTTTCTAAAGGACGGTAGGTTAATATAAGACCTTCATGGAAATAATTCTCTTATGTTTACTGAGCAGTGGCCATATGTTAACAATTTTCCTGAATTCAATGCTCAGAACAATGACATGATATAGAAACAATGATGATTAACTCAGTATAAATAAGGACATTTAGGATCACAGAGGCAAGGAACTTGGCTTAGTCTCAAAGACAGGAGACGGAGGAACAGAGATCTGAACCTTGGCACCCCGCCCTAAAGATTGCTAAGCTCTATGGATCCGCTGTTGTAAGAACATGACGTGCCGCACGCTATGCTGCATCGTCACCAAGCCTCCTCCGCTGCCCACACCCAACTAATGTCGTACTTTCTTCCTGCCTGGAGTGATGGCTGGAGCAGAGGAGGGAAACGCGGTACAGAGCCTGAGGACTGGGAAGGGAGCACCTGGGGTGCCCTGGGCCTCAAGCTTGGGTGAGTCTCCCTCGGTTTCAGCATGAATGTCCATTTCTCCAGGAGCCTGGCAGTTGGGATTAATGGTAACGCCTGTTGCCATTTGGGGACATTTCTCCTTTTCTCTGGCTATTTTAGTTGGCAAGCCTCCTGCGAAGGCCTCAGACAGCTGTTGTACTATTATGGTTTGGACGTGAGTGCCACACACGGTGTGAAGATGAGAGTGATCTGGAGGTTAGTAATTAAACAAACATTTTCTAAGTGCCTTTATATACACAAACGTTAAAATGGAGAGGGAAGGTAAACATAAATATAGAATTAACATAACACAAGGTCCTTCTTTGGGAAATTAGAATGTCATTTGAAAAATGAATAATTGTATGTGAAATGATGTGGCCTGGTTTCGATGGGGACACATTTTGCATGTTTTTTAAAACCTATATTAATTTTCACATCAAGTGGAATACTATCTATAAATTGTAAGACTCAAAGAACTCCCTAACATATCTTGAATCAATGATCAACGATCTAACTAAGGTTTTCTGGGCTCTGCCCAAGACCTACCGAGTAAAAAATGCCTGGGTCTTCTGCTTCCGCGAAGATGGACACATGCACTTTCCCTGTTCCTCCCACAGAGGACAATGGAAGCCCCTGCACATTAGACATGAAACACACGGAAGACGAAATCAGTGCTCTCCCCACCAAGGGCCGCAGAAGTCTCATCTCCTGGCAGCATCAGGCCTGCTAGTAAGTGTGATTTCACCCTGAATTCAATGCTGGGACAGATGCACCTCCTCAGGTACCGTTATCCAGGGACTTTAGGTCCACGTTTACACCCCCACAGGGAGCGCATCCAGGTCAGAACCCACCTTTCAAGGAACAGAAATGCAGAGTTGAAGTGATGTGGGTGTTACGTGGATCACTGGATCACCATGGAAGCCATTTCACTACCACAGCTCTTCACCATGGGATGATGAAGCTAAATACCAGACAGTATCCTTGAACCCAGAACTCACAGGCTATGCAAAAATTTTCAGGCCCTTTTAGTGGATCCATTTGCATTTTTGAAATAAGTTGTTCAGAGAGGGGTTAGTTAATAGCTAAGGGAGCTATTAAATCTTTATGTCTCAGGAAAGAAAATTTTTTAATCTTCAAAATAAGAACAAGATGGCTAGGAGTGCTGCTCCTACAATACCCTTGTCACCAGAGGTAACACAGTCACACACCAGGGTTAACTTGGCTTCAGTGCAGCGGGACCACATGGGCTGTTAACCTGCCTTCCACATAGGAAACTTACTGCTGAGTCCAGCTCAAGTGCCTCATACACAGATTTCCCTGACAGGCTAACAGGAAAGGGAAGCCATGATTAATTATACCACCGTGACAGCGACAATGGAAATACGTAACCCCGATACACAAGCACACTTTATTACTGCTGGGTACCACTCTAGGCACTAATGTGGACGGAGCCTGGGAACAGGGAATACTCATTGTAAAATACCTTGAAGCGGTACATGAATTAAACAAACACAGTGAATTTACTAGTACATTCCTGGCCTGGCAAGGGGACCTGCTGCTGATCTCTCTGGAGGAGGGTCCCAAAGCCTCCAGGCTGGCCAGTGACCCATTCAGTGAGAGCTACTTCTGCGTCAAGGGTTTAATGCAAGCAACCAGCACAGTCCTTTCCTTTATCCCATCACAGTAAGAAGTGGGTAGGAAGAATATTACTCTGAAAAGCAAGTACTCACACGTCACCTAAGCAAAACAGTAGGGACAGAGAGAAAGAAAAAGGGCAATGTGAGTCAAGTGTGTGGCACTACGTTGTCTACCTAGCAAACCCAGAGACCGCTCCTGGCTGCCAGAGAAGGGGGGGCGTGCGTGGGGAACCCGATGGCTCACAGGTGGCCACGCACCCTCCTATGCGGGCAGTGCCAGTGCACACCTGCGGTCCCACCGTGATCATCAGTCTCTCTTTCCTTTGGATGGTGCCATGGACTGAGTGTGTCTGTGTCTCCCCCAGACTTCCATGATGCAACCTGAACTCCTCCAAGTAACGGATGCGCAGGTGGGCCTTTGGGAGGCAGAGTGGAGCCTCATGAACGGGGTTAGTGCTTTTACAAGAGGCGGCAGGTGAGAGAGAACTCCCGCCCCGTCTCTGTTCTCTGCCAGGAAAGAACACAATGAAAAGACGGCCATCTGCAAACCAGGAAGTAGACCCGCACCCAAACCTGACCTTGCTGGCCCTGCGACCTCCAACTTCCCTCCCCCAGAACTGAGAGAAATAAACGTCTATGGTCAGTACCCACCCACACCCCCGGTTTGTGATATTTTTACAGCAGCCCAAGCTCGCAGATCCCTGGAGGCGTATTAAAACTTCGGCAGAGTTGTTTCCTTGTCTCTTCAGCAGAAGCATAAGGGCCATGTCAGCGGCCATCTCCAACTCTTCCCTGGCTTTCCCAAATATCCCTGCTCTTCCGACACAGAACACCTTAGAGTTTACTGAGTTTAATAAAGACGGTCAGAGTCTACCTGGCAGCGCGCCTCGGAGCCAGGGGCTGTGTTCCAGTCCCTTCCACTTGTTGCCGTGCTTGTCTGAGTTGAAAACCAATCCATGGTTGTTCCGTGGACGGGTTTTGTTCTTCACTCGTCTGAGGGCACAATTAAGTCTCTGGAAATAAACGACTGTGCTCAGGGACGTCATTTGATCAGGGACTAACTGTGCTTCTTTGGATCAGAACATTCGCAGGCAGAAGTAACAAGTTCCCTTTCAGGAAGGGACAGAGTCTCCCGGCGAAATCCGAACCCGGCTTTTTATCACTTCACACACAGAGGCAGCCCTGGCTGAGGTTTGCCTTTTAATGATTTATTAACACAGCCGCATCTGACAGTTTGAGTGTTTTAATTTTGCCTGATCCGCACGCAGCTTTGACACTGTTGACTGTGACCTCCTCCTGGGTCGCTTCGAGCGCCCTGTTGGCTGAGCTGAGCTGATGGTGAGTGGGTTTCACTCCTGTTTGCTCAACAGCGATCTCCTTTCCCAATGAGAGGCCCCTTTCCTTCTCCTGGGCTGGCATTCGGGAGGCCGGCTCGGGGCACCTCCACCCAGGCTTCCGGGCCAGGACGCGCCCTCTAACAGGAGGAAGTGGGTGCAGGTGAGAGAGCAGTCTTTGAGCTCAGGCTGTGGCTGGAGTTCTGGCTCCAGGTGACAAGTCACTTCACCTCTTAGGGCCTTGGGTGGGCCATCTCTAAGTGGAGACGATTACGCCACCTCGCACCATGTTTGCGCAGATCCCAAGGCTACCTAGTGCACCAGACTAGCCCTTCCGGGAGGCCATCCTTCTGGAATCACAAGAGTAATGAGCCCTTGGGAAAAGTGCCATCTACTGACTCAACATCACAACAGTATTGCCCTCAGAGCCAGGAGAGGAATTAAAATTAGATCTTGACTTTGGAATCCTGACCATTTTTATTTTTTATTTTATTCTGGCAATATGTAAAAAAATTGTATTCAAATGTTTCTGCATCATAGATGAGGTTATGCATTCCTATGAGAGCAGAGATTTCTCAACTCTTTAGCTTTGGATTTCCTTACAGCTTAGGACCCACATAATTATGACGCAGACTAGGAGAGTTTAGTGAAGAAAAGGGGGCGATATTGATAATTGCTCCAGGATGGTAAGTCAAACACCAGCATCGGCTTAATCAAATTGATATGGTTACCCTACATATAAACTCTTGCACAAACACTGAGATAGGAAATAGTTAATCAATTACTAAGAAACTAAAAATTACAGATCAATGCCTCACAGAGCAAAAGTAGCGTTTCCAAATTCAGACTTGTGTACACGAATCTCTTTCTAACCTGGTATTTGCTGTGTACACGGCTTGCAGAGAGTCTATCTCCGAAAATAGATAGATCAGTGCAACTCAGGCTCAACTTGCTCCCCCGTAAAGCCACATCCCGGAGCTGCCGGGTTTGTCTCTAAATACTTACTCTGCGCCCTGCCCCTCTTCCTCACCGATGTAGCCTCAGCCCTTTTCCAGTTATGAAGACCATGAAAGCTTTCAGAGCGCTATTTTTACTTCTCTGACTGCTCATCCAGAAAAAGCACTATTCTTATTTAATTACAATGAGTTAATTAGAATAATTTAATTTAAGGTAATTAATTCAAATATGATCATTTGAGTCCCCTATTTTAAAAACCCCTGGTATTCCCCTGACTTAATTATAAAACTCAATCCCAGAACCATTCCAATTGCCAACCTGACCTCAATATGGAGTGCAGTCCCCACGGTCCGGCTCTCATTCCCTGTAACCGTGGCAGCTCATCCTAACACTTCACATTACCCTGAATAGTGATTTTTTAAGACCATCACAATCTCTTCTCTCTTCCTGGAATCGCCTTATCTCCTTTTCTTCAATTCCTCCTTTTTATTCCGACTGCCACTCACTGCGTGTCTACGCTGTGAGAACAGTCTGCCCCCCTTAGGGAGAATGGGGAACCACTTCCCTGAGATTCCCGAGCACTTTGTCCACGTCTCTGTACGATCAGGTGGCTGCCTCACGTGCCTGTATCTGCCCGGGAGCGTGAGCTGTGCGGACCAGGCCTCTGGTGTGCTGGCCTGTGCCCCTGGCTGTTTGGCGGTGAGTGTCTGTGTATGGAGAAAAGGAGGTCAGAGAAATGCAGCAAGAGACAGGACAGCTCTTGGTTCCTGTGCATCTTTTCAAAGCCCTGACACTCAGAACTGTTGCTATGGCTGCTGACGAACAATGGTAGTGTTCTGATTTTTTATGAGCAATAGTATCACTGACAGCGATATGCAGAGTCCACTTGCTGAACACTGACTGGGGTCCAAGCACGAAGCTGGTACGTGTCTATATCTGTGGAGCATCTGCTGAGTGCCTATCACTCTTATAGGTGAGGCCATGATAGTGACAACTATAATCACACCACTTACGGAGAATTTCTACGTGCTGGTATTGTTCTAAATGCCGCCCTTTCTAATGAATTGATTTTTAGGTTAAACAACTTGCCCAGAGCCGCACAACTATTAGGAGGTGACCCCAGGCATCAGTGTGAGGAGTCCGGCCCCAAGGCCTGTTTTTAATGCCTCTCTTTTCCTGAAGTGGCTCAAAGCTCCTTTTCACATGACGTGCACATGAGGAAAAAGAAATAGATGGTGTAAATAAGTAAGTGATAGGCAAATAAATAAGGCAGACATTACAGAAAATTTAATAATTCAGAGAGAGAGGTTCTTTGCAGAGACTAACAGGGGTGATAAGTCAGCGAGTGACGGGCAGTGAAGGCTGGGCATGGAGGCTGTGGTGGAGGTGAGGCCACACATCCCTGGGTCATGTTCCCGCGGGAGGAAGCAGCAGGCCCCATGCCGCTGAGGCTCTCGTGAATATGACAGGCTCCAGGATGGCAAAGAAAGCCCGCGTGTCTCAAACACAAGGAGAAGGTGGGGAGTCTCAGAAACAAGGCGCGAGGCGAGGCGAGAGGAAGGAGCCCGGTCCTGGTGCGTGGTTTGTACTCCCAGTGAGTGCAGTGGAAAGACAGTAGATGGTCTAAGCAGGAGTCACCTGATTAACATCTATAAAGAGTTCCGGCCAGAGAGACCAGTCAGGACTACCTTACGGAGTCTAGCATGACAACGATGGTTTGAACTGGGCTGAAAGAGTGCACATGGCCACACCAGAGACCAGTCAGGACTACTTTGCAGGCCTAGCATGACAACGACAGTGGTCTGACCTAGGGTTGTAACGGTACACGTGGCAACAAACACATGGGTGCTCCTTAGAGCGCCACAGGTAGCTTATGAGCCAGCATGATGCTGCCACTGCAGCTCTAAGGAACTGGGGCTCAGAGTGACTCAGTCTTTTAAGAAAAATTCCCCAATATCTGTTACAGGAGCTGAGTGGGGATTTGAACCCAGCTCATCTGCCTGGTCCCAAAGCCAAGAATCTCCCAGAGGTTCAGTGGCTGCTATGGCCAATGATAATACTGACAATGGAAAAGGGAGCGGGGTTCTAAGCAGTGAGCAGAGAGGGTAGAAAATTGAGACAGAGCTCGGGAAATCCCTGATGAAGAAAGCCGTGTGTAAGGCGGTGACTGGCGGTGGGCTGGGATATAAGGATGGCGATGTGGCCAGCGCTGTGGTACCTCCTGGGCCTGGACTCACTGGGAACTGGAAAGACCTCAGCAGTGACAGACACAGTAGCAAACCGTGACCTGACAAGCACATGACAGGTCATAGCAAACCATGACCTAAGCACATGGAGGCCCAGGCAGCAGGCCTCACAGGAGCTAGAAAGCAGGGTGTCTTAAAGGAGAGTTTCATGGATGATAGCCAAGGATAACAACGGCGTTGAGATGATTTTTAGGACACAGCATAATGGCTCCATGGTCATCAGGGACTCAGTGTGGAAGTCCAGGTCTGAAATCACCAGCACCCAATGTCCAGCTGACACTGGTCTAGTAGATAAGTGGTCAGTATTCAGTCTTGGGAGTTCTATAAGCAGAACATACTTTTCTCTCCTTGAGCCTGAGCCTGACTTTGCTTATTGTAAAATGAGGCTGATGAAATACATGATGGCTAATTTCCCTTTAAATCAGTAATTCCTTTATATAACAAAGGCAAAACATCAGTGATTTAGAACCCAATGATTTTATGAGTATGGTGTGATTTAACTCAATGAATGCACAAGTTAACTATATGAATAACTATAATTAGTCACATAAAGCACGTCTTCAGGTAAAATATTTAATCTCCCATTTCAGTGACCCAAATGTACCTCCTACTATATTTCACCATGGTAGCATCATCCATCTAGGTGTCCAATTCCAAGCCTTACCAAATACCACCACAGATGACTAATGTTCAAACCACATCAAGCCTATTTCCTTAAGGCGCCGATTCCTCTATGGAGAGATATCATTTCTCACCTGAGTTACTATCACATCCTGTCCATCTGGTCTCTGCCTCTGTACCTGGATTTCCCCACTTCTTTCTCTGTGTATTTGTCAAACTAATGATTTCAAACAAATACCCAATACCATCTCTTCTGTGTTGGAAATCCTTCAGTGAGTTAGAGCTTTCTGGAGGAAAATTCCAACCCCCTATCTTAGTGTGAGAAGCCCTTCAGAATGTGTATGATTTGTTCTGAATTACAGCAGGTAACAGCTTCCACCATTCTCCACTTCATATGCATCATTCTACCTGGAAGAAGTGACTCTAAATTCCTGGAAAATACCATCTCCATATGTCTATGTCTCCCAAATTATTATTCCTTAAAATCGGCTTTCTTTTCCTCCATTACCTTTCCATGACCAGCCCTGATATTCCTATTCATTTATCAAGATTCTTCTTTGTTCTTTGTAAAACATCCCTTCCTCAACCACCCACTCCCAGATCTCTGGACCCCTCTCATATGTTGATGACATTTCCCTGTTCTTACATAATATTTCTACAACAGAAACACCGTATTTGATTATCATTATCAACTAAATGGTAGCCCCAGCAACTGCATGACTGTTAAGAAAATGACTTACTCATTTCTGGCAATCCTCAGTCACTACAACTGTGTTGGGTACACAGCAGGTAAATAAAAATTTTTTGAATAAATGAGTTACTGAATTCATGTTCTTCTCATCAGTAAAGAAGGCCCATGAAATGAAATTAAGTAATCGTGGTCTGTTAGTTCAGGTTGTAATATGAACACAAAAATTATGGTGACAAATAATGGATTATCTATTTCTGCATTCAAAATTTCTACAATTCTAACCAAAGTTCTCTCCATTTACATTTTAATAAACAAGAAAATTCTGTGCTGTACATAGCTGCCTTAAAGAAAGGAACTGTTCCAGTAATATGACAACATTGCCTACAGAAACAAATAATTTAGGTTTCAGTTAGTTGTAACATTTATGACAACCAAATAATTTAATAAATATAATACAAGTCCCCCAACTATAATTACCACTCCCTTTTATACTTCTATTGCGTTCAAAACCCTTATCTAAACACCTGCAGTGTGAAAATGCCACCCCTGGCTGTGAAAATCACTGCCTAGAATTCATCTCAGTTCTCTCCTATTTCTATTTATCCTTTGAATTATTTCAAGTCATCAAGCCAATCAATGTCAACAGATTGATAAGGATGTCATTTAATTTCATGAGCAAGCTCAACAGTTTTATCTACACAAAGTAAGATAATAAGGATAACTGGGTCTATGCCTGAAGGCTCTGAGGAATTCTCTGTTTTCTGCCAATATTTTTTTCATCAAATCCTCCCTAGCAAGTGTCTTCAGGAGATAGTATTACCTCACTCTACAGATCAGGAAATGAGGCTTGAAAAGCTTAGGGCAGCGGTTCTCAACCTGTGGGTCGCGACCCCTTTGGCGGTCGATCGACCCTTTCACAGGGGTCGCCTAAGACCATCCTGCATCTCAGATATTTACATTACGATTATAACAGTAGCAACATTACAGTTATGAAGTAGCAATGAAAATAATTTTATGGTTGGGTCACAACATGAGGAACTGTATTTAAAGGGCTAGAAGGTTGAGAACCACTGGCTTAGGGGATTTGTCTAAAGTCATAAGAGTAGGAGGTGGAAGAACCAGTATTAAAATACTTGCATAATAATAACTTATTCATGCTTGTGTGTGGAACCAACTGAGCTTTACAAACACATTCTCCTTTAATCCTCCCAAGAAAGCTCTGAGAAGGAACACATTGTCTCACAGATAAAGAAGTTTAGGCTAAGAATGATCAGACTGTCTGAAATTATAAAGGTAGTAAGAATCAACATTCAATCCGAATTAATTTAAAGAACATTTGCTGAATCATCACACATACCAGGCACTGTTAGTGTCTGAGTCAAGAATGTTGAATAGAATAGACTTGGTGTTTGTTCTGTTGGATCCTATGACGATTCTGTGGAGAGAAATAGTGAAAGGGCCAAGGTGGTCTGAGAGAGGCAGGCCAGTTCGTAAAGAACCTTTAGGATTTTGGATTCTATCATTAAGGACAAGGTAGAGACACTGCCTTGTTTTAAGCTGAGGAGTAACATGGGATGATGTGTCTTTTCAGAAGACCAAACTGGCTACAGAAGGAGTGCAGGCTACAAAAGACCACAGAGATGGTTTGGATGGGAATCAGACAAGGGGTAGGAATGGGTAGGACCTGGAGGGTGGTGAAGATGGGAGGGAGTGGGCCAGTACTGGGAATAGAAATGCTGGGCCTTATTGGCTTTAGATGTATAGGATAAAGGGAAATGAGGGTTCCTTGGTGCTCTTAGTCTTCCATTGCTATAATCTAAATAGTATCCAAGTCACCTGGCTGATGTGGCTCAGTGATTGAGCATCGACCTATGAACCAGGTGGTCATGGTTCCATTCCCGGTCAGGGCACATGCCCAGGTTGCGGGCTTGATCCCCAGTAGGGGGTGTGCAGGAGGCAACCGATCAGTGATTCTCTCTCATCATTGATATTTCTCTCTCTCTCTCCCCCCTCCCTTTCTCTCTGAAATCAATAAAAATATATTCTTAAAAAATAAACAAATAGTACCCAAGTCAAGTAGGCCAAGTAATCCTATCCTGCTGAGATGGACTCTAAGTGGATCAGTACCATCTGGGGACCCAATAGCCTCGGTTCAGTTAGGTGCGACAGGGAAGAGTGTCTGTTTCCCCCGGCCATGGCCAAAATGGTGCCATGATCCCAGGAAAAAGAACACATTGAAAATTCAGTCACTTGGGAACTCCATAGTCCAATAGAAGAGTGCTGATCTGATTTTCTGAGATGTAACATGTTTCATTAACTATGAAAACACTAGTAGAGTTTTGAAGACATCTTCATTAAGGTAAGTTAAGGTGCCAATGCACCATAATGCAGATGGCAAAGGTTTCTCACAAGTCCCTTGGAGACAGACAGTGTTTGCATGTGGCAGGAATTTGGCAGGAAGTCCAGCCACACTACCGGGAGAGTTCTATTAGCATTTCTCCTTGAAACCATATTTCCTGCATTGACTAGCTGGCAGATTTGGATTGCCGCGGGCTGATCGCTGGCAACTGAACCGTTAGACCAGATGGCATTTATTTATTTATTTTATAAAGGAAAGGGGGGGGGCATGATGCAAATTGGAAAGTCCATTTTTAGTTCTAGACCAGAAAAATAAAGGAGAAAAGAAATGGATTTTAAGCAGCTCCAGATGTTACATGATTTTTTTTTTTTTTACAAAGTAACATCTAAAAGGAGAGTGCCATTATGAACAGAGAAAAAGGAAAGAAAAAAATAAAAAATCTACAGAATAATGTCCCCTTGGATTTATTTGTAAGAATTTGTATTTACAATGAATAAGGCCATTTTTGAGGATGGAGAAAAGTCAGCCCATTTCCATAGGAATAATTGCTCTCATCTGTGTCTATGTGAGGACCAGGAAAGCTTCAGTGGCTGAAGTCCCTGGTGTTGTGTCTCAATCACCACACCCTGCCCAGCCCACCTTGACTGTCCCGGGAGCCATCTGCCAGGTGCTACTGTGTTTTCCCTTGTTCAGTTGTCTCCTTTTGTCCAAAGCAAGACTCTCATTAGTGTCCATCCAAAGAGTGCTAAGAGCATCTTCCATGAGTCTTTTATCTCACGTTGGATGGAAGAGAAACGAAGGGAAATTATAGTTCCTGTGGTACGTTGCTCTATCCTGGAACCATGTGCAAAGCTTTTCCATGCCTTAAATTCTAATGTGTTGTGTCTCTTCACTGGGTCTCTGAAGTTTGGATTAATAAAGGTCTAAGGAATCCGCATAACGGACTGCAGTACACAGGTTTCGGGCAGGTGTCTTGGGATTCTTTCATTTAAGACCTGAGTTCCATGTCAGCTTCCATTAGAAACACACCATTCAGGTACCTCATTTGGTTCTTGAGAGATAAATTACGAGGAAAATTCCCCCTTTTCCAAGAGTGGGGCTCAAACATAGTATTTCCGATAAGCCACGAGGTGACGTGACGCTAACAGCCTGCCACTGAGGACAGGACTCCCACCTGTCACAGAAGGTCTTTGTTAAGAACCAGTGTTCACACGCATCCCAGCCACGTGGCCTGCAGAGGTTACTTCTCCCCTCCTGCTCTCAGTGTCCTTGACAGCAAACTGATAGACGGTTGTAGGGATATTATGTTGATCAAACTAGAAATTCAGTACAGCAAACCTTTACAAATCAGGAAAAATGATTGTGTATTCTGACCCTACTCTGCCATTTATAATCTGTGAGACTTTGGAGTACCCACCTAACATAGCTAAGCTAATGCTTTCCTATTTCTCAATGTGATTACTCCATTTGGCAGTTACGAGAATTAAATTACACACTGTACATAAATATGTGTAACACAGTGCCTGGGATTTAAGGGGCACAAAATAAATAACAGGTCGTCCTGCCATCTTGATTTCCTTCTCTGGACAAATGTATTTCCTATGCACTCATGCTTAGGAGACAACATAAATGTAATCGCTTTATACAAATCGAGGTGAAAATACTCATTATTAAATGCTTTCTATATGCTGGGCACCCTCTAGGCCAGTGATGGCGAACCTTTTGAGCTCGGCGTGTCAGCATTTTGAAAAACCCTAACTTAACTCTGGTGCCGTGTCACATATAGAAATTTTTTGATATTTGCAACCATAGTAAAATAAAGATTTATATTTTTGATATTTATTTTATATATTTAAATGCCATTTAACAAAGAAAAATCAACCAAAACAATGAGTTTGCATGTCACCTCTGACATGAGTGTCATAGGTTCGCCATCACTGCTCTAGGCACAGGGAACAGAAAAAATGAACAACACAGTTGGATGTCTGCACTCACAGGGGGAAAAAAGACAAAATACATGAATGTACAAATAACGTAATTAACACAAGATATCTGGTCTTGCCCTGTGTCCCCAAACTCAAGTTCTGTATCACAAAATCTAGAAATCAGGGTAGCACAGAAAAGACTCCTTAGATAAGAAAACTCATACAATGAAGGAGAACAGGCTGGTGATCATGTTTCCTAGGAAGTGCTAGAATCCACCAATGCTGCCACGAGCTGCCACAGGCGAGGGGAAAAGAATGGCTGTCTGCTCTATAAATGCCAGCGTGGTGGGAGGGCTCCCGTACTTTTCTCTCTGCCGCCTTCCTTCTGCGGAGGAGCCAGCCCTCCCCACCTGCCGCTCTCACACTCAACTCACCTGGACCCTGAAAATTTCTGATAAGAACGAGGTGGAGCAGCAGCGAGAGAAGACAGCCCCAGATCTGTCCGGAGGAGGAGCCTGCAGCTCTGACTCCGCTTACATTTGTTAGGACATCAAGCCTCACACAACGTGTGGGATGGAGATTCAACTGACTTGATCTGGAGCGCAGATGACAGGAAACTCAGATGACACATGGGCTGGGCAGAATCATCTTATCATAACTGTTCATGACGGTGACCTTGAGATAGCATGAAAAGGCTACAGGAATGCACAGCTTATTTCATTAAGAATATTCAAAACTGCTTCATATGCTTCTGGGATACTTATGTCACAAATATTAAAAATGAGAAAAAAATCTGTCTTATCAAGCAATTGGCTTTCAGTAGACAGATAGTATCCAGTAAGAAAGGATGTGTTCTCTGTTGTTTTATAATCATCACCACAGTCCTCTGGGAAGACCTGAGACAGACATGACCACCAGTCCATGCAGAAGCTCGGGGTATTGAGGACGCAGGAACGAGGAGGGTGTCTTTAGTACTGCCCCTCAGTGCTGGTGCCTGAACTTCCTGGTCATGCTAATGATGTTTATTCTATTAGGTTATTGCAAGATGGAATATGAGAACGTTCTATAAAGATGCCTCCTAAATTTCCAAAGAAAGTTTTGAAAAATGTTAGCTTTATAGTAAATATTTCACTGGCAAACAGCTTATCTACATGGAAAAAAAAACTGATGCAGAAGTTAAACACAAGAACTCTGTATATTACTATGTAAATTATTTGCTATTTCTTACTTTTTTTATTACCTAAAATTATCTGTAGGTTAGAGAAGTTCACACTAAGAATAAAAGAGTGGGAGTGTAAATGAAGCAAAATACAGACCCATGAAGATGCACAGTGCATTGTCAAATGAAATAAAGTTTTTAAGCTCTTCACTTGAGAAAAGAGAAAATGGAGCGATCATAGTAACCAGGAAGAGGACAAACGTACTTAATGGGGAAACACACCACGCTGCACACAGAATGCTTTTTGAAGTCAGGCTGTAAGAAAAACGAAAATAAAGCAATCTGGCTAATTAGAGAACACTAAAGATGTACAAAAATAGCCAAATCCAAAACTGCCTTGAGGTCATGTGGTCCTTGAAAGATAAAACAACATCCAGATGATCACAAACACAGGAAAATAAAGAGCTGTGGGGAGTAATTAAGGAAAATAGTCAATCTCATTTCCAGTTTATCATTGGCACGGTGTAGAAAGATATAAGAACAGGAAGTTACGTCTTCACCCAAATCTGATGGAATAACACTCCGTCCTGGATATCTGTATTTTATTTCTTTTAAATTGAGGTCCTCGTAGTAACATGCTGTGTGATACTGCAAAAATCACCTAACCTCCTGGACCAGTTTAAGTTCCCTTTGGAGATTTTAATAGTGCATGATTCCACAGAAAACCTCTGATTATTTGGAATCTTCAGAAAACAGTTTTCCAAATGGTTGAAAATGTACTCATTTTAGGGGTAAAACTCTTCATTCACCATTTTTACTAGATTTGTTCTTAGTTGAACCTGTTTCAGTCTTAAGTGACTCAGACTAAATGCTAGTTCACCCGTCATAAAATTACGTTTTCCTAAGGAATTCGTGCCGCCCGATCGTGGTCCTAGAGGTAATCTTGAGCTGCAAGTGTTTCTCTGTCCGCCTGTGCTCAGAGTTCACCTCCAGATCCAGCAGCCGTTCAGGTGGGAGTTACTCCTTCTGTCCGTCACCCAGCGGATGTGAACTTGCACAGAGGCCCCTGAAGGAGGCTGGGGAAGGCTGTGGGCAGTGACACAGGCTGCGCAGGCAGGTTGGCATAGCACTACTGGGACTCCTCCGGGAGCTCTTCTCCCTCTGGGGAGTGTGGATCCCCTGGGGGGTGAGGGGATGCATAACTGGGAAAATTAGCTCCAACGGAGAATGCATGCTCCTACTGCGATACATGTACAGCCTGGAAAAGTGTGTTCTTTCTAATATGCCCAACAGCCCCACAATTAAGGAGGCAAAGTTAGTCTTTGAACCCTCTGCTTATTCATATGGAAAACTGTTGCTAACATTTTGAAAAGCCAAAGCATTTTCTCTCCTCCTTAGCTCTTTCAGGCAAAAAACCAAACAAACCCTGAAGTGTGATTGATCTTAATGTAGGTCCCTCCCCTCAATGTTTGCATCTTTAAACAGAAGCCTAGAGAGGGCAAAACTTATACAAAACAAAAAACAAAGAAAGCAAAATCAATGGAGATGATTTTTGCAGGAATGTTTTTATGAGTGAGACCTTAACCCCCAAAGATCCATGGGTGCAGGAGCCTCCGCGTGTCTCCCGGCTTTGCCCTTGCACTCCCCACCCCAGGCATCCAGAGTCTCATCTTGGCATGGAAGCCAGAGTCATCTTGCTCAAGGTTACATGACATCACCTCACAACAAGACAAGACACTCCTACTCCCAGAGCACTGCGCTCAGTTTCCTTCGCATTCAGGAACCCAGAGGCCCACGCAGCCTGGACCCTGTCCCCACTCTCACCCAGGAGCCTCCCTCTCTTCTCTGGCCTCCCCTACACCTGCCTCCCTGGCCTTGGCTGTCCCTATAGCATCCAGGCACTTCGCTCTTCAGGGCGTTTGCAGTGGCCCTCCCTGTGCCCCTGCTCCAGGTTCCAAAAGGAAAACTTCCTTTTCTCCTCCAGGTGTTTTCTCGCTGCTACCTGCTCCAGGGGTCTCTCTTGATGATGCTGTTTTAAGTGTTACCCTGGTAACACTCCCTGTCCAATGCCCTTTCTCCATGGTAATCTCCCGAAATAGCACAAGGCTTAATGATCTGTTTATTCTCTCTCTCTCCTACATTTGCGTGTCATGAGATTAGGGAGATACATCTTCTTTTCTCATTGTCTTGGAGCTAGCATCTTCAATAGTGCCTGGCACATGGTAGGCACTGAAGTTGTATGCATGAGTGAGCAGTGCAACCACGGAAAAGATCAACTTAATTCTGAACATGATGAAGGGAATTATAATTCATGGTGTTAATATTTTCATGTTAAGTTTGGAAATAATCTGGGCTCATTTGACATTTTAATCACTTATAACTTAGGAGAATTTGGCATATTAAAGTATAATTTGAAATCACAGCATATCTAACAGATTCCAATTTAAAATGTGGAACTGAAAATTTGATTTTGCTTGACATTCTAAGTTGAATAGTCTAAGAAAATTTTACATCTGTGAAAAGTATTAGAACATCTTATAATTTGATTTATTAGATTTATGGAAGTTGCTTAAGTGCTTGGGAAGATTAGCTTATTAGAGCATTGAAGTACTTAGATTACATTTATAAATAAAGTTTAAAACATGTAATGGACTTTAATTAATTAAGTTGTAAAGGTCAACCCAAAAGTTTTGTGTTTCCTGGATTTATAAATAGAAAATAATATAATCTGTAAATTAAATTCAAAAGCACAAGAACAGAATTTTGATTTTGCAATATTAATGCATTAAGTATTACTTTTTAAAGCCAAATTAACCTTTAAATTTCCTTTTGTGCATAAAATGTACTTTCAAATACATAAAAAACACATACTGATGGTAAAAATTCAGACACCGGTAGGATGATATTGCTGTAAGAGAAACATAATTTTATTCTTATGTCAAAACCCAACTGTGCAAGAATACTAATGATCATGATGGCTATACAGACATATATATCTACTACCTAGTGTCCCCCATCATTCTCATTTACTTTTCACTCTCAATTTAGGGACCCAGTTTGCTCAAAGACACTGAGAAATATTGAGACTCCATAGAATCCACTTTCTTGAAGATCACTTCCTTCATTAGACATCTATAATAATAAAAGCATAATATGCTAATTAGAGTGGACAGCCAAACGACCTTCCGGACATTATTCTGGATGTCCTTCTGGATGAAGCCACAGTGGCGGGGCAGAGGCAGTTAAGGGCAATCAGGCAGGCAGGGGAGTGGTTAGGGGCGATCAGGCAGGCAGGCAGAGTGGTTAGGGGCAATCAGGCAGGCAGGCAGAAGGGTTAGGGGCAATGAGGCAGGCAGGCAGGCAAGCGGTTAGGGGCAATCAGGCAGGCAGGAAAGTGGTTAGGGGTGATCAGGCAGGCAGGCAGAGGGGTTAGGGGCAATGAGGCAGGCAGGCTGAGTGGGAGTGGTTAGGGGCGATGAGGCAAGCAGAGTGGTTAGGGGCGATCAGGCAGGCGAGCGGTTAGGAGCCAGTAGTCCCAGATTGCGAGAGGGATGTCTGACTGCCATTTTAGGCCTGATCCCACAGGGATCCCAGATTGTGAGAGGGTGCAGGCCGGGCTGAGGGACACCTTCCCTGTGCACGAATTTCGTGCACCGGGCCTCTAGTATAATTATAATGGATTTGAGAGTCTTTTCTCTTTCTGATTGTCATATCACCAAGCAGAAAAAGTACAAAGACATTTAGCCCAGTCTCCACTCATCTCTTTAGGGACAGATAGCCAAAGCAAGGGTCTTGCAAATTTCATTCATTCTTATTTTGATCGGCTCACAAGGTGAATGGGAAAATAGTAACAGTGGCTAATATTAATGTTCTTGGTACTCTTCTAAAAGGTGTGTCTGTTCTCTCACTTAAGAATTAAGGACAGATGTTTGGGTTAATGCAGAGAATATTCATGACTCTTACAGTGCACCTGAAAGACCTTAAGCGATGGTAGCAGAGGAGCAGATGGTGGGTTGTTCATCATAAAGAATGAGACCGTATCCAGGAAGCATGTTCAGTTGACTGCTTACCCTTTAAAAGATTTCTTATGTTTTTAAGATGCACTGTGCTTTCACATACAGTACTTCATGCTATCTTGACCAAACCCGTCCTCTAGGAATAACACACAAGCTCCAGCAGAAGTGAGTTTAAAATGTACAGTAACCTACCCAAGGCCAATGGACTTGAAACCCACTGCTCTCATTTTCTTACTCCCTGGCAGGACCCCCTCACACATCTGCTCCACCCCCGAGTTTCCTGTTCTTCATAAACATGGCATTCTTCCTGTCTGGGCTTCTGCAAGGCCTTTCCGTTCTTAGGACGCTTTGCTCAGATCCACTGAGGTTCCTTCCCGCCCATCGTTTTCGCATTCTCCGTCACTGCTTTATCTGGCTTCCTTCTTAGTACTCATTACATCTGATTGTAGAGAACATCAGATGCATTTCTCTCGTTCTGTCTGCTCTTCATGAGGACAAGAACATTGTCATTTGTATGTTGTATCCTCAGCGCCAAAAAGAATTCCTGACACTTGTTAAGTGAAGCGGATGAATGAGGCAGCAGCACCTGGAAAACCCGGCCTTGGGTGTGGGTGCACCGACCTCGGCTTCTGAGCTCCCCCAGGGCATGGGCTGCTCTCCTCATCCTGCCAGTGGAACGCGGCTCCTGGGCCTCGCCAAGAAATAAATGAATTGTTAGGGCTTTGGAGGAATTTTCTTTTCTTTCTTTTTTTCTTTTTTTTTTTTAACATCAGGCTTGTAAGATAAGAGCGCCTATGAAAACAGTTTAGCAGCTTTTCCCACCCAAGTTCAGAGAGGCTAAGTGATGTGACCAAGGTCACAAGGGGTTATCAGTGTTGGGCTGCTTCTGACCCAGGTGTGTTGACAGCCTCCGCTGATGAATGGCCCGTGTGGAATCTCTGCTGTGTCCGCTGGCCATGGGATACTAACTCAGCTTCAACAACAAGGCTTGGCGAGAACAATTCCCAGTGGTGCTGCGGCAGCTCTTTAATCCATGGCGTGACCAGTGATCATGCCACCTTCATGGCACTAGCACTCCCGCAGATGGCCAAGCATGAGAACATGGAAATTCCATAGCAGAACAAGAGACACTGACACACTACTGACAATCAGTCGGGAAGGAAGCAGGGGTGACAATTACGGATGATCTTTATTTTTAATTTGCTCCATCAACTGGTCATCGGATTTTTATCACTGTGTCTGTTGGAAGAGGATTCAGAGGCAACTTGTTAGATACATTGGTAACTCCTAAAACTAGGCTTTCATGAACCTTGACCAGAATCCAGTCTCTCCTGTTCATACATGGGTTTGGAAATACATTCCCAGTAATGCTCACCTGGCTACTATTCAAGAGGAGAAAAATTTAATTTTGACACAAGAAACAAGTGGGGATGCGACATAGTTTGTTTATCACTATGGAATAATAATTACATCTTCCTATTAGAACTGCTCTATCACTCTACGGTGAATAAAATTCCACATTTCTAGAGCTGTGCTGTCCAATCTGGTAGACCATATGGCCACGGAGCATCTGAAATGTGGCCAGTCTGGATGGAAATGTGTTGTAAGTGTAAATCACACACTGGATGTCAAAGACTTACTATGATGAAATATTTAAATATTTGAAGTATTTACTTTCTATGGCAACCTGAAGCTGGCTGGAGATAGATATTGTCACTGTCCCTGAGCTACCATGGCAACCTGAAATCACACTTGTTTCTTTTCTTTCTCTTTCTTCTCCTCATTATAACTCTTACCAATGTAGACCTATGCCTCCTGAAAGACAGTGTTAATGTTTTTTATCGTCATATCCCCAGCCACTGGCAGATAGTCTGGAACATATTTACTGATTAATAAAGTTTTTAAAATATATCCTGGGGGCATAAATCCACCAGGATTCCTATAGATCTACAAGGTGCACAAAATAATGTCCAGGTTTTTTCCCTACAAAATTTCTAGCCACATACCACAAAATTAGTGTTCAAAGCCTTTCATTTTGCAAATCAGGACATGAAATCTCACAGAAGTAGTAGAAGAAATGGAATCTTTATATATATTCCTATTGTTAGTCTGATTAATCATGTGTTTTTTACTGTTGGAAAAAATGTTCATAATAAAGCAAGGGCCCATTAAATTTTGTTAAAAGCAGGCTGATAGGGAAGATTCAAAGTGGCATATCTGATTTCAGGTTTTGACTATCACTGTTACTGTATGAAATGATGGTCTTACAACTCTGAAATCATTTTACTCATCTGTGAAATGGGAATGACGATACTCACATCAGGAGTCCATTGTTGACTTAAGCTGCACATAAAAAAGATACAAGGTTGAGGACGGCTGGCTGGAACCATGTTTTTCACATATAATGGATCCTGCCCCTCTCCCATCCTTTGCTCTCATTCACTTGCTCCTGTCTCTCTCATGCCCTTCCTTTCTCCTTCTTGTCAGCCTTTCCCCCACTAACACAAAGTCATCATACATGATGGATTGAGATTACAAAAGGGAAGGAAAAAACTTGAATAATCATGTCACATTCTAGTAAGTGACTTATTAAAGAGGCTCAGAAAAATGTTTCACTGCATAAATGCAAAGAAAGGAAATTCAATACTGAGGTCAATTAATTCTGCTTTAAACTTGAAAAGATGAAGAAAAATTTTAATTCAATCTCAAGAAAAATTGTTTTTAAGAGATTCAAATTCATCCACACAATAACTGAAGATATGCTGATTTATAATTTTGATAAGAGCAAACGTGTATAATAAAGAAACACTGACTTACCATTTAAGGGCACCCCCACCTTGTGAAGAACTGAAGAAGGATGTGTGTGTGATGCAGGCACATACACACACATGCTCTTTAGTCTCCTTTTTATTTGGCAGAGTCTAGCTCTACTATACCCTTTCCAAGTCCTTTTAAATGAATCTGTAATTTCATTTTCCCATTCTCTTAATGATTCTGCTGAGGGCTTGTCATCTAGCTATTTTCCTCTGCACATGTTTTCATTTTTCAAGGACGTGTTGCTTAATCCAATTTTCTTTTTCTTTTTTTTAATAGGGAAGATCATTTACTTTGGTTAACTGTCATATATTTAAGCAAATTAACCAAAATCTTATATCAAAATATTTCTAGACAAAATCATGTGGAGAAAAATGCTAAATATTTAAGCAAATTAGACATTCTATTAACAATCCACAGACTTTCTTCTCCCCATGACCTTTAGCCACTCAACGATGGAAATAACGGGAGGAGACAATACCCCAGGGTGATGGGACAGTGGACCACGGCGCATCCTTTGTGGTTGTAGGGGAGACCGGGGCTGGACCTGGCACACAGAGGCTACTTGTGCGAGGCTCTCCCCACTCCTCACTGGCTATAGTTGCACCGACAGCCCTGCAGGCTCCTGGGACTGCCCAGCAGGAGCATTTCTGCTCCCGCAGCAGCGACCCCTGGCAGGCAGGCCTGAAGCGCGGCTGCATGGTTCCGGAGATAGAGCCCATGCCGGGACTCCGGGCTTGGCTGTTTGGCCAGATGGGGATTGTGCAGTTATTTTGAAATGAAGGAAGCAACAGGGAGTGAGTGAAAGATGACGCCTGCTGTCAACAAAAATGCACAGGAAACAGTCGAAAATGCTGCTGGCGATGAACTCTGATTGCTGGGCTCATGGGGTATTGATTGTTTTCTTTGTTTGTACTTTAAAAATATTTTCTGAGCTTCTGTAATAAGAATGCAGTATGATAAAACTTGCTTGTATTAAAATAAAATAAAAATAATCCTTGAAATAATTAGCAGGAAGTGAATCATGAGAAAAGCTCTATGACAGAAAATATGTATATACAAGACACCCCATCACAGATGCCTTATGGGAAGGTACCAGAAAACAGCCAACTGTAGCGCCAGTATTCCTTCTGTCATCCCCAGGCCCAGGGCAGGTCTGTTTTCCCAGGTCTGAGTGGTGCCCCAGAACTTGTACCATCTCTCACACTCTGTTGGTCTGTGAAGAGATACCTACTCCAGTATCACCACTCCTGAACTGCACAGGTCTCCATGGCGGTAAACTCAGTCCATCTCTGCACTTCTCCATGGGGGTGCTGCTTGAATGTGTCCACTCAACCATCTGGGTGCCAACTCTACTCTCGCATGTGGGCATTCGTTAAATTTTCTTGGGTCCTTTCTGTGTCCTTCTGAATCTCTGGAGTTGAGAATTCTCAGATGAGAAATGGTGGCTCCACACAATCCCAAGGGAAGAACTTTGAGTTTGCAAATCTGGACTGTGCTAGGCTATCACTGAGTGATATGAGTAAACTAGGAGAATCTTGACATTCTCAAACATAGAAAAATGAAAAACATGACCTAACATCACTAGTTCTCCATGAGTATTGAGTGAAAATGTGGAGCTTGGCTTTTGGAGCGTAACAGTCTCAATATATATTTTTGAATAATTTTAATAATTAGTCCAATCTTAGATGACATGATTTATTATCTCTCAATGATAACATTAACAGTCTCACCAGTGTGTATGAAAGTTTAATGACATAATAAATATGAAATTCTCTGTAAGTTATTACATAATAAGGAATATTAGGGTTTATTATTGATTAGTTCACATGACTACTTCTTAGATGATTCTGCTGGTTTTGCCACTTCCTATTGAAGTGACATTGACACACATCCACTCAATTGCTTTTAATCACATAATTTTCCCAGTCCATTTGTCAACCAAGAAAAAGGGAAGAGAGAACCTGGGGAAAGGGAGAAAAAGTAAAGACACAAATGTCTAGAAAGTATGAACTCAATTTCAGTGAAAGAGAGCTGCTCAGGGGTTCATGAGGACGAAGGTGTGATAACAACGGAGCATGAGTCAACCTCTGGGAGTGATGTGGTCTGTTCATTATGCGGATTGTCCTAATGCTTCCAGAATATACACAATCTTATCAAAATGTATGCCTTATACATGTGCAGCACATCATACATAAATTATACCACAATTAACCTGTTAATAATGTGCTTATGGAAATACAAAGAAAAAAGAAACCCTGAATCCAGAGTTAGGTAATTCAAATCTTCACATAATACAATTTCTTAAATGGATCCCTTATATTTTCTAGAGGACGTAGGCCTTTGGAAGGTGTTTCAGTAGGGAAGGGACATAGTCCTGGCATTACCTTGCTAGTGAGACCGCCAGCCCGCTCTGTGGAGACAGAGCTGGGGAAGGTTGGATCCAGGACCCACACATCGGTCCAGTCCCACTTGTACTGCTTGGATCGTTGGTCCCTGTTACCATGACTTCCCAGGAAGAAAAATGTAAAATTTCCAGCAGACGTGAGTTATGAATATGAGTTTGTGCTTCACAGGCCAGCTCTGTGTTGCATGTCTAATGAGCTGATCGAGGCTCCTGCAGGGGCAGGAAGGGCGCAGGTGCAGGTGGAGGGCTGGCGTGGCCAGAGGCAGCTCTGCTCCAGCTGCTTGCCCAGGGAAATGCTGTCTCTCCCTGAATCTGGGCCTGGACGTGCTGAACCATCTCGTTTCATAAAACTATTGATCGACATAAGACTATGTCACTTCCCTGCTGCATCCTAATGGGGAAATACATGACACATTCCACTTTAGAGGAACAGCCTCAGGAAATGGGTTAGTTTCAGATCTATTAGAGTCATTTTTGAAAGTTCAAATTTGAAAACTCCTACCTTGTTCACTAAACTTAGTTCTTTTTAATCTTCCCTAATGGAAACTATTTTTCATCCATGTACAAATCCATGCATGAGATTACTTTTTTGTATCTGCTCTAGTCTTTGCCAGAAATGCCTTCTTGCTCCTTAACCTACATTTCTTCATAAAATTCAACCTTGATTACCCTAAGCAAAAGCGGAACTTGTCTTTATTTTCTACCATTAATAAATTGTATATCTGTCTCTTGCTAAATTAACAAATATACATTAGGCATCAACTCCTTGCTTAACACTTTTCCAGACACTAATGGTAACACAATAAAGGAGAGAGAGAGAGAGAGAGAGAGAGAGAGAGAGAGAGAGAGAGAGAGAGAGGTCTGCCCTCTTAGGGCTTCCTGTTCTTTTTTGGAGAGAGAGGAAGTGAGAACAATCATAACCAGCCTATAGGGTGTCAGGTGATGAAAACATGACACAGGGAAGGAAGCGGACTGCCGAAATCAAGAGCACGTGGAAGACAAGATTAGACGACAGAAGTGGCCACGATGGGAAAGGCATTGAGGCCACATGCGGAACAACTCATCCCCCTTCTCTTTATTCTACTGCCCTCAGCAATAAATGTAAATATTTAAATTTTTTGATAAATAGTGAAAACATAATATTACTCAGCTCTAATTTTGTACATCGGGCATATACAGGGTGGGGTAAAAGTAGGTTTATAGTTATTCATATGGGAAATAATACAATAATTAAGAATAATACAAAAATAAACTGTTTCGTGTACTCACAAGGGCTAACATACATTTGTCCCACCCTTATAATTCTCAAAACAACATATGCCGTCATTTTACTTCCCTCTTTCTTGGATAAGAAAACTGTGGCACCAACAGGGTAAGTGCCTCTCCTTAGGGCATGCAGCAGCAAGCGGCAGAGCTGAAATTATGTCCGCGCCACACAGCACCGCATGGTGAGAGGGGCTGCCTCTACAGCACTGCATTTGGCCGGGATCCCTCTCCTACCTCCTTGCCGACGGCCAGCTTCCCAGGGCGCACTTGTCTTCTGGCTACACTTGCTCCTGGACGGCACTGTCCTCGAGGCCCAATCCTGCACTAATGTGAGCCTGTTATGCAGATGCGAACTCAGGGGAACACAGGGTGAAAGTTCAGTAGAATCTGGGTGAAGAGAAATCCCAGTGGGTCCCTCCCATACTGGTGACTCCATCATACGCCCTTTACAGAGCGCACTACACTGACATATTCTCACCTGCTCGCGGCAGGAATGCAGGCAGCATTCTTAGAACAAATGTGGCATGGAACCCAGTGAGCAAAACTAACAGAACAGCCAAGATTATTTCTACGGCGGTGACTGACACAGAGATGATAAGAAGATAAAAATGAACACTTCACGCACTTACATGTGACAATGAGCACACCATATTCCATGTTTTTGTACGTGTGCATGTTGGTTTGAGAAGTAAAGATACTCTTGATTAACATCAACCCCATCTCCTAACTATCTGTCTTGGGAAACTCACCCGTATTTGTCACATTAGATTCAGCGATGCCTGTTTTCCAGGCTGGGATAGTTTTATGACAGCACATATGTGGAAACGGCTGTACTGCTCGTTCTCAGTAGGTGCTGCGTATGTGTACTTTCATTTCTTACTAGAGGCTCGGTGCACGGATTCGTGCACTGGTGGGATCCCTCAGCCTGGCCTGCCCCTCTCACAATCCGGGACCCCTCAGGGGATGTCCGACTGCCAGTTTCGGCCTGATCCCTGCAGGCCAGGCCGAGGGACCCCACCGGTGCATGAATCCATGCAATGGGCCTCTAGTATGCATATAAGATCTTTGGTTAATCTCTCCCTGCCCTTCCCTCTCCCCGCTTTCCTCAGATCCATCCGTCTGTTCCATGTTTCCATGCCTATGCATTGAGTGTCTGCCCCTGGTAGTCAGTGCATGTCACAGCTACCGGTCGAACGGTTGGATGGTCACTTAAACTTTTATATATATAGATGCCAAATTAGGACCTGGTGTATAATACTTGATTTTAATTTAAATGAGGTAGTTTACAGATTATGGACTACATATCCCACAGTGAGTTAATAAATCAAAATTCTTCTCTTTTCCACCTTTCACCATCATAATTAATCATGTTCTGAACCAGGCAAACTGCCATGGTTCTGGTTAAGCAGTAAGTCCTGAAAGCAGGTAGAATAGGGAGGAGATAAAGGCTGCGGTCATTAATGGGCTGCTGCTCTGTGGCAGGCACTTTCTAATAGTTTTATATTAAACCTCCATAAAGGTCTCAGCTACAGCAACTGATCCTGAAGGTTGTGAAGCTGGTAAGTGTCAGAGTCAGCAACACCAGCTGCTACTGGACACGCAGAACTGCCACGCACAGTCCTGGCACCTTGGTGTGCCTCCCGCATGCTGGCGCTGGCTAATTCACGCATGCATTGCCCAGGGGGTTCCTATACAGTAGAACCTCGGTTCTCTACCTCAATTCATGCCAGCAGGCTGTTCAAAAACGGAATCTTTTTTCATTCATTAGGAATAATGTAAACTGAATTAATCCATTCCAGACCCCAAAAGATTCAGTTTTAACCAAAAGCAAACACAGCACGCAAATATTCACAGCACAATTTCCTGAGATGTTAAGGCATGAGGCTTAGCAGTAAACTGACTCATACTCATGCATTCTCTCCTTTGTGGCTCATGATGGATCATCCAGGTATCAGCACCAAAGGGTTGCGAAGTGACTTGTTAGAGATGGGAGAGGATCGAGAACCGAGGTTTGTCTGTCTTTGAGAATTCATCATGAAGAGGATATGCGCTCCTCTCTCAAGTAGGTCACCGTCTACTTGGAACAAATACACTTTCCTCATCTGTGAAATGGGGAAACACACCCTGTCAATCTTCAGAGGCTGTTGGGGGGTGGGATTTATAAATCGGAATGCCTTCCTGGGTTGCAGGAAGCATCGCAGCTATGGCTGAAATTCCCAGGCCAGACACTGAGGTGTGTGCATTTGCCAGGGGAAAACCAACACTGCCCTGGCCAAGCCCAGAGGGCTCAGTGCTTGCAGAACAAAAGCAGGGGGGAGGCCATCCATCTCCCCCCTCCCCACAGGAAGACGCCCTTCACAATGCCAGCCCCGGCAGATCTGCAAACGAACCTGGCCTGCGCGGTTCAAAATTCCTGTGCTAATTAGCAGGCAAACGAAAATGAGGCAGCTTCATTTTTCACCTTTTTATGTTTTCCACTTTTCCTTCTTGCATTTTAATGGAACCCTGCTGCTGCCAACCAAGCCCAACATGGAAGCAAAGGGGCCCCGGGCTCTGGGACCTGGGTGAGGTTTGAGGGCCCTGCAGGCGGGAGGGGAGAGAAGTCGAGTCCGAGGCTGAGGGATGATTCACACAGCTGAGCAGGTAAAGACACGGGAAGTCCAGGAAATGGTATTATTTGAATGTACACCCCTCCTTCTTAGGTGACATTTATCGAGCACTTAGGATGAAGCACACCACTAGCACTGCCACGAATTCCTTGAATTCTCACAGCAGCCCTACGAGCAAGAGTTGGATGTAATACCCAGCTTTCTGATGAAGAAACAAATGAGGAAAGTAGTTTAGAAACTGAATTTAACCACATGAGAAGCTGCCATGCCTTCTGTAGAGGATCCGTGGCCTCCCTGCCACACTGACCGACTTTCTCTCCCCCTAGTGATGACCCTGATCATGGCATGTTGCTCCTGTCCCGGGCACCTGGTGTTAATGGGGCTGTGTCCAAACAGTTTGCTTCCGAGGCCCACATGGCCGATCAGCCCGAGAACCAGAGGGACAGTTTCAGCCCGTCCTGCGACGTCCGCATAATTCAAGGGGGCAGCGTTCATGAAACATTCGCTACGTGCCACACACTTGCTGTCAGGAGGATAAGGCACTGGATCCAACACCTCCACCGCCCAGAGGGGAGGACATGCTGCCTGGGTTTTGTAGAAGAAACGCTGCCCTGGAGGCTCTGAGGAGGAAGTGGACGGTTCATCTAAGGAGGGTCACCCAGAGGTTCACGGCTGAGAGGAGGAGCTGGACCTCAAAGGCTAAGCAGTCATTTTCCAGGTGGGAAAGGGAGTCAGGTAGGCAGTCAGTAGAGCAAACCCAACAAAGATGACCATGGGGACGTAGCGGCTAAAGCACAGAGCAGTGACGGCGAACCTTTTGAGCTCGGCGTGTCAGCATTTTGAAAAACCCTAACTTAACTCTGGTGCCGTGTCACATAGAGACATTTTTTGATATTTGCAACCACAGTAAAACAAAGACTTATGTTTTTGATATTTATCTTATATATTTAAATGCCATTTAACAAAGAAAAATCAACCAAAAAAATGAGTTCGCGTGTCACCTCTGACACGCGTGTCATAGGTTTGCCATCACTGGCATAGAGGTATGTCCCAGGAGTGTTGGAGGCGGGGAGAGATGGGGATGCACAAGTAGGCCAGGGCCAGACACGCGTACTGGAGTCCAGGCCTTGTTATTCTGTCACGCTGGGGAGCAGCCTGGTTAGATTTGCCATCATTCATTCACGAGGTACAGGATGAAGGGGAGGCAGAGAAGCCACAGGGAAGAGTCTCATGATTGCTCAGGCCGGAAATGGTAGTGACTCACTCGGGAGGTGGTGGCCACAATGACGGGGTTTTGGAAGCAAATTATATCATTTGGGCTCCAATGACTGCTCCCCTCCTGCAAAAGGCTGCCCTGGATGAGTTTCATTCCGCCTTCAGCCTCGTCTATAAAGTGTGTATACGGCATTAGTCACCTAAGAAAAAATTTTGAGACCCAAATGATATAATTCATCACAGCATCTGGTTCCAAGAAAATGTTCAATAACTTTATCATTATTATCAATATTATAGGTATTGGTTGAGCTATTTGCATTGATAATAGTAAACAAGAGAGTTTTGAGATATACTCAAGATACTGAAGTGAGAAGGTGAGAGAGAGATCGATGGGCTTGCCAAAGGTCAAGAAGAAAAATTTGCTATTTACTGAAGCTCTAGTGTACATCCAATATTAGAGCAGTAGTTACCAAAGAGGAAAGAAGGGTTTTAAGAAATGTTGAGGGGACTATGGATTCCCTGCTTAGAGTTTGAGAAACATATATATGGAAAAGGGAGGTAAAGACTCACGTTATTTAGAATTTACCTTTATTTCCACGGATTATGTGGGGAAAATCTCATGGTGACAGCTAGGCATTCCCCCTCCACCGCCTATACTGCACACCAATGCATGGAAGGCAGGCGTTTGTGCCACATTTTATGTCTGAGAACATTAAGGTGGAGAGACCTCAAGTGTTCACCTG
The DNA here is from genome assembly GCF_963259705.1 of Myotis daubentonii. Taxonomy (NCBI): domain Eukaryota; kingdom Metazoa; phylum Chordata; class Mammalia; order Chiroptera; family Vespertilionidae; genus Myotis; species Myotis daubentonii. Next base: position 52,206,288 of record NC_081856.1, read on the forward strand.
AGGCCATGCTGCTAACCACTCACAGGCCCGGAAGAACCCAGGTCTCCTGAGTGCAGGTTCTTCCCAATGGCCAGCCTCTGTCTGCTCAGGACTCTCTCTCTGCCCTGACCCTCTCATGACCTGAGGCAGCCCATGTTCACGGCCACAGGTGCCTCAAACAAGCCAGCAGCAGCTTGAGCCCCTATAAGCAAACCAGAGGCCTGATGCATGAAATTCATGCAAGAGTAGGCCTTCCTTCCCCCAGCTGCTGGCACCAGCTTCCCTCTGGCACCTGGGACCCGGGCTTCCCTTGCAGCCCCAGCTGGCTCCGTCCGGAAGGATGCCCAGTCTAATTAGCATACAATGCTTTTATTATTATAGAAGATTCCCACTTCTTCTATGCATTTTGAACTTGCTCACAGTCTTCATTTGGTCCCCAGAATATTCAGATTTATGACTCAGCAAGCTCTCATGTGGTTACTGTTCAGACTTAGTAATCATCCTTCAGACAGGCACTGATGGAACAGGAACCTTCCCCCCAAGGAGGGGTGGGGGAGGAAGCCCAACTCTTAAATGTTCACTTCGTGTATCAAACACTTCTCTGTTGTGCAGGGCATGCTAATTTAGTGCTGCGAGTCCCCTGTCGTCCCCACTTCACCGAAATAATCGCTATCATCAGTCCTGATTTGGGAATGACACTGTTCATTTTGTAAACTGCTTCCCCATGCATTCGTTATTCTAAGAGTCACAAGTGCCCCTGTGATGTATGATGCCACAGGGAATTTGGAAAATAGGTGTAAAAACAGCTACCCAAATACAACAGTGGTGATAATGAGGAATTCCTAATTTTTTAAATCCATGTACATTTATCCTATTGATTTATTTTTATTTAACATTATATAATGGAATTACTTTTTGGTACTACATAAACTTAATTTTAATTATGATTCTAGTTATAACAAAAGCTACAATTTCTCAACCAACTATATTCACCGCACGTGGTGTTTTATACATATTATCAATTCGTGCTTACTTAACAAATACTATTACACAGGTAACATTTTTCTTGTTTTACAAATCAGAAAATAAGGTTTCAGAGATTGAATAGCTTGCTCGAGATAACTTGATAATTTTGTACTATAAAATAAACCAATCCTTCCCGATGCTAAATTTCATATGCTCCTCATTTTTCACTACTATATGTAACACTGAAATAATCTTCACATATTGGGTTATTTTTTTTCTTCTTTCACATTTCCTTAGGTTGGCTTGCAAAAATCAATACTAGTAAATCAATATATGTACATATATATAAATGTACTTTTTGAAATCTATTGAGATAGGTTTAAGAGTAAAATGCTCCAAAGTAACTGGTGGTAATTTATACTTACGCCAGCTATTCATTTCACAGAACAATTGCTAGATTCGGCTAGAACATGGTACCTCATTATTGTTCTAATTTTCATTCCTTTGAGCACATTTTTTTCCATATGCAGCTAAGCATTTGTATTTTTCTTCTCTTCACTAATCCTTTACCACTTGTCTATTCGAGTCCTATTTTTTTTTCTTGCGCATATGTAGAGACTTTGCAATTATATTTATACTCAGAGTTGTGCTCACACATGCACATGTGTTGCACATGGGTGCATGTGGGTGCGTGTGTGTGCACGCGCACATACATAACAGAAGGTTTAATGATCTCCTTCACAGTCTGTAACTCATGGTGTCATTTTTTTTCCTGAGGAAAGTAAAATAAAAACTGGGAGAGAGACAGCCCTGGAGTTTCTTGATTACGAGACAGAACACATCCTGGACATGACCTTTCAGTTATGGGGAATCTCATTTAAGTTGGCTGCGTGAACTGTAACTTGCCATCAAACACTGTCTGGTACACTGGAGTCTACCTGCTGGCTCTCTCTCCACAGGCCTCGCTGGTTCGGATGGAACCACTTTTCTGCACCGGGTGTCTCACGAGGTTTCGTCTGCCTCCTGTCACTCTTTCCGTTCCCTTTGTCAAGGTCTATCCAGTGGTTGTAAGTCCATCCTGAGTGTCCCAGGTGACCATGACCCTGACCCCTGCTGATTCCTTGCTTTTTGGTTCCTACTTCACCTTCTTTGTTCTGAGTTGTCGGACTCTACTTAGAAGTTCTCACCAATGGTGCCTGAATGTCAACATCCCACGTTCTTTAAATCCACTCACTGTGTACTACTGGCCGACCTCCCCTGACCACGCCTACTCACCAGGGCAGTCATGGGCCATGAGTGGAGACAGTGTCACTCTTGGCTTTATGAAGCATGCAGAAGGTACCCGGAATGTCTTATGCACTGAATGACGGCATGCATTAATTTTACCCTTATTGTGGCATATTTCAATCACCCTGAAGAGGAAAACATCTATTTTTACTTACATTTGACATATTCATATGATAATACACCAAGAACACCAGGTGTCTTTGGTGCTAAACTTTACGGATGTGAATTTTATTAAAATGAATTATCCACTGCCTGTATTCATGACTTCTACAGATGAAGCTATTGCTGACATTTAAGCTTCCTAATCATCAGGGCTCATATTATATTGTCACAAGCGATCGCAACAATCAGAAAATTGCAAACAAAGAAACGATTCCATCCAATTATGGCCACAAGCAAATGAAAGGCAAACCACTAAGAAGTGGAAGGGACTATAGTCTCCCTTAGAATCATCCTTCGGATTGAACAGATGTTGGTTTTGGAATAGAAATGTCTTTCTGACCAGATCCTACTGGGAATGACACACAGCCTAGAATTCACCTAATACTCCCTCAGCCTGAGCTGCTGTCCTCCTTTGATGTCATTCTCTGGCTCTTCCAGGGCAGCGAGCTGTGCTCAGGCACATGAATTCCCACAGAACCCTTTTGATGTGTCGCCTTTCATGTCTGTTTTTGTTACTGACAGCAGGAGGATTTTGCTTAATAAAATGGGGAAAGCTGTTTTTTCCTACATTTCCTTCATTAATGTTTCTGGTAAGCACCTTAAAATGCAGACAGCTGGCTATTCACCTCACTGTCCCTTCTCTCCTTTCTCTTGCTAAGCTGCAGGCTCCTTCCTCGTCTTGCATACTTGACTGCGGACATCGAAGGTGAATTTCTTGGTTGCATGGGGAAGTATTTACTAATCATTTCTTTCCCAAATATTTTGATTCATATTTTTAAGTGGTATTATTTTAACAATATATGTTTTTAATCTGGAAATTTTGAATTGAAATTCCAGCTCAGCTTTTATGAGTTTTGATTAATTTACTTACTAGCTGCCAAATCTCTATCTAGGAGAGAGATTTTACCACAATACTTAAATTACATAATGCTCTCATTTCTATCCTCCAAACAGATTATGAATGTTATTCACTCAGAGGCCATATCTTGTTTGCATATCTGGTGTTATGATATGCTTGTTCCCTTGTGACATGTAATACATATATTTGTTACATATATTTGTTATTGTCATTTTGTAAATATAGCTATTGCTGTGTAGAATATATGGATATAGGAACTCAATGAACAGGTTTGATCTAATTTCACTTATTCTTTAATAGCACTGAAAATAGTTTACAAATTAAATCTACATAATCCCTTTCATTTTCTTTACTAAAAACACTGTGTTTTTTCAGACCGCCTCAGCTTACTCATACCTACACTCTCACATATATACACCTGGCCTGTAAGTGTATTATAATTGTAGGTTACAGTCTAATTAGAGTGTTATTTATGCCTGGAGATTACATACTAATTATATGTGAAATTATTTTGGGAAACCTGGCAAAGGCTATGTGCGCAATTGCTATAAAATTGTAAGAGGATGCTGTTTAATTTTATGATTATTTGTACCATATGAAATAGCAAGTTGCCAAAAATCAAACCAGCAGGGTATTGTGAATCAGGTATTCATGTCCTTTTCATAATGCTGAACCCTAGTAACGCCAAGAACACAGCTTGCGCTGGTCTCAGGGACATCGGCCTTGAGGGTGGAGCCACGTGCAGAACTCACGCCGATGACACAGGAAGTACAACGGTCGTGAGACAAGTCACAGATGCCTCGTTTGGAGTTTAGAGTAAATGGTGAGCATGGAGGTAAGGGAGAATCATGAGTTACTCAATACAATGTTTAGCATTATAATAACTATGTACATATAAACAAATACATCAACACTAGATAATAAAATAGTAGCAGAAGAAATGTGCTTGCTATGTTACTACACACGACGCCTCACAGCCTCACATCAGCTCTGCTAGGTCATCCAATGAAGCACAGTATTTTCGTGTCAGACGAGGAACCAGGAGACAGAGATGGAACCCTTGTCACACAAACAATCCGGTGACAGAGAGGGTATTCCCACCTGAGAAGTCTGCCTCTAGGACGCAGGCTCTTCACTCTCCAGTCATTTTCAGAGACAAAGGAGATGCCACTTGCTTATTCTCCCTCAATCTCTGCCCTTGGCCCTGAACGCAGCCACAACAACGCACATCTCTATTTCCTTCTGTCCAGCCGCCAGGAGAGGAACCACTCCCCCTGCTGAGACTTTGAACACGTTCATCTGCTCCTCAGAGACCTCGTTTCCTTTTTCTTCCCTTTTTCTTCCCTTTTTCTTCCACTGCCCCCCTTCCTGTGGTCACGTTTCCTGGCTTACAAATGTAAGATTTTACTCAGATTGCAAAACGCCTTTCGTATTGCCTCTTCACGGATCTACTAACCTACCTTATTTCTAGTCCAAGTTTTTTAATAAAACCTTGTGTGGCAACAGGCATTTGACTGCTCACAGCCCTCCTGCGCAGATCTTCCTGCCAGCCGGAGTGGACACACGCTTAGGAACCATCACCTTGAGCTCGGGCATGAGTTCCTGGATTCCAGTGCGGTCTCTCCACTCCCCGGCTGTGTGAGGGACACAAGGCCCAGGTTCTCCCCAGCTGACTGCCTGGGGATAAAAAGCCTTTGCATCTCCCAGGCCTGTAGCAAGGACATGCCAACACGATGCTTTGGGGGAAATAGATGAGATAACACACTGCTTCGCACACAATAAAATACTTAACACATTGTATGCGGGAAACGTATTTATACGTTTTACGTATTTATACGTTCTACCAGTGTAGTAGAGCGCGGGACACGTATTAATATGTTTTTTATAGACTAGCGGTAGAATGAGGGTAACCTATAAATACGTAAACTAAAGTTATCGTAATTTTACTGAACGTTGCCATTTGCGCAAAAAAATTAGCAAAAATGGCCCGCGCCACCTGTTAGCACGCGATAAAAACTACCCGCAAACAATGTTAATATTAACTTACTTCTAAAAACGATTAATGCAGTTAATTGTTCACATCCCTTAGTTTGATTCTTATAATTTAGAGAGTATAATGTGTTTTCATTTTCTGCTTAAGAAAACTGTGGTCCAGGGAACTAAATCGATTCCCAATAGTAATACAGGCTCTATATACTCTCTCTGTCTTTAAACCAGGGATAGGGAACGTCTGGCCCCACCAAGGCGTTAGGGGTGAGTTAATGAAATGTTTGATCAAATACAGCAGGCTAATTTTTAAGCTGATAATTCTTGTATGGCCCGAGAATGTTTTATAAATACTCAAGCAGCCCTGGGCAGTGAAAGGTTCCCCGGCCCTGGCTGAAACAGTGGGGAGAAGCCTGAACGACAGCCCAGGGCCCAAGATCCATACAAGCCCGTGTTCCCACATCCCCTTCTCACACGGGCATCTCAGGGGCTCCCTGCCTCTATTTGGATGCCACCCTTTGTGACACTCTTTGCTTCATGCTGGTTAGGCCTCCCTACACTGGCTCCTCACAGTGGACACTGTGGGCAGCTTTTGTCATCACATGCCCAGCTGTCCTCAGGCGGGACCTTCCATGTCCGTCTGCCCCGTGCCCTTCCAGTCCCCTCCAGCGTCTCCAGCACTCCTGGCTGAGTCCTCCCGCCAGGACACACACAGCCTAGCCTGGCGCTCAGGTCGCCGTGGTGAGAAAACGGAGGCTCCAAGTGGGACCAGACTCTTCACACCCCACTGTGATTGATCGTGGTCTATATCTCCAGCTATCTGCTTTGGCCTCTGCTGCTCATGTGTCCTCAGACACCCCAACCCATGAGTTAATACCCCGTCTTCTAGGCAACACCTGCACCTCAGACACAAACTTCATTGTGTCTCTTCTCCCACCAACATGCCTCGAAGTGCCCCTGGGTTCCACCTGTGTCAGTGACAGGGAAGAACCCTCGCCTACCTAGTGCACAGCCGCCAATTAGAGATTTGCCACCTCACGATTAGGAAGTGACGCGGTAAGACTTGACCGCTGCTGTCTTCCACTCCATCCTTTGGCAGCTTACTCTTGCCATTCCAGGACACACTGTGGGACATGCAGACCCGAAAGAAAAGCTGGTGGCTCACAGGCAGCATATGGACACCATGCAAACACCAGCTCAACGTCAGCACATGATCAGCTAGTAAGTTACATGATGTCATGTGGGACATAAAACTGAAAACAGCCAAGGAACAAACAAACAAAAACTCATAGACCCAGACAACTGTGTGGTGGCTAAACAGAGGGGAGGGGGTGAGAGGCAGGAAAGGGTAAAGGGGGTCACATACATGGTGACAAAGGAGCATTTGACTCTGGGTGATGAAAACAATGCAATATGCAGATGATGTATACAGACTTGTACACCTGAACCTATGTCATTTTATTAACCAACTAGAGGCATTTGTGCACTGGGGCGGGGGGCGGTCCCTCAGCCCAGCCTGCACCCTCTCACAGTCCGGGACCCCTCGGGAGACCTACAAGCTCCTGCCACTGCCACTGCACTCACCAGCCATGAGCCGGCATCTGGCTGAGCAGAGCTCACCCTGTGGGAACGCACTGACCACCGGGGACAGCTCCTACATTGAGCGTCTGCCCCCGATGGTCAGTGCGTGTCATAGTGACCAGTCCTTCTGCCGTTCGGTAGATTTGCATATGAGCCTTTTATTATATAGGACGTTATATAGGATGTCACACCAATATGTTTAATTAAAAGTAAAAGATATTTAAAACAAGGGGGGGAAGTCTGAAAATTTAAAAATAAAGTATAAACATGCAAATGTTCACTCTGCCTTTTATTTTAATGTCAACAGGAATGTCTAAATTATATTTGGTACTTCATGTCACGATGGTAGCATTTTAGCCCGATCTTTCTCAAACCTACATATTACACTATACATTTTTTTTTGCAAAGTCAACATAAATGTTGCAATAAACGTAATCTTAACATTTATCCCTGAAAAGGAAAAAAAGCACCCAAGGATACTTTCAAAGATGTGCGTAGGCACCCAAAATGGAGACGTTTATATTCTCTCTCATCTGGATCTGTGCTGAGCTAAGGCTCTGATCTGGCTTTTGTTCTGTTTTGTTCGGTCTGACCTTCTCACTTGGGAGGAGTGTGGCCAGATGGTGTCAGGTGAGGATGTCACAGGTTACACGAACGGTGCCCTCTAGGGGCTCTGCACCCTGAGTGCCACCACACTTCCTTCAAAGGGTCCACATCCACATCGCAGTGAGACAGCTGGAAGGGGTCAGTGACGGTCAGAGGAGAGGGGTCTGGGCGGTGAGGATGTGTGCACATCGCACACTCCTCTTTCCTCTCTCCTGGTCCCATCTAAGGGTCACTCCTCCCCAGAGCCTGCTGTTACTTTGCCCTGGCACGGAGGGACTTTCAATGCAGGAGCCGACTCGGATGAAGGATTCTGGAATGGCACTGGAGCTGGCTGGCTTTCCATCCTCTCCTGCCTCATTACCATTGTGTGGAATGGATCTCTGGTTTCCTTTTTCTTCCTCATCAGCCTCCTGGATCGATCCAGCTGGAGAAGCCGGAAGCGTGGGCATGGGTCACTGTGAGGAGCCTCTGAGAAGCTCCCTCCTCCTGTCGCTCTCACCTCAGCCATGGCCCTTAAGCCAACTCACTCAGAACAGACAGGGAGCAATGGGGCGTCGCCCACTGACATTGAGAACTTGCCTGTTTCTTGGTAAGGATGGGAAAGAAGAACAGGTTTCAAAGGACCACAGTTCCATTAGCTCCCAAGCACGTCCCTCTTAATCCCAGGAGCGGCGCTGGAAGAACCCTGCTCCTCCCACCTCCTCCCAGAATCTCCAAGAAAGTGCCCAGCAAAGCAGGGAGGAGAAAGAGAGGTTTCCATGGTTTTAGGTGCCCGTTTCAACATGTGAGAGCATATGCTGTTCATGGGGAAAGCATGTGCAAAGGCAGCCCTCCTTCTGGCCTGCACACTGAAAGGCAAGCCTATAAGAAGCTGTAATGGACAATATTTGTGTTCTCTGTCTCCAGATGTGTGGTTTGAGGTCCAAAGCAGTTACAGGATTTGCCTAAAGACACGCAGAGAATTAGCACAAAAAACCAGGGTGACATCATAAAAGAGGAGGAGGGCTTTGATGTGAGACCAACAGTATTTGATCCTGGCGTCTGCCTTGCTGTGCAAGTGATCAGAAGCAAGTTTTGTAACCTTAATAAGCTTCAACTCATTCTATTTTAAAAATGGAGATGCAACTATCTACCTCACTGTAATCTTGATAATTTAAAACAGGAGAGGGAATTCAATGCATAAAATAGAGTTACTGTAGCAATGCCTGGCACGTGGTAGCTTTACAGTAATGTCACCTGCCCCTTTTCCATCCTTACAATGAACAGTCGATGATAATTGCAGCACATGCGGCGGGGATCCTGTAATCCAGCTGCACCGTCCCAGCTCTGGGGACTCATGCATGCCCACATCAATGCCACGGAGAGTGAAAGAACCATGCCTTCCCTCTTAGAGGGGTGCGGGGTCTCCTTTCATTTGAGCAAGTATCTTTAACATTGGGCGGGGCCAAGATGCCGGAAGCATTCTCAGAAAGTACCTGGAGGGATCTATGGGAGGCATCATTCAGACCCACTCCCCCTCCTGAAGGGGCTGGTTTGTGGTTGCACTATCAGTGGGATCAGTTTCTCTATCACCTGAAAAGCTACTAAAGGCCTGGGCTCAGGTGAATGTGAAGCTCTCGTCCCATCCCCTTAATGACTAACCCATCACCCTGCAAAGCCCACAGGAGGCTCTGCCCCAGGCCCCTTGGCCAACCCACCACAAAGCACTGCAGCTGGTACTCACCCCCTGGGCACAGATCCACTCTGCCTTCCGGCCTCCACCTTTCTCTGTTCCCTCCTCCCCCAGATCCCAAACTTTAGAACCAAATTTCTCCTTAAAAAATCCCTATTTTCTTCCTTAATAGTCCTGAATATCTGTCAGGACAATTTTTAATTACATTCAAAAGCTGGGCTGCAAATAATTGCAACCACCCAAGCTAGGTTCTTTCCCTCTTTTTCAAGGTCAGAGAGGATTTTTCTTCAGAAATACCATGGCCAGGTTTCCACTCCCAGAAGGAAAAGCAGTTTTATCTAGTCCAGAAAAGATTCAACCGTCTCTCAGAAAAGACAAAGAAAAAGTGGAGTTTTTATTGTAAAAGAACTTTGAAAATCTGCGTGCCCTGGGAAGTCCAGATTGGATGGCAAAAACAAAGGGAAGTGATAAACATTTGTAGAATGACGATGATGGGAAACAAAACAAACAGGAACACTACAGTGATTCCACATGTACTTCTGAGAATTGCAAAGGCCCAGCACTGACTTCTCAGCCAGGCTACACACCCCCCTGTCTATGTGAAACCAACAAATCAATCAATTTGAAACAGACAAAAATATTCAAATCCAGCATTTCCTCGCCAAAGCACAGCCTGTGGTGGCGCCTTCCTGCTCAGCCGCACTTCTGAGCTCCCCTGTGGACACCCCTTTCACAGTCTCACAAGGAACTCTCAGCATTTCAACCCCTTGACGAAGCTCCAGACAGGCAGGTGCAGAGGGAAAATCACAGAAACGCACACCAAGTGGGCCTGGTTTCAAATTCTGGCTTCACACATGCTGACTTTATAACCTTCAGGCGTTAACTTAGTTTCTTTCTGCCTCAGTTTACACAGATGTAAATTGGGGAATAGGGTTACTAACTTGCTGGTTTTGCTGTAAAGACCAAATCTAAAACGACTCATAAAATGCTATTGTCCACACAAACTACTTCAGTGACCATTTGCCTTAATTTTAAGTCGGTCTGTGACCAGTTCAACTTATTGAATGTATGTATCCCATTTTTCATTTGTTGAAACCAGTTTATTAACATTTGTTCTCACTTCACTGTTATTTTTTTTAAATATATTTTATTGATTTTTTACAGAGAGGAAGGGAGAGAGATAGAGAGTTAGAAACATCAATGAGAGAGAAACATCGATCAGCTGCCTCCTGCACATCTCCCACTGGGGATGTGCCCGCAACCCAGGCACATGCCCTTGGCCAGAATCGAACCCGGGACCCCTCAATCCGCAGGCCAACGCTCTATCCACTGAGCCAAACCGGTTTTGGCGACTGTTATTTTTGGAATTCATTAGCAATGTGTTTTCTAAGTATCAAATCAACCTCCATTTTCTGAATTTCTTTAATTGGCTACATTTCTTAGTCCACTAAGTCCTAAGTTCTAGTGCCCTAGCAGAGCGTTAGAACATGGACTTTAGATCAATGTGGGTTTAAGCCCATTTCTACCATTTTTCAGTTGTGTAAATTCAAGCATGATTAACTTCTCAAAACCTCAGTTCCTACATATTTAACATTGGGCTAATGATATCTACCATCTGCTCATTGGAGAGTTAACAAATTAACATATATAGTCACGCGTGTGTGCATGTTTGATACATAAAAGTAGAGCACTTTAAATGTAAAGCATCCTATTACAGACAGATATTTAAAAGACATGTCACTGAATTTAACTTACTCCTTTTAATATACGAACTCTAAATATGTTTTGTTTTTTCAGCAACCCCCAACCACAGCCCAGCATGGTGCCAGGCTACACGAAGCGAGCACATGGTGTGTCCGTCCATCCCCCCAAGCATCCTAAGCTGCCCTTTTTATTCTCCCGTGAAGCAGTTCACCATATGCACACTCGTGCCCGGGAGACTGGCAAAGGGAAATCTGGCTATGCTTTCAGAGCCAGCCAATTCCCCACCTGATGCAGGAGCACAAGCGAGAGGACAGTGACAAATCTCCGAGATGATAGCAGCAGGCGGGTCGTGGAGGTGAAGGATCTGTTATCTGATGTAAACTGCTCATCCATGTGAGGTGGATGAACTCGTTAAGGGTGCCATTTAGTTCAGCGGCAAAGATAATTTACTGAACACTACCCAGTGCCTGAGGCTGCAGAGCCGTTCCATTTGGCCAAGCAGACAGCTGCTCTCAAGTACTTGTTTATTCCTCCCGGTTCATCCGAGGCCAGGTCTCACTCATTAATAAGAAATGACAAAGATTTAATTCATACTCTACATATTGTTCCACTCTAAGAATGACCGCTCCATATTTCCAGTGCATACATTTGGGGTTGGTGGATTTTTTGGGGGGGCGAGGGGGCCTATATTTTTAGATGGGACCAGCATCTTGCTGGCAGTGAAAGGTTAGTCTTTGGAACTCCTCAAACTCAGATGTGCCTGTGGCTTAGCCACTGTCTCTCAGTGCAACCTCAAGGCAATGTCTTTATGACGTCAGGAAAGGAGGACATGTCACAACAGGCAACATGTGCTATCAAGCCAGAAAGGAAAAGACTGATAAGCCTGCCTTCACCCAACTAAGAGCTTATGCCCATCAAAAGTTACCATTAAGAGTAACAACATCTCTTATTCAGATCCTATAATTGAATTTACAAACCAACCACAAAACAATAGACAACCTATCAGAAAAAGGGCACTTCACAAAATGGAAAATGCAAATATTAAGTAAACCTGTGAGAAAAGTGGTCATCCCATTAGCAACCACAGAAATATAACTAGATAACGCCACACTCAACCAACTGCTAAAAGTAATGACTGTGGAGTAAACCCGCCAATGCCAAGAGTTGCCCAGCTGTGGAGGAATGACCCACTGCTCAGGGACCGCTGATAAAAGGCCAATTTCATGTAATGTTTCAGAAAAATGTGGCACCACCTCATACACCTGCTGATATCATAGCCAGTGGCTCTGACATTCCAATACTTCTGTGTAACCAACAGGAAAGATGGACATGTTCCCAGAACACGCTCTGGAAGTGCTCATGGCAACATGACCCGCATGAGGTCAAAAGCAGAAACAGCTCAGATGGCCATTAATGGTAAAAGTGTTATATCCACATAAGTAGGATTTAGAATAAAACAAATCACCAATTCAATGTTCCATATAATACATAGCCCATAAAACAACAAACGAAAGGATGGATAAAGGCACACTAAAAGCTATGACCGCTAAATGTAAAACTGGCATATGGATTAAAACAGATTGTCCATGTATCTAGAATCTATGTATGTATCTAATCCCCTATCATCTGTCCGTTCCTTACCTGTATAATCTCTATATACGTATGTCCTATCTGGCATATAATTGAAGCTCTCAATAAGTGTAGCTATTCTCCGTGTAATCCGGGCATGGGAAGTGAGGGAGGCGCAGCAGAGTAACAGCATGGAAAGCCAGACTTATGGTCACAGAAGTCCTGGAGTCCCAGATATGTTAGCAAAGAAACCCTTAAAGCTATTTTTCTGCTGAATTATCCCTTTCTCCTTATATCTCCAGTAAACGCCTAATTATCCATCACATCACAAGGCCAAAATAAGCTCCTCTGAGTTTTACCTAAGCACTCAATTGCCCCTTTCATCATATCATGTTGATTTGTGCTTATCTGTTTATTCTTTCTTATGAATCTGAGCCCACATCACACTATGATGAATTCACTTCCTTCTATGCTAAGCAATTAACCACCTCAACAGCATCTACCACTTTTGCCGTTCATTTTTCAAAATATGTCATTCAAGTAATTTTTCTTTATAATCATTTGGTTTCAGATCGTTTTCTTAGTGGTGGGAATAGAGAATAAATCAGACAAGGACACTGCCCTGATGTACTGAGAGTACAAAAGAAATATCCAATCCCATAATCCTACAGTGATATTTGAGTCTTGAAAGAAAAGTGGGTGTTCCCTTATCTGAGAGAAGTGAAATGGTCCTCCCAGAAAGAACTGTGGGAACAAAAGCATCAGGGGGTAAAACATCTGGCCACTCCTTTTTTTGTATCCTTGGAATCATACACAGTGCCTTTAAAACTGAAAGCAATCAAATCTTCAAATGAATAAATGGAGGCAAGCATTAAATCTGTAAAAACATCTACAGAGTGGCAAAATATAATAAGAATTCAATAAATTTGTGTAACTGCTAGGTTTCTGACGATCTCCTTTGGAGAAGCCATTACATAGCGAACAGTGAGGCAGAAAAAATAGCTCCTGTAATGGAAACCTGAGACTTAACCGTGTAATTTATTAGCTAATCTTGAACAAGTCTGAAACCCAATCTTTTCATTTGTAAAATGGGGATGATGATAATTCAATGAAATGAGTGTTGGTGTGGTGATCGGCGAGTGGTTGGTGCTCAGCAACTCACCCATAAATTTGACTCCGGGTGCTTGTAATCATCATTGCAAATTGGCTTCTGCGGGAAGCACACTGTGAGGTGGAGATTAGCATGCGGAGGTTTATGACGAAGCGCAATTGGGTTCAATCCCTATGGAAAGGAAAGGAAGGAATTAGGATAGACAAAGGGGAAACTTTAGCTTGCGTTAGGTTCCGTAACAGCACTGGCTAGCTATGAGGAGCTCTAGAATAAAATCACTCAGCAAATGGGTCCCATATTGAGCCCAAAAGGCTGAAAATTTCCATGCAACCATCCCAAGACGCAGGGCAGGGCACCACGGGTAAGGTATGACCACATCCTTTCTCTACTCTCTTCTAGGACAATCAGGTACACAGCACAAACCGTTGTTGTACAAATGCTCTAGGAAGTATCCTCTTAGGAAGTGTGAACCGCTTCCTAGGGTCTTTGCCAGGGTATGAAAATACCATTTTGGAAGAATGCTCCAAAGTAAAAAGAAAAAACTCTGTTATCTAATATTGCTGTCCCCGGTCCTAAGCACCCTCTGAATCCAGAATCACGCACATGCCTTCCACCGGCTGTCAGTTCATGCTGGTCCCGCGCTGCAGCTCCTGGGCGGGTATGTACGGTCCATTTCTTCTTGGAACAGGGCCGGTCCGTTCCAGCTGGGTTATTCAGTGACTCCGTATCCTGCAGTGACCGTGGCTCCTGAGCCGAGGGCTGCATCTGGAAACGCCTTAGCTTTAAGGAGGGGTGGGGTGCTCCCTCCTTAGGGCCTGGCGGGACACTTCGGAGGGGGCAAGGCTTCTGGCGAGTCCCAGGGTTCCAGACGCTAAAGGCCTGACCTCTGCATGTCCCACCTCCAACGTCAGAGTCCCTTTCTCTCTCGCAGGGTCCTGACCTCGGCATAGCAGAGAAGCCTGGATCCGCAACCCCCCATTCCTGGGCACGGGGCTGTCTGCTAATGAAGTCCGCCCTTGTCTTGGGCTTTCCCTCACTTTCCATCACTAAGGCTAAGAGCCGTCTTCTGCAAGGCGGGCCTGTGGCTTCCACCTGCGGCTGTGACCAGCCCTTTAGCTTTTTCCTGGATTCTCAGAGGACGTCCAGCTGTTTCTCGACTGCTCTTCCTCCCGTGACCCTGCGATGGGGGACGCAGGGCGCAGTGAGGGTACCAGCTCGCACAGTGGCGCCCGCGCCCCAGGCCCTGTGGCTGCACCGAGCACACGCAGCCGCTGCGCTGCTAGGGAAGCGGAGCCTCGGCTCCGAGGATCACGTGACCTCGTGCACCGCTGCCCTCGGGTTCCACGCGGCGTCCTTCCGGGCCCAGCGCAGGAAGTGTGCGGCGGCTTCCTCACCGCGACTCCAGCAGAGCCCCGCACGGCGCCAGGGGACCCCCTCCGTGGGTCGGGATCCTACGCGTGGCCTGCAAGTGCCCCTCGCTGGGTGCTGGGCTGCTCGCGTGCAGGGCGAGGCAGGAGCACGAGGCCGGAAGCCTGAGACTGGAGCACAGGCCTGGACTTCCGGTGGGGTGGGTGCACCTGCAATCTGTTCCAGCTGACCTCGTTCCCAGCGTCCCCTGCGTTCCCCCCCCACGTTCCATTGTCCTGCGCTCCCCCCTGAGGCTGCGGCGCAGGAGCCAGGCCCTAGGGCGGCAGCACCCCGCGGGCGCCCAGGTGAGTCTGGTGCGGGCACTGGCGCTGCGGGCGCGCTCCCTGCAGCCCGTGAGTGGAAGGTTGGGGCCTGCAGTGTGCGAGGCTGGGGCGCCGCCTGGGTCTCCCCAGGGGTGGAAGCCCGGCCTCACCTGCAGCCCTTGGCGGGCGGCAGGCGAGAGGAGTCCAGTCTCAGCTTGCGGTGCAGCCCGCCCAGCCGCCCCTTGGCCATGTCTGCCCCCTCTGCTGACTCAGGGCGCCGCGGGGTCCCGGACCCGGAGGGTCCCTGGGCCGCAGGCAGGTCCACGGGGCGCCGCCCAGCAGCAGGGACCCCGTGGGCTGTGCACCTCCCTCCCACCCTGGACGCCATCTGGGAGCGTATTGCAGGATTTCAGAACCGGAGCGCACGCCTTGCTCCAGGGCCAGCTCAGGGCGCCGGGCCGGGGTCCCATAGGTGCCACTGGGCTTATCAGAACCCTCGAGGTCCGGGGTGAGCTTGCGGGGTCCAGGCGGCCGGCAGGGCCGAGGTGGGCCGCCACGAGTCTGTCTTTAGCGGCTGGTCTCCTGTCCCCTGGAGGACGGATAGCAGGGGCCACGGCGCGCTTCTAGATAGTTCCATCGGCTGTTTTGGGGTCCACCTGTGGAAGGACGCTACGGTTATTAACGATCTCCACCCACTGGGCAGGCCACGCCCATGGGCTGCCCCGGCCCGGTTATTAGAGTAACTGCCCCCCTGTGAGGCTGCGGCTGGCTGCGCTCACCTGCCCGCTGTAGCTCCAGGCTCCTCGTTCTTACCGCTGTCAGGGAACCCAGCCCCGGGACTGCCCGCCCGTCAGCTCTGCCTGCAGAGGTGGCCACCCCGCCGTTCTCAGCGACTCGGGGCCTCTCACCAGCCATGCTGGGTCAGTCCCCTGGGCTTCCTCCTGGAGGGGAGGCGGGCGATGTGTCACTGTTATCGCACCACGGCCACCTGAGAATGCCCAGTTCTCTCTCTCAGCCATGCAATCTCTTCCTGAACCATCTGCTTTGGAAATTCGGGGATTTCAAGTGCACTCGCCACGGGCCCTGGAGTTCTTGCCCGTGGGCCAAGGGAGGTAGCCCGAGGGTGTGTCCCCAAGCCCAAGAGCCCTCCCTTCTCCGTTCTGATGGTCTGGCCTCAGCTCGTGTTGTAGGGTGACCCACAGCTCCTTGCGGCTGGAGGCTATCAGCTACGTCCGCCCCCGCTGTCGAAGGACTTGTTCGCTCTCGAAGGGCTGACCAAGCTGCATACTTTCGTGACTGACCCATTTCCCCGGGGTTCTGAAGCGAGCAGCTAGTGCTGGTCTTTAGGCAGTTGGGCAGGAAAAAAACACAATACTAAAGTATAGAAAGATAGACGGTGTATCATCACAGCAAGTAACGGATTGGGATGAGGACAGAAATTGATAGCCACATGCAGCTGAGGGCGGCGGAAGGTGAAGGCTGGTGTTCCCTGAGGGGCTGGCAGGATGTGAACACCAGCACCAGGTAACAGGTGTCACCTGTCAGTCGGTAGAAGGGAGAGTCCTGCTTCCCAGGAGGCCTGAGCTCCCAGCAGGACTGCAGCCACAGGGAAAACTCCAGACTCATACCTGATGTGGGGGCGAGTCAGTACACAGTACAGCTACAGCGTTCGGACAGGTTCAAGCCTGGGACTATGAGAGGGCACGGTCCTCTCATGGCAGAGCCACGTGCACATCCCAGCACAACGACAGCCAAAGGCTATGGCTGTGAGCTTGACCTTACGGTCTGAACCTGTAGCCCCACATGGCTGAGTGATGTGGGCTGCGGGAGGTGCAGCAAGTAAACAGAGCTTGACCAGGTGCATGTAATTGAGTAGCTCCGAAACCCCTGAGAACATTCTAAACATCTTGACCTCGCCCTTGCTTTGCCTGGTGGGATCTGCTATAAAATAAAGACTCGCCTTGCAGGCTGTGGCGCCGTCTCTCCATCTGAGAGCAGCGTCCCACCCAGCCCCAGCTTCATTCTCTTGTCTGTCTTTTCTGATCCTTCACCGCCCCCTCAGGCTCAGCCGTGGCCGTGCCGGCTCGGGGCGCAGGGGACCCTGTCTCCAGAACTGTGAACTGTCTGTAGTGAAGAAGGAAGATGTACCCATAAAGTTTGCACCGTTTTTTATAACTGCCCATTAAAAGCCCAAAGCAGTTATAAAAAAGCGGTGCCAGCTTTATGGGTGAATAGGAGTGGGAGGACCAGTCCTGGAAACTCAGTGATAACGTCTGTGGCAGTGAACTCTGGGGGAGGATCTGCTTTGAGCCAAGGCCAAACATGCGGCTCCATTCCACAAAGGAGAGCGCTATCCTCACAGCGACCACTCCGTTCTTTCCTCCTCTGTCTCTTCTTCCCCTTTTATTTCCATAGGTTCCTCATGTACTGGTTTCTGGTGCTATTAAAAAATCTTCATTAAAAATAAATCCATTTCAGAAAGATAAAAAATCCAATTTTTATATAAAATAGAGGGAAAGAAAAGATGCAGGGGGGAGGAGAGAGAGGCACTAATAAATTGCCGGTCTTGTTTGACAGCTTTTTTTCTGACAGTGGATTGACAACACTGGTTTTCTCTAGGGTTCAAAAGGCACTTTTCCCCTGCGTCGAAGGTGGTTAGGGTTCTGAGTTACAGTCTGAAGAAAGTCACGTGATTTCCTTGTGCCTGGCACTGTCTTCCTTGCTTTTCCTCCTGGAGTTGATTTCACCGGTATTCCCTTTTTAGCTTTTCTTAATGCCCTGGACTCACACAGCCTCTCACGGGTGAACAATGAATCCGTGCCAGCACCGTACGCAAAACCTGGGCTCGTGGACTTCCCCCACGTCAACTCTGCTCACGTTTCTCCTTTTCTTTCTCACCCTTGGCTCATGAAGTAGTGTTACCTCAGTCCTCAAGTCCTTGGAGCCAATCTGCCACAAGCGGCCCTGGTCCGGGTCCTTGGGACAGGATTTTGCTTCAGTCTATGCGACACTGTTTGTGGGAACTTGGCCCTGCCTATCCAAGTGTTTGAGCCGTTTTCTCCATGCGTGGAATGGGAGATAAGGCTGTGCTGGGGAAGTGCTCCCAATGGGTGACGCGTAAGATAACTTACCGGGAGAGGGTTGGTTTTAGGTGCTAAGACACAGTATTAAATCAATCACGACAAGATCATCATTGTGCATTTCTTTTCCATTCTTGCCACTTCACGGAGAAAGATTGATCACACATGCTTCTCTGCCACTTGCTAATTACACACTTAACACAGAGAAGTTCAGCACCTCTGGTAGCCACTGTGTCATGCTATCACTTAAAGAAAATAATTTATTTTTATAATGATCTTACATTAATGATGAGTAAAAGGTTTTTTCTTTTTATTTAAGATGGTTAAAGTTCCTTTTTAGTATAGATGTCTATAAATTTGCAAAACAATCAATGACAATAAAAGCAGAATGTAAGTAATCATGTGGGTGATATAGGGATAAGGAAAATACCTTGTAGGTAAAATGGACGTGGCTGAATTTTGGGAAGGGCAGTTTTCCATATCCATGGCGTTGATCTGAATCAAAAGGGCAGGTTAGATTGCTGCTCTTAGTTCTGTGGGTCGCAACCCCGTTGGTGGTCCAACGACCCTTTCACAGGGGTCGCCTAAGACCATCCTGCATATCAGATATGCACATTACGATTCATAACAGTAGCAACATGACAGTGATGAAGTAGCAACGAAAATAATGTTATGGTTGGGTCACAACATGAGGAACTGTATTTAAAGGGCCAGAGGTTGAGAACCACTGTCTTAATTCTTTAGTCCCTTCCTCTGCCTGGTGACCTCATAATGCCTCCAAGCGGGATAAACGTCCTCTCAATGATTTGGGGCTTTTCCAAGTGACTTGCTTTTGCTGATGGAATATTTACCAACGTGGTTTGGCTTGGGCTCCTGGCACATTAGCCTTTCTACCATGAGAAGAACCTGAACCAAGTCGCCGATGTTCCCAAAGTGATGCAGCTCCGTGGTGCTGATGTGACCCTGACTCAAAGCCCAGCCCATCCAAGACCAGCCGAGAGCAGCAGGTCCACTGCCACATGGCTAAGTCTAGGACATTTCCTTGACCAAAAGAGGCCTCGGAGAAAAGAATACAAAACACTAACACAGGAAAAACGTGTTGCTGCTCTTTATGCCTACCCTTCACCAGCAGGCTGATGTTGAGTGTCCATTTCACGGGCTGAAATCCCAGCCAGCACATTCGTTTGCTTAATAACATGCCTCTGCAAGACACGTCTTCTCACCACGGCCAGGGGTTTCCCTGTCAAGCATTGAGGGAGCTTCAGAGGAAGCCAGTTGGGTGAGATTCGTTTCCAGTGGAAGTGATTGGAACCCCGTGGGCCCCCATCCAAGCTGGGAACGTGACAATCCTCAAAGCCAACATTTCCCTCCTGGCCTGCCCCTGCCTATGGGATCTCATTTCATGTCAAACATTCAAGAAGACGCCCCTGCATTCCTGCTCTCAGACAGACAGTTTTGTGATCTCGGTGGGATTGTTTAAACATTTTAGGGCTTGGTGTCTTTATTTGGAAAGATAGATAATTCCTGTCAAAGTGTAGTGTTGATTGAACAAGCTGAGTTAATAGTGATAAAACAATTAGCAATATTCACGTCTCATGATCAGCACCCAGAAAATGCTATTCATAACAATGCTTTATTTAAGCTCATCTACAGCCCTGAAAGTGCATCCTAAATTCAGGTCACACACTAGGATAGGACATGAGGTTAATATATTTATAATTTAGATTGTTTTTACATGTTTTATTTGGTTTACCAAATTCTCCTTTGATTTAAGTTATTTTCATTAAGGTTTCTGAACTTTCTACAGATACAGTCATATCCACTGCAAACTAAGATTGTTTGTCTCCTCTTTTACATTTTTATATTGCAAACTTTATTTTCTTATCTCATAGTACTAGCAAGACCCTCCCAGACAATGTTGAATTAAGTGGTGATAGTACACATTTTCTTGACATTTCCCCCCAGTAATCAAAGACTTTAATATTTTACTACTTAATTCTGTTTTCTGTTACTGTTTGTACATAACTACCACACATAAATACATTTCTTCTTTCTGCTTATATAATTTATAAAGGCTTTTCAACTTAGGGTGTGTATTAATATTTATATGTTTTCCTTTGTTATGGTGAATAATTCTTTTACTCTGCTGCTAGATACGATTTGATAATATCAATTTTTTATATCTAAGATCATAAAATTTATGGGCTCTTTATCATTCAACAAATATTCAATACATATTAAGTGTTAGTTATTTTGCTAAGACTTGAGAACTCAAAGGAAAATATACATTGTCTCTGCTTTTATGGAGCTTACAATTTAACACAAAATTAAAATTCGACAAAGGCTAAAACTAGTGTACTCTGAGGATATTAGTGATGGGATTAGCTAACCAAGTTTAGGCAATTAATCCAGGGCTCCATAAAACTTTATTGAACCAAATACTCGAAGATTACTTAGGAGAGAATGAGATGAAAGAGGAGCTAAAGTGCTTTCATATTTTCCAGGATCTCACATGTGGTTTAATGTCATATAGAACAGAAGAAGGTTGTGTTAGCTGAGTGCATTCCAGTTGATTTGTTTAAGGAAAAACAAGCATCCAGTCAACCATAGCTGGTCACTATGAATGGGGGGCAAGGGGAACAGTGGGGGAAGTAGCGCTGAAAAATGGGCTGTAGGTTTAGGCACAGACATAATGCTACTGAAAAATCTGGCCATCTTGTTGATTTTAACTGGATCCAAAAGTTTAATCTTGACTCCAGTGTAACTTGATTCCAGTATAACTTTGAATAAGAGAGCCGTGTAGGCAGTTGGGTTAGAACCTGGCTGACAGAGGAGAGGTGTGCTCTGAAGGTACAGATTTGTGACTGAATGGCTCTAGATGATCTCTAACATCCTGGGGGCGATTTTAGGAGACATTGTAGTGTTGGTTGCCTTAGCATCTCAATGCCTATGTATGCAATCCAGGAGGGTCCCAGCTTGCCATCGAGTAGCCAGTTAGGCCCCAGAGGCCCCAGCTAGAGTGCTCAGCTTTCTGCCCAGGTGTGCCAAAAATTAGGTCCTTGAAGTTAAATGACAAATACCAAAGAGGATTAAAAGTTTGCTAGCCTTTTTGTTAGTTTGTTTGAATGATCCACTGAGATTACTAGCGAAGCAGAGGACTGAGGGGGCCGGGAACTCTTTGCTTTACATTGAGAGCAACAATCATAATGTTATGATCTTATCCAATCAGGGATGTATTGCAGCAAAGTCTCCATGCAGCTGCCATCTAATTTAAAAACAAAATGCCATTTTGTTACTAGAAGGATTCTCTGATAGCCTCAGAAGTAGGTGTGCTTGTGACTGTACCGCCCCACACAAAGGTATGGCAACTCTAGAATTACTCCTCTCACCAGTTCTTACGGGATTGTGTCATTCTTTTATGGCATTTACTAGTAGCACGTCAGTTGCCCTTGAGCACTGAAGTGGCCTCACTTCTCCCACGAGGTTGTGGTGTTGGAAGGATGCAGTCAGCCTCGTGCAGCCTTTAAAGAAGGAGTCGTGCTCATATGGGTCATCTACATGGAAAGATGCTGATAGGGTGACATATTTTTAAAAATATGTTTTTATTGATTTTAGAGAGAGATGGAGAGAGAGAGAGAAACATAGATGAGAGGGAAACATCCATAGGCTGCCTTTTGCATGCACCCTACTGGGGATCATGGCAGATGCTGATAGGTTTTAAAATAAGGGGATAGAGGTCTGGAAGGAGGATTTATAAAGGAACATATTTAAGATCAGCTCCCCCATTCTCCACCACAAGGGGTACAGAAATGCAATTTTAATATCTGTCTGGAATATAAAGAGTTTACATAGTCCTTTGATTTCCTTTTTATGGACATACTAGTATCTTCAGAATGTGAGCTCTCAGTCCTTTCCTTTATCTGTCAATGATTTAAAAGAAAGACAGTGAGCCCTAGCTGGTTGGCTCAGTAGATAGAGCATTGGCCTGCAGACTGAAGGGTCCTGGGCATGATTTCGGTCAAGGGCACATGCCTTGGTTGAGGGTTTGATCCCTAGTAGGGGCCGTGCAGAAGGCAGCCGATCAATGACTTTCTCTCATCATTGATGTTTCTATCTCTCTCTCCCTCTCCCTTCCTCTCTGAAATCAATAAAAATATGTTAAAGAAAGACAGTGATAATAACTCAAAACCTTATGTATCATCACTATTAAAAGTAAGATTGTTATTAATATTTATTGTTAAATAGCTGTTATTCCTACCATCACTATTTTGGAAAGCAGGCCCATTGTTTTATGTGCCTTAGAGTCTCCAATGTCTAGCACAGGAACTAGGAGAAGTAGATTTTAAATATAGTTGTTAAAATTTAACTGTATTTATTTGTCTCTTAAGATAAATAGCGGCTAAAATAAACTGTTTATGGTAGCGAACGCCTGGTTCTGACTCTTCTGTGGTCATGCATCTCTGAAACCCTTTTCCTTTCTGACGGGAGGACGGCCACTTCCTTCCCACAGCCTAAAGAGGGTTGTAAGTGTATCAGAAAATTAATGTCACGAAGGAGAGGAAGTGATTGAGCTCCAATAAATGTCGGGCACACCTGGGAAATGTGAGTTATTGAAGATGGAGTCTGCATTGAATCTTGAAAGCCGGGGACACACTGCTTGTTACTGTAGTTTGTTTTATTGAATGGTGATGATTCAAAGGAGAGAGGTTCAATGGGAAGGCTTTTCCATGAGGAAAAAATACATGCGTGCACATATCCACACGAGAACGTGCCACCAGCAGGGAATCCGTCACTTGAACTTACTGAGCTAGAATTGCAGCGGGACCAAGAGTAAGTCTCCGCGGCCAAGTGCGTCCTCCACGTAGGGCAGCGTTGTTCCCCGAACTGGAGTACTTGGACCGCCTAGGGCACACTACCTGTCTAAGTTTCATATGCACTTACAGTTGTTTGTGTGGAAAATATTATAATATCAACAACTAATGATACAAGAATAGCTCTGTTTCGTGTACTCACAACTGCAGACCTACTTTTGCCCCGTGTATGTGTGTGTGTACCTGCGCACGCATGAAAGAGGCGTTTGGAGCACCATGTAAGACAGAAACTAAAAGGGTAACGGTGCAACCTTGGCCAAGCTTATGAGGCTTTGCTGCCCGACGCCATTTTCAAGAAAGTGCCACCTGCCCAGGGTCAGGGAGTCCATGGACTGTACCGCCTTCCCACCTTCGTCCTGACTCGAGTTCTCTGCCACCGACTTTGGGCGGCCATCCTGACGGCCCCCTTGCACGCACTTTGAGCTGCGGGCTCCTTTCTCCTGGAAAACAGGACGCCAGGCTGACCCGTCGTGGTGGTCATGGGGTTCTTTCCCTCCTGCGCAGCTTGCCTGCAGCCACCAGGCTGAGAGGCAGCTCTCAGTTCACAGCTTCGCGTGGGCCCTGAGCGCCACCCTGTGATCCTGCGAGTACCCAGGCTGTGTCCTACTTACGTCACTCACTTCCTCACTGTGTCCCTTGTTTCCACACCCGCCATGATGACCGTGCTCTATGGGTACTTACTCGTTCTTTTGTCAGAAACTAAAAATAAATAATTCCTCAACAAATTTATGAACGTCTCTGCTCCTTAACTCATAGTAACAGGCTGAGGTGTTTCCCACCTTGGACAAAATCAAACAAGCTAGGGGATTTGAGGTCTTGTTCCCTGGCATATGTCGTCAGCTTGGCTCACATAAACTCATTACCCCCGCCCCCCAAAGAGAAAATCTGCTAAAATTTCTTGGTCCCTTGTCAGGCCAATAGAGAGTTTAGATTTCCTAAAATTATATGTAAGTGGAATCACACACTATTACTCCTCTGTCTGGCTTTATTACTGAGCGTAGTTATTTCAACATTCATCCATGTTTTATTGTGTATCAATAGTTCATTTATTTTTAAATTAAATCTACTTTAGAAACTATTTTTAGAAATAGCCAGCCATCTCATTGTGAAATACTTTTTAAAAAACTCAGATCATTGTGACTTGGAACACATGTGCTGTGGGCTGGACACACACCACATGGATCATGTACATGCAGTGTGTGAACCATACTTCAGGATTCGTGTGAACCGCAAGAGCCTTCATCCGCATGCAGAGCCTCTGGGAGTGCTGTTCCCCATCACTCTGCTTTTAGAAAATAAGATTCCGCACTTGGCCCGAAGCCCGCCTGTCCTCACTAAAGCCTCTCTCGCAGCCCTTCAGGGGCTACAGCGCCGCCGCGGAGCCTGTTTTGGTATATCTGCTGAATCAGTTCTGTGCCCGGTGGGCTTGTTCTCTTGTCGGGCCAATGTCTCCTTTAGGTGTGCACCCCTCCGCCTGTGGGCAGTGCACTCTGGGGCGGGGCCCTGGCTCTCTACAGGCAGCTGCGTTTTCTTCAAGGGCGAGATGACTGGCTCAGAAGGTTCGCACAGGGTCACAGAGTTACCCAGAAGTCACTGCTGCACGGTCGGAGCTGGCCTCCTTCACAGCCCCAGTGCATGCCTGGCCTAGCATTTTCCATAACCCGTGCTTCATTTTTCACACCTGTGAAAGGGGGATCATGATAGACATCTCTCCATGTTTATAGAGAAGAATAAATGAAATCTTACAAGTGCTTAGAGTGGTGTCTGACACAGTCAGTGCTCATTAAGATGTAAGCATCTTTATTGCTATTAGGGCTTGAGGCATGAGCTGTGTGGTCAGTTGAGACTCTTCAGAAGCACACTCTGCTCTGCTGGCCCTGAACAGAGCGCCGCTGGCTGTAGCATCCCACCACTAGGAATGGAACCAGCCTCGGTGCAGCTCACCCCACTGGGAAGGAGAGACAGACCAGGTCCTTTAAACTCGCCGGGATGCTGAATCATGACTGGAAGCCCACACGGTCTCTAACCACAGCAGCGTGCGACCTCGCAAACCCTGGTGATGGCAGCGGCTGAGGTCCTTGCATTATCTAAGCGATGCCGGGAATCAAGCCGCAAGCAAATGCGTGGCGCAGACGTTGGTTTTAATCCCGTTTCCCCTTCCAGTGCGTTCAGGTAGTTCAGTGCCGCCTGCCCGGGCCCGTGGCCGTGGTTAGAGGGAGCAGAGAGAGGCTCCGCGCGTCATTCAGGGGCAGGTCCTGAGCGCGTGCCGCCACGGTCCTGGGGAGGAAAGTGGGTTTTCAAGCTGCAGGTGGAAGGCGGAGTTGAGAAGGTGGGGCGCACTTTAGTCAGCACGGGCCCCACGCTCCCCCCAGAGTGGGCCGTATGCACACATGTGACTGACACCGCGGGGCACACGCTCCCCCCGGAGTGGGCCTTATGCACACATGTGAATGCCACCGCGGGACACACGCACCCCCCAGAGTGGGCCGTATGCACACATGTGAATGCCACCGCGGGACACACGCACCCCCCAGAGTGGGCCGTATGCACACATGCAACTGACACCGCGGGGCACATGCTCCCCCCGGAGTGGGCCGTATGCACACATGTGAATGCCACCGCGGGACACACGCACCCCCCAGAGTGGGCTGTATGCACACATGTAACTGACACCGCGGGGCACATGCTCCCCCCGGAGTGGGCCGTATGCACACATGTGAATGCCACCGCGGGACACACGCACCCCCCAGAGTGGGCCGTATGCACACATGTGACTGACACCGCGGGGCACACGCTCCCCCCGGAGTGGGCCGTATGCACACATGTGAATGGCACTGTGGGACACACGCTCCCCCCGGAGTGGGCCGTATGCACACATGTGACTGACACCGCGGGGCACACACTCCCCCCGGAGTGGGTTGTATGCACACATGTGAATGGCACTGTGGGTGGCTCCCCCCAGAGTGGGCCATATGCACACATGTGACTGACACCGCGGGGCACACACTCCCCCCAGAGTGGGTTGTATGCACACATGTGAATGGCACTGTGGGTGGCTCCCATGCTGTGATTCTCCGAGCCTGTGCGGGACTTGCATGCGTGTATTTGGCAGATTTGTTGATCTCTTTCGAAATTCATATCGTTTGATGTGCTTCTCTTCTTAGGTTCAGAATATGTAGCACATCTCTATGAACAATGCCTTAGGAACCCCAGCTCCGATTTTACAAACCATGTTAAATATTAATGCAAAAGGAAGAGAAAACGGATGCAAAGATACATTCACATCCCCAAAGAAACGGAGATGTGTGGCCCAGCCGCCGTTCCGCAGATCTTTGGTCTCTTTGACGTGGATTCTCCTGTCTGCCGGAGACATGTACCAGAAGGCAGCTATGTCTGACTTGTTAGCGTGCATGCCATGGAGTCGGCTGCTCCTATGATAATACAAGCAAATTGAAATATTCTTCATGCTAATATTATTACCATCATAGGCAGTATTTATTGTTTACTCTGTGCCTTCACGGTAAGGTATGATTATTATCTAATGTACTTCACTTACATTTAATAGAAGAGAATGCTGAGGTTCAGCGAGGTTTCCCTAGCCTGTTGCTCAGTGGTTAGAGTGTCGGCCCACAGACTGAAGGATCCCGGGTTCGATTCTGGTCAAGGACATGTACCTCGGTTGCGGGTTCCCAGGTCCTGGTCGGGGTGTGTGCGGGAGGCAACCAATCAATGTGTCTCTCTCACATGGATGTTTCTCTTTCTGTCTTTCCTTCTCCCTTCCACTCTCTAAAAATCAATGTAAAAATATCCTTGGCTGAGGATTAACAACAAGAAAGACTCAGTGCAGCTAAGTAACTTGCGCTGTGAGAAAGCCCAGAGGAGGTGTGAGAGGTTCGCATGTTTGCCTCTTCTTTGTAAGAGCTGGGATATGCTTTCCTCCCTTTAATCATCATAACGGAGAGTTCCCTGGCGAGCCAGGCACAGGGAGGTGTAATAGTTCCCTTCAAGTAAGTGGAAGAAGTCACTCAATAGTCAAAACCTGAATCCAGACTTAGCCACCGCAGGACGAGCGCTCAGCGTAGAAACACGTGGATCGTCTTGGCGAGGGCAAGGCCGTGCTGTTACTGACTTGCACGGTCGTCGTCTGAGTCCCTGTGGCTCTGCTGTGCGTGATCTCGTCCCCGCCGGGGGTGATGGAGAGCCGAGGCCAGGCGGCACCCTCAGGCCTCGTTATCCTGGATATTCAGTGTTTCTACTTTGGTGGTTGCGCTGGGGTGGACATTAATGAAAATACAGACCTTGACCTATGTGCCCACTTTTACACCTCTTTCCCCAGCATGCTTGCCTGGGTCACCCCTTCCTGACTCAGTGAGGCCGTTGATCACTTTGCCACACCCGCTGCCCTGCCTAGGAGTCTGACCTCAGCCATTCCTACTTCGCCTTCACAGTAAATGAGCCTGTTTGCTGCCCAACACAGTGCTCTCTGGGAGGTTCTCCTTCACCTCGGTCTCTTAGGGTCACCCCAGAGGAAGGCAGGGGCCAGCAGCTTTCTTTCGTTGGCTCCTAACAGGATTTCCAAATGATTAATTAGTGCACAAGGTCCAGACTTTACTCTCTGGTCAGCCCTTGGAAAATTGTCACAAGGCTGTGGAAGTTTGTTCAATTAAAATTTGATTGAGCCTAACTGGTTTGGCTCGGTGGATAGAGTGTCAGCCTGTGGACTCAAGGGTCCCAGGTTCGATTCCTGTCAAGGGCATGTACCTTGGTTGCGGGCACATCCCCCATGGGGGATGGGCAGGAGGCAGCTGATCGATGTTTCTCTCTCTTCGATGTTTCTAACTCTCTATCCCTCCCCCTTCCTCTCTGTAAAAAAATCAATAAAATGTATTCTTTTTAAATACTTAAAATTTGATTGAGTTCAGCCACTGTGGCTCAGAGTGTTGACCTGTGAACCAGGAGGTCACGGTTTGATTCCAGGTCAGAGCACATGCCCAGGTTGCATGCTTGATCCCCAGTAGGGGGCGTGCAGGAGGCAACTGATCAGAGATTCTCATCATTGATGTTTCTGTCTCTGCCCCTCTCCCTTTCTCCACTCAATAAAAATATATTTAATACAACAACACTACTCTTTAAAAAATACTGAATTTATTAAGACAATTCCATAAAAGGTGGAGGCAGAGGGTGATAGTCTTTTTATTTCTGCTTTAGGTTGGAAAATTTTTTGCAGGCCAAGTATATTTTCATCTTGCAATACAAAAGAATAAGTGCGTTTCAAAGTAAACAGTATAAACAGTACTCAATGGGAATTTTATTAGTATTTTAAAGTGCAGATTATTAACCCATGAGAATAATTAATTTTAAATAGAAATGTTATGCTAGTTTCAAACTTCCTATGAGCAAATTAAAGTAGATCTCTTCATACTTGGTACATGGCAATACTTTATCTTCGAATGAGTTTTGTTTTTGAATAAAATACAAGTAATGTACGCCTCCTATAATTTGTGGTGACTCATGCCTCCAGTAAGCCCATCTGGCTTCTTTATAGTTTCTTGAATTAGATGAAGTAATGCATGGAAATCGCTCAATGCAGTGTTGAATCAAGGCTAGGCATTATAATATTATTAGTAGATGCTGGTATTTTTTATGGGATCAGTGTTTAATGGCATATGGCTGCCCAAAGAGTAGTAGTAGATTTGAAATAAAATGTAGCCAGAAAATAATATTCTGAGGTATATTGTGAATTAATTCTCTCTGAATATTCTGAACACTTTGACCATTTTAAATGCTTCATACATAAATGATGTAATAGAGAGCAACAATGAAATGTAAGCACTAACATTTAATTCATGCCCACGATTTCAGTTTAATCAAAAAGTCATAATAACTTGCTTGGCCTTATTGCTAATATTATAAGGCTGGGATAAAACTGAGCAATAAATTTCTTAGGAGGAAGCAGTTCTCAGCAAGGCATTAAATTTTGATAAACATATTACAAATTAGAATGTGGTTATATGTTAAATAACCAATGTTACAACCAAAATGAGTTTCTAATGCCTACATTTTTCTTTAAATGAATAGGTAGTCATATCTGTACCTTGGTGCTGAAACAATATCGATATCTTCATGTTTAATATGACACTTAATTGTTGTTGTCGCAGGCAGTGGCTAGAAAGAAATGTTAATAATGTAGAAAAACCTGCTGAATGCCAGGTTCCAAATAAGGCAGCCTGTTCATAC
The DNA here is from genome assembly GCF_963259705.1 of Myotis daubentonii. NCBI lineage: Eukaryota > Metazoa > Chordata > Mammalia > Chiroptera > Vespertilionidae > Myotis > Myotis daubentonii. The sequence continues at coordinate 52,235,628 of NC_081856.1, forward strand.
GGACGCCGGTGCAGTGGTTTACCGAGGACCTGTACGTGCCTTATGTAAGTGAGCTTCTCAGCCACCTGCTCTGCAGAGGAGGGACTTCCCCTAAGGCGAGCCATGCTGTCAGGGGCAAGACCGTGTTTGATGTGAGATTACAGAGTAATAAGCACTCTTATGCCACGATGTTTCTCTGGCTTCGTTCATGAATCATCTCCAGAATTGTTCACTTTGCCTGCATGCCACTTACTGGTCATGGTTAAAAATGAATTCCTGAGTTCTGTTTTGGAATTAGCTTGACTGGCTGTCTTGTCCCTGGTACTCCCATTGCCACCTGCCCCCCCCCACACACACACACAGCATCATTGCTGTATCAGACTGTCTGCCTCCTTGCAGATCTGAAGTGACTGCAGACAAGAACTTGCTCACTCAGCCTTTTCTATCACCTGCCATGTAATCTGTCTTTTTAAAAAATATGTTTTTATTGATTTAAGAGAGAGGAGGGAGAGGGAAAGAGAGACATAGAAACATTAATGATTAGAATCCTGCACATCCCCTACTAGGGATCGAGCACACAACCTGGACATGTGCCCTGATGGGGAATCAAACCGTGACCTTCTGGTTCATAGGTCGATGCTCAACTACTGAGCCATGCTGGTCAGGCAATTCCAAATTTCTCTCAGCGGGGGGCATGCCTTATGTATATGCTTAAATGGAGGGATATATTTTTTAATCAGTGGACAGCGTATGGGAAAAAAATCAAGAGAAGCAAAAGGAGGGAAACACACCCAAAATAGCACCCTCCACCCCCCCAAAAATTCTGTGATTTGTTTTAGAAAAGGGTGATGAGCTAGAAACTTCCCCAGAAATAAGAGCAGATGGAAAGCTGTCCATTGACCGCCTCAGCAACTTTCTACACACATTTTGGCTCATCACGGTCAAATGAACCAAAAAGACATGAATCGATGATACTTGAGTCTCAGAAGCAATCACACAAAACTTTTCAGAGTTCTTTCTGGCCTGTGGTCATCAAGGGAGATGGGCGAACAGTGCCCGCCCTGCTTGTGAGGAGCAGCAGGACAGCATGGCATGGCCCCCGGCTCAGCACCCCCGCCTTTTCTCAGTGTCACGGCCTCTGACGTCACTCATGGAACTTGCGCTCAGGCACACGCGTCTCCCTGTGTCCTCGGATGCAGAAACCTCCGGCAGTAGCTGCTTCCGACACCTCTTCTGTGTGCCGTGCCGTCATCAGAAAGTATGTTGCCTCTGCTCTAGCCGGTTTGGCTCCATGGGCAGAGCGTCAGCCTGTGGACCAAAGGGTCTGGGGATCGATTCCGGTCAAGGGCATGTACCTTGGTTGTTGTAGGCTCCTCCCTGGCCCAGGCCCTGGTCAGGGCTCCTGCAGGAGGCAACCAATCGATGTGTTTCTCTCACCTCGATGTTTCTGTCTTTTCCTCTCTCTTCCACTCTTCCTAAAAATCAATGGAAAAATATCCTTGGGTGAGGATTAACAAACAGAAAATGAAAAGTAGGTTGCCTCTTGGTCCCTGACCTGATCTCCAAAAGTGAGTTTCATTGATGTGCACCATTGCCCCCCCTTTTTATCCAAATAAAATCTTATAAGAAGCCTGAACATGTAAAATCTGTACAGATTCTTTGTTAAAATGTGGCCTCCATATAACCTGAAATCCGCTGCATTCTTTTTGACTCCTGCCCCGGGGTGACGACTCATTTCCTTCACCCATACCTCGCCACCCACACGCCTTCCTGGAGAGCACCCCGAAATCCAGGAGTTGTGCCTTTCTGAGGAGCAGAGTCTGAGACCCACCAGCCAGAAGCCAGCGGCAATCTGATGGTAATGACTTTGCCGTAGGCTTCCTCTGCTTAAGCATCGAGGCAGCGGCAACTCGGGTAACCAGTTCTGGAGCAAAACCCAGTACAGAGTCCAGCCCGTCTCCTTCCTGGCCCCTCAGTGAAGGTAACATTGCCGACCGGGTTAAAGGAGGAGAGACACCTTAGCCAGTGTCTGTCTGTCAGTCTGACCTCCAAGGGTGGTGGTTTGTAAAGAACATGAACTATGGAGTCAGACATACTCAGTGACCTTGGGGAGAATCTATTTCATTCACTCTACAGATCCCCCCCCCCCACAGGCCTTCACAGCACTATTGTGTGTGTCCATGGGTTATGCATATATGCATATAAGTTATTTGGTTAATCTCTTACTGCCTCCCTCCCCCCTTCCCTCTGAGATTCCTCAGTCTGTTCCATGCTTTGGTATCTCTGGATCTATTTTGTTCCTCAGTTTATTCCTTAGATTTCTCATATAAGTGAGATCATGTTAATACTCTTTATTTGCATTTTCCTGCAAATATAATTATACCAGAGTGTGAGGTTTTGATTTAGGATGAGCAGAACGTAACAGCTCCTCCTGAATGAGTGTCATAAGTAGCTTCATGAATATACGGTCAGGTTGTCACCATTGAAGACATCTGTCTCCTCTGGGAATTCCTTTGGCGTTGTTCTGTGAGCCGTAAGAAAAGGAGAGTCTGTTCAAGTTATTCATATCCCAGCTTGACCCCACGTGATCACCCTGCTGGTATCTAGCTGATTTTTGATGGAGAGAAAAGCATCCTTGGTGTGGGCAGCTCCGTACCACCTCATGAACAGTGCCCTGGAGGGTCGTCTAACGGGGAGTCTGCCTGTCCTGGTCCACAACCCTCCTTGCTGCCTCTCTGGGGGAGTGTGTGGTAGGGCAGTGAAGCGTCTGACCGTAGGGGCATACCATTATCCTTATGCTTGAAGATCTGTGACTGACAGGTGAAGTTCTGAGGTCAGTGTCATTGGAGATGGAGAAAAGTAGATGTTTAAGTTTTAAAGAGTGGGATCTGTAGGAGATGATAAAGATTATAACTTATATGGCTCCGAGCCAGCCTTACAAAGAATCTAGATGGTGGTAGGCAAAAAGTGGTTGAGGCCAATATTTTACCATATTTCTCATTTTTATAATTCCCATGTAGGGGCATTTGGGACCCTGGTTGTCCCATCATAACATGCTGCAGCCGATGTGATATGGAGGTCACTTGCTTATACTTTGCTCATGGAAACCAGCAGCTTCCAGCTGGAGTCTCTCTCCCTGGGGGCCTCGCAGTGATAACTCCCAGGTATTTGGTATTGATCTGTTACTAAGCAACTATCCCATGACAAAGCCAAATCCTCTTGGCTGCCTTCCTTGTCAGGCCTCCTCTGTCATCCCTAAACTTTGGGGTGTTTTCTGCATCTCCATTTCTGATGGGAAAGGAGGACGCTATCCATTTGAGACAGACGGTCCCAGAGGGAGTGCTGTCTTGTACTGGAAGGTTCCCCTGGTGCGCTGATGACAGGGCAGACAGACACCAGAGAAGAGAGGCTGCCATCAAAGGCACCAAGTGTAAGTTCAGGGGAAGTGCCCAGCCAACGTGCTCCAGGGACAGTGATCTCCGCTCCCTGCATTAGACTCGCCGGACTCCAGTAAAGCCAGAGGCTATAACAAAGTCTTTTCAAACGAGGTCCTCCGATCACTGTGTGTGGCTGACTTTGATGTCGCCCAACCTTGATCTCCCGGCGTAGCAGCGCCCGAGTTCTGTGAGTTCCCAGTTCCCTGGGGAGACCTCTACAGCGGAGTGTCTTTGTGTAAGTACCCAAGGCAGGAGGATCCTCGTCATCCTCTCCGGTGTGTGCGGAGCTGTCTGCTCCACAGTCGTCCTTGGCTTAGCTGCTGGCCGGAGCCTCATGCCTCTGGTAGAGTCTTGTGCTTCTCCATCCATCCCTTCACTTGCAAGGGAGGAAACAGATGCATGAGCGAGGCCCTTACTCTCACTGCTACATGACTTCTCCTTAAAGCTTTATAACTGACCAGGCTGGTGTGGCTCAGTGGGTTGAGCGTCATCCCATGAACTAAGAGGTCCCAGCTTCGATTCCGGGTCAGGGCACATGCCCAGGTTGAGGGCTTGATCCTCAGTGGGGGACGTGCAGGAGGCAGCTGGTCATTGTGTCTCTCATTGATGTTTCCATCTCTCCCTTCCTCTCTCTCTGAAAATCAATAAAAACACATTGAACGTTTTAAAAAAGCTTTATAAGTGCCTTACGAGAACAGTCGCTAAGTAGATCGAGTGGAGAGGTTTACTAGGTTCAAGAACTCATGTCCCTCTCCCTTCAGCGGGAGCTTTGCTTCATCGGCACCACGTCTGTCACCATGGTCAGGAACACAGATGTCAGAGCCAGGCAGCCCAACTGTGACGCTGGGATCACATGCCCCCCGCTGTGCCATCTTCGACAAGCCACTCCCCATAGTTTAACTTCCTGGGCTGTGAAATGCGGGGTGATGCTAACCTATCTCATAGGGTTGTTATGTGACTGAAAGAGTAAACGCATTTCAGGTGTTTAGGGCGGTGCCTAGCAAGTAGGAAGCACAAAAATTTTCACTGCTGTTACCACTTCGTTCTCTTTGAAAGACAAACTGAGTCTCGAGGAGGAGTTGTGAGTAGCCTGAAGTCATAGCCTTAGCAGCAAAAGGTGAGCCGCGGTCCAGGGCTGGATGGAAGAGACCGCTGGCCACTACAAAATTCAAGAGAAAGGAAACACAAACCAACAAAAACAAAGCCAGCTGCCCTTCTCCCTCGTAGCTAAGTTGTGGCTTGAAACCATGACAACAGCGAAACACTGAGTTTGTAAGCACACATCCCATTTAAACTTATTAGCACAATTAGTCGTCTATTACTTCAATAGGAAGTGATTATTAAACTCATAATTAATGAGACAGAATGGCCTCTAGTTACAATCTAAAGACATCTATGGTCCCCACCGTGGAGGGGCATCTGGCTGCTCTGGGGATGAGGGCATCCCCAGACTCATTAAAAACACAGTCTCCATGGACAGCTGCTGACCTGCAGGGGCAAGACCAATGGGCACTAATGGAAACATTTAATTATTATCATTTTTATAATTTCATTTTAATTAAAAATTTAGACTTTAATTATTAAAATTTAATAAGTTTTAAAATTATTATTTTTTAGTTTCTGACACATTCACAGCTGGCCCCTGCCTTGCTTGGTCAGCTACCCTATTATTTTCAGATTCCACCAACCATGTTTTCAGTAAAAAATGTCACTGGGGAAAAATACATACAAAAATTAACAATATAGGTAGCAAAAGCTAACTTCTATTGAATAACTAACGTGTACAATAACATTTCATGTAACAAATCACTGTGGGTTATCTTTTCAAATTATTCCAATTTTACAAATAATGAAAGGAAGAAATGAACAGATTTGTCCTGTGGTCATTCATAAGTGACAGCTGGCAATATAACCCATGGATAACTGACAATAAAATGCATCCCTTGACCACTGTTTCTGAAAAGCAAGCTTTTTTAGGCTTTATAGTATGTTATATACATGTGAACAGAGCCCCAATGAAGTTGCTGAGGCTCACGATGGAGAAATGACTTCTTAATTATTTAATTGATTCATTAAAGGCTTATTGAGTGACAAATATATACCAGGTACTATTTCAGGTGGTGGAGATAAAACAATGAATAAGACAGGGTCCTACCTGTCATGGAGGGAGATAGGCAATGAACAAGTATATGGAAGAGACCACGTTAGATGCTGATAGATCTTTTGAGAGTGAATTTGGTGTCGTGTTACTCAGTGCCAGATGACCTTGGATTGAGTGCCTGGAGAAGGTGACATTGAAGTTTGGAGAACTGAATGGCAAGGAGGAGCCGGCAGAGATGGGGAGGATAATTCAGGGAGAGGCAAGAGTTAGTACACGGGGATCCGCCAAGAGCAGAAGCCACAAGCTCTGGTCTGAGTCTAAATAAAAGACCATGCCCGTTGGTGATGGGTAGGAAGACTATTACCATGTAGGACCTTACATTCTGACTCTACAAGCTTAACTTCTCCATGAACATTAAAATATCAAATAAAAGAAGTTTAACTTTGTTTTTTATATATAGATTTCATTTTTCTGACTTTTTCCCAATGGGATAATCCTATTTGTATTCTAAAATCATGTGCCTGTGGCATGAGTGGCGTGCCTAGAGAGTGAGGATTGCTTACCTGCCTGGTTCGTTGTTTTCTACAGCCCAGGGAACCACACCTGGACCTAAAAGAGAGGACCCCTCTTCACCCCAAAGTCCTAGACATTTCGTTGGATGTCATTGCTGGGGTGGGTGTTGCGGCAGCTCCTTTAAGGAAGCATGATTCCGTGTTATATATTTAGGAAAATGAATGTTTGGAGAGCAGAAAGCTCTTCTGTAACAGAGATTGACAGCTTTTGACAGACTGCACAGCTCTGCCTCCCCTGCACTGGGGTGTGGCTTCATGGCCAGTTCCAGCCATGGAAGTAGAACAGTGTGATGGGAATATTTCTAAAAGGCTCACAGTGCTCCTTCGCGCTCTTCTCCGCAGCGGCTGGCGACAACCCGAGGGCCACCCAGGAACCATGCGATGCAGAGGGCGGAGCGTTACCAGCCTGCAGTGAGGGGTGAGTACCCGATGCCTGGACTGTTCACCCACATGGTACTGTTACATGAGCAAAAGTAAGAGTCTGTTGTTTTGCCATTATACATCTGTGCATATATTTTACACAAAAATGGGGGGTATTACACGTTGCTAACTAATAACTAATAGGTGGAGAAAATTAAAAATTCCTCTTCTATGAGTAGCTCAAGAAAAATAGAATAGTGGACGGCCGAAGAGGTGGGTGGGGCCCAAAAAGGGTGATTCCGTCTGTGAAAGGGGATGCATTTCATGTGAGCAGAGCCCAGCCTTCTCAGATGTTACTCGAGAAGCTTCGGAGGGGGTCGCTGGAGAGAGTTTGCAGTGATACTGGTCTTTCCCCAGTAATGACGCCTCCAGTATGGGCGCCAGGTAAGTGGGACGACGCTTACAGAAGCGTGTGACACGAGGGTGCGTGGGTTGTCAGACCTGCATGAGATGTCTCATCTCATCAGTGCAAGTGCCGACAGCAGGGAAGCGGCCTGTGGCACACTGCCCTGGATTTCCGTAGGAAGCAGGTCATGAGAACTGTCCTGCGTGTGTGAGAGCTGGGCGTGGGGTGCACGCAGTGGAGCGGCGTGGTCGTTGGGAGGTGGAAATGTGGCGGCTCCAAGCCCAGCAGATGTGGGCAAGTTTATGGAAGTCGGTCACAGGCAGCGTCTTCCTCAGCGGCAGACTCACAGAGCCCCTAACAAATGTGATAAAGAGACAAAACATAAAGGGCCCTAAAATACGTCACCATTATCTGCCATGGATGCGCTTGGTAGCTTTGGTCAGGTCACCGTTCCTCTCGGAGCTCAGATTTAGTCCAAAAGGAGGGGTTAGGCCACAGCCTCATGGGGCGCATGGCCTGTGCAGGGCCACGTGTCTGTCTGCTCTTAGCCCTCCACTCCCAGCCCCTGCGTCACTGGCTCAGGGTCAGCGGGGAGGCTGTGGCCGGCCGGCCCAGGGAAAGGAAGTGAATCACTGCATCTTCACATAATCTCCGTTTAGTACCCACCACAGAACGGAAAATCTTCCTCGAAATTGGCACTGACTGGAGTGAGGCACCTGATGATTAAGGGCAAAGGGAGATAAGCTAGGAAAAGTAATTTAGAATATGATAATACACAGTGAGTATAACCATATCTAAAGCAATTGGGGGCAGGAGTAATCTCGCGGAGATTCAATTGAACTGGACAGAGATGCCATCCGCGTTATGAAAGTGCGTGTTTATGTCTAAAGGATAGGAGCCAGGAGAGAAGTGAAGAATTAGTGAAGGCCAGAAGCCAGTAAGAAGGGGCCATCATGATAGTTCAGCAAAATAATTTCTCCATTTAGAAAATAGAATTTTTGCCCGGCCAGTGTTGCTCAGTGGTTGAGCATTGAGCTATGAATCGGAAAAATCACAGTTCGATTATACTCAGGGGCACGTGCCCAGGTTTTGGCTTGATCCCCCAGTAGGGGGTATGCAGGAGGCAGCTGATCAATGATTCTCTCTCATCATTGATATTTCTCTCCCCCCCCCCTTCCCCTCTGAAATCAATTAAAAAATATATTAAAAAAAGGAAAATAGACTTTTTGTAAAAGCAAATGTAAGAATCTGGCTCATCTTTATGCATCTCTCCCTCCCGTGTGGACCTCCTCCCTGTTATTTAATTGTGGCGCTGTCATAGCATCATGCAGGACACAGGTGTGTGGGGAGTTTTGTAAAGTGGGGTCAGGACAGGCAGGCACTGTTTGAAAATTCTTGGGTGGACAGAACAGTATCGGTGTCTCAGCACTGGCATCTGCTCCTCCATGGAGCATCACTGATGGGACATTTTCTCTGGCTCTTTTTTGTCATCAGACAACAGTTTCTGCAAAAATAATTGGATTTCAAGCTGAGTCAATGGTTTTTTATCAGCAGTGCAAAAGTTAATATTACCTCCTATTCCTATACTTCATTCGCTCTGGTTCTATAAATATATATAAAGTTGTACTAATGTTGGTCATTTCTGCTTTTTTTTCTTCTTTGTAAAATTGCAAGGGAACCTTAGAAGTGGGACTTCATGTGATCCTAAGATATGATCACAGTAGGCTGCTTAATATGTGTGTGCATGTAGAATTGGAGAAGGGGGCAAACTCCTCCTAGGAAACCTGATTTTAGAAAATGGCTGCTGAAGTAGAGACAGCTGGTGGCAGGCTCTGAGGTGGCTGGGAGAGTCAGTATGACGCTGGGGAAAAGCTGGGACCTGAGCTTCTGTGGCTGACGCAGTGTTAGTGCTGGGCGTGGAAGCGTGACCAGTAAGCTGAAGGGCTTTGGGGACATTCTCAGTGGGAACACCCAGGCGTGTGATTCTTACCTTCTTCCTCTCCTGCCCGTTTATCTTTCTTGGCTCTGTCAATAGTCTTTATTAATTTATTCTGTTGGCTTACTTTAGTGAAAATTCATTTATTCCATATAAATGGAGCACCTTTGATAAACATAACTCTTATTGGCAGCTGAGGGTAAAGTAAAATTAGCCACAGGTTCTGCTTTCAAGGAGTTTCGCCTTCCCTTGGGGAAATCGGGTAAAGAATCAAACCATGGGGATTTACCATCATCCCTTACAGAATCTAAGGCCCTGGAGCACCAGGAACTTGTCCAAATTGCCGGGGTCCAGCCCCAGCGGGTCCAGGGGTCCCCAAAGGTGTGGACGGAGTCGGCGAAGAAGGAAGGGCACGGAGACAGCGTTCAGTTGATCAGCAGCCTAGCCAGGATCTCTAGCCAAGTTCTGGTCTCGATCTCCAGAGAGGTTCTGCTTCGGATCTCCAGCGAGGTTCTGTAGCCATGTTCCCTCGCTAGGTTCTCCAGCCAGGTTCTGTCCAGGCTCTCCAGTCAGGTTCAGTGTCCAGGTTCCAGTCAGGTTCTCCTGCCAATCTCTGTAGTCAGGTTCAGTCCAGGATCCCTTGCCATGTTCTCCCGCTAGGCTCTGTCTCTAGGCTCCGAGGCCAGTCCCTGTCCAGGATCCTCCGGCATGCTCTCGCCAGCGAAGTTCTTCTGTCTCTAGAGAACGTTCTGTGTAGGTTCTGTGCCTAGGCTCTGTCTCTCTTGGTCCTGTCTTCCAAGCCCTGTGTCCTTAGTTCTGTGTTCTGAGTTCTGAGTGTTTCTGTCTTGTTACAACTGTATTTATACCAGTTGATTCAATCCTATCAATCTCTATTACAAAGGTTAGGGTGTTTCTTATCTCCATTCCAGGGAGAAAAGATTATGTAGTTTAAGCATGATTGTTCGTAGTTAAAGGGATTAATTACCCACCTGGCACTTAGTTGAGGGGTTTTATTCCCTCCCTAACTTCAGGGGAAAATCCCTACCTGGGGATTCAACCTTTCTCGGAGAGGTGACTTTGGTTAAAACACAGCGCCAAGAAGGTGAGCAAACATATTAAGAACCGTATGCCAAATATGCCAGGTCCCTTGAAACAGCAAGGATGGACCGGCTCCCGGCACCAAATAACAACAAAAGCAGCGGAGTTTTGATTTTAACCCAGGTCTTCTTATTTAAAAACTAGAGACCTGCTTACACGTACGGTTTTTATGTTTGTTTTGTATGATTGAGTTTGTTTAATGTGTTTGTCCTTTCTACTTACTTATACCAAGGTGTGAAAATGATTTAGTTTGCCAATGATTTGAGAAAATTTACGTTTAAGTTGTGCTGAGATTTAGAGCGCAATGATCCTTGCTGATAAATTGTATTCAATTAATAGATGGCATGAGTTGTTGCTGAGAAGAAAGAGAAAGCATGGATTTGTCTAATACATATTAATTACCTACATAATATTTGCACCATGGAGATGATTATTTGTAAACAAATGTCAGCACAGACATTCACTGTGGTGGCCCAAGTGAAAGGGTTGGATGAAGATGGATTAGTAAAGATCGGCAATGATTGATCAAGAGCTAGAGCCAGAGGAGTGAGATAAAAGAGAAGCAGGAAGTGTGTTTCCATTAAGAGGGAGGGAGGAAGGAATGGAGGGAGGGAATGAGGGAGGGAGAGAGAGAGAGAGAAGAGAGAGAGGAGAGAGGGAGGGAGAGAATATGAACAAAGACCCGGGAACACTGGGAGTGTGCGTTCAGGGCTGAATGAGCAGAGAGTGGGATGGGTTAACTCTTCCTCAGAAACCCAGAAAGGCTCCAGAGCAAGCAGAAGTCTCCTTAAAGAAACTAGATCATTTATCTCAAGCAATTCTGAATGTTGATTAAATACCAATGAAAAGCAACAGAAATTGGAAAGATCCAGAAGACATCATGAGGCGCAGGTGGACCAGGGTGAGGTGGGATAGGATCTCAAAGTGAGGGATCCTGGCACTATCTCCACCCCCGGGGAGACAACCTGGGTCCACAGTGTCCATTTGGTGCCCTTTGGGGCAAGCCTGAAGGTAGCCATTGAGGCCCGGCATGGCACACACGGCTCTCCCCTGCTTACGCTTTCAGATCTCGGACTGTCTCATCAGGCCCTGGGAACTGCTGCATGGATGCCTTTTGCGTGGGAGACTGTTATGCAGACATACATACTTACACGCCACCGGCACCCTAATCTCCTTCCCCAAACATGAAGGATTCAAGGCCAGAAATTGTTTTCTCCAACCTTTCCCGCCTGGAGGCGGCTACATGGCTGCAACAGGGATTTGTGAAATGATGGCTTTCTTCCCACGTGAAAAGGAGCCCAGAACAGGGCTCCAGGAAAGCAGTTCTCTGAACAGGACTCACAGGAGGATCAGCTTGGCCTTTCCTCGTGCACACGCGGCCCTGGGGCTCAGCGCAGCGTCACTCCATAAATCTTAGGCTCTTGGGCAAACCTGCTCAGTGCCAACCAGGAGGCCTCCGTGTTCAGTCCCGCAGAACCGAGCGGCACAGCTGGCTGGCTTGCCGCCCACGTGAATGCTGAGCTCTGCCTTCGTCAGAGTCCTCCTGCTGTATCCCCTCCTGTTTGCTTAGTTTCTCACTCAAGTCCCCTCCCCTTAGACTCCTAGCTACTTGAGGGCAGGAATGAGGACCATGGTCAAAATCAAGTAACTGCCCTAGCCGGTGTTGCTCAGTGGATAGCGCATCTGCCTGTGGACTCAAGGGTCCCAGGTTCAATTCATTCTGGTTAAGGACACATACCTCGGATGCAGGCTCAATCCCTGGCCCAGGTCAGGGTGCGTGCAAGAGGCAGCCAATTGATGTGTCTCTCTCACATCAATGTTTCCTGCTCTCTGCCTCTCCCCTCCCTTCCACTCTCTCTAAAAGTTAATGGGAAAATATCCTCGGGTGAGACTTAGCAAACAAAAATAAAGTCACTAATTTTAAATGAAGGTTACTGTTCATTAATGATCCGTTGTGTCACACACACTTTAGATTCAGTGCCCTATTTAAATTGCTCAGAGGAGCTTTTTGGGGTTGGGTTATTATCTTCATATTCAAATAAGGAAACCGAGGCAGGGAGAACTTGTTTGCCTGCATCTCAGTCTCTTGGGTGGTGAGATATGAGAGTTGTGAAGTGAGGTCATTTGTCTCCAGACCAGTTCCTACGACACTGCTCTTCCCCCTCAGAATCAGACACCGCGATGTCCCAGTAACTGTCCCCGCCTCTACATAGGGACAGGACAGATGGTAGTGCTGACGCTGGACAAAGGAGGAAAGATGCTGAGTCCCTTGTTCAGATCTCTCACCTAGCAATACGGCAGGGCTTCACGGGAGAAGCAGGGTTCACTTTGTTGTGTGTCTTTTAAGGATCACATCATGTCTGATAGTTGGTACAGTAATTGTAATAAAGTAAAACAATGGGCCCTGGTGGTGTGGCTCAGTGGTAGGGCATAGGCCCTCAGACTAAAGGGTCACAGATATGAATTCTTGTCAAGGGCTTGTACCTGGGCTGCAGGTTCATTCCCTGACCGATTGGGGCACATGCATAAGGCAATCGAGGCGTCTCTCTTACATCGATGTGTGTGTCTCTCTCCCTCTCACTCTCTCACTGTCTCCCTTACTCTTTACCTCCCTCCCTCTGTCTCTTCTACTCTCTAGTAATGAAAAAAATATCCTCGTGTGAGGATTAACAACAACAACAAAAGTAAAACCATGGTATTTACGTGGTCGGCGTCTGTGACTTCAGCACTTGGGGAAGCTTTGTAGTGTTTATTCAGCGGGAAGGTGACGTCTCCTGTCAGAGCTGCACGCCTGCATCATGGCTCCTGCCTCGCAGAGGGAAGCTCAGTGCAGGGCCTTGGCCCAGCCCAGTGGTCGGCAAACTCATTAGTCAGCAGAGCCAAATATCAACAGCCCGATTGAAATTTCTTTTGAGAGCCAAATTTTTAAAACTTAAACTATATAGGTGGGTACATTGTTATTAACTTAATTAGGGTACTCCCAAGGCTTAGGAAGAGCCACACTCCAGGGGCCAAAGAGCCGCATGTGGCTCACGAGCCACAGTTTGCCGACCACGGGCCCAGCCCATCCGTGAGCATTCACACCTGCGCAGTGTCCACCTGTTGAGCTGCACATTGCGGGTCAGATGACTGCCTCCTCCCCATCCCATCCGCGGGCTTTCTTTCATCCTTTAAGTGGGAGATGAGCATGTGAGCTTTTTTGTGCTGCAAACATAGACGCCTTCGGAGCATTTCCTGGGGAAGGGGAGCATAGACGCGGTGCGGTGGCCGTGGGAGCCAAGGTGTAGACTTGGCGTGATTCCTCCGCTTCTGCTTCAACAGGAACGCTTCCAAGTATATTCTCTCTCTCTGCAATCCCATCGCCTCTCTCCGTAACCTCTCCTGAGCCTCAGCCACCCGGGGCTTTATATTTGAAGCTACCGTTGTTCAGTCAGCTAGTGCTGCTGCTTGCAAATCCAGGATCGCAACGTTTACGAGATTCCCAGAGCTCATCAGGATTGTCGGGTGAGGACATGAGGCTCGGGGGAGAAAAAGGAGTTCCTCGAGGTCCCACAACCTGCCACGCAGAAGACCAAGGACTTGAACCCGTGTCCTCTCCCCACCCCGTCCCCTTAGTAAGTACACGCTCATGAAGTGAGTTGCTTTATGTCTGAGCCACACGTTTCTTATTTATCTAAATATCATAGTGATACCTTCTTTAGGTCCACCGCGGTTACGTACATAGCCTTTTTTAGCTGCCCAATAATAAAGTGAGCTCGTGATCGCTGGTTGGTTTAAAGCCGTGTGGCTGGGAGGGAGCAGGCCCGTCAGCCGGCGCCACTACCTGCATGTCTGTAGTGAGAACCGGAGGAAGAGCCAGGAGCTGGTTGTAGCCTCATGCGAAGCAGCGAAGACACACAGAGGCTGACAAGGAGTCGCGGACAGCTCATAATTACAATGGGCTGAAATGTTTAAGACTAGCTCGTCCACGCCTAGGAGCAAAGGCTGGTCTGATGAAGCGAAGAGAGCTGTCAGTGGCAGCAGGCTGTGCGGAACACAGCGGGACCAGTGTTAGCTGTCGCGCCTTAGTGACTTCCCAGCTCGGAATACACTGGGAGCAGCAAATGCAAGTCTGTGAAGGGCCCGAGGGAAGCGTGGGTCGGGGGCATGCACCCATCAGCTGTGACGGCGAGATCTCCAATGCAGGCAGGTGGCCTGGCACGCCATGCGGACAGGCATCGTTCAGTCTGCTTCCTCTGCTCTGCGTAACATTGTGTGTTCTTTCTAATTTTTTGATTGATTGACTTTAGAGAGAAAGACAAAGGGGGGAGAGAGAGAGGCATCAGTCTGTTGTTCCACATATTTATGGGCTCATTGGTTGATTCTTGTATGTGCCGTGACCGGGGATTGAACCCACAACCTTGGCGTATGGGGACGGAGCTCTCACTTACTGAGCTATTTTGCCATTGTTGCTATAAGCACATAAATAAATGGCATCTTTCTGAAATATGCTGATGTCAACAGAGTGATAAGCTCTGCTTCTGCCTCTGGAGACACCATCTAATGCCTCTTTCCTATTGTTTTTAAATTTTTTATTCTCTGCCTAAGAAAGTCTAAACTGCTGGGTTTATTGAATCATCCAAAAGAGGCAACACATACCACTTGGAAGCAAATATCAGCGGTTAAGTTCAAGATACTAAGAGAAATTCCCCAGGAACCCGGACTAAAAGTCATTTCTTCAATTATAATCGATTGGAATGTCATTGTCAAAACTCACAAAGATGTTTATGATAACGATTCAAGGTAACTGACCCCTCTGGATATGTGACAGGTAACAGGACTCTGCGTGGCCTTCGCCCTGGTCTCTGCCTCCGGTCTGTGCTGCCTCGGGCCAGCCTCCCGGCTGCCAGAGGGAAGGGACTGAGAAGCCAGGCTCTGTCCCTGCAGGCTCAGCCCCCCGAGAGCCTCCAGGAATCTGTAACAAGGTGCCACCTCCTTTGTTTAGCACCCGGGCTTCTCCCTGATCCTTTTTATCGTTTAACTTCCTTTGTCACTTCACCTTCCCTCAGTCACCACGCGCCTGCTCTCCGCATTCCTGACATCAGAGGTTCTCTCCTGCCTGGATTTGTTACCTGCTCAGCGGGTCCCTTCCCTCTCTCTGGTTCCTCCTGCTCATGCAAAGAGGCCAACATCACACATCACCTCCTCCCAGATGTCCCCGTCCTTCTCCAGTTCCTCAGCGTGATTCCAGAGAGACTGGCCTAGTCAGGGGCACACCAAAGACATTCCTTATGTGTGGGTTGAATGAGGAAGTAGATGAATGAACCAATGAAATACATCAGTGATAGTTAACGCAAAATGTAAGATGCATCCAGCTAGGCAAGGGCGTGTTGCAGTGTCCCTAATGGAGCTTTTTCATGTGATGGCAGGAAAGAGAGCAGTATGTATTTTCAGTGCACAGAGTGGTGCGGAAATGTATTTTTGACTGAAGACCTTTTTGTATTAACCTCTTCTAGCAGGTGAGGGGGCCGGGAAATGGGTGACTCAGCCTTCCACACTAATGTGACTTGGAAACAAAGAGAAATCAGGCAATGGGGGCATTAAACTTTATGTTCATTTTACATCTCTCATCAAGCCCAGTGGTATGTCACAGCAGACCTGCTAATAGTGGCTCCTGGAATTTTTAATGTGCGCATGACCCCGGAGCCCTGGAAAGTATTAGGTGCATGGGATAAATGTTGGTTGAACTAACAGATCAGTGAATGGTTGGACAAATTATATTTCTGAGAGACAGATATTAAAGTTATGGCCAAAAGAAAAGGTAACTTGTGAAAAAACACTCACAGGAGTCTAGATATCAAGATACATGGTTCTATTCCTGGCTCTGTCCTTCTCTCTGTCCGTGACCTTGGCTACTTCTGGAAGTCTCTCTCCTTAATGTCTATGACCCCCAGCCTTAATCTTGAATCTTCTTCTGTTAAAAGTTATCATTTCTTAGGGAACATTCATTCCCTCACCCTCTTATTCCATAAAATGTCTCTGAGAGGCTGTCATTGCAAACATTCTTTTTCCAATGTTTCTATATTAATATTTTCAGCCTAGACTCTATGGCTATAATTCACAAAACAAATATTTTTGTGTGCTTGTTATATACCCCCCAAAGTATCTTTGTATGTACAGCATGCAGTCAATAACGTGACCCAGTGGTCCAAGAGAGAAATCTTAGATTTTTTTAAATATGTTTTTTATTGTTTTCAGAGAGGGAGAGAGAGAAACATCAACGATGAGAGCGAATCATTGATCAGCTGCCTCCTGCACACCCACACTGGGGATCGCACTTCCAACCCTGGGCATGTGCCTCAGCCGGGAATCAAACCATGAGCTCCTAGTTCAGAGGTTGACACTAACCACTGAGCATGCCAGCGGGCAGACTTTTCCTAAGTTTTCCTCTTTCTCTCTTGACATTCGATGCACATTACTCTAACGCTGTGCTTCAAATATCATGAAAAGGCACCCCTCTTCTCTAGTCACTGCTCCTGACCTGACTCTGACCTCTATGAACACCCCTCAAGGTCACCGTCACAACACGCCTCTAGCACATCTTTCTGGAGAGCTCTCTCCGCACATGTCCCAGGATAAGGAAAGTAAAGAACTGCACACACCCTCTGCAGCCCCATGGATGCTGCTGAGGAAAGGATGTAAACAGCAAAGGGTATTGGTAGGTGATTAGGGGATATAATTGTCACTACATTCCAGCATGAAGTTTGACTAGAGAATGGGTTTGTACAATGAAAATCACATTTCTACTTTCTGACAGCCCATCCTCTGTGACTTAAAATGTGTAATTATTTATGATAATAACAGGTCGCCCGCCACTGGGAAAAGCATTTGGGTTTAGACGGGGCACATAAAGGAAGAGGCAGACATTCCCGGCATCCTCTTCCCGTGGGCTGCTCTCTGCCTCCTTCCCTGTCACTTAATGGGGGGTGGGCACAGCCCTCCTCTGCCCCCACTGTTGATGGGCAGAGGATAAAGGACTCCAGTGGGGATGACAAATGGCAAGGGCAATTGTAGTTTCCCTACAAATGCAACGCCTTTTATGTTAAGAGCCCATGAATAGATGAAATGCTGCTTTTATGTAAAACGCATCAATTACAAAAAGCCCTGGGTAACTGCTCCTCTAGTTAAACTAAATTTGACTTTGAGAATTAACTGCATTTTCTCTTTTAGTGGATGCTTGGGGGGTAAAGTTTTAATGACCCTTCCAGTGGGGGTGAAAACAATCAGGTATCGGAAGATAAATTGAATAGAGATGCTATTTGGCCTGAAATAGTTTGGCCATGTGTCAGGAAACAACAACGAAAACACAAAACTCACCAACTTGAGTTCTATCGAAAAGCACCTGAACTGGTTATCACCCATTAGTGCATTCACTCATTTCATTAGCCAGCAGTTTAAAAAGATTGAGAAATAAAGTCTATGCAAAGGTGTTAATAACATAAGAACAGCCCTAGCCCTTACTAAATGGTCTGTCATGATTGTGAAGGTCATTTAACATCGAAGCTTATTAGCTTCCTTATATGCCAAATGGAGAAAAAAATCTATTAATGGGAAAAGTACAATTTTTATAGAGCAGTGGTTGGCAAACTGCGGCTCGCGAGCCACATGCGGCTCTTTGGCCCCTTGAGTGTGGCTCTTCCACAAAATACCATGTGCGGGCGTGCATGTACAGTGCAATTGAAACTTCGTGGCCCATGCGCAGAACTCGGTATTTTGTGGAAGAGCCACACTCAAGGGGCCAAAGAGCCGCATGTGGCTCGCGAGCCGAAGTTTGCCGACCACTATTATAGAGAACTTCCAGCTTCTTTCATTCTGCCTGTGAAAAAGAAAACTATATGTATTTAAAATAGAAGAAACAGACACACATTTCTGGACTCCTTGGGCTGCGATTCCGTGATTAGTGAGCGCAGAGGTAGAGATCCCTGTCCCACTGTAAACCACTGTTCACTCCCGTGAGATCAGCGGGCAGGAGAAGCCAAAAGCCTCCTTCTCTGTAGAGAGGAATTCCCTCAGGCATCTGTGGGGGTGAGAACAATCTTGACAAATGGCCAAGTGGGAGCCAAGCTACGGATAAGGTGAAGCAGGCCTAGTGACATCGCTCCATAGCCACATGGTCCTCAAAATTTACATGATCCTGGAAAGATTTCCTAAGAATTATCATCACAGAAGAATTCCCAGTTCGTGGTATGCCTAAGCTTTAGGAGTCTAACAACAGTAGCAAGAGGAAGGAGGAGGAGGGAGAAGCAGGAAGGAGGAAGAAGAAGGAAGAAGATGAGAAGAAGAGGAAGAGGAGGAAGGAGGAGGAGGAGAAGGAGAGGAGGAAAAGGGGGAGGCGGACGAGGACTGTTACTTTCCAGTAAACTATAGGGAATTCTTTATATCAGCTTATAGAGAGTGTTAAATTGTATAGTGGTAGTCATCTCTCTACTTTGTATAATTTAGTGTTTGTCTTCCTTTAAGATCATTAATTTTGTGAGCATTTTGAATATCCAGAAAGACCACATTCTGTTTTGAGAAGGAAGAACACAGTGTTCAAAGGCCAGAGAGTCTGTGGCTGAAGGAAATGTTGAAATCAGGGCAGCCCATTAAAAGTTTATCTGCATTTCATCACGAACAGCCACTTCATCAGAGGCCTCCCTTCTGATTAGCAAGGAAAGTGGAATCTTCCCACATTCTGAGAGGGAAAGAGTGATGTCAAAGGGACTGTGGGAACTGAGCTGTGGGAGAAGTTCATCTGATTGAGAGGACGCCCCGAGGGCCCCCTTTAAGGAATCTCGTTCTGTACTTGGGAGCGAGGATCCCACAAAGGAACCCTGCCCCCTGGAGGGGATGGGATGGGTGGGACTAATGATGGGAGGGGAGTGCCAAATGAGGAAAAGAAACCCATTGATCTAAGGATATTTTCCAGGTTATGCCAGAAACGCCTTTTCACATTTACCTCTTCAAGTAAAGATTGCCTCATTCCTTCACGAAGTGTCAGCTCCAAGGTGGCAGAGATGATACCTTCCACTTTGGTATTTCCACAGCCTAGAACACTGACTGGACGGCAGTGGGTGCTCCGTGCATATTTACGGAATGAACGGAAGCAGTCTTTGAACCGGCTTCGCTTCCCCTGGATTATTCTCACTTTTATTCATCAACCATATGACTCTTAAAAGAGCACCAAGGTGTTGATTTTACAACGTCACCCTCATGTCTAGTCTCAATCAATCTGCTACTCAAAGTGGAACCCCATCCTCTTGGGAATGTCACGACTCAGTTCAGATGATGGCACCCAGGAGATCTTTGTAATTGGGCAAAATAGCTCTGAGAGAAGGAAGATCTTTTTTGTGTTGCTGTTGTAATTTTATGATCTATTTAAAATTTTTTAAATTTTATTTTTAATCATAGTTGACATACAATATATCATCTTCAGGTGAACTGCAGAGCGGTTTGACATGTATATACCAGCAGGGCAGTCACCATCAAGAAGCTTGGTAACCGTCTCCCACAGCACATCGCTACGACGCTATCATTGACTAACTCCCTCTGCTGTACTTCTCATCCCCGAGACATATTTTATGACTGAAGGCTTTTACTACTTGAACCCCTTCCCCTTTCCCACCCCTCCTCCACCCCACTGCTCCCCGGCAACCATCCATTTGTTCTCTGTAGCTATGAGTTTATTTCATTTTGTTCGTTTATTTTAGATCATATAAATGATGTCAAGGTATTTCCTTTTCTCCGTCCAACCTATTTCACTTAACGTAATACTGTAGCCCCATCCTTGTTGTCACCAATGATAAGATTTCACTTTATTAATCATCTATTGATGGACACCGAGGTTGCTTCCATATCTTGGCTATTGTAAACAATGCTGCAATGAACATGGGGGTGCATATATCTTTCCAAATTATTGTTTTTCTTTTCTTTTGATAAATATCCAGGAGTGGAATTGCTGGTTTGTATGGTCATTCTATTTTTAAATTTTTTAGGAATCTCTATACTGCATTCCACAGTGCCTGCACCAACTTACAGTTCTACCAACAGCGAACATCTCACCAACTCTTGTTATTTGTTGTCTTTTTGATAATGGCCTTGCTGACAGGTACCAGGGAGTAGCTTACCTACCAAAGCTCATAGGCTCAGGAATATATGTGCAGTTGAATAAAAATTAAAAGCAAGTAGTGGAGCGAGTTGGCCAATAAATATAACAGGTATCAGAATTAGGTCTCAAAAGAATTGTGTGATCTGATCTATGCCATATGGGATTCAAACATTTGAAAAGAATAGCGACAAAAAGAAGAACACTACGTTACTGAGAGAGTGGTACTGCCGAAAGAACCACCAGCCTGGGTTAAAAAAAAAAGAGAGAGAGAGAGAGGGGAGGGGGGCGGGGGAGAGAGAGATTATTTGAGGTTAAAACCACTCTTTAATCTTTTTGAAATTGGAACCGAGCTAAGAAAGCTTATCGGCCACTCTCTAAGGCCCGTTTCAGATGTGGCTGAGGAATCAGATAACGGGAATGAGTAGTTTTCCTGAGTGCGTGTGATCCGTGTTTCCCTGGTTTTCCTTCTGGACGGGGCTGCTATGCGGCTGCTGTTCCCTTATCTCTGCGGGATCCCGTGATGGAGATGATAACTGGTTCCTGCAGCTCAAGTGCAAAGAGTCACAGCTGCACGTGATACAGAGATGAACTTCTGTGGGGAGGCTTGACAACACAAATCGGTAGGGTATCTGATTATCTGTACGATGAATGGGGGATGGGTGAGTGCCCTTTATGTTTGGCAAGGAAAGTGAGCTAAATATCTGATGACTACAATAGCAACTATAGCTCTAATATATTGGTACATGAGCTGCGCCATATTAAAATTCAGCCCTTTCTTACTCCATCAGCTTACATCGCTCACTAAGAATAGTCCCTGTGGTCTTCCTTTTTCTCCCAGTCTCTCAGCCTTGCCCTGGTCTCACTTGATTCTAAGGTTGACCAAGAGGGTAAGTAGAGATCATCCCTGTAAACGTGTCAGAAGCCTCCATTCATCCCAGCAGGCTCCAGGTTCAGTGTGGAGGCCCCAGCAGGGCATCCTCAGGGATCCTGGCATCAGTTATGGAACCAAATCCCACTGCTACATCCTGTGGTGAAGGGGACTTGGGCGCCATCTAGAGGCTGAAATGAAGAACTTACATACAAGGAGCTGTGTTGAAATCAAAGATCTTGTTCACCTTTCCTTAAACTTTGACCCCAGTTTTGTGTGTGTGTGTGTGTGTGTGTGTTTGTTTGTTTTAAAGAGCACTCACAATGGCTTCCATTTTAAAATGTGCATAATTTAATAGAATTGGTGCCAAGAAAAGTGCTTCTAACATTGTCTGGCACGTACTAAGCACTCAACACATGTTAGAAATTACTAACTGGAACCAAAATTAGGCTATTGGTAGGTAGGCATTTTATTGCTGCTCCGATACCTAAATATTAATGCCAAGCCACGACATGATGATAAAATTTTAATTTTAAAAGTTCTGTCACCAGAATGTGCCTCGAGCTCATCAAGGTCAAGTATTTCCAAAAGATAGCTCTTTGGGATCAGATAGTGCAGTCTCTTAAGAGACATATAAGCAAGTGCCAATCACCATGTAATCACCTTGAATTTGTATTGTAAACACTTACAACGATCAGTTCTAAAGAGTTTCCTTGTAAAGCATTAAATGATATTCACATAATTGCCTCGTTGCAGTGCATTTTGATGGAAGTGGAAAAACACCCCTGGAATCCTTGGAATTGAACGGCGTGCTGATTCTGTTACTATTTCAGGGGGTGCTTGAAATGGGCATGTGTTTATAGCTAATCATAAGAGGAGGGTTTAGTGACCCTCAGTGTTTATTTTTATATCAGGATGCCTTTTTTAGGCTAGTAAAAGTCAGAAATAAAAACGATGATGCTCCAGAGATGCGTTTCAGCCCTTTGAAGGTCAGTGCGGATTTTGAGGCCCGTGCCACAGTTCACAGCGCCCAGTGCCGGGAACCTTGCCTGACAGGTTTGTGGGTGGTGGCTAGTGGATGGATACTAGATGGAAATTAACAGAATAAAACTGATTTCTACTCATTTTTCCCCTTTCTGTTTAGACAATTCACAATGAGTTATTAAAAAGGAAGTAACCGTTGAGAATTTTTCTCAGACTGTATGGAAAAAAATGACCTCTGAGATTAAGTGTGTTAAGAGATGAACCGAGGCGTGCTAAAAATTTCAAGGCTTTATTTGAGCAGAAATCAATTTGAATCGGTCAGCATTCAATCTAGCAGATAGGAAGGCGCTCCGAGGAGCTGTACAGAGTGAAAGACTTTTATAGACAGAAGAGATGGGGAACAAGGAAGTTATTCTAGGCAACACAAGCAGGTCTATTACTGCCAGATCTCTTTCCTTCGGGGTGTCAGGGATCTATCCGGCGATTACCTGGCTTAGTGCTGAGCAGGTGACTCCTGACTGACTGGTTTCTGATTCCATTTTTGCAAGAGCCAAAGCTGTAATTAAGTATCGGTGCGGTGATATGGAGGCTTAGCCTAAGTGATTCCATTTTGGGCCTGTTGTCTTGTTTTTAAACAGTTCTAAATACTGTATATGCCCCTTAATAACATGGGTCCTATGCAAATCACTCCACATCTCTGGGTTTCAGCATTCTCTTCTGCAAAGTAATAATTCTCACGTTTGTATGGCTTTGGGGGAAATAACACGAGGGAAAGTGTGTTCATCAAAGCAAGGGGTATGGGGCATAATAGCAGTGCAGACACATTTACTTAAACAGAGATTCTTGGATGGAAAAATGTTCCCAAAGCCCTAGCCCATGTGCTCAGTGGATAGTGTCGGCCTGCGGACTGAAGGGTGCTGGTTAGATTCCACTCAAGGGCGCGTGCCCCAGTTGTGGGCTTGATTCCCAGTAGAGGACACGCAGGAGGCAGCCGATCAATGATTCTCTCTTATCGTTGGTGTTTCTCTCTCTCTTTCCCTCTCCCTTCCTCTCTGAAATCAATAAAAATATATTTTAAAAAAATGTTCCCGAGGCCAGTCATCCGTTGATAGCCTCACCTGGGGACACGTATCACACAAGGTGGCCGTGCTCTCATGGACAGGACCAAGCTATTGTTTTTTAAAGACTCTCGGGACACACGTGTAAAATCGGTGAAATCGGAATGAGACCAATGGTTTGCATCAGGGCCCGTCTCGGGCTGTGATGTATCATAGTCATGCAAGGTGGGATCTTTGGGGGAAAGGTGGTGAAGGGAAGTGGGGTCTCTGTGTATTATTTCTTACAACTGCATGTTAATCTAAAGTCATTTCCAAGTAAAACGTTTTACACAAAAGGGACTCTTGGGATTGCACGCACTGCTCGACGAGCTGCTGGTCCGTCTAAGGCAGGAGACGAGACTATGAACACGAGGTGAGCCATCCCAGGCAAGTGGTGGTTCCATTAGTGGAATCACAGGGGACGAAAGGAGGTGAGTCACTCGCCTTCAGAAGTTTGTCGGCACAGCTGGGGAGCACAGCCAGCGGGCACTTGTGTTTGGACAGAGAGGGGGACCGCCGTGGATTTAAAACGATCCGATGTGACACCTTACACGACAAAAGCGGCAATTAGTGAGCGATCCCAGCCCGCCAGTCTGTCCCTGTCCAGTGCCCTCAATCACTGGCCTCGTTGTCATGTACTCATTGCTATTCTGTGGCTCTCAGTTGCCACAAACCATTCATTCCTTCATGTTATTTGCTGAGAAAAATAAAGGAGCATCTGAGCGTATGCTCGGTGAGGCGTGTGCAAGTCCTGTGGGCGCGGAGGTTTTAGCCCAGGCGTCAGTCCTTCTCCCGCGGGCACCGCCCACAGGCCCAGCCCCTGTGGCAGTGCCGTCTGCATGTCTAGGGGCCACAGAGCCAATCTGTCCAGATGGAGCTCTTGATGGCCCGTTATTTCTGCTTCTCTTCTGGCCTTCACCCCATCATGTATATTGCATCAGAAATGTTCAGTTACTCAAGCAAAAGTCATAGGAGTCATCTTAATATCTCTGTCTCCTCACCCTTCCTGCACATTTCATCCCCAAATCCCTCCATTCCGTTTCAAAATACAGTCAGTCCACGACTTACTTCCTCCTCACAGCGCTTACCTTGGCCAGGGCCGCTGTCTCTCCAGCCTGCATCTAATTAGTCTCCTTGGATTTCCAGCTTTTCTCTCCCTGGACCATTTTGAAGGAAGGGGGAAGTTATCTTTAATGAATGTAAATTATGTAGTTTTATTTTCCTGCTTAAAAACCTTCGCTATCTCCCCCACTAGTTGGGACTGAAACTCACGGAGCCACGGGCAAGGAGGACGCGGGATCTGGCCCACAGATTCACCTCACATTCGCCCCGATCACCCTCTGCGCACGGCTGGCTCCTCTGATGGGGCAGCTCGCAGAGGACTGTGTTAGTTTTTTAAATGTTTTTATTGATTTTAGAGAGAGAAAGGGAAAGGAACAGAGAGATAGAAACATCAATGAGAGAGGAACATCGTCTATTGGCTGCCTCCTGCACGCCCCACACTGGGGATCTAGCCCGCAATCCGGGCATGTGCCCTGACTGGGAATGGGACCTGCGACCTCTTAGTTTCTGGGTTGATGCTCCACCACTGAGCCACACCGAACGGGCAGAGGACTGTATTGACGACGCTAACTGAGATAGCAAAGCTCCGTTTACATCCGTTGAGTTCTGTCGCTGAGGAAACCCGGGAACGCTCTGTTGTCTGCTGCATGTGACTGTCCATCTGCTGCACTAACATCAGCTCCATGAAGACAGGACTGTCTGTGAGCCACTGCCCCCTGGACACAGCAGCGCCTGGTACCTGTTGGGTATTTGATAAATATTTTAGTGAGTCACACACAGAAAATTCTCAGACCACTGCCTGACACACCATAGCACTAAATAAATTGTCAGCCATTAGTGTACTTTCTATCACTTTTTGTTAGCTGAGTAATTGATTGAACAAATGCAATACATGATTATTTGCAGTTTCCTCATTTGAAAGGGAAGGACATGAACTAAATCATCCTTGACCCCCCCTCCCCTCCCCCATGTATGATTAAATAAATTATACGTTAAAATTGCATGGTGAAAACTTTCAAACACTTGCCCATTTTCCACCTGCTTCCCATAATAAATGTTAATTTGGGGCAGCTCTCTAGATCTTAGACACACATTGAAAAATGGGGGAGGGAGAGGTTATTAATTACTCTGAGACTCAGGCTCCCGAATGTACAGAGGGTAGATAGCAAGCCTGAGTCCTGGGTGGGTCCTGAGGTTTAGGTGGAGAGAGTGCTAACCTGCCGCGTGCTCGCTTGCTTCCACTTGAGCTACGTCCTCCGGGAGTTTGGGAGTGGTAGGAGGACAGGGTTACCTGGCAAAATGAAAAACATCTTCACGAGTCTAAAAATTTAAGAATAAAAGAGCTACCTACGTGCCACAGCGGTTCCCATTAGGAGCTAGTTGGTGAGATGTTGGCGAGGAGAGCGGGAGGAGCGTGGGGGAGCGAGATTGTGAGGAAGCTCTTCCTGAGAAAGAATGTGCTCCAAGAATTAATCGTCGTCAAATGAATTAAAGCTCGTGAACGTTGGTTTAGTTTCTGGACTGTAGTTTCTTTATTTGTGAGATGGCCTTGCTAAATCCTAAAATGTGAGCATGTCTAACACGGTTCCTGACCAATGATGCTCAATAATTGATAGTTTATTTTCCTTTCCACTGGCTTACATCTAAGAGTGTCTGTTCAAGAGAGCCCTTTGTCACAGTGATAGTCTAACAAAATGCACTCACACACACACAGGAGATGGTCTGAGAAATAATCCCCTCTGGTTTAGAGATGACAAAACTCTATTGATTTCTTCCCTTTGACCCTCTCTGTAATAACACATTCACGAGACAGGGAAATACTATCTATATATATCTATATATCCATATCTATATCTATATATCTATATCTATATATCTATATCTAATCTATCTATTTTATTTTTCCTTATTGGAGGACAAAGTTCAAAGAGCCCAGCAAGGTAAACCATTCCAATTCCTGAGACTCTGAAGGTCAGTGGTCAAGTTTAATTGCATCATTGGCAATTGAGATCCATGTTTCACAGAAAACATACATAAAAAAGGTTGTGTTGCTGCTTTCGGATGAAAATGATACATAGTCACTAAGCTCCTCTTCTTCTATCTAATGCAGAGCTTAAAATATAATTGGACTCACCAGATGTGCATTGAATTAAATATATAAATTCCTAAATGGAATATTTTTACACAGATTTTTTAAAAATTAAAATCTGCCCAGCGCTCAGTGCTGTGCATCAACCCATGAACCAGGAGGTCATGGTTTGATTCCCAGTCAGGGCACATATCCCAGTTGTGGGCTTGATCCCCAGTAGGGGCAGTAGGAGGCATGCAGGAGGCAGAAGATCAATGATTTTCTCATCATTGATGTTTCTATCTTCATCTCCCTCTTCCTTTCTCTGAAATCAATTAAAAAACAGCATATACAGTTTTTTTAAAAAAGAAGGTAATGGGGGGATTTGGAGTATTTTAGGAAGTGGTGGGAAACTTGGAGGTTCTAAGCCTACAGTGTGTGGTGCAGTTGTGGGGAGGTAGGGACCTAGCCGAGAGCTGGGGGAAGAGACCACGGGACTGTGCCAGACGAGCA
Organism: Myotis daubentonii; assembly: GCF_963259705.1. Taxonomy (NCBI): domain Eukaryota; kingdom Metazoa; phylum Chordata; class Mammalia; order Chiroptera; family Vespertilionidae; genus Myotis; species Myotis daubentonii. Next base: position 52,262,235 of record NC_081856.1, read on the forward strand.
GGGTGATGTTGGCTTTGAAAGGTGCCCAGGTAGTGTGCTCCACCCCCGGGAAGAAGTGATATTCCAAGGCGATATTCTTTAGGGGACACTACGCATATGGCACAAAGCCCTGACTCTGAGTTAGCCGTTCAGTAGGGCAAGGCCCCCACTTAGAGAGGCTCACTCAGGCTCCTTCGCACTGCACGGCGCTCACACGGTTATTTCAGCACACGGTACATGTTCTACAGTGAAAACCACACAGTTCTCTGGTAATCTGGTAGCTACAGAACACTATCAGGCCATATTTAATTTCTCCTGCCAAGGAGGTAATAACCCATAATATCTCTGTGCCTAAAGGAATGGAAGACTAGTGTGTGCCTCTGGGTCAGCGGTTCTCAACCTGTGGGTCGCGACCCCTTTGGGGGTCGAACGACCCTTTCACAGGGGTCGCCTAAGACCATCGGAAAACACATATATAATTACATATTGTTTTTGTGATTAATCACTATGTTTTAATTATGTTCAATCTGTAACAATGAAATTGGGGGTCACCACAACATGAGGAACTGTATTAAAGGGTCGTGGCGTTAGGAAGGCTGAGAACCACTGCTCTAGGTCTCAGAAGTCACGTGCGGCCAAAGCCAGTCTCATCCCAATTTCTCTACACCGGAAACTGGTCTTCTTGTTCCACTCAAGTTCCTACTTAATGTCACAGATCTATTTTAATTGTCATTTAAGACGTATCTCAAGTTGTAATTTTGTTTCTTTCCACGCCAAATCCTTTTCAGTAACTTTTTGCAATTTTGCCTTACTGTATTGTTATGCATCAAAGCGATACAGGAGCTGCTGTATGGTGGACGTATGGAAATGAGCACACACTGACAGAAGCAGAAACAGAACCCACCCGGGGCCAGGTTATTAAGACAATGACGGGAAGTGCTTACTTTCTGATTTTCTTCTCAAACGTGTTCTTTCCGGAATGGACCCACATTCTCTAATTATCGTTTCACCCGTCCTCTTCCTGTTAACATCCCATGGCGAGCGTTTGCCATGACATTAAACATTAGATGAAGACACTTTCCCTGGCTATTCTCATTTCTGCCTCCCTCGCCTCAAAGTGACAGTGACCTCACCGGCCAGAAAATTCCAGACGGATCGATGAAGATGTTTCTGGGAGAGGCTGACCTACCTGAGATCAGGCGTTACATCTCGGTTTGGTGTTATAGGCCTTTAGCATGAGTGACCGCTGGGGCCTGTGGTTTTTCTCTTTAACGCTGCTGGCTTCACGTTTCTGAAAAGCTCCTCTTTTCCTGGCCTGTTGAAAAGAGGGGCTTTGAATAAACCTTTGCACCCTGCCTATTTTAGCTTTCGTTGGAGGTAAACCTCTTAAATGAGTTATAATTAATACAGCATTTTTCTTCCTCCCCCAATGCCATAAAAGGCATCTATTTTCCTCAGTCACGTCTGTGACATCCACATTTTCTGCAAAATGCCATTCATCCTTCCTTTCCACCTCACATGTAATTCTGGATTAGTTTCCTGGGCTCTTGTTTGGGCTTTTCTAATGAGACAATGAGTTACGTTTGCAAATGCCCATTTAACCAGACTTGCTTGGTAATGACACCTTGTGGGTAGTTAGCCCACAATTGTCTTTTTTAAAGTGTTATTTATGTGTTAGATGTTGGTTGCTGCGCAGTCTCCTTGCTAATTGTGTCACAGTCTCTTTCAGGGGAGGCGCGCTCTTGTATTCTTTATCAGCGTTCCCTGTGGAGCTCCGGCGGAAGTTTTGGTAAAGAAATAAGCTAACATTTGTAGAAGCCACTGGAATTCATGGCGAAGCACCCCGGGGGTTACATGTGACTGGGACTTAGAGGCCAGAGTTCAAGTCTGTTTTACACCTGCTAGAATTTTTCTGGCCTCAGTTCCTCCTTATGTTTTTTTAAAAAAGAATAAAACCTACACTTAGAATGATGTAAAGATCACCAGAGACACTGAACTTGAAAAGAAAGAGCTTTGCCAATTGTAGAGAGAGACAGGGAAGTGAGGGGGGTGATTTTGCTCTGCAGGCTGAGCAGGGCCTCTGAGGGAGAGCAAGGACGGGTCCGCATTTTGTTTCCATTCTGTGCCTGGGCACTACGTCCTTTCTGGGCGCACATTCGTGGAGCGGGAAGTGAGGGGGGAGCAGGGTCTAGGCAAGTCCTTCCTTCCCCCCAGCATGCTTTTCTCTGCCTTGCCCCCCACCCCCCAGTCTTCTCTTTCTGTATCGATGCTCGGGAATGTTGATAAGCTTACTCTGTTTTGCAGTATTTTGATGGTCTCTAGCATAATTATATTTTTAAATTTTGATAATGTTATCAGCATATTATGCAACATTCTCTTCTCACTCCACACCATTTGATGCTTTCTTCAACTAATGTAACCTGGCCAAACCAACCGGCATACCTGTGCGTGTAGAAATGGCCTCAGAAAATATTTCACTTGAATCAAGTATGTGGAGCAGGAAGTGAATGACGAGTGGGCTTGCCTTTTTCATGGTGACGTGTCTTAATCACCAGCGCCCTCCTCGGGTGTTTGTAATCCTTCATTTTATTCCAGTCGAACCATTCTTTAGATTTTATCACCAAAAGTGGGGTGGGAGTGTCCGTGACTAATCAGGAAAGCTGGATTAGTGGGGTTTACTAGAAACGAAGCCAGTTTTAATCAAACCGCTGAACGGAGTCGTTAGGAAGAGGCTTCTGGAGGGGACGAGATTTATGTTTCCAGCCACAGTGCCGTCTGAGTTCTCTCAATGAAGATAAATGAATGACTCCGTCATCTCAAGGCGTAGTCTCTTCAACCAACACACTGTCTGCTCTATGATTTGTGATGGTTTTTCCCGGAAAAAAACTAACTGAGATATATCATGGCTGTCAGATCCTGGTATCCCTGTGGCCTTGGCGAACAGACGATTGCGCGGCTTTCATTATCTTTGTGTTACGGATAATGGGTAATAATCCAGCTTACGGCCCCCCAAGGAGAACTTCTCGGACCCCAGGAAAGGCTTCAGACTCACTGTGTGCACATTAAACTCTCCCTGCCCTCCCAACATGCCCAGAGTCAAATAACAATCACTTTACTTTCAAAATCAAGAATCAATTTTGCAGAGTTCCCTGGTTGAAAAGGATACCTTTATCTGTGATCCCATCTGACTCTTGAGGAATTTAATTCTCCATTTTTCACAGTTTTGTTGGGAGCACTCTAGGATCCACTGGGGCCCATTGTATACCCCAGGCGGCCTCCCAGGGCTCGTCTTTCTTTCTCATTTCAGACTCCAGATACGTGTCCTTTATTCTCTTTTTCTCCACGTCAGCACGTCCCCATCTGCCCTTGGGGTTAGGGAGGAGCCAGGCTATTCTCCCATGGGCCCTGGAAGAGGTTGATCTCCAGAACATGCTGGTTGAGTTTTCTTTCAGGGGTGCTGACCCCCAGCTTCCCACAAGGCACCAGTAGTTTATACAAGCAAGTACGAGAGTGATCTTACTGGTGAAGGCACAGGCAGACTTCTGGGAGGCTGAGCGGCCCGGCTCTAGGGGTTGCCTGTGGACGTCTGATGCCCATACCCGGGAGTCTTGGGGCCAATGAGGCTTCACACAGTGGGAAGGCAGGAAGACACGCACGCTACGGGAGCTGCGCCTGAGCACAGTGCTGTGGCTGGGAGGGTGGGCGAGATCCACGCAATCCAGACTGAGCACCAGGGTCATGACGGGAAAGCCTACTCTTCACATCACAGGGAATGTCAGTTACATGAGTGGTGACTTCATTCATTCCATCTGACATCACCAATATATGTGCTGCTCTATCTCGCAAGTCAGCAGACAATCCCAGTTTATATGGTCTCATGTGATCACTGCAAGTCTCCAGCGCTAGCTTATAGATTTAGAATAAGGACCATGTCATATTATCAGTGCCTAGTACGGTACCTGAAACATACTCTACTTGTTGAATAAATGCACATGAAATTCTTCTTAACTTCTGCAGTTTAATATGCGTGCAACTCAAATCCCATCAGCCCAACATTCCCATAGCTATCTCCTTGGCCATGTGCTTTCCAGTCTTACTACATTAATATAATTCAGATTCTGTTACATTATATGACTAATTATATTTAGATGATGAATGGGATGGTACCTCTGGACAACTTCTCATCTAAATGTAGTTCATTCTCTGTAACAAGGAGTTCTGCATCAGTGATGTCTTTTTAATGCCAGATAAAATATATATTTATGCAATTACTGCTGTAGAAAAATTGTAACCTTTCTTCTATTAATATAAAATTAGATACTAAAAGCCCCTTATTTAAGACTCATGAGTTACAGATAACAACCCATCCAGTGATCAAGGCCCATTGCTCTCAGAAATTTAATTAAAAATAAGTGGATATCACTGGTTCCAACTCCTACTTCCATATTTTAAAAATACGAGTTAATTAAATCACTAGGTCATCTTGGGAATTATGTCATTTTATAAACAACATTAAACTTGTCATCTGCAAGCTTTTCCTCAAGCTCAGCTGACGCCCTCAAAAGTCCAGCACTTCATGTGCATTGCTAGTAAATTCGCCAAAAACAACCTGTAGGAAACAAGAAGAATATACCATGATTCTAGTGATATTGGGCTTGCAGCTACACCTGCTTGAGAAAGCAGAGGGAATTTTGTGTTTCAAAAGCACGATGCGAATTCCTTAACAGGTTAATTAAGAGGCCAGTGATCCTGAGACCAGGGAATCAATTCATTTTCCTGACCCCATCATTAAGTACACAGTGCGGGGCTGGGGCAGAAGTAGGTTTGCAGTTGTGTGTGAAAGATAGAATTTGTTATTTATTAATTACTAGAGGCCCGGTGCACGGTTTCGTGCACTGGTGGGTCTTTCAGCCTGGCCTGTACCCTCTTGCAATCTGGGACCCCCTCGGGGTATGTTGGAGAGCTGGTTTTGGCCCAATCCCTGCAGGCCAGGCCGAGGGACTCCACAGGACTCTAGTATGCATATAAAATCTTTGGTTAATCTCTTCCCGCCCTCCCCTCTCCCCGCTTCCCTTTGAGATTCATCAGTCTGTTCCATGTTTCCATGCCTGTGTGTTGAGTATCTGCCCCCGGTGGTCATTGTGCATCATAGCTACCGGCGGTCAGCTGGTTGGCTGGTCGCTTAGGCTTTTATATATAGAGATTGTTATTTTCCATACAAAACACTGTGAACCTCCAGTTGCCCAAGCTTGTATTTTCCTTCCTTGGACCTCAGTTTCTCTTCCACAGGAGTAGCTACACAGTAGGTTAGTTGTTCCCGATCTTTCCTTCATGTACAGGTTATGTGATTGTGTGTGTTTGCATGTGTTTAAAATCAATGTTCTGAAGCTACTGTGCGCCAGTCAAACTGCATGAACCAGTCGCTCTGTGGGTTTCTGAGGGACATTCAGACATTGACCTTTGATCTTTCCTGACACATACAAAATAGCTCATATTGAGTTTGACAATGAAAGTTGAGAACCACTTAGCTGGATGACCTGCAAAGACGTGTTGGACTTGGTTACCCTAGTTTCATCTTAGTTTTTATTTAAATCATTTTTCACTTTTCAGTTACACTTGGTTACTCTAGCTTTAAAACCATGGTAATGCCTATGCCACTAGATTTTAATAAATTAATTGAAATAAAGCTTGCAAAATACATATGAGAAAATAAAATATTATATGCCATCACATGATTAAGATTATTCTAAAACCTCAAATAAACTTTTATGAGCAAATTGGAGAAATTGATATCCAGATGCTTGCATATGTGTGACATTCATTGAATTTGATTTATTCTTTTATTCAGCCATCAATTCAGTTATTCATCTAAATACTAAGCCACTAATGCAGCAAGTAACGCCATTGAGGATGGCACTGTGCAATGAACGAGACGCAGGATAATAGAATAATGGAGGACATATGAGAGAACAAATAAACAGTCTTTAATCGTGTGATAATCAGTATCATGCAGTCAGCAGAGATGCTGCGGAAAGGTCAGAGAGGGTCTGGAACGGGCAGGAGGTGTCTGGGAAGAGGTGACAACGAAGAGAATTTCAAGGAATGAGTGGGCCTTAGCCCCGGAGAGAAAGGTCCTTCCTTCTTCCTTCCTTCCTTCCTTCCTTCCTTCCTTCCTTCCTTCCTTCCTTCCTTCCTTCCTTCCTTCCTTCCTTCCTTCCTTCCTTTCTTCCTTCCTCCTTCCTTCCATCCTATCAATGCTGACAGCGCTTATCTGTGATTAGGTTTTCTTACAGCCTTGACGAGCCGGGGGAATGTGTCTCCTGCATACGCTTTCTGAACTGATTCCTGGGTTACCTGAATATCTCAACCAAGTCCTTAATTGTGGGGAAGATACAGCTTGAGTGAAAGAAGATAGGACTTAGGTTGATTTGCGATGGGGACAAAATTATGCCTGCCTGTCCCTCCAGATCTACCTGCCTTATTGTTCCGTTGTCCAATGTATGTTGAATGGTTCACTCCCTTCAGTATTCTCTATTTCCCCGTCTTCACTCATTTAGACATCTATCAGGTATTTCATTGGGTTTTTACAGTACGCCCACTGATGCTCTTGTGTCAAGGTGGTATGGAGATAGCAAATGAGAGAAAGAAGAAATAATATTGTGAAAAATAATAATGCAAATAAGGTTTGCAGCCCCGGTTCATTGAATTTGTCCTCACTCTCTCTTGATTTTCAAAGGAAAGTATTGTATTGACATCATTTTACATGGGTAACGTTCAGAGCAATGTCATCCAACTTTAAATATACAGATTGAGAGATATAAACCCAGGAATTTTGTCTTCATATCTCAAGAAACAACTGTCAACTATGGTGGCTGGAGAAGACTTTCCGGGTGAAATGGAAGTTCGAAGACTCCGGAACAGTTGTCTGAGATATCGATAGGTGACTCTAAGGATAACTAAACCATCGCAGAAGGGGACTCATCTGTGCAATGAGTCCTGAGTTACACTATTGACTTGAGCAGCTAGACAGCGACAACCCCACAAAGGTAGGCTGCAAACCCCCCCAAGATCAGACTAAGGCCTACACCCTGTCCTGTAGGCGAAGGGAAGCCACAGAGAATACTCCCCTTCATAGCTCTGCCTCAAGGGAGCCCGGGGCGGGGACAGAGGGATGAGACGTCTGAGGAGAGTTCCAGTTTTTCAGCATAGAGGTTATGTCTACACACTGCGGTGAAACTTCTTGCCTTTTTTTTTTTCTTTATTCCTGGGAGCTGGGTGCTCTGGATTTCCCTGTAGACGCCGGTGCAGGGCTGGGTGTTTAGAGGACTTGCCATGGTTATTGTTGCCATGGCGACTGCCTTCTTGATACTCACTTGCTCTCACATCTGTGGGTGTTTTGTTGATGACCATCGGAGAGAAGCATCCCTGCTGGAGGCTAGCCGGTGAAGAGGGGCTCGCTCCCCACTCAGAGAAGGCAGCACTCACCAGACCCACTGACCCACCGGGAAGCTTCCGCAGCATTGCTCTTCCTCTCATCACACAAGCTGGCGTTGGCATCGGCTGCCAGTGGAAGAAGTCATGGTTTGGGATGAAAAATGGAAATGGAAAGAAAATGGGAGAGTGGACGGGATTAGTGGCCGCCATGTCAGGAATTCCTGGTGTGTGTGTGTGTCGCTCTCTCAGTGGGATAGCCGAGCGACATCTCTCTTATTCAGAGTTTCTCCAAGGCCAGCGTTTCCTGGCGCGCATTCTCTCACGTACAGCACTTTGGGTCTGGGCTAGGGGTGGGACCAGTGAGAGTGCCAGTCCTCACAGTGACCCCTCACAGTGACCCCTCACAGTGACCCCTCACAGTGAACCCTCACAGTGAACCCTCACAGTGACCCCTCACAGTGACCCCTCACAGTGACCCCTCACAGTGAACCCTCACAGTGAACCCTCACAGTGAACCCTCACAGTGACTCCTCACAGTGACCCCTCACAGTGACCCCTCACAGTGACCCCTCACAGTGACCCCTCACAGTGACTCCTCACAGTGACCCCTCACAGTGACCCCTCACAGTGACCCCTCACGACACAGCAGCGCACGGCGAGGTCCGGTCCGGAAGGCTAGGTGGTCACCCCGCCCAGGCCATTTGTGTTTGGGGGAGGGAGGGCGATGATGAAGGTGGGTTCCTAGACAAGGACTTGGGGACGCTGGCACTTGTCCAAGGAAGGCAGGATTCAGCGAAGAAAATGATTTGCCAGGATGGAGCACTTTACCAGCGGACTTGGCTGGCCTTTGGAGACCAGAGGCTTCTAGAATTGGGCTTTAAGCGATGAATCTGTGCTGTGGTGCCAACACCCATTGGAAGAGAGAGGAGAAACTGGGATCCAGGAAGAAAAAAGAGCAAAGGGGCTGACTGTGTGTCTGGGAGCTGAGGAACTGGTCGGTGCCTGGAGCTGAGAAAGACAGTGGTGCCTGGTGCTCCCACCACACTGTCCTGCCGTCCCCAGATCCCACTCCCACATCGCTAGTGGAGGGGCGTGTCCAGTGCGGTGCTAGCCTTAGGAAGGACAGTTGGGCAAGCAAAGGCTAGGAGCGTCCTATGACTAAGCTAGACTCGCCGGTGTCACCCCAACGGGCCAAGACTCTCTCACCCACGTCTTTGTGTCCTCAGCATGCAGAACAGGGTCTGACTCAGGGAGACACAGCTGGGCGAGTGAGGAAGGGATAGATGGATGGCCACCTTGCACCAGGAAGTAGGGAGATGGTACGAAGGGCGGGGCCACATCAAGTGTGCAAGCAGCAGGAATTAGTGGCTATTGGTCATGGTTTAAAAAGAAAGCACCATCCATTTTCTGACAGTTTGTTATTTCATAGTTACCTGGAAGGAGTTTCAAAGAAACTGCCTGTAAGAGAGCGATTCTGAAAATCCCACGTAATAGAGCATGATGGCCACAGGCTGGACTCTAGACAAATCCAGGGAGCAGGGGGTTAGCCCAGATGGAGGTGGGTGGTGGCCAAGCAGCGAGCCAGGCGTACCCTCCCCCCCGCCCCCCCGCACCTGCGGCCCCACCTGTGTACATTGACTAAGCACCAGCTCCGGAATCTGACCGGGGGGGTCAAAGGCCGGTCCCACACGGCACTGCTGTGCACGCTTGGAGAAGTGACTTAACTCTGTGTGTCAGCCGCGTGGCTCTGTGATGGAGACGGTGCTAGTATGTAACGTTAAGGTTATTATGAGAAGAAAATAATGACTTTGAGTGGTGCCGTTGTTACCCATTCAGAGCCAGAACCCGAAGGGCTCACCCAAGGCTCAGAGTGAGCGAGTGGCGGAGACGGGGTGCGGACCCCAGTGACAGCTGCAGTATCTGTGTCTTCACTGCTTCCCAGGCCTTCTCTCTGGGGATTAGTGCAGGTCAGTGTCTGCTGTTCATATTTCTATAACCTTCTCCCGTCCAGTGGGGATCAGCTGTGTTCTGGCAAATAGTGAGGTTAGAGAACAGCGTTGCCGCAGCTGCTGATACCGTTGCTGCTATTGAAAATAGTGGCCACTATGACTTGCTCACTCTGTACTGTGCCTTTGCTGCGCATTTTACTTGACCATGTCACTTTATTACATAGTATCTAGTACAGCATAGTATCTCATTTAAATGGTCACAATGAAAACAATCCCAGCCATGACAAGGACCTGCTGATCCTCCTGTTACAGTGCATTGTACACTCTGAGCTCGTTTCATCCTCTCGAAGGCCCTGTAAGGAGGCACTTTGCTGTCCGCGGTTTATAAGTGAGAAACTGGGACACAGAAAGGTTTGGCGACTTGCCCACAGCACACAGCGAGTGAAGGCAGAGATGGGGGGCCTCACGGCAGCGTGGGTCAGAGTGCATACGCTCCATCCTCATCTGGAATCGAGAGGGAACGGGGCTCTGAACGGGCTCAACCACACGTCCAAGGGCGCAGCCAGTCGGGGATGAGTTATTAGAGGCGTTTAAAAGCGGCACCCGTTACTCACTGAGTGAAGGACTTGGTTCATTAATTGCCTCAACTGGGCACAGTGTGCAGAACGGCAGAGTGCAGCGAAGAGCCACCCCTTGTCCATTCACTGTGTTCTCTCTTCAGCGGATGCACTGTGAGCCCTGGCGGTGGGCTGCGCCCGGGGGCTGGCTCAGCAGACCCTGTAGGGTGCATGATGGACGTGCCCCTGTCCCCCTCCTTTCTGGACACTCCACAAGTGACTCTGGGTCAGCGAGTGCCGTGCACAGCTGCGCACAGCTGCTCTGGGGGACACGCAGGGGCTGGATCTAACCAGGGACCCAGGAAAGGCCGGCTGGAAGGAGGAACTGTGACAGGAGCCCTTCAGAATCGATCTTTGTCTACAGGTGACATAAGGACGTGGGTTAAAACTTAAGTTTGGGGAAACAAGTGAGCCTTCTCCATAAGTGTAACGACTGCAGTTGCTGGCACTGTATTTTCTGGGCTGAGTAGAGTGAGGAGATAATAAAATGCGAAGATTGGAACATCCATCCTCCTGCCACTTTTAAATTAGTTAAATAATTACCCTGGAAAATAATCTGTTTCAATGGGTTTATTTTATTATTGAAATATGGTTGCTTAATGCAATTACTGCAGCCAGGTCATATAACTCACTGTGATTGCTAATTCAATGAGTATAACATCTTATTTGTACAGAGATATATTTGTAGACCTAAAGGAATTCTGTTCTTTTACATCATAGGCCCTTCTTAATGGATGTTGTTATTGTTGTTTTAATGCAAGGGGGTCATCTCAGACCTCTGGCCACACATGCAGGGCAGACGGAAGGAGGTGAGGTTTTAGGCCGGAGACCAGGTAGGAGCATCGGACAGTCAGCGCGAGGAAATGAGGAGCCGGATGGAGGCAGGTTGGAAACGGAAAACAGGGCTCCTCTCCGCAGTGCTCAGAGTAAATCACGGGTTCATTATGCATGAAGTGGAGAAACAATTGAAAAGAATCATGGAGAACCTCGGATGGCCTTAGAATTAGACACTTAATAACTGAGCTAAGTTATCTTCTCCTTTTAGCTTCTTGTTTTCTCCTGCTTATAGACTCTTATGGACCTTTAGCTTCACCTCTTCGTAGCACAGACACACACTTTCACACACAAACACATACATACACCACACGTGTGTGGCTTACTTTGACTTTTAGACCCTGCACACCCTAAGGGCAGAATGTCGGTCTGTTTTCCTCTGCCCTTCTCTCCAAAACTCAGGCCCTACAGAGCTCCTGCCGAAATGACACAGAACTGAGCCCTGTCCACTAGCTCGTGTCCTTCGTCCACTGCCTCACGTTGTCATCACAACCATCGGAACAAACGCAGTAATCCCCCAGCTTCGTGCATGGAGTGACGCGGAAGAGGAAGTGTGAAATGCCTGTCCCAAGGTCACGGTTAGTAATAGTAGAGTAAGGATTTTACCCTAGAGTTGTCTGAGTTCAAATACAGCATGGCAGGAGGCTTTCCCTAGTTTCCCAGAATAATATGTGCGTGACACAAATCCACGAGTGAAAAAGGGTTGCATGGAACTTAACAACTGGCAGTTCTTATTTTATGCCGTGTTTGTTATGGACTGTGAGTCACATTTTGTTTTGCCTTTAACCTATCATGTCTTCTCCATCTCTAGAGAGCACCAAGAATGGGACCCCATGTGTGTCTTCTACTTCCGTTCAGCTCACTGTCCGTCTCTGTCATGTTTTCTCATCTCCCATCATCTTGAACAGAGATGCTAGCAATCTCTCCCATTTATTCCTCACTCTTTTCTTAAAGGCGGTGATTTCTCCACGCTCATTCACTCCCACTAGGGACAGGAGGGAAGTCCAAATAATTGCCTTGGAAATCTGATATATAATAACAATAATAGTATAGTGTTTGCAACAGTTTAATTTTGCGGCACAAATCTTATTACAAGTTTCTAAGTAGCAGCCACTAAGTTTACTGTTTTAGAACAGAAAGTTCTTCCTAAGAGAAATATGGCTCATGCACAAATGAGCAAAGGGATATTTATGGAGCTGAATAAATGAACACAGATTGGATACATATTGAAAATGTTGACCTTTAAATGACAAAGCAAGACCACGTGGTCACGAAACGGCACAAGGACAAGAAAATCACCGAAACGGGTTGCAAAGCCACGATCCATCAAGTGGCGTATGCAGGAAATATAGATCCTCTCGGAGAAAATGGATAGTTCTCAATAAAACTCCATCTGGCTTGCCGGGGCCTATCCTAGATCACTTTTATTCATCCCATCTCGAAGCTACCAGCTTGAGGCGGCCTGCATGGGAGCGCACAGAGGGGTTTGCAGGCTGTGGGCCCATAGCCACGCCCTGTGTACAAACTCCCATGAAACCCTTGTTCTGTCTCCTGATATCCCTGCCCACCTGCTTCTCACTGAGGGCGGCTTCTTGGGTCTCTTAGAATCACAAGAAATGAGACTTTTTGGAAACATTGCACCTTCAACACCCGGCTCCGAACTGCTCTTCGAGTGTGAATGGTTTGGCGTCCACATTCCGAGAACTCAGACGGGTCCTCTGAATGCCAGGCAGCCAGGAGTCCCAGCCCCACCTCACGTCTCAGAGACGCTTCGCCCAGGTTGTAAAGTGGAAAGACTTTCTTGTCGGTCACTTGGAACAGGAAAGCAAATTTCCATGACAGTGTCCCCTGTCCATTGCCTTGACTTTTCTTGGACAGCTGCTTGTATGCTTCTGTCCGGGCAGCAGTTCTCTAGAATGTATTCGTCTTGCCTAACTGAGATTTTATGCCTGTGGAGAACTGCCATAAAATGCAGATTTAGCCCCAGCCGGTTTGGCTCAGTGGATAGAGCGTCAGCCTGTGGACAGAAGGATCCCAGGTTCGATTCCGGTCAAGGGCATATGCCCGGGTTGCGGGCTTGATTCCATTACAGGGTGTGCAGAAGGCAGACGATCAATGATTCTCTCTCATCATAGATGTCTCTAACTCTCTCTCCCTCTCCCTTCCTGTCTGAAATCAATAAAAAAATATTTTAAAAATGCAGATATATTTTCCAAGTATAGATTTACAGTAACTTGATAGGTGAGTTTATGGAATAGCCAGAGGGGCAGTTTCATGTCACAGAGAGTATAGTTTCGTACCATCTTAAGATGTTTTAAATTCTAGCTTAGCCTCCTCCTGCTTATCTGACCCTAGGAAAGCTGAATCAGATATTGTTAAAATGCCTTCCAACTATTCTCCATGCTGCAGTCAAAAAGTAATCGTAATTAAGTGTTCGACTGTGTTCTAACATATACTTCTTTCCATTTTTTCATATATTTCCTGAATTTCTCTCTCAGTAACTTTCCCCTTGGGTTCATCCTATGTTCATTAAGTGCTTACAGGGATTTACTAAGTATGCAGAATTTAGAGGAATGAATGATGGTGTTACAATGTCTTTTGCACGTGTCCATTCTGTTAGTGTGTGTTGGGTAGGAGGGGAAATGTGTGAATATTCAGAAAGAAAAGACAGAGTTCAAGTCTGCAGTCGGGATTTGCTCAGTTTCCGTCTTCAGCTCGGGTGCGGGTGTCAGTCCATTCCAGTTCAGATTCTCTCTGCTCCTGCGTTACACTGCGGGATCTAATGGAGGGATAATGATTTGCATTCGGGGTGGCAATTTTGAGATCAAATATGGAAATAGACTTTGTCCTTTGCAGTTTGGCCCTGGTGTGGGGCCATGGGTCATCATAATTTGTTCTTTTTGCTCTGTTGCTTTAATCGGCATTCTACACTCAGAAGGTAATGGAATGACATATCAATTAGGACTTTTGTGGATAGAAACAGTATCAGGAAAGAGGTAGACTAACGGTTTCTTGAAAGCACCATTGGATACGTGGAATTATTGTCATCAATTGCAAGATGCTGAACACTTGCAAATAACAAAGATGCCTCTTCTGTGAGGTGGTGGAGCCAAGCTTCGAGGATAATCCTGGGGGTGTGGATTGTAAAGAACCATCCAGGGCTGCTGTCTATCCAGTGGCTCTGACCCAAGGCACCCCGAAGTGGCATAAATATTAGATGGTGACAAATAATACTGACATTTCGTCAGAAGCAGGACATGACTCAGACCAGCAGCTTGGCAGAGATGAGCCCCGTGTGGGTGACAGATGGCTCGAGTCTGGCAGGGTGCTGCACCACGTGGACTTCCATCCATCACAGGATATTTAAAAACAACGCAGAACTCAAAACACCCAACACTCAACATTGGTGACAGAGATGGAACCTGAGAAAAAGCAAGTCAGAGGCAGGAACTGAGAGAGCCTGACATGGAAAACGGGGACTCTCATTTCATTGTAGGATTCCCATTTTTCACCATTCTCACACTCCATTAGTCAGAAGTACATGTTTCTGATCCTTTGGGTAAAATCACAGAAAGAGAGAGTGTTGGGAGAGTCAGTGGTTGAAGTTGTGACCTGAACCCAGAGCCTGATCATCAAAGGTTTAGACATGACCTCGGCATTCTTTATACACACGTATGCACAGCGGACCATGGAGCAGCATGGCTTAGTTCACTGTTGTTTCATTATAACATTGATGAGGCCTAGGAACTGAACTGTCTATAGCAATTGGCCCTGGGTAAGGTTGGTTTCATTATGCCATTTCACTTAAAGTCATAGACAATGTTAAGGATGATGTTAATGAGGACTTACTCTACATATGTACAGATGTCCCTGTCTTCCTTCACACTGTCACCTCTACACAAAGGATGTCTTGTCTTTGGGCACATGCAGCACCCATCTTGTAGGAGAACGATTATATTTATTAGGAGAATAAATGAGTAAAAAAATAAATGGATGAAAAAATGCATTAAGAGTCGTGGCATGTTCTCTAAGGAAATTTGAAACTAATATTTTATAATTCTACTGTACCCTCTTTGGGTACACATACAACATATTAGGAGGTTGCTAATCCATTCATGGAGAGGCAGTATACAGAAAACAAGCTGGGAGAGTTAAGTACTATAATTCTCATGTTGCCTCTGGGTAAAGGACAGCTCAGAAGAGAGAAATAGCTGGCACAGGTCCGAGTCTCAGGTCCACTGTTCTTCTCACTCTTCCCACTGCCAGTGACAGTGGGCGGAATACCCTGTGCCCACCCATCCGCAGTCTGCAGAGTGAGGTTGCAAAGCAATTCCTGATGCTCGAATGATGCAAATGGCTCCATCTGCTGTCTGACAGCCTCGGCCTAAATGGCCAGTAGCTCGGGAGCGTTATGTATCTATTTCGTGTTTTCATTTTGGAACAGGATTTTTTTCTCACCTTTATTTCTCTTTATATCGTCTGGGGAAATGCTTATTCTTCTTAACATCTGAGTGTAATTTGATTCTTAACTGAAACAAGTCCCAAAGAGGAGCTTGTAGGCACTAAGAAGGAACGCAAACAAAGGCCAGGAAATTCACAGGTAAGTATGGGTGTGACTACACCATCTAACATCTCCTTTTATGTTAATTCCTGAAAAGTAGACACTTTAGTCCTGGTTTTATCTCTCATAACCATTTAATACAGACATTGAAAAAAATTATGGCGTCTTTCTGAATTTCCCCCCCTGTAAGCCAACGCCTATGTCAGGTTCTTGAACACCATCTCATATGGAAAAGGCACACAATTCCTGAATTCCTCTTTTTGTCTGGAACACCCTGGCACCCGAGAAAATACAGAAATGAGAGTAAATGCCGAGAACACTCAGTGACACAGACCTCACCGTGAAGCCTGCGTCAGTCATTACTAGCCCTCACTGTGGAGAGAGATTTTCTCCTTCAGGCTGGAATTAGGAACTTTCACTCCCATTCATAAAATCAGAAAAACTGTTTCCTGCACAGATTGAGATAACATGTGATTTAGTCTGTACAATTCATGGACACATGCGCTTACAGATGTCTCCCCAAATTAGAGGTGATTAAAAGTGTGTGTGTATGTGTGTGTGGCTGTGTGTGTTCTGGGGGAATTACTTTCTGCAGAGGTTTGGGTTATTTCTATAGCGCATGAAAACATGGGCATCATTCTACAGGTGACCTAAATGAGGTCACCTAAATGAGGTCTGAGCTGCTGGGACCCAGGAAATGCGACCTTTAGCTTCATCTCCGCTGCCATCTAACTGCATGATTTGGATGAGAGCATGACTTTCTCAATGGTCACATGTTCCGCGCATTTAATATGGATGGACCAGGCAGATCATTTATGTGATTTCCTCTGACTGAGTATCATTATTCTGTTCAATACAATCAAAAGCTTTTCTATGACAGAAACAAACTAGTAAAAACCTAATGAAGTCTCAAGGCTGCTGGGATACAAGGCTGAGGGAACGAAGATGAACTCCAATCTGGTCCCTCAGTCGTTTTCAGAAAACGCTCCCCCCCAGTAACAGCTCATGAGAAAGGCTGGCGTTGACTTCAGAAAGACTCGGTACGAAAATACTGCCCGGTGATGAGAAACCTTTGCAGATCACTCCAGACACCTGTCCTGTAAATCTCTGACAACTTGGTAAAGTGCAGAATGGCATCATTGCATCTAATGCACGTCACCTCCAATGTTCCATCAGTGAGAGGAGCATGCAGCATGGCACTGACATTTAAGTTAAGTAGTTACTGGGCACACATATGTACCTAGGAATCTGGACACAGGATTCAAATGAGCATCCAGTGTTCTCTCCCCGACTCATAAAATGCTCCTTTAACAAACCCACGGAGGAGGGCTGTGTGCTTTGGATGAACATGTGTTCCGTTTAGTTCAGGAAACCCATGGAGCTTCTGCTACGTGCTCCATATTGTACCCATCACAGAGGGACGATGTTCAGAAGTCAGCAAGGCCTTCCTCTCCCGGAAAAGAGTGCTCAGCTCCCAAACGCTCCTTCCTTCCAGCCATTTTATTTCAGTGCCATAGGTTGATTCCCACTTACTTACATGGTTATCGGTTGGTCTTGAGAAGTGATCACCTCATAGTCTAGGTCTCAATATCCATGGAAAGAAAGAACCCGACATTTAATAGTATTTATTGGCTACTTAACCAGTTATACTGATGGAACATGAGGTGCCCTAGACCATGGGTTGTATTTAGTGTCTTGAACGAACTGACATGGGTCATGATACTGCTAACTGACTAGTTATATAAGAAACATTGTCTTTCGTATTCATTAGTTTTTATTTAAAGTATTTTTACATACAATTATTTTTAAGTTTTTTATTTGCTCATCCAGCAAACACTGAGATGTAGGCAGAACAGGAACTTGGCTTCTCTTGATATGAGACTCATCAAGTCAGTGGCTGAAGGTCAGTGGTTGTAGGTCGTCGGTATTGCTGTGCAGCAGGGGTAGGCTTCCGTCTAAAGCCCTCCTCTTTATTGTCCTCCTAGTCAAATGCTTGTCCTGCTTCGGAATCTGAGCAACTCCAAGGGAGATGTTCAGAACTCAGGACGGTGTATTATGTGACGGAATAACCCATAATGTGCCCAGAGTTCACCAGGCTCCAATCCCTGCGGCTCCACATTGAAACGAGCTGTGAACTTCTTGTTAAATTGAAAGGATCTGCATGTTTTATGCCTCCAGTGACTTTACTGCTCACTAGAGATTTGCCATATTAAAAAAGCACCGAAATTACTTCTATCAATTAACGATATTATACTTAAAGTTTGGGTAAATTAGTGAGTGGTGTGTGGAGCTACTGTGGGAAACGTCCGCACTGAGTATGAAAATGAGCCAAGTCCTGTACCTGTGTAGGTGGGAAAGGCACGTCTGCATCCACAATAAACTGTGCTGCTGAGGGCGGTAGTGAGGACGGTGCCGATGAAGACTTCGCAGGCCCATTTGAAGAAACGGAGGATGCGGAGTTCCAGGATGTAGTCCCTGCCTCACATCTAGCCATTGGTGCAGGAAGTAAACCAACCCCGAATTCTGACATCACATGCTAAGAACAGCAAGGCTGAGCCCCGCACGCCACTGGAGTGCAGATAAGGGGCTCTACCCCATGCAGAAATGAGGCCAGTGAAGAATTCTGGGAGAGCAAGGTGCTTGACCTGAATCTCAAAGCTTATTAGAACTTACTCAGCCAAGAAGTGCGTGGGGATCCGCGAAAACAAGCTTTGAAACGCATGCTGCCACAAGGAATTATGGAGAAATGACGGGGCAATGGAAAACAAGCAAGTAGTTTTATTTGAGTAGAGTTCATGGTATAAAAGAAAGAATGGAAGGCAGTTAAAGGTCTTACGTAATACACCAGGCAGGCCAGGTGGGTCTCTGCCCCCTCGGGCTGTTACATGCATGAATCGCCAGGGTAGCAGAGACTGAAGTTTCATTCAAGCTCCATCAAAGCAGGTGAATATAAATATGCCACCTCTAACTATTATCATTAATTTATTGGAAACATATTCTGTTGAAGACCGGGTGGATGGTAATGCAGGTGATGCCTTGTCCCACTTGATTCTTGCAGCAGGACTATAACAGGTACAATCCGCTAATGTCACAGAGCAAGAGAGGCAGACATGTCAGCTGAGATGCCCAGGGTCATACATCCTGTGCTGGAGCCAAGAATTCCTATGAATTTTTCAGTCACTTCACATGTCATTCTCTTAATTACCACATCCTTCTGCCCAAGAGTTATCTTGCTTCTGACTTTTAATGTCTCAAATTTTATCTTTGACTGAAGTCTCTTGGCTTATATAAAAAAACTAATCATATTTCAGAAACTGTTGAATCTCTCTGCATTTTATGGAACCCCTGGGCATGATATGAACAAATTATCCTATGTAGCAAACATCACTGTAAATGAGTGACTTACTCTAAGAGACCAGTGACATTTATTTGAACAAAAATAGCTGGTATAGTGATTAAATTGTTGGCGTTAAACTAGGTTACAAAAGATCCCTCACCCTAATAATTCATTAGACTCTACTTCAAATAAGGTTGTTTTCAAAATTATTGTTTAGAAATAATAATTCAAACACATCTTTCTCTCCTGATATTGTAATTGAACCCTTATACTTATTAGCAGTGGAAAGGTTACATTTATTTATAGTTGTAGTCATAAAAAAACAACCCCATGGAACACCACACTTTCAGCCACTTGATATTCTCAGTAATTCTAAGGAAACTGACTCAGAAAACGAAATGGCTTGCCCGAGGGCATTGAAATCCTGGTCTTTTAACTCGAAGTCATTAGCTCACTGAATCACATGTGAATTACGAAAGGTTTTCTCAGTAAACTTCCTATTGGATAGACTTCTTGCTGGTGTTCTGTGGACACAGTAAAATGAATTGACTTAAAGTCAATTCTTGTGTTCAGATTTCTGGTCTGACCTTTGCAGGTATAAGACTTGGAGCGAGTTACTTGAATTCTTTGACCCAGAGTTCCTTCCATTTAAAAGTGAGGTTAAAAATAAAGTGCGCATTTAATATTACATTTGGGCCACAATAAAGTTAAGAAGTTAGTAACCGTTTTTGTGAAATTTAAGTTTAAGCATAGTCTTAACAATAAATGAATGCGTTCCTTAATAAAGCTTTTGTTTTTAGAAGCAGGTTGTCATAGTCTCTGTTTTTCTAGTGAGGAGCCATGTGTTGATGATGTTGCTAGTGCGAGAGCCCGCCGCAGTAAACACATGTGGGAAATTGCTGAAATGATTTAGTTGGTTTTTACAAGTAAACTTTGAGTCACTTTCATCTTTAGGGTTTTAGTGCGCCTTGAGGCCAAATTCTAGAGATGAAGAAGGGATTTTTTTCCCCTTTCTATTTTCAGTATCTTAGAGCCCAACAAAGTTTTTTCTGATGAAAAGAAGTGATGCCAACTAGAAACTTGGGTTTACAAAATGGAATGAAAAGCCCTGGAAATGGAAAATGTGTATGAAGTTATAGCATATTTCCTCTTTCTCAATTTCTTTAAAAGTGATGGATTCTTTAAAGCAAATGTGGACACAATGCATTATAATATTTATTGCATAAGTAGAAATAACTGTATTAAAGCAATAGCAAACAGACCGGGGTATATAAGTGGATATGTACCTTGGTAAAGCTCTTGTATCACATACAAAGTGGCATATTATTCATGGCAATTGATAATAAGCTAAGCATGCCTATTGTAATCCATATACTGTCCATTAAGTAAAGAAAACTATAAAATCAGTATTCAAAAAAAATCAGAGGGGGAGATAAAAGGAATACATAAACAAACAAATTAATACTTGATTTATCCAACCAAAGACAAGAGAGGGGAAAAAAACAGCAAACAAATTGGTAACAAATAACATGATAAACTTAAAACCAACTATAGCTATGCATATACATTACATGTAAACAAACTAAACTTCCCAGTTGAAAAGCAGAGACCATCAGACTGGAAAAAATGTAAAACTCACAATTTACATTTTACAACAGATACGTTTTAAATATAAAGAACCAGCGAGTAAACTAAAAGAATAGAAATGATGAAGTAGAATGATGAAAAAAACAATATAAATTTCACTCAGGAAACGGAGGGTGAGGAAAGATCTCCCAACTCATTCTATGAGACTGACATACGCATAAAACCAAAGACAGTGCATTTCAAGGAAATAAAATTACAGGCCAATATCTTTTTAATTCAAATGCCCTAGCCAGAGTATTAGCAAATCAAATTCAGCAATATGTGAGAAGGAATAATACACTGGGACTGAATGGGGCTTCTCCTGGCATGGCTTCACTTTCAGAAACCACCCAGGTAACCAACCACACCAACAGCAGGCAGATACATCCTACAGGCGGGCAGGGCTGAGACCTGACTTGGAAGAGTCAGAAAAGACGTTCTGAAGTGACCAGTGTACTGTGTTGTCTCATTGAAGGTTAGGTCATCAGGGTTTGCATTTTGGAAAACTTGAACTATGGACTTAGGACCTATGTATTGGCCTTATGTAAATTTACCTTAATAATCATCCCTATTCACCAATACATGCTGTGGCATATTCTTTACTATTTAGGATTGTCTTTTCATAGAATGAACACTCTACTCAATTTCATAAACTCTTTATATGAGGCTGTTTTCTCTGTATAATAAAAGAGTGCGTTCACCCCCCACCCCCAAGATTTGTTAATTTCTCTGAGCCTTAATTGTTTTGTTCTGCAAATTGGGTAAAACTGTCAGGAACCACCTGGTTGCACAAGGGCAATGTCAAGCGTTATAACTGAAGCCACTGCTCTGTGCTCCTCTTGCCCGGCTACACTCGGGTGCAGCGGCCATGGACTTGCAAACGCTGTGCCTGAGAGTGAGAGCTGCCCACTAATCACTCACGGCCGCCTCGGAATCTTATCCTTCCAGCAGCCCTCTCGGTTAGAGTACCGGCTTATACTAAGGATTATTAGTATTGGGGTCTTGGTCCTTATTAGAGTCCCACTTTATAGTAATATTTTTGTGGCTATCTCTCCTCTTTGAATTCCCCTCTGCTAAAATACCGTGGCATTTGGAGTTTGAAAGCACTAAGTTATGCACTTGCAGTGTCTTATGATCTTTCTGTTTTCCCTTCTGTATTGTTTCTCAATTACAGTGGACATTCAGTCTTACCGTGTGTTTAGTCTCAGGGGTACAGTGGAGTGGGTACACATTTATATCATTTACGAAGTGATCCCCTGGTAAGCTAGTACTTGCTGGCACTGTACATATTATCACAATATAATTGACTGTTACCTGAGCTGTCCTGTAATCCTCGTGACTGTTCCGTAACTACCAATTTGTACTTCTTGATTCCATCACCTTTTTCCACCCAGCCCCCAGCCCCTCCCATCTGGCACCCCTCACCCGTTCTCCTCTGTGGTCTTTGGAAGGACCTGTGTGTGTGGTAAGAAACAGTCTGCCCGATGGAGAGGCAGACTCCTGGGGTCCCGCTCCAGCTCCGTAGACTCGCCAGCCCCGCCTCGGGGATGTTTGTTCACATCTAGGAATCTTCCAGCCGTGCGTGTGGACAAGGAGGTTCTCTTAGATACTCTGTGAGCTGGGCTGCCGTTCAGCCCTGAGACTTCACCGACACACCAGCCCCTGGGGAGCCTTTCTTACCGGCTGTCAAGAGGCCCGCAGCAGCCCTGGAACTCTGCCGGGGTCATTACCTCTCCTCAGTGGCTGATTCTCTCCCAGGGGGCCCATTGGCTCTGGGGCAGCCGTGTGCACGGGGATATGCTTCAGGGGGAGAATTGGATCAAGAAGCCCACGATTCCCATGAGGACAAAAATCACCTTCCTTTTGACCTTGAGAATTGTTTACTCCTATATTTAAAATTAGTAATAAGAGATCAATTTCAATTGAGTCTCCATCGTTTGCCTTCTCAGAGAAGCAAATTTACTTGATCGATAGAAGGAATAAGCTGGTTTAGAAAATGCCAAATTCTCCTAGCATTGACAAGTGCCCATGTTTGGAAGTTCAAGGGAGAGCCAGTCAAGTCAGCTGGCCATAAGTCTGTGCAGTTTGTGAGATACACTACCAATGGGCATGGTCCTGAGAAATCACCTTTGTTCCCCCCCCCCAACTGTCCATCATGTGCAGGAGCATCCCTCAGCAGGTGAAACCCCCCCCCGAACTGTCCATCATGTGCAGGAGCATCCCTCAGCAGGTGAAACCCCCCCCCAACTGTCCATCATGTGCAGGAGCATCCCTCAGCAGGTGGGAAAGAACTGGAAACAACAGCTGAGTCAGGAGAGCAGGTAGAGTCCCACACAGGGAAAGATCAGAGCCCATAACGGCCCGAGAGCAGCATCAGGTCAGCTCAGTAACACTCCTCCTGTTGTAAGAACTTGCCCTTTCTTCAGAAAGCATTCACACACACAGACACACAGGCACACACAGACACAGACACACACAGACACAGACACACACAGGCACAGACACACACACACAGGCACACACACAGGCGTGCACACACACAGGCACAGGCACACACAGGCACAGACACACAGGCACACACACAGGCACACACACAGAGAGACACACACACAGACACACAAACACACACAGGCACACACACAGACACACACAGACACACAGGCACAGGCAGAGTGCTGACATTTGTAATACAGTCTCAAATGGGCCTCACCGGTGGTTCCACATTACTTCTTTTTTTTTAAAATATATTTTTATTAATTTTTTACAGAGAGGAAGGGAGAGAGATAGAGAGTCAGAAACATCGATGAGAGAGAAACATTGATCAGCCGCCTCCTGCACATCCCCCACCAGGGATGTGCCCGCAACCCAGGCACATGCCCCCAACCGGAATCGAACCTGGGACCCCTCAGTCCGCAGGCCGACGCTCTATCCACTGAGCCAAACTGGCTTCGGCCCACATTACTTCTTGACTGCCCAGCATCGCTCTTTCACTGAGCGGTTGGCTGGAGCCATCTTACTGGCTTGTGAAAGTCAATTGTTACATTTTCTGGAATGTGGCCAACTGGATGTTTCACATAGCCATTATTAAAAATGTAATTATAGCCTGGCCGGTGTGGCTCAGTGGTTGAGCATCGGCCTATGAACCAGGAGGTCATGATTTGATTCCTGGTCAGGGCACGTGCCTGGGTTGCGGGCTTGATCCCCAGTAGGGGGAGAGCAGGAGGCATCCAATCAATGATTCTCTCTCATTGCTGTTTCTCTCTTTCTCCCTTTCCCTTCCTCTCTGAAATAAATAAAAAATATATTTTAAAAAAGTAATTATCTACACTTACAGTTACATGAATTTTAACATGTGAATACAGAGATCAACATGGAAGTTTATCACTTCCTAAGTATTCCATTGCATTTCACTTTTATCTATCCAGGGGTGGGCAAACTTTTTGACTTGAAGGCCACAATGGGTTCTTAAACTGGACCGGAGGGCCGGAACAAAAGCATGGATGGAGTGTTTGTGTGAACTAATTCACACAAATTCAAAGTAAACATCATTACATAAAAGGGTACGGTCTTTTTTTTTTAAGTTTTATTCATTTCAAACGGGCCGGATCCAGCCTGCAGGCCATAGTTTGCCCATGGCTGACTATACGGTTGAGTGCCCATCTGGTGGGAAAGTGATTGGCCTCTTCCTCTCTAACAGGAAAAAGCAATCTCCACGCCAAAGCCCGCTTCCGCCAGCTGTCCTGTGGCTGAGCCATCGCGGGGACAGAGTTCTTGCTCTGAGCTAACACTCTCCCAGGACCAAGTAGCGTGTTTATCGCTGTCAGGTCGCCGGACCCAGCCCCCGCGCTCTGAGCCTCCTGCGGGCAGCCTCTGACCTGCTCCCCCTGGACCAGAAATTCCGTTTCTTTGTTATGGGGTGAGGCCACAACATTAGTAACAAAGAAACAGAATTTCCGGAGGATAAGGCCCAGAAATCAGGATTTCAAAAAGATTCCCAGGTGATTCTAATGTGCAGCCGAGGTTGAGAACCACTGCATTAGTCTTTTCCAGTCTGTCTCCTGGCCTCTTCTGACGGCTCGTGCTCAGCGCGCGGCTCCCCGGCACTGCTCCAGGATGGAGACGCGGCAGATGACCAGAGCGCCGTCCAGGCATCCGCGCCTGTGACCAGGGGGGCATCTCCCATCTCAAAGGGCAAAGGAAGTCCACAGTGCGCGGGCAGAGACGGTTAAAGAGAAACAAAACATCCCACACATCCCCAGACTCAACACAGAGCGACTGACGATCACGGCAGTTACTGCTCTTACAACACGTGGCAGTTTGTTGGTGAAATCCCACCATCACCGTGAAAAGACCACATTTACTCAGATCCACATCCAGTAAGAAAGGAAGGTCAGCTTTGCTTCCCCGGAGCACTGAGCAGGAACAAGAGACTACCACCCAGGCAGGTCACACAGCATAGCTGCCCAGACCTGGGACGTGGGGGTGTCATCATCAAAGCAGGCGGCCACCCAGTGGCCTGTCAGCATCGTCAGCCACCCCCAGCCACGCCCCTGGGACCTGGTGCTTAATGAGTTGCATGATGTTATCTCTGACATCGTGTCCCGTAAGGAGAGCGATTGAGGACTTCCTCAGCCATTACATCACCCACTACCTGAGTGGTCACTCCCCCCACAGAAACAGCCTGTGTGACCCAGAGGGCACGCGTTCTATGAGTGAACGAGGGTGTGGCCATCAGTTTTGCAAATGGTCTGTCCTAGAACACTCGTGGCGCGCTCCCGCAGCCCTCGAGGTGGCCGGGCCTGGTGTGTGTGTGTCAGTGGGTGTATGGCCATTTTCGCGAATGTGATTGACAAGGTTGCTGTTGCTAGAAATGGCAAGAGTTGAGGTTGACATGCCGTTTATATTTTAACCGGACTCCAGTGAAGACAAACACAATTCTCATATTCCCCCTTTCGTCATGTAGGACAGTTTCTCAGGTTAGAGAGCGGCAGACATGGACTGATTGTGCGCATGGGAAGTGCGGGGGAGAGGCCGTCTCTCCTCTCTCCGGCGGGTGACGTGTGTAATTCACATCCTTTGCATTTGAGGTCTCTTGGTGCCAGGCCAGCACACGAGACACAAGGTTGCTTCCCATCAGGCTCTGCTCACCTTGGCCGCTCTCACCTGCATTTTCTGACACTCTTCAACCCTAGCATTACTGCTGCCCAGTTCCTGAGCCAGACCACTGGGTCGGGGGCCTAGAATCCCCTTGCCTGTCACTTTCTCCTTTCCTCCTGGAAATGTAGCTCCCATAAGCCAGCTCACCACTGCTGGCCACATGGGATTGAGCGTGTGTGTGTGTGTGTGTGTGTGTGTGTGTGTGTTTCATTGACTTATTCTGCCATAGAGTAATACCCCAGACTTGTCAGGATTAGTATTTAAAGTGCAGACTGCTCTCCTGGATTATCTCTGCCTCGATCATAAGATCATAAGGGTTCTCCTTAGAGCCTAATAAAAGGGTGTTCACATAATTACCATGACACTCCAGTCAGCATAGAACCCTCCTAAACTGGAAAGGACCAGCAAAAAGGAGGTGACTCTGCAACTAATTACAATAGTTACTCCTTGCTCCTCATGTGTAGCCAGGACTGAAATACGTATTTCTGAACGTGCTGTGAAATTCCAATAGTCCAGCTATAGTGCCGATCCCTCTCGCTCTCTCCCAGGCCGTCCTTGCCCACATGTTAACTGTACGTAGCGTCGCACACACATGCTGCAGTCCTGCTATGAGACACGATTCTGACCCATACGGTGTTGGCCCTCCAACTAAAGACAAAGCGCCTGTGCCCTAAAGCCATCATAGCCGTGTGCGATGGATGACTCAGACCACGTGTGGTTCTGCCGTGCCCTCTCTACGTGGGAACTGAACGTCAGCCTTTTCTCTTTTCCTTCTGTATGTGCTTTACTTCCCTAAGCAGGGACCCAGTGCCCGAGTCCCTTGCCTCCTCCTCAGCCTGTGCTGTGGGTCCCGCTGCTTTCACTGCTCCCCTCGGGGCCCGCACACAGACGCCACCTTCCTGCTGTCGGGAAGGAGGCTCTGGCACAGGGCATCTCTCTTTGTAATCAGGGCACACCCAGTGCCTTCAGTTGTGCGGAACTGAAATGCCCAGGGACAGAGTCGGAGGGAGGAGGAAGCTTGCTCCGTGGCCCTCGAGTCTGTCGTCAGCAGCCTTCGTGCCGTATTCTCTTGACTTGCCGTCACCCAAGCAGGACTCCCAGGGCAGTAGCTCACCTGCTCTCTGCACCACCCTCCACCTTGTCGCCAGCAGGGAGGCCATTTCACCTTGTCTCCAGTGGCTGACCCCTTGCCTGAGACGGGACTTGCTCTTCCCTCCCCTGAGGATGGCACCAAGGACTTGTCCCACCCTGCTTTCCTGTGCGGACATTCCCTGGCTATTTATTGAGCCCGAGTTTGCTGCCCGTGACCAGCCCTGCCCTCATGCGGGCGCCCAGTGTCACCTTTGGGACCTGGGACTTGCATTCCAGCTCCATCTTCCCCTGGAAGGCAATTCAGAGGCCGTTCTGAGGGGGACTTCTCCACTACGTGCGTTCCCCTTTCATCTACAGTAACTCATAAAGGCAAATTCAGAAGCAGGCTACTGGTCTGCATCTGAGGTGTGGCATTTCAGAATCCCAGGGTGGTGCAGGCTATGACCACATCATTTTTAATAGTTGTACAATGTTCTTTTTTTTAAATCATTTCCATTGTTGGCTCTTTAAGTTTATGCTAGTTCTAAAATTAAAAAAAAAAACACACACCATATACACAAACCATAAAAATTGTGACTATGTAACCAATTTCCCCTCAAATTGAGGATTATCCTTTTAGAATATGTTAGTGCACGTGTTTACTAGGGCCAGAGCCTTACGGGTTTAAAAGGCTCTGTAGCCGCATCGCCACCCTCATCGCATTTTTATTTACTGTCATCAGAAAGCCTGGCCCCGCTGGTCCCGTCCGATGCGTTGCCGCATTAATGTTGCCACTTTCCTTGTGAAACTCAGTCATTGGAGTTACAGCACTGGAGTAATTACTCTTTAGTGTTCGCTTGTAGGGGAAGAAAAATGACGTGCCTCGTTTATTTATGTAATATATTAGTGGGCGCTTATTAGTTATGGTCCCACCTACTGAACGGACGGCAGAAACCACACAAGCGTGAGTCTGGTCACTTAGAGCTTACATTCTAATGGCATATGTTCTAGTTAAAAAAGTAGAAAAAGCATGTTGGCATCTTGATTGAGTTTTGAAGAACTGCGACTTCCCCCTGCCCCCCTCAAGCTAATCAAATCCCAGACATACAAACAGAGACCCCATCTTAAACAGAAAAGCTTTGCTTTGGGATTTTATTCTGTTTTTAAACCATTTGGCTGGGAAGCCTGGAAATGGAGGGTTGTCGTGTAATGGTTTCTGCAACGCCAGCTCCTCTCCAGCTTCCTTCTCCGCATTACTGTGTTGCTTCCCCAGCCAGGGCGCCCAGCGGAGCCCTGGACGGTGGCTCCTGTGCTGAGCACCAGGGAGGAACGCCGTGCAGCTGCTGGTGTGGCTCCTGCCAGCTAGTCAGCCTGGGAAACTAAAATTACCCCGATGAGACAATTTGATAAATGTGACAATTCTTCTTCCTGCAGTGCAATGTGTCAAGCTTAGGAAACTCATTTTTTTGTTGTTGTTGTTTTTATTTTTGCCAACTCTTTAATTCAGCCTTTAGTTTCCCAGCCCAAGCCCAAGAGAAGAGAAAATATCAAGGGGCAGAAAACATCAGGGAAATAGCAGCTAAAATAGTCTGGTTCTGCACCCCAGAGTTCCTCCAATGGCCACTGTCACTAATGTTGTGGCCTCACCCCATAACAAAGAAACAGAATCTCCAGAGGATGAGGCCCAGAAATCAGGATTTTAAGAAGATTCCCAGGTGATTCTAATGTGCAGCCAAGGTTGAGAACCACTGGTCTAGAGCATCTTGCATTCCATCTTCAAAGTGTTATGCTGTCAGGTTATGTCATATCACATGTCTGGTCTATGTGACAAGTCTTTTTTTTTATTTTATTTTTTTTTATTGCTTAAAGTATTACAAAGGGTATTACATATGTATCCATTTTATCCCCCCGCCCTAGACAGTCCCCTAGCCTCCCCTATCCCCCAGTGTCTTATGTCCATTGGTTATGCTTATATGCATGCAAACAAGTCCTTTAGTTGATCTCTTACCCCCCTACCTCCTGCCCCCCAACCCTCCCCGGCCTTCCCGCTGCAGTTTGATAATCTGTTTGAGGCAGCTCTGCCTCTGTATCTATTATTGTTCAAAAGTTTATAATGGTCTCTATTGTCCATGAATGAGTGAGATCATGTGGTGTTTTTCCTTTATTGACTGGCTTATTTCACTTAGCATAATGCTCTCCAGTTCCATCCATGACGTTGCAAATGGTAAGAGTTCCTTCCTTTTTACAGCAGCATAGTATTCCATCGTGTAGATGTACCACAGTTTTCTAATCCATTCATCTACTGATGGGCACTTAGGCTGTTTCCAGATCTTAGCTATGGTGAATTGTGCTGCTATGAACATAGGGGTGGATATATCCTTTCTGATTGGTGTTTCTGGTTTCTTGGGATATATTCCTAGAAGTGGGATCACAGGGTCAAATGGGAGTTCCATTTTCAGTTTTTTAAGGAAACTCCATACTGTCTTCCATAGTGGCTGCACCAGTCTGCATTCCCACCAGCAGTGCACAAGTGTTCCTTTTTCTCCACATCCTCTCCAGCACTTGTCGTTTGTTGATTTGTTGATGATAGCCAGTCTGACAGGTGTGAGATGGTACCTCATTGCTGTTTTGATTTGCATCTCTCAGATGATTAGTGACTTTGAGCATGTTTTCATATGTCTCTTGGCTTTCTGAATGTCCTCTTTTGAAAGGTGTCTATTTAGGTCCTTTGCCCATTTTTTTATTGGATTGTTTATCTTCCTTTTGTTAAGTTGTATGAGTTCCCTATAAATTTTGGAGATTAGGCCCTTATCAGATATGTCATTGGCAAATATGTTTTCCCACACAGTGGGTTTTCTCGTTGTTTTGTTGATGGTTTCTTTTGCTGTGCAGAAGCTTTTTATTTTGATGTAGTCCCATTTGTTCATTTTTTCTTTAGTTTCAAGTGCCCTAGGAGCTGTATCAGTGAAGAAATTGCTTCGGCATATGTCTGAGATTTTCTTGCCTTTGGATTCTTCTAGAATTTTTATGGTATCCTGTCGTACATTTAAGTCCTTTATCCATTTTGAGTTTATTTTTGTGTATGGTGTAAGTTGGTGGTCTAGTTTCATTTTCTTGCATATATCTGTCCAATTTTCCCAACACCATTTATTGAAGAGACTATCTTGGCTCCATTGTATGTTCTTGCCTCCTTTGTCAAATATTAATTGAGCATATTGGTTCGGGCCGATTTCTGGGCTCTCTATTCTATTCCATTGATCTATATGCCTATTCTTGTGCCAGTACCAGGCAGTTTTGAGAACAGTGGCTTTGTAATACAACTTGATATCTGGTATTGAGATCCCACCTACTTTGTTCTTTTTCAGGATTGCTGCAGCTATTCGGGGTCTTTTTTTATTCCAGATGAATTTTTGGAAAGTTCGTTCTAGATCTCTGAAGTATGCTGTTGGTACTTTAATGGGAAGTGCGTTGAATTTATAGATTGCTTTGGGTAGTATGGACATTTTAATGATGTTGATTCTACCAATCCATGAACACGGTATGTTCTTCCATCTGTTTATGTCTTCCTCTATGTCTTTTTTCAACGTCCTGTAGTTTTCTGAGTAGAGGTCTTTTACCTCTTTAGTTAAGTTTATTCCTAGGTAGCTTAATTTTTTTTGGTGTGATGGTAAATGGGATTGTTTTTATAATCTCTCTTTCTGAAAGTTCACTATTGGTGTATAGAAATGCCTCAGATTTCTTGGGGTTAATTTTGTATCCTGCTACATTGCCAAATTCATGTATTAAGTCTAGTAGCTTTTTGATGGAATCTCTAGGGTTTTGTATGTATAATATCATGTCGTCTGCAAATAAGGACAGTTTTACTTCCTCTTTTCCAATTTGGATGCCTTTTATTTCTTCTTCTTGCCGAATTGCAATGGCTAACACTTCCAGTACTATGTTGAACAGGAGTGGTGAGAGGGGGCATCCCTGTCTTGTTCCTGTTCTTAGGGGAAATGGTGTTAGTTTTTGTCCGTTGAGTATGATGTTGGCTGTGGGCCTGTCATATATGGCTTTTATTATGTTGAGGTATGATCCTTCTACTCCCACCTTGCTGAGAGTTTTTATCAAAAATGGGTGTTGAATTTTGTCAAATGCTTTTTCTGCATCAATTGATATGACCATGTGGTTTTTTTCTTTCAATTTGTTTATGTGATGTATCACGTTTATTGATTTGCGGATATTGTACCATCCTTGCATCCCTGGGATAAATCCTACTTGGTCATGGTGTATGATCTTTCTGATGTACTGCTGGATCCGATTTGCTAAGATTTTGTTGAGGATTTTGGCATCTATGTTCATGAGGGATATTGGCCTGTAATTCTCTTTCATTGTGTTGTCTTTACCTGGTTTTGGTATTAGGGTGATGCTGGCTTCATAGAATGAGCTTGGAAGTGTTCCTTCCTCTTGAATTTTTTGTAGTAGTCTGAGGAGGATAGGTTTTAGTTCTTCCTTGAATGTTTGGTAAAACTCCCCTGTGAAGCCGTCTGGTCCTGGGCTTTTGTTTGATGGAAGCTTTTTGATGATTTCTTCAATTGCTTCCATAGTTATTGGCCTGTTGAGATTTTTAGATTC
Organism: Myotis daubentonii; assembly: GCF_963259705.1. NCBI lineage: Eukaryota > Metazoa > Chordata > Mammalia > Chiroptera > Vespertilionidae > Myotis > Myotis daubentonii. The sequence continues at coordinate 52,293,414 of NC_081856.1, forward strand.
TTCCTGATTGAGTTTTGGAATGCTGTATTTTTCTAGGAATTTGTCCATTTCCTCCAGGTTGTCTAGTTTGTTGGAGTAAAGCTGTATGTGACAAGTCTTGATCATGGTTCCTGACCTTGTTTTTTCTATGACACTTGAGGTGATGAAAAAACATGTTGTGTTTGTATTCCCTTTGCCAACCATAGTGTGTGGCTCAGGCACATTGTCAGCAATTTTCTGTAAACTGAATCCTTTTGGGCAACTTAATTTTATTTACCTGTCTATCCACCTATCTACTTGTCTTCATAATAGATAGCTGTGTTTCTGTCAGTTTACATCCCACATCTGCAACCTCACAGACGGTGATTATAATGAAATAAAAAGGAAGGCTTACTTGACTCTGGGCCTCAGGTCCCTCATTATTAAGTAAGTAGAAGTGAGCACAGGATGGTGTTCCTCAAAATAAGATCTTCTCAGCTAAAAATACCCACATTGCCTACCTCACAGCATAATTAAAAGCCTAAATGAGAATGCAGGTGAATGTACTTTAAAAATAGCGCTCTGGTTGCTGTGTCCGCTGTGTGGTTTCAATGGCCGTTCCAAACGGGGAGCTTTTAAAATATAAGCATCCCTGACTCCAGTAAATCCCCAGTGAGTCCGAGTCCCAGGGCGCATCCCACCACGACGTCTTACACATCTTCCCAGGCTCTTTTGATGTGCAGCCTCCGGTAAGACCTCCATAATCCACGCTGAGTACTGGGGGGAGGGTCTTGAATGAATGGCACCCATTTGCTCCAGGAATCACTTACAGAACAAAAGCTTATCGCAAGGCAGACTTGTATTTGTTAAACTTATTCGACAAGAATTGGGTTTTTATGTAGGAATTGTGTGTGAAACCTACTTGGTGATCTGCTTTAAGTGACAGTGTGTCCTTGAATAATGCTTTGTTCGATGTTGTTTTGTTACAACGTCCATGAGATGCTGGAGGAACTTCCCTTTTGTTCCCATCACTGAGCCAGTGGTGAAACCGGTACATATCGTTTCACTGCATTTCCTGGACCCCATTGATGGCCGTAAGTGAGGACTTACTGACACAGAATGGAATTGGAATAGAATATTTTGATTTTCTGAAAAGAGTACAAAAGCATTGTCTGTTTTAGGAGTTGGCCTTTCTTCAATTTTTCCCCCCCAAATTTTAACCATTCCTAAATTTTATCCAAGGATGATTGGTTTTTATTTACCTTCTTCTTCTAATTCCTACACACTGACATTTCCCATAAACAAGTATTTATTCCATTATTATGCTTCAAATTTGATGAAAACAACAGTGAAATGAAGAAATCCCAGCACAACCCAGAAGGTTGGTGTAGCCTGTTGCCTATAATGGTCTCTGATTTCCGCAGGTTTCTGATACCTGCCTTCTGTCTCCCTCGGAGACCCCGGGTCAGACCAGAGAGGCTGCATTGTTTATGCAGATAGAGTGTCAACTCTATTAAAATCTTGAAATTTTAAAATTATGAAAAAGACTTCTCATAGACCTCTGTGGAGACATTTCTAAGAAACAGAACTCCCATTTCAACTGATCCTTTTGTTGAAACCAGAGGGGCCAGACTGTAGCTGCTCGGCTAAATTCTTGGTTGACACAGAATACAAGTTGATCCTTAAAAAACAGAGTGCTCTGTTGGACAAGTGGAATGTAACCAGAGGTTGAAACGTGTGATTCTGTGAACCTGGTTTTGTATTAGCTTGATGGCTGAGCAGACTGAACTCCCCGGGAAACCAGACTTGGACCCAGTGGTCCTGTGTCCCTGTCACCAGGATGGAGTCTCGGGCAGCATCGGCCCTCGGTCAGTGTCTGAAGTGGACGCTGAGATGGGAAAATGTCATCCACATGGTGTGGCCCAGTCACAGGGAAAACTGCTTCTGAAAATCATGACATAAACGCCTTTGCAGGTTGATTACGTCCATGTGCCGCAGGCTACAGCCCTGAAAAGGATCCATTTGCCTCTTATCTGTAGACCAATCGAATAATGCAGAGCATTGCCAATCTCTGTGCACTCAGGGTCACATTGCTTTGTCGACCTCGGGACAGAGTGATCCCCACAAGTTAACTGTGGAGTTCATAAAACTGAAGTCAACTCAAGAAACAGAAGAGGTCTTCGCAAAATGCACATCTTCTTCACTTTCATAGGAAAAAAAAAAAGAAAAAAAAATATATATATGTATATATATGGTTTTTCTTTTACAAAGCTTAGACCACAGGAATCCCCCAAGTGGACTGGAACCGAACAAGCCCATTCCCATCCCTGACACGGAGAGAACAGCCTCAGGGTGGGCCGCTGCCTAGGAGCTGGAAGTAGCAAGTCCCATGTCCCATCCTGGTTGGTTCCAGCGTCTTGTATTTGGGAAACATGGACGTATCGCATTTGCAGAGGGGCAGGCTGGATGATCTTGTTTCAAAATTCTTCTTCAACTTCTCAGAAGCTTGGCATGCCCCTGAGCCTTCCTTCGTAGGAAGCGCTCTTTCTTCCAGTGACATCTCATCCGCTGGCCTTTTCGCCACCTGCTCTGGCTGCTGAATTCTCTCCGATGGACTTTTAAACGCTGGAGTTTTCCCAGGTTTTGTCTTGGTCCCCTTTCCGCTCTTCCCCCCCTCCATTCTCTATAGCCCACCCTGTTCTCAGTCACAAATGCAGTAGCGCCGCTCCCTGATGGTGCAGCTGATTACGCACGCTCCCCGCGCATAGTTCATTCCCAGTGACTCACTCTCACTGTTATTATATTGCTCCTCCCTGCTTCTGTTGTTGCTTTACATTTAAGCTAATGGCAAAACCATACACAGCTGATGGCATTAAACTCTTGCAACTAAGGTGTTTGCTTTTTGCCCCTCCTCTGTCTCCTGGTCATACCCAATTAACATCCAATTAACTGATCCTCCCCAATTAATCTCCGAGTCACGTGGAGGCTGCCTTTGTGGCGTGTCTCAGTGGGATGACTATTTTTATCCCCACCTTGTCATCCTAGTCTGCGAGCCAGCTTCCTCGTCGGGAACTTGTTCTCCATTTTCTCCATTAATCCATCATTCTTACTGCTGGAAGGTAATTAGTTTTAGCACATTTCATTATGTTAGGCAGTTGCTAAAGAATCTAACGCCCAGAATATAAATTAAGGCCTTGCTTGGTCTGACACTAGCCTGATTTCCAGTCTTATCACATGCTTTTTTCTCACTGCTTCTGCTGCAGCCATGCTTACCTAAACATATATCCAGCCCCCCAATTTTACCCCCTTTAGAGTCCTTATACACGGACTGCCTCTGCCTGAAATACTTGCCCTCTCTCTCCTCTGTCATGTTCTTCTGGTTAGAAAGGCTGACCTGAGAGAACCCCAGCTCTGGCCATGATGCGATGACACATATCTTACATCTTGTATTCCCATAATCTGCCTGTGTTCTCTTAAATTTGGACACAATATGATAAGGAACTCTCTCTTTTAAAATAGGCTTTATTTTTTAGAGCAGTTATGAGTTTGAGTTTATATATGTGTCAGGAAATTTGTTAACAACTTCACTTGCCTTAGCTTAATCCTTTCATTATTCTTACGACTTAGAAGTTATTATCCCACTATTAAAGAGGAGGATTTTGAATTGAGCTAAATAACTCCCTTAAGATAACACAGTGCCCAGAGCTGACATTTTATTCCTGGGAGTTGACTCAAAGCTGCCTTTTCCATATGACTTTGATCCACTGCCTCCCCCAGATGGTGCTGGTCATTATTGTCGCAGGCATTATCAACCTGTGTTCCTTTCTCTGTGGCTCATCTCCAGATCCTCAGCAGATGAACACCCTGACGCGATGCAGTCCCTTCAGCTTCAAGGAACTCACAAGTCCAGGGGCAGCACGCTCACTGAACATCTCCAGGGTTTGTTATTCTGAACTAGAACTTCGGGCTGGACCTCACACATCCCCTGTGAGCTCTGCAGAGCTAGTCTACACTCTTTTGAAATGACAACCTTTAAAATACAAGAGAATGTCTTCCCTGGCAGGTGGCTCAGTTGGTTGGAGTGTTGTTCTATACATCAAAAGGTTGTGGGTTCAATTCCTGGTCAGGGCACATTCCTAGGTTGGGTTGCGTACTGGAGAGAACCAATCGATGTTTCTCTCTCACATTGATGTCTCTCTCTCCCTTCCTGTCTCTTTGAAATTAATAAACATATCTTCCGGTGAGAGTTAAAAAAATAATGTGAAACCTGATTTATTACTCCTCTCAAAAAATATTTTATTTGGTTTTTTAAAATAGAATTTTTTCATAGAGTTCCAGTCTTGCTATACATCCTATATTCCTTTCTAATTATTTCAAACATGTTAATTTATGAACAGCAATATATATTTATTTATATTTTGTGTGTGATTTCAATCCTCAAATGCTAATTCTCTGTTTTGTTGAATTTCTGCCTCGTTAGCATCTTGGAGACTTTGTGTCTTCGAATTGCTTGCAGTTATAATCAGGCCCTGGCTTGCAGCAGTGTGATTGCCTCTGGCAGGGTCCTTGGGCCCTGCCTGGCTTTGTCCAGGCTCCTCAGGCTTGCGAAGGCCTAGGTGAGTCCTCACTTCCGGAGGTGGGATGGTCACACTTGCTTAGAGGCGTCGGCTGTATTGGATCCATTGTGTGTGGTTCAGGACTGATGCTGTGACTGAGTTTTTAGTGGCACCATTTCGTCTGAAATCCTGGGACCCGCTCCTCCTGCAGGTGTTAGAACCCGAGCCCAGTCCCCAGGGCGCGTGTCTTCACTTCAGACCTCCATGGGTCGTGGGTCACTGTGACACTTTTGCTGGTTTATTGTCATTCAATTTATTCCTGGCACCGAGGACTTTTTTCTATTGAATTCAGCCAAGTTTTTTTTGTGTGTTTTGTTTTGTTTTGTTTTTTGCTGTGCCTACCAGTATTTGTAGCCATTTTATTTTTAGCATTTATATTGGTTTGTAGTCATTCTCATCGAGTCGTGTGCCATATTGCATGTTCCTCAGGACCATGCTTAGATTCCTCAAGTTCCACAGGAGCCTCTGTGCCCCTTTAGAATTCTCACTGGAAAGTCTCCGAAATGCCCGCACGTCCATGTGTCCCTGCAACCAACATCTGGTTACATATCGTTCCCAAGTAATTGCATAGGAGCTTTTTTTTTTTTTTGCTACAATAATGTAAACTGCTTAACACACACACGCCTATGCTCTAATCCTACAGCCAATGTGATAGTGGGCCCGTCTCCTCACAGGAGACTTCATTTCTCAATCAAAGAAGTCTGAAAAAACTGTAATCTAAATTCACACGTAGCGCATTTCAGTACATAAAGGACATTTATCTTCACAGTGAGGCTGGAGCCAGGCTTGGCCTTTGACTTTGCATATCAAGTTCAGGAGGGGATAGTCCAAGGCCATCCTGTTAAAACCCAGCAGAGACGGGATCGAGTGTCCGTTCTGCTCAGCGCCCACGCCCCTGCCGCACACCTCCTTGCTGTTTCCCGGGCAGTAAGTTGAGGTTGTCTGGAAAGCCGCAGGGGGCGATGGGCTTGCAGCGACCTTGTAAGTGGGAGAGGATGGTGTTCGCTGTGAGAACTGATGGTGGCTGTGAGGCAGGCTGTCAGAACCTGTCTCCACAGGGAGAAGCTGAGTCTGATAACTCGTTTACAAGGCACTTCTGATCTCGGTTAATCATTGTTCTGGCTGCCTCCACCAGGCTGCCCTCCTGGGGTTCAGGTGGGTGAGCAAAAGGCCCTCAGAAGAGCTGGGTTGGGTCTAAGGCAGTGATGGCGAACCTATGACACACGTGTCAGAGGTGACATGCAAACTCATTTTTTTGGTTGATTTTTCTTTGTTAAATGGCATTTAAATATATAAAATAAATATCAAAAGTATAAGTCTTTGTTTTACTATGGTTGAAAATATCAAAATATTTCTATATGTGACACGGCCCCAGAGTGAAGTTAGGGTTTTTCAAAATGCTGACACGCCGAGCTCAAAAGGTTCGCCATCACTGCACTAAGGGAACCTCGCTCAGTCTCGCTCGTTCATTAGAAAGGATCCCCAGATGACATTGCCTCTTGGGTCCTGAGCTCTTGCCCTGCCCCTGATCCTAGCAGTCTTGATCCCCATGTGATTTTACAGCTCGCCCTCCCTCTCCCTCTCCCTGGCTGGGTGCTGCCTATGTTGTGATATCCTGGTAGCTGGGCCTGCGTGACAGTGAGGGGCGAATTGAGATTATGAGCCAGCTCATTCCAGGTAGCGATGTTGCCACCACACTTGTCTGGGAGACTGGACAAGCCCTTCCCTTATCGTTAGACCAGCGGAAAACCATGTCAAAGCGTGGTGCCCTTAGAGGCCATACACATCCGAGCCAGTGCACTGACATGTTGGTTGATTGAAGAACTCTAAAGAATTCACCATTGCAGATGGTGCACTGAAGGAAACTGTATATTTGGGTGTCACTCTCTCTCTCTCTTTCTCTTGATGCAAAATTGTGCAATAAATGTATCTTCATTTATAGAACTGCCCCAAGTTGTTATGGCAACTGGGATTTGGGGTCAGGCAGAGCATGGACTGTTACTATTGTTCCCTGAGCCTAGAGAAATGGTTCTCACGTAGGATAAGAGCTGTGAGCATCATTGAAAAAAGGGGGATGTGTCCCTTTTGTGCTGAGAATTCCACCTCTAAATGCTCTCTTCTTGACAAATGTCACTGCGCCTAAACGCCTCCTCTTCCTAGTCACGCTTGTTTTACAGGGAGGCCGATGTTAAGTGTGTAGCTTGACTTGGAGTCCTGCCTGCGATTTCCAGGGAACATTCTTTCGGGACGGCTTCCTCGGGGATCTCAGAGGGACTGGTTCCAAGCTTGTGATGATCTTGGCCATATTTCAGAGAGTTTCTAACCTGTAACATGGATCTGGTAAAGCATGACCCTTAGGCCCCAGTCGGTTGGCTCAGTGGTAAGAGCATTGGCCCACAGACTGAAGGGCCTCGGGTTGATTCCCGTCAAGGGCACATACCTTGGTTGCAGGATTGATCTCAGGCCTCAGGTCAGGGCCCTTGCAGAAGGCAACCAATCGATGTGTTACTCTCACATGGATAATTCTCTCTGTCTTTCCCTCTCTTCCACTTTCTCTAAACATTGATGGAAAAATAGTGTTGAGTGAGGATTAAAAAACAAATTAAGAAAAAGGATGAATATCTGCACTTCTTAAGATTAAGGCATTGGCCCTTGAAAGGATAAATGATGAACTTTGTATTTAGAACAGGAAAAGTACTTTCATTTAGGGCCGGAAGGACATTTTTGTCAGTAGGGTAGAAATTCTGATGTGGGTAGAAGAACTTCACCAGGCGATGATTCTGATAATTTTGAGAGTCCTTTTTCAATTGCAACACATGAAAAATATTTGCATTGGTCTAGGAATTTTTAACTTCCCAAACTTCTTTGTGGAATGTGTTTTTCTTGGTTCAGTAGCTTCTGACATGAGGTAATTCAGATTTAGCTTTCCAAAGAGACACACAGAAGCCTCTATTTTCCCTGCTTTTCCTTTGGAAATGTAAGTCCACGTTACTGAATGCTTAACTGAGGATGGAAGCTCCCACATACACTCACGTTGCTTTCTTCTGGTCCAGGCCCTGATATTCCTCATCTGACCAATGAGCTCAGGGTGTGCGTCTTAGGGGATCTTTCCTGTTTATTAATGATGGCAGAAATGCGACACTTTATGCCACTCCCATGTTTTTCTTCCTTTTTATTTAGCTTAATTAAAATTTCCTTAGGGGATTTTTATTTCTTTTGTGTATGCAGAATCCAAATGTCTCTTTTTTCCCTCTTATGTTTATTCCATTTCTAAAACAAAACAATATGCCTTATTGTTCGTGTTTTCCTACACTATTTAAAGAATAGAAACATGTCCTGTTTTTCTCAGCCTTAGAGGTAATTTGAGACTAACCTTAAACCAAATAAGAATCTTTATCAATTTATGTTTATTTACTGATACTCCCAAGTTAACAAGATTTTTTCCCCCATAAGATCCAGATTTCTAGATGAATACAAGGCTCTTTACTAATTTAGTTTCATCATGGAGAGTTTTGTGTAGAAGCATTAACACATTTTTCTTCCTTCTTGGCTATTGTTTTCCATTGCAGATGTATTATTTCAAACACACAAAGGGTCTATTCCAGTCATCTTGAAATTGTTAATTAAAATCAGATCACATTTTAGCTGTAAGTGCTGAGGGAAATAAGATCCTAGGTTAAGAAAAAAAGAAAGAATAGCTGATAAACTAGTTGAATATTTATATTCATGTGAAGCAGGCACCTCTCTCTCTCTCTCTCTCTCAGGCCCTGTAATGATTTTATTTATTCTTAGACTCAGTATTCTTTTGGCAAACATTTACTGACTATGTGCAGAAGGCAGACATGCTGATAGACATTATGGGAGCCAAGGATGTGGGGTATGGAGGTTGTAATGGTAAATATCTCTACCTCCACGCATGCTCTGTGTGATGGTTCACAGAGCAATTGGTGCCTAATGTGAATTCAACTTAATAGAATCTAGACAAGTAGCTGAGCTAGATAGAAACATAGATATAATTATGTATCCATAATTCACATTATTATGATGTAAACATTATGCATATGTAATTTTAGTGTTAATCAAATCTCATAAAGACCTTTACATTTAAGAACTAGAAATGTAGCCCTAGCCAGTGTGGTTCTGTGGATAGAGCGTTGACCTGCAGGCCGAAGGGTCCCAGGTTCAATTCCAATCAAGGGCACATACCTCAGTTGCAGGTTCCTCTCTGGGCCCTGGTCAAGGCTTGTGGGGGAGGCAACCAATGGATGTGTTTCTCTCACATGGATATTTCTGTCTTTCCCTCTCTTCCACTCTCTAAAAATCAATGGAAAAATATCCTCAAGTGAAGATTTAAAAAAAAAACACAAAAAAAACTAGGAATATGTAGTTTAAATTTTATATTTAAAAAATTAGAACAATATACATGATCTCACTTAATTCTTTTAGTGACCCAGAGGAGTGAAGCATTCCTTTCTCCTGTGACACTCGGGGCACTGACCATTCAAAGAATTGAAGGGAATTATTGCGGGTCACACAATGTGCCACCTGTGCCGTCTGTGCCAGGCTTTGCCCAGTGCCAGCTCCTCCGGGGCTATAGGGTTAGCCAGTCTGGGGGGCGGGGGCCGCTCACTGGGAAATGCAGACCAGCGTGCGCAGCAGGCATGCCTGGCGGTATAGCAGGCGCTGCTCCCAGGCACAGGTACCCAGGGAGGAAGGAATGGGACGCACCGAGCTGAGCAGGAAGTGGAGGGAGAGCTCCCTGAGGCATTCATTTCTTGGGAGTTCCTGCTTGTCCTTCCGCCCTGACATATAATTCCTCTTCCTTCTTTATGGTGGACTTCCCACATGGCCAATCCAGCTCATTGTTTCCTGTCATAACAGCAATTTCCTGCTCTTTGTTTGTGATTCTCCTTTACTCCCTCCTTTCACATAACAACTTCTTGATGTGTTTGCATCCGTCAGCACCAGACAGAAAAAAAATACCGTGTGATTATCGAGTGGGAGAGGAACAGACCACCCCCAAGGGCCCAGCTCCTGCTTCGGAGATGTTGCAAACAGCCAGGGCACTGCCCTCCATTTCGATGATCCATTTAGTACTTGTTTGGGGCAGGATGCTACACACATACATGAATTGAAAGCATCAATATGGTTGCCTCATCCCTCATGGAAATCAAAGATTTTCTTTGTCTTGAGGGATGATGGTACCATGTAGTTCTATGGATACGATGACCCTTGGCCACCTCTGAGAGTGTGTGACTCAGACGTAATTAGCAGAAGATCCCTGACTAATGACGTGGCGGTTTGACACCAGGATGCTCCCAGTGCCTTGTCCTCTACAAGGGAAGGGACGTGGCTGCCACGGTCCTGTCGGGCAGTCAGTGCCTTTGCGTGAGGAGCCCTTGAGGGAGAGGAAGGGCCTCGCCCTGAGACAGGAGGGACCTGGCCCCCAAGACTGACCAAGCCTGAGCGCCAGCACAGAGCCTGCAGCAGGTGCTCAGAAGTGCTGTGCTCCCCACCCTGCTTTTCTAAAGTAAACGTGTGTGGACTTGATACTCAGTCAGCGATTTGAAAAGTTGAGGGGTGAGGAACTGAAGAGCCTGGTGAGCCACACGATAGAAATGCTGCGAGTTGGGGGTCTGCATGGCGCCTGCCTCTTTCTTGGAGGTCTCCCTGGACCAGATCCGAGAGGAGGAAATGCAGGCAGCTGTGGCCACCCAGGACTGCACAGGCCTGCTCCGGGCGTGTGTCAGGGGATGGACAGGTCGCCGGGGCCCGTCCGTGCTGCTGTGGAGGGCTCATGCTGCCTCTCCCGCTGCTATACACAAAGCCGCCGTGGGCAGTCCTGGCTGTGTCTTTGGTGCACACAGACATCTGTCGCTCTTGTGTGTATAAATAGGAGCACGATTGCTGAGCCCGAGGGTGTGTGTGCTCAGATTCAGTCATTCCTGCCAACTTCCCACAGTGAGTGTAACAAATCCACCCCCCTGGCCACGTCTGAGCGTCCCAGGGTTCCGAGCGTGTGAGGGCAGGGGACCTGCGAGTGTGTCTCCATGTCCCCACCCACATGCTGCTAGCAGGCGCTCGCTAAATGTTTGTTGAAGCGCTCACTCGACTCCTCTCCCATCGTGAGCCAAATATCCGACCAAATGGTGAGGCAGCTACGGCCCTCCAGACGGCAGCCGTGGCCGCTGCGGCCCCTGAGGCCTGACCTCTCGTCTCGCTGCCCTCCATGCCCTGGCCAGTTTGCTCAGGGCACCACTGCTCCCCGTATCCCCATGACAGCCCCTCCCGTCCTCCTGCCTGTAAGCCTGGATTTAGGATCTCAATGGCTCTGGATAAAACTGAACATGGCACAGAATAGCACAGGGGAAAGGTGACACCATAGAATGCACCTTGTGGTGGTGAGTCATGTCAGTCCCGGGCAGTGTTTCCTTGGAGACGGGTTACTGACAGCCCGCTGCGCGCTGGCTGCTGTTGCACTGATTGTTGCCCTGTAGGCAGATGCGGGCTTGTCCTGCAAGGATCTGGGAGACTTGCCCAGACCGAGCTGTCCTGAGGCTGCACATTTAGCAACCATCCCCCGAGTGTGCACCAGCCCGTGCTGCGCTGGGGCAGATCCAAACATAAATCAGACGGTTTCTTCTCCCGCCTCCCGCTGTGCGCCCAGAATGCTGGCTGGGCCCTAATGGTGGCAGCAGTCATCATAATAAAAACAGGCGACGATAGTTCCTACCCACTGAGCGCTCACCACATCCTGGGCATAGGGTGAAGGGTTCACATACCACAGGTCACACCAGCCTCGTCTGCGCGATTGTAATAGCTCCCATGGCCCTCCAGGGTCCCAGAGACTTAATTTTTGGAAGGAGACACAGACAAGCCTCACATCTCCTTGCTTAAGGTGGTCAGTAGCCCAGTTAAGGGAGAGGACGCTTACAGAAGCAGCTGGGGGCCGGCAGGAGCTGTAAGGATAAGAGGAGAGGAGGCTCTTGTCCACAGGAAAATACATTACGTTGCAGAGACGTGAAGATCAGTCAACTGCGAGTTTATGGAGCCCACTAGGGGGGCAACAAGAATCCCCCACGGCTGCCTGTGGAGGGTGTGCGGGGAGGAGGGCAGATGGCAGAGCGGTGTAAAGAAGGGTGATGTTGCCGGGCTGGGGTGGCTCAGTGGTTGAACATTGCCCTATGACCCGGGAGGTCACAGTTCGATTCCCAGTCAGGGCACATGCCTGGGCTGTGGGCTCGATCCCCAGGGTGGGGCATACAAGAGGCAGCTGATCAGTGATTCTCTCTCATCAGTGATATTTCTATCTCTCTCTCCCTCTCCCTTCCTCTCTGAAATCAATAAAAATATATTAAAAAGGAAGAAGGAGGGCAGCGCCTGCAGTAATGAGCCTCCTGCATCTGCACCTGGTAGGAAACCATGCTGGGTCCTCAGGGGCCGGGATGGCGGCCACTCTGATGTCGCTGAGGAAGCCCAGGTCGCCCTGGTGTCCTCACGGGATGACTGCATGGCTTTGTGTCCTCCGACGGTCTCGTTAAAAATAACCCGTATTTGCTGAACATTGACACGTGGGAGGGACTTTTCCAGGCACGTCCTTAGATGTCTCCTTTAAACTCACAGCTACCCTCTGCTGTACCCACTGCTGTGATATTGCTGTGAAGACGGGGGCACGGAGGTTGAGAGAGGTTCGGTCGCTTACGGAGGGTGTTTCTGCGGCTGTGCCTTGGGCCTCCGCCCTGCCCGCTGTCACGGGGGCTGTGCAGGGAGCTCGCCCCTGGTCACCCTGACAACGCAGGTGTGCTGACACCGCATGCACCCCCATACCTGCCCCCCCACCCGTGAACTTTCAGCCTGACCGCTGAGCCACCTCCATCTCCTCCTCACCCGCCCGGTGCTCCCAGCAATAACCATCCCTCGCAGACCCTCCAGTGCGCACCCCCACGGAGAACACCCTTCTCTCATCCATAGATTAAGCACAGTTGCTAAATAATGATGATGGTAATAACTATATAAAGGGTCTAAATACATAGTAAATTTTGAGCCGGGTTAGAATGCAGAGAAAAATTCAATTTTCCAATTTGCGCTGCCAAGAAGAGAAACTGCCGCCTGGCGGGACTCAATACAGGTCTGCATGTTTAAGGGAGGCCAGGACCCGACCGGCAGTAACTAAAAATAATACGAAGGCGGGGCCTACGCCTGCCTCAGGGCACGTCACCCGCCATCCTTGTCTCTGTGCATCCGAGCTTTGTTGGCTGCCTGAATCATTGCACCACAATGATTGCACAGAAATATTAAATATGGTTTTGCTTAATTCTGAATGATCTTAAGCTGACAATCCTACACTCCCTTACTTTAAAAGTCCCTTTATTAACTCTCCACTTGACATGAAAAAGGACACACTCTCCATCCCATGTATGATATGGCACATCCTTCCTAGTATGACAGAGTAGGGTCAATCTTTCTTCTACTAAACCTCTTCCACAGTCTGTCCCATCACACAAATGCTTCCCGAACACAACAGGCTTTTCCGTGGGAGTGGCCGACAGGCACAAAGAAAAGGAAGTCACATCCACCTTTTATCATTCCCGGAGCAGCGCTGGTTGATGGCAGCGGTGCCTGGACAGCACTTAGACACATACTAACTCAGAGGGTAAAATGTAAATGCCTCGTGTCCCTCCTGTTGCCTCCCTCCTCCTTAATGCTCCGATGTTTAGTTCTTATTCTAAACAGGGAGACAACCAGAAGCAGACTTCTGATTAGCATCTTTGAGGATCCCACCCACGTGGGGTTGAGTCCATTGGGCTCTGTCTCTGTGTCGCGGCATTAACCGTGTCATTACTTTGACCCTCACGTTCCCCCTGGGAGGTGAGCAGCCTTACAGCCACCCCGCAGATGAGAGAACTGAGCCTCGGAGAGATTACGTGCATGGTCCCAAGTTATGCACGAAGACGCAGCGTCCCCGGAGTTCACAGCCCCGGCATCTGATGCCAGCCAGGCCTTCCTTAGTACTCTTCCTTACGACTGCGCTGCAGATGGGGGGCTTTCTACCGCCACGACAGCGTATGCTGCTACATGAGCTCTGAGAATAAAGTGTTACATTTCATTTCTTGAAAAGAAAGTGAAACCCTTCGGCGTCACGGTTTTATGTCACAAATAGTATACATATTTTTTAAAAACCATACAAAAGCTCCGAAAAGATAAAATGTGAGTCAGTTGTATCTTCTTTTCCTAAATCTTATACCAAATAGATGTTGACCTTAATCGATGGGGACACTAAAATTCCCGATAGCGGTTTCCATGTCAGTAACGGTGCTGATATATATGAGGAAGACTTTGTTCCTGAGACGATGATGGCACTAAAGTCCATATATATCACTTCCATGCCTAGCCTAGATTTTTCTGTTGATATTGGAGAATACAAATGAATCAATTTATCTTTAAATTGTGAATCATTTGAGAAATATCCATTGGAGACTAATCGTTCCAAACTCATACCTGGTTTAGGACGATCAGGTCTGGATCTTAAATCTGGGACCCAAATCAGCTTCCTGCGTCACTCCCCAGCTCTGCATCCTCGGTCCCCACCTGGGGCGTGTCCTCTGCGGCGGAGTCACCATTGGATCATTCTTCAAAAAGCATTTCTAGGGTGTCCACTGTGCGCCCTGTGCTCTTTCATTCTTGAGGGCATTCACCTAGCCGCCCGACGAGTCTGCAGTTGGTTTCATGGAAGGTAGATGCAAGCTCTGAGCCTGCCATGCTCCCTGTATACGGAAGGTTCAGAGTCAACGCAGAGCGAGCATCAGCGTGGCCTACGTGAGGGCCTGCTGCTCCGTTTGCCGAGGCAGGACCACTTACCCTCACGCAGCAGAGAAACAGGACTCTGCGAGCATCTGTCTCCCACTCACGCCACGAAGAAAATTTCAGGAGTGACTTATAAGTTCCCCAAAGAGGGAAAGTCGTAGGAGAAAATGTTGCAGCTGCCTTTGAAATAAGTTTTAAAGGAATAGATTGAGTCGTGCATTACAATTGCCAACTGTTGGTTCTTTAAACCCACTGAAATGATCAAGTAAACTCCAGGCCAACCAGAAAGTGCCTCTGAAGGAGGAGACCTGTAGGTCATTAGGGAAACTTCAGCTTTTGTTCCCCCGGAAGGTTCTGAAATGTCAGAATAAAACATTGACAAATGGACTGTATGGCCAAGGCCAAGCATTTACTCCCTGCCCTCTCTCTCTTCTTCCCACCGAGGAATGTACAGCAGTTTTAAATAGTCCCCATCTACTGTATCATTACTGCAAATGCCACAGGCCTCATCAGGACATTGGAATAAGATTGAAATCCTCTATTAATAAGTTAGAAAACTTACATGAAGGGGAAAGTTTTTGAAACCATATTATAAAAGTAGAACATTATGACTCATGAACTGATGTACCACCTCCATAGCGTAGCAGCCAGTGAGGTAATTTAAGGGCAATGTTCTCCTCCATCTGGACGGGGTTATATAAGTGTTCCTTTTATAGTTACTCATTTAATTATCCAAGTTTTGGTTTTGTCTTTTCCATGCGTGTGTTATATTTTGATTGGAAAAATCAGAAAAATGAAAAGATGTTTACCTTTCCTACTTAGTCAAGGAAATGAAATTTTATATCACAGCGAAATACATCCATACTCTGACATTGATCAAGTGTATTTTCTTAAACTCACACAAACTCTTTACAGTGGACACTCTCGGCGATTGATTACACGGACACTGGATTTGCCTTTTGTGGAGCCTACTCTGGGGGAACGGAGAGGGTGGAACTATGAAGTGGAGAGTCTAGGACGTTTGCCTCTCACTGCTTCTTCATGTTCAAACTTACCATCTTCGTAACTTGCTTTTCCAAGACATATTGCTATTCCCCTCCTTGTTAAGGTTTATTAATAAATGTTGAGGTTTGACTAGAAATAAAGTCAGATGCATGTATAGTATTATCTGTAGAGAGGGATATAAGTGTGAAGTTGACTCTTTGCTCTCATTCATCCATCCAATATTAACCAGCCTGTGCTTTTGGTCCATCAGCCTGATGAGTGCCTGAGGGTGTGGACCAAACTAGACACTGTCCCTCATTTAGAAGAGCTTAGAGTCTGGCAAAAACAAAAACAAAAACAAAAAGCAAAGATAGACTGAATTTTGAAACCATGTGTGAAGGTGGCCAGAATCTGAATGTGGGCGCATGCCCAGCAGAGTGATCTGCGTTCGTGGTGGGTTGGACATCGATATCTAGTTGACCGCACAGAGGCATAAAGCACAGGTCTCCTCCTGTAATGTGAGTCGTTCATCATGCCTGGAGTGTGGGATAAGTAGGGGGTAATTGCAGAATATTACATATTTAGATTAGATGTTGTCAATAATTTGAACTTATTTTTCTTATGTAAACGTGGACTATCAAAAACTTGAGACTGTTCTCCCGTCGTCATTGACCTGTCTGTTCATTGTATGTACTTCCGTATTTACACACACACTGGGTAGTGGGCCAGGTTGCATTCCCCCTGAGCTACTTTCCCTCGTCCTTACAGCCCCAGAATAGCACAGGTTCACGCTCGCCGCAGATGGTCAATACATGTCTGCTAAACGGTTGAATTACATTATTTTTAAAAAGCAGGTGAGTAGGAGATCCTGTCGTTCTCTTTACAAACTAACTATAACAAGTTGCTCTGTCATCTCACCCTTCAGCGGACTTTTTTCCGGTGAATTAGTGACCCACACAAATAAATCTGCCTGGCCTCTGTTTTATAGCATATTCATTTAAGGAGAGATCTATATATGGTGCCCATAGGAGTTAGTATTGATTGCAACTCCATCCATCAAATAGTATGATAACAAATAGAGTTATGATTGAGCTGCACCCACCATTCATTCATCGCTGTTCATTCACCCACAGTCACGGGGCGTCTGTCTTGAGCCACCAACTTAAATGACCAAAGCATTAACCGGAAGGAGGTGGCAGATGTCCAGACCACTGTACTGTGGCCACACTTCAAGGGACGCCTTTTATTAGACCCAAAGCTTAAAGAAGAACAGGAAATGCACAAACACAACATATTTATACTTCCTGTTCCCAGGCCCACTGGTGCCGAGGCGGAGGAAAGATGCACATGACCACACAGCCGCGGCTCCGTGAGTCATTCCTCGAGGCCAGGCCTGCTTGCGCCCTTTCCCTAAAAGGCTCAGACGTGGAGGGCATGGACTTCACCAGCACCCACAAGCCCTCCGCCCCGTGGTCTTTTTTCCTCCTTATAATTGAAGTGCTGAGCGGTTATGCCAGTGAATCTAGGCAGTACATGGCATCAAACTGCCCAGAAATATTCGGAATGCCCTTCCCCTCCAGGCTGCACGGGCATCTCAGAGCGTCTGCGTGCTTTCTGCACAGGCCCTGGTGCCCACCTGGGACAAGGAGTCTCCTGCCCTTTCCTGCTCCATTTCTCACTTCTATTTCTTCACATTGTTTTATATTTGTTATTTATTAAGAGAGAGAGAGAGGAAGGTGAGGGAAAGAATGGGAGAGAGAGAGAGAGAAACATCAACTGGTTGTTCCGCCTATTTATGCAGCCGTTGGTTGGTTGGTTGGTGTGTGTGCCCTGACGGGAGATCAAACCTGAAACCTTGGAGTTTGGAAATGACCCACCAACCATCTGAGCTACTGGGCCGGGCCTCACCTCCTTAGTATCTTATGGAAGGAATAACCCCTCTGGGGATTTAAAGTGCAAATGTGGACCCAGGGCATCAACACAGGCTCCCTGAGAGCCGACAGCGCCTTATGCACAGAAAGGAAACACCGTTCCTGCGCCTGAGGAGGAGAGCGGAGCGGGGTGTCTGGGGCAAGAGGACAGGAGCTGAGAGGCCACGCTGAGATCTCTTCCTAAAAGTTATCGTCTGGCGGGCTCAGAGGTGTGTGTGGGTTTCTGATGTGGTTCAGCTTTGCAGTTTGGTGAACAGACGTGGCCTGCAGGAAAGAGACCAAATATGGACGTTTGAGACCGAAGATTCAGGAGAAATTGTGGAGGAACCTCCATCTTTCACAGGCCGCCGAACTCTAGAATAATTACACTATGGCCATTGGGTTGAGCAAGAGAAGTACGTAAAGCTGTTCATTGAATTTTAGTTTAACAAGTACTTACTAAGAAAATGGTAATAAAATAGACTGGGTTCCTTCCCTAATGGGATTTAATGAATGGTCAAGGAGACAAAAATAAAAAGCAGCAAATACATAGATTATTACAAATTGATAGGAAGCATGGAAAACAGCCTTGGATGTGGAAAATAAATAGCATGATAGCTGGATGAAACTGACATTTCTTGAAGCTACGCCATGTTCCAGGACTATTCTGAACATTTAAAAAACATATTCCCGTTGATTTCAGAGAGGAAGGGAGAGGGAGGGAGAGGTAGAAACATCAGTGATGAGAGAGAATCATTGATCAGCTGCCTCCTGCACGCCCCCTACTGAGGATCAAACCTGAAATCCCTGGCATGTGCCCTGACCAGACATCGGACTGTCACCTCCTGGTTGGTAGATTGATACTCAAGCCCTGAGCCACACTGGCGGGGCTCCGCTGAACGTATAAATGTTTATCCTCCCGACAGACCGCAGACACAGTCCCCTGTGGTAATCCCATGGGCAGTGAGTTACCTGCCTCCGCCTCCAGGCCGTCCTGTGTGGAAGGCCTCAGTCTCCAAGTGGGGATGCTTTGTAAGGTCTCGGTAAATAAGAGAGGACAGTTATCGTATGGGAGTCAGGCCTCAGTGGGCCTGTTGAGCTCCTCATAATTCCTTTCTGACCCCTGAGAGGGAATCCCTGCCCCTGCCCCTCTGCCCAGCCCTCTCCAGCGCTGCATTAGCAATCCCTGTAGCCTGAGGATGCTGCCCATTGGTCGCTGCCCAGCCCTAAGCCCCGCCCTCCCGCTGAAGCCAAGCTCAGTGGGACCAGGTTTAAGCTCAGCCAGGCTGGGTTCCTCCCCCCTTCCTCTCCTCCTTCCCTTTCTTTCTGCTTTTAAAGTACATCCTAATGGAATTTCAACCCAAATCCCTTGAGTGTATTAAAGAAGGGAAAAGAGTTAAGTAAAGAAAATGACTGAGGAAAATAATCAGAAATGCATAAACATTTCCACTGCTTTACTTATAAACTTAATATAAAATGAACACATCCAGTAATTAAGAATGGCTGCATGAGTTACATGGCAATCATGTCCTGGAAACATTCAAAAGAGATTTCTAAAGATTGGTTAAGGTCACAAGAAAATTTACATAAGTGAAAAATGAAGAGCATAAAACTGTGTGTAAAAGGTGTTAATAATTTGAGCTATGTCAAACTACTGAAAATTAGAAGGACCCACTCAAACATTTAGACTCCTTATCTCTGGAAAGCAGAACATGGAATTAAAAAATCATTTTAGAATATACATGTTTTAATTTTAAATTAGATCAACACCAGTAAATAAACTTTATTTATGAGGAAAATTATTATGCCATCTAAAACAGTAAAGATGTTCTTAATTTGAAATAGACAAGGTGGCTTAATTTATGTAACATTGTTTTTCAAAGTTAAGAAGCAAAATGCAGAGCAATGACTTGGGTTACTATCCTGAGGCCCTTGCTCTGGGTTCTCATCGAATGCAGTCTGGATTAGTTTTTGGTGAGGTGCATGCCACCCCAAGGGTTAGGACACTGATATTTCCCTTTGCACCCCTATTGCCTAATATTGAGACCATCACATCCTACATAATAAAAGGCTAACAGGCAAATTGTCTCCTCGACCAGGAGTTCAACCTGGAGTTTGACCAGGGGGTGGGGCTGGCTGGCCAACCACCCTCAGCCCCTCCCCCTGGCTGGCCCTGCCCCCAATCACCCACCCCAATCAGGTGTGGTCAGCTGGATCCCACCTGCGCACAAATTTGTGCACTGGGCCTCTATTATTTAATAAATGCATAGAGTCAGGGATGAGGTTAATTTTTCTTTTGAATTCTTTCTTAAACAACTAACAGAGTCCATTGTGCAGAGAAATACTCAGGAAGGATGTGCTGGGTTACTTTGCATGTAGGCTTGGCATCAGATAAATGCAACAGGAAATGCCACCCAACCGGTGATATTTACCCAGAAAATTAAAATCTGCATCAAAGGCAGGAGTGCCCTGGAGTCTGCTCGCGGCTTTGGTGGGGGTTGTAGAGTAAGCCACAAAGTTTTTGTACTCAGAAAAGAGCATTTGGACTCTTCCTCTCTCAAGGGAGTTTATCCTTGAAACTGGAGTTCAGAGTTAAGGCTCAGTGTATCCATCTATCTATCCATGTGTCTATCCACTTTTTCCCTAAGATGCAAAGGCTATAGACTGCCTATCTCTGCCCTCCTCTCCCCATTCTCATGTTGAACATGAACTGCCCTGGTCTTCAGAGTGGAGCCTTGGCTGGGTGGTTAGGTCAGGAGGGGGGTCCTCAGTAATACCAGTAGGGTGAGCGCTCTCATAAAAGAGACGGGGAAGTTTCCTGGCCTCTCCCTCGCTGTGCGGAAAGCCAGCCTCTGTGAGGAAGCTGCCCGCCCAGACACCGCACCTCAGGCCTTGCCAGCCTGCAGAGCTGTGGGATACATTTTCACTGAGCTGCCTGGGCCACGGTGTTTGGCTAATGCAGCCTGATCAGGTTAAGACAGGTGCCAAGGCATCTCTCCATTTTTATTCACAAGCAGGTGGTGGGAGAGCCAGTTCCTAAGAGAAAGAATGTTAATTCAATAAAGGAAAATAAAATAATTCTGCGTAGCCCTAAACACGTGGCTTGGTGGCGTTACACCTGGGCAGAAACCCAGTGGAGGGTTTAAGGGTGCCTCTGTGCCCAGTCTGTTTCATAACCCCGGGCAGCTGCCGGAACCCCTTTAACCACCCCCTCCCCCCCCGCCCCACCCCCCCACAGCCACCGGCCTGGTCCAAGCCAAACTCAATCGGAGCTCAGTGCACACAAATCAGTGTTCTCGCTCTTTTTCCTACTGCCGAGACAACTACCTTTCCTAACCCTGCCTCTTTTCCTGACCTCATGTCTATTTGCTATTTTCCCTGCAGGATTCAACTCAGCTATGTCTCCCCTGACCTCTCAGACAGAGGAGAAGTCAGACTGCTCACCCCTTGCCCTCATCCCACTGTTAACTGGCAGACTTTTTCACTAAAAAGCAGAATCCTCTTGCGAGGACATAACCACACAAACAGGAGCGGCATTTGCCTGGTTCTCCTGCAGGCCTGTGCTTATCACAGGCCCGCCACTCAGCGGAAACTCTGAAATATTACTTTCGAGTAAATGAGTGAATCATGAATCAATTAAATTTAGAGTCAAGAGAACTGATGTGCAGAGAGCTAAGGCACTTGTTCAAAGTCCCACTTGGAAGATATGAGAGGGCACGTTTGAACTCTCTCTGCTGACTTACGTTCTAGAGTGTTCTCTCTTCCCCTCGGCTTCTCAGGAGGAAGGAGGGGAAAGAACATGGGGGAAGTAGAACATGTATGAAGATTTCAGAAAAGTGAGTGAAGTTTGAAAGCATGTGGGTCAGAGAACATCCTCAATCTTAAAACTCCCAAGTTTAGTTTCCTCCAATTCTTGAGCCAGGCTTCCCAAAAGTCATTATCACATCATTTGTTGATTTCTTTCCCAAGTGAATGTTTGCCAAACACTCCCCATCAAAGATTTCATATGCATTAAATATTTATGCCCAAGCTGTTACATAGAAAACTGGAGTATATACTTTGCTTTTTGAATTAATTTATTTCTAATACTTTAATGCAATGTAATTAGCCGAATTGCTCTTGGAATATAATCACTTGCGTATTTGAATAAGCTAATCCTGGCTTTGTGGAAATGTGACTGGTTTATAATCATCTAGGCGCCTGCACTGTTCTGTTTGGCTACAAGATTATGATCGAGCCCAGTGGCCACTTACACGGGAACCCATTAAACATGGCTTTAGGCAGTCGCCCTTAGAAAACGTGCCTGTTTCTCTGTTTACGTCAATCGGAAGTGAAAGCGAGAGGTGCTGAAGGAAGTCCCTTCGCTCAGCTCATGCCCCATCTCCCATGAGGCCCTGTGACCAAACATCAGCTCACAGACCAGAGCCAGAGGCGTGGTGTGGCCTTGCTCAGGGTGATCGCCGTCACCAGGCTCGGTCCCTCCTGCTGAAAATGACTTCATTAGGTGAGGAGGCCTGTAAAGACCCCCCCAGGCTCATTCTGCACATTTTGTGGTTTTTAAAAATATATATCTTCATTGATTTCAGAGAGGAAGGGAGAGGGAGAGAGAGATAGAAACATCAATAATGAGAGAGAATCATGGACCGGCTGCCTCCTGCACACCCCACACTGGGATCGAGCCCGCAGTCCAGGCATGTGCCCTGACCCCTGACCGGGAAGCAAACTGTGACCTCCTGCTCCGCCACTGAGCCACACCGGCTCGGCTGAGCTCTCCATGGCTGTGCATCCGGCTTCCTGCCCTGGAAGGTCCCTCCGAAGTCATTCAAAGGGGAGAGCAGGGCTGCGCTGATGGTCCGTCCTCCTGAGGTCAGGAGGTGGGAGCCTGGGGGAGGCCCGCGCCGGCCGCTCCAGCTGCTTTCCCGCCACGTCCCTCTCCCTCTTTGCCCTCCAGCCCCAGGCCCTGGCGCGCTGCTTCTCAGGGACAGGCCTGTGCTCTGGAGAAGCTGGTAGACTCGAGGCACTGACCTGCCCAGGGTCCCTTCCTCCTTCCCTGTGACTCCCCAGGACTCAGGCGGAAGGGGATCCATCCTCAGAAAGACTCCTACTTGCTGGGTGTTTCTGCCCTCCCTTCCCTTCCCTTCCCCTCCACCCTCCTTTCTCCCCTCCCCTCCCTTTCCCTTCCCTTCCCTCTCCTCTCCCTTCTCATCTCTCCCTCTCCAGCCTAAGAAAAGGCTGGCGGTGACAAATGGGAGAGTGTGTTGCCTGGAGAGCTTGGCTTCTCTGGCATCGCCTCCCTGCCCCTCCCCCCATGCCCTTCTAGGGCTTTCCACGTTCCTGGGCGCAGACCCTGTGGGTGTCTTGCCTGCCCTTGCAGGCAGGATCTGCAGCATGTTTTTGGTACGTGATTAAACCCACTCTAACTCCCTCTCCCTCAGTAAACTCGGGCAGGCGCCTCACCCCCTGGGATCTCAGCCGGCATCACAGTTCTCGAAACAGAGTAGGAGCTCAGTGTTGTTATTTGCTTAGATTTCGAAACACAACCTCCACCGACTCCTCTTCAGCTTTGCTCGGCACCTTTTCCTGCCTGCGCCCGGCCATTCCAGGTGACGGGCTCAGCCGGCCCAGCCGGCCCCGGCCTCAGCCACGAGCCTGATCCCTTCCACTTACCCACGTTCATGCCACGGACTCCGTGATGCACTCCCATCATTCCTTGTCCACTTAGTGAGATTTCATAAGCCATGAATTTTATTTCCATAGAAAATACAACAGTGGGCTTCCATCTACAGACAAGAAGTGTGTTTTTCGCAGAAATATTTTTTAGAAAAAGGGAATATTACACTGTAAATCTGCCACATAAAAGTGATTTCCTGGTTCTGTCTTAACTCGGATGCATCTGAACAAGAAATATTATCTTTCTTGCGTGTACAGTGTTCCCTAACTGTCCTGTGTGTATGGTTAATGAATATCTTTAATGACAGAGCTGGGGAAGGGATGACAAATGGGGGCGGAGAAGACTGGATAAAGACACTGATGCATACAGACGCCGAGAAATCCACGGGAAATTGGAGGGCACAGCTTAGCTTCGGGTCTTCCATTGCTGGGAAGGCGAGCTGTTGGCTTCAACCCTGTAACCAGTGATCTTGCTCTCCCAAGGTGGGGCAGCCCTGCGGGGCGGGGGTGGGGGGGTGTCTGACACCATCCATTCCCAAGGAGTGGCATATTATGACATAAGGACATTCTCATACTGTGGGAACTAGAACTTGAATGTTGCCACCTAATTAAATCCTGCCATTCCCATTCCACACCCAGGTGTGGCCTTCCTCCAGTGGTACCAAGCCCGAGAGCTACAGAGGAATGGGTGTTTTCTGGAAAAAAGCAACAAACCATTTCAAAGCAATGGACTTAGTCTTTAATTTAGCTTTAATTTAGAACATGCTTTTCCTAGGTTTCATGCGTAATCTCTTTATAGTCTGCAATGTTCATTTTGATATCATACCTCTATTATCCTCCCGTGCCCAGCACCAGTATATCAGATGAGGAGTAAAAGGAGCCCATAGATATATACACCCCAGTTTACATCGCCATCATCCTCAACACACGCAGTGACCCCCTCCAGCTTGCGAACTATAATTTAGAACATTTCACGATGGAATACATGGACCTCATTTTTTTTTTCAACAATGAACTTTTAAAGCCCTCTCCGCTCCCTCCCTATCATTGCTCTTCCCCAGGCCACAGGCCTAAGCTAGGCAAACTCCTGCCTTTTCCTGAGGTCGCCTGCTTCTCCCTCCCCCAGGCTCTCGTCACTCCACGGCACTGTCCCCTGTGTGCATCTAGGGTTAGCTCCTTCCTGCGGGAGGGGGTTCCTGTGCACCCTCCTTCCACCCAATGCCGCAATGTAGTCCTATAAACCCCACGGGCCATCTAAGCTACATGCACTTTAATGTTCTAGTAATGCCTCCTAAAATCTGTGTTCCTCCAGGCAGACATCACTCCTTATTCAACCTTCTTTCCCATATATTCTTGTTTTTGAAAATATGTTTTTATTGATTTCAGAGAGGAAGGGAGAGGGAGAGAGAGAGGAACATCAATGATAAGAGAGAATCATTGATCAACTGCCTCCTGCATGCCCCCTACTGGGGTTAGAGCCCGAAACCTGGGCTTGTGCTCTGATGGGGAATCAAACCACAACCTCCTGGTGCATGGGTCAACATTCAACCACTGAGCCACACCAGCTTGGCTTTCCCATATATTCTTACATAATGAACCCTAAGTAGAATTCAATTAAATTTCTCTTCTAATTTACTTAATGGAAGAACTTGTTCATGGTGGGTTATTCGGCAGTGAGACCAAGTTAGAGAAACACCATGCTTTCCAAGGTGACCGACAGTCTAAACTAGCATCCATCCCCCTTCAGCTTATTAGCAAAATTACTGTGACTCGCTTAACAAAAGCTATAAGTCTTAACGACATGACCTCCAGCTTCCTTAGTGGGAGTAGACTTCTTCAATTGTGAATAAAATTGAAGGGACATAAAACACGCCCGCTGCCCACACTTCAACCTTGGAAGGAGTTTGAAATGAGAATCTCACTAGTAAGACCAGCCCGACTCAGCCTGGGTTCTGCCCGTAACAGCAGCCTGCTATGACAGTCACGTCTTTCTCCATGATAATTCCAAATAAAGCACAGCAGGTTTGCTACAGGAAACCGTAGTGTGAGGAGGGCTAAAGGCATGTGAGGGAGAGTGAGGTACAAAGGAAGGAGGCACTCATTGGTGACGACAAGTGACATCATGTCATTCTTGAAGTGCAGGTGCTCAACCAATAGTTAGTCCCCATAGCCTTCCAGGGCCATGGTGGTATGAGTTAGTATAGGCCAACCAGCAGTAACAAGTAAGTCCAAACTCCAATGCTTAAGGAATAAGGAGTTAATATGGTTCGCACTGAACAGTCCAGGGAAGGACTCCGCCTCTTCCATCCCTGGGGCAGAGCCCACAGGTGCGCTGCCATCTTCACCAGCTGGTGCCTCCGCTCCCTGTGCCTGAGCACTGCAGGTAGCCGCCTGGAAGCTGATTCCTTCAGCAGCTGCCTGCAAGAGCACCAGGAGAGTTTAGTAGTTGGTGGTGGTATTCATTCATTCATTCATTCATTCTGGACCAGGCCTGAAAATGGCACAAACTGTGACCCTCCACATGTGACTGGAGTGGGCTGAGTCGCATGGCTACTACCCCTGCGAAGGAGCCTGGAAAATATAAGAGGAGCTCTGCGCCCAAGGACAACAAAGGGAGGTGTTAGTAAGGAGCTAGCAGCTTCTGCCCACACTCAGGCTCGCTGTTGAAGTTGCAGAGACATTTGGGACAGGGACCCGGAAGTCCAGCGCGCACTGTCCTGTCTCCCACGTCCCTCCTTGCGTATAGTCATAACTCACACCTGCACTTCAGCCACTCGGCCCTTTTCAAAGCCAGTTCCAAAGATGACAGAAAAGTGACCCAGGTCAGGCATATGAAACACCTAGTTCAAGGAAAGCCATCACCGCTAATGACTTTCTACAAACGAAGAAGTGATAAAAGTAGGGTACTGGATCTCAAAATGGACTTGGCCATCATAGTTGGTCACGGGTAGTTGGGAAGTGTTTTGTTTCGTTGTTTATTTGTAATGGAAGCTTTTAGTCATGGACTGAAGCCTGAATAATCACAGGAGTGGAAGGAGTCACTGGATACGACCCGAGACCTGTGTGCGCCTGGCAGGTCGGGGCTGAGAGCAGGACCTCTCCAGGCCCGTGTCCGGGCGGTGGTGTGAGCTGCGCAGAATGTACAGGCTCCTTCCTCCTTCCTTCATTCCCACTCGGGCAGCGCCGGCTCATCACGGTTTACACCTCTAGCTCAGAGGTCCAGTGTTTCTCAGGACTCTCTCTTTGTAATGAGGCTTGTGTTTGGGTCATTATTCTGGTTCATATTCATCGTTCCCACCCCTTCTCAAGGGATCACACACCATGGGTGTGTGTGTTCCCCAGCACCGTGCCTGATGCACAGTAGACACTCCATGTACATATGCTGTGTGGGTTACTACATTGTGGTTTTGAAAATGTGTGTGTGTGTGTGTGTGTGTGTGAGAGAGAGAGAGAGAGAGAGAGAGAGAGAGAGAGAGAGAGAGATATTTTGAGAGCAGGATGCATGAAATTATTAATGATGGTTATAAGTAGTAAGATATTGAGTATTTTCAGGTAGCTATTCATATATTTTCCTAAACTGTGTAATAAGAAGAAAGTTTAAGTAAGTGAAACAAATTATTTCCGAAGAACCAGTTTTCAGAATCCATTTTCTGAAACTCTCCTTTCTGCCTTTTCATTTTTTCCAAAAAGATAAATTCCTTGGCCTCCTTCTTCTGTTACTTCTGCACAAAGTAATACTACATTGAGGGCTGCAGATCAGCATCCCAGTGACACTCAAGGGAGAGCATTGGATTCGAAGCTAATTATCTAGTTATGTGTTACTTGCACTGACTAATTGCTTGAAATCAGTTATCCGATTGAAAGAAAAATCAATGATTTCTTTGAAAGAGTCATAAGGGGATATAGTAGCAAGCTTTTTTCTGCATAAATTGCTAGCTGTTTTTTTTTTTTAAGAGTTATGTGTTTAAAAATCAAATAAATAGGGAATTTAATCCTTTTAACCCAAAATGATATTGATGATATTTATGCACGCACACTTCAGATGAGAAAAACTTTTTCTCCCAGTGTAGTTTATCCTCTTTAAAATCGTTTTAGAACAACAAAGTAGACTTTGCTTTGCTTATGTTTCTCAGGGTATCCGATTAGCTGGGGATTGCATCATAAACACGAGGCACAGCCGGGACAGTAGCCCAGGTCTTTCGGCTGCTCGGCTCGGCCAGCCCCTCTTCCGTGTCTCTCATCCTATTATCTAGAGAGCGTTTCCCCCCGGAAGTCTGGACCACTTGCTATAGGCTGTTCTGGAGACACCAGGCAGGGAGACATGCCACTGCCCCAATGAACAGCTGTGTTACATGGAGGATCTTAGGAAGGAGTCACACCACCCTGAGTGGTACTAAGCCGACTGTACTGTGGAGGAAGCTAGCTCCTCGACAGCTCAAATAGTTTCACCAAATTCACACAGATAATGAACGGAGAATCAGGACTCACACTTGTGTTCTGCACTTTCAGCAGAATCACGGGGGATTAATCAGCTCACCCAGCACGGGAGTTCGAAGGGATGGGCCAATCCTAAGTCTAGGACCGATGGCTCTCAGCACGTGTGTCTCAGCTCAGCAGATGCCTTTGAGCAAACGCTTGCTCAGCCCCCACGGCCACGCCATCACTTCGTGAAGCAGAGCTGGTCGCTCAGGCCCATTGAAGATGGACGTGTCCTCAGAAGGACCTCAGAGGCCAGTAGGAAAGTGGTGGGTCTTCAGTCTCATCAATGAATTGAGTGCTCACTAGACGGCCATCAAAAACTCTCAGACCAAGATGGAATGGCGACCCACACAGGCTGGGAGGACAGGGAAGAATACAGACGAGAGCATGGCCTGGGTCAAAAAGAAAAGGGAAATTCTCGGTATAAAACCAGCTGTTTATTGAGTAGTCTTTCTCATTCTCATTGCCTTAATGATTAGCTGAGCTGTTTGTCCACACTGAGCAGCTGGACAAGATACCACTCATTTGATTTGATCAAACGTTAGGATGCTCTCCTTCCCCAAGGCCCCTGAACTTTGACCCACTGTAGAGCTTAAGCCAGTGGTTCTCAACCTTCTGGCCCTTTAAATACAGTTCCTCATGTTGGGACCCAACCATAACATTATTTTCGTTGCTACTTCATAGCTGTCATGTTGCTACTGTTATGAATCGTCATGTAAATATCTGATATGCAGGATGGTCTTAGGCGACCCCTATGAAAGGGTCGTTCGACTGCCAGAGAGGTCGCGACCCACAGGTTGAGAACCGCTGGCTTAAGCAAACAATGGAGCATTGAAACCGGCTCCCCTAAACAGCCCGCCAGAGAAGTGGCTGGTCGTGCCACCTGCCCCTCAGGTTCCCTGCACCTGCTCTTCCCCAGCCTTCCGATCGTCCCTGGAAAGGCAGGTCCTTGCTACTCCAGCTCCATGATGCTCGCAGGCCTCGCGGTGGGATATTCTCACTATTGCAGTAGGTCTCCCTCTTCTGGTAGCAGTAGTGTTCCCAGAGGCATTCTCTCCTTAACTAAGTTCAGATTCATTTTGTATTGGACGTTGGCCGCCGAGGGCTACTGTTGCCTGTCTGGGCAGGCTTGGTGCTCAGGCCCATGGGCTATTTCTACCAGCTCCCCACCAAACCAGTAGGGAATAGGCAGATACTAAATGTGCGCTGAAAAGACCAAAACCTTTCTTCCCAATGTGAAAATTTGAGAACGCCGTGTCATACACTTGGGGTATTCATAGTCACTGAACTACCCAAAAGAATATTCCATTTTCGCGCTAGCTGCGATGGTTCAGTGGATAGAGCGTCAGCCTATGGACTAAAGGGTCCCGAGTTCAATTCTGGTCAAGGGCACATACTTCAGTTGCAGGCTCCTCCCCGGCCTGGGCCCTGGTTGGGGTGCGTGCAGGAGGCAACCAATCCATGTGTTCCTCTTACATCAATATTCCTCTCTGTCTTTCCCTCTCTCTTCCACTCTCTCTAAAAATCAATGAGTCTGTTGCCCTGACTAACATGCCATAATTATCCGATGGTGTTGAAAACTCCCTGGCGGGCTCGGGTGCAAGGAAATGACTCAGCGGTTGTGTTTCCCTCCTTCTTGATTTTAACATGCGATCTCGATTCTCCTCTGCCCAATGCTTCCCAACCAGGCGTGTGCCTCAGTGCACTCCTCCACTCCAGACTGTGCGCGCCCTGAGGATGGAGGTGATGTTGTGCGCATCACTGTGCCCCTGATAACAGAGTAACTGGCCCAGCGCAGGAATTCATTATAGATTTATCCACTCAGTGACTGCTTAGAGAGGACTGGCTCGAAATGAGCAATAGAAAGTTTGGTCTTATCATTTGGGAATTTTTTCTGGGTTAGAGACTGCCCAGCTGCTTAATAATCTCATTATGTGTAGAGAGAACATCACAGAGGCTTTAGCTATTTAAGTTTTCCCAGGGCAACTGAAGCTGGCCAGCCTCTTGCAAAATGAATTTCTGCTTCACTATAAAAGAGGATCGATTCTGGGTGGACTGGCGATTGTTGATTAGAAAAATTAGCATCCGTCTCTTCTCTCAGGTGTTTCCTCAATAGAGACAATGAGAGTAGTACCTAACAATTTAGGAGTATGTTAGGGAAAACACTGTGAGCAGAGAAACGTGTATATTGTTCATTCTACTATAGATCACATCTCTGCGAAGCCTGTACCCATTAAAGCAAGTGGTAATTCTCATTATCTCAGGGAAGGAAGAATGGGTACCACACAGACAAGTCTACCAATGGAAAGGTCTGTATTCCAGAGGGACTTGCTTCAAACATTGCTGAGAAAATTAGCCTTGAAACTCAAGCTTATAGAAAGAGAAAGACAATTGTTTTCCTCTATTCTAGCAATTACTTCTATACGTCAAGTATCAGCAATAATAGATTCCTTTACCGCATCAATTCAAACAGACTTCGTGGCTTACAAGAGTGCCCACATATCACCTTGCAGGGTTTTTCTGTGTCAGGAGTCGTTGTTGCGTGGCTTACCTGGGGCTCGCGTTCCAGGTCTCACTGGGCTGTGCTCAGAGTGTTGCCTAGATCACACCTGCAGGCGTGGCCGGGGAGCCTGGAAGGATCTCCTTCCAAGTCCATCCAGGTTGATGACTGGATTCATTTTCCTTGGCGGTAAGATGAGGCCCCGGCTCCTTTCTGGCCGTGACCGAAGGCCGTCTGGGGTCTGGGAGGCAGCCTGCGGTTCCCGCCGTGGGAAGGGCACAGCATG
Organism: Myotis daubentonii; assembly: GCF_963259705.1. Lineage (NCBI taxonomy): Eukaryota > Metazoa > Chordata > Mammalia > Chiroptera > Vespertilionidae > Myotis > Myotis daubentonii. The sequence goes on from NC_081856.1 coordinate 52,323,621, forward strand.
GCATTGTGCCACCTCCAGCCTCTTTCTCCTTAGCCCATTGTTTTCTCTTACAGTTTTACTTTTCAATTACAGTTCACATTCAATATTATTTTACAGTAGATTCAGGTGTACAGCATAGTGATCAGACATTTATATAATTTACCAGTTGGTCGCCCCAATAAGTCTAGTGCGCACCTGGCACCATCTCTAGTTATTACAGGGTTATTGATTATATTCCCTGTGACTGTGTTGTAGCGGCCAGTTTGTACATCTTAATCTCTTCCCCCTTTTCACCCAGCCTGCACTTTCAGGAATTATTCTCACACCCCGTCGCTGATGCCCTCTAAGCCGGGACCTGGAACAAGTCCAAGACAAGAGCCCGCGGGCTGACCGCCTCGGGCGGGGGTAGCCTTCCTGTTAGAGAAGGAGTGCCCTCTTTGCTTGAAGCGTGTGTGTCCTTGGCACCTGGCCAACCCCACTGCCAAGTTTGCCCTCCGCGGGGAGCGGAAAGGGTCCCTTCCATGGTGGCGGGAGAGCGGCGCGCCTGGGCGGACGGCCTGCAAGGTGTCTGGGAAGGCCCACTGGCCGCCGGGGCCCAGCACCCACTTGGGGCCGGTCTGTCCGTCTTCATTCCGTGGAGGTGGGGCAGCATTTCCCCCGCTGTTAGGCTGTCCTGTGTTCTCGGCATTTCTGATACCGACACGCCATGGGAAGGCGGTTGCATGTCTCTTGGGGTCCATAAAGGGGTACATGGTGCCCTACTCCACGCTTATGGAGAAAATCAAGGCAAGACAGAACGATGAAGGTACCGGGGTGGGTGGCAGGGCACTTGTACATGCTCTGCCGAGGGAGTGGTCAGGGGGAGGGACACCTGCTGAAGGATGCTGATGTCGGGTCTGTGTGGCGCCTTTTGTTGTCTACCTCGGCGGAGTGCGGGGGGGGGGGGGGGGGGCAGCCTGCGTGAGCGGCTCAGCATGAACCAGCTAGGGTTTCTCCAGAGAAGCAGGGATGCTGCCCACGGATGTTTTCATGAGAATCAAACAGGTCAATGGGCTGTGAGTCAGAACAGACAGGAAGCCTGTGTCCGCCTTTAGCTCTGAGGGACCCTGGTCTTAGCCGAGCACATTCCCCTCCCACAGAAGTTGAAGCCGGTAGGGCTGGTATTGGAGTAAAAAAGGATGCTCTGAAGCAGCCATCACCAAGCTTCCGGCCCTCACGGACCACCAGTGGCCAAGGACCACCAGTTGGCAGCGGCTGGTCTAAAGCATTTAGTCATGAATTCACTTTTCTGCCCCAGCTGACCTGGAGCTTTATGACTTGTTTTGCCCAATGGAATGTGGTCATTTGTGGGGGAGGTTTTCATAAACCCATTCTCCGCCCTTCCCCTCTGCTGCGGCAACTACCCGTGTTCCCGGGGATGCTGGCCTCGGAGCAAGGACCCGCCTCCTCCAAGGGGCGCCATGCCTTGGCCAGAAGGGCGTCTTTGTCATCTTAGGACCTTGAGGCTTGGCACTGGTTCCCCAGTGCAGCTCCATGAAGCCATTAGGACTACAACAGGGACCGAGGTCTTGATGGGAACAGTTAGCGTTCTCTCCCGCACAGGGGCGGGGGGGGGGGGTAAGGAGGGTGAGGGGGGTTAGAGTTGGGGGCACACTATCACTGCTCAATTTTACAGACGGGGAAACAGGCGCAGGCAGGTTAAATAATCTGCCCAATTGCACACAGCAGATCGATACGGAGGAAACGTCCTCCCAGAACAGCATGTGTGAGGCTGCCAATCGGAGTTTCTAGGTATTATTTTTATGATCCAAACAGCTCAAACTACTAAGTAGTGCAATGATTTTCATATTTTACAAACCCGCCTACATCTGATATTTCCCCGAACAACCCCATACCATCCAGCACTAAGCAACCCTATTTTTATTACAAATCGGATCTCTTGGAATGTTATCCGGTACACTTCATTTAACAGCAATTAAATTGTTCATAGGTTTGCATTAAATAATGTCCTAATGACCAGTGTTATAAATGTGCCTTCATTACGATCTGCAATTAAAACGGCCCGTGGAGCCTCGTGCTGGCGATAAGGACTAAACGGCCGACGCGCCAGAATGCCCGAGGGGTGCGGGCCCTGGAGCCGGGTGTGGAGACGGAGACGCGGCCTGGTCGGGTCAGCTGCCGCCGCCACAGATGCGAATCCGCTCATGAATAAGCGTTGTTTAACCTATTTCGAAATATTCCAAACACCTGTTTCCAAACCAAAATAGAAACCTGTTTCCACAGGCACCGGTGGAAGGTGCGCGCGTATGAACGCGGCTGAACTTTATCCCATCGCTGATGTGCCCCTGGGTGTTTATTACAAGGACTCAGGACGGTGCGAACACAGTGCCCCTCTGGACTCTGTTTCCCATTTTGCTCATCGCTGACCCTAAAAGGTCCCCGGATGCTGCCACTCTGTCCTTGAGGACGTCTGTAACCATAGCATTGGCGTCTCAACGTTGTGTGACACTTCCCCTGTAAAACCACTTTCACATAAGCTCTCAAAACCATTCTTGTGTAGCTACCTTACTCCCATTTTTTAAAATTTATTTTAATATATTTTTATTGATTTCAGAGAAGAAGGGAGAGGGAAGGAGAGCAACATCAATGATGAAAGGGAATCATGGATCGGCTGCCTCCTGCACGCCCCACACTGGGGATCGAGTGCATAACCCGGCCATGTGCCCTGACCGGGAGTCAAACTGTGACCTCCTGGTTCATAGGTCAGTGCTCAGCCATTGAGCTGGGCGACCTTACTACTATTTCAGACATTGAGTCTTGGAAGTATTACGTGCAGAGGGACTTAGAACAGACGCACACACAGCTCTTTTGACGGTGAGCGCGGTGTGCTTGCCATTGCGTGACTCGTGGAAGCACCTGCCAAACACTTTCAAGGGGGGGCTCCTCCGAGTCAGAGTTCAGCGGGAAGTGAGGTGCCCAGAGAGCACCAGGGGAAGGCTGGGCAGCTGTGTCAGACTTTCCCACGTAATACAGAGGCCTCACGGACCACGCTCCCATGGAACCTGCAGGAGAACACACTTAAGCTAATTTGGGGACGGACTCTGGTTGGAGATGGAACTTGGATCCTGAAAGAGGAGGGAGCGGTAGTGAAAGTATCCCAGGCGCCCGGGCTGTCTTCTGTACAGCAAACCAGCGCGAGATGTGGAGGCTGGCTCCACAGCGGATTTTACTTAGACCCTGGATTCGCGGCGTAGGCAGAACTCTGAGGGCGGTCTCCTCTCTGCTCCATGTGGCATCGTCTGGGTGTCGGGACGGGTGGGTTGGGAATCCTCCCAAGGATTTTGTTGCTAGGGAGGACCCTCAGGAAGACCCTCAGCAAGAACACCTGCCAATGGCCTCTGCCTTCCTCACAGCGGGGGCGGGGCTTGGGGGAGCCAGCATCCCAAGGGATAGGGAGGTGTGGGGGAGGTGAAGATGTGACCTCAGGATCTGAGAAGACTGTTAAGGACCAGCCCCTGCGTTGATGCCACGTCACGTCTGCCCCCTTGTATTGTTTCTCTGGAGTCTCTGAGGCTCGCCCATCTTCCCGTGGAGAGAGAGTTGACTCTCCTTTCGATGGCGGGAGTATAACATAGTGGCATGTTTTAAAACCATCACCAGAGTTTTAAGGACTAATTTCAGCATATCACTAAGACATAAAACAGTGCAAGACAATTACGTGCAGAAAATGGGTGCTTAAATTTCTATCATTTACATGAATATGGGAGAAAATATACATGTGTATCTCTTATTTCCCCCAACCATTCATGGAGCTGCGTAAATATTTGTTCAGTGAATGAACACTCAGTGCGCCCGAACTAGACTCGTCTTTGTCATTTATCCTTGTGAGCACATCAGCGGAGGAGGGGAACCCGCAGCAAACCGTCTCCTCCTCATGATGCCTCCGGGAGATGCGCCGAGAGACAGGCCTGCGAGGAGCGGAGGGGCGACTGAAGAGGTGCTGGGGGCGGGTGTGGAATGCAGAGATGGGGGTGCCTTCGGTCCCCCGGGCTTTGCGGTGGCACCACGTTCTTCAAGGGAATCGGCAAGGTTGTGACCGGAGTGAGGAATGAGGAGAGAGGACCGTAGGGAAGTGTGTCTGGTGGGAACGTCGGTCACTCTGGGCTCCATGATATGGAAGAGGGCGGGGCAGCTGGCTTTTATTTTTTAGGAACAGAAGGCGCTAAATCAGTAAATCCAAAAGAAGTTGTCTCGGGCCAAACTGTGCGATGGTTTGCATTTATTTCAGCGTGAGGTCAAGGCTGACAGTAGGGCGTGTGGGACGTGAAGCAGAGAGAGGTCACGATAGATGCCTGTAGTACTTTGTACAGCAACGATCTCTGGGGACTTTGGCAGTGGTGCCAGCTTAATATTGATATTCCCATTTTCTCCAGTCTTGCCCTGCTGCTCATGGACCAAACCCACACCTACATGGAGGAGAAGCTGGTTTCTGCTAAGTGTACAGCACCCTCTCCTGCAGCCCGTGGCTGACCTTTTGTTTATGCCACATCTACTTCCCTTAAGTTCGAGGATCAAGTGGAAAGAGGTTAGCATCAGGGTCATTGCCCAAGGGCATCCTTCCCTACAGTGGAGAGACCCCTCACCCTTGGATCGTGACCTTGAACACAAGCACAGCCATGGGGGTTCGCTTTGCTTTCCCATCCATGGTCCTCTCTCACTGATGTTTCTATCCCTCTCCCGTCCTCTCTCTCTAAAAACATCTTAGTAAAAGCATTTTTTTAAAAAAACAGATCCAGATGTGCTTCCCTGCCCGCTTCTTCGCGCATCACCACCCTGCGCGGCTCAGCAGCATTTACCCAGCCCGCCCGGCCTTGGCTGCGGGAGGCCTCCTGCTGAGGAAGCCTTCACGGGGCAGAGGGGGCATCACCCCCACCCCGGAGCAGCTCTTACGGAATTTCATCTTCTCCCCACGCTGTGTGCTTGTTCATTTTGCTGTTGCCAGAAGCAACAAAACCATTTATGAAATTGAAAATATCCAAGAAGTCATTTTGGAGGAAGAGTTCATGTCTCTCTCTCTGTCGCAGAGCGCCCTGGGAGAAGAACAGAAGCGCACGTAGTATGATGATGGGGTATCACTTTCCTAAAAATGTTTGTTTTCAACAATTTTTCCTGTGAGTATTTGGCCCAAAGCTCGGTCACCCTGTTGATAAAGACAATTGTTGGCCCTAGTTGGTTTGGTTCAGTGATTAGAGCGTTGGCCTGCAGACTGAAGGGACCCGGGTTTGATTCTGGGCAAGGCACATGCCTGGGTTGTGGGCTTGATCTCCCGTGGGGGCATGCAGGAGGCAGCCGATCAATGATTCCCTCTCATCCTTGATATTTCTATCCCCCTCTCCCTTCCTCTCTGAAATCAATAAAAACTATTTTTTAAAAAAAGACAATTGCTTAGACATTGTGTGTGGATTCAGAATCCTAGATGATCAAAGGTGGAGGCTATCTGAGTCAACTTACCTGATGCCTGGCCCCTTCTGAAAGCAGAACTACGCGCCCCTCATGAGGCAGCGTGGGCATACAGCTAGCTCACATTTCAAAGCCAGATTTTTTTTAAGTTTTATGATACTCTACATCGAGATCAGGGATTCAGAAATGTGCAGTGTGCCTAAAGGATGTACAAACTACGGAATTTTGATTCCCTTTTCTGACCTCTGGCCTAGCTTCTTTTTTCCTTCCACACCATGAATCTCATTTAAAAACAACAACAACAAACAAACAAAAAGAAACAAAACAATCCTGAGACATTGGTTGTTCATTAAAACCATGTTGCCTCTCCAAACTTTTATCCACTCACCTCAGAACAGAATCACACGGAGCAAATAGTGAATCCAGCGCTAGGATCCCACCACATTTAAACAAGATGAGTCCTTATGTTATCAGGGCATGGCATATGTACACAAAGTTCACACTTGCACCTTAGATATGGCTTTTTAAAAGTCATAGTCAAGTCTGGCCAGCGTGGCTCAGTGGTTGAGTGTCAACCTATGAACCAGGAGGTCATGGTTTGATTCTTGATCAGGGCACATGCCCGGGTTGCTGGCTCGATCTCCAGTGTGGGGCGTGCAGGAGGCAGCTGATCCATGATTCTCTCTCATCATTGATGTTTCTCTCTCTCCCTCTCTCTTCCTCTCTGAAATCAATAGAAAAAAAAATGTTTCAAATGACTTTTACTCTTCCATACACATGCTCTTCCCAGCCCCAAAAGTGATCTTCTTCCTGCCTATTACCAGTCCATCAGGTTGGTATCCAGTTGATATAATAATACATTCAAAGTTAGTAAGAACCCCCATATTCATAAGAGGAAAAACGAAGGTGAAGGTGTTTTGAATCAATGACTAGAAAGGGCGCTAAGTTCTGTAAGGGGCTTCTGGTAGTTTCATTTTAAACTCCTTTTTTCCTTCTTGGCTCTGTTTTCTGAAATTGTTAAAGAGATTTTTCAGGTTTCAGACTTGCTTTGATTTACTGGTTTCCTGAACATTAAATTATGTAAATAAATAATAGAAATCTAACCACTGACTTGGCTTCTAACGATAGCCGGCCCTTCCTAACTTACGCTGAGAAATCTGGATGCTTTCTGCATTCATTCTCCTCTTTAAAACTGTTCTCACGTTTATTATTCTAGGAATTAAAATGTCTGTTTTTAAAAATCTCATATTTCTTCCTCTGGGTCTTATCGCTGCCTATTCCTGCCTGCCTGATTTTCCATGGTGACTTGAACTAATTTATTTTCATCTTCTGCCGGCAAATGAAATTTCCTTAACCTTTCTCCATGAGACATTACAAAGGATATTACTCACGGTGCTTAATTCCTTCCCACCTTTCTGGCGATTATATGCTCAGTGAGGTGTGGTCCGAGGCTGCGGAGGATTCTCAGGCTGTACCTGAGCCCAGCTTCACCCCCAGGAAATAGGCCCCTGGGGTTTGCCTCATTTTCACAGTCTGTTGCAATGTTTATCCTATTGAGTGTCCACTTTACACCCGCGGGTGTATACACCCTCTCAAATCTCTGTAGCATCTCTGCTAAGCCCACAGCGGTCAGCACCGCCTAAGCCCACAGCGGTCAGCACCGCCTAAGCACCTATGATTTGGGGGTAAAAGCTATGTTTCCTGAACAGACAGTTGCCTTCCTTCCGGCTCTGGCGGTGCAGAATGCCTGGCCCTGGAGCGCCAGGAGACTGCCCAGCTGCTCTGCCCAGCCCGAGCTAGGTGATCGCTAACTTAGAAAGAGGCCTGGATGCGTGGGACAGGCTGACAGCTGTCAGAGGGGAGGGGGAGGGGGCCTGGATGGAAGGAGCTGGCGGGATTAGCCAGAAAACAGATACATAGCACACAGACTCAGACAACAGTGTGGTGATAGCGTGATGGAAGGGGGTGGGGGGTGGAGATAGGGAGGTAAGCAGGGGAAAGGGGGACGGAGAGAGACTCTGCTGGGGCGGCGGGTGCACGAGGCAGTGTGCGGATGATGTGTGTTGAGTTGTACACACCAAACCTGTATGGTTTTGTGAACCCATGTCACCCCAATAAATTCCATTTAAAAATTCAAAAATACATAGCGTTGGGTATACAGGTAGTTGTTCACCCACCGATGGATGGGATTGTTGGTCAGGCTTGAGCTGGGCTGGAAACCACAGTTGATACCTGCCTGGAGGGCTCACACTCCTCTGGCCCTGCGTCCTGCTGCCCCACAGCTGGCTCTGAAGCCACCTTCTTTAAGTTCTTCTCTCCTTTAGGAAATTCTACTCTTCTCTCAATTCAGAAAACGTTCTCAGGCCTTTGTAGACACTTTAAATGTGACGTTCGAGTTCAGTGACAGGGATGTTGTACGGATGCTCTTGGTTTTTATTTGCCGGAAATAAGTAAGGACAAATTATATAAGAAAAAATGAAACAGGTTTCATGAGAAGATGCACACGTGTCATGTTTTCGTGAGCACAGCCCAGGTTGCAGGGAACTGAGGCCAGGACCTGAGCTGGGTTTGGGCTGGAGCAGCAGCGCCATCAAAACATCATTTACCAGAAAAGGATGGATTTAGCTCCAATTCAGGCCTCGCTGAGATTCAAGGAATAACAACTTCATTTGCTAGTTTGAATGAAAGTCTGTTTTGTTTTGTTTTTAAATCTGATATCATACCCTCAAAGCCTCTATTATCTTCTTAGATTTTCCCATTTCGTAGAATCGTCTCTCAGTTGTCCCGGCACATAGCCGCTCCCCTCTTCCCTCATTGGCACACACAGATGGAGACCCACTAGCATATGTTTTGCTTTCTCCTTTATTCTCCGGCTCTAATCCCAGTCGCCCTTCTCAGTCACCCTCTCTGCTTGTTTCCGTGTCGGTTGTCGGGAACAAGTGGAAAAGAAGCGCCTTTGTTCAGAGAAGCCGGTGACACCCAGTGATTCTGCGTCACAGAAATACCCCGTTGCCTTGTGGAGGGGCTGCCGCTTTGTGCTTTGACTTTGTGTGTTAGTAGCCAAGGTTCCTAATGTTCCAGTTGATTAGTTGTTTTTAAACGTTTCTAACGTGTCTCTTAATTTTGTTGCTTACATTATGGGCTAATCACCTTGCCTGCTGTCCCCTGCTGTCTTTTTATTTTTTGACAATTAAGACACCATTTATGAAACAAGTACTTATTTACATGACAATGGTTGGAAGGGAATGTATTTGTCCAAAGAAAATTGCCAGTTTTCATGATTCCTTATTCCCACCTCCTGTTTCTCTGGCAAAAAACAAACAACAAAAAAACACACCATAAAACATTAATATTTTAAGAATGTGAACATTTCTGTGAATCATAAATTTCAGTTGTTTTTTTTTTATTTACTGTGAGAGATTACTTAGGGGAAATGTTTTGTTTACATGGAGATGTTTGCATAGAGATGAAGAAATAGTCTAGTGAAATCTCTGTAGACTTGTCTAGAGTGGGTGGACTTTAAAGTTTCTGTGAATTTTAACCTTGCAAGTAGGCAGGCGCTGTCTGCCAAGGTTTCCTCCAGGCAAGACTGGGAACACAGCAGTCAGTTTCTCACTGTTAGTAAGACTCTCATATTCATACACTTAGCCCCAGCCTGTCTGTTGATTTCCAAATCAACATCCCAACACCATGTTTCACAACTTCATTATATATTGCAGGCACTATAGTATCAGTAGATCCCAAACCAGAATCATGATGTCCTATTTAACCAATCCTATCCCACAAGTCCCCCAAATTCAACTTACCACATTCTTAGCCTCAAAATATACCCAAGTTAGAGAGGAATTTTCCCAACAAAAATCCTAGTGCCACCTTAATGGAAGAAACATGGATCTTTCCACTAATGCCAGGAGCAGGGCACCCCTTCCCAACACTGTGGTAGAAGCTGCAGCTAATGCAATATGACAAGAAAAGAAAGTAGTGTGTCTACAGATTGGGAAGGAGGGAACTCACCAACTCAATAGCAAAACAAAAAACATTCCAATTAAATTGAGCAAAGGAACTCCACCCACATTTCTTAAAAGAAGATACACAAATGGCCAACGGATGTATGAAAAGGTACCTATATTACCAAGTATTGTCAGGGACATGCAAATCAGCACCACAGTGATATTTCCCATCACAGCTAATCGAATGGCTAGTCATCGACAGGCACATGACAGCATGTTTTGGCAAGGCTGCAGAGAGGGAACACCTGTGCACTGTTTGCAGAAATATAAGTTGGTGGAGCCATTATGGAAAACAGGAGGGAGTTCCCTCAAAGACTTGCAAGTAGAACTAGCATGCGATCCAGTAATCCCACTTCTGGGTATAAACCCAAAGAAAATGAAGCAGGCATCTCAGAGAGATACCCACAATCCTGTGTTCATTGCAGCATTATTCACAGTAAACAAGATATGAAAACAACTTAAATGTCCAGAAGGATGAGCGGATAAGGAAAATGTGCTCTCTCTCTCTATAATATTCGTTCCCCTTTACAAAGAAGGAAATACTACCTTTGCAAAAACATGGATGAACTGGAGGATATTATGCTAACTGACATAGGCCAAACACAGACAGATAAATACCGCATGACCTTAGTCCTGTGTGAACTCTAAAATAGTCAAAATCATAAGAGCAAGGAGTAGAACTGTCATTGCCAGAGGTGGCAGAGGGGAGGGAGAAGGAATTGAGGAGATGTTGATCAAAAGGTATACAATTTTAGTTATGCAAGATGAATGGTTTCTGGAAATCTGATATACATCATAGTGACAATAGATAGCATTATTGTATTGCATCCTTCAAATTTGTTTAAGAAGACATCTTTTTAAAAATATATTTGTTTTCATTTCAGAGAGGAAGGGAGAGGGGGAGAGAGATAGAAACATCAATGATGAGAGAGAATCACTGATCGGCTTCCTCTTGCAGGCCCCACTGGGGATCAACTGAGCCTACAACCTGTGTCCTGACCAGGAATAGAACCTTGACCTCCTGGTTCATAGGTCGACACTCAACCACTGAGCCACACTGGCTGGGCTAAGAAGACATCTTAAATTGAAAATAACAAACACACACACACACACACACACAGAGGGTAATTATGTAGAAGTGTTGAATATGTTACTTGGTTTGATTGTGGTACTGTTTTCACAATATATACATATATCAAAACATCAACCTGTATGCTTTAAATATGTGCGTATCCCAATAAAGCTGTTAACAACGTAATTACTGTGTAAGGACAAGCTTGCCTGCAGTATCTGTAATTCTCTCACGCGCAGTCATGTACACCGGTGGTTAAACTGCAGTGCTGCGGGATCTGCCCACAGACCTCTTCCTGCCTCAGTAGCGCTCTGTGTTGTAAACACAGACTATTCTTTTGTCCTGGTCAGACATCACTCTGAGCCTCTTACCTCTAATAGTAAGTCTTCACCTTTTCTACATGGCTTTCAAAATACGCTGACATCCACAAGTCATCTGGGTTTTTTAAGCACAACACTAAAATTGCCTACTTATAGAGAAAAAAGAAAACCAAGTTTGCACGTTTGTCGAGTTCTGTGTTATATGTGGGAAAGATTAAATATCATAGTTCCCCAACACATCGGCAGGAACCACTGTGTTAATACAGCCGACAACTTATTACAGTTCCTGTTCTGTCCTACTCTTTGTCGGTCATATTCTAAGTTCCTTGAGGATGTGAATAAGCTTAGAAACTAGAGTATCCCTTTTTTCTAATCAAATCTAATAAAACTAAGTCACAAACCTCCTCCATGTAAGTGCCCTGAATTACAAGGTAAGACAGATGGAATCAGGCGCCGCATCGCTGTTGGATCTTAGCGAACTCCCTTCACAAAGCATCTTATTTCTTTACCTCTGAAGTGAAATAAACAGACCGAATTATATGGCTCCTTCCAGCAGGTCTAAAATGAGCTGAGAAAGCACCGCGTAAGGTGTGGGTTAGCCGGCCCGGGTCAGGAGAAGCTACGGGAGAGAGGTCGGCAGGCAATGACTCCAGCGACAGGGAGGGCTGGGCCGAGTCTGGAAGGAAGGAGTAGAAAAGTTACCGTCCGAGAAAGCGTTAGGGGTTGACGCATTAGAAAGAGGTAGAAGAAACACACGCCAGACTCAGCTATGACGAGCCACCCTGCAGCGCAGTCCGGATGTCCAGCAGCTGTGTGGCCTATCATAGACGAAATTGGGCTGTTCCCAAGTTCTGTAGAAGATGGAAAGTTCAAAGATTCCCTCAAAAGCAGATGACATCGCTGATAAACAATAAAGGACAGCCCCAGGTAGGAGGCCCTTCCTCATCCTTTGCATAAACTGCACCCATCACACAAAATCACTGCACTGTTGTTCTGATACTAATATAGAAGTGCTTTAATGTCTGCTCCACTTAATTTGCATATGTAATTGACAGCTCATTAGAAATGATGGAAACATGATTATGGAAACAAACCTAGAAGGAGGGACACAGCCTCGCCTGGTGAATTATTGCCAAGTTGGCTTCATGCGTCGTCTTGTTAAGACGGACAGTAATTAGATTTTTTCCCTTCAGACCCCCCCCACCCCCCGCCTCTAAGAAATCAGAAAACGGGATGCAAACATGTGAGAAAATGCTAAGCGGTGTGTTCAGAGCCGAATCGGGAGTGAAAGCCTCCGTTTCCACTTCCCGCCAGGCCCTCCCGCCCCGGGCATGGTGCTGCCGCTGAATTTGGCTGCAAAGCCAGAGTCCAGCTCAGCAGTGAACAGTGTTGCGTTTTCCTGTGAGGACTGGGGACCCTAACCCCAACTCTGAGCTTCCGGGCAGCTCTCTAAGGATCTTCAACAGAAAGGGTGTCCTGTGTATTTCCTTACACGGCCATTTATTTAACATACGTATTCAGTGCCAGTGACTCCCAATCCGGAAACACGTAAAAAGAAAAACTAAGACTGATGCATTCAGGACTGCCTCACTAATGGGAAATAGCTCCTGAAGTCGAAAAGACCAACTGCTGGATAAACACACGGGCAACATACGAACACATAGTTCACAACAGAATAAAAACAGCTGCTATTGAACATAAAGGGGTGTTTTTAGTTTTCTTTTGTTTGGGGCTAAAATTAAGAAAAATGTAAGTTAAAATACTTGAGCCCTGGTTGGATGTTGTCCCAGGCACCAAAAGGTTACCAGTTCGATTCCTGGTCAGCACATGCCCAGGTTGTGGGCTCAATCCCAGCCACGGGGCATGCAGGAGGCAACGGATCAATGTTTCACTCTTGCATCAATGTTTCTCTTTCCCTCCCTCGCCTCCTCCTCCCTCTCTCTAAAAATATCAATTAAAAGCCTGGCAATAACAAAGCCTGGTCATGGGGGCATACCTTCTAGTGCAGTGGTTCTCAACCTTCTGGCCCTTTAAATACAGTTCCTCATGTTGTGACCCAACCATAAAATTATTTTCGTTGCTACCTCATAACTGGAATGTTGCTACTGTTATGAATCATAATGTAAATATCTGATGTGCAGGATGGTCTTAGGCGACCCCTGTGAAAGGGTTCGTTCGACCGCCAAAGGGGTCGCGGCCCACAGGTTGAGAACCGCTGTTCTAGTGTATTAGTCATCCTGCATCTAAGGGACCGTGTTTGACACAGACTCACAAGGAAGGAGGGACCCAGGAGCGGCCAGAGCAGCAGGGACCCGAGGAGGCGTTGCACTGGGAAGAGGGGCAGCCCTGTTGCAGGCTGGGACAGGAGAGTCTCTGTCGGGGGCAGGAGAGGACCTAGAACTTGGAGATAAATTTGAAATCTTTCCTTTAAGAGAAGAGCCCGAGGGCAACCACAGCAGCTGGACCGTGTGGAGAAATATTATGAACAGTAAAACCTTAAGAGGCTGACGACGGTCTGCATCTGTACAGCTGGACCGTGTGCTGGAGCGACGAGGCTCTGTGTTCCGCACACCACCTGCCCTCCTTGCCGACTCTCGCACTCCACACCCCTGGGTGGATGCTAAGCATCCCAGCCAAACTGAAAGTAAATGTGGGCTACTGCTCTTTGGAGTTGCAGACACATTAGAATATGAGGTCAATCAAGTTAACGTTGCTAAAGAGGAAACAAAACAAAAACAGTGTTGTGGAGAGGAATATAAGGAGACCTGTACAATATGTAACTAAGGAAGTCCACAATGCAATTTTCAGTTATCCAAATTATTAGACAGATTTTTAAAAGAAAACATGAGCCAGGCATAAGAGGCAAGGCAGGAAATAAAGAGCAACCTTCCCATGACTCAGAGGATGGGGCCAGCAAATGCTGATTTTACAGCAGCTGTTACAGCCAGGCACAAGAACAGTAGAAAACATGACAATGGTGAGAAAGTAACAGATATTAGCAGGAAACGTATACAAAGAACCAAGTGTGATTCCTAAGAATGAAAAATGAATTATCTGAAATTTAAAAATAAAGAAGAGCCTCCTCTTTGCATGAAGTTACCGACATACTGAAAATGAAAGAAGAAACCAGTGACTGTGAATACGGGTCAATAGAAGTTATCCAATTGGAAAGTGTGAGAACAAAGGGAATAGTGAAGAAATCTCTGCGGTGCAGTACAGTAACAGAACTGCAGCAGAAAGACAGGAGGTGAGGATGCACAAGAAAAAAACTACTAGTTCCAAGAACTAACATTTCAAAATTTCCCCACATTAGTAAAATACATAACTTTAAAGATTCTGGATGTTTAGTGGACCCTCGGGAACATAAAGTCAAAGCCAGGAATGACCTGCTTATTCCACTTAAATTTGGGCAAGTTCCTGCCTTCTTTATTGCTCTACCCCTAGTGGATCAGATATTTCGCAGGTAAAAGTTAAAGCCATTATTAGAATTACATAACTAGGGAAATATTTTGAGAGAATTGTCAAGCTGTGTAAAAGGCTTTGAGAATCTTTTACTTTAATTTAGGAAATAAATTCAAAGAATCATTTGCAAACTACAGGATAGCAATATTCAGGTCAGGGAAACCAATTCTCTTGTCTGCTTTTTAAATAAAGAATGAAACACAAAATTCTAGCCAATAACCAATAAAACAAAAAGAACTACTCTAAATCAATATTAATTCCAAATAAAAGAAAGTAGTGAATGGAGAGTGTGAAATTAATATTGAATGTGCGTGTAGATACAGGTAGAAAGTCAACAGAGAGAAGGTCAAACTCTAATAAAGAGAGAAAAACATCCTGCATAGGTCTCGAGCTAACTTCCAGAATGTTCTTTATTAGTTTGTCTTTTGACTATTGTGTAAACATTTGAAGTATGTTACAACCTTCCTGAACCATGGAATCTGTCATGTAAAAATAACCGTGGTTGTTATAACAAACAATCCCCAGCTCTCACTGGCTTGTTTCAGCAGAACAAAGATCTCCTCCCACTCAGGCAGCGTTCCGTGTGGATGTACGTGGTTGGGCATGTCTCCTCCACAGCTGTCCTGCAGGTGGTAGACCAAGGCCCCTTCCATCACGTGGCTTTGCCATCTCACAGTGGCTGTGTCCAGGTGAGAGAACATGGGGGGGGGGGGCGCGGAGAGTATGGACAGCGTTGTGGAACAGTTTAGGAGGAAGGCCTAGAAGGGGCTACTGTCTTCTACAGTGAACGGCCCTCTTACACGGGAGGCCCGGAGGTGTGGTCTCTCTGTGTACCTGGGTAGGAGATAGAATGATCCGGTGCATGCAAGGCAAGGACTCTGGTGCTGAGGGTAGTCTGCCCGTAACTCTACTACTGACTGCTTCTGCTAGGAGTTCTGCAGGCACAGAGCCATTCTTTCTCTACATAGCTCCCTCAAAGATGGGGGTGGTGTTCCTCTCCTTCACATATATCTCACCCCAGATTGAAACATACATGTTTTGAAGAACTGTTCTCATGTCAGATCAACATGGACTTGATTATAATTGTGCTCAAAGGATAACCACATGCTCCCTGCACCATTTTGTGAATATGGGTCCTACAAGGAGATACAGGTTATACAGGCGGATAGGGGTCATACACGGGGATAGGGGTCACACAGGTGGATAGGAGTCATACAGGTGGATAGGGGTCATACAGGCGGATAGGAGTCATACAGGTGGATAGGGGTCACACAGGTGGATAGGAGTCATACAGGTGGATAGGGGTCATACAGGTGGGTGGAGGTCGTACAGGGGGATACAGGTCATACAGGGGGATACAGGTCATACAGGGGGATAGGGGTCATACAGGTGGATAGGGGACATACAGGGGGATACAGGTCATACAGGCGGATAGGGCTCATACAGGTGGATAGGGGACATACAGGGGGATACAGGTCATACAGGCAGATAGGGGTCATACAGGCGGATAGGGGTCATACAGGGGGATAGGGGTCATACAGGTGGATAGGGGTCACACAGGTGGGTAGAGGTCGTACAGGGGGATACAGGTCATACAGGGAGATATGGGTCATACAGGTGGATAGGGGACATACAGGGGGATACAGGTCATACAGGCGGATAGGGGTCATACAGGTGGATAGGGGACATACAGGGGGATACAGGTCATACAGGCGGATAGGGGTCATACAGGCGGATAGGGGTCATACAGGTGGATAGGGGACACACAGGGGAATAGGGGTCATACAGGTGGATAGGGGACATACAGGGGGATACAGGTCATACAGGCGGATAGGGGTCATACAGGCAGATAGGCGTCATACAGGTGGATAGGGGTCACACAGGTGGATAGGGGTCATACAGGCAGATAGGAGTCATACAGGTGGATAGGGGTCATATAGGCAGATAGGCGTCATACAGGTGGATAGGGGTCACACGGGTGGATAGGGGTCATACAGGCAGATAGGCGTCATACAGGTGGATAGGGGTCATACAGGTGGATAGGGGTCACACAGGTGGATAGGGGTCATACAGGCAGATAGGAGTCATACAGGTGGATAGGGGTCACACGGGTGGATAGGGGTCATACAGGCAGATAGGCGTCATACAGGTGGATAGGGGTCATACAGGTGGATAGGGGTCACACAGGTGGATAGGGGTCATACAGGCAGATAGGCGTCATACAGGTGGATAGGGGTCATACAGGTGGATAGGAGTCACACAGGTGGATAGGGGTCATACAGGGGGGTAGGGGTCATACAGGTTAATAGGGGTCACACAGGTGGGTGGAGGTCGTACAGGGGGCTCAGGCCGTTCACAGGGACACAGGTCATATAGGGGGGTAGGGGTCACACAGGTGGATAGGGGTCACACAGGGGGGTAGGGGTCACACAGGTGGATAGGGGTCACACAGGGGGGTAGGGGTCACACAGGTGGGTGGAGGTCGTACAGGGGGCTCAGGCCGTTCACAGGGACACAGGTCACACAGAGGGTGGTGACCACACTGCTGGAGGTGTGCCCGCAGGCTTTGCTGGAACTCCCTGTACCTGCTTACCGCTTTCTGAAATAACTCGCTCTGTTTGCTGTGCTGTGAGGGGTTGGTTTTACTAGTACCGGAGTCACTCTCCATAAGAACATGACTAAAACCAGTTTGGATTTCTTGGAGTAGTTTTTCAGTAAAAGATTTAGAAGCAATACGACTGCTTACTGCATAGGTCTCTCCAAAACTGCTGGACAGCCACGCATTTTAGAAGTTGGAAGGAGTGGAAACCTGGTCTGAAAGCGCAGCATTGAATCAAGAGGAACATTTTTTTCGCTGCATCTAAACTCGAGAGTTCCCACAGCAGCGTTCCCGGCTGGCTCCTTACCAGGGGGTGGCTGCTTTTCCTGCTCAGGGTTGTTTTCGGGAGCATTCACCTGCCGCAGACCATCACGTCAGCCTGCAGTGGGCTTTGGGGACGTTCCAGCACAACCCTCTCAGTTCATGGAAAAGGGAAGGGACCCCCAGCCTTGGCCTGCGCCAGGCCTTCCAGGTAGATCTCCCCACTCAGGGCTGGAGGAGGCAACCCAGACATTGCTGGGAGTCCAGACACTAAACACAGGCCCAAAGGAGAGGTGGTAAAAAATGATGGTGACCTAGCTGGTGTTGCTCAGTGGATAGAGCGTCAGCCCACGGACTGAAGGGTCCCGGGTTAGAATCCTGGTCAGGGCACATGCCCGGATTATGGGCTCGATCTCCAGTAGGGGGCGTGCAGGAGGCAGCCGATCAATGATTCTCTCTCATCATTGATGTTTCTCTCTCTCACCCTCTTCCTTCCTCTCTGAAATCAATAAAGAAATACATTTTTGTAAAAAATGATGGTGAGACAATCCCCCTCCCACAGGTGTTTCCTGCTCTGTGTTGTGCCCATTGGTTGTGAGTGGACTCAAAACACATGAAGCAAAAACTGAAGGAACTGCCAGAAGAAGTGGACAGACCCATGATTACAGTTGGGTCGCTTCCCCTCTCGCAGTAACCTACAGACCAAGCACGCAGGACACCAGCGAGGAGGCGGACTGTCTGAAGAGCTGTCAGCACACTGGCCAGACGGCCCTTCATAGAACCCGTCAGCCAACACCAGGGGCTGGACTGATGTTCAGGTGCACGTGAAACATTCACCAAGGGAGACCAGATCCTGGCCACCAGACACACCTCGACTATTTCAATTAAGTCGTAATTATATAATATATGTTTTGTAAAAATAACTAAGTACTAAAAAAAGTTACAAATATTTCTGGAAGACAGAAATATCTGAAAATTGGAACACACTTCCAAATAACCCCATGGGACAAAGATGGAGTGATTAAGGAAATGAGAATATATTTTTAACTTGAAGAAAATGAAAATGCAACGTATGAAAATTTGTAATGTGTCGCCAATGTACTGTTTAATAAGTTCTCCAATCCATGCGACTGAAAACAGAAAAACAATAGAGAAAACCAGTGAGATCAGTTGTTTTTGGAAAAGATCAGATTGATAAGCCGCTAGCCAGATTGATCAAGAAACATATAGAGAGAAACGAGTCACTAATTTTAGGAATGAAAACAAGCATAAATAACTCACAGACATTAGAGTCTAATAGAGAAATATTACGGGAACATTTTGCACATAATTTGGCAACTTATAAAGTGGACACATTTCTTGAAGGACAGGTCCTGGCAGATCTCGGTGTAGAGCTGGAAATGGTGACCAGCGTAATATCTATTAAAGATATTGGATCTGTCGTTGAAAACCTTCCAACAGTGAAACCTGTACAACAATGAAAGGTCCAGATGGCTCGACTGGCAGGTTTTCTGTTCATTTGCTGGTTTGCAAGCTCGGAGCTTCCTGGGTGGAATCTGAAACTGGCCCCCAGGTGGAGGGCGAGGAGAGAGGAAGAGAGAGGCAGGCACTCCAGACGGGTGGGTGGCAGGGTAAGAAGCAAGAGGACTTCCATTCCTGCTTGACTTGGGCAGCTGCAAGCAAATAGATTGCCGCACTGCGCACCGGAGTCTTCAAAGCTTGCATAGAGGCCTTCGTGGGGATTGCTCTCGGTCTTGTATGCCATCCAGAGGGTCTCGGCACCACATGGCTCTCTCAAAGCCTTAACAGTGGCCCCACTGTGGGAACATGAGCAGAAGGTGCATTCCAAGGATGGAGGAGGATGGGGAGCCTTCAAGTGCCCGGGTTCAGCTCACCAGTTAACCAGTGGTCAGGTCCTCTCAACGACCTCCTCCAACAACATTTAAAGAAGAAATGATACCAATTCTACTCAACATCGTAAAAGTAGTCCAGTGTCAGACATTTAAAAAATTTCATTAACATTCCGTAACAGTGAGAGAGAGCGAGAGCATGGGTTGTCACCCTAATGTAGTGTTCTTGTAATCAAGACCACCCCTTTGCAAATGTTTGCAGTACCTTCCTCTTAACTGTGTATTTATAAATGTATTTGTCAGTGTTGACAAATATGACTGTAATCTCATTGGGAGATTTATTGGAGCCAGGTCTATGCAGTCAGGGTTATGCACTGTGCAAGGAATTACTTGGTTGTGCCACACAACTCAACTGTTCTGTTGATTTCTTAATTTATTGAGAACAGTGCTTTTATCACACAATGTACGCCACCAGACTGTTCTTATATTATTACCTCAAAAACAAGTAATTTGTATCTTTATTTTTAAAACTTTGGACTGAATTTGCAGAGCACACATATTAATGTGCACACTTAACATAATGAACTTCTAAGATACTGACTTTGCTTCCATGATTTTGATAGAACCAGTGTTGGAATGAACAGATCATAAGTGAGGCATGAAATTTAAAATTATCATTTAACTGTCTGCAAAGATCTTCGTCTACTAATGGAGTCAACACATTTATTTTTATTTTTCATTCTGCACAAGAAACTGGGAATAGAAAAAGAAGACAACTAAATTCAGAACAATAGGCTTTTAATCCACATTAAAGGCCCTGCCTCAAATTGTGATGAGTAAAAACAAACACATAGATGAAATCACCATCTTCAGACACAGACTTTAAAAAACAATTTATTGACTTTTTTGGGGGGTGACATTGGTTAACAACATTATGTAGGTTTTAGTTGTATAATTCTATAAAATAGCATCTGTATATTGTGTCCCCACCCTAAGTCAAGTCTCCTTCTGTCACCGTCTCACTTCCATGTGGAATCTAATGAACAAAATAAAAAAACAAAATAGAAACAGACTCATAGATCCAGAGAACAGACTGACAGCTGTCAGAAGGGAGAGGTGTTGAGGGGCTGGGTGTAAAAGATGAAGGGATTAAGTTTAAAAAAAAGGAAAAACTCATAGACACAGACAACAGTATGGTGATTGCCAGAGGGAAACGGGGGTGGGGATGGTAGGCGAGAGTAGAGGCAGGCACAGACTTTTAAAAATCACCTCTAATGTGACAACGAGATGCTGAGGCACATGGATAGGTTTTGGTCTTCACGTAGGCAGTGACATTACCCTCGACCCCTATGGTGGAATGTTAAATTCCATCATATAATCTGTGAAAGTTTCATATTCATTGTCAATTTCACAGAGAAAAAGATATATGACACTTGATATTTTTTTGTTAAACTTTCATCTCGTTTCTTCTGAAATGCTTTCTTTAAATTAAAGCATCACCAAAAACAAAAAAGATAAATAAATAGGTAGTTACAGATGCACTATATGGCAAAAGCACTATTCAGACGATTTCCTATTCCGGGCATCAGCACTTTTTCCGTGAAGGCAAGACACTTTAGGATTTGCAGCCCTGTGATCTTTATCACACCACTCAGCTCTGCCAGGGAACACAAAGGCAGCCAGAAGCTCTATTTAAACTGCTTGAGGGCACCGACGTCCAACTCACAGATAAATCAGTTCTGGAAATCTACCACGTGGCATCGTGGTTACAGTCAACAATAGGTCTTATAAACTTGAAAGTGGCTAAGAGGCTAGATCTTAATTCTTCTCACCACAAAAAAGAGATGATGATTATGTACCGTGACAGAGGTGTTAGCTAACGCTGTGGAGGGAATCATATTGCAATATATATAAATGTATCAAACCAACACACTGTACACCTTAAAGGCACACAGGGTCATTTGTTGATTTTGTCTCAGTAAAAAATGAAAGCGAGTGAGCACGATGTGTTCCAACATGACTTTGCTTATGGGCACTGCCATGTGATTCCCTGTGATCACCGCCTGTCCTGGAGTGTTGTTCTTCTGTTCATTCCCTTGCAACCATTCAAGCGGGTACAGGCTGTTGTTAGTTTGCGGGGCGTGTCGGCGTCTTCAGAGGCCTGATGTGGCCCCTGGGTGGTAACTTGCTGGCCCCTTCCCTGTATGTTCTCCAGAGCAGCGGTCGCCCACCGGTGGTCCGTGAAGTCCGAAAGGTTGGTGAGCGCTGCTCTAGAGCACACTTTTATTTTAGTTTTTATAGGTTTGGGGACCCTTTGGTCCATAGGCTGACGCTCTATCCGCTGAGCCAAACCTGCCAGGGCTGGAGCGGGCTTTCCCTTTGCCTGGGTAAATCGGGATGCATGGTCACAATACTTAGATGTCCAAGTTGACAGCATCGCCTAAGAATACTGTGAGAAAGCGCGGGTTTTTGAAATCTTGGGATAATAACACATGGCGAGGGTCAGAGGTGGTCCTTAAGGACCCAGCATTTGGGGGGCGTCAGGAGGCCATAGAGGATATGGCTATAAGCCAGGGCATTCTCGTGGGGAGCAGAAGGTTTCTCCCAGCAGACCTGTAGACGTAGGATGTGGACGAGGGAGTCGGGGCAGGTGGGAGAAGCGGGCCCTCTGGGGTTCGCCCAGTGGCTGCTGCTTCAGAGGAAATGGTCTATTTGATTTCTTTGTGTTTCTCAGAAATACCTGGGTGATCTCATCTCAGATACTCCTGCCAGTGCACATACAAAGATGTCTTTTCTCCGGGGAGCTGTTCTAGCTCACTCTGCGGATTTTATTCCTTCTTCTGACCTACTTCTGTGCTGTCTATACAGTCATTAGCACAGGTCTCCCAGGTCGCTGTACCAATGACTTCATGCCAGTCCCCAGCCACACTGAGCTCCTGAGAGCTCTGGGCATGGCCTTGTTTGTCTGTGACACCACGACCTAGGACAGCGCTTGACACCGAATTAAGAGCGTGAACATCTGCTGTGCAAATCCGATAACAGAACTGATGCGATTTGCATTCTGCCTTTGTCACTCACGCTTTTATTACAAGCATTGCATGTTGCTTTATAGTCTTCATAATTATCACTCTAATGTCTGCATAAAAGCCCATCAAGTTCCTGTGTCATAATTTGCCATATTATCTTGGCTTTGCATATTGACCTTTCCTCTACAGTTTCACTATTCATTAAATATTAGCCATTACTTTGTCCTTTTTTTAATCTGGAGGCTTGATGGCATGATTTCAATTACTTGTGTCTCTTAAAAACATCTTTGTAACCGAATTTGGCTACTTTCCACGAACACACTTTTTTGTTGATCAAAGTAATATTTAATGTTATTAGTCCGAATATGTGAATGTAAACAAAAACTGTAATACACACAAGTAAATATACCACAATATGTAAATATATAAAGTATAAATTTTAGATAGAAATATTTCACTGAGACATGGCTTACATCTGAGGAATATTTAATTATATACTTGACTGTGGGATATTTTGCCGGGAGCCAGTCCATCCTTGCTGTTTCAAGGGACCTGGCATATATGGCATACGGTTCTTAATATGTTTGCTCACCTTCTTGGCGCTGTGTTTTAACCAAGGTCACCTCTCCGAGAAAGGTTGATTCCCCAGGTAGGGATTTTCCCCTGAAGTTAGGGAGGGAATAAAACCCCTCAACTAAGTGCCAGGCGGGTAATTAATCCCTTTAACTACGAACAATCATGCTTAAACTACATAATCTTTTCTCCCTGGAATGGAGATAAGAAACGCCCTAACCTTTGTAATAGAGATTGATAGGATTGAATCAACTGGTATAAATACAGTTGTAACAAGACAGAAACACTCAGAACTCAGAACACAGAACTTAGAACAGAATCAAGAAGACAGGACCTACACGGAGCCTGGAGACAGAAGAACTTCGCTGGAGAGAGCATGTCGGAGGATCCTGGAGAGGGACTGGCCTCGGAAACTAGAGACAGAGCCTAGCGGGAGAACATGGCAAGGGATCCTGGACTGAACCTGACTACAGAGATTGGCAGGAGAACCTGACTGGAACCTGGACACTGAACCTGACTGGAGAGCCTGGACAGAACCTGGCTGGAGAACCTAGCGAGGGAACATGGCTACAGAACCTCGCTGGAGATCCGAAGCAGAGCCTCTCTGGAGATCAAGACCAGAACTTGGCTGGAGATCCTGGCTAGGCTGCTGATCAACTGAACGCTGTCCCCGTGTCATTCCTTCCTCGCCGACTCCGTCCACACCTTTGGAGACCCCTGGACCCGCTGGGGTTGGACCCCGGCATATGGCGCCCGAACAGGGACCCCTAGGTAAGCGCCCCACACTCGGGACGGATCGGACTCCACCGTAGGAAGAAGGTGGATAGTCTTCGCCGACTCCGTCCACACCTTTGGGAACCCCTGGAACAGGATTCCCTTAGGTAAGCCCCCCCATTGAGAACCCCCACACTCGGGATGGATCAGACTCCACCGTAGGAAGAGGGTGGATAGTCTTCGCCGACTCCGTCCACACCTTTGGGGACCCCTGGACCCGCTGGGGTTGGACCCCAGCATCTGGCGCCCGAACATTGGACCCCGGCATCTGGCGCCCGAACAGGATTCCCCTAGGTAAGCCCCCCTCCCCCATTGAGAACCCCCACACTCGGGACGGATCAGACTCCACCGTAGGAAGAGGGTGGATAGTCTTCGCCGAATCCGTCCACACCTTTGGGAACCCCTGGAACAGGATTCCCTTAGGTAAGCCCCCCGATTGAGAACCCCCACATTCGGGACGGATAGGACTCCACCAGGGTGCTGCAAACCCCCCTACAGAGGATAAGTAGGGTAAGAAGGTGGATAGTACAGAACTTAGATTGAGAAGATGTGCCATACTGAGTCCAAAGAAAGAAGACTCTGTATTGATCTTTAGATTAAGAAGATGTGCCATACTGAGTCTAAAGAAAAAAGACTCTGTATTGATCTTTAGATTAAGAAGATGTGCCATACTGAGTCTAAAGAAAAAAGACTCTGTATTGATCTTTTAACACATATGCTTGCTAGCAGAGGAATTAAGGTTACTCCCAGTCAGACAGAACGTTTTATACAAGAAGTATGTCCATGCTTTTCTGAGGAAGGAAAGGTAAATGTAATGGCATGGGAGAAGGTAGGCCCAAGGAGCCTTATCCTTAACCCCACTGCAGCCTTTCCACCCCGGGAAAGTGCAGGATTGGCAAGCTCTCCCTGGGGTGATAGATCAGGACTCAGGTAATAGCAGAAAGCGCCAATCCTACTCTTAAAATGGATACAAGAGAGCGTTTCAGGTTTTTCTTTTTAATGCTTGCTTTTAAAAAATAAAAAAGGGGGAATTTGCCGGGAGCCAGTCCATCCTTGCTGTTTCAAGGGACCTGGCATATATGGCATACGGTTCTTAATATGTTTGCTCACCTTCTTGGCGCTGTGTTTTAACCAAGGTCACCTCTCCGAGAAAGGTTGATTCCCCAGGTAGGGATTTTCCCCTGAAGTTAGGGAGGGAATAAAACCCCTCAACTAAGTGCCAGGCGGGTAATTAATCCCTTTAACTACGAACAATCATGCTTAAACTACATAATCTTTTCTCCCTGGAATGGAGATAAGAAACGCCCTAACCTTTGTAATAGAGATTGATAGGATTGAATCAACTGGTATAAATACAGTTGTAACAAGACAGAAACACTCAGAACTCAGAACACAGAACTTAGAACAGAATCAAGAAGACAGGACCTACACGGAGCCTGGAGACAGAAGAACTTCGCTGGAGAGAGCATGTCGGAGGATCCTGGAGAGGGACTGGCCTCGGAAACTAGAGACAGAGCCTAGCGGGAGAACATGGCAAGGGATCCTGGACTGAACCTGACTACAGAGATTGGCAGGAGAACCTGACTGGAACCTGGACACTGAACCTGACTGGAGAGCCTGGACAGAACCTGGCTGGAGAACCTAGCGAGGGAACATGGCTACAGAACCTCGCTGGAGATCCGAAGCAGAGCCTCTCTGGAGATCAAGACCAGAACTTGGCTGGAGATCCTGGCTAGGCTGCTGATCAACTGAACGCTGTCCCCGTGTCATTCCTTCCTCGCCGACTCCGTCCACACCTTTGGGGACCCCTGGACCCGCTGGGGTCGGACCCCGGCAATATTTACCATTTAAATTAGGGGGAAAGGGGCAAAAAAAGACTTTTCCCTCATGTTGAACAAGTCTGAATCGCAGGGGTCCATCTGGCAGCCCTGCTAGGAAAAACTAGCCTCAGAGATAGGAAAAAGTAGGTAAGCTTTATAACCGTAGATCCCTGATCATTAAAACCCAAATCAGGGAACCAGCCGAGGGACATGGAATGTTCTCATGCTTGAATAATCCATGTGATCCAAATGTAGTGGATGTGAAGTACAAATTTTTCATGTATAATTATCCATCAATTTCAAAAGTTATTATTAGTAATTTATATTTAAAGCAATTTTATTAAGGTACTAGAGGCCTGGTGCACAAAATTCATGCATTTGGGGGAGGTGTCCCCTCAGCCCGGCTTGCGCCTTCTCACAGTCCGGGAGCCCTCGGGGGATGTCTGACTGATGGCTTAGGCCCACCTCTAATGGGGTTAAGCCATCAGTTGGACATCCTTAGGGCTACCACGGAGGTGGGAGAGGCTCCTGCCACCACCACTGCGCTCACCTGCCGTGAGCGCACTGACCACCAGGAGGCAGCTCCTCTGTTGGGTGTCTGCCCCCTGGTGGTCAGTGCATGTCATAGTAACTGGTCATTCTGCTGTTTGGTCGATTTGCATATTAGCCTTTTATTATATAGGCTAATTTATATATAATAAGCTATGCCTACTGTATTGAAAATGTACAATTGAATATGTTTTGACATACACACACACACACACACAGGAAACCATTATTACAATCAAAACTATGTAAATTTTTCTTGTGTCTCATTGTATTCTTTCCTTCAACCCCTTCCTGTGTCCTATCATAATCAAACTACCACTTACCTGCTTTGTGTCACTATAGATTAGTTTGCTTTTTCTAAAATTTTATATAAATGGAGTCATACAGTATGGATTCATTTTGTCCAGCTTTCTGTGTGCCAGCAATTATGATAAACCTTTCTATATGTTACCTATGTCACTGTTTTTCAAGTGTCATCAGATTCTTCAGAAGGCACATGACCAGAGGCAGGTTTGACATTCTGCTTTGAAAGTAAGATACTCACCTAAATTCTTGCCCTGTTTTATGGCCTCTGACACCCACAGACTAGGATGTGGTCTCTGTGAGCAGGAAAAAGCCCAGCTCAGCCCTCCTCTGCACAGTACGCATCCCCAGACCTTGCCTCTAGCCCTGCAAGGCTTATCTGGTCGATTCAAACCAATGGATATGGGCTGGCAGTAGAGGAACAGACAGAAGGCGCCTCCACAGCTCATGAATCCCTGGTCTCAGGAATGTTACACTAAAGGACCATCGGTCACACTGCGTGATCCTGATTTCTTACCAGCCTGGACACACAAAACCAAGAGTGAGTTCACAAAGCATGTGGCCACACTCATTCTTGTGGGCCATCATTCAAGGCATCTAGAATAGTCACTCATTTTTTCCTTAATGTCAGAATTTTACAAAATGGAAACTTGCATCTTTCGAGACCTTTAGAATATAGTTGAATATGCAGCTCTCGTCGATACCGACATAGAGACCACACTGAGTGGTGTCAGGACGCCAGCATTCAAGGCCTCGCTCTGCTGTTTCCTGCTGTGGTGCCATCAAGTTTTCTGAATTCCAGTTGTCTCACTGGGTAAAGATGACTAATAGGAACCAATTCCCAAGGCTGTTGGGAAGACTGAAAAAATATATATATATACATATATATATATTTATTTATCAAATAAATGTGAGACAACGTAGCGCATGCCTACACATGGGCGTTTCTCAATAAATATTTCTTTCCATTGAGAAATGTCAGTATGTAACTACCACAAAAGGCAAAATAAAGGCATATTTACATGAAATTTACATATTTCATATATATATGAAAAAGCATCAAGTGGAGAGTTTTGTGCACTGTCTTTGATGAGGAAGTGTGAGTCTCACCAGTTGAGCGATTAGATGGATTCTGGGCACTTAAATTGGAAAACACAGGTCGGACAGGACGCCAGAGGTAACACCACAGCGTTGGGAGCTGGACTTCCACAGCCTCTTTAAGTCAGTGCATGTGACCTGTCGTTGGCCAGTCGGCAACCCTGTGAACCTAAAGACTGTGCTCAACCACCAGGAATCAATGGCCATGTGTTCAGCCCTGGGCATGCCATTCAGGGCCTTTCAACCTCAGTGGACTTTTATGCATAAAATAGTAATCATTGTACCTATGTCTTATCTCCTGGAGTTATTTTAAGACATTAATAGAGTCATATATGTCAGCGTCCTTTGCAGATGACCCTGTAGACTGCCAGGGAATTATCAAAGTGTGGCTATTTACTGAGCTGTAGGGTCGGCCTCCCGGTCATTGGCTGTATGTGCACCCACCCTTTCCAAGCCGGGACCTTTGGTTCCGTGGAGAAGGGATTCGCAGTATCTGATGCGCCGCATCCCTTACACCCACAGGTCATCCAGGCTCATCACTTAACCTGAGCCCGGGCTGGACACTGACAAGGAGCGGCCTGGCACTGACGGAGACGCCCATGGCAGCTCCAAGCCTTCCCACCAGAGGAAGGCTGTCGGCCTCATGTGACACCCCGTGCTCCCTCGGGGCTGCATCTGCCCCTGAGTGAGGACCTTCAGAACTTCCCCGAAAGAGTTGTACGATTGTGGGGAAATCTCACTCAAGTGACACAACCCACTTCTCTCAACCTGTTCCCTCCTGAGGTCATTTCGTGACCATCTTCTCCACCAGGGCTCCTTCCAAAGGCAGCGGCGTGCTCAGTCGGCACAAGAGTGATCAGGCGGGAGCCCCATGTCCTTTCCCAGAAGAAATAACGTGTCAGATGTGACTGGGGGGGAGAGGCTGCACTGAGCCATCTGGTGGCATAAGGAAGGAAACACGGAGGGTATCAGCAAGCTCTACGCATAAGAATGAAGGGAAGGGGTGATATTTATGACCCAAGAGATAAGAATAAAACAAGACAGGTCACAGTGGTAGAAAGGACTTTATTCATTTACTATTGTTTAACAAATGATAACTTTTGGCAAACATTTTCGACTGATTATGCAGGCCAGTAGGCAGCTGCCTGTCTGTGTTGGTGGGGATCAAAAAGAAGAGAAACGACCCTGCTCTCTTGAAACTTATATCCCAGTGGAGAAGGCAACATAAATCACACACACACACACACACACACACACACACACACACACACACACACGTTAGTATGGGTGAGTCCTCTTCTGAGGGAGTTATAACACTCCCATCAAATCTATTAAAAATACACTTTGAAAGTCTCTAAACCAAAAGTGAACTGTCTTGGGTCAAATAGAAACTTACGGTCGAATTCTAGGAGCAGAATGTAGAGCTGTGATTTTTTTCTAATTTTCCCCTCCTTTTCCTGTGGAAGCAAGAATTCTACTTTGTTCTAAGAGCTGGAGAAGAGGCGCACTGTAGACATGAGCCCCAGGGTTCTTTGTATTACTGTGAATTCCAACAGTGACTTCCAAAAACCAGAGATCCTAAGGCGTGACTGAGGCCCTAGCAGGAGCAGGAGGCAGACACACTCGGCTGGGCAGGGGTGGCATTTAAAGCCACTGGGTCTGTGGGTGGTGCTAGAGGGTAGCAGGCATTGCTGGTAATGGCTCCTGTAAATTCTATACATTTCGAGGGAAGAATAGCCAAGCATGCCACCTCTTAGCACATCCAGCCTCCACTCCACTCCCCGAGTGAGCCATTTGATTCCTGGGCTCCCAGACAGAATCGGGATCCAGACTGTCGTGGGCATTAGATCCGGGCAGCTCCTGTTATAGTCCTGCAGATGGAAGAAGACTGATCCAAGGCCAAGGATGCTCAGAACTATCCAGGAATAGAAAACTGGCCCAGCCGGCGTGGCTCAGTGGTTGAGCATCAACCTATGAACCAGGAAGTCACAGTTGGATTCCAGGTCAGGACACATGCTCAGGTTGCAGGCTCCATCCCCAGTGGGAGGCATGCAAGAGGCAGCCGATCAATGATTGTCTCTCATCATTGATGTTTCTATCTCTCTCCCTTCCTCTCTGAAATCAACAAAAAATGTATTTTAAAAAAGAAGTCTGGGCACAGCAGCTCAGGCAACATCCTCAGGATCCAACTTAACTTCTTCTTTCCAGCCCTTGCTAGGATGTTCATGCGTGTGTGGGCTTCATGCTAAGGCAAGTCCTTGGGGCAGACTTCAAAGATTAATTTGGTTAAAAAATAAAAATGAGGAGAGGAAGAAAGAGAGAGAGAAAGACAGACAGATTCCAGGATGAAGCCATGGATGGAGAACCCTCTAGCACTGTTGGTATTGGCGTACCGTACATGCTTAGAACATATAAGCAGACCATACATGCTTAGTAAATATAAGCAGGTCATACATGCTTAGTACATATAAGCAGATCATACATGCTCAGTTAGTTGGGTCTAAATTCAGTGAGTGCCTGTTCAGGAATGAAGATAACTTTCTTCGTAGCCCAGCACCTTTTCCATTGCAGATGTGATGAATAGTTGAAGAGACAATAAGAAATGATCATCTGACTTCCAGCATCAACCAAGACAGAAAGCCATGTGACCTAAAGCCATGTGACCTGAGCTACAGTCACTGCTGCCTCTAGGCTCCTGCTCTGTTCACACAGCTCGGGCCCCTCTAGCTCCTTTCCTAGCCATGTGTACCCCAGCTAGTCGGTGCTGAAAACATCTAAGTGGAGGAGAGTCATCATCATCAACCTTGGAATCACGTTCCTGGTTCTATTCTGGTTCACTACTTCCTGTCTTGGTGACTTTAAAGGGAGGACCAGCCGTCCTGGGCAGATTTCCTTCCTCAGTGCAGTGGGGACCGCAGCACGGACCTCATCAGCTGCTGGGAGGACTGATTCTGGAGTGTGTGTGGTACAGTGACTGGCACATCGCAGTTCCCGTACAAATGGGTGTTACCCACAAATCTAAATGACAAGGAGGCACAAAGCCTGTCTCTAATTTTCTCACTCACGTTGATTCAATTAATTTGCATGTGCTGCTGCTGATGCTATATTCCCAAAGGTTGATTACAAATTTTTAAGTGTCTATACCTTCCTTTAACATTTGCCAAACAATTTGTTAATGACACCATTTTAAATGAGCCTGCATTTCATGAATTGTAATCCAATTAAGAATGCTACAGCATAAGGTTGGTAAAAACATTCTCCTGGGTGGGAATTAGATTCTGATTTTAATGAGGAGGCCGCGAAGGTGAGTTGATTTCTGAGCTCCATCCCTGCGCTCCTCATCACGCGCCTGCTTTTCGATTCTAATCAAGTGCGTTCATCACAGATCAGGAGGCCCTGAAGGGTCCTGGCCCTGCCGTTAACCTTCCCGCATTCCCATTCCAGGACGGCTACTTACTGTCTCTGCAAACTCGGGCACATCACACATGCCATTCTCACAGACTCCCCTGCCCTCCCCCGCCCCACCTTGGGTTAGATAGCACAGCTCTGTACCCTTCTCCGACTCCATAAATACCTTTGCCATGAGCTTGGCCGTGGCCATCGTGTAAGAATAAGATAGCACAACATATGTACTCTTCATTTGATGAGTAAATTGTTATGATTGTGGATGATTTATGTTGAATGATTGAATAAATGAATGAATGGGAGAGAACACGTTAGTTCAGGGATGACCCATAAATCCAACTTACGGAGTTTCTATGGATGGTAATGATAGCCAGTTATCAGTTCCCTTCTTCATAAAACTTATCACTTACCATTTTAGTTCTGATGTAAATAACACATTAATTTCTGTTCTGCTTCGAGGGAGTATCATGTATGCCTTTATTTTGCCCTTTGTGGTAATTACATACTGACATTTCTCAATGGAAACAAATATTTATTGAGAAATGCCCATGTGTAGGCGTGCGCTAAGGTGTCTCACATTTGTTTAGCTGGGGTGGGGCACGTCTAGCCCTTATAAGGCCCGCAAGACATTAGGGTGAGTTAGTGAAGTGTGTGACCAAATGCAGCAGGCTAATTTTTAAACTGATAATTTTGTAGAGCCTGTGAGTGATGTTATAAATACCCACGTGGCCTTTGGCAGGAAAAAGGTTCCCCGCCCTGGCTCACTGGTAGAGCGGGAGCTAGTGTTCTGATGCTATCGATTGGTTTTTACCTTCGAGAGTCACAGAAGTTATAAACCAAAAAAATGGCGTTTCACTGAGTGCCTTTATTTAACTCAGGTTCTGGGTATAAAATTATTTCTACCAACTAAACATACCGATGTGATGTTTGGTGAGGAGAGTGGCACAAAGACCACGCCTCGTATAACTGTTTCTTCCTGATTCCAGGCCAAAGCACAGAGATGTGAGGTTTGCCGTGGCCCCACCCAGTGTGTCTTCCCGGCTCCCTGGCTGTGGGGGCCACTGAGGAGGCTCCAGTGGCAACCACGTCCCCGTGACGTGGGGTAGATGCTGTAGGCTGAGGCAGTCACCGCCTCAGGCAGTGGTCCCTGATGTCACTGCTGCGTTGGCTTGGAAGTCGCTCCTGGGCACTAAGCTAGACCACACTGCAACGTCGCCTGGTTTCTAGGTTATTCTACAGCGAACAGGGCAGCCCCTACCTCAAACAGTTCCTTGAGCCAAAATCTGAATAGTGCTGGGCTAAGAGCCCTTTCTCTTTAGCACAGGTGGGCTTATTGTAAATTAACCCACACTGAACTATTATTGAAGTAGTTCTTGAGTTTTTTGTGTTTCTAAGAATCCCTAATAGAAATCATTTTAAAATGCATTTTGACAATCCTCATTCCTAAAAGTGTTGCTATAATGGGAGGCCTTATGTTGGGCCCCAGGAATCTGCACGAAAACCAGAAACCTAACCCACTCCAAATGCTTCTGGTATAAACAGTCGACGAATCTTACTCGGAGAAGTGACGCAGGAAGAAATGGTCTGAGCAGGACTATACCTAGTATAATTTTCTCATAGATCATCGTTACTTGTGTATCCATCTCCCTTGCTGAAGCACTAAATCAGCCATTTGATATTTATGCAGAACATGGAACTTTCCAGGCACCACAACGTTGCTGGGAAAACAGCAGGAGAGAACTTGGAGAAAGTTCCAGCCCCCTGATACTTAGAGGTGATCAAACCGTCTAAATGGGTGTAAGAGACTCAATGCGGTTTCTGCTTCCCCTCCTGCCTCCCGTCCGGCCCTAGAACTGCCCTCCACACACAAGATGCTTCATCAGCGCCTCACTACTGCCTCCGCCGCCCAGTGTGCGGACTGTTCATAGGATGTGTACTCTGATAGACACGGGATGTGTGTACCTGGACATAAGCATAGCGATGTTATTTCCTAGTATGTCTTTTTTTAAAATACATTTTTATTGATTTCGGAGAGAGAAAAACATCAGTGATGAGAGAGAATCACTGATCGGCTGCCTCCTGCACGCCCCACACTGGGGAACCAGCTCACACCCCGGGCCTGTGCCCTGACCGGGAATCGAACCGTGACCTCCTGGTTCATAGGTTGATGCTCAACCACTGAGCCACATGGGCAGAGCTCCTATTATGTCTTGTGACGGCCAGGCATTCATTCACATGCTCGTTCTAGAAGTATCCTCACCCATTAAAGAGTTCACACATTCCAAGGATCATGAAATCCACAAACAATGCAGTCCTCACCATTCTAATTATAATTCTAGCGCCTGCATAATCTCTCAGTGCGTTGAGGGCCAGCACTAACTTAAACATGCCCTTCCCGTGGGCTTTTTTGTCTTTTGGATGTTTAGTAAAATAGTCCAGAAGATAAGTGTTTTTAATATGTTGTTCTTTCCTCCTTTTAATTTTTTTTTTCCCTTTGGGATACAATCCTGTTAAATTTATCAGCTCACAATGGGACCTGTAATTGATTTAAAAGTAAATGACTCCCCTTAGCCTCAGCCTTCCAACTTAACAATGACTCCGTGGTGGAGAAAGAAATATATTAATCTGTAAATTGCATGATTCTATTGCAAATCTCCACACACCCCCGCTCTTCCTGTTAGCCTTGTTCCCTGGCAACATGTCACAGTGTAAAAGATATTGGAAGAAAAAGTGTTTTGTGTTTTTTTCCCCAAAAATAGATGGATCCAGTGAAGATAAAAATCTTACCAAAAAGATTGTCTCATAGACCTTTTCATGCGTTCTTCGTCATTAATAGTTACAGAAAATTAGTGGGTAGCTGAGTTATGCTTGCAATGTAATTACTATTTTTCTCTCTAATTTTCTGTAGACATTTGTCTATTTGTGATTCACCTAAGGTTAGATTTTGTTTCTTGATAGACTAAACTTGTGGCCTATAGAACCCTAGATCAAATTGATTGGCCAGGTACATGGAGGAGGGATGTGGCTGAGGGCAGAAGGTGGCTGGTATGGACAGGTACTGCTTCCGGTTGGCACATCTGGGATGAATGCATAGATAGGGCACAATATTTCCCCACTGTCACACAGCTACCGAAGGAATCAAGGATCCTGAGATCATGCTTTAAAGAAGGAAAATCGACAGGGGGGTGGGGGGATGGCATAGGGAGAAACTTTCCATGGCTGTACTGAAATGTGCTGGTAGGTTTTAAACATCAGGTCGGAAAGCCTAGAGACATGCCAAGGGCTTGGGTGGGAGGGGCTGGGGTTGTACAGGGTACTTGGTTAAGCTTGTTAAAGATCGTGCCTTCAAACTGCTTCTAATGTTTTTGCATCGTACGCTTATGAACAGGCCAACAGATTGACTTACAAATGTTTAAAGGTATCCCTTCCATAGAATGTTCTAGAGAAGTAACTGTTCCTGGGTGGGTGAGGTGTCAGCCAAAGGCAGCTAAGGGCTGCATAGGCGAGGTTCCTGTGTGCACAGCTGTGTTTTCCCTTCCCTCAAATCAAACCCCAGAGTACCAGTTCTCTGATTCTCGGCCATCCACAGCTGCTTCCTAAAGCTCTTTGGCCCCTTGGAAGTTGTGTCTGAATGGAATTTCTTGGAGCACAAAGGCATAGATTCCGCCCTAAGGTTCAGCCAAGATGTAGGAGAGAGGCAAGAACGAGGTTGCATTCTGATAACTGCACTGAGGCAAAATACAAAGAAATCTGGGATGTATTTGAAGGTGGAGAGAAGTTGTGTGGATAACAGGGTGGAGAAAGTCCTGTCTGAGCAGGGGTGAGGCGTGGGGAACGGTGCACTCTGGGAAGCACCACGTCCTGTGAGGGGACTCATGATGGTCGGGGTCAGGGGAGGAGACACGCTGTGCTTCCCAGTGGGTGGAACACAAGTGTCCCCATCCCTTCCCTCCCCTTCCCTCCTTCTCCTCTGACCTCCCCTCCCCTCCCTTCCCTCCTTCTCCTCTGACCTCCCCTCTCCTCCCCTTCTCTTTCCTCCCTTCCTCTTCCCTTCCTTTATTTTAATCTCCCCCAACCCCTTCATTTGAGTTGTTACCTATTTATAAAACCTTTCCCTAATTTCAGTTGCCTTTGCAGTCTTTCTACAGCGTAGCGCTCATACTCCACATCCCAAACATAATGAGAGGCATGCTTGGTTCTGAGCTCTGTTCATTGAAAACTCCCATTTGTGCCTTCTCTCCTCAGGGGCTCCGCCTTCCGCTTTGTGTGGCTGTATTTCTGTCCCCGGAAATAAGCTCTGCTGAACCCCTGAGATGGGAGTGCGACCCCGGACAGAAGCGGAGAGTCCGGGCCGAGCACCGCCGATGCACAGCCCCAGGGAGGAGAGGCGGAGGGCGGAGGGCGGATCGCGGAAGAGAGAGGAGACCTGGTTTTCGCGTCCCAGAAATCTCAGGGTTTGAGAGTGAGAGCCAGGAGGCGTTTCAAGACCCTCTTTGTTAAAAGGAAAAGCATTCGGGGCACGATTTCACTCTTCCTATCTTACCATCTCGTTTGAGAGACAGGTGCAAGTTCTCTGTGGCACTAGTTGCCTTTCTCTGATCAGACTCTCCTCTCTCTAACCCTGACAGTCTGTCTGGCCAAGTTCACATCCACATCTATTCCACGTCCCTGACAAAGAGCTCATATGCGCGCCGGGGCTGCCTTGCTGCCTTGCCTCCAAAAGGAGCCAGGACTGGCCACTGACCGCAGCCCCTGTTTTGCATCCTCATTTTCGGAAAGGTGGGTCCCTCCTTGTGGGACGTCAGGTTGCCTTCATGGGAGACTTTATGCTCTGCTTTTAACAAATGTGATAATATTTTAGGCAAGAAGAAAACATAAGAAATTGTTACGAAAATCACGAGGAACGGTAAAGGATCTCAGTTGGCCTCCGATGAGAATTTGTAAGCAGCCTGATGAATATGCGTTCTCACTCTTGCTCCTAATCAGTCAGACAGTCATGGGTCTGGATCTCAACTTGCTGTTTAATTAGGCAAATGAAGCTTCTTGCTTTTATAGCATCTTGTTCTTCCTTTCATCTGCCTGCTCCGATGTTGTAGTTCAGGGCGATAGGTCTGTCTTGCCCACTAGGCTGGGGTCTTTCTAAGGAGAGGATGCTGCTCGGCCCTTTCATAGCTCTGCCATCAGCCCAAGAGCACCCCCCTCGTAGTATGTTTCATAAAGGAACGTCTCTCCTATCGTGTTCTTCCCATTGGATTGCAAATATGGGGAAAGTTATTAAGTTCCTCAATACTATGGGATGGGTCCTTCTTGCCCCTCCCCACGTCAGCACCTTCAGGCAACACTGTGCGCACTAACTCATGGGTCTTCAAAGTCAGAAAAAGTCCATCGACCTTCCACATGGTTTCTCAACTAAAAGGTGAAATGCAGGTGGACAAGGAGCATTCTCATCTCATCCGAGGGGACAATATGGGGAAGGTAGTCGCCTGCTCCGATAAAGTGTGAAATAATGTCACAGCTCAGAGTCCGTCATGAGTATTGGCATGGAGTGTCAAGCAGGATTAATGGGCTTGATTTCCCACATGGTGGCGTCTGGTTCCTGAAGCCTGCAGTCCTTGGTTAGTATGGAAAGGTGACAATCTGCTTGCCCTTTACAGAGCTTATCATCAATTCCAATGTTTATTTCCAGGAAGTCTGGGTACTTCATCCTAATTGCGGCCGTTGAGGCAAATGGTAGGAGAGGGCTAGCCTGGTGCTGCATCTCCATGGCTCTGTCAGAATCATAGAACTCTCGCATCTGGCAGTTATAAAATATTTAATTAGTAGCCCATGGAAGGTGTATGTATGTGTGTGAAATACATGACCTTCTATTTAATTATCAAGAAATGCACCTATTAAATGTTGAGGAAATTGCTCCCCCCCCCAACCCCCACTCCCCCCCGGATTCTCAGAAGAGCTTCCCGGCTAGTTGGGAAGACGTACATTTACAGCAGTGGTTCCGCAGGAAGGTGATGTAGCGCTCTGGTGGCCGGCTG
The DNA here is from genome assembly GCF_963259705.1 of Myotis daubentonii. Classification (NCBI taxonomy): domain Eukaryota; kingdom Metazoa; phylum Chordata; class Mammalia; order Chiroptera; family Vespertilionidae; genus Myotis; species Myotis daubentonii. Next base: position 52,360,214 of record NC_081856.1, read on the forward strand.
TGTGAAACTCGGGGATCACACGACTGGGGTCATCAGCTCTGCTCAGAGCTTCCCGAGAAGGACCTGCTGGGCCTTAGAATCGGGAGATGGTTTCAAGCTGTGGGTACAGCCTACGTTCCAGAAGCAGAAAGAGCTGAGTGCTGTGGCTTTCAGGATAAGACAAGCTGGTTTTGGTGTGTTTTCTGGAAGTCTGATAAATGCAGTGACTAGAGTAGAGGGTACGTGCAGACACTATGTAATTACAGCAGTAGATGGGGTACCGATCATGAAGGGATTTCAACTGTGAATAGATTAAGGACAGCTGTGCCTATGTTCTGCTTCCATGTGGAAAGAATGAGTCCCATGTCTAAGTACAGCTAAGGGGAGCATACAAGTTTCTGAACATAGAGGCTCCTGGTCAGTGAATGTCATATTAGTGTGTTCATTAGCTTTACCCAATCCCCTCACCTGACCCGGCTTGAGCTCAGCTGGTTGGACATAACGGGGCCCTACACCGTGAGAAGGTCTTGAACACATTGCTAATCACCGAGAGACCCAAGTCCAGGCTCAGGACTTGGTCTTCCACACGTACCCTGCTGCCAGTTCAAAGCAAAACAATGGATCCAGTCTCCCCACACACAGGCTGTGAAATCGCAGGGAAGGGATGACATTTTCATTGGCTGTAGATTTTAACAAATCATTTCTCAACACTTCAACACTGGGAGATTTAACAAAAACAACCTGATAGCAGGCTTTTGGGGTAAAAGTCATGGTCAGCGTATTAAGAAGCACAAACTACCAGGTATAAAGTTAGCCACAGGGATGTCAAGTACAGGACAGGGAATATAATCGGTAGCATTGTAATAACGACATACGGTGCCTTACTTCGTAAGGTACATCAATGTCTAATCACTATTTACCTAACCCTATATAATAAAAGCATAACATGCAAATCGACCAAACAGCCTAACAGCAGACTGACCATCCGGATGACCATCCAGACGACCATCTAGGACCACGCTATGACACCCACTGGCACCAGACCAGGCAAGGCAGGTGCGATGCGATTGGTCAGGGGCCCGGCCATCGCCCCATGATCACCCCACAGAGGGAGGCCCAGGCCACTGGAGGTGGGGTGATCAATCGGGGAACTCTGTGATTGCCCCAAAGAGGGAAGGAGGCCCAGGCCACCGACTGACGGGCTGCAGCAGGTGGGTGGGGCCTCCCTCTGTGAGGGAAGTGTGGTTCCCAGGTGCTGGCAGCCAGGGGAAGGAAGACCTACTCTTGCACAAATTTCGTGTGTCGATCCTCTAGTAGCAATATCATATGGCATGGCAGCTATAATTAAAAATAAATTTAAAATATTTGTTTCATGAAAATGAAAACAAAGACATGTCAGTAACATTAATGTGTATCTTTAAATCAAAGAAGTTCCATTTCCTTTTAAACCTGGTGCCTGTTGTGCAGGGAGAGGATGAACAAGAACCCAAAGTGAAAAGTGCAACATTGGAAGCAGATGTTTGTTCCCAGGACACAGAGGGAAGGGAAGGGAGGGAGCCTGGGTGCTCTAGCTGGCAGGCCCTCCACTTCCTGGGCCAGGGGCAGGCTGGAGAGAGAAAATAGGGGGGAAGCAGGGGAAGAAATACTGTCAACAATAAAAATAAACTTGAAAAATCAGAAAACTACAGTTTCAAGTTCACTTCTCTCAGAATGAGTATTCCAGGAGAAACTGGGACAAAACTACAAGCCTCCGTGACCCAGCGTAAGAAGGGCCAGACATCACTGGTCTTGCACTTTATTGGCCAAAGAGTCACTAAGTCAAGCCCAGGCTCCAGAGGATGGACATGCTACTCCAACTCTCAGCAGGGTTGTCACAAATAATCCCAGCCCGCTTTCACCCGTCACCAGGCGTAAGCCCATAATGAAGAGCTGTTTTAGCTCAGGCTGCCACCAAAACACCACAGCCTGCATAGCGTAGCCAGCAGGCATTTAGTTTCTCACATTCTGGAGGCTGGAGGGCCAAGGTCATGGTGTCAGCAAAGCCGGGTTCGGATGAGCACACTCTGACTTGGGCTGGCTGCTTCCCCGGCGTGTCCTCACTGTCTTTCCATGGGTTGTGTGCATGGAGAGGGAAGAGGTGGCCCCTTCTATTCCTAGAAGGACACCAGTCGGATCCGATTAGGACCCTTACTCCCTCATTTAACCTTAGTTACCTCCTTCAAGGCCAAGTCACACTGGGGGTTGGGGCTTTAACCTGTGCATTTTTTAAAACCTATTTTTATTGTTGATAGAATTACAGATGTCTCCCATCCCCCCAGCCCTCCCTCCCACCCCTACTCACTCCCCCAGGTCTTCACTATCCTATTGACCGTGTCCATGGGCCATGCCTATAAGTACATAAGTTCTTTGACTTATCTCTTCTCATTCCCCCCCAAACCCCACATGCATTTTTTGAGGGACATAGTTCAGTCTATAGTGAGCGCAGAACATGAAGAAGGGCCACATAGCATCTATTGAGCTCCTGTCTCCTCCAGGCATGGCTGAAACCAGGTCTCCTAGTGCCCCCTCGGCAATGAGAACCAGTCACCTACTAGTTTTCTGTAAGACGATGTTAACCAGATATTCTTTTGTTTATGACACAAAACACCCTGGTTGATATAACTTGTCAATAATTTAGCACCATGTTACAGTCACCAATGTCAGCAATGGAATTTGTAAGAAGGAATTGCAGTCCTGGAATCGGCACAAGCAGGAGATGATGACATCAATGAGTTTGCAGGATCGGAGGACTTAATTCCCACAGACAGCCTCTGAAAAACATAGGGTTACCTTTAGAAAACAAGATAAGACCTTCTTAATTTACTATAAAGGTTCTTACGGGCATCATCCAATACCTGAGACACAAAAGCAAAAACATGCCACAGTCCAATCAGAACCCTTCGGAGATGTAACATGGATGTCCCTCCGAGACACTTGAGTTTGATGGAAGCACATTTTCCACACCAGTGCTTGTTCTATCCCCTCCCTTCTGGAGGAGAGAGCTGTGGAGGGGAGGCAGAGCTATCAGTATGTCCCGGCGCAGAAACCAAGGCTCACAGTGAACATGGTGGCTCACCTTTAACAGGAGCAAATATCCCTTTGTGTTTACGATAGCCCCATCCTCCCTCTGACTCTTGGCTTCCAAGTCAGGTGGATCTAGGCCCCCAAAGGCAGACGGGTGCCTTCAAGGGCAGGGAGGGAGATGTGGGAGTGTCTCCAAGCAACAAAGATGACCTCGGGCTTAGCAAGGTCAGGCACCAAGAATAGACACCAAGAATAGAGGCCCATTAATCCCTGTCACCGGGGTCACGGGCACCTCTTCAACCACGACAAACGGCCGTCTACCTAACGGTGTGCGTTCAGCCAGGATATTGTGGGGCTGACAGCCATCCATCTCGCCACAGCCCCGCCCCTCCCGAATGCATTAGGCCAGCCCTGCTCTGCGTGTGTAGGGAAGAGTGCTCGCATAGAGCACCTTGGGGAAGACGTGAAAGCAGTGGGCCACGGGTGAGGAAAGAGATCATTTTCGTGGGGTACGTTCAAGTACACAGAAAATTCTGCGGGTATTGAATGCCCTTGAAGCTTTACTTAATTTATCAAAAATTCAAATCGCAGTTAATGGTGCCCACATGGCAGAGCTTTCTCTTCAAAGAGAGGCCACTTCCCTCTCTGTACTCGGAGATCACGCCTTTCTATAAAAGCACGGATTACGTTGTGTAGAGATCTGCTGATTAACTCAACTCCCACCTCCCCACTTCCAATTCCAATAGGCAATCATTAGTCTTCATAAAGGGGACTGGTTCCTTTAAAAATCATGTGCGTCTCAGGATAGACCCTCCACGCTGTCTGTGCATTTGTGTTACAGAAGGTGAGGGGGCAAGGAAAGCCCAGGGAAGAGTCCTTTGTGAGCGTGTCTCATGGCTGCTGGCTGACACGGGACTGCCCCTCCTTCCCCACACATAAGCACCTGCAGGGCATGAGATGGATTCTGGGAGCAGGGCCTGCCATATCCACTCAGGTTTTCCAGTGCAAAAGGCAGTCCATGTATGAACATGTGAGTGAATGAATGCATGAGTGAAATACATAAAGTAAAAAAAGGCTTAAAGATTCGGTTTTGTATTTTGATCTCCCTGGTTGGCCACCCATGACTAGAGCAGCCCTACGGTTCCTTTATGCACTAAAAGGGCATAACTGTTTTCTAAGTTTCCTCAGCTCCTGCACCCTCAGGAAGCATGTCCTAAATACTTTTTATTAAACAGAGAACATTTGTAGTTTTTTTCCACTGTAGGGAATTATTTTATATATATATATATATATATGTATATCTTATATAATAAAAGGGTAAAATGCAAATTGACCCTAACAGCAGAACAACTGGGAATGACTGGTCACTGTGATGCGAACTGACCACCAGGAGGCAGACACTCAATGCAGGAGCTCCCCCCTGGTGGTCAGTGCGCCCACAGGGGGAGATCCACTCAGCCACAGCCAGGCTTATGGCTGCGAGCACAGCAATGGTGGCGGGAGCCTCTCCTGCCTCCTTGGTAGTGCTAAGGATGTCTGACTGTGGGCCTAAGCTGTTAGTCAGACATCCCCTGAGTGCTCCTGGGCTGCCAGAGGGATATCTGACTGCCAGTTTAGGCCCAATCCCCCAGGGAGTGGGCCTAAGCTGGCAGGTGGACATCCCCCAAGGGTTCCCGGACTGCGAGAGGGCACAGGCTGGGCTGAGAGCACCCCCCAACCGAGTGCATGAATTTTCATGCACTGGGCCCCCAGTGTATATAAATAGAGATAGAGATAAAGATAGCTATATATATGAAGCAAGTAAGTGAAATTAAGTACATGCATAAAAACCTATTGTTATATCTGTCTCAGGCTATGAACATATTTGAGTAAGAGGTTGGATTTGCTAGAATGTCCCAGGAATTGGGACTCTGGAGAGTTGGATTTTCTGTGGATAAATGTTTTTATTTCGGCTCTTCTAAAATGATTGCAAATACGTAAGTCTTGGTCTTCCTTCGTCAGCCGACCATGATTGTATCTTTGCCTACTGACTAGGGCATCCAATCTCCAGCTCATCAGTGCACACGCTGTGGGATCTGATGTGGATGTGGATGTGTGAGGAGGTCGGTTCGTTTCCTTCTGAGTTGGGAATGCAAGTACTCAGGAGCCTGTATGGTTTCGGCAGAATCCCCAAATGCTGATAACAAAGCAGAGGTCTCAGAAAATATTGGGTGAGTGGCATAATAATGTAATATGTGCTGTTATTTACTGGTTTATATGTGCCGGGCAGAGTAAAAGAAACATTTACTCACTTGCGTTATCACACTTATTTCTGAAAACCGCACTAGGAGATTGATGCTATGATTCCCTTTCTAAAATATATATTTTTATTGATTTCAAAGAGGACGGGAGAGAGAGAGAGAGAAACATCAATGATGAGAGAGAATCATCAATTGGCTGCCTCACACACACCCCACACTGGGGATTGAGCCCACAGCCTGGTGCCCCAACCAAGAACTGAACCGTGACCCCGTGGTCCATAGGTCAATGCTCAGCCACTGAGCCACGCCGGCTGCGCTGCTGTGAATCCCTTTTTACAGCTGACTAACTGCAGGTGGGACAGGAGCTTCTTACACAGACATGTGTCTGCAGAGCTCCTGGAGGTCTCATAAAGTGCTGCCTCCGGGTCCACACCCGGCGAGTCTGGGAGGCAGCAGGTCTGACAGGCTCTTGGGCAGTGCCCACGGCAAGCACCTCGATGCAGGACTTTGGGGAATCCCGGCCCCTCGTCAGGTCAGCGACGAGGCTGGCATTGGGGACTTCAGGCCGGTGCCTCTGACCCTCAGGCCCGGCAATCCCGCCACGCAGAGGGCTCCTTGTCTGGGGCAGACACTCACGTTGCGCTGGCATCCTTTCCGCTCAGCAGGACCCTGTCTGCGCTTCTCAGTGCAGAGGCCAGGGAGTCCCGGCTGTCGGTTCGCCCGGCGCGGTTCCCATGGAGCTCATGCTCTCGGCGCTGCACTTTCTTTTTGGGGAAAGACTTACACGTCCATCTTCCTTGAAAAACAGCACTTTTGCCTGTTTCTAAATTATAATTTTAAAATGAATTTAATGGGAAGCATACATTCTAGTGGCAGAACATGAAGACAAAAGGGGAAGGTGGCCTCTGTAACGGCCCGTGCACAGAGGCGAGGGCGGCGTGTTCTGTGGCCATCGTCTCCTGCACACGCTTCCCCACAGATTGGGTCAGGGAGGGCGTAAACTTTTGTGTTCTGGGAGATTACATCATTTGTCTTTTTAAAAATATACGAGCGCATACTACTCACTAAAGCAGATATGCCATAGGTTAATTCAACATTTCACATCTCCCCTAAATTTTGCTTTTAATTTATTTTCACCCTTATTAAGGATAATATTTATGCTAGCCTTTTTTTCTGTCCATCATTATTATGCCAACTTAGTGATTCGAAAATTCTAAAGTTATTCTCTCTTTTCTTATGGTTTATGCTTCAGAAGCGTAAGCTTGGCCGCTTGGGGTGTGTGTTTGGCAGGTCTTACAGTTTTCCATGGATCGACGCACACACGGTCCACACTCCTTGCCCTCTCATTCACATGTGGTAGTTTTTATAGCCAAACGTATGTGCTATCTCAGAGATTGCACTTTAACACAAAAACTCCTGTTTGATGAGAACTCCGGGTAACAGAAGGAAAATCATTGAAATAATCATCTTTTCAAACCTTTTTTTTTTTTAATCACCTGAAAATGATTTCTCTACTTGAGCCTTACTTCACAATCTTACCCCGCCACCCACGGCTTGATTAAGACACAAGAATGTAATTATCTGGTAATTTTGAATCTCACTGATCATAATAGAAAGAACTGGCTCAGGTCAGGGGTTATCTTGGTGCATAATTAATTGTCCGACATCATCTTATTCAACATCTCTTCAGCTCGTGCGTCTTGCATTTCGTGGACAGGAGCGGGGAGGCAAGCCGTGCGATTTAATCAACTCTGCCTGAGTTGCCAGGGATGGCTTCGGGGAGGCGGCGTCCCCCCGTTATTAGAGAAGGAACTGGAGTGTGACAACCTTCCGAGATGGGTCCCGCGTTGCCACGTGTGAGAGACAAGGTGTGTTCGTGAACACAGGCCCCTGGTGCGTGGCTCATGGCAACTTGATTAATAGGTGGAAGTCGCAGGTCCGTGAAGGAGGGTGTGCGCGGGTGATGTGAGCTCTGCCCTGGCACTGGCCACAAAATGCCATCGACTCTTACCAATGCCAGGTTGTTTGTGCCACAGCCAATGCTTATTAAAATATAGGATCTGCCTTTTTTTTTAAAGTCACAATAACGTGACTTGTCACATTTTCATAAAGATGCAGTAGGCCAGTTCTGCCCTCGCCGGTGTGGCTCAGTGGATAGAGCATCGGCCTGTGGACCAAAGGGACCTGGGTTGGATTCCAGTCAAGGGCACGTACCTCAGTTGTAGGCTCCTCCCTGGCCCCTGCCCTGGTCGGGACTCCTGCTGGAGGCAACGAATCAAAGTGTTTCTCTCACATCGATATTTCTCTCTGTCTTTCCCCCTCCCTTCCACTCTCTCTAAAAATCAATGAAAAAATATCCTTGGGTAAGGATTAAAAAAAAAAAAAAGATGCAATAGGCCAGTTGAAATAACAGCGGGGAAGATGTTTTAGGCAAGGTCAGGGCTTGCAGGCTCAGAGACTAGTCTGGGACCCTGTGCGATGCTCATTCCCGTGGCCATTGTGGCACCAGAGCGCCAGCCCCCAAACTAATGCTTAGCAAACATTCTTTTTAATGAAACGAATTGATTAATTCTTTTCAAGAAATGTATTCTCGCCGTTGCAGGTCACCCTTGCGCATAAAATGGACTTTTCTGCCTCTTAATGCAGTACTTCTGGCAAAGAGAGACCTCAGGCTGTATCAGGATCACAGACAAGCTGGGCCAGAGTTGCTCCTACCTTTTCATTTAGAATCCAGTGCGCCTCAGAGCTTAACAGCCCCATTTTTTCCTGCTTAAAAAATCCCTCATTTGTTTTTTAAAGTATCTTTTAATACCGCACTGCAAAATTAGCTGCCACCTAAACACAGTTTGGCCAAAACTAATAGGACTCACAGTATTGTTTTCCTTTTATTTTTATTTAACAAAATGCTCCGGATACAGATTGACTCTGCTGCCCGCGCATTGGTCATTGTCTTACTATCCACAAACACGCCGAAGGTTCTCTGATTAATGATCCTCAAACTCCCTGGGTCTCAACGAGTTGTTGGCACCTTCCTCTGTTTTGTCGCCCAGAGCACAACCCGGGAACTTCCTTCAGCTGCACAGCTCAGCGGCCCTCAGCCAACACCAGGAATGCGGGCCTCTCACCACGCCCGGACCCCTGCCCTGCGTGCTGGTCCCCTGGTCACCTGGCCTCCCAGCACCTTCCAGGGGAGGCCCGCTCTCAGCTGGGCACTGGAGGAGCTGGAGTGAGAGTGTTGCTGCTCGTCTGGGAAAGCAGATAGGAGCCCAGATCTTCTTCCCGCACAGACGTCTCCAAGGTCACGAACACCCAAAACCGTCCTACTTTCTAGGAGGACGTGGGATGCAGGGGAACAGCAGGTGTGGAATAAGATGTTTGTTTATTTTTAAATAATAGCTTTATTGAGGTACTAGAAACCCGATGTACAACATTCATGCACTGGGGCAGGGGGGGTCCCTCAGCCCAGCTGGCGCCCTCTAGCAGGCTGGGACCCCTCAGGGGATGTCCGCCTGCCCAGGGGTCCTTAGCGCTGCTGTGGAGGCGGGAGAGGCTCCCACCACCACTGCTGCGCTAGGCAGCCATGAGCCCAGCTTCTGGCTGAGTGGCACTCCCCCTGTGGGAGCACACTGACCACCAGGGGGGCAGCTCCTGCGTTGAGCGTCTGCCCCCTGGTGGTCAGTGCATATCATAGCGGCTGGTCGTTCTGTCGTTGGGTCGATTTGCATATTAGCCTTTTATTATATAGGATGATTGATGTAACCTAAAATCCACCCCTTTAAAGTATACAATTCAGTCATTTGTAGTGTATTTTCAGAGTTGCACAAACATCACTGCCATCTAATTTTAGCATTTTACTAGTATAACCCTAAAGAGAAACCCATTAGTATTCACTCCCTATTGTCCCCTCCTTCCATCCGCTGGATACCACCAATCTACTTGATCTCTCAGGATTTGCTTATTCTGGAATTTTCATATAAATTGGATCATATAACATGTGGCCTTCTGTGTCTGGCTTCTTTCTCTAAGGATGTTCTCCAGATTCATTCATTTTGGAGCATGTGCCAATCCTTGGTTCCATTTGATGGATAAGTAACATCGTGTTGTCCAGATACGACACGTTTTGTTTGTCCATTCATCAGGTGATGGACAGGGGGCTGTTTGGCGTTTTGATTACGTGACCACGCTGCCCTGGGTGTCTGTGTCCCGGTCTCTGTGAGGACATCTGTTTTCAGTTGCGTTGGGTACACTAGAACCTAAGCGTGAAATTGCTGAATCATAATGGAACTTGAAAATATTTCCTCCCATTCTGTGGACTGATTTCTGATTTTATTGGTGGTTTCCTTTGAAGCATAAACTTTTTTTCTAATTTTTACAAAGTTCAATGTACCTATTTTTTCATTAGTTGTTTGCACCTTTCCTGTGATGGGGAAGGAACTATTGCCCAACCCAAGGCCAGAAAGGGAACTCCTATGTTCCCTCCGGAGAGTTGTATAGCTTTAGGTCTCATACTCATGTCTGTGACTCATGTTGAATTAATTGTTATGTAGTGTGGAGTAGGTTTCCAACGTCATTCTTGGCCTGTGGATATCCCGTTGGCCCTACGTGATTTGTTGAAAAGACGCTTTTCCCATTGACTTGTGTTGGTATCCTCTTGAAATTGACTAAACATCAGCGTCTGGCCGGGGAAATCCCAGTGTGAGTGCAGGAGCGCTATCCCCTGAGGCGCTGTGAGAAGTGAAGGCAGTGATGCCTCCACAGCGTGTAGTTGAACATGGAGAAAGGAGCTGCACACTTTTTTTCTCACTTCAGTTTTGTGCTTGCTTCCCTCTTGTTTTATTTCCAGATCCTAACCTAGCAGGTTCCAAGTACGCGCGTGCTCAATGAATGAATCAGCACCTAGGTGAACGGATGGAGGAGTAGGAGACGCGGAAGTGTCTGAATTAACTGAGGCTGTGCAGAGACGTCTATGTTCAGGACAGGGAGGAGGGAAATGGATTGGGACAAGGGTCAGTGGGTCTCTTGACTGCAGAATCCCCAAGAAGGCATGTGGCCTTCCTACTGTGATGGCCCTGGCTCCATGGGCCTGGCTTGGGATGAACTTGGGCACAGTCCAGGTTACACCTGTCCCCAGTGTGCAGCCAGCTGGAAGCTGCCCTGGCGTGGCTTCCCTGCTATTAAAAACCCCAAAGGCAGCTTCTCTCTGTGCAGATACCAAATACACACATGCACGCACATGCACATGCACACACACCCCTACATATAGCCATTCAGTTATTCTTGGTTCTGGTGTCTCTAACCCTTGCTTTCCCTTTTTAATGTTATAGGATTCCATTTTTAAACATCACACATATGTGTTACCGAGGAGATAAATACTGAATCGAAGTCTGCACTGAGATTTCTGTAGGCAGGTTCTCATCGCTGAGCCCCTGTGAAGCACCTAAAATAAGGGCTGGCTTGGTAAATAAACAAATACACGGTCAATAATTGCTTGTTTAATTAGTTGACAGGGTCTGCTAAAATTCTCTGTATTAATTAAGCATTAGCATACTAGCCAAATTTGGAAAAGACAACCCACATTTAAAATACATTCCATTTCATGATTTTTTTTAATTAAAAGTAATTATTTACTCAGTATGGAGACAGACAAATACAAAGCCACATTTTAATTAAAGCCAATGGAACTGCATTTGTGCCAAAGTAGACTGGCTGCGGAAGATGCCTTTGAATTTTAAATAGAGAAACTGCATGAAACCCGCTGCTTCTCTCCTGGTGAGAAACACACAAGCTCGCCGTCAGGCCAGGAGTCTGAAAACACCCCATTTTTATTTTTATCTCCACGGTATTTTGATTTGTAAGCAGACTTAGCACAAGGAATATCTGGTATCTGATATCCCCCTAGATTTTTTTTTTTTTTTTTTTAGTTGACGCAATCTCACTCTGTATACGCTCTGATTTTTATAACAACCTTGGGAGGTAGGTCAGAAAGTGTCTGTCCTCATTGTACATGGAACTGGCTCGGCCAAGGTTAGCCTGGTACGGAGGGGCCGAGCCAGGATGGTAACCTGGTAATCCTGTGTGTTCCCCCTCCAATCCCCTTCCACGTCGCATAATAGGGGGCATGTGCCCTGGCTTCTTTGGGACCTTTTATAGGGTCCGTGTCCCTGTTCCCACTTGGATTTCCTAGGAATATGCTTCCTGACCGTGAGTTACATTTTGGCCTTGGGAACCACAGTGACTGTAATTGACTACTGACAAGTGGCAGTGATTTAACCAGGTGACCTCCTTTGTGCTTTCTCCTAAAATCACAGATCGAGCACTGACAAAGTTGCAAGCATCACGGAACAATCAGAGACAGAAAACTCCGTCCGCAACAAGAAAAACAGGGGTATTTATAAGCCAGCCGTCCCTCCCCGTGATCAATGGGCTCTTCCCATTTCGCTGGGAGAGACGCGCTCTCTCCATAATTCTGCAGGAAAGACTAACAATTTAATGTCTCCGCAGCGCGGCTGCGCTCTAACCTTTGAGTAATCACCCTGTCACCTGGCTCCTCGGTGCTGGAATGCCAGAAATATTAACAAAGATTTAATTTCCACATTAAAATGCTTGCTGGGAAGAGTTCAATATTTCATCCTATCAATTTGAAAAGATTAATATTTACTGTGATCTGCTTTATCTCGGAATCCAATCCACTGTGTTCTGAGGACGCGCTAATGGAGTTGCACGGGGCGTGCTCCGAGAGGAACATAGATTAGGTCCCCGATGGGAGGCATGAAACACTGCGAGGGGCCCGTATTCCCGCGAGGGAGCACCCCGCTGGGATCTGGGATCGGGGGTTCGTCATTGACAAGCGCACCGCACTGTCTGGGACGACGTGGGGAAGACACGTGGGGAGAAGGCCTCAGCTGGGAGCCCTTTAAACTTGGCCTCGGGAAGCACGGGCCTGCGGCCTGCTGGTCCGGGGTGAGCGGCCGCTGCACAGTCCCGAGCGGGGGCCCTGGGAGGCTCTGCGCGTGGGCGTGGGGCGAGCCCTGCCCTTATCTTTTCTGTGTCCCCATAAAAAATGACGAGTGGCACTTTAGGATAAATTTTCTTTCTTCTAAGTTTAGTCTGGCCTCATCCACTATCTCAGATCTGTTGAACCTGTCAAGGAGTGAAAATAAAGTGAGTTATCCACTGGTAAAGTGTGTCTGTGTGTGTGTGTGTGTGTGTGTGTTTAGGGAACACCCCATATACACGAGTCCCGAGCTGTGTGCCTGACGTTCAAAACATGCCCATTAGCCCTCGCCGGTTTGGCTCAGAGGACTGGGCATCAGCTTGTGGACTGAAGGGTCCTGGGCTCCATTCCCAGAGGGGGCGTGCAAAGGGCAGCCGATCAATGATTCTCTCTGTCATTGATGTTTCTATCTCTCGCTCCCTCTCCCTTCCGCTCTGAAATCAATAAAAATATATTTTTTTAAAAACGCCAATTAAACTGTGGCCCTCCGGCGGCCGTGGTCCGTAGTAAATAGTGTGAATAAACACCATCGGAAAAGTACTGCATTGACCCCCCGTTTTGAATGACTTGGACGAACGACACAAGTTGTGGATTGTATGTGGTGAATAATAGGGAGCCACTGATACTGCTCATGAAGGAAGCGAAATAACTTACATCCAAGTGGGAGCCGCTAGCTAGAGGTTGGCAAGTTTAGTGTCCGGGAGCACCCCAGTGAAGGTAGTTGGACAAGATCAGTCTCCCTACAAATTGGCCTCTTGCTGCAGTCAAATCTCTGCTCCAATACACGCCACAAAACCCCTTCTCTCCGACACGGCTTTAATTTGTAATGAAGCCAACTTGGAAAAAACTACAGTGGGGCCTTGACTTACGAGTTTAATTCGTTCTGAGACCGAGCTCGTTAGGGAGCTCATTAACTCAAATTACTCTGTCAACTCAACGCAAAAAATCGGCCGAGAGACAGCTGGTATCTCATAAAACTCGTTAGTCGGGACACTCGTAAGTCAAGTCCCCCCTGTATAGGAAAACTGCTCAATGCAGTTCGTCCTCAGAACACCTGGTGTATCTCTTTAAGGTGTGTGGGACACCGACTGTCTTTCTTGCATTCCTTCCAGTCACTTTTCTAACTTTTATCTTCCTTTGCCCATTGAGTTCACTTTTTGCCGAAAACTACCGTTTAAAGTGTTACTTATTGAGCACACATCGGCTGCCGAGTTCAGAGGCCGCACCTTCAGACCCCAGGGGCTGTGGGTGCAGGCGCCGCTGGCACCAGGAGCTCAGCTCCACACCTGTTGCCGTCGCCACCGACGCTGCTGGCGCTCGCTGCTCGGGAATTAGCAGACACCCGTCACCTCATCGTTTCCACCTCCTGGGTGTCCTGAGACCTCTCACAGCACATCCACCTAAACGATTTAGAACCAACCCCAACTTTTTCCCTTAACTTGTTCTCATTCTCTGATCTAATCAAGAGATCTGGAGGCAGTCTTTAAATTCTTCCTCTTTTAGACGCCCAGATGGCCACTCAATACAAGCTTTTTGAAAACAAAATACGTGTATATGTATCTATCTCTCTACCTCTCTCTCTCTCTCTCCATATATATATATATATATATATATATATATATATATATATATATATATATATATATATATATAATCTTTCATCCACTGTTCTTCAGGTTCCCAGTATAGTATTAGGCCATAATCATTTATAACTCCAACAGTAAAACACATTTTACCTTCCTCCAATCTCTTTGCTCGGACATATTTTTCAGTAACCTTTAGAGCAGCGGTTCTCAACCTTGGCTGCACATTAGAATCACCTGGGAATCTTTTTAAAGTCCTGATTTCTGGGCCTCGTCCTCCGGAAATTCTGTTTCTTTGTTACTAATGCTGTGGCCCCACCCCATAACAAAGACACAGAATTTCCGGAGGACGAGGCCCAGAAATCGGGATTTTAAAAAAGATTCCCAGGTGACTCTAATGGGCAGCCAAGGTTGAGAACCACTGCTCTAGAGCAATATTTTAAAGCTGAAGTGTTTCACAGCTGAAAGCTACAAGTTTTCCTCATCATCGTATTTGCTTATTTGCAACAATCCTTTGGATGAGTAGGAAAGAAAGCCGCTTTGGAGAAGAGGAAACAGACTCGGCGCTGAGCTTGCCGGTGGTCCCACGGCTGGCGGATGGGGAGCGTGGGCGCGAACAGCAGCTAACGACGTAGCCCCTCCAGAGGCACTGGCTGAGGTGAGGGGTTCTGAGTGGGGTCACAGGAAAAAGATCTGGCATCTAAAAGCATCCTAGCCTCCCATGGGCCATCCGGGCTGTCCCCCAAAATGCACACGCATTGACAGCTGGTAGCTCAATTTTGAAAATGAAATGTATTTTAATAAACACGGCCTTTGCCGTTATTCAAAGTGTGTGTGTATATTTTTGGGGACACCCTGTATATTCAAGCATTGTTACACTGCGGGCTCGAATAAAGCCTGGTCAATGTCTAAATGACCGATGAAGATATTTTATGCCATTAATTTTTATAAGGCTTACATAAATTAATGACTCTGAATTTTAAGAAAAATCGCAACGACGTTTTCTTTTCCTCACATTATTGTGGGAAGCAGTTGGCTTAGACTTGCGATAATTAGGCTATCCTCTGAGATATTCTACTAACCTTACCTATCACCTTAGGGGAATTCCCTGAACTTGCTAGAACTGAGTTTCGTTGCTTTTTGCTTCTGTAAATGGAGAAGCGGGGGAACGGCCCAGCTCCCAGGAGGCCTAGCATTTCCCGAACCTGAAGTCCGTGGGCTCCTCAGGAAAGTCAGGACGTAAAAGGAATTCACGGAATCAGAGACGAGATGAGAAACACTAAGACAAGGGTGGGAGCCTTACAAAAAATGAAGCCCACAGCTCTAAAATGTTATTACCCAGTGTTAACTCCAGTAAATTCAATGAAAATAAGGAAATGAACACCAAAGGACAGAAAGGAAGAGGAATGGGAGCATTTAGAACACTTTTTCTAGCAGAAGAGGAGCGTTGAGTTGAAGTGCAAACTGAAGCACAAAAATCATTTTTATTAACGTCTACAATATGAGAAGAATGCATCAACTTGAATGAATATTAGCTAATCTTGCAAAAAAAAAAAAAAAGCTTGCAGAGAAAATTTTTTTTAAATGTCAAACAATAGAAAAAATATTCCTGTAAGGAAAATGTCAGCTTTATGGGGCTGAATCTGATTACACCTGGCATTTTTTAATGTCCTCCAATAAAAAAATAAATTTAAAAAAAAATTTAAAATGTGTTCCAGAACAAACACACAGCGCTAGCAGCCTGGTATTGTGGGAGGATTCGAGGGGCTCGTTCCCTTCATTTATGTCACCTCTGTCTAGCCCAGGGCCGTCCACACGGCCTTTCCACACCTCAGTGGCCTTATCTATAAATTTGGAATGAACAAAGATGCCTTTTCTCAAAATAGGGTCTTTTCAGAGAGCTTCTCCTGCTCTAGCACCTCTGACTATGTGGTCTCTCCCTCGTTCCTCTAATAAGAGGGAAAAGAGAGACAGAGGTTAGAATGGGTCTTCTCTGCCCAAGTGCCAATCCAGCTCGGCTATTTGCATATTTTCATTGACACCTGGGCAGGCCTAGCCTTGAGGCTGTGGGAATCCGCCCCGCCCACCAGCAGGAGAACACACACAGGGATCTTTCTCCATGTTTCCTCCAACGCGCCCCCTCCACCCCGTCACCTCTAATCTCTGCGCCCCTGGAGTGCAAACCCCCTGCACTGGTTAAGCTCCTCACATGCCTGGGTGGGTGGCCCCCTCTGTGCCGCCCCATAATAATATGTGTTCATATACATGTGTTTCCTAACCCGCTGCATCCCTGCCCACGCATGTCCCTGGTACTTGGTTTTATCTCCACCACTGATATGTAAGAGTGTGCCCTGTTCTCTATTTTGAGTGCGCTATAAAGTCATAGGCGCATAGTAGGTATTATAAAACGAGTTACTGTCCGGCCAGTGTGGTTCAGTGATTGAGCATCAGCCCCTGCACCAAGAGGTCGCAGGTTCGATTCCGGGTCAGGGCACATGCCCAGGTTGTGGGCTCAATCCCCAGTAGGGGGCGTGCAGGAGGCAGCAAATGCATGATGTTTCTCTTTATGGATGTTTCTATCTCTCTCCCTCTCCCTTCTCTCTTTAAGATCAATAAATACATACTTAAAAGGTAAATAAAATGAATTATTGATTGAATGAATGCACACACATATATGTCAGTTCTCATGCAGTCTGTGTAGAAATTATAACCATCCTTAACTTGAATGTCTGCACTGGTGGGAAAATCATGACCTCATAATGAATCACCCCCATGCTTTGAATGCTGGCACACAATGTGCCATAGTTCTGTTATCTGGGTCATATGCGATGACTGTTTTTTATCCTACAAGTTAAAAATTAACAACTATGTTAGCCTCATAATTTAGGGAACATTTTTCACATATTATCACTTAATTGGCACAACGGCTTTATTGGCTATATTTTATTCATGTCTATAGTATCAGCCAGGGTCAAATTGGGATACAGAAACCATGCCGGTAGTTTTAAAGGAGAGAAGTTAATATGGTAATTGTTAACCAGATGCTAAAGACGGGGAAACACAAAAGAACAAAGAGAACAGGTTGGAAGGATTTTATATTTGTCAGTTACAATTGACATTCAGTAATATTTCCTGTTAGTTTCAGGTGTGACCAGGGTGGCTAGACAGTTCTGCAATTGACGAGTGACCCCCCCACCCCCACCCCCAGCCTGGTCGTCTCCGGACTCCAGCTATGGTTATTACGATGTCACTGACTGTGTTCCCTGGGCTGTACTTCCCATCTCCTGCCTGTTTCCTAGAAGTTGGGATTATTAGCCCTCAGCAGTTCAGAGGAGGGGCTGGCACAGGCTGACACCTGAGGGACAGAATGAGGCTGGTCTGTGAATGTGCGAACACCGCAGACCGCCTGCTGGGAGAGCCAGTGCTGCAGGAAGTGCACAGACACAGGAGGCGAAGCCCAGACAAGCAGCAGGCAGGATGTGGCCTGCTCCTCCTCCCCACCCCCAGCGCTCCCGGAGGCAGATGATAAGACAGTTGGTTTTCACAGCCAGTGTTGGCTGAGCCATGGCCCAGCACTGTCAAGCAGACGAAGGTGGTTTGCTGCTGGAGACAGCGGTGAGCTGACTGCATGCTCCTCCTGCGCCCAGGGCACCAAGTAAAGGGCTCCTGGAGAATGGTCCCGCGTCCAGCCCGTCAGGGGGGCGGCGTATGGCGCCGACCTGGATTTCTGTCTTTCTGCCCAGACATAGGGCATTCCTCCTTCTCCCTCAGCATCACGAAAAGTGGTATGTGTGTGTGCATGTGTGTATGCATGTGTGCATAGACATGTGAGCACTTGTGTATGCATGCATGTGGGAGCACTCGTGTGCATGTGTGCACCTGTGTGCATGTGTGTACACATGTGTGTGCATATGTGAGCACTCGTGTCTGTGCACCTGTGTGCACGTGGGTAAGCATGTGTGCATGCACATGTGGGTACTCATGTGTGCGGGCATGTGGGAGCACTCGTGTGCATGTGTGTGCATGTGGGTAAGCATGTGCATGTGCGCGTGAGCACTCATGTGTGTGGGCATGTGGGAGCACTCGGGTGCATGTGTGTGTGCATCTGTGTGCATGTGGGTAAGTGTGTGCAGGCATGTGTGCATGTGTGTTGGGCAGCGGGTACAGTAATGATGTGGAAAGGGAAACGGCTGTGTTTGCTGACAGCATGGAGAACTGACTAATGGAGAGAACTGCAGCAAGTCGCGTTCCTGTCTGAGCCACAGTCTCTGCACCTGCAGATGCACCCGATGGGTTTCTTACAGGACAAGATGGAATCGTCCGTGACCAAACAGTGAGCGCTCACAATGTGCAGAGCCCTGTGCCATCGCTGGGCACCGAAGGATGAAAAGAACCGTGAGCTCACCCTCTCCAGAGGTGAGGGTCCAGGGCGGCCCGGCATGAACGAAGCAACCCCAGCGAGTGGACAGAATGAACCGAGGAAAGGGCTGCCCCGCGCTCATGATGGCAAGTCCGCCCGGCCTGAGGCTGGTGCAGAGCAGAGGACCCGCCGGGGGGAGTCCTGGGAGGCTCCTGGGGAGAGTGACACTTAAGGGAACTGTGGTGTGTGTGTGGGGGGGGGGGGGGGGCTAGGGAGCGGGAGGGGAGGCCTTCCTGAGCCTGGCTCGTTCTAGGACCTGAAGACAGGCCCTGAGGCTGGGCCGAGGCACAGAGAGCAAGTGGGGAGATGAGCCAGGAAAGAGGCAGCAGCCAGAACCTCGAGTTCTAAAGGCCGAGCTTTGTACACTACAAAATGCTGACATAGATATCATCATTGTTCCAGGAATTAAAAGACAAAACAAAACTCTGGGATATTCTTTACCCTCTGCCATTTAGAAAGTGGGTCATTGGAACCAAAAGGAAACTGATAAGGAATCACAGAACCACGTGGCTCTCCCCGCATCCCAGCGGCCCCCACGCCCACCCTGCGTTAAGGATCTGAGGCGGCAGAGGGAGCGGAGCTGGCATCTCACGCAGAGTCCACTCAGCAGCCGTCTCGGGTAGAATGGTCATGTGGCTTCAGCAGGTCTGGTTGCTGGCTCGCAGCAGCTCGTTAATTAAAGGTGCGAGAGGGGAGTGATTGGAGAGGGGAAGTGTGCACCTCGGGGAGGCATAGGATTAGTTCACCTGAGGAGTCAGATTAGTGTTCCTGGCGGCGGGCCAGCTGCGAGGAAGAGCGGGAGCCGCCTGAGAAATGAAATCTGGACTTGGCAGGCTCCGTGCGCGGCCGGCCTCCGCCACATGTCAGGGGCCAGGGGGAAGGAGGCCACGCAGACTCACCCCAACATGATCTCTTGCCCAAGAGTAAACATGTGGCCTGGAAATGGCTCTTGGTGGTGATGACTGTGCCTGGAGTCCATTTGGCTGAGCACGTGTGTGGCTGTGGAGGCACTGACACGAGTGATTAATGAGGGGGCTGGTTCTCACACCCTCCGTGGAGGAGAGCTGGGTCCAGTCCCGTCCTCAGGGCCCGTCGGGATTGGCTCATGGCACAGTGGCCTGGGTTTCATCCAGATGAGCAGCTTGGTCTCCAGAGGGGTGACGGAGAGGGAGATGAGGGCCCTCCTGCAGGCGCATCTCCCTCCGGCTGGGCTGCTGTCTTCCTGGGAAACCCCGGGTCCTGGAGATGACCCGAGGGAGCCGATTCCGGGATGAGATGTGGGGCTGGAGCACCTGACCTCTGGCTGCAAATGGCTCATAGACATGCGCATGTGCTGGCTGAGTCTGCCTGGCCCCATTTTACTCTCATGTCTGTGAGTCACCCCAGGTTTAAATTCCCAAAGGAATTCCCAGAATTTGGCTGAGGACTCCCAGGAGCTGCACTGTGACAGCTTCTCCTCCTGCCCAGACAGACCCTTCACCTTCCTCTCAGGGCCAGTGACTCCACAGCCAAAGCATTTCCTTATAAAAATCTCACTCGTGAAATCTCTCTCTTTGTCCCCGAGGGACGCACTCAGTGACAGGTGTCTCCCACGTCTACACTAACAAACTCCTCCCTGTCTGTTTCTGTCGTCTCTGTGTCACTCTTTCAACTCCCTAAGAACATCTGCAAGCCGGCGGCCCCGCCTGGGCACATCGCTGTGGACGCTGGAAATATGGGGGTCACCCTCCCCTTCCCCTCATGCCGACCTCGTTCTCCGGCTCCGTAACAGGCTGGTGGTAACACTCGTGACGTCACGCACTGCGCGGAGACGAGGAAGCTCAGGCTGGGTTTCCATGCAGCCCCATCACAGAGCTCAAGGTGCAGGTGTCCCACCATCTCTGAGCGCCTGCTTCCTGAGCTGAGATTTCATATAGAGCAGCGGTTCTCAACCTGTGGGTTGCGACCCCTTTGGCGGTTGAATGACCCTTTCACAGGGGTCGCCTGAGACCATCCTGCAGATCAGATATTTACATTCCGATTCATAACAGTAGCAACATTACAGTGATGAAGTAGCAACGAAAATAATTTTATGGTTGGGTCACAACATGAGGAGCGGTATTTAAAGGGCCAGAGGTTGAGAACCACTGGCATAGAAGGATGCCTCCCTTACCATTGTTTGTGTATGACAGCAGCTGGACACCTCTTTACGTCGATATCTAAGGACTGTCAATGCCATAGGCATTTTTTAGCCCCGAGAGCAGCATGAATCATCAGATCCCTGAGGAAAATATGAACATAACAACACATTCACGTTAATAATAATCCAGGCAATGATTTTTTAAAGTACTTTCTCCTCAACAGCTAGAACATGGGCCATGGAGTCTGAAAATTTTGGATTGGATTCCTGCTTCTACAGCTTAATTTCTAGGTGGATTTGGAAAACCTAGATGAAGTTCTTGAGACTGATTTTTCTTGCCAATGAATCTATAAGTGAATACTACCTTTCCCAAGGCTGTTGTCAAGACTGAGTGAGCAACGTACTTAACTGAGAGCGTTCTTACAGCGAGCCCTCCAGGAACGAGGACAAATGCCGTCGTTTTATTTTACTAGCTGTTGCTGTCACTGCAAATCCTTACTTTAAGCCTTTGAGATAGACAGGGGAGATTATTACTTCTATTTAGGGACGAGGACAAGAGATGAAGTCACCCAGTCACATGGCTAGCAAGATGGTGGTGCCCTCGTGTTCTCAGCCTGTGCCTTCCCCTGTGCTGGCTCCATTAGCGGGGTCCCGTGACACCCTGGGGGCCCCAGTATGATCAGTGAGCAGTGGTTCCAATGATCTGGAGTGTTAAGGTGTCATCCTGGAGGTGAAGGGTCCTGGCCCTTAACTTTCAGTGAAGTTGTCGGTTTCCGGGGCGTCCCTGGCAGCCTGCCCAGTGGTTCCTGTAACAGGTTCACACACCGGTTCTGTCCACAAGCCCGACTCGTCGGAATCCACGGCGTCTTCCATTGTTTTCCCTGAACCCCGCCAGCGCCCTGTTGGTGCCGCTTTAAGATCGCCTTGCACACAGCGTTGTTTGGTTTGACGTAACCTGGTTTTACCCTTGGGAAAGGGTAGCATTCAACAACAACAAGTCTCACACAAGAAAAACAGGGAATAAAGAAGCAGCGAAGCGTCTGTGATTGCAGACTGCACGCCGAGAGATCAGCACAGCGATGGCTGACCCAGATGATTCGGGGGAAGAAGGAAAAGGTAGAAATAAAACACCAGGACAGAGCTCAGCGGTCCAGGCTGTTCACAGGCCTCGGTGTGCGGACATGGAGGGCTCTGTGTGCCTCTCACCCCGTGTGACTCCTCTCTCCCGCAGGGTCATTCTTAAGGGGTCCTTTTCTCCCCCACAGCGGTTCTGGCGTGGGGTGCGGGGAGGGGGGGCGGGGCAGGGAGACACATGCACAAGAG
Organism: Myotis daubentonii; assembly: GCF_963259705.1. Taxonomy (NCBI): domain Eukaryota; kingdom Metazoa; phylum Chordata; class Mammalia; order Chiroptera; family Vespertilionidae; genus Myotis; species Myotis daubentonii. Next base: position 52,381,935 of record NC_081856.1, read on the forward strand.
AGGCAACGACATGCATACATTTATTCAAAGAAAACAGGACAGAGAATCAACCAATCAAATGTAACGGAAGTGAAAAAACTATAGGCAAGATGATGGCAAAGTAATTACCCTGGCTTGAACTCTAGGTCTACACTTCTCTAATTTATTTTAATGAAGCGCTATGTTCTGCCTCCGTAAATCACGTGTTTCTATTAAATTATTTGTTATGAAGTGTCTGTTTAAACAGTTGAAAAGACCATGGGGCAGCGCGTAGGTGCTGGTGGGATAATTTGGGAGCAGACACAGAGGGGGAGAATCGGCAGCATTTAACAAAAGTTCTAAATGAATCTAAATTAGGTATTGAAGTTAAGTGTAATTTCTCAAGCTAAGAATAGGACAGTGTATGTATTGAGTGGAGCTCTTTATAGCTTAGAGACATGAGAATGAACGTCTAACCCAATTTAGTTATTCTTGATGGTTCTCCATCGCAGGAGGTAGCACCCTCCTTATCCTAATGGAGTGCCCTCTCTCACTCTCATTAGTAACTGTCAGCGTGAGATCCTGGGCTAGTGGAGAAATGACCACCAACGTTCCCTTGTTCTGTGAGGATCAGGCACTTTGGGGATGTGTGGAATGATGGTAACATTGACCCTTGTTGACCTGATCTTAAGATGATGAGTGGAATTTTTTTAAAGTGTTCTCATTCTTTAAATTTCACATACAAATTTAGCTCATTGAATGATCCTTGATTAAGGTGACTATGTGTAGATATTCTTAGACGCTGACAGAAGAGGCAGGGAAAACAAGTAAGCAAGACCCAAAACACACAAACCAGTCGGAAGACACACAAGAGGAGAGAGATGTCATGCACACACCATGTCCCTGGTCTAATGGAAATGGGGTCACAAACGAGGGCATGGCCAGCTTTTCCCAGGGGGCCAGGAAGGGGAGCACTGCAGCAGGTGGCCAAGCACTGGGGGGCGGGGCAGAGTGTCCCCCCAAAAGTACCTTCTCAGGGGTGGGCGGAGTGGGTTACCCCGCCTGCCGTGGGTACGTGCAGGGACCTGGAAGCGTGGGATCAGGATGGAAGGCTGTGTGTCGGGGACGACGCTGCGTGTTCATCGTCTCCTGTGCCATTTTATGTTCTTGAGCGCAGAACAGCCCTTTCCAGACCCCTCTCCATGGGAGGGACCACGTGACGGCCTAAGGTGCTCCTGATTCCTCCGCATCACCAGCTCTCTGCTTCCTGTCCCTTCGTGAGCATTGTTGCTGAGAAGCTCTTTCCTCCTTCACGCACTGTCAGCTGGATTTAAGGTCCACGCAAACGCGCCCTGTGTGCTGTCAGAGCTGCTGAGTCCCTGAGCAGTAAAGGCCCATTCCAGTCCTAACAGCTCAGTAAACGGACAGCGCCACCTGCCCGTGGGGACGTGGGGCCGGGAACCCGCAGGATGGGTGAGAGGAATGCAAGAGGGTCAACCACATGGGACAACAGGCCGCTTTCTGCAAAGCTAGACTTTCTTATGACGAGACCCAGCACTGGGCTCCCAGAAACGGGGCCCGTTGTGTTGAAAACGTGTGTCCCCACGGGTAGCTGCACACAGATGTCACACTGGAGGCACCGAGATGTCCTTCCGCCGGCGAAGACCACAGCCCGGGCCCAGCCGCACCGCAGGGGTCCTTCGGGGGCAGGATGTAAAGAAATGGGCTCTCATTTCTTAAATGCGCATGACTGAGTCTGAAAGGGACGCACGCTATGTGGTTCCGGCTGTATGACGGTCTGGAGGCGGTAAACCTACGGAGACAAGAAGACCGGTGGTTTAGGGGAGGAGAGAGGGCGGTATCACTGGTCAGAGCACAGGGTTCTTAGGGCAGGAGACCTACCCGTGTGGCCTGGAATGGAGCATAAGCATGGTGGTACATCCGTCAGGACCCGATGAACTTCACAACACACAGCGAACCGTCATGTAAACTCTGTGTAATTGCGACGGCAATGTGTGGGCTCACCCCATTTTATCGTTTCACTTTATTGTGCTTCCCAGATGTTGCGTTCTTTGCAAATGGAAGGCGAGACCCTCCATCAGTGAGAAGATTATGACTCGCTTTATAGCAGTTTTTGCCTGCTTGCTGGTCTGGAAATGAACCCACAGTGTCTCCGAGGTTTGCCTGTAGTAAAGTGGGTCCACGAATGCTAACACATACATGCCATGTGTCACAGCAGTGCCCCATGTCAGTAATACATGAAACCATGTGTAGAATGCCATGTATAGAGCTCAGAAGTCTCCTCAGTTTTTCTGTAAATCAAAATTTGTTCTAAAAAGTAATGTCTAGCACTAGCCAGTTTGGCCCAGTGGATAGAGCATCAGCCTGCGGACTGAAAGGTCCTGGGTTCAATTCCAGTCAAGGGCACATGCCCAGTTTGTGGGCTCGATCCCCAGTAAGGGGTGTGCAGCAGGCAACCAGTCAATGATTCTCTCTCATCATTGATGTTTCTCTCTCCCCTCTCCCTTCCTCTCTGAAACCAATAAAAATGTATTAAATAAATAAAAAGTAATGTCTAGTCATTAAAAAACAGACATCTCCACGGCTTTGAGTGTGAACAGTTGGGCGTGGGGGAGACGTGGTGAAAGGGCCTTGCTACTCCCGGAGTCATGGCAGGAGGAGGAAGCCGGCATCTTTACGGCCCTTCTTTCTGGGCACAAGCCCTCTGCGGTCCAGCGGCCGCGTTGACAAGATGATGGATTGCTGCGATGATTCCTTTTAAGATGTTAATCCTGAAGCATCTCATATTTTCGTGCTTCTCGATGCACTTTTTCTCCATTTGCTTCCGATGTTGAAAATTTATTCAGAAAACGTAGGTCAACGAAGAGCAGCAGAGAGTGGTCCAATGGAACTTGGGGAACTGGCTAAGCGATGTGCATCTTGCGCAGGACATGATCCGGGCGACTGCAGTGAGCAAAGGTGACCAGGCCGTCTGGGAGACGAGTCCGGGAGGGAGGAAGCCACCACCTGCTCAGTAGGCAGGCGGGATGGCCTGCGAGTGGGTCAGCAGGGACGGCCGTGAGGGGGGCACGGAGTCTGTCCCCAGCAGGACCAGGCTAAGTCCTTGGCCACTATCACATAAACAGAGGTGCGAGTAGCTAAGGCCCCGGCTGCCTCCGCCCTCAGAGGGTCCGCACAGTGGGGGCAGGACGGCCCCTTGTTCAGCTTTGTGGCGGCCTGAACGCTGCCCGCAGGGGTTGGTGGCGATGGGGGGGCGCTTTCCTCGACTCGTGCATCATTGGTTCTGCCTCCGAGGACAGGCGCTCATGTCGAACAAACCCCTCTGCTGTCATCGGGTGTAACAGCCAATTTAGCTAAATCCGCGAGCTGGGGCTGCAGAGCAGCATGTGGCCTCAGCAGAGATGCAGCCAGAGGCTGGCGCCGGTTGAGGGTCGCGCCCCTTCAAAAGAGCCCAGCCATTCATCCGAGCCTCGCGAGGCCCCATCCCTGGATGGAAGAGGAAGAGTGTCCCAGAGGCTGACGAAGGAACCTGTTTTACACAAGTGGCGCCCATCCTTCTTGCCTGTTTTGACCACCTGATCTGGCTGCCACTTAGGCCTTCATTAGACAGGAAGCCAAGGAGACAGGAGGCTGCACAGGCGTCCAGGTAGCCGTGGAGACGGGACCGCATGGGCTCAGAGAATCTGAGCAATAACGTTTGGAGATAGAGAAATGGGGTGCGTGAAAATGTGGGGAGAAGAGGAGAAGGTGCTCCCCTCCGGGGGAACCTCGCGAGCCCTGACCCAGGACGAGGCAGCACCGGAGGACCTGCTCACAGCCGTCAGCCGCTGGAGCCTGTGGGGGGACCACGCGCTGGAGCCTGTGGGGGGACCACGCGCTCCCAGGCAGACGGCAGCCCGGCTCCTGTGGCCACATCAACAGGACGCGCTGGGTGCTCATCCGTAGCGCAGCCCGGGGGACAGTTCGTTCTGGTGATCAGAGACCGTCTGGGAGTGGACATCCATCTGCCTCGCCCAGCCATCAATTACACAGACCGACAGGCCGGACATTTCTTGAAAGAAGCTGGTGCTGACAGAGCTGCTGGCACCAAGGGTGCTCCAGATGGAAGGTTCAAATAGCCCGAGAGGGAGAGCGCCCCCCAGAGGCCTGCGGGAGATGTGCCCCCCGGAAAGCTTCCGCGGGGGGATTCCTGGACCCTTCTCCGTACCCTCCGCTCTGGGTGGGATGTGTGCTGTGTGTGTTTTTCCTCGTTTCTGAAGTCGGTTTCAGCCAGAAGGTGGACCCTCCCTACAGCAGCAGGTTCAGGCCTGACTCATGGTCTCCTCATGCTCCTCCTCTCCCGTGCTAACCTACCAGTAACTCTGGAAAATACATTTAACCCGGCTGCCTTTGAAAAATGATAGTCATTCTAGTTGGGGGGTAGATTAAGTCTTAAAAAATCAATGACTGAACCTTATCGGGCACAGAACGTGGGTATTTTGATGGAAAGGCTAAGATGTGGGGTGACGGTGGTGTGGAGGCCCCAGGGCCACCGAGCAGGGTGTGTAGGGACAGGAGCAAGAGGCGGGGCCTGGGGTGGAGGAAGGCCTGGGAGTGGGAGGGACAGGCTCGCTGCTTCTCAGGGAAGAGGTGCCTGCCCTCGGGCTGAGCGATGCCGCCAGCTCTCCACCTCCAGCTTCCTCTAACGCCCGTGGTAATGCGGGTCCTTTAAGAACCCGTGAGAATCGCACAGGAGCCTGGCCCACAGATTCAGGTCTCCCGGTGGTTTTTCGTAGTTACACGGAGAACGGCACCGGAAGGGAAGGGGCGTGATCACAGAAGCCGCTCAGGAGCTGTCCGCTGGCCCCTCCTGTGACATCACAGGATCAGCTCCTCTTAGAAGCCTCTGCGCTGACAGGGGCTTAGGAGTGGCTGCTGCCGCTGTCCCCCCTCCCCGCCCGGGGCGCTTCTGAAGGTCCTTCCCAGTGACGCTCCTTTCCGCGTGGAGTGTCTGCTCGTGGGCTTACGGGGGGCGGGGGGGGGGGGGGTCACGGCTCTCAGCGATACTGCTCGAGGGCACAGCGCCTGGCGGCTCAGTCACGTCAGCCAGCAAGTCAGCTCAGGGACACCGCCAGGGAGGCCGCCTGGCTTTGGGGAAGGAGCCCGTCGCTCAGCGGAACCGAGGCAGGACCCTGCTGGGCCCCGACCTCTAGCCACAAGGGACACGCTTCCCGCCCCCTCTCTTTTCTGACGTTAAACAAACAGGACAGGACACGGACATCACTTGTGAAGCTCTCGGATTTCTAGAGACTTCACGCGCCCAGTGCCGTCCCCGCAGAGGCCTTGCCACCCTCCGGGCGTACCTGCCGTTAGGAGGTGGGCATTGTCAACTGGAGTAGCCGCCGTTTAAAAACAGGTGCAGGGTCCTTCTTAGAAGGAAAGGGGAGGAGTGACAGCGTTGGACACAGGACAGCGGCCGCAGGCCACATCACTGTGTCTTCCCAGGCGGGCAGAGGAGGCACAGGGGCCCAGACAGCGTGTCTGGTTGGACGCCCGCGTCAGCTCAGCCTCTCGGACTTTGTTCGAATTTGGCGAAGCAGGAGCTCCATCAGCCACTTTCCAAGCCCCGCCATTCTGCGGGCTGTGCCTCCCCCGGAACAGCCACGGCCCCGCAGGAAACATGGTTTGTTACACCCACAGCACTGCCTTCCCGGGGCAGCACCGATGCTCAAGAGAAGTAATGACTGAAAAGCCCCTGCTCCCCACTCGCTTGTCAGTAGAGGAGGGAGAGGAAAAACACGGACACGAGGAAAGGGCCCGCCTGGCGCAGGTGCTGTAATGGGGCCATCAGCACCCCACGGGGTTCTATGAGAAATACACACACAGCCAGGCTGCTGGTGAGGGGCCGTTTCTGTTTTCATGCGGGAAAGGCAGGCCACACATCAGCTCCCGCCTTGTGGTTCTCTCACGTGTTGGCGCACTGAGCCCGGCCTGCCCTTGGCTCTAGGCTGACTCCTTACACGCGTCAGTGACAGGAGCTTGGCTCACGGCGGGGCTCAGGGTGGGCAGAGCCCTACCGCGTGGTTTTCCCGTGACACCGCGTTGGCCACAAGTCAGCACGAACCTGCCGTCCCCCTCGCATCAGATGACAAGCCACATCGCAAAGATGACGTCCGCCCCCTCCCGGCGGAACCTCCACCATAAACTGCTTTTGGTTAAAAAGTTTTCATTTCAGACCATCCTTTGTGGTGACTTCAGGTCTGTGAGTTTGCAAGGCCACCACGCAGGCCTCCCCTGAGGGCCACGCAGGTTAGCAGGTGGCCCCTTTTCGTCCATAAAACCATCGCGTAGTCAGCCAGCGCGGCTCTCTCACGCATTCCTCAGCCGTGTCCGGCCACGCAAGGCTCTCACGAAACAGCACCGCCTCTGAGCGCTCCGTGAAACCTCACTCCCAGCGGGGTTCGTGTGGCTCCCGTGGGCTGTCCTCGGGCCTGGCCCTGCCGCCACGGCCCCGCCGGGAAACGACTGGAAGGGCCCCATGTTGTGTCTGTCTCCCTTGATGAAGGGTGGGCTCCTCAAAGGCAGGACGTTGTCTGGCGCCCTCTTCTCTAAGCACCGCCTGGTACGCAGCTGGGAATATAATAGACATTTCCCAAGGACAGCATTTCATCGAGTGTTTTTCACGATACATTTCACTGCTAATTTGACGGCATCTGGATTATATACTGAGGGGTAATTTGTCAATAGGGTTTGATTTTTCCCGACCTAGCTTTTAAACACAAATAATCTGAGACTGGAGGAATAATTTGTTCCCACTCGCTGCGTTTAGCCCTGTCATTAATCTCACTGAAGAGGTAAGCCAGCCCAGGTCTCAGAGAGCGGCTTCCTCTAGCACGTGGGACTCCCGGCGGGACACAGACCACTCTGGGTGTTTGGGGCAGGCGATGGATTTGTAGGAGGAATTAGGTGTTTGTGAAATCCTGAAAGTCCCAGAGGAGCAAGGGTCAGGGACTTGGGGCCACCGGGGGGAGTGTGCCCGCCAGCACAGGGAGCGAGGAGCCGGGAGGGGTGACACAGCCACCGCAGCCCACACGGCCACTGCTCGGTGACAGTCACACTGCGGTGAGCGCACCGGCCACCAGAAAGAGCAGCAGGACACGGTTCTTCTCAGTGAGTTCGAGTGCTTCTAGTTAACAGCACCACCTTGCACCCAGGAGCCGGCTTACTGTGGAGCCAAGAAGTGGCCGTCCTGCTTACCAGCCTTCGCTCTGCAGAGACTCGCGGAGAAAGAGGCGGTGGGTGCTGAGTCACTGTCCACCCTGAGCGCACTTGCCCGCCGTGGTTCCGCCAGGAGTTGCTAGCGATGGGCCTGGCCTCCCGCCAGAGACACAGCTGAGATGGACAGCGTCCAGTGAGCCCGCGCTTTCTAGTTATGGCGCAGCAGGTAGGCTTCTGGGGCAGAAGAACTCCCAGGAAAGCCGGCCTCCCTTTCTTGCTTTATTTTCTCCCTAGCATTGATCATCATGTTACAGTTTTTAAGTTTTGTTTGTTTGACCAAAGGAGAATGCAAGCCCTAGGGTGACAGCGTAGGCTGACCCCTGCTGCTGCGATGCTCCGTTCTCACAGGGAGGGCGTGCGGCCCAGCCGGCGGTGACATCCACGTGACCCTGGTGCCAGGGGACCCGGAGGAAGGGCCCCAGCTCAGACTTGCTTGGAGATGTAGTGAGAAGTGCTGGGTGTTTGCCATCGTTCGCGTCTATTAGATGAGATGTTGTATTCATGCTGAAGAGACGATCAGTTCCTGAGGGGCCTGGGTCTGTGTGGAAGATCCAGGCTTGGGTGTTGACCGACCAGGTAAAGTCACTTGTTCCAACTCCCTGGATCCGGTCACTCCTGGAAACAGAAGTTGTGTTTTTGTAGCGCTGCCGTCTGTATTTCCGATAGCCCACAATTCCCCTGGCATCCGGAATTCAGACAGGCATTTTATTTCGGAAGATCACAGATAACCAATGCCTGTAAACCAGGGGCCTGGAATTCCTACTGGAGAAGTTGAAAGAGAAGACATACGGGGAGAGGGCGAGGAAATGGAAGCATTTGGTGGGGAGGGTGGATGCTGATCCCTGCCTTTGGGCTGTTTTTCCTGAATATACCCACGAAGTCCTTCGCCAGCCATAACTGTGAGGAAAAGGTTAATGCTGGGCAAACATCACACTGTTAGCACTAAGCGCCTGTGACCTCGATACGTGTGAGTTATGAGAGGAGGCCTTTGGGGGAATTAGTGTGACGGGTGCTTGTCAGCGAGGCCACTTACTGATGAGCGGGAGTCTTTCCTGCCATTTCCCCAAATACTCAGCCCCTGCCCAGCGCCGATCATGTCTGATGGGGATGTTTTGCCTCAAATGTGGTGATTAACTCTGATAATTATGAAAAAGCTTCAATTATTAAAATACTGCAAGTGGGATCATATGCTGAGAGAGAGAGATTAATTACCCCAATCACAGGTGTCAGGGATTTTCATAAGGCATTTCTGAGCCGAGAGCAGAGAGTGCAGACCAAGTAGAGAGGCAACATGTCTGTCCCCAGGCGCCTCCCTGTCCCGCGGCCCCGGAGGGTCAAGCGCCCCCTCCTAGCAGAGCAGTGCGGGCCCCGTGCCCCGGGTCCTGCTGGATGCCTCTCCGAGTCTCTCCACACCTGAGAATAAACCGGTGTTTTCAGTGTGTGTTTGTTGAGTGGCTCCTACCTGGGTGGAGAGACCCGAGGTCCTCCTCCCTCCCGCAGGCCCCGGATGAAGGCTGCCTCCCGCATCACGGGGGGTTTGGCTACCATCGCTCCCTCCAGTCGCCCCTGTTGTGGTCCTTATGGCGCCTTGTCATGCAGTCTCCTTGACCCCGCCCCGCCTGGCCGTGAGAACGGTTCACGCACCTTGTTTACGAGGGCTCTGAGCTTCAGTCAGGCCGTGCGAAAGGCAGCAAAATCCTTAAACACACAAAACCAAACATGCCTTGGGTCAGGGGTCACAGAGAACACGGGTCTGCTGGGGGGAGCTTCGCAGTGGGCGGGAGCTGCGCACGGAGGGCAGCCTGCATCGTAGGAACCGATTCTCCGGGCATCTGTTCCGGAAGGAATTCCAGGTGTTTCATTGTAAAAGAAAATACTCTTTATAAAGACAATGAGGGAGAAATTTCAAAAAACACACAATACAGAATAATTTAAATGGTGAAAGAGAAAGACAGCTATAGCTAAGGAAGCGCTGTTCCCAGCTCCGCCTCTTCCTGCAGCCTCTCCTCTCCCGGGTGTTTCCTCATCTGCTTATAGACAGACACAGAAGCCCATCCCCACAACTCACAGATTCCCACCAAACGACAACAAATCCCCAGTGACTTAAACCATAGGAATGCTCTCTGCAAACCTAAATGATACCTTTTTCTTAATGTATAACCTAAGCTTAATGAAACCATCATTTTGTTTTAAGGATTAAATAATAATAAATGTGAAAAACCTAGCAGAGTGCCAGAGACACAATAATACTTTCTGATTTTCCTACTATTATTGCTATGATTGTTTATTATAATTATTACTAGAGGCCCAGTGCACGGATTCCCTCACATTGAAAGTAAATTAATCAGAAGGTGGCCGGTGGGGTGGGACTGGACGAGACAGGCTGGACACGCCCTGGAGCCACCTCCCCCGGTCCCTCCCTGGCCAGCTGCACCTGGGGCAGCACCGGGGCTCGAAGGGCATCTGTGGAGTGAGCCGTCCCTCTGCAGGTGGGGTTCCTCGGCCTGGCCTGCGGGGATCAGGCCGGAACCAGCAGTCTGACATCCCCCAAGGGGTCCCGGAGTGCGAGAAGGCACTCTGCAAAGTTGCTGTTGCTCTGCAGCTCCTGAGTTGAGCGTTGCCCCCTGGTGGTCAGTGTGTGTCATACCTACCAGCCGGTTGGCCAGTTGCTTAGCCTTTTACATCTATAGGTTGCTGTTTTAGTAATGCTGAGCCCAGTGACTTCCGGGACTCCAGGCACAAGGGGAAGTAGCCATGAGTTGGGCAGCAGTTGGGTCGGTCTGTCTATTGTGATTAAACACACCCCTGCATGGTGCCCAATTCCACCTGGGGCCATGGCAGTGCCAGAGGCTGGGATGTGGGCTGCCTGGGGGGGGGGGGGTGACCACATGCTTGGAGAGGCTCCCTGAGAGCCAGCCATCCCTCATGCGTGGCGCCAGTCAACAGAAGTCTCATTCCAACAGTAATGACTGCTTTGATCTTTCCCGCTACCACTGTGAGGTGGCCGCTGGAGGGTCCCCAGTGAGGCGAGACGCATTGGCTGTGCAGCAGGCACGAGGCCTGACGGGGCCATTGGTTTCACAGATCTCACCTTCGGGGGGTAATGTAAGCGCAGGATTGCGCGGCTCATCGCGGCCTAATTCAAAGCCAACCACCCATGTTCTCCCGCTCATCAGGGGGCTGGTTCTCTGGGCTCTCGGCCCCTCTCAGATGCGCAGCACCGCAGAGCGGCTACTGTGTTATGATTATTGCTTAAGGGACTCTCTGCAGTTTAAACATCCTGCCAACCCCTCGCCTCATAATTCTCCAAGTACACCTGTAAGAACAGAACGGCTTTCTGTTGGCAATTTCCATTTGGGCCTTTTTCTTTATTTTTTTATAGTTGCCATTTCTCTGCTGAGACTCCCACCAGTTTACGCATCATTTCTATCTTTTGCCTGAAATTGAAGAACAGCCTGTTACTAACCAGCATTGCTCAAAGGCTGTTCCTGAGTGTCCGGGACGTTCTGTGACTCATTCACAGCTTAGCACGTGTTGTAGGCGGGGGCCCGGCACCCGGCGTCTGACCGGTGGGGTCAGCAACCTCGGACCTTGGGTTCTGGCTGGGAAGGAATTCAGACAAGACCCAAACCACAGAGAGCATGTCCTGGGTGAACCGCAGGGAGAAGTCACGCCCAGAAGAAATGGTCAGCAGACAAGCTGTGGAGGGGCCTTGGAGCGGGGGCCGAGGAAGCTCAGGGACCTGCCTGGGTGGAGGGAAGGGGAGGCAGGCTGTGCGCCCAGGAGGGAGAGGCCCTGGGCCCTCCATCCTCAGGGCTCTCAGGGAGGAGGTTGTGGGCAGCTCCCGGGAAGGCCCAGTAGAAGAGGAGCAGCGTCCAGGTGTGTCCTCTCCGGCTGTGCTCTCCACTGAGTGACTGGCCGGCACCGGGCAGGGTCACTGTCCAGTGCAGCTGGTTGAATTCCTGGTCGAACTCCCAGTCCAGGGGACAACTTACGTATTAGCCTTTCATTATATAGGATAATGGTTGCAAAACGCATCAAAAGACAAAGAATGTTTTATGATGTAAAAATCATATGCAATTAAAATATGAATGTTTACGAATAAAGTTTTATTGGAACATAGCCACACTCACTCAGGCCCATCCATATCCCTCTCGAGTCTCACCCCACGGGAAAGACCCCGGGGCAGCTAGAAGCCCTACAAATACTCGCATGTTTACGGACGTACGGTCACACTGTGGACTGCTGGGATGTTCACGAGAACCAATCAGTGTATATCACAGCGCAGAGTTAAATGAGACATCAGTGCTCATCTTCATGGCTGGCAGGATTCTCTCTGCCTCCCACCACCGGCCCTCTGAGGAGTGAGAGGATTTACGCACTTTCCTGACCCTCGCCCGACACTCACCTTAGTGTTCTTTCCACACTTGGCCCCTCCAGGCGTCTGTGTCCCCTGCCGTGAGCGAGTCCATCAGAAAAGCCTGTTCGTCCCTCCTGCTCGCAGCTCCGGGTGGGCAGAGGCTGTCACTCGCTCTCTAAGCAGACTCAGCGGTGACGTCATCCTCATATCGCCAGGTGCTGTGGATTTTTTTAATCCTTGTTATTGCTGTTTTCTTTTTCTCTCTACAGCGGGGCCTTGACTTACGAGTTTAATTCGTTCTGAGACTGAGCTCGTTAGGGAGCTTGTTAACTCAAATTACTCTGTCAACTCAATGCAAAAAATCGGCCGAGAGACAGCTGGTATCTCAAAAAACTCGTTAGTCAGGACACTCGTAAGTCAAGGCCCCACTGTACTTATTTAACACCCCCTCCCTTGCATGTTGTAGATTTTTCTATAGGACCTTTCAGTGGATTTTCAGGAAAGATCCTCTCAGATTTTGAGGGAAATTTACCTAAGAAAGGGGAGCTGATCACTTTCTGCAGAGGCTGCTTACATGGGGAGGGGGCGGGGGGGGAGGGGTAGCCCAGAGGATGAATTCAACTCAGCGAGGAGAACTGGCATCGGCACAGGCCAGAGAAAGGGCGGTGTGGCCAGCGAAGTGTGCCCATAGCTCAGTTCCAAGTTTTCTCAGTGTTAGTACAGGCTCCTTGGCCTCTTGGACTGATGCCAGGCAACCCATGCAGACAGCTCTTCCTCCTCCTCCTCTTCTGTCTCCTCCAGGTCCTCCTCCTCCTCCTCCTCCTCCTCGTCTCCCCCTCCCCCTCTCCCTCCCTTTCTCCCTCCCCTTCCCCTTCCCCTTCCTCTACCCCTTCTCCTCTTCCTCCTCCTCCTGACACGGGAAGACCTAACTGGCTTTCATTACAGATGCATGAATTGGGCAACATCCCATCCAGCAAACAGAGAGGAACCCCCAGGAGCTGTGGAAAGGGGAGATGATTATAAGGCAGAAAGAAGGCACAAAAAGGAAGTTTCCAACAAAGAAATGTCAGGCAAGGTGGCCTTCCCTCGGGGGAAGGGCAGGGTCCACCCTGCAGATCACCTCCCTCCTGCGGGCGCCTCGTTCCAGATGAGCTGGTGGAAGGCCTCCCTGGGAGAGGTAGGCAGTCTTGGTCTGCTGAGTGGGCTCAGCGCAAGTGCCTCTGTTTCTTCTTTGATCCTGAGGCCCAAACACCCCTCAGTAGGTCGGCTCCTGAGGGCATCCACCACGTGTGCCCAGCGCTGGTCAGGTGACAGGCACAGAAGAAACAGCCACCAAGAATCCAGGAGTTTTAATTACATACAATGCAGACAACAGTTATATACAGTGACATCATCCACGCTTGGTTGGGAAATGTTTCATATGTTGGCTTTATATTATCAGAATATTTGAGTCTATTGAATTGTATGTCACTCAAACCATTGGTGTAGGTGTGCGAAGTGCATGCCCTGAAGTTTGAAATGTGTCACTTCCCTGTCAGTGTCTGTGCATGTGTGTATATGCATAAACCAGCTTAGAGGCTTAATGCCTCATGCATAATAATCACTTATGCATATTTGATAAGTAGATATAAATAGATGTATGCATTTACTTTTATATTTATATATGCTCATGTGTTAATATAGTCACATGTGTGTGTGCCGATGTAATGACTGAAATCCCCAGCTCGTCGGCCATGGTTGGGTGAGGAAAAAGCTAGATTAACTGATCCATGTTACAGTAAATCTCTTATTCCATACCTGACATTTCTTAGAAAGCCGTGAGACATGATTAATGAAAGCTTAAAAGACAAATGTGTGCTCTGCCCCCTGCTCTTTATTTAAATAGCCATTAGCTTCCAGTGGAGACAGAAATGAATGTGTCAAAAGTTGTGAGCTCCCACAGAGAGCACTAAAGGCATATGCCCCAAGCATACATGCTCTCATACACACATGCACACACATACACACACATACTCTCACATGCATATACACTCTCACATACACACAGTCACACACACATGCAGACGGACAGGCTAGAGTCTGGCCTCCGTCTCTCTATATAAAAGCCAAGACACCAGAAAGCCGTAAAGGCCAGAACAACCAGTTGCTATGATGTGCACTGTGGCCGACCCCTGCCAGATAGGGGCCAGGGCCAGCTGGCCAACCTCCCTCAGCCCTTCCCCCCTACTGGCCCAGCCCAGCTGGCCTCCATGTTGGGGGGGGGGGGGCAGCCGGACACCACCAGTGCATGAATTCGTGCACCAGGATTTCCATAGCCTATGCTGCTTTTAGGATTAAGAGCACCTGATACGTTGTCCACATGATATTTAAATGGACAGTCATCATCACCGTGAACTGGGTTCAGGCTCCGTCTGCAGAGATATCTGTGAGGATGCCCAATGGTTTGTAAGCACCAACTGGCTTCCCATCCCAGTCCAGGGGTGCCTGCTGTGCCGTGCAGGCTCCTGTGCAGATGTGGCATCGTCTGTCTGAGTTGCTGGCCCGTCATAGAGGCATGGCTCAGTCCCTGGTGGGCGGGCATGTGGGTGTGGCAGTCTTCCACGTGGTGGGTGCTGGTCTAGTTTCTTCCTCTATGAATGAGAAAACTGAGGCACAGGAAGAGGAAATAATTCCCTATAACAGAACATTGATTTCTCACCGCCTCTTACACTCCCTGCTCAGCCACCTCACACTCCCATCTGGAAGTCCCAGGAGTGGGTCTCCTCAGTCTGACCCTGGCTTTCCCCTGAGGACCATGGCGCACACTTTAATTCCCGAGGGGTCTGCAGTGTGCCCCCAGGTCCACCATCCCTGAGGCGCTGGCTGCTGGCAGCTGCACTGTGGGGCTGGCCTCAGGACAGGGTCCTTGTCTGCTTGGCTCTCATCCCGGACCTTGAACTCAGACACCCAAAGGTCAGAGGCGCCTGTAAAGGATTCAGTGCCACACGGGGAACAGAGGGCCCTGGGAGACTCACAGGGCAGCCAGGGTGGCCAGGAGGCTCCCATGTTCACAGTTCAATTGATCTCAAGGACCTGGGTCTCCCCCTAAGTTGATAGTGGTTGAGTTTGTTGGTTTCTTTTTATTGTTTCCTTTAACCTCAAATGTGCTGTATAGAAACCATTTTCCTTCAGGCAAGAGGACAAAGGCAGCTCCCTGCTCATCTAACTGGAGGCCAGTGATTGCTTCGTGGGAGGCAGCTAGACCTGAGCAGAGCAAGGCCCATGGCCAGGGCAGAAGGTCCTCGGGGCGGAGGGCCCGGGTGCCTGGCAAAAGCCAAAACCAAGGACCTGGCCCAGGGTGACCTTTCCTCCCTGGCAGATCGCTGGCCATGAGGTCAGACCCCGACCTTTCATTGGGCTGGTCAGGGGGTTTGGACCCTCCCCTGCCTTCCTCCCCTGGTACCTGGGTTAGACCCCTGCCCTGGCGCCGACCCATCAGTGGAGACCACGGCCCTGAAAGGCCACACCTGGGAGCTGATGGATATTCTGATGACCGTTCTTCCCCGGGACCTCCCTAATGCTCACTCCTACAGCCCGGAGGATGGAGGGCCTGCTCTCCCTCCCTCCCTCTCGGGAGCACTACCAGCCTTTCCCATCCCCCTCCCAGGCTGACTGACGCTGTCACAGTAAATCCTGTATTCCATCCCAGCTGCCCACCCTTATGTATTCCAGTTGCTGGCTTTTTATATAGAGAGATTTTTGAAGAGACTATGTGTTACTCGATCTAATTTTTTAAAAATCTTATCTGAAAGTGGAAAACTGATTAAATTCAAGGACAGTTATGCCACCTCGCAGACACGGCCGTTGTTCTACAGAATCTGGGCCATATTCCTATTGCTTCCTCAGAGGACAGCCGCAGCGGGAGACGTGCAGCGCGTACGTGTGAGGGAGGACCATTAGAATGCTGGTGGTGCTCATTTGTTTTCTGTCCGGGACATGGTTTGATGCAGACTGTGCCTTGGGCACCATCTGTTGCCTTGCAGGCTACATGAGCACCCTAATTTGTTTGGGGCTCTGGTTTCATCTGGAATTTGGATGAACTACAGGCAAACCCTCGGGCTCTGTGCCCTTCGTGGGAACCCCCCCCCCCCCAGCTTTCACAGCCAAACCGCTGCATGTCCAACCAGTGACAACTCATTTTTACTCAAATCTTCTCTGAGTCTTCACAAAACTCTAAAGATTATCCAGGCCCTGATTTTAGGTCTTTTTCCACATCTGAGTATCTATTATGAACTAAATTGTGACACCTCCTCCCCAGATTTTATATGTCGAAGCCTAAAGCCCAATGTGACTATTGGGAGATGGCACCTTTCAGAAGGTGATTAAGGTTAACTGAGGTCAGAAGGGTGGGGCCCTAATCGAAGATGATTGGTGTCCTCCTAAGAAGAGAAAGATACACCAGCTATTTCTCTATCTTGTGGGACTGAGCCCTTCCCTGTGGGATCTGACACCATCTCAGGTGGATAGTGTAAGAGTTGGGTTAAATTCTCAGCTGGTGCCAAACAGAATTGCTTGTTGTGGGGAAAGCCTCCCACACATTTGGTGACCGGAAGTATCAGAAATAAAGCACTCTGTGTGCAAAGTAAAGGAGACACAGAGAGAGACAGCGGGAGAACTGGGCTTGTCCCTGCACAGGAGGAGAAAGGCTGCATTTTCCCTCTTTAGAGATGAAATGGTTTCACTTTCTGAAATATGTCAGACCACTGTGAAATATAAAATGAAGGGAGTTAGCAAAGATGCTCTCTAGGCTATCCTGGAAAATTCCAAAGTCCAACCACTTGTCTGTATAAATAACTTGCTGATACACCAAGAATGTTGTGATAGTTCATCTTTAAGGAAAGGGGAAAAATTTCCAGCATTGCTCTCAGCTCTACTTGAAAATCGCTGTATTTATTAACCCCCTGCGACATTTCCCACGGTCCCAGGTCACTCCGTTCTACACCACAGCATGCAGTCCAGTCTCCTCCGTCCAGTGACCCCTTCATCTAACACTATCACCCGAAACACTTCTCACCCGTCGCCCAGTTTCTCCCCCAGCAGCACTCAGGTTCTCGGAGATTCACAGGACTCGCCGTGCAATTCTACAGGTTTACATGCCAGCCCTCGCTTCCTTGATCTCCTCCCATGGACGGTTTTCTTAGGAACCTTGTATGTCCTTTATATCTCACCTCAAGTGTTACTACTGGAGGTGATCAAGCCACTTTCTCCCTCTGTAGGTTCTACATGTTAGCACCGTAACCTTCTATTCATCACTTTTCCCGCCATTTTCTATTCATCGAAATCAGTGTTTCCCACCCTTGGACTATTTAGCTTTGGGGCTTGATAATTCCCTGTTGTGTTGGCCGTCTGGTGGGTTATAGGGTGTTAGTGGCATCCCGGATTTTACCTACAAAATGCCAGTAGCACCCCTAGTTGTGACAACAACAAAAAAACATATCCAGATTTCGCTATTGTCCCTTCTAGGAGCAAAGCCACCCAGTGGAAAACCACTAATCTAGAAGTTTCTAATGATAGGTGTGAACACCTCAAAGTCCCTCACCAAGGCAGTGGTGAGCTAAGTGACGGTGTGTGAAATAGAGCAGATGCCCCTGTTCTAGTCCTCAGAACTGTGACTGCGTTACCTTACATTTCCAAAGGAATTGTGTCCACGTGTTAAATTAAGGATCTTGAGCTGGGGAGATTATTCTGGATTATCCTGACGGGCCTGATGCAATCAACATCCTTATAAAAAAAGAGGCAAAAAAAAAAAAAAATCAGAGGCTAAAAGGGAAGACAGGACAGAAGCCGAGGTCATGTGATGCTCTCTGAAGCTGAGGGAAGCAGCCCTGAGCCAAGGAATCAGGTGGCTTCTAGACCTTAGAGAAGTCCCCTAGAGCAGAAGGAACTCTTGCCCAAATGACACTGCGATTTCAGCCCCGTGAAGCTGAATCAAAACTGCAGTTTAATGCTTTCTGAAAATGTCTGATCACTGAACCTACCCCATGATCTTTCACAGGCAGATACTGTAATAGAAAAACATGGAGATCCCAGAGCCAGACAGGCACAGATTTGCAGCTGGATCAGCTACTCGCTAACGGGGACATTTCGTCACATCACTGAGTCTCTCAGAGCCTCAATGTCCACCTGTGGAGGAAGGAAAAAGGTACTTGGAGGGAGCATGGCATCATGCCAGAGAGTATTAAAAATAAAATAATATTCACACTGGGATATGTGGGCTGTCTAACTCTCCCCATAAACTGTAAGTCTTTCAGGGGCAGGGATTATGAAGTATTTAAGCATTTTCTAAACCAGTACAATATTTGAACATAGCATATTAAGAATGAATGAAAGAACAGATATTTGAATGGAGGAAATGATCAAATAGGTGAATTCACAGCCAAAATGAAGAATGTGTCTGTCTAAGGGTGTTATTACCTTAAACTCTCACTGCAAGCTGCATAGAAACCATGCAAAACGTGACGCAGGCTGGTTTCCTGCAGGCGGCTCCTGACAGCGTTCGCATGACGCTGCCTGCGCTGAGGACAACTTGTCCAATGAAAAGAGGCATCGTCTATAAGAATTAACGAGTCAGCACATGGACAAGGAATTCTATTTAAATTCTCTACTCTGTTCTTCTCTATTTGAGAGGCACCTTTCTTTTTATGGCTGAAAATTTACGAATCGCATCCCTGGTTCACAGATAAGCATTGAACCAGTGTTAACAACTAATATCTTTCTTTGTTATGAAACATTCAGTTAAACACCACAAAACAGTTTACCACAAAATGTTTAGTGGCTACAGAACAGAAAATTCTAAAGCTGGCAAATGAAGTGATTTTGCTCAAGTTATTGCATTCAACTCAGATTTTAAAGCAAATCTCATTTCCTTGTTGTACCATGACATGGGCTATAGAACTCTCTTTGACGGGAGAGCTCTGAATAAGCCATTTAGGATTTCTGGTATCTGTGCTACCACCTCAAACAGTAAATACAGAGCAAACGTGAACCTGAAAGACCAAGCAGACACTCAACCAGGACAAATACGTGCCAAGAATGACTCTATTCTTATAACTGAAAACCAGGTTCAGCTGCCTGTAGCCACGAAAGCCGAACTCATGAGACAGATGCTGGTGAAAAAGGAAAGAGGTTTATTCAAGTGTCGGCCACCTTAAGAGATGGGGGGCAGTCATCACAACACCAATCTCAACACCTCAGTGCAGGTGGAGGTTTGCAAAGTCGGCATATGCTTTTCTTTCTTTGGATGCATCCCTAAGGAAGCTACAGGGAGATGCTTCCATTGGGAGGAAACTGGGTAAAGGGTATTTCTAGCAAATGCATGCGAATGAAGGGTGTTTCTAACAACAACAATGTAAAACCAAAAAATGCTGTGATACATGTGCAAGCATCATAACCTCTCCCCAGTTGTCCCATTTAATGCGGGACGCTGCAACCCGAGGGCTGCTTTTCACATTTGCTGGTCCCGTGTCCGGGATGTGGCCTCTGACATCCGGGCGTGTTCGCTGAGGCACTCGGTCACCGTTCCCTTTGGGAACTTTGTGCCCAATGCCTGGTGGGAACGTGGACCATTTACTGAAGGAGCCAATGCCACACACTGGCCCTCGCATTCTTCCAGTCCTGTCAGTTACTGTTCTCCACTCTACGCTACAACACTGTCATTCTTAAAATATATCTGCCTCTTCTTCCCCAAGAATGGGCACGAAGACCACCCTGATTTATGCAGAAGCACACTCGTGTGTGTCCTGCGAATGATGGCACATGCCATTACTAAGCTGCGGGTGTTCAAACTTCGGGTTGATTGACTTTTATGACCATTTCCATCCGAGTTAGTTTTAGTCTTTTCCATGATATAAACTGGCTGGGACCCAATGAGCACCTCCACCCATGTGGCCCACCATCCCCCAGGAATGCATAATTCCTCCACGCAGAGACACAAGAAGTCTCCAGTGTTCTCCCTGCTGAAAAGTCACAAAGAAAGCAGGACGGGGTTAAATGATGTTCATTATGGAATAAATATAGTCAGGTCCACTCATGTGTGACACTCATTTGCAGCAATGACAGGCTAATGAAGGGGCAGTTGATGGCCCCTGGAGAGAGCATGGCGCAGACTGAGAGCCATGGTGACATCTGTGGGCATGAGAACAGGGGTCTGGAGAGAGAGGGGGCCTCCAGACACAATGCTCGATACACCAGCCCATCACCAGAGAGTGACCTGCAGGAGGGCTATGCTTATTGCTGAGTTCTTTTTCCTAGCCCACTCTCCTAATGGGAAAACTTAAACCACTTATTGAGCACCCGTTGCATGTCAACAATTGGTTTCATCCTAGAGTAAAAGGCAGGTATGTTGTCCGACAGAAGAGAGTGTGCCTGGCAGATTCCACTCGGAGGAGTGGGGCTGATGGAGGACCAGGGTTGCTGTGGTCGCATCTTCACCAGGGCAGCATGTTTCACGGTGGGTGCCCACCTGGGATGCCTGCCGCATGGACGG
Source organism: Myotis daubentonii (assembly GCF_963259705.1). Taxonomy (NCBI): domain Eukaryota; kingdom Metazoa; phylum Chordata; class Mammalia; order Chiroptera; family Vespertilionidae; genus Myotis; species Myotis daubentonii. The sequence goes on from NC_081856.1 coordinate 52,402,055, forward strand.
CAAAGCAGACCCACGTGGAGGAGACTTCAGACTCCTCGGTCAGCTGACTGTGGCTCCAGGACTGATGGCTTTGATGAACCTTCCTGAGACTGCACAGAAGTCTAGGGTGCTCCCACCCCACCTGCTCTGCGTGCTGCTTCCGCCTCTCTCTCTTCTGGGGGAAGAATGTCTCACATGGGGACAGGAAACCAAAGGTGACGCAGAAGACGCCCGTCTGTAAATGCCACATGCTGCATGATTACAACTCTGGGACATTCTGGAAAAGGCAAACCTGGAGACAGCAGAGAGATCAGTGGTTGCTGGGGCTGGAGGGGAGGGTGGGATGAGTAGACAGAGGAAAATACTCGGTATGATACCATAATGGCGGGTGTTCATGTCAAATGGATATCTGTTCCCACGCCAAGAATGAACGCGTGTTCATTGACAGACTCTGGATGATCACGATGTGCCAAAGGAGGCTGATCAAGTATAATCAATGCACTACTCTGGGGGGGGGGGGCATATGGTCCTGAGGAAGTCTGTGCATGTGTGGGGCTGGGCATATGGGAAACCCATGGCCTGCTCCATGTTGCTGGGAACCAAAACTGCTCTAAGCAATAAAGTCTATATTTAAAGAGAGAAAAAGACCAATTTAAGGGCAGGGAACCCCTCAGGAGCTATTAAAACCCACCAGGTGATATTGTCTACTGGGATAATTCCACACGATCGCCGCCTACTATGGGAAACGTTGCTATGCTGGAGCGCGACCCACCACAACCAAAGATGTATTGCCGACGACGCCTGTTCTGGAATCACTGTTAACAGAAAGCAGACCTAAGCGATATAAAGTCCCCTCTTGGTGAGAAACAGTTAATTCCCAAGGCTCCCAACTTGCTCACAGGAAATGAATTGCATTCTGGAGCAAGTCCAGCTCATTTATTCCTTTACTCAGGATTCATTCATTGGCCTCAGGCTTACGATGACTGGTGAAAAGTAAATATAAAACATTTAAATTCAATGTGGAAGTTAAATAAGGAAGCGGGACGACTCCCTGTAGGTAAATCACCAACACAATGGGTTCTTGTAGCATTTACTGAAGGCTGACATGGGAGCCCCGGGAGCGGAGAGGGGCGCGCTCCGAGAAGACATGAACCACTCAGAGTGATCGCGTGGTGGGTCGGACTTCCAGGAGGGTCCTGTGAGGCAGTGTTGATGGGGTCAAAATAGACAGTCCTGCCCGAGCCAGTGTGGCTCAGTGGATAGAGTGCTGACCTGGGTTCGATTCTGGTCAAGGGCACACACTGCGGTTACAGGCTCCTCCCCGGCCCCGGCCCTGGTTGGGGTTCATGCAGGAGGCAACCAATCGATGTGTTTCTCTCACATCGATGATTCTCTCTGTCTTTCCCTCTCTCTTCCACTCTCCCTAAAAACCAATGGAAAAATATCCTCAGGTGAGAATTAACAACAAAATAAAACAAATAAATAGACATTCCTACCCCTGACCCAGTGACGGGGCTGGGCTTTACTTCATGGGTTTTGCTCTAGAAAAAAGAATGGAGGCTGAGTGTGGCCAGAAAGGTGGCTCTTCATGATGAAACGAGTTTACCCTCATCTGACTCTACTCCATACTCACCTGCAAAGAGGATGAGACACAGACAGCGAATGAGCGGCTGCAGCCTCGAGGAGCAGAAGTGCACGCGCCTGTGGCTGCGAGGCCGCTGGGCGCACCTGCCCGCAGGCTGCCGAGCAGGCGGAGGGGTTAGTCGCTCAAGCTCCCTGGATAGTGACACTGAGATGCCGGCCTTGGCTTCCGGTTGGAACTGCCTCTCTTCCCGAAAGCAGTCTGTCCAGGAGAGAAATCGGAAGGTTAAAGAAGCAGCCAGATCAAAGGGTTCTGCTGGCTTCTTTTTAAATTTTTAACACACGTTTATTGATTTCAGAGAGGAAGGGAGAAGGACGGAGAAACACCAACAATGAGAATCCTAGATTGGCTGCCTCTTGCATGCCCCACACTGGGGATCCAGCCTGCAGCCCGGGCATGTGCCCTGACGGGGAATCAAACCGTGACCTCCTGGCTCATAGGTCAACGCTCAACCCCTGAGCCAGGCCGGCCGGGCAGGAATTCCAGTTCTTAAGCACCAAGGACATGCTGGACTTCGTCTCAGGAACACACGCTCACATGATGGATCTACACACAGTGACGCACGCATAGTGGGTTTTCCAAAAGATTTTGTGGCAACGAAATGAATGGATGCCATTTCATTTGCCGACAGCTAGAGATTTCCTTTTGTTGTTTAATCGCCGAGCACACGTTGAACTCAAAGTTAAGCACCTTTTCTTTTTCTTTCCGGAAACTCTTTGAAGCAACATATAGTAGCTGCTACCACGTCTGGTGTTCAGGGTTTAAAATTTTAATTACAAATAACGCATTTGGAAGCTCTGCAAGGTTCAAATAAATAACAAAAGTCATTCTAATCAAAGGCTGGGTGATGGGGTACTGAAGCTGGCAGCGGGCTGCTCCGAAGCGTGGAGACACCCCCTGCGGAAGGGGACCGTCCCACCCCCTCGTTGAGATGCTGACACCCGGCCTCTGAGCACAGCTGGTGGGTGGGAAACGGCGGTTCAGCCGCAGATTCTGTTCAGCTCATCAGCCGGCATCACTGACTTTACGCCCCGCGCCCAGAACCAGCCGCGGAGAGCCGCCAGTGAGTGGCTCGTTGCTATGCAAGAGGGAGTGCCCACAATTTGCTAATATTTAAATGAAGGATTATCTTGCAAATAATTAGAGGGAGAGACTCATCAAAGAATATTTTAGCTGCATGTTTAATAGTTAGCATCCAAGAACAAGATTTGCCTGTAGAGGGAGAAAAAAATTAATTAAAAGAAAACAAGAGTAATTAGTGTGTTTGAGGGATAGAAAAGGGCAGGAGAAATTCACATGCTTTTATAAAGAATGAGAGAAAATGTATATATACACTTGCTACTGTTGCTACAATGAATACTTAATTTTTTAAATATATATTTTGATTTCAAAGAGGAAGGGAGAGAGAGAGAAACATCAATGATGAGAGAATCAGTGATCGTCTGCCTCCTACACAGCCCACACTGGGAGTCGAACCCATAACCGGGCATGACCAGGACCTCTTGGTTCGGGGGTCGATGCTCAGCCACTGAGCCGTGCCGGCTGGGCTGGCTTTGCTTTTTTGTCCTTGGTTATTGATTAGGACACAAGCGTATCAATTAGCATAGAGCACAGATGGGAAGTGTCATTCACACCAGGATTAACTGCTGTCGGTGAAACGTGTGCATGCATGCTACCAAGAGAGAAGGGTACGCCGGGCCGTGTAAGGCCAGAGAGGGGGAAGAGAGAGCTGGACAGGACGATGAGGGCGTCGGGGCGAAGGTCCAGCTATGGAACTCTAGGTGACATCACACAGACTGCCCCCACGCACCCTCCCCGAGTTCCTCAGCCCTGCATTCACCCAGGGCAGCCACGTCCCAGAGACTGGGAGAGGGGACTCGCTTAGGCACAGGGAGATTTCGGTCCTCAGCACGGAGTGTGGGCGGGCTCACTCATGTCTTCCTGTGCTGTGGAAAGGTCTAGAAGGCAGAAGAACCTGCCAGGCAGGCGGGAGGCCTGCAGCTGCTGCTGAGCTCGGTGGTGCACACCTCTGTGCCTTGGCCACTGAAGGTGCCTAAGGCTGAGCTGTGGAGGGCGGGGCACCCCCAGCCCCCGGCCCCCACCTTCCCAGGGGCCCTCTCAGGACCTGGAGTTGCCAGGACTCTGTTTTCTCCCGTTTCCAGCGGCCTCGGGTCTGCACTGAGCGGACTGGGAGGCTGGCTGTGGCCTCCGGCCTCACAGAAGGGCTGACCTTTCGGAATTCCCACCACTCTGCACAGATGACAGGTTGTAGAGCTGCGCCCCTGAGACCTGTGTCATCTGAAACCAGTGTCACCCCACAGATTCAGTAGAAAGGACAGTGGACGGGCCATCGGCAGAGCGAGGCCCGCCCTCAGTGTGCAGAATCAGCGGCTCAACTCTGTGAAGTCAACAGGGAGGCAGTAGGCTTTCCCGACGCCACTCAGCAGAGGCCAACCTGCCCGTCAGGCTGCCCGTCCACGGAGCTGGTCCTCTCGCTCAGCGCCTGGCCTTGGTCCTGATTGACTGGAGCCTCTTCCTCTCAGGAGCTAATCTACTAGGGCGTCAGGTGCAGAGCAGCTCCCGGCCTGGTGAGCGTGAATCCGGAGTGGACACAGTGGGACCCTGTTGCTTGTGACCTTCGCCCATAGATCGCCGATGGGAAAGGGGGCAGCGCCCCGGGCAAGCAGGCTGGTTGAGGGTCCATCTCGGTGTCGGGAAACAGCACCCTTTGGAGTCTGTCATCTGGACTCAGTTTGACCTGTTTTTGATTGAACTGATATTTCTTTACCTACGTCAAGCAACCCGTTAGGATGGTCCCAGCCTGGAGGGTACTTTGTCCATTAAAAAAAAATATATATATATATATGTTTTTATGGATTTCAGAGAGGAAGGGAAGGGGAGAGAGAGACAGAAACATCAGTGATAGGAGAGAATCACTGATCGGCTGCCTCCTGCACGCCCCACACCGGGGATAGAACTTGAAACCTGGGTAGGTGCCTATGACCTCCTGGTTCACAGGTCCATGCTCAAACAATGAGCCACACCCAGGCAGATGGCTTTGTCCATTTTTAAGTGAACTTTCTATATATCAGAGCATCTATATGAGCTGCTTTTATTCATCAAACTCCCTGAATCACCAAGACACCCCTTTCACCATCTGCAGTCGCTATGCGTAGGCCTATCAAGCCCCAGAGGCCTTGTATATTCTGGCTCATGATGTCGAACAGCCTGTCTCTTTGTTCTATCATATGCTTCTATGTTAAGCTTGGTAAATATGGTCACTCCATATGTAAAGATAAATTCTTTCGAGAGAGTGGTATTTTTTTATTTTGACCTTTTATGCTATCTACACAGATTTCATAAATAATCATTGAAATTCTGTTGACATAAGACCTCATGCTACTCCTTTCCATAATATGTTACAAATGAATTTTTTGGCATTTGAGAAAGTTGCATGGATATTTCGAGTGTATTGTTACACTTGCAAACGGGCTGGGTGAATACCTGCTTTGCTGGCTCCATAGAACATTAGATAATGCATGAAACAGTTACCTGGTCCGGGGGAGGGGCCCAGCAAAGACCGATGAGTCTGGTTAAGGTTCTGAAGTGTTTCTATGAACTTCCCAGCAACATACATTATAAAGTGACACGAGCTGGGTATTGATTGGTGCTGTTGTTTTACGCGATCCTCATGTTTTGTTCTTTCACGTTTTAAAGGCCCTTTTGTCCAGAGACCACGTCGGGTTATAGCTCCTCCCACCCTCTGTTTCCTGGTCCTATTGTCCTTGAACACGGAAAAGTCTTGATTGATCTCTGCCTATTGTTCAATTCATCAACGCATGACAACGCAAGTCAGCAGACCAGAGGAAAAGAAAATACCAAGAACGATGGAACAATAGGCCCAATGGTAGTTTTCCCACGAACTCTCCTGGAGGAAGGTGGCGATGAAAACGCCGCTTCTGGCCTCAGTAACGGGCATTGTTCTAATGCATTCTTCTACAGTGATCGTCCCGGGTTCATTTTCGTCTCGATGGGCTTCTCTGTAATGGTCATTAAATTTCAAAGTACTGCACAATTAAGGATTAGTTAACTATTAGACCATATAATGACATTCTGATTTATGCAAGCCTCATTAAAATCTTTTTTTTTTTTTAGCTGAGATCTGAAGGGGATAGGAAACGCATCCACTTTAGGAATTCAAATCAGTTTAATGAGACTTTTCCCTTCCTTGAGCTCCAGCTCTGTGCTCGTGTGGCACTCGATGCCTCAGAGAGTACAAAGCATAGATGGCTGATGATGATGATGATGACCAAAAGAGAGGATGTGGTATTTAGACAAGAGGAAGGAGCTTAAATACATGGCAAAAGACACGGTATGTTTTTGCATTAGCTTAGAGGTAGGATATAAGGATTTTTGAATTAGACTGTACTGGGAAAGTTATGCAATCTTCCTAAATTTAATTTTAGCTCTATATATATTAGTTTTCTCTTGATGTGTAGCAAATTATCACAGACTTGCCCTGGCTGGTGTGGCTCAGTTGGTTGGGCATCATGCCATGCACTGAAAGGTCATATGTTCGATTCCCCATCAGGGCACATGCCAGTGTTACAGGCTCAATCCCCCGGTAGTCAAAGTAGATGAGGCACCTGATGATGTTTTGCTCTCACATCAATATTTCTCTCTCTCCCTCTCCCTTTATCTCTCTCTAAGAAGTCCATAAAAACTCTGTTGGTGTTTTCTTTAAAGAAAAAAATTATCACAGACTTGGTAGTTTAAAGCAACATCTGTTTATTAAATCTGAGTTCTGTAGGTGAGACATTGGAGTTGGTTCGACCGGACTCAGCTTGGAGTCTTGCAAAGCCAAAAACCATGTGCTGGACGGTCCAGGCCGATCTGGAGGCTCTCGGGGAGAACCCACTCACTCCCCGGCTCACTGAAGGTGTTGCTAGAACCCCGGTTTCTTTTAAAAAAATAATTTTAAATCGATTTTGAGAGAGAGAGGAAGAAAGAGGGAGAGAGAAACATCACTGTGAAAGCATAACATTGATAGGTGCCTCCTGCACACCCGCGGCTGGGGATCCAGCCCACAGCTCAGGCATGTGCCGTGACCGGGAACCGAGCCGGCAACCTTTGGTGCATGAGACGCCACCCAGGCAAATGAACACCAGCCAGCCAGGGTGAACCAGGCTTCTTGTGGTTAGAGAACTGAGGTTTCTGTTTCCTGAGGTCACTGCCTGTCACCTGGAAGGCCCTCTCTTCTTCTGAAAACTGCTCTCATTCCTGCCCACGTGGCCTCTCCATCCTCTGGCAGCCATGGCGCCCAGCCCTGCTCATGCCTCAGACCTCGCCCATCCCGTGTGCCTCCCTCTCCCCGCATCCAGAGAGAATTCCATGCTTCGGGGCTGGTGGGATCAGGTCAGATCCACTTGGAAATTCCCTCTCCCTCAGTGTCAGCTGATGCATCGTCTTAATCACATTCACACAGTCTCTGCACAGCAGCACCTCATTTATGGTTTTATTGGAAAACCAAAAAGCAGAATCCAAGGGACCAGGGAATCTTGGGAATTTTTCCTACCAAACTCAATAAAATGAGGTTAAGAGAAGGATATAAGTCAGAAGGTTCTTATGAAGGTTAAGTGACATGATGGGGGTAAAAGAACTTATTATGAGCACATAGTAAATTTAAGAAAATTTGGCTATTTCTAGCTTTATCATTATTATTGTCACCATTACGTTTATTCTTATTAAATTTATATTTGAAATATTAGAGGTTTGCTCTTTTGTGCTAGGGTTTGCTTTCCTCTATCAGAGAGTTGATATGAATAGAACCAAAGCTATGCCATCATATACATATGTATATTAAAATACAATATATGTAATTTGTAGTATTATACTATATTCTCAGTCCATGTCCTATCTTTTTATTTTCTTTAAGTTTTCTGATGAACAAAATGATTTCTGTTTATTTTCTTATTCAAGTGCAACATAGATTAAAATAAAATTTTGGGAAAATATACAAAATAAAGCTGGAATAACTACATTAATATGAGAAAGCGTCTATTGAAGCACTATTTCTACCAGGATAAAGAAGGACATTCACAAGAACAACAAAATAATGAAGGAATGAATAAGCCCCCCAAGCCCTAACCGGTTTGGCTCAGTGGATAGAGCGTCGGCCTGCAGACTCAAGGGTCCCAGGTTCGATTCCAGTCAAGGGCATGTACCTTGGTTGCGGGCACATCCCCAGTAGGGAGTGTGCAGGAGGCAGCTGATCGATGTTTCTCTCTCATCAATGTTTCTAGCTCTCCCTCTCCCTTCCTCTCTGTAAAAAATCAATTATATATATATACACACACACACACACATATATATATGCCCCCCAAAATGATCCTCAACATACATGAACCTAAAACAGGCCACCCTGAAGCAAGGCTCACAGAGCTGGGAGGAGCAATGGTCAGATCCAGAGTGACATGTGAGCACTTTTACATTCTTTGCAACTGATGGAAAATAGTGGTGGAAATCGGTAAGAAGAACTGATCTGGGACCCAACAGAACAGGATACACTCTTTCAAGTGCACGTGAAACATCCATCAAGAAAGACCATGTTGCCCTGGCCTGGTGGCTCAGCTGATTAGAGTGTCGTCTCCACACGTCAAGGTTAAGGGTGTCATCTCGGGCAGGGCACAAACAAGAATCAACCAATGATGCATAAGAAAGTGGAACAGCACAGCGATGTTTCTCGCTCTCTCCTTCCTCTCTCTCTAAAATCAATAAATAAAATAATTTTTAAAATACTGTTAGGATGTTAATTCTAATAAATTCATCTGTAAATTAAACATAACCCTAAACAAATTTCTTTTGAAAAGCAAAAACTAACAAAGATACAGAAACAGTTTAGGAAACAATAAAATGGCAGGACCGCAGCTCTCCAGGTGTGGTCTAAAGCGATAGCAATCAAGAGGGTCTTGTATTGGCGAGCGCGCAGACACATAAATCAATGGAACAGAATAGAGTCCAGAAATAGACCCACACAAATGAGATCAATTGATTTTCAACAAAGGTTAAAAGACAAATCAATAGAGAAAGGATAGTGTTTTCAAAATGGTGCTGGAGGAATTGGTCATCCACACGCAAAACCATGAATCTTGACCCATATCCCTAATTTATATTATTTTATATTTATTTATTGATTTATTTTTGTTCATCTTCAGCTGAGGATATTTTTCCACTGATTTTTCAGAGAAACTGGAAGGGAGGAACAGAGGGAGAGAGACAGAGAGAGAAATATCAATGTGAGAGAGACACAACGAGAGGTTGCCTCCCGCACGCGGCCCACCTGGGCTCGGGGATTGAGCCTGCAACCAAGGTCCGTGCTCTTGACCGGAATCGAACCCGCATCCCTTCAGTGTGCCGGCCGGCCACCGCTCTAAGCTCTGAGCAGCCAGCCAGGACGATTGTACCAATTCTTCACAATCTCTCCCAAATAACAGAAGCTGCGGGGGTGGTTCCTGACTTACTCTTGGAGGCCAGCACCACTCTCGTGCCAAAACCAGATGAAGGCGTTGCCAGGATGGACTAAACCCAAGTATCTCTCACGCACACAGACGCTAACGTCCTCTACCAAATATTAGCATGTGCAGCCAGCGATGTAAACAAAGAACTAACCCCCACAGTCAAGTTGGACGTGAACCACACAGTGGCGCGCGCTGCGATAGAGAGTCCCGTGGAATTCTACGAGAGGCAGCGCGGGCATGGAGTCGGAGGCCGGGGACTGGGATGCCTGTGCAGGCGGCTGGAGTTTAGGACCACGAGGCTGGAGGGGGAGGCAGAGCTCAGCTGGTGAGGACAGTGTGGTCATGGCCGAGTGGGTGAGAACCCAGACCTTTCCATCTCGCTGCCTGGGTGTGGATCACACAGCTCCCCGCTTACTGGCTTCTGAGCACAGCGACCACATGGCTCCCCACTTACTGGCTTCTGAGCTTGGCGACCACATGGCTCCCCGCTTACTGGCTTCTGAGCTTGGCGACCACATGGCTCCCCACTTACTGGCTTCTGAGCACAGCGACCACATGGCTCCCCACTTACTGGCTTCTGAGCACAGCGACCACATGGCTCCCCACTTACTGGCTTCTGAGCACAGCGACCACATGGCTTCCCGCTTACTGGCTTCTGAGCATGGCGACCACATGGCTTCCCGCTTACTGGCTTCTGTGCTTGGCGAACTACTGGAAACTTCTGTGCCTGCGTCTCCTTATCGGGGACCTGGGAATTTCTCCTACTCGGACCTAAGTTCATGTGTGGAAACCGCTCAGAACACTGGCTCCAAGCTACCTCTTACTATTGCTTTGCTGCTAATGTTACTCCTCATCTAGCATTTAAATACACTGCAGGTGCTGGGAGCCACTGGAACGCTTTCGGAAAGGAGCTGTGCAGGTGATCTTGTCATTCTGGGAGGAAGCGCAGCCCGCGCAGCAGCGTGGGGAGTCGCAAAGGTGGATGACCGAGGGGGTGAGTCTCTGGTAGAGGCCACGGGAGAAGGAAGGCGTCAACCCCGTGCCTTCCCTGGAAACCTGACAAGCACACCTAAGGCGGTGTTGCTTTTCCATCCTGCCCCCAGGCCCCGGCCAGCAGCCTCGCAGGGTCTTGTCTCCCCACCCTCTCGGAGGCCTGGGAAGCCTCGCCTCCGGGTGGACAGGCAGAGCTGCGAGGGGGGGGGGGCGCAGGGCACCCCTGAGGCCGCTCAGCTCGGGCTCCTTCATTTTCCGTGAATTCCTCTCCACTTCCTATAGCTCCCCAGGCATATTTATTGACGACTTGCCTGGCGTGGTTAACCCACATTTTCAAAACCTAAGTCTTGTGTTTCGCAGCTCCTTCCTGAGTCCTGGCACCTACCTCCTGAGGTTGGTATAAAGTTTATAAACCCTGACACGTTTTCCCTCGTGTCTTGGATGCGTTTCTCCATGTCTTTCCGCCGCCTTTGAACTGGTGTGCCCGGCTCTGAGCTCTCTGCCCCGTGGTCGCTCCCTGTGCGTGTCATTCTGCTATTTATGCTCCTTGACCCTACAGGGGCTTTGGAGGGAATTCGATCTTTACGCTGCTGTTCATGCTGAAGTGAATGTAGCTCTTCTGAAGTTTGTAAGTTCACACACCTCCCAGCCACTCCCCCCTCCCAGCCCTCTCTCTCTATTGTTTCTCTGTAGTGTTTTAAAAAGTGGTAACTTGCCTTCTGGCCGCCCAGAGACATCGTTGACCTTATGACCTCTCTTTGGAAAAAGCAAACTCCTTAGCGGGGAATAAACGTCTCTTCAAACAGCATTTCCCTGCGTCTCCTCTCAGGCCTGGTCTCTCCCACCCACCGGCCTCTGCTGCGGCCCCCATCTGCCTGCCATGGCCATTTCTTCTCTGTGCACAGGGATCACGTGTTTTGTTCAACGTCCAGATAAAACCGCATCTCCTTGGGGAACTTCCTGGCTGCCTCCAGGCGGTGTCCCTCCCCAGGCAGCGCCCCCTTCCCTGCCAGAGCTATGGAGCAGGAGGGCAGAGGGCTGGAGGGAGCGGGCGGAGTGAGAACATGGCCAGGCCCCTGTGAGTGCCTGCCTTGGAGGCCAGGCCAGAAACACTTGGACTATCTTATTTTCAAATAGACAACAAAGGATTTCAAGGGATACATTCTATCTTCCCATTTAGCTCTAGCTTTCCTGCTCCCTGTCCAGGACTACTGGGGAGAGATAGAGAGAGATAGAGGCAGAGATGGAGATGGAGATGATGGAGGTGGGGATGGGTTTGGGGATGGGGATGGGTTTAGAGTTAGAGATAGAGATACATAGATAGCTGGATAGACAGATAATGGTTAGGATTGATATAGATAAATAGAGACAGAAGATAGATAGGTATATAGATAGATAGATGATAGATAATAGCTATAGGTAGATAAACTAAGGAACTAAGCATCCACAAAGAAACCTGGGCAGCATTTCCAGGGGAGGGAAGCTGAAGAGTTGGGCCAAGTTGCAGCCTGAGGATGTTTGCTGGATGCAGGAGGTGTTCCACTGGCCACCAGTCCTGGCTCCGGGGCTGCTGGCGCCTTAACCACTCGCTCCAGAAGTGACGATGGCTCTGGCTTCTTGTCTTCATTGCAATTGTTTTTATCCCTGTGGCTCCAAAGAATGGTTTGCTCTGCTCTCTGGCTTTGTGTTTGTGAGGCCACAGCGCAGTCCTAAACGCCCTCCGTCCTGAACATTTAAAAGCCCTCTGCGAAGATGAGCTGGCCGCTGGCACCTGGGCCAAGGAGGCGGGTCCTGTGATTGTTTCTGCTGCTGGCGGAGAGCCCGGGAGGGCCACTGAGGAATTGGCTTGCGTTTGCAAAATAAAGCAGGGAACAAATGCCACTCACAGGACCTTCCTGTTCCTGAGAAGCAGCTGGTGGGCAAGAGGAGGTCGGGTGCCGGGGGCCAGAGGACCTGGGCAAGACCAGACGCGCGAGCTGGCTTCCTCGCTGGCGGTCAGCGTCTGTGTGTCTCCCACCCACGCGCCCCCGGAGGACAGGGACGGGCATGAACTCACCTTGACCATTAGCACAATATCGGATACAGAGCATGCATTTAATCATGATGCGGGGATCCTTCTGTATTAATACGAAGACAATGGTGAGACAATGCGCTTTGCTGCCACAGAGTTCTTAGGACCGGACTTGCCTTCCGCCGGTGACGTTCAGCGGGCGAGCCGCAAGAGTATCTAAACCTGCAGCACCTGACTACTCACAGGGGCACTGGCCGCCTTTCCCTTCGATTGTCAAGTGACAAGAGCCAACACCTTAGCCATCGGTGGGAATGAATCAACGTTATACCTATCTTTTTGTCAGATCTGCCAAAAAAAAAAAAGTTTGTTGGCATGACATAGAATTTCAGTGACCAGTGTGTGTGCGCCATGAGAGGAACAAGGCTGAAGACGGCTGCTTCTCCGATGGCTGGGACGGCTGTGGGCACAACACCGTGTTGGGACCCAGCATGGGACTCCCTCGCCATCCATGCGCGTTAGCTGTTTCCCGGCCGTTCGGGCAGTCTGCCTGGTGGTGGCTTTCACTCACAGCCCCGGAGAGCACCCCGAGGGGGGGAAGGTGCTCACTCGCTGACAGGGAGGCGCTCAGAACCGGACCTCAGCTTCGTGAGCGCACAGCTCTCCCAGTCCCAGGCTGGCTTACTGACCGGGGGGCACTGTGGTTGCATCTAAAGCCCATGGCACCTATTCTTTTATTCTGAAATATCTTTATCTTGAATTCCACAGGAATAAAAATATCCCATGAATTCTCCAACTCACCAGATGTCAACCACATGATCTTGTTTTTAATGTAATTTATGTCTGTTTTGCGGCACCATCTCCCGGAAAGGGCCATCTGGTTCTCTCCTCGGGTTTGGGAGCCTGAGGATTTGGCCCGAGTGTGTGTGGAGACACGGGAACCCTCCGAGGGGAACAGGGCCTGCAGCGCGGCAGAGGCAGAGCTGCAAGCCCCTCACACTGAGAGGCGGAGGGGCCCAGGAATCCGTGACATTTGCACAACAAGCCTCCACTTCCCGCACCTGCATTCTAGGCTGCCGCTTCCAGAATGCTGCCCCCGACCCTGCTGCATTCACACGATATACAAGGACAGGAACAAACACACACAGCGTTGTTACAGGAAACGTCAGGGCATATTTCCCAAAGTAGATTATGCATGCCGTATGCAAATTACTTCATGAAAAAAAAAATTTAATCCTCACCTGAGGACATTTTTTTCCATTGATTTTTAGAGAAAGTGGAAGGAGAGGGAGAGACAGAGAAACAAGGTGAGAGAGACACATCGACTGGTTGCTGCCCAGGGCCAGGAGCCTGCAGCGAGGTACATGCCCTTGACCAGAATCAAACTTGGGACTTTCCAGTCTGCAGCCCAATGCTCTACCACTGGCTAGGGCCCTTCTTGGATTTCTCGCTGAAGCAGAAACACAGAACAGCAAAGGCCATGTGAACCTGGAACACTCTCCTGCTGACCTCCTCTATCTATATAAAACCCTAATATGAAAATTGACCAAACGGGGGAACAACCAGCAGAACGACCGTGCACTGACCACCTATGACGTGCACTGACCACCTATGATGTGCACTGACCACCAGGGTCAGACGCTCAATGCAGGAGCTGCCCCCAGCCTGCAGGCTCTGACCAGCGGCAGCAGCGGGGGGAGGGGCTGGCGAGTGGGCAGCACCAGGCCAGCCAAGGCGGGTGTGAGCGGGACCACCCTCCCCCGATCACCCCACCAGTCGCTCCACAGATCGGCCCTGATCGCCGGCCAGGCCTAGGGACCCTTCCCATGCGTAGATTTCGTGCACCGGGCCTCTAGTCCTTAAATAAAAGGGGGGAAGGGGGCTGAACTCGTAGCAAAGCCAACACTGGGATCTGTGCAGAAAGGCCTCTGGGCCGCTGTGTTCTGTCGAAGTGCCGCGGCTCTGACGCCCTCCGTGTGCCTTGAGGAGATTCTGTATCGGACGGGAGGGAGTTTACCTCTGAGGCGGCTCCTTCCGCTCCTGCTTCTGAAATACAAGAGGCCCCGGAAGCTGGCTGGCGTTGCTCATCCCTTGAGGACACTGACGCCAGGCGAGCCCGGTTTTGGCTGTGCCCATGGACCATGTTATCACTGGGAACAGCCAGCCTTTTCATAAGGAATGCCGAAGTATGAGAGAAATAACGCTTCCTTATTCCATCTCGCACCTGTGGTTCCGGGGCTCCGACGGCCGTGTTTCTCCTCTCTGCTTCTCTTATTAACTTGCCCAGACCTCCACTGCGCAGCCCCATTTAATTACATTTCCTGCTTGATGCATTTCCAATCCCCTGTCTTTTATTCTAGGTTAACCCCAGGATTTAGAAGAGAGACTGATTTATTGAAGATCCTCAAATGTCTAGTGAATTGGTAGGAAAACAAACAAAAAAAGGAATGTTTTCTTTAAACATCTGAAACCTCACTCTCCACCAGTCATCACTGCAAGAACGTTGTTCGACTAGACCCTCCCAGGCCTCACTCAAGATGCACTGCTCCCATGGGCCTCGGCGTGCTAATTGGATTAGGGCGCTGGTTCTCCTCTTTAGCGGGAGAGAGGCCATGCCCTGTCCACCTCTCTCACATCAAAGTGGCACTTTCCCCTCTAATTGGCTCCGGCTGAAGTTTGCTCTGGAGGAGGCTGGTGGGTGGGCACCATAGGCCGGATTCCGCGTGAGGGACGCGTACAGTATGAGCTGAGTGAGATGTGGCCTCTGATACCGAGACCTCACAGGTGAGGCTGGGAAATGGCTTTTCATCAACAATCCTGCAGTGAGAGTGGGATCATGGCCCCAGGGGACTACAGAGATGGAACCAGTTAATTACGTGGAGCTGAGCGAGGAAACCAGGGAAACAAACAAAACTTAAAAATCCCCAGACAGCCAAGAACCATCTGTGTCAGCTTGGCCTCAGCAAGTGGGGAAGAAGGAAGAGGCCTGTCCCGGAGAGGCAAGAGCGGGACCGAAGGGTAGGAGGTGCTGGCTGCAACCCGAAGATTGAGAAGAAGCGTTTTGCTGCCGGGCTGGTGAGGCTCAGTGGTTGAGCATCGACTTATGAACCAGGAGTTCACAGTTCGATCCCCGGTCAGAGCACATGCCCGGTTTCGGGCTCCCAGGGGGAGTCGTGCAGGAGGTAGCCGATCAATGATTCTCTCTCATCATTGATGCTTCTATCTCTCTCTCCCTCTCCCTTCCTCTCTGAAATCAATAAAAATATGTATTTCTTTTTAAAAAAAGAAGTGTTTTGCTGTTGTCATCGTTGTCTCCGCAAAGAAATCGACAGCTGGAGCCTTTCCCACTTGGGCGAAAGGAGAGAAGTCTGGTTCTCTCCGTGTTTTCTGTCTGTCTTTCCCAGCACACTGGCTTTCCTTCCACCCTAGGCCCTCCCTGCGCGTTTACAAGACACCACAGTCGTTCTCAGCCTCAGATCATTACACACAGCAAAATGCCTGGGAGTAGACATCACAGCCTCGAGTCCTCTTTAAAGATCAAGGGCACCCCGGGAAGGCCTTCACGTCTATTAGAGAGATGCATGTCCGATGCCCGCGTGGAGATCAGATACGGGAAGTGGACCAAGCAGCCGAGGGCGCGGTCGTCCTGGGAGCAGCAGGCGAGAGGATGGATGGCACTGGCGCGGTGGGAGCCTCCAAGCCTGGAGGCCCAAGGGGTGCGGAGGGAACGCGTGGGGACAGTCAGGGAGTCTAAGCCATTCGACTCGGGTGGGCAACAGGACTGCGGCCCGAGGGACCAATCGGAGGAGTCTGCATTTCGGGTTGGGCATTTTGGGTCCCCAGACTCTCCTCTCTTTCCCTGGTAAGAATGATGTGGACGTTGACACGAATCAAACTGTAGTGACCTCCTTACCGTGTGATCGATGCCAGAGATGTACAATGGCACGGGCTGTTACAAGTAATCACAAACAGGCTATTATGCTCACTTTTTAAAGATGAAGACATGAAAACGTTTAGCGTCAAGCTGCATGTTCAAGAGGCATCGCCAAAAGAACGGAACACAGGAGAAAAGAAACACGCAGATGCACGCCGCTGGGCCAGACAGGCTGTGAGCAGACCAAACCCCGGGTTTCCGAAGAAAAGGCCCCTCGGTAACCCTCCTCTTACCCCCCCCCCCCGTCTGTAATGAGGAGGGGGCGCCCCAGGCAACACCGAGGAGTGTAGATGGAGACAGTGCCAGAAACTTACAAGTGTTTCCAAATATTTACATTTGCTTAGAGTTTCCCAAATAAATCACCGACTTAAGGATTAGGGCTGAATAAGCTCGTTTGATAACAATGCAATAATGATACAGAGAGGAACGCTGCAAACAGCTGTCTCCATTCTGAAGCGTGCGGAGAGTACGCATTCTGCTTCAAAGGATAAAAGGACATTCTTTTCTTAAAATATAATCTTACTGATTTCAGAGCGGAAGGGAGAGGGAGAGAGAGAAACATTGATGAGAGAGGAACATTATCCATCGGCTGCCTCCTGCACGCCCCCTACTGGGGTGGAGCCCGCAGCCCGGGCATATGCCCCGATACGCCAAGGCTGTGGGGTCAGTCTCTGGTCAGGACACATACAAGAACCAACCAACAGATGCACAAGAATGGGTAGAGCAACAAGTTGACGTTTCTCTCTCTCTCTTTCTCTCTCTCTCTCTCTCGCTCTCTCTCTCTCCCTTCCCTTTCTCTCTCTCTAAAATCAATGTAAATTACAAATAAATAAAATAGAAGCATCGAGGTCATTCAGGACCGATGCTTCTTAGTCACCATATTGTCTCACGAGGACCATCCTAGAAACCTCACCTGTCTGCCTGGCCCCAGGGGTGAGGGCATAACGGTGTCCACTCCAGGCTTGGGTTGTGGTACCCTGGCGCACCTGCTGGAACCGCTGGCTAATGCCTTACAGAGCCACCATGCGCCCATCCCGGCCAATGCGCAGCCAGGGCACTGAACTCCGTAAGCAGAACGAGGTACCAGGAGCTCCTTTAGGAGGGTTACTAATGGGACGAGGACAGCGACTCCACGCGTGCAGTGCAGAATGCGTCGGAGGCAAGAGGCAAAGGGGAAGAAGGCGTGTTTGCCGTTTTCAGTACAAAGAGATGAGGTGGTAACAGAAGACACCTGGGTGGCCATGGGGACGGAGGAAGTACATGAAAATAACAGGGACAGGACTGGTTTTTGTTAAGCACACGAGACGCATGGGGCGCTCACGGAGCCACAGGAACCTTTTGTGGGAGGGATTTCAGGTGACTGGCCTCCGGGCTGTGAGAAGGTCAGCAGCTTCCTCTCATCACAGGGCCAGGAGCTGCTAGGGCCAGTCTCCCCGACAGTCTGCCTGCTGGGTACCCTGCGCTCCTCTTCCTGTACAAGCCTGCCCCCTGGTGGTCACTCCCACACCAAACCCATCCCAGCTCCTCACTGGCCATAGCTTCCCATCCTGCCTTCACTCTCTTCTCTGTAGGTGCTGCCCAGAGCAGACCCTGGGGCTTGTAAGCCCTTTTCTAAACCCTGAGGAGTGAGGCGACCCAGAGACTGAGCTCCAGAGACCCGAGCCTGCAGGAGGAAGCAGTACTTCCATTCCGCACGGTGCAGGCACGGAGGCTGGGTTTTATTTCATTTAGTTATTTTTTAATGTATTTTATTGATTTTAGAGAGAGAGAAAGAGAGAGAGAGAAACATCAATGATGAGAGAGAATCATTGACCGGCCGCCTCCTGCATGCCCCACACTAGGGTTTGAGCCCACAACCCGGGCCTGTGCCTTGACCAGGAATTGAACCGTGACCTCCTGGCTCATAGGTCAACGCCCAACCCCTGAGCCACGCCGGCCGTGCTGGAGACTGTGTTTCCGAGAGCTGAGTATACAGACGATGGTGGTGAAGGCGATGATGATGATGACAATGCAACAAGAGCTTGCTATCACACAGACTCTAAGCCAGGCCCCTGACCCGTAGCATCTTGTCAGATGGTCCTACCGACCAGATGACTCAGGTCTCATGTCACAGACATGAACGTGACTCTCTAAGAGACTAGAGTAGACAGGGTCACACAATTGCAAATAGAACCTGAAAACAGTTCTCAAAACCTCCAAAGCCAGCGTGGCTTCCGCTCCATCCGCGGCTATGCCGTGAGTAGCTCCCACCTGCCCGCTCCCTGCTGCGGGCTCTCCGCCAGCATCCCCGGTCCCTCCCTGAGGTGCGCCCCGTTGCAGCCTCCCCCACAGAGCCTGGCTGCTGTGTGAGGAGATGTGAGTGGGGTGTGGGTACCTCTCCACCCCCCTGTGCTCTTGGGGGTGGGTTGCCACTCAGGACAAGAGCTATGTTCCCTTCAGACACGCTCAGTGTTGGTGTTTCACACTCACTAGCGAAGCCATTTAGCACCTGCTCAGGAGACGCGCGAGGTCAAATAACAAGACACCCCCGAGCCCGCTGTCGACGATAACATAAACTAATTTTTAAAAATCAAAGGTGCCCGTCAGTGGGAACCGTCTTTCTCGGGCACCTCGTAGGCAGCGCTCCGCTGCAGATGCCCTGCTGTGTGTGTATCCATGTTGTAAGTTATGTCCTGAACATCGCCCCCCGGCTCCCCCCACAGCCCACAGGACGCGCCGAGTGGCAGAGTAACCACACCAAAGGCGGACAGCGGGCGGCAGGGCCGGTGCCTGCAGCTGCGGGTGCTTTGGGATAAACCTGTTCTGTGTCTGGACGTGAGCCCGGAAGTTCTGGAAGCCCAGCCAGAAAGAGCCGATGCCGAAGGAATACCGCCCATTAGCTGAGCCCGGCCGCGGGGAAGGCCCTTCGCCCCAGCAGAGAGTTCAAAGCCCATCTTCTACCAATCGATAGCAAATCCTTTCTAATGAACCATTAATTAATAAACAGGTCCCCATGACACTTCCAACGCTCCACGACCTACGTGTGACCCTTGGGGATGACCCCTGAGATGCGTGTCCCCCAAACAAGAGATCCGGGGGCCCTCAGCCTCGCCAGCTCTCTCGGCTTCACCACGTGGTCAACGAGTCCCCAGGGCTGTCCCTCCACAGGGTCTGTCCCGGAGTCCCCGTGGCTGTCCCTCCACAGGGTCTGTCCCGGAGTCCCCGTGGCTGTCCCTCCTCCGCAGGGTCTGTCCCTCCCAGAGTCCCCGTGGCTGTCCTTCCGCAGGGTCTGTCCTCCCAGAGTCCCCGTGGCTGTCCTTCCGCAGGGTCTGCCCCAGCTGCCCTTTCCTCCACCCTCAGAGGCACCTCCCTCATTTCTAAACATCCTCTTTTCACCTTTGTGGTCTGTCCATCCTTTCTGGTTTGTTGGTATTTTCTTGCTAAACTCACAGACCCTATAACCTGAAAAGATTTATCTCTCGTAGAAAATCTAACAACCCAAACCTTATTTTTGACCACATTTAATCTATCCTTCCTAGACAAAGCTCTTGGATATCGTGCACATATTTAATTATTAACTACCATATATGGTACATAGTTTGAGGTTAAAAAATATTTGTCTTCCAATTCTCTCACTCCTGAGGGATGGTATGAGTTCAAAAGTTAAAAATATAACTTGGCCATTTGCAACAAATTAAATGATTTTAAAATGTACTATGAATGACTTTTAGCTGATTTAAATGTGACTTGGTCCATGCGTAGAGCTTGAAGAACCAAGCAGTTACATTAATGGGGTTTCAGGTCCACATATCCCCTCTGATTCCATCTCTAACTAATATATTTTCCTTTATCCATTTTTATGTCTGCAATTTCACGGCAACATTCATTAAGTGAGGAACACCCCAGACGTAAGCTATAAATATTTGTTTACATTTTTGTTTTTTCCAGTGAATGAAAATAAAGTTCTCTGCTTTCCCATGGAGCACATGGATAATCTAAATCCAATTTGGGAGAGACGGATTGTTCCGGAATTCTCTTAGAGTTGAAGGACATGTGAGAACGAGACCACAGAGGCCCTAAGAAATGTCCCCGAAACAAACAAGCATGCCCCCCCCCCATGCAGGGCCCAGGAACTGCCTCCCAGAATGCCCAGCGACCCCACCCCCCCACCCCACTGCACACAGCCTCCTGTTTTCCCAGAGTGGCCAGAATGGCAGTTATTTTGCAAACGGCTCCTCCGACTTGCTGCGTATCTGGTTCATTCAAGAGCAAACAAAAAAGCGCTGGGTTCTGTCTCCAGTGGAAAGAGGCAGCTCCTGGGCCCCCCCGAGGGGGCTCTCTCCAGACACAGCCGTCCATTCGTGCGTCATTCCCTCAAACAATAAGTAACTCGCGCCTCCCGCCTCCGCCACGGCACCGCTCAAACCGTCCGCACACACATCACAGGCAGGCCTTGCCGTGCGAACTGCGTGACGCAGTGAAGGAGAAGGAATATTCACAGTCACACACTTTCCCCACTTATTCCATCCAACGCGCTCTGCCTCCTTCTCTGGACAGGAAGCCCCCGAAAAGGGGATTCTGTTCTATGAGGTTCACCTCTGGACCCACGGACGGCTCAGCGTCTGAAGGACAGATGCGTGCGTGTCTGGTTATTGCTGGAGCGTTTTCCCCCAACGGGGAGTTAGTTATCTGTTTACCAACCAGTAACCCAGCCTGTGCTTATTTGGCAAATGGGTAACCAGGCGATCCTGACTCAAACAATGGGATTGTTTGCAGGTTTCAGCAAACACCCATGTGCTGTCAATCAATGGGCTTATCTCATTCCACCACAGGGTCCTGACCTGTTTGTTTGTTAGAATAAATAAACAACCGATTAAAGGTCTCTGCACAGACCATGCTTCCTAGACCTTCCTTAGGGCCCATGAGCAGGTGTCACATGGCAGTTTCATGGGCAAAGGCAGGTCAAGTGTACAGCCCTTCGAAGGAGCTGGGAGCGTAGCCTCCTGCTGTCACGCACGAGACATCACCCATCATCCTCCCAGACCGGGCGAAACACCCTCTCCCACATTGGTTGCTAGGAGACGAAAGAGGAAAAGTGTGCTCACCCACACCTGGCAGCAGCTTTTAAATGGATACAACAATAAGAAGAATAATGATAATAACGCTAATGCCTGAATCAGAGGGACGCACCAGGGACTGCGAAATCATCATCTCCCCCATTTCCCAGCCATCCGATTCCCCGGGCGGGTGGCCCAGAAACACAGAACGCGTTCGAACATCATTAAGCTCAATACCTGCTTGTGTCGTTAGTATCTCACTGCACAGAGTAAAGTAGCAACTGGGGACTGACGCAGAGAAAATTGTTTTTAAAAAATCAGGATTGATCGTGACCCCACCTTCTCACCAACCTTCATCGGCCAGTCCTTCCTGGTGTCCCAGGACAGCGTGCCCTTCGGGGCCGTCGCGGGCAGTCACACTCCTCGCTTCCAATATTGTGCAAAACCCATCCAGTGACTTCAGAAGACGGGCTCCACCCCATTCTCTGGTTAATGTTCATAAAAGGAAGGTATTAGAGGCGCAAAACAGGAAAGTCAGGCCTCAGAGGGTGTGCATTGTCAGAGCAGCCATGGCTACGTTAGTCAGACTTTCCATAGCGAACAGGAGTGGGAGCAGGTGGGCCCCGGAGAGAAACTCCAGGTGAGCGGTTGAAGGAGCGGGGCCAGCAAGAGACCAAAGGCAGCGGCGGAGGGCGCTGAGGGTGACACGCTGGGCACAGGCAGCGGCGGAGGGCGCTGAGGTGACACGCTGGGCACAGGCAGCGGCGGAGGGCGCTGAGGTGACACGCTGGGCACAGGCAGCGGCGGAGGGTGCTGAGGGTGACACGCTGGGCACAGGCAGCGGCGGAGGGTGCTGAGGTGACACACTGGGCACAGGCAGCGGTGGAGGGTGCTGAGGTGACACACTGGGCACAGGCAGCGGCGGAGGGTGCTGAGGTGACACACTGGGCACAGGCAGCGGTGGAGGGTGCTGAGGTGACACGCTGGGCACAGGCAGCGGCGGAGGGTGCTGAGGTGACACACTGGGCACAGGCAGCGGTGGAGGGTGCTGAGGGTGACACGCTGGGCACAGGCAGCGGCGGAGGGCGCTGAGGGTGACACGCTGGGCACAGGCAGCGGTGGAGGGCGCTGAGGTGACACGCTGGGCACAGGCAGCGGCGGAGGGCGCTGAGGTGACACGCTGGGCACAGGCAGCGGTGGAGGGTGCTGAGGGTGACACGCTGGGCACAGGCAGCGGTGGAGGGTGCTGAGGGTGACACGCTGGGCACAGGCAGCGGTGGAGGGTGCTGAGGGTGACACGCTGGGCACAGGCAGCGGCGGAGGGCGCTGAGGTGACACGCTGGGCACAGGCAGCGGCGGAGGGCGCTGAGGGTGACACGCTGGGCACAGGCAGCGGCGGAGGGCGCTGAGGGTGACACGCTGGGCACAGGCAGCGGCGGAGGGCGCTGAGGGTGACACGCTGGGCACAGGCAGCGGCGGAGGGTGCTGAGGGTGACACGCTGGGCACAGGCAGCGGCGGAGGGCGCTGAGGTGACACGCTGGGCACAGGCAGCGGTGGAGGGTGCTGAGGTGACACGCTGGGCACAGGCAGCGGCGGAGGGCGCTGAGGTGACACGCTGGGCACAGGCAGCGGTGGAGGGTGCTGAGGGTGACACGCTGGGCACAGGCAGCGGTGGAGGGTGCTGAGGTGACACGCTGGGCACAGGCAGCGGCGGAGGGCGCTGAGGTGACACGCTGGGCACAGGCAGCGGCGGAGGGTGCTGAGGGTGACACGCTGGGCACAGGCAGCGGTGGAGGGTGCTGAGGGTGACACGCTGGGCACAGGCAGCGGCGGAGGGCGCTGAGGGTGACACGCTGGGCACAGGCAGCGGCGGAGGGCGCTGAGGGTGACACGCTGGGCACAGGCAGCGGCGGAGGGCGCTGAGGGTGACACGCTGGGCACAGGCAGCGGCGGAGGGTGCTGAGGGTGACACGCTGGGCACAGGCAGCGGCATGAACGGGGGTTGCTACTTGTTCCAAACTCCCCCAGAGCTCCAGGAGCACCCCGACCTCCACACGCACAGCCAGTGGGCTCGTCCACGGCGCCCTGAAGCCGCCCTCCCGCTCAGAGTCACTGCCCCTGCAAGAGCGAGATGAACTCTGAGACCTTCCCACGGAAGCTCAGACGCCCGCGTGTAGGAAGCCACGTGCCTCGCAGGGCCCAGGGCTGCAGACAGAGCCGCTGCGTCCTGAGCACCCACGGGCTGTGCGTCCGCGCCGACACTGTCCGCTGTCCCACGTGGTCATCGTGGCCGATGGCTCCCACAAGACTTCCCCCTGCAGGCGACACGCATGATTCCTGGGGGGTGTTCGCTTTAAGGACTAAGACATAGAGCCGGGGCGTCGGTGAGAGAGCCCGTCAAATGCCGTAGCTTGTGGGTCAGGCGGTGGGCATGCCTGCATGCCGGTGTCCTTGGCCAGAGCTCTGCACCGGGTCTGCACCGTGACGTCATCAGAAGCTGAGGCCGGCACCTGGCGGTCAGTGCAAACGCAGCGCCGCCTGTTGAACCCGCCGGGTCGCACTGGAACTGATCTTCCAGACGTAACGCCAGCCTCACGTGTTGCTTCATGATTCAAAAGCTACGAATGAGGCACAGGAGTCAGGAGGCCAAGGCGCACCGACGAGGTTGGGACGAAGGCCCGTTCGGCGCCAGGCCTCACGGTGCTGGGTTCTAGGATGGCGCACGGCCGCCCAGGAAGGGGGGGGAGCTGCTGTGTGGGGCTCACGGGGGTCCTGCCTCCGCCGCCATGTGCGCTATGAACTCTTCATCGAAGAACCAATAATCAGCGTCCAGAACTCTGCCTCTGACCGTGCCCCCGGCTGGCCTGTGAGGGCCAGGAAATGCCACGGACATGGCTTCACGGGCCGACACCGAGGGACAGAGGGCGGCGCCCCGGGCTCCCGGCCTCCAGCTCCCTTCTCACGGCCGGGGCCGGGGGGGGCCGTCTCGGAGGTAACTGCGCTGAGGCTGGGCCACTGAAATGAATTTCTCCCTCGGCCTCACCTTCCGCATTCCATTCCGGGATCACCATGCCCCCTGAGGCGCCGTCTCACTTGAAAACTGTTATTTCAATTTGTTGAAGATCGTTCTTTACAGGATTTGGGTCAAGCGAGGGACAGCGCTGAATCCAAAGCAAACGGTGGTGTCCGCGGCCAGCGTCCCTCCTGCATTATTCATGGCGCCGGCAGGTGACCCCCGCGGCCGCGAGGCCGCATCGATCCCCGGCCCGCGCTGTTGTACAAGCTCCTACTTCTCCTTAACAAACCAAGTATTGATTCAGCTCCCGCACATGTTTTATTTAAACTTTGGTCTTTGTCAGCAACTTCGTCCCTGGCCCCCTCCACCCCCCTCCCCGACTCCCCTGCTGTCTTTTGATCTTGAAGGTGAACCCTCCCACCCCAGGGCTGCAGAGCGGAGGCGCCTGCAGGGAGGGCGCGGCCTCTGGGAGGACCGCCCTGGGCCCCTCCTCTGGGCCTTCACTCAGGAGCACAGGGCACAGCAGCCCAGGCTTCTATCCCCGGGGAGGGTTCACACATCCCACCGACTCCTGGCATCGTCTCCGGGGTTTCATCCAAAAGCCAACACGTCTCTTTTTCCCGAACCCGGAGCAAGCACGTCTGTCCTTGGCGGGAACACGGGCTCTGCAGGCATCGCAGCCGGAAGCACAGGGCCTTCTGGGAAAAACAAGGGGACGAGACGAGACAGAATGGAAGACCCTCTGCCAGGCTAATGTCCCACAGTTCCAGGCTCAACCCCACTCAGGCACATCATTACAAACACGAATCCCACGCAGAATCAACAAGAGAACATGTTCAGGTTAACAAACCGACTCCCAGGGTCTCCAGGGCAACACGGCGCCCACCTTCCCGAGGGCAGCCCCACGAGGGAGCGTCCTTCTGGCCCGCGTGCTCCCTGGGACCCCGCGTGGCCCTGCATCAGAGGCTAATTAATCCCTCCGTGCTGACCTTAATGCCCTCATTAAAGCGGGCGACACGCTGTGACCACTTCCCAGGGCAGGTGGGTGCGCGTGCAGCCCGCTCCCTTTCTCCTCCTGCTCATTAGGCGGAGGGGCTCTCCTGGGCCGAGAGGCCAAAAGGCAGGCGAGGCTTTCTTCAGTTCGGATCTGGTGTTAATTAACTGTCTTCTCGAGGCCCCCGGCCTGGGCACTGGAGTTCTATGGACTCGGGAAGTCGTGGACTAGTTCTCCTCCTTTCAGACGTCCTTAAACCACAGTTTGTATTTTATCCAGAGCGCTTGACTTCCTCTGTTCTTGAACTTCATATCCACGGGCTCATATGGCATGAACTTTCACACCTGGCTTCTTTTCCATTTTTTAAGAAATTTATCTTTGTCATCGCAGGGATTGGTATTTCATGTTTTTTCCTTGGCGAGTAGCGCTCTCGCGTAGAACATGCCACACGCTGCCCATCCATCTCCTGTCAAGTCCGGGGGCTGACTCCAGCTCTGGGCTGTGATGAATAACGCCGCTGTACGCGTCCTAACGGGGCCTCCGGAACGTAGGCTTTCACGTCGTCCACGTATATCCTGAGAGGGCAGGCCGTGGGCAGAATATGTTTAATTTAATGATATATTTGATCACATGTATATAGGTTTGATTACAGTATATTTTTCACCCTACATTCATAGATAGCCTTCTTCTGACATCGTACCCAGGTGCTTGCTAAGATCACTCCTCACCACCGCTGCTGGAGCCTGGACCGCCGGGTGGAGGCCGTGTCTACCAGCCCTCTCGGCTGCTACTCCTCTGTCTCCCCTTTTCCTGCAGTAAGTCACTGTGTGAGGCTCACACTTCCCAGTGGGTGGTTTTCAACACTGTCGTAAACCCCGTGAACGTTCCGGGGTCCGCCCACTCTGCAGGTCACCGAGCCCAGGCTGCCCTGAGAACCCCCAGCACTGACTCGTGGGGCTCTGTCTTCTACTTCCGTTGACTGTCCTAAGCCTTGTCAAATGGCACTTCCCCTGTTTTAAGGCAGGCTTCTACCACTGACTGACTCTCTTAAAATACACTGACACGCCCAGCCAGCGTGGCTCAGTGGCTGAGTGTCAACCTATGAACGAGGAGGTCATGGTTCAATTCCTGGTCAGGGCACATGGCCAGGTTTTAGGCTCGATTTCCAGTGTGGGGCACGCAGGAGGCAGCTGGTCAATGATTCTCTCTCATCATTGATGTTTCTATCTCTCTCCCCCTCTCCCTTCCTCTCTGACATCAATACAAATATATTTTTTTAAAAAAATAAAATACACACACAGTAAACTTAGTGTCTCTTCAGAGAGGGACGGTGGGCTCCAGCTTTTCCTGGCGTCCTTCCTGCAGACCCTAGCGCACTGTTCCAGCTTGGTGTCCACCTGACTGCTCCTCGTATGAAATGTGAGTCTTTCTATCAAAGGCCACGTTGTTCAAACTGAAAGGACACGTGAGCCAACTTGAAGGACTTTCGATGCCTCCACATGAGATGATTTGAACATCAAAGTAGATGGATATTGACTGCAATGAATTGAACCACATCCAAATCATTATTAACCTATTGATTCTTAATGGTGCAAAACAAAAGGTTCCGCTTTGGAAGTTGTCAGCGCACAGATTATCCTGGAAATTTTTGAAGAGAAACAATAGTGACTTTTAAAATAGAAGGGAGACGTCTGACCTAAGATTGGCAGAATCATCACACCTGAAGCACATGGTGCTCAATAAACATTCTTTCCATTTCTGTGTATTGTTGGAGCTTTCCATTATACATAAGGAGAGACAGAGAGAGAGAGAGACAGAGAGAGAGAGAGACAGTGAGCCTCTGGAGCTTAGTACCATGATACGCTCAACAGTCTATTCCCAAAGAATAAAGTGCTGTGTATTAAATGCTGGTTAATGCTCTGGTCCCTGTGGGGGAAGCTGCTATGGACATCCATGAACAAGTCTTCGTGTAGACACACATTTCTATTTGTTTTGTGTGAAATGCCCAGGGGCGGAATGGCTGGACTGTATGATTAGCACATACTTCACTTTAAAAGACAAAGGCCTGGGGGGGGGGGGGAGGCGGGGAAGGAGCCGGGAGGAGGGGGCATTGGGGGAAATAAGGAGGGACAGCTGTAATACTCTGAACAATAAAGATAACACGAGACAATGGCAAACGATTATCCAACGTGAAAGACGCTCTAATTACTCCACGTGGTCACCAGCACTGCACTGTTTCCTTCTAGTCTCTGTAAAGCCACTCTAACGAGTGTGTCCTCCAGTCTCTCACTGTGGCTTTCACTTGCAGTTTCTGGAAGGTTCAAGGAGTTTCCATTTTCAGTGGGTTGTCTGCATTTTTAATACCAACTGTAGGAGCTGTTTCTGCATTCTGGGTGCAAGCTCTTCGTCAAATGTGTGTCCTGGGAGTCACTTCTCGGTCGGTGCGCTGTCCGTTCTCTTCCTAATGCTGTCTTCTGCCGCGGCGGGAGGTTCTCACTCTGAGGCAGTGGCACCTGTCCTCGGTTATGTTGTTTGCGCCTTCAGTGTCCCATCCAGACAACACCGGCCTGCTCCCACACGGGAACAATCCTCCCGAGCCGCCTCCCGAAAGCTCTCCGCGTTCTGTTTCACGCCTCCATCATAGAAACCAGGGATGCTCATCGCTGGAGGTTAGAAAGCTGAAGGAGCGGCCCCTGGATTAGCTGGGTAGCCCGTGGGAGCCAGCGAATAGCCTGAGGTGTGGACACTTCCCAGGGACGGTGGAGATTATAGTATTACCCGCACCTGCTCTGAAGAGTCTTGGGAAGATTCAAAATTACACAGAACATATAAGTGTTGGTGACTCAGATGGGATCGACATGGGTGACATCATGAAAAACAGCACCAACCGCTGAACGGATGTGTCCTCGACTAATCACAACATAAACAGCATTTCTCCCGAGACAGAGCGCTGGGCCACACACAGCGTCACGCACACAAGCCGCGGGGAGCCAGCGTCGCTTCTGGAATAACTCCCATACAGAAGACCCATCGCAGGTGATATACCTTAATCCTTTCTGTTTCAAAAAATGTGTTTTTATTGATTTTAGAGAAAAAGAGAGAGGAAGGGAGAAGGAGAGAGAGAAACATCAATCGGCTGAGCCCTGACCAGGAATTGAACCTGCAACCTTCCCTTGAACCTGCAACCTTCCCATGCATGGGGCGATGCTCAACCACTGAGCCACGCCGGCCGAGGAAAGACTTTCTTTGCCTATGCGTTAGAAGAAAATGCACAGAATTCTGTGACATTACATCGAAATAATGGCATCACAAACAATTTTAAATGATCTTATGGATGATGTTCCTATTAGTTAAAAATAAAAGAAAATGATTCTGTGTCTGAGAAGGCAGGAGTAAGACCAGACTTTAGACCTGGAGCTTCCTATGCTAGGATTTATGCTAATGCTTCTTAAACCCTCCCAATATTTCAAATCGGTGAAAGCCTGGCGCGTCTGAGAGTGCAATCAATTTTTCTATTCTGAAGACAGATTTTACCTACTTCATAAAACTCTTTAAATTTTATCAGACCTTATCAAGAAAATGGAATTCATCTCCCAAATCTTACTGTGACTTCATGTTTCTCATTCTGCCTTTTAAATATTAATTTTTGCAATTATGAGAATTATCTTTTCCTCATATTTGTCATCGGGAAATGGAAACTTAATATTTCCCAAAATTATTTTTCCACTGTTTCAAGGAGTTCTTTTAGATTCTATAGACTATATAATGCAGCGGTTCTCAACCTGTGGGTCGCGACCCCTTTGGGGGTCGAAAGACCCTTTCACAGGGGTCGCCTAAATACATCCTGCATATCAGATATTTACATTTCGATTCATAACAGTAGCAAAATTACAGTTATGAAGTAGCAACGAAAATAATTTTATGGTTGGGGGTCACCACAACATGAAGAACTGTATTAAAGGGTCGCGGCATTAGGAAGGTTGAGAACCACTGATACTGGATCAAAATTAAATTAGAAATTGAGTAAGCTAAGGCTAGTGACTTGTAGATTCTAAACAGTCTTTTACCAATTCATTCACTGAAAATGGAAAAAGAAGGCCCTGGCCAGGGTGCTCAGTTGGGTAGAGCATCACCCCGATACACCAAGGCTGAGGGTTTGATCTCTGGTCAGGGCACATACAAGAAGCAACCAATGAATGCATGAATAAGTGGAACAAATCTCTCTCTCTCCACACACACACACACACACACACACACACACACACACTTTCTCCCTTCCCCTCTCTCTCTAAAAACAATAAATAAAAATTTCACAAAAGAAAATAAAAAAAGAAAACTCTGGTTCGGACTAGCACATGGAGATTGTGTCTCCCCTAACAACAGCCAATGACAATTAATAGAAAAATGTCAACGCCGAGTCAAGATGCTCTCGGTCTGTTTGACTCGCGGCTTAATAAACTCTGTCTTCCCACCCGCTCAACAGATCGAGGCTTTCTGTGCTCAGCCCTCCATGGACGTGCATCTTAAACAGCCATTGCTCCCGTTTCCTGGCCAGCTCCCTAATTACTGCCACTGGCTTCGCCCTCAATTTCCTCTTTTTTATGTTCCACTCCATTAGGAAAGGAGATCATATTTTCTGAACTGATGAAATTAAACTCACCCATATTTTCCCAGTCATCATAATTTTTACAAAGAGCTCATCTAATCAATTTTTGGCAAGAGGACGGCAATGCTACGCTGGATGGGGCCATTAAGGTGAAATAGTTACGCCGCTGAATGAGAGAGCCTTAAATTAGGTGGACTCACATTTAGTTTGGCTTTTATTCTCCTCATTCTTCTACCCCTTAAATACATGTTTTGCAAGGTTGGTCATTTCACTCCCATCAATATTTCCCCCAGGAGAGGAAAGGGCGCCTCCTTTTCCAGGCTTTTGCAGGCAGAGATGTTACAAGGGGAGAGGGAGTGGGGGAGGTAATCAAGCAAAGACGTTGTGAGCTAATGTCACTTTGTCGAAGGATAGGACGACAGCCTTCTGCCC
This sequence comes from Myotis daubentonii, assembly GCF_963259705.1. NCBI lineage: Eukaryota > Metazoa > Chordata > Mammalia > Chiroptera > Vespertilionidae > Myotis > Myotis daubentonii. The sequence continues at coordinate 52,432,213 of NC_081856.1, forward strand.
CTCCCAGCACACAGAATCCCAGCCGGGACAGCGAAGCGGACGCAATCTACCTCGAAGACAGGTGAGATACTGTCATCACCCAAGACGCACCCAGGACAGCGTCCGAAGTGTCCACCCCCAGTTTCCTCTGGTGAACATGGGTCAAGCTAGTGTTGCTGAAGAGAAATGCATGGGACTTAGTTTCCTCCTACAAACATGTGCCTGTCAGACCGGGAGAGTATCATGCTAAGTGAAAGAAGTCACTCAGAGAAAGACAAGTATCACATGATCTCACTCATATGTGGAATCTAATGAACAAAATAAACTGATGAACGGAGTAGATGCAGAGACAGGAAGCAGGGAGCAGAGTGCAGAATCTCAGAGGGAAGGCGGGGGAGGGTGGGTGGGTGGGAGATAAGCAACTAAAGAACTTGTATGTATTTGTGCATAACCCATGGATGCAGATAATAGGGTGGGGATGGCCTATTGGTGGGGGATGGGGTGGGCTAGAGGAGGTCAATGGGGGAGAAAGGGGGACATATACTTTCAACAATAAGTATTTTTTTAAAGAGAAAGAAGGAAAAAAGAACTAGTTACCCCTGGGTAAGAAAGACAGGGTTATGTACAAATACACCGTAGGACCATATCAAAACACAAAAAACCCCCAAGAGCAGTGACTGTGAGTAGCCAGGGAGACGAACACCAGGAAACGGCTAATGGCAGTGGGTGCCTCAGCCCAGCGCCACCATCAAAGCTGACCTGCCCCTCGACAGGCTTCCCATTCCTGGGGGATGACATCAGGCCGATGGTCTTCACAGCACAGTCAACGGGAAGGAACATCAAAGCTAGATTCCAGCTCGGGGTTCTCGGAGGTCAAGGGGAAGTCTGTTCACCCTCGGGCGGCGTCTATTCAATGGATGAAACTCATTTCTGTCACCTCAGCAGGCAGCAGCTGCTCCAGCTCTGGGAGGAAGATGAGCTGGTTGGTTCCTTTCAGACGTAACTAGACTTTCATTTCATGTCGAGGTCGGTGCGGTGTGGTGTTCGCCAGAATGCTAATTTCGGAATGAGGGAGAAAGGAGCCTCAGATCTGGCCTGGCCACAGACTAGAAACCTGTCTTCCCCTGGTCACTGCCCCTCTGCGCCTCAGATTTTTATCGTGTGTCACATAAAGAACATGGTATCAATCATGTGCTGTTTTAATAAGCATGTTGCACACAACAAAATGATTTTTGTGCCCATGACTTATAAGCCATAAGAGCCCATGTATATAAGCGTCTGGTGTCTGCTGCTTTGTTTTCTTAAATGTGTTTCTGCCCAGCTGGCATGGCTCAGTGGTTGAGTATTGACCTATGAACCAGGAGGCCACTAGTTTAATCCCCAGTGTGGGGCATGCAGAAGGCAGCCAATCAGTGCTTCTCTCTCATTATTGTTGTTTCTCTCTCTCTCTCTCCCTTCCTCTCTCTGAAATCATTAAAAATGTGTTAAAAATATGTTTTTATTGATTTCAGAGAGAAGAAGGCAGAGGGAGAGGGAGATAGAAACATTGATCAGCTGCCGACTGCACGCCCCACACTGGGGTTGGAGCCTGAAACCTGGGCAAGTGCCCTGGCCAGGAATGGAACCAGCACCTCCTAGTGCACAGGACCACACCCAACCAACTGAGCCACACCTGCCGGGCAAAAGGCTGGTATTTAGAGCAGAGAGTAGCTCATCAGGAACCAGAGCCTGGCTGCTGGGATTGGCTCTGCCATCAGGTGGTAGTGGTGGTGGGGGTCGGGGGGTGACCATGGCCATGTCCCTCGGGCTTATTCTCTGCATCCATTGGAAGAGAAGGGAACATTTAAATCCCAGAGCGCTCTCATGTCAACACTTCGCTGGTCTAGTATGTGCCCCATTCCTTGTTTGTTCATATAAATTCTGCATCACCTATGGACACTTCTGCCATCTTCCTCCAAATGACTACAATTACTTCACTCCTTCAAGGCACATACGTTTTTAATCAGCTTTCCTCCAGGACATTTTTCCTTGAGGAATAACTCTGCGGGAGTCCCTGACTCTTTTCTCCAGGTCTGTTCAATCCTCTGCTTATTTTCTCCCCTTTGCATGCATGACCCTTCCAAAGTGAATACCACGGGCACATCCAACCCTTCCTGCTCCTGGGTGATCAGCTGCACAGAAGGAGGCAGAGCACGTGAGATTCTGAAGTGACAGCAAAGGGCGTGCTAATGAAATTCACAAATGATAGGAAATTAGAAGACGTAGGAGGAGCAGAGTGAACGGAGCCATAAATGCAAATGGGCCCGGAGGGTTAGAAGCCAGAAAGAGAGTAGAAATTTTGGATTTGGTTAAAAACAGATTCACTATGAAACAGGTGTCCTCAGGGGTTGATCACTGACCCAGGAACCAGGAGGTCATGGTTAGATTCCCCGTCAGGCCACATGCCCAGGTTGTGGGCTTGATCCCCAGGAGGGGGAGTGTAGGAGGCAGCCGGTCAATGATTCCCTCTCATTATTGATGTTTCTATCTCTCTCTCCCTCTCCCTTCCTCTCTGAAATCAATAAAACTATATTAAAATTTTCTACAAAAGAAACAAACAGGTGAGCTAGAGCCACACCGAGGAGGAAGATGGGTGCAGGGTCACTCCATAGCCTGTGGGTGTGGTCGCCCATCCCAAGGGTCTGGAGCAGGGGTCCTCAAACTATGGCCCGCGGGCCACATGCAAATACAGATATTGTATTTGTTCCCGTTTTGTTTTTTTTACTTCAAAATAAGATATGTGCAGTGTGCATAGGAATTTGTTCACAGTTTTGTTTTTTTTAAACTACAGTCCGGCCCTCCAACGGTCTGAGGGACAGTGAACTGGCCCCGTTTAAAAAGTTTGAGGACCCCTGCCTGGTCTGGAGGGATGTGGACCCGTCTCCCTTTCACGCTGAGGATCCACTTGCTGGTGCGCGGAGCAAGCGGCCCCTGAAAGCTCGGGTCGTGCCCGGCCCTGAGGCCCCTTGAGGTCCCAGGAGTGAGTTAGACCCGACCTTCCGGTTCCTAAATGCCTCACCATCTAGGGGGGCTGGGGCAGGTGCACCCCGATCGCACCAGGTGGCGGGGAGGAACAGACACACCTGGGACCACAGTGGAAACATGGCCAAGGCGGTGCCAGTGCCCACACCCTCCTGGAAACGTGAGGTGAAGCCCGCCAGGGGGACTGCGGAGGACGAGGAGCAAACCCTGAAGCCAGGAGTAAAGGCAGGGCCAGCCCACCCTGTCCCCCGCCGCCTCCACCCCTCCCACCGCCCGTGTAACGCTGCTCTAAGGTCTGAGCTCCACCCAACAGCCAGGACTCCCGACCAGCGGGGCCACCTCCCCCTCCAGAGGCCCCTCCTGTCCCGAGAACCTCCGCAGCCTCACGTGTCTAGAAAGCTCTATTTTTTTAATTTAAGGTCTGGGCCCAACATTAACCCCAGAGAAGACGTAGCTATGTGTCGCCCCCATCACATCTGTAAGCCCGGGCTTCTCCCCTTCCTGATCCCGACCTCTCTAAGGCTTTTACCTAAGCACCTCTCGCACGCCATGGAAATTATTATTCCCTTTCCGCGTTTCCTGCTAGTTTACGAGATTCTGAAGTGCAAGCCTGGATTCATTTCCCAGGCTCCCTGAGGTATCTTGCCATCTTCATAACCCTGGTGGGTCCTCAATCAATGTTTGTCGAAGGAGAGAGTGGAGAAATGGGCATATGCATCCTGGCACAAACCACAGGTGAGTAGGAGGGACACTGGGCAGAAGCATGGCTGAGAGGGTGAGAGAGAGAAAGAGTGTGTGTGTGTGTGTGTGTGTGTGAGGGTGTGTGCACCTGGGGACACTGAGACTAGGGCTGCTGATCACTGACCATGCGACTCTCAGCAGTTCACTGCACCTCACTGACCAGCAATGCAATGAGCACAGCCCCCGAGTTCAGTGGAAGGCGACCTGGGACAGTCTTCCCGGTGCCGGGTGTGCGACAGGCGATCTGCACGTGCGATTCTCCCCTCCTGTGGCCCCGACTCCAGGACGGCCAGGCTTCTGTGTGCCCCGTGCAGGTGACCCGCACAGGCCTGTTGGTGGCGACCGGGGGGGAGACGGCGAGGTGGGCCGAGTAGTGTGAGCCCCGAGGACTCAGGTGCTCGCTGTGGCCAACGAGAGAGCTGCCACGGGGGATGGAGGGAGTGGGGGTTGCCCGGGTCTCCTGGGACAATGCCTGTGTCCCGCTCAGCATTTCCTTCTGAAAAGGACGGTTGTCCCCGCTGTTCTTGGTGGGAGAGAGGGAAGGGCCGTCTGCAGCCCGATGTGGTCCCGGTCATCACGCCTCTGTCCGGTGGACCGTGCAGGAAGGAGGGGATCTGGGTGCTCCCCGAGAGAGGAGTTTGGGGGGTCACACTCCAGGCCGCTTGGTCAGTTTCCTCCTACAAGGAGAGTCACCTTCCAGAACATACTGTGAGGGGTTGGAATTGGAGTGTTTTCACTTAATCGCCAGTAGGACGATAGCACAGCAGCGAATGGTTCCTGTCGCAGCATCAAGGAAATCCAATTTAAAATTTTTAAAAACTAGGAAAAAAAGTAAAGCATTTTATCAAGCTCATAAGGGACTCGGTATCCTCACTTAGAGAGTATGTGATTAAAAGAATGAAAACAACCTACTTTACGTCGTCCTTTCCTTTATGGTGACCGTCTTATTAGAAAGGACACGAGCTATTCATCTATGAGTGATAGATGCCTGAGAAGCTGAATTAGGGTTATTATTAAGGCTTCATTAAGTCAAGCAATTTCCATCACACATCCCTGCTCTCTTTAATGTGCTAATTAAACTGAGTGCTAATACTTGAAAACTCATGGCTTCAGAGACCCCGCCCAGCCCCACCTCCTCCAGGAAGTCCTCCTGTCCTCTCCAGCCTCCCAGACTGCTCAGCGTCTCAGCTGTCACCCCTGCCTCTCCCCAAAGGACTGGGTACCACCAGGAAGGTAAGCAGATGGGATGCAGGAAGTCCAGTTACAATGGAATTTGAGATGGAAATGAATGTGCTCAGTATAAATATGGCTGAACTGCCGCCCAGGAGGTGCTTGTAGCAAGTACAACGTATTATCTGAAATTAAAAGTTAAGTGAGCAACTGACATGTTTTATTTGCTAAATGTGGTCACCGTTCATGGTGCCAGGAGAATGGACCGGCTGCTGTGAAATGAAGGTGCCCTGCCACACCGACTAGTTTTCACTGGATAGTAACATGATAAAAGGGTGTTCTGAAAGTCTCCATGCTACTTTTTCAATGACCAGAATCACTCTTAGACCAGCATTGGGATAGGATAACATTAAATGTGTTGCTACAAAAATAGCAATGGCTGTGTGTGCATAGGTGCATGTGTATGAGAAAAGAGTTATAAATGTATACATACATTATTCACAATAAAAATTGAAAGTAGCTACATATATGTGGCTATATATATATGCATGTTATATACGTTTATATATAAATATATATATGCATGTGTGTATAGTTACAAATGTATGCACATATTATATACAACAAAAATTAAAAGTAGCTATACCTGTATAGTTATATTTATATATGCATACCTATATGCATGTACACATATAGAGAGAAATTATATATTTTATTACATAGTACTTATTATGTTTATTTGTATAAAATATATATGCACATATTTTTTAATTTATACATTTATAGTCATATATAATCCTCCTATATAATAAAACCCTATATGCAAATCGATTGAACGGCGGAACAACTGGTCGCTATGATGTGCACTGACCACCAGGGGGCAGACACTCAATGCAGGAGCTGCCCCTGGTGGTCAGTGCACTCCCACATGGGGAGCACCACTCAGCCAGAAGCCGGGCTCATGGCTGGGGAGCGCAGAGGAGGTGATGGGAGCCTCTCCTGCCTCTGCTGCAGGCGGGCGGTAAGGAACAGACTGTGAGAGCCCCAGACTGTGAGAGGGATGTCTGACTGCCAGCTTAAGCCTGATCCCTGGAACGATCAGGCCTAAACCGGCAGGCAGACATCCCCTGAGGGGTCCCACACTGCAAGAGGGTGCGCACCAGGCCAGGCTGAGGGACCTCCTCCCAGTGCATGAATTTCATGCACCGGGCCTCTAGTATAACATGATATAGTATAATATGTCAAATTATTTAATACTTATATAGTTATTTATTTATTATCTCTATGAGTACATACATATACAATTATACAAGTGTGCATGTGTACATATAACCACAAATGTGTTTAAGGTGGAGACCCCTGGGAGAAATGAAATTTCTAAATCAGATTCTTACATTCAGCTCTGGGTTTCCAGGGACCGTGCTGTGCCATTTAGTCTACTGCTTTGTGCTTAAAGGATTCCTGTAATTAAACCTTTAAAAGGAAATGTCTTTTGTATATTTTGACCTCCTGGTTTAGAAAGAGTCTATTAAGAGACAACTGCCTGTGATTAGAGAAATCCAGCCAGTGTAGATGCCTGTTTCTTTGTTTTTTTTTTATGCACACTGGTTCCCACGCCCAACACAGCTTACCCCATCTGTGCAGCGGAGGTCACCACTCCCACATACCCGGGGCCTCTGTGTCTTTGTCACCTGGCTGCCCAGCACAGACCCTGAAACAGAGGAAACTTCATGACTAGATTTTGAATGAAAGAATCCAATTTTCAGATTATGAGGAGATTCTGTAATCAGAGCCATCTCCATGGAAATAATGAAGCCTACAGTCCCACCAAAAGAGACAGACTTCTATGTCCAACGGATTTTAATATCTGTGAAAAGAAGGGCTTTTAAAATGTAGTCCATTTATCATGGACTGAGCAATGAGTTGGGGATTCTAAGGACATGTCCAGATCCAGGATGCTGTGTCCTCTTACTTATTGTTTCTCTATGAAGTTCAGGCTCCTCCGCAAGAAAGTTTATGATTTAGTGTTGTTTTAATGCTCATAATATTTTGTCTTATTCATTGGTAGGTTCTGAAGTTGGTGTAATAGTTCAGGACAAACACTTTGTCTTCTAATGAAATAAAATGAAAAATAAATGATCAATGCATTTTATTTCATTACTAGAGGCCCGGTGCACGAATTTGTGCACAGGTGGGGGGGTCCCTCAGCCTGGCCGGCGATCAGGGCCAATCGGGGCCATCTTGCCCAGTCCTGATTGGGGCCGATTGGGCCGGCCAGCCAGGAGGAGGGACTGTGGGATGTTGGCTAGCCAGGGGAGGTTGGTTAGCCGCAGGCTGGCTGTTGGAGCACACTGACCACCAGGGAGCAGCTCCTGCATAGTGCATCTGCCTCCTGGTGGTCAGTGCGTGTCATAGCAACCGGTCGACCAGTCGTTCAGTTGACTGGCTGTAATGGTCACTTGGGCTTTTATACATATAGATAGAAGGATTAGACTATCTTAACCTCTCATTAACCAAATGTAATAAAAACGCATGTGAATGGAGTTCCACGGAGGGTTGGGTTATGGCCTGAACAGTCGGAAAAAAGACCCCATTCTGTGCCGCACAAGCTCCATCCCGCCACTGCCCATTTTTGCAAATACGTCTTCAGTGGAACACAGTCTCCATCCACTAGTCTGCTCCTCGCAGAAATGCTCGCTGACCCCAGGCGCAGAAGATGGGGTCACGCTGAGAGGAGGCTGCCAGCAGCAGGGGTGGGAGTTGGGACGCTGATTAAATGCCATCCTCGCAGGGAAGAGTGAGCCACGGAGGACGGGTCAGACACGACACCACAGCCCTGGCCTTTCCGTGTCATGGTTTGGAAATCGTAATTGTGTCTGCTCAGAGTCGGTCATCCGTCACAGACAATTCTGCCTTCAGAGGCTCTTCGCTGTAGTTAAGAACAGACTAGAGTCAGGCAGCTGGGACTGGGATCCTGAATCTTTGGCTTAGTGTATAAATTCGGAGGGTTGATGAACACATCTGAGTGATAATTTCCTCATCTCTATGTGGAGCACAGTCATGTGGAATGATAAAAAAAATTTAAAGAAATAATGCATGTAGTGACTTACGTTATGGGCCCAAAGTAACTGTTGATTCCTGAGAAACTAACATGAAATATGGCAGCTTGTGGAATCAGCTCCCCTCCCTTGGTTGGTTCACTGGCTTCTTTGATATTTATATGTTGGACCTGTTTCAGGGCCATGATTCCTTCGCCTGGCACACCTGTGGTTCTCTCACTACCTGTGGGTCTTCACCCTCCATCCTGTGCCTGGTCCCTGTGCCCTGGGCCCAGCTCAGACTCATGATACATTTTCACTCTGGCTTCCTCCACCCATTCATTCAGCCGTCTGTCCTTATTTTTTAAAAATAAAATAGTTAATGAAATTTAGGACAAAGACAATGTACTCCTAGGAGATGAGTATCTTTAAATCTAATGTTCTATCTTCAATATTATACAATTTTGAGATAAGAATGTTTCACAGCTCAAGATTAAGTTTAATAACCAAAAGCATCTTTAATTTCATACTACAGATCACTGGAAGTGATGAAAGAGCTAACGTATGTTTTACTGTCCCTGGAGAAAAGATATCATTGTCCTATCGTATTGTTTCCTGTTAGGCCAAGGGTCAAGGGTCAAGGGTCAAGGGGAAAGAGAGGTGAGGAACAGAATGATGTCAACACAAGAGGACTTCCACCCTCTTCAAAGACAGAGTCGGAAAAACAGGAGATGCCTGTAATGCTACCAACAATAAAACCATATTAAAAAGAAAAGAATGGGTGGGAAGAGGATATGTAAGGCATTTCGGTGCACTGCCATTTGTTGAGCTGTTATGTATCATACACTCCCTTCCCGCCTTTTATCTTTGTTGTTTGATGTTCATGTCACATGATCTAGTAAGGCAAAGCAGAAGTAACGCTCCCTCTGGCAAAGGACCTGCCAGTGAGATGATGAGTCATCACTTCCAAGGACACAGACACACCTGGTGGACGGCCCTGAGGTGGCGTCAGGCCTGAGACGTGGACCAGCGGTGGCATCAAGAGGGAAGTGAGCCCTGTGCTCGGTGACTCCTGGTCAGGCACCCTGTGCAAACCAGGGTCCTCTGCGTTCTGGCGGAAGGAGACGCACACCCGCTGGGGTGGCTGCACACCAGGCGCTCGTGGGCTGGGTGGCCCTCCTCGTGCCCTCTGCTCGCGTCGGGAGGGGCTGCTTTCTGTCTCCGGGACTGAGGACACGGGAGGCGGCTGTATCAGGGATGAAGTCCGGTGCCGGGCCTCCTCCCTTCATCAATACGTTCAACAGAAACCTCTCCCCGTGCCGGGTGCCGAGAAGAATGGGACAAATGCTTCAATCGGAGACTCCCCATCTGGCACAAGCACAGGCATGGAAACGGGAACTGTACCCCAGCAATAGGCGCTGGCCGCAGGGACCAGGACAAAACTGGAAAACTGTGTGTGTGCGTGGGCGGGGGGGGTAACTTTTTAACTGACAATAAAGAGAATTCACAGAGGTGTAACCTGAACCTGACATTGAGGGATCAGCTGAGCGCGTTTCCTAAGGTGATGGCAAGGCATTCAAGCTAGACAGATGCCATGGACAGGGACAGGGACACACTGGTGAGGCGGCGTGCTTGGGCTAGCATGGGGTTCAAGTGTGAGGATCAGGCAAGACCCAAATCATGGTGGAGCCCGAATGGGGAACGTCACACTCTAGTTTGGGGGGCCAAGGACCACTGTTAGAGTAACATACAGGGTCGGCAAGAAGGGGGCTGGGAAGTGACAACACACGAAGCCTTCAGCACACGAAGGAACCTCGGAGGAGAGAGAACACCCCCTTGGTGTCTAGAGTCACAGCAGGTGGCTGGGTGTCAGCATCCCCGCAGGAAACTTAACCAAGGCCAAGAGCCTTCCGAAGCATCGCCTCTGAAACGGGAGGACGATGACAGCCCAACATCTGAAACACGTCTGCTGAGCCACCGGCCGTGGATATAGTTGGCAATGGCCATGGTCTGGGCCGTCAGATGACTTAGTCCCCTGATCTGCTTACTCAATATATGGTGAGCCAAGTGCCGAGCCTCAACATCCTTTCAATCTACCAGGCGTGTTAACAACACCTAAGTCTTCAGTTTGGGGGGAAATAAAAAGAAGACACTGAATGAGCTGCTTATGAAAGGTCTGACCCAAAATAGCCCCCAAGCTCTCCTGTGACACAGCTCCTTACCTACGTTTAAATTTTCATTTTCAAGAACAGGCGCCCGATGAGAGAGCGGGTGCTCCTCTCATTTATTTTCCCAGCTTTACTGAGCTGCGCGGCGTACCTCGCTGTGGAACCCGCAGGTGAGCAGTGAACATCTGATACAGACACGACGGTGGAGCGCTGAGCAGAGTGAGCGCTGGGTGCGCTTCTGCAGAACCAATGCGTGGACAGAGCTGAGTGGGACCCCGAGGACTGGCCCCGCGTGGACAGAGCTGAGTGGGACCCTGAGGACCGGCCCCACATGGACAGAGCTGAGCGGGACCCCCGAGGACCGGCTCGCTTCCCCAGCTCCGTGTCCTTCTCCGACTTTCCAGTGGAGAGCCCTCCTCCCTCAGATGTTTGCTCCTTTCCCGCTGTCGTTTCATTAGTGCCATCGCTGTTTGCACGGAAATCTGGCCAAGTTGACTCCTCCAGGCAACCGGTTTGTACTTTTGTCCTCTGATTGCAATTAATGAGATTAACTGCGTATCTACTTCCCCATTCCGCTCTGATGAGGCCCACGTGAGTGCGTTTTCCTGGCATGTAAGTATTCAGTCTTGGTGTGTTGTCTTATTGAGGGAGCAATGTTATTGTACTGCTTCATTAATGCCTGTACATGTGGTTCAATTAAGGTTTACAAATTAGGTTTAATTAAGGTTCAGAAGCAGCGAGGTGAACTGGCTGCCTCCACGTCGCTGATGCCTCTTCGTCTTCTTTGTGTGTGTGTAACACAGTCTGAATTGTTATGAGGAAAGTCAAGTGGGTTCTGGAGCTGAAGAAGGAAGTGTGCTCTCTGGCCATCTGACCGCCCACTGTCCCCTGTCCCTTCGATAAATGAGACCCAGAACTCAGGTGCCAGAAACCCCTTCCGTCTGCACGACAGCTCATCCGCATCATGGAGATACTGGGCGTCGGAATGAAACCGTTCTCACTGGCTGTGCGGCTTGGGGCCAGTTACTCCCCCTCTCGGGTCCTCAAGGCTCTCATCTAAACACAGATAATAACCGTCACCTTTCTTTACAGCATTAGGTCACTGAAATGACGTCAGTAGGTAGCTGGCACGGGAGTTGCATGAACAAACCACGCACAGGTAGATGCATAAATACAGGAATGAGGCGGATGGGGGGGTGGCCGAGACTTGACCACCCACATGAGGTGACTGCAGCGTCTCAGGGTGCCATCAGGCCCTCTGTTTCTGACCTCTCTCCCCCCCTCGTTCTGGTTCCAGGCTCCATTCAAGCTCAACAAGCACATGATGAGCCGCCAAGGTGTGAGCCGCCGCGCAGAGAGGCAGTCCGACCGTGAGACCTTCCCTCCCTCCAGAAGCACGAGGCCCTGGAAGCGAAGCACGTGTGCCCGATGGCGGGCGAGACACCCGCTTCCGGACAGCAGAGGAAGGAGGTCTGTGCCCCGAGGTGAGCCGGCGCTCGGCTCTTCGCTCTTCCACGGCGAATGCCGGCTCCTCCGGGCGCTCTTTGCTGGAAGGACTCTGGCTTCCTGGCCATGTCTTCAGAGTAGAGTGACTCAGAGTGTATGTGCCATTGTGGGTTTTTTTAAATTTTCAATCATGGCTGTTTCCAGAACGCTGCCCTTCCTGGCCCAGGTGCTAACCTGTAAGCACCTCTCCAGGGGGAGGGGGGGTACCCCCACCAGCCTGAAGGCAAAATGACGGTGAAAGGTGACCTTCCTGGCTGGCTGGCTTCAGTAGCAGCGGCCCCAGAGCAGCTGCAAACATTTCCCAGACCAGGGAGAAGCAGGGCCAGGCCGCGAAGTCACGCAGGGCGGGGAGCCTGTGACCGCACCGTGGCAGGCAGATAAGTGGGCGCCTCCAGGAGGGTCGACAAAATAATAATTCCTAACATTTCATTGAACTTTACTCGATTAGGTGCTTAACTCGAGTGACTGAATTTAACGTCCCAACCAGGCAGTGAAGTGGGGCCATTAACTCCCTTGTGTCCGAGCTGTGCAAGGAGATCAGCAACAATTTGCCAGGAGAAGGCGGCACCACGGGTCCTGCCCTCGTCCCGCTGGTTCTGCGCTCTCCCTGCTCACTGCTGCTCACAGATCATTTCACACAACAAAGAAGATGACTCCGAGGACCTGGCAGGGACCCCAGGGAGTTCAATCCCACTGGACGTCACTAGGCACGCCCCTGGACAGTCCCCCCGCGGCGGGAGCTTCCCAAGGAGGGCCACAAAGGACGCGCGCCCGTTTCTCTGTTGGGCTGACATCTGGGCTGCCTTTCCGGTTACCCACAGTCTCATGACACAGGAGAAAAGAGACGCTAATGTGAAATCGCACTCAGTGACACACAGAACACTGGGAATGACACTTTTTAAGGAAATGACCTTCACACAGCTTTGCCCAACTCAGAACCTAGTAGACCAGGAGACCAGCCACAAATCGAAGATCTACCCAAACCTGCCCGCTCTACATCCTTACCTCCCTGTCCACAAGGGGGTGCGTGCGGGCGCCCCTCTATGTCCTGCCCTGCCCAAAGGATCATTAGCAGAATCAGAGAGATGGAGGCTGTGACACCATGACGGATGGGACAGTGCTCGGGAAATGGTATACGGCCCCATAAACATAAGGGGTTATCATCATGCTCATTACCGCTGATGACAGTGCCAGCAAACGTGCTAATTACACTCATAAAATGAAGATGTAGACGCTGTGCGCCGGACTTTCGAGAGAGGCTTATTCTTCTCCTAAAAAGAGAGATTATACACACGAAACATTCCTTTTTATTAGCACTGCAATAACTGCTCCATGTAATATTAATAACAATAATAAAATGCAAGCCACTTCCACATTATTTTCAGGGAGAAAAGAACACAAGAGCTAAAAAGCTGAGCGAGCAGGAGCGCGTCCCCGTTCACGAAAGCAGTGAGGAAGTGCTGGGCGCTCATGAATCCCCGTGCCACGCCAGCGCCCGCCACGCGGCCCACACCCTCCTTCATCTGTGCTCCTGTCTGGTTTGGCATCATTTGCTACCTCAGCGGAGACCCTAACAGATGTGGCCATGGTGCGCCCTGAAGCTGACTTCCTTTATTATCTGACAGACACAGCTTCCCCAGCTGGCCCCGGCCCTGTCCACTGGTGCTCATCCGCGCATGTGGCCAGGGGCGTGGGTAAACGGTGATGACACGGGACAGGGTTCGCTCCAAGGACCCTTTCATTGGGGTTGCACACCTATGCCCACTGCCCGGAAAAACCACCACAACCCGCTTTCCTACCCGAGTTGGCACAAGCTGTGATTGTGTCCATGAGGGAAACGTATCTGCTTGACACTCTGTGATGACATCTGAGGGATGATGGGCATCATGCCTTCTGGGCTGCCTCGGAGAGACTGTGGGCTCTGTGATATTCTAGGTGCCAGGAAGGACAGAGGAAGGGATGCCTTGTGTTGTGTGTGGGTTTGATATGATTTCAAATGTGCTTGTTTATGACAAAGACGAAACAAAGTTGTCTTTAGAAGTGAAGTTGTTTGGATGTAAGAATGAAGTCAGTGGTGTTGGGATGTCACCTCATCCGTTGTCGCTCATAGGCACTCAGGAGCTGAGCTGCTAAGGGTCCCCCCTGCTGGCTTATGGGTGAGAACATGTGGAGCAGCAGCTGTGGCGAGGGGACATGTAGGCTACAAAACCGGGAGTTTGTAAGGACTGTCCAAGGGTTTTGATCTGGGCAAGGCGACACTTAGCTGACCTAAGTCGCTCTCCAAAGACCCTGGGTTAACCAGCCCGTAGCTACCATGGTAAGGACCACTCTTACCAGAAGAGGCAAAAGTCCTGTGATTAGCTCCCCTGTCACCGAAGCCACTGTTCCCTAGCAACGTGCTCCAGCAACAAGGGACTTTTACTTCTGTGCGGGCAGCTGGACCTCAGCCCTTTGGTTGACTGAGCCACGGAGAACCAACCTCCCCTCCCCCAGACGTGGGCTGTCCTCTCCCCGGCCTGGAATAGCAGTGTGACTAGCTGTCCTTGGTTTGGAGTAGGTGACTTCCTGGTTGGCTTATGAAGAGACCTTGTGCTATTGGCGTGTGAAATGCCCACCGTGAACCTGTGTGGAGCCAATTGCTGGCAAAGACCATCGCAGGGCCTGAGCATAACCTGCTTCTGCAGACACAGCAGCGGGGATGCTGACCAGTAACTTCTGATTGAGATGAGTGAGTGTGGAGTTTCTTATTGCTGTAACAAATTACTACAAAACGCGTGCCAAATCAACACAAAGGTAGTAAGTGTCTCAGCGTTCCGGGGGCCCAGCCTGGGATGGGTCTCCCTGGGCCAACATCAAGGTGTCAGCAGGGTCCTGTTCCTTCAGCAGCCGTGAGGGGAGAATCTTTGCCCATGTCTTTTCCAGCTTCTAGAAGCTTCCTGGATCATGCCCCCTTCTCCATCGTCAAAGCCAGAAATGTAGCATTTTCAGCTCCCTCCCTGCCCCTGCTTCTCCTGCCTCCCTCTTTCTCCCAGAAGGAGCCCTGGCACTGCACTGGGCCCACACAGGTAACCCAGGATGGCCTTCCCAGCTCAGGGTCAGCTCCTTCGCCACAGTCACTCCACCTGTGACCTTAGCTGCCCCTCCCCATGTAACATGACACATTCACCAGCCCCTGGGATGAGGCCATGGATTCTTTAGGACCCGGTATTCTATCCACCACAGTGAGCTTACTTACATTAGGAAGCAACTAGTACATGTCACTTAAGTTCAATATTACGTGACCCGTGCCGTTTACTTAAAGGGAAAGCCGCAGACCGAGTTCCACACAGAAGGGGAAAGGGTCACTGGGTCACAAAGGGATCCGAGTGTAGAAGATGAAAAAGGAAGAAAAAGAGAGAGAGACTCGTTAACTTTCCTAGGGACTCGGGGTTGGATCGTGTGCTTATTAGGACAGCCTAAGAATCAGTCACACGGGTTACCTAAGTAAGTCTGGTTCCCTCTGTCATATACCCCAGATTTGGTATTTACTTTAGCAAATGGCGTTAGGAATTTACTCCGTCTCCATAGAACCGGGTTCGCGGCATCTGGCCAGTGGGAGGGGAAAGGGACATTGGGGGAGACACCCTCACTCTTAAAAACCTCAGTCCCCAAAGGGCACAGCGGTTCTGCCCCTGCGCCATTGAATGGAAGTAGGCGCATAACTACACAGAAATTACTCAGGATGTGGCCTGTAGCCGCCCAGGCGGGGCCAGCGCCCTGTGAGGGTGAGGCTGGGTCTGCAAAAGGACTGGCCGTCCTCACCGGACTGGAGAACCGGGACCCCGGGCTCCTTTTCTGGCACTCGGGCCCCCTTGCTGCCTTCGGAGCTGATGCCAGCTCTTCCTGATGTGTTCTTATGTGGAGAGCTTAACGATCCGAGTCCTTTCTACTCTCGCTCCTGTTAGTAAAGCCCATTGACGTCCTATGGGGCGGTCCTAGGACCTTGGCCCACACCAACCTCATCACACCAGACACTCAGAGGAGAGAGAGCGGGGAGTTTTTTAAAATATATTTTTACTGATTTCAGAGGGGAAGGGAGAGGGAGAGATAGAAACATCAATGATGAGAGAGAATCATTGATTGGCTGCCTCCTGCATGCCCCACACTGGGGAGCCAGCCTGCAACCCGGGCATGTGCCCGACCGGGAATAGAGCCGTGACCTCCTGATTCATAGGTTGATGCTCAACCACTGAGCCGTGCCAGGCAGGCAAGAGAGCAGGGGAACATTAAGGAAATTGTATGTAGAAAGGATCATGATTGAAACCACAAGTAGCAATATAGGAAGAGCCAAAGCACTGAGTCTGAGTGACCTTCACTTTGTCACTTTCTAGAAAGAAATGGAACACTTCAAGTTCATCATCTATCATTGTCCTCACTTGTAAAACAAACGCATTCCAATCTACCTTAAGGAATACGGTGTAGTGGATGGATGATGATAGGGCATAAAAAAATGTTTAGTCGTCAGCTTAGCACAGGGTAAACCCTAAATAAAAGATGCTATTACCACTATCAACATTTATATTGTTTTGCTAAAATGGTAATTCATTTCTTATAGACTCCCTTTTAAAGGAAAGGAAATTAAATTTGAAAGATTAACGAGATGGAGCTAAATATTTTTTTCCTCTTGAGTTCAACTGTAAGTTTTATCTGTGATTTTATTGGTTATATTTCAGAACTTTTTTTTGTAGTTGGTGCTTGAACTATGAGAACACAAATCAATGCAGCATCAATAATTAAGCAGAGAATATTAGTCTCACAACCATCTTCTCCGCAAAGTGAGAGATTGAGAAATATCTCCACACAGATCCTTTAGGCAAGAGACGTGAAAACATAAGCTCGCTTATGCATCTGCCGGAGTTTATAAATACGCCTCTTGCTAATGCCATCCCCAAGTGTAAATTACATCAATTCGATGCTGTTTCATCACCTCAGGGACCAATGAGGTCTCGTCTCTAAAAGAATCTCTATAATGTTGAATTGTACTTGCAGCTCATAGAACTGTGGACATCAAGTTCGGGTGGGGTTGAATCGATACTTTCAGAAAACCTCATTCTGCACCTGCCAGGTGTGTGTCCCGTCTCCCTCTTATAAATAATAGGAAGTTTGCTATTTCACAGAAGTGGTTTTATCTATGGACATTACCAACCTGCTAATGAATCAATTAATTAATTCAAAATACATGGTTTCATGTTTCAAGCTAGGTGTTGGTTACAAACATACAGATAATAACAGTTTTAATATTCTGAGTTCCTTCTCTTCGCCAGACTCTGTATGCCATCTCATTTCATTGTCCCAAGAAATGTGATATAATATGACTTTATTGTTAGTCTTATTTTAATATGAGGAAAATGATGTTTAAAAAGATAAAGTCATTTGCCTATAGTCACACAGCTATGTGGTTTGGGGGGTGGAGACATAGTCTAAACCCACATATTCTAACTCCTAAAAGGAGAAGTGATCACAGCTGTTGAGAGCTGTAGAGTCAAAAATAAGACATTAAGACAAATGAATTCACATACACCTTAGGAAGGGCCATAACTGACACATGTAATAGCATTATGGGAACACAGGAGCATATGCGATTAAATTGTATTTCTATTCTTTTGTCATATCTATTTTCTCTTTTTTAAGGATTTAAATTGATTATTTGGGGCCAGGTAAGATGCTTACACTCCTTAAAATAACACCCACATCTCATTGGACTTTGAGTCATCGGTACTAACATAATAATGATATCAAAATCAGTGTTCAAACAGTGAAGGACTACACAGGGGGAAACAGTCTCCTCACGAATTCCCCTTCACAGGTGCCAGGTCAGGGCTGAGCCCCTCCCTTTAGGATGCTTTCTCTAATCTTACCTTCTTCATTAATTCCTTTCTCATGTGCTGACCCAACTAAAATGATCACCTAGAGCCAACTGGTCAACTAGGGGCACGGGGACGCAGACAGATTCAGGAGAGCTGCTCAGATGTTCTCGGAGTGGAGTCGGGAGTGCACTAGACTCAGCACTATCACCCGCACCTCCATGGCCCCCAGAAAGGAATCCAGCCCCATGAATCCTCTTCGTTTTCTCATTGGTGAAGAGAGAATCCTGGTATCTCCTCAAATGTTTATTTTGAGGATTACATACAATAACCTATCGAAAGTGTTTCATAACAAAGTTCTTGGCATGAAGGATTATTTAATAACTGTTGACTGTTCATGAGCTTTTATGCAACTATGATTAATATTTCAGAAAAGCACAGTGAAGTAGGTAGCCTTCCCCCAGCCACACCTATGGTGCTTGGAGGAGCGAAAAGGATTCCTTCACAGGTGGGAGGTATCTGATCAGCTATAGATGCTTTCCCCTTAGTGACCTCACTTAATCCGCACAGGAACACAGGAGGTAGGCCACAGCATTCTTTTTTATAAAAAATATTACTTTTTTATTGATTTCAGAGAGGAAGGGAGAAGGAGAGAGATAGGAACATCAATGATGAAAGAACTACTGATTGGCTGCCTCCTGCACACCCCACACTGGGGATGGAGCCCGCATCACCAGGAATCGAACCGTGATGGCCTGGTTCATAAGTTGACGCTCAACCACTGAGCAACACCGGCCAGGCCACATCATTCTCAATTAGATGATGAAGATTGAGACTGAGGAAAATGGAAAGGCTTTCTGGGATTGTCTAGTGATTTTCCGAAAGCTAATGCGATATAAAATGGAAGCAGTAAATTATATTAATGGCATTTTCTTGGGCTACAAAACTCTCTTTGCTTGCTTGGAAATTTTTAAACAATAAATTTTACAATCACCAATTTATTGAGATTGATTTTATTAATTAATATTTCAAAGCATTTGCTTCATTTAATAAGACAAAGTCAGCCCCACTGCATCTCAATGTTAGCTGTAATGAATGATGATATTATGAAAATTAATGATTTTCCATTATCCATTATGACATCATCAGTGTTAATGGTCTGTTTATTGCCTCTGCTGATAGCAATTAAAAGAAGCCACACTTTCAAGAGGAGAGAAAAGCCTAAGTCATTTTCAAACCAGGAAAAACCTTTCCATTGAGAGAATATTTACTTCTGAAGTCGCACAGCAAACATGGTATAAAATATAGCCAGTATTCCAAGGACACAATGCAGATCCAGGAAACCAACATGAAATGACTACCTACCCCATGACACACCTTCTAAGCACATCTCCCCCAATCATCCATCCATGCTTCTGACGTTGGGACGTCATTTCTAATACGCAAAAGTCTCTTTTGAGGAACTTACAGTGGGGAATGGAGAAAGAAGAAGAAAGAGTTGATGGGGATGATTGATTTGGTGTGTATTAATTATTTAATGCCCAATAAACCCACAAAAAAAGAAAATGTACCTGAAAAAGAACAAAGTAGGTGGGATCTCAATACCAGATATCAAGTTGTATTACAAAGCCACTGTTCTCAAAACTACCTGGTACTGGCACAAGAACAGGCATATAGATCAACGGAATAGAATAGGGAGCCCAGAAATCGGCCCGAACCAATATGCTCAATTAATATTTGACAAAGGAGGCAAGAACATACAATGGAGCCAAGATAGTCTCTTCAATAAATGGTGTTGGGAAAATTGGACAGATATATGCAAGAAAATGAAACTAGACCACCAACTTACACCATACACAAAAATAAACTCAAAATGGATAAAGGACTTAAATGTACGACAGGAAACCATAAAAATTCTAGAAGAATCCAAAGGCCACAAAATCTCAGACATATGCCGAAGCAATTTCTTCACTGATACAGCTCCTAGGGCACTTGAAACTAAAGAGAAAATGAACAAATGGGACTACATCAAAATAAAAAGCTTCTGCACAGCAAAAGAAACCGTCAACAAAACAATGAGAAAACCCACTGCGTGGGAAAACATATTTGCCAATGTCATATCTGATAAGGGCCTAATCTCCAAAATTTATATGGAACTCATACAACTTAACAAAAGGGAGATAAACAATCCAATCAAAAAATGGGCAAAGGACCTAAATAGACACCTTTCAAAAGAGGACATTCAGAAAGCCAAGAGACATATGAAAACATGCTCAAAGTCACTAATCATCCAAGAGATGCAAATCAAAACAACAATGAGGTACCATCTCACCTGTTAGACTGGCTATCATCAACAAATCAACAAACGACAAGTGCTGGAGAGGATGTGGAGAAAAAGGAACACTTGTGCACTGCTGGTGGGAATGCAGACTGGTGCAGCCACTATGGAAGACAGTATGGAGTTTCCTCAAAAAACTGAAAATGGAACTCCCATTTGATCCTGTGATCCCACTTCTAGGAATATATCCCAAGAAACCAGAAACACCAATCAGAAAGGATATATGCACCCCTATGTTCATAGCAGCACAATTCACCATAGCTAAGATCTGGAAACAGCCTAAGTGCCCATCAGTAGATGAATGGATTAGAAAACTGTGGTACATCTACACGATGGAATACTATACTGCTGCAAAAAGGAAGGAACTCTTACCATTTGCAACGGCATGGATAGAACTGGAGAGCATTATGCTAAGTGAAATAAGCCAGTCAATAAAGGAAAAATACCACATGATCTCACTCATTCATGGATAATAGAGACCATTATAAACTTTTGAACAATAATAGATACAGAGGCAGAGCTGCCTCAAACAGATTGTCAAACTGCAGCGGGAAGGCCGGGGAGGGTTGGGGGGCAGGAGGGAGGGGGGTAAGAGATCAACCAAAGGACTTGTATGCATGCATATAAGCATAACCAATGGACATAAGACACTGGGGGATAGGGGAGGCTAGGGGACTGTCAAGGGCGGGGGGAAAAAAAGGACACATATGTAATACCCTTTGTAATACTTTAAGCAAAAAACAAAACAAAACAAAAAAAACAGAAAAAAAGAAAAAGAAAAGAAAATGTAGCCCCTCACTCACTATACCTGGAACCAGGGCTGTGGAGAACGAAGCTAGACTGCCACCAGGAGCCGGAGCCGGGCCTGCGGAGGGTAAGCCTTGCTGGGATGCTCATCATCATGTCTCCTCGGCAACAACTTCACAGGAACCTTCCCCGAGGGCGGTGGGGAGAAATACTGTCCAATCTTGCCTGTGGCTTCGAGAAGAGGATTGGGAGCCCTTATTGACAGAGGTATTGACTTGGAAAAAATGTATGTAAATAACTGATGGCTAAGACAATGATTAACTTGTCCACGAAGCAGGAGTCAGAAGCTGTGGCCTGAGCCATGGCCAGGCAGTTCAGTGGGTTGGGCGTCTTCCTGATACCCACGCAGGTGAAGTCTCCTTCAAGCAGGTGGCCGTGCGGCCACAGAGGAGGCCGGATATGCTGGGCGTCCTGGCTCCCAGAGTCAGTGGCTCCACCTTAGCAAGGGCAGCCCAGTCTCCTGAGCCCCACGCGTCCAGCCCGCAGGGAGTCGCACACTCACTCCCGCTCTCCGGGAGGCGCCCAGGCAGCGGCTGAAAGGTCCGCTGATTCGATCTGGCACCAAGTGACGGCCAGGAAACAAGGAGCGTCTCCATGTGCTTGAGGGAGCGAGGTGTCCGCCTCCCTAAGCCAGAGTGAGTGAACACCGGAGACCGCGCTTTGTCTTGGAGACGGCCCCACGCGGAGAAAGGCAACGTGGAGATGTTCACTGGAAGACGAGCTGCAGTCCTGACAAAGTGAGCCTGGGCACAGCCCGACCAGAGCCCTTGCCTCCATCCTTCATCCCTTCGCACAATCTCCCTTCCCCTCTGCTCACAGTGGTCTCTGTGCTCACCAGAGGGGAGCAGGCGTGATCTTTACAGACACACAGACCTGGGACGGATGCACAGCTTAACCTCCAAACACAGGCCCTGGACATGATTTTCAAACCTTACAAAACGGAAAGACTAGGTGATACACTGCAGGTTCTTTGGTGAGTTCTGTGCGTCCAAGATTGCAGGGTGCCTAGTACACTGTGATTGTTTTGAGTTGAATCTTTTTTAAATGTGTTTTTATTGATATTTTTAGAGAGAGCGGAAAGAGATAATGAGATAGGAACATCATTGCGAGAGAGGAACAGCATGGATCGGCTGCCTCCTGCATGCCCCCTACTGGGGATGGAACCCGCAACCCGGGCTTGTGCCCTGCCTGGGAATTGAACCAGCGACCTCTTGGCTCCTGGGTCAATGCTCAACCACTGAGCCACACCCACTGGGCTGATGTTTTTGAGAGAGAGAAGAAGGGAGAGGGAGAGAGAGCTAGAAACATTGATGAGAGAAACACTGATCAGCTGCCTCCTGCACACCTCCTACTGGGGATCCAGTCTGAAGCCTGGTCATGTGCCCTGACCGGGAATCGAACCAGCAATCTCCTGGTGCACAGGACAATGCTCACGCCCTGAGCAACACTGGCCAGGATGAGTTGAATATTATGTTTAATCATATTCCCCCTGCCCCCCGCCATATACTCTCATCTCTTTTTGCCTCTGGTGCCCTCATTCTCTCTGCGTCTCCATGGGCTCTCCACGCTGTCCTTCCTGCCGCCTTAGCTCACAAAGCGCTGTGTCCTCTCTGCTGCCTGTCCCTTCTCCAGCGCACGCTCTCCACAAGCTTTCTCCCTGCTCTCTCCCTGCCCTTTCCTTCCTCGTTCTCCTCCTTTCCCTCTTCCCGCCGGCCCAGCTATGGGTCTCCTTCTGCTCACTGTGCTCTCTCTCTCTATATATATATATATATAATCTCCCCCGCTCCTCTCCCTGTCGGCCTTTGTCATGACAGTCTCGGCCTTGTTCCTGGGACATCCTTCTGTCCCTTCACATCTGACTGTTGCGCTCTGCATCCTCTTCTGGCCCATCACGTGGTCGTTGCCACCTCTCCTCACTCTCCGCCTCTCCCTCTCGCCCTCATTTCTCTTCCCGTGGAACGCAGCCCCAGCCCCTTCGAGGGTGCCCCCTATGCCCTCCACACAATGGAATCGGGGCGTGTTGTTTGGGGAATGAGCCGTGATGCTTTGCTTTGCTTTGTTTTGACCTTGACGCCCTCTTGGATGATGGACGAGCTGCCGTGTCATTTGCGTTGAGTCACGTCTCCACGGCTCGGACGCCTGCGCTCCAACCCTGGCTCTCGGGCGGTCGCATATTTCACGCTCTGAGCACTGCACGCCCAGGGGCTCGCCATCTGTCATTGTGACGCAGCAGGTGACACGGACGGAATGTGCCACAAAGGGAAACGGGCCTCCAACAGGTCCCTGCTGCGTTAATAACGAAAGGTCAGGAATCCTGTGGGAGAAAGACGCGGCGTGTGGGCTGGGACACGGCGAGCATCACTGTGGGCTGCCCCATGGAGGCCACACACACAGTGCGGCGTCAAGCCCTTGTCTCCATGCGAACACCGAGGCCCGGAGGGGGGCGGGTCCCGGGTCCCCTGGGTGGGGGTGAGCGCAGGAGCGGGAATGCAAACCCACTGCCCTGCCTTCATCTCTGAGCAGGACCCACGGGCCATCACCACGCCCAGCAGAGACAGCGTGTGGGGCAGGGACACGCGATGGCATCTCCACGCGCCGTTATCCGATGCCGTGGAAGCAGAACCAAGATCTCCACCAGCCCCCCCCGCTGCCGAAGCCCTCCCTCAGCAGGCGGTACCTATTAGACTCGGGCACACGGACTCGGGCAGCCGATGGCTGTGGCCTCTGCAGGAGTCCTGGAACCAGTGCCCACAGATCGCGGGGGAAGACTATACAGTGTTATATGTCCACTGTACATCAAGTTTTTATCTTAAAATGTTTTAATGAATAGAGAGTATCTGTCCCAAACATTCTCCATTATTTGGTCTGATTCTGTGCAAATACGTATTTGTGGGAGGTAAGTGTTTGCAGAACTGAGGGAGAGGAGAGCATCGCTGATGAGCAGAAAGAGTCCGGCCTTCCATGCGGGGACCATTTCTTCGCTATTCAGCTGACGCTGAGAATTTCAGGCTTAATTATAGAAGAAATGTAACAGAGACGCCTCATTACCCGACGGCCAGCTGGGAGGGAGTCAGTGGAGGAGTTCAGAGCCCGCGCGTGCTTTCTGGAAAACTTCCCTACTTTGCATGGCAGGGACCACTCACACTCCCAGTGAGGATTTCCAGGGCACAGGGACCCGGGCCAGGAGAGCCTGCCCTGAGGTCTGGTAGCGCCCTCTCTAGGTGACACGGAAGAGGATAAAAGGAGACCAAGGGTGAATCCACTCCCACACGCAGGCACGTCTGAGGTGGTGATCCCTGTAGATTCGAGATTCACGTGGAGGGGCGCCGGGCCGGGGAAAAGGTCTTTGTAAGCAGATGGGCCAGGACACCTGGAGACAGATGTGTGGTTATTCCTAGCAGACACAGGGTTGCTCTGGAGGCCGTGTGGCTGTGCTCCACCATGAGGCTGAGTCTCAAAGACCGGCTGACTGAACAGAGTGGAGGAAGCGCACGCTGTGGGCGCCCACTGCAAGCCAGAGGCTATGGGAGGTCCCCGGTACCCGCTCCTCCGGTGTTCGTTCGCTGATGGAGCCTCTCCCACGTGCTGGCTGGTGCCCACCAACTTGCTTCGCCCTTCACAGGCTACGCGGACATTGCTTCAAACTCCCAACGGCCTCGCAGAGAACCCGGGGTTGTCACTTCTGCTGAACACAGGCGTGAATTCAAGAGCTGAAGGTCACAGTGCAGGAAAGTGTCGGCGTCAGGACTTGAACTTGCACTTACCTGGCCTGAGAGGCTCTGCTCATTTTGTACCACGCCGCCTGCACCGCCTGGGAAGAAGAGGCCCTTCGCTATGTGTCTCCAGCCGCTTCTCCACGTTTCCCACACAGTCCTCTCCACGTTTCCCACACAGTCCTCTCCACGTTTCCCACACAGTCCTCTCCACGTTTCCCACACAGTCCCGCGGTGACAATGCAAGCAAAGGGCTCCGCCGCGCCTCGCAGCCACCGTTTTCCGCCGGCGCTGCAAACAGCCGGTTTGGTTTGGCTGCCTAAGTGTGTCGCCGTGGAGAGGCCGCGGATGCCGGGAAGCAGTCGGAGTAGGTTTTTCTTTGTCTGGAATCATTTCACCAGCCTTCCCCGTCGCTTGCTGTTAATTAGTCGCTGGGAAACGGAGAGAGATGTCAACACGACGTTTGTCACGGGTTCTTCTGAGGCGCAGGCTTGACAGATCCTGGCAGGATCCTTGAGATGTCGCTGACGTGGCTGCCTGTCGGCTCCTTAGCTATTCTGTGTTCTCGAGTGTGAAATAAAATAGAACCTCCAGCGAGCGAAGCCACGGGAGAGCCACTCACAACAGAGACCAATACTCTGCACCTGGGTAGCGTCCCAATGCGCTGACTGACAGCTGGTCATGCTGGCTGGCCTTTCTCCTGAGCGGTCCGGGAGAGAACCACCAGGGGAGAGGGGCGTGGCTCCAGGTCAGGTCGAAGGGAGTCAGGGATACACGTGGCCATTAGTGTTTATCATCCCCCAGAAGACAGCCACAGGAGACTCCTTACATCTGTTCATCCTCTATGGGGTGGCATAACCACACACACACACACACAAACTAAAACCACAAACATGACATCGTCGGCTCTGCTGTGTCCAATGGCTCCTCCGTCCTGCCAAGCTGGACCTCCTCGTCCATCTTCCCATTTCCGTGTCCTGCTCTGTTCGAGCCGCTCGGTGCTAGGTGAGGTGGGTATGGAAATAGCAATGTGTGCCAATCCAGACCTGAATGTAAGGGCTGACTGTGCCCTTAGTGACCAAGGGAAGTCACTTCCCCTGTCTATCCTCCTCATCTCATGTTCCTTGACTTTTTTATTAGGAAATAAAAAGTGGAGGCTTAAACAGTTATTCTTCTGCTCAACACAACGTTTGGTTTCTTACCTCATTCAAAAGAAAAATCAAAGTCCTGGAAGCCCCTAAATTCTTGTGTAATCTGTCACTCTGATCTGACCTCCTCCTACCACTGCCCTCCAGGCTGCTCCTAGGACTCGCCCACCAGCACGGTTCTCCTCAGGCCCGCTCCTCAGGCTCCTTCTGCCCAGACCCCACTCCTCCAACATGGATGTGGTTCTCGCCACCACTCAGTGAGGAGTCCTCTGAAACATCACCGTCAAGAGGGCCTCCTCACCCATCCTATCCAGGGGACTCAATTCATCAAAATATGTTTTTATTGATTTTTAGAGAGAGGAAGGGAGAAGGGAGGGATCCTACTGAGGATCGAACCTACAACCCGGGCCTGTGCCTTGACGGAGAATCAAACCAGAAATGGACCTTTCAGTGCATAGGACGACACTCAACCAACTGAGCCACACCCGCCAGGGCCCACCCGGTATATTCTAATTAAGAGTGTGTGTTCTTGGTCCTCTGATGACGTCCTGATGTCTGTACTATGTTCTCCAGCAGGTTTATGGTAGGAAATAAAATTAAATAATAAAGGGATGAGTCTAATGCATGGTTAAACATTGAATATCTAATACTGGTGCATTGTTTTTTGGTGTTTTGTGGTGTTGTTTTTTGTCCCTCTTCATAGCAGTTGAATTTATTTCCTGGCAAAAGAATAAAACTGGCTGGAGATATACGACACATCCTAGCACCAAAAGGAAAACAAATATAGCCATACACTTGTCTCCTCCCGCAGCAAGCATGTATGAGGCCGCGGGTGTACACCATGCCTCTATGGTGCTCTGAAGACAAAGGCATCAGTGAAAGTGAGATTTACAGCCTCAAAATCTCAAACTCTAGCGAGAATTTTTTGCCCATGTGTTTGTTTAGGGGGGGAAGTAAGGGATTTTACAAACGTGGAATCAAATTCCTGGTGTGTATGTGCCATGCCCAAGATTCCATGGGGGGTGACGGATGGCACTGGGTGGATTTGGCACTTCCCACTAGGACTTTCTGAGAGGAGGGAGGCGTTCGAGGAGAACACTGCGCTATGGAGTTCCTAAGGTGTGGCTAGTGCAACTGCGGAGTGGAATTTTCAATTGTTTTTGGTGGTGATGAACTTAAGTTGTATTGGGAATAGTCCCACATATGCAGTGGCTGGCACAGAACAGATGCAGAGCCTGGGTCCCCTGCAGCCTGATGCATGGAATGGTGATCACCTCCCCTTGATGGGAAAGGAAGGAAGGAGGAGATCAGGTGAAGCAAGATGACCGCATCTTTGGGCCACGGAAGCTGCTCCCAGAGATCCCCAGGGTCACACCTGTCACTGTCTGTCCCTCCCTTCAAGTCTCACATGGAGCGTGAGCCGGGCGCATTCTGGAGATTGTGCCGGGGAAGCAGCTTCGATCCGAAATTAATCCGAGGGGCTCTGCCTCAGAGAAGCCATCGCCTTTTATGTCCTCCTGTCGTCTTCCCGCTCCCAGAGCTCGGCTGAAACGCCGGCCCACGTGCTCACTGACTCGCATTTGTGGGCTTCTGCTGGGGCTTTGGATCCACGGGGCTGAGCTTTCCATTCAGAACCGCAAGGTCTAAAGTCACATCCTTTATTTGCTGTCTGAACAAATCAGTAAGCCTCAGTATTTTTACCTAGAAAATGGGGACAACCCTACCTATGAACCAGGAGGTCACAGTTCGATTCCCGGTCAGGGCACAGGCCCCGGTTGCAGGCTCGATCCCCAGTGCGGGGTGTGCAAGAGGCAGCCGATCAATGATTCTCTCTCATCATTGATGTTTCCATCTCTCTCTCTCCCTCTCCCTTCTTCTCTGAAATCAATAAAAATATATTTTAACACACACACACACACACACACACACACACACACACACACACACAAGTGTTCCTTAATAAAGTACATGGAAAAGGAAGAGTTACTGCTCACCCTTGTGATGGAATAAGGAACACAGTCCTGAGCTGGAAGTCACTTCGCAGGAGTTCAAGTCTGTGTCCTAATGAAAGGGCTGGGCTACCCGACTCCAGCACCGCCAGTGTTTAAGGCGGAAATGAAGATGCTGACGGAAGTGAGGAGCATCGATGTCGCAGCCTTCTCACCTTCACGGTGACAAAGTCCCCTTGGGCGCTGCACCTCACCCCCCGGGCAGCAATGGTGCGTGTCACACAGGACCCGGGACCGAGCAGTGACACAGCAGCCTCCAGGGGACCTGTGTGTCCCCCGCCTCGCCCATGCGAGTCAGCACTCCGCCCCCACCCAGTGCCTGTTGCCAGCACTTGTGCAAACGGCCGCACTTTCCTGCAATAATATGTCATCATTAACCATATGCCTTCTCCCCACGGCTTCTCCCCCAGCGACTCGCTATCGTTAATGTTTAGCGCTCTTTCCTGCAGACAGCTGGCGCCCATCCAGACGCGATGAGGCTGAGGTTCGTGAGTTCGATAATCGTCAGGGGAGGACTATACACGTCATCAATGCAAGGTTCTCTCTCTCCATCCGGTGGCCTGAGCGTGGTCATCTCCATTCGTGTTGGGACCATCGCACTGGGTCATGAGGGGACTTTAGCTCAATACCACTCAACTGGGCGTCTTATTTGATGAGCGCCAGCAAAACATTAATAATAATTAATGCATTTCATTAATCTTCACTGGATAGATTATAGCTGCAAAGACATGCACCATTCAATGTAAGTCAGTAAGTATTTATCGGATTCCTGCAGTGTGACGAGCCCTGTGTTAGATTCAGAAAAAAACAGAACATCCATAAACGTAGGGGACCTGCTTTCAAAAGGCCCCAGTCACGTGGCAGAGGGCTATGCCAATGGTACCCGTGTTCGCAGTTCAGGAAAGTTCCCAGGGTCTTGTAGACTGATTGTTGTCTTTTCTTTTTAATATGTTTTTATCAATTTTTATAGAGAGAGGAAGGGAGAGGGAGAGAGAGATAGAAACATCAATGAAGAGGAACATCATTGATCGGCTGCCTCCTGCACACCTCACACACCCAGGCGCCCTGACTGGGAATTGAACCAATGACCTCTTGATTCTTAGGTTGACACTCAACCACTGAGCCACACAAGCCGGACATGCAGCCTATTCTTAATAGCAAGACCCACAGCGACTATTTTCAGCCTAGCCTGATGCCTTAAGTTGTTAAGTACAGTGGCTTCTAGCCCCTCATGGTTATGGAACACTTCATACAAGGCGTACTAGTATGCATCTGAAGAACGGAATATTTGGTGATATTTCATTGTAATTCATTTAATTTAAATTCTCAAACATCTGATCCTCATCCAGCCAGCGATTGGAAACCATTTAATTATGTTGGCGACAACTTGGGTTCATGGATCAACTTCTGCAACTGCCGTTTCAATGAAATTTAAGTACAGATCACATTTCCCCTACGAAAATGCAGCATCTGGATTGAGGTGCTAACGTGTAAAATACACACGAAGGTCTCAGATGAACACAAAAGAGAAGAAGGTAAGCTGTCTCGCTAACACGTTTTCCTGCGAACCGTTTGTTGAGATGGTAACATGTCAGGTATACTGGGTAACGTGAATGCATTATTAAAATTAACTTCCCCTTTCGTTTTACTTTAAAAAACATAACTCTGCGGAACATGTAAGCCATGCTGCATGGCTGCACGATGTCGGTGCTGGATGGTGCTGCTTGCGACACTAGCTGTGCCCTCCTGCGTCCCGGTGGGTTTCACCCGGCAGACCCGCTGTGCCGGGCTGCGTCAGCGGAGGCCGCCCCACACCTCTCATCTCACAGTCCCTGGCCCGGGGCCACAGACTAAAAGATGTGCAGAGAAGGAGCCTTAACCTGGGTGCAGGTCCAAGAAAAGAAAACACACAAAAACCCGGAGTGCAGGCCAGCAGATTACGCCTCAGAGTATGTTGCCTCTGATTAAGATGTCGCCTTAGTGCCCCGCCGGCGTGGCTCAGTGGCTGAGCGTCGGCCTATGAACCAGGAGGTCACGGTTTGATTCCCGGGCAGGGCACATGCCTAGGTTTCAGGCCCCATCCCCAGTTGGGGGGCGAGCAGGAGGCAGGCGATCAATGATTCTCTCACATCATTGATGTTTCTATCTCTCTCTCCCTCTCCCTTCTTCTCTGAAATCAATAAAGATGTATATATATTTTTAAAAAGATGTCACTTTAGCAATAACACAAACCAAATTCCTCAACCTCACATATTAAGATACTGACACTCAGATGTATCAAATGCCCTGTTTAAAACGATAGTCAAAGTTAGCAACAATAGAAAAGGAGAGATTGGTGTCATACTCCACATTTTACAAAACAGCCTCAAATTCCATGTCAAAATAAACGGCCAGTATTTAGGGAGGGTGTAGGGGTAAGCAAGCAGTTGCCTTGGGAAAATCCCTACGCGTGGGCAAGGTCACCTGCTCAGAGTGGAAGCTACCGGTGGACTCCCCTGCTCACAAGAACCCAGCACCTGTTAGAAAGGCCATGAGCATGGAGCCGGCCCTGTCCTAGAAGGCAGGGCAACACCGCCACCTGGTGGTCCCTCCGTCAAGTGGTGCACAGTGTGTCAGACTGGAATACACCCGAGTGCACACAGCTTTGCACACTTGTCCTCACCCGTTACTGATACTGGGACCTCACCATCTAGGAACACGCTCTCTAGACAAACCCATGAAAGAGCAGAGACGGACACAAAAGCTTTAGCATTACCACATCATGGCTGCATTCCAGGGAACAGCTCATTGAGATTTCACGTGTTTGGAAATTACCTCGGGTTAACCCAGGCAGGCTTCCAGGAGGAAGAGATCCCAGATGTGTGATGTTAGAAATGAGGACACGGGAGGAGACGTTGATAAACTAGGGGTAGCCTTTGCCTCAGGCTAAAACCCCTGTTCTTTGGACCAGGCGTTCATCCTCTTAGGTTCTACTACAAATTATAACTGGCTTTGGTAAAGGAATAACCAGCATAAATTTTAAAATATGTGGCACGCAGGTATTCGGCCCTTCCCGTAGGAAGCCACATGGGGATGAGGGATGTGCCATTTTTAGCTCCTATACTGGGAGACTTGCTGGGAAGCCCAGAGGGGCTGTGGCCAGTCAGGTACGATGCGTAGAACGCAGCTGTTTAAGGGGAATGTCTAACTCCTTGTCAGATGTGGAAATAAGAGCATCAATCATGGACCGGCCACGTGCTCCAAGTTTAGATTAGTCGGCTTTCCACATTACCATCTTTATGACCACAGAGCTATGAGCAGGGGGGCCTAGAATTACGGGCTGGCAGACCCTTAAAAGCATTTAGCTGTAAAGCTCGTCTTGGAAAGCGCTGGAAAACCCGTAGTTCCTTTTCCTAGAGCCAGAGGTGGGGACAGAGTGCAGGGACCGCTTTCCTGCAGAAATAAGTTCACAAATAAATGCCCGAGTCCCCTTCTCAGGAAGGTCCGCGTTCCCCCTGCATCGGCGTCTATCAGATGGAGGCGCTGGAATTGCGGCTCCGCTACAGACATCTCACTGAGAGGAAGTCAGACGAGCATCCTGACTGGCTCCTTGAGTTCTGGGAACACAGGAGGTCAGTGCCACGGGCGATGCTTTGTTTGCCTGGAAAACGAGCCCCTCGGAAAGCAGGGGGTCGCACTCACACCTACAGCAACGTGCTCTGTCGTCTTTCTTTAGAGAGAGAGACAGGAAGGGAGAGGGAGGGAGAGAAACACTGATGTGAGAGCAAAACACGGATTGGCCGCCTCCTGCACGCCCCCTCCTGGGGACAAGCCCCCAAGCTGGTGTGCCTGGACGGGAGGCAAATAGCAACCTTTTGGTGCACGGACGGCACCCCAACCGACGGAGCCACAGCGGCCAGGGCGATGCGATCTGTCTTTAGGGAAGCTTTCTGCGCTGACCTCTCCTGTGCTCACCCTCCACGGGTCCTTCGCCTACAGTACAGACAAGAGAGGACAAGGAAGGGGGGGTGCTAAGGCCCTGGTGCTGACCCTACACCCCCTCTCCTGCACAGGCTCACTGCACAGGCTCACTGCACAGGCTCACTGCACAGACTCACTGCACATCTCACTGCACATCTCACTGCACACTCACTGCACATCTCACTGCACACTCACTGCACGGTCTCACTGCACATCTCACTGTACGGTCTCACTGCACGGTCTCACTGCACATCCTCACTGCAGTCTCAGTGCATATCTCACTGCATATCTCACTGCACATCCCACTGCACGGTCTCACTGCACAGTCTCACTGCACATCTCACTGCACGTGTCACTGCACATCCTCACTGCACATCCCACTGCATATCCCACTGCACGGTCTCACTGCACGGTCTCACTGCACATCTCACTGCACGGTCTCACTGCACGGACTCACTGCACGGTCTCACTGCAGTCTCAGTGCATATCTCACTGCACATCTCACTGCACGGTCCTCACTGCAGAGTCTCACTGCACATCTCACTGTACATCTCACTGCACCGTCTCACTGCACAGTGTCACTGCACATCTCACTGCACATCTCACTGAACTCCTGCATCTGGAGCAAAGACTGATCACCTCGATCTTTCAGGCCAGAACACGGAGGAGCGGAGCACATGAGATCAGTGGCCCAAGACCCAGCAGTTACCAAGCACAGACCCGCCACTCCCGTCCCCCTGGAGCATGCCTCTGCTTTCTACGATGTGAAGTCGTTTCGAATGACAGGACCTGACTACTGAGCCTCCACACCGCGCACCTGCTTGTCTATGGCGACTCTGCACAGTCAGGCATCAGTCGCACATCCCGACCAGGGCCACCGGGAAGCGGACGTGCTCGCGTCTCCGATGGCAGAGCCGAGGGGCAGCAGGGGCTGGACAGCCACCCAGCTGGCACCGCACGGGGTCCCCCACGGAGTGCAAACCCTGCGGCCTCTGGTCAATGACGCTCCACTGGTCACCGTCCTCTGCGACCGACCTTGCTGCTCGTCCTTGTTAACCTCCGTCCTTTCCTTCAACTCCGACAAGTCAATCCGAAAAGAAACACAATTAGGAGTCTCCTCGCTCTGATGCTACTGCTAAAAGCCGAGGGACTGAACCGGAGAAAGGCCTGGGTGGGAGCTCTGCACAGCCTCCCCTCGGCTTCCTGTTTCCATCGCAGAGAGCCTTCTGGAACCCTGAAGCTCAGGAACACCTGGCCTTCGTTCCACCGAAAGTGGCTGGTTCCCAGCTGCCACCCCGCCCTCCGCCCTGAGTGCCTGGGTTCCTCCCGCAGGAGAGCCGCTCTTTATGGTGATGAAGGCGAGCGCTGGGCTCCTGGACGGTAAGGCGCGCGCACCGGGTGCGAATCTGGCCGAGGAGGAGGGTCTGTGGGGGGCCAGCGAGGGGCCAGCGAGGGTCTCCTTGCCAGGAAACACCCGAGATGCCGCAGGACGCCGCTCTCTGGCTGTGCCTGCGTGACCACGACACAGGCCTGCTCCTCTAAGGCGGCCGCGTTGTCCATCTCGGTCACGTCTCACGGCATCATGTCCGCCCCGGGTCACACGCGCAGCGGCTGCTTCAGGGACGGCCCGCCATCCCAGGAAACCAAAACCGAAAGGAAAGGTGACGGGAATGTGAATGTGTTTTTCTTTTGAAGGAAATGAGACGGCGCATCGCAGCCAGAGGGGAGAGCACAGCACAGGTCGAGGGGAGCTGACCAGGACGGACGCAGGGCACTCGGCTGGCGTGTGGAGGTCAGCGATTCGCAGGGCCTGGCAGTTTCAGGAAAGACGCACGTCCACCTGCCCACCTCCCTGTGATGGGGCGGGAGAGCCAGGAAACCCTGACACACCTCAGTTCAGAACCTCAAAGAGAATGACTCCACGCTGCATGGCCGGTGTGGCTCAGGGGTTAGCGTCAGCATAGGAACCAGGAGGAGCCAGGAGGTCAGGGTTCGATTCCAGATGGGGGCACATGCACTCATCCCCAGTAGGGGGAGTGCAGGAGGCAGACTGATGATTCGCTCTTATCAACGTATCTCTCTCTCTCTCTCTCTCTCTCTCTCTGAAATAAAAAAAAAAAAACGTATTTTTTTTTAAAAAAAGTGAACGCATAGCCCTAGCTGGTGTGGCTCAGTGGACAGCGTATCGGCCTGAGGACCAAAGGGCCCCCGGTCCCATTCCGGTTCAGGGCAGGAACCTCCACTGCAGGCTGCTCCCCAGTCCGGGCCCTGGTCGGGGCGCGTGCAGGAGGAACCAGTAGAGGCGTTTCTCTCACATCGATGTTTCTCTCTCTCTTTCTCCTCTCTCTCCACTGTCTCTGAAAATCAATAGGAAAAATATCCTTGGGTGAGGATTTAAAAAAAAAAGTGGGGGGAATGAAATAAAAATAATAATAAAAAATAAAAATGTCCTAAGCTCTTAGCATAGCCAGCTTTTCAAGTCACGTGGGGTGTGGGAACTGGCGTCCTGCTCGCTGCTACGTTGGGTTTTCGCAGCAACACTCAGAGGGTTCCCCACTGGCCCACTGCTGGTGCCGTGGAGGGAGTGCCGAGTTCATAAAGCAGGGCCTCGGGCATCTATGATAACGGTCGGCTTCTGAACGATCCTATTATTGATATCATGTGTTTATGAAACAACGCTCTGGTGATTCTCGCGTCCTGCAGTGAATTTCGAAATTCCTTGTGGAGAAAAATAATAAAGCATTTCTCCCTAAGAACATCCGTGTGTTCAAGAAAGGCCTGCGCATCCGCTAGGAGAGCGCCATTGGTCCCCGAGAGAGATCATGGACCGGCTGCCTCCTGCACACCCCACACCGGGGATCAAGCCCGCAACCCGGGCATGTGTCCTGACCGGGAATCGAACCGTGACCTCCTGGTTCAGAGGTCGACACTCCACCCCTGAGCCCCGCAGGCCAGGCCCCAAAGGCTTTCCTAAGGGCACGAGAGATGGAAAATAGTTCCTTTTGTACAGTTCCGTTATTAACAGGGAGTTTAGATTCTGCTAAAAGCAATTCTGGGACTAATTAAAAACCTTAATAAATAACCATAATATATTAAAAGTCAAATTATAATTGTGCGATGTTATTGAATTAGGGCACACACACTACACAGGGAAGCCTTTCATAAATTATGCATGAGCCATTCTAAATTGCTTCCTCAGTTTGGACAAGGGCAGAGATTAAAGAGAACAGTGTAATGGAGTTTGTAGTTTGAGGGCAAAATGGGAAGAGGCGCAACATAGCTGATATTAGTTCTGCTTTATTTCCGTATTAATGTCTTACTTCATAATTGTGTTTGAAGACAGATCTTATTTATTTACTTGCTTACTTTCCATTAGTTTTCTCATCACCATGGAATGCTTTGCAAAGAAAATCAACTTCCATAGAAATTAAAATGAGTCTTTGGGAAATACATGGGTTTTCCCTACACATTCTATCCATTTCTTATGACTCTTTACAGGCATTTTTTCATTCAGACCCTTATTTTAAAAATGTCTACGTTAAGCTTTCACATGCCGGGCACAATGCCAGCTGACAGGGAACCCACTGGACACGGGGCATCATTTCACATATTATTTTTTAAACCCGGGGGTGGCTGGGGGAACGGAGGTGGCGGCAGGCGCTGCTTGTGGGAGCTGCTCAAACCCATCAGCTCAGAATGGAAACCAGAGACGCGGATGAAACACTTTCCTCACAGCCATACACACAGCCTGTGTGTCAGCAGCGTGACTGGGGGTGAGCGAGGAGGGTGCATCAGCCCCATTTCTCAGCTCATCGGCACCCACCTCCGTGTCCACGCTCGGCTGGACACAGTCGCGCTCCTGCCATTCAGAGCCGGGTGGGCCCCTGTTCTAGCCGACGGGCGTTAGCGCCTCTGTCAGCTCCCTCCCTCCCTGTGCTGCCAGGGGTGGGGTGGGGGGTGGGGTCCCAGGCACGTCCCTCTGGAGCTGTGCCTCTGTCCTTGGCCACACAGAGGCCGTCGGGGCTGCTGGCGGGCAGAGGCTGTCTGGTGAAGGGAAAACCCTGCCGGGCACAGACCGGCTGCAGTGAAGGCTTCATGGTGTGTGCGATTCTAGAGAAACCGCCTTCTTCCCCTCATCCCTGCACTCACTGCACCTACGCACCCTGATCCCTTTCGGAGGGAAGGCAACGCCGATGGAGAGTCCCAAAGGGCCTTCTCAGGACAGATTCTGTTCAGGGAGAAGGGGACAGGAAAGCCCGCAGGACCGGGCAGGTGTTGCTCTGGGCAGGTGTTGCTCTGGGCAGGTGTTGCTCTGGGCAGGGGTTGCTCTAGGCAGGTGTTGCTCTGGGCAGGGGTTGCTCTGCTCTGGGCAGGGGTTGCTCTGCTCTGGGCAGGTGTTGCTCTGGACAGGTTGTTGCTGTGCTCTGGGCAGGTGTTGCTCTGGGCAGGTGTTGCTCTGGACAGGTTGTTGCTGTGCTCTGGGCAGGTGTTGCTCTGGGCAGGTGTTGCTCTGGGCAGGTTGTTGCTGTGCTCTGGGCAGGTGTTGCTCTGGGCAGGTTGTTGCTCTGCTCTGGGCAGGTGTTGCTCTGGGCAGGTGTTGCTCTGCTCTGGGCAGGTGTTGCTCTGGGCAGGTGTTGCTCTGCTCTGGGCAGGTGTTGCTCTGGGCAGGTGTTGCTCTGCTCTGGGCAGGTGTTGTTCTGCTCTGGGCAGGTCTTGCTCTGCTCTGGGCAGGTGTTGCTCTGGGCAGGTGTTGCTC
Source organism: Myotis daubentonii (assembly GCF_963259705.1). NCBI lineage: Eukaryota > Metazoa > Chordata > Mammalia > Chiroptera > Vespertilionidae > Myotis > Myotis daubentonii. The sequence goes on from NC_081856.1 coordinate 52,468,410, forward strand.
TCCTCTGGGCAGGTGTTGCTCTGGGCAGGTTGTTGCTCTGCTCTGGGCAGGTGTTGCTCTGGGCAGGTTGTTGCTCTGGGCAGGGGTTGCTCTGGGCAGGGGTTGCTCTGCTCTGGGCAGGTGTTGCTCTGCTCTGGGCAGGTGTTGCTCTGGGCAGGTTGTTGCTCTGCTCTGGGCAGGTGTTGCTCTGGGCAGGTGTTGCTCTGGGCAGGGGTTGCTCTGGGCAGGTGTTGCTCTGTTCTGGGCAGGTGTTGCTCTTGGCAGGTGTTGCTCTGCTCTGGGCAGGGGTTGTTCTGGGCAGGTGTTGCTCTGGGCAGGTTGTTGCTCTGCTCTGGGCAGGTGTTGCTCTGGGCAGGTTGTTGCTCTGCTCTGGGCAGGTGTTGCTCTGGGCAGGTGTTGCTCTGGGCAGGGGTTGTTCTGGGCAGGTGTTGTTCTGGGCAGGTGTTGCTCTGGGCAGGTTGTTGCTCTGCTCTGGGCAGGGTTTGCTCTGGGCAGGTGTTGCTCTGGGCAGGGGTTGTTCTGGGCAGGTGTTGTTCTGGGCAGGTGTTGCTCTGCTCTGGGCAGGTGTTGTTCTGGGCAGGTTGTTGTTCTGGGCAGGTGTTGATCTGTGTACCTACCAGCGCACCAACATCTCAGCGGTTCAACGCACGGGGCTTATGGTTTCAATCCCTTGGGTCAGTGGTGCCTTCCCCCCCCCCCCCCCCCAACCATTAGCACAACTGTTACGTGGTCTGACTCCCAAATTACCTTGGGCAGGTGTCTTCTGTTTCTAGAATCTTCCAAATGTCCCATCTCCATTGTGTTGCCCAAGGAGCTGTGTGAGGGACATCTCCCCTCAGAGGACTGACTGCATGGCTGACGGATTGGTGCTCCGGGAAGGACTGGGGGCTGCCGTGCTGGCTCACATAGTCAGGCGTCTGCTGCTGCTACAGCGGCTCATTTCAGGTGGTGCTTTTCGTCCGCTATGGTCCCAGCAGACCCACCTCTCCAGCCCTCGGCCCTGTTCCCCTCGGCACCCCACACGCCCCTCGAACCCACTCCCTGCGCTCATGTTCCCACCATGCTCCCTTCCTCCTGCACCTCCTCAGGCCATTCTCCTCACCGGAAACCCCTCCCCAGTGACCTGATCCAATCCCCCCTTATCCTTTGGCTTCTGTCTGAAGAGCCATCTGGTCTCCAAGCTTCTTTAAAACGCCGCCGCCCCCGCCCCTGCCAGGGAAGGTATCATCTGTCTTGGGTCCAAAAGCCCAGGCCAATGTAGCCGGGTCTTCTCATGGCTCACTGAGTCCAGGCTTAACTACCAAGGTGTGTGCAGACCTGCTTTCCTCCAGTTTCTGAACTTCAGTTTCCACAACTGCAAAGCAGGGGCAGCCACATCAGTATCGCAGGGGAGTGGGGGGCAGTGGTACCGAGGGAAATATTTATGTCCACGCCCTCACACAAGGAAGACACCCAGGCACGGACAGTTCCATCCCATCCCCGGCCGGCGTGACTCAGTGGTCGAGAGGGCACCTGTTCAATTCCTGGCCAGGGCACAGGCCCAGGTTGCAGGCTCGATCCCCAGTAGGGAGCGTGCAGGAGGCAGCTGATCTTGGTTCTCTCTCATGGATGTTTCTCTCTCTCTTTCCCCTCCCTTCTCTCTCTACAATAAGTAAAAACATGTCTGCTTTTAATTTAAAAATAACACATATAAAGACAGCAATTCCATCCGATGTTTCTAGAGGCATTGCACATGTTACCTCTCAATAATGCTGTGCTGAGGAACTGAACTGAATGTCTCGCTGAGATACATATTAACAAGCCTCAGGCAGGCGGCCCTTTGTCTCCTGCGCCCGAGACGCTGTCTCAGGGGCTCAAAGGGAGGGAGAGGCTCTGGACCTCCTGCCATTCTGGTCCAACGTCCTTCGTGATGGTGAACAAGACACAAATGAAACATCACAGGCAGCACGCTGGACTCGCAGGGACACGGCGTAAACGGAAAATTACCAGTTCATTTCCCATGTGTTTCCTCCCCACTCCCAGGCCGTTTACTTATTTTTAAAGGTTATCACCTGTTTCTCTCGGGCTAAAAATAAATTAATGGAAAACTGTGTCCAGAAGGCTCTCCTTTGCAGACTGAGGTGGCAGCCAATCCTGCTGGAGTTCGGGGTGTGGAGCTGCATGCCAAGCAGAGTGGGCGGGCGTGGGAGGGGGGAGGAGGAGGCGCCACTTCCGTCTCAAAGTCACATTCCGATCGCTGCGCTGACAGCCGCTCTGATTCCCCTGGGACAGTACCGCCAGGACTGAGTTCATTGTCTTTGTGGGGTTTCTTCCTTATCATTCTTTTGATATACCCAGGTGTTTGGAAAGAAAGCAAACAACTGAGCACTTGGACATGCATGCACGTGTGCACGTATGTACGCATGTTTGTGTTTTATAGAGTTCTCAGCTCTGTTCACGCAGGAGGGTCATATGACAAAGGCAATGTCCTGGCCTCATGAGACCACACGTGCTTGCTGGCTGTTGGTCTATTGTAATCCTCTCTCCAGCTCCTATCCGCCCCCTCTGGGACACACACACACACACACACACACACACGCACGCACCTACACCAGCAGAGCATCTCCACTCCTGTGCACGGAACATTCAGAATATTCTAGAATGTTCTCTGTAGGCCCTCAGAGATTTCGAAGGGGGGAGCGACCAGAAGGAGGAAGGAAGGGATGTGGGACGGCATGGCCTCAGGTTCCTGCCACTTCCCGGTGACCTGGGCCATCTAAGCCACACGGTGGAGTGGGGAGCTGTCGTAACGACGCAAAGAGGTTTCCAGACACTCTAGGATCTGCCAAACTGTGCCAGGACCCAAGGGATGAGCGAGTCATCAAGAGGGGAGAGCGCCCTCCGTCCGTTGGGAGGGACCACGGGGCAGAACCTGCAGACAGAAACCTGGGGGAGGTACAAGGGCCGGGCCGTGGCGGGGTGACACCTGAGGGCGGGGCAGGAGGGCCCATGTCCTTGCAACACGTGGAAACACCAATGAGGCTGGCCCCGGCCAGAAACTCTGAACATCAACGCTGCCACACTCTTCCCTGAACCAACAACCAAACACAAGACATTTTGGTTCAAGTGTTAAATGACCATTGCAATTACTGTTGAGGTCTAAGCACACACACACACACCAAGTACACACACACACACACACACACACACCAAGTACACACACACACACCAAGTACACACACACACACACCAAGTACACACACCAAGTACACACACACACCAAGTACACACACACACACCAAGTACACCCCCATGTGCACACATGTGTATTTTCCTCCAATTAGCACGTTTTTATTACTTATATGAACACTGCATCCCATAGGAAGGTCACTTCTTAGGATTCTCAGTTACAGGATCAGACCTGACACAGACTCAGGGACACACGTGCATTTCAAGAGCAGGTCTGTGAAGGTTTGAGATCATCCGGGCTCGCTTTAAAGAGTGTGTTGGCATCCGTTGGGGCACCAAATATTTCCACGTTAAAACAGCGGTTCAAGGTGAGTAAGGAAGCACAGAGATCGCAAAGACCATAAAAAGTACGTGAGTTCATGCTCATTTCTGTCTTTCTAAAACCATCCCATCATTCTCCATTGAACGTGTGCAATCGATCACAAAATCATCCTGTTTGCCATAATTCTCTCATGAGCTTGGCTGCCAACCCTTGTACTAGTCAGGACAAGTTAGTGTGTGCTCCAGTAACAAATATCCCCCAATGCAGTGACTTAAGAAAGCAGGGTTCCCGTGTTTACATCCATGGCCAACAGGAGCTTCCTCGTCACCCAAAAAATCAAAAATGTGAGAAGCAAAAAAGTTGAAGGGAAGGAGAAAAATTCTCCATTGACCCACAAAGGTCTGTTGTTGGGGTGACTCATATAAGTTCTGTCCATCTTACTGGCCACACGGAGTCACGCCACTGTGCCTACAGAAATGGGAAGAGCACTCCCACGCCATTGTGAGCAGCCCTAACTTCTGTAACAACCCCTCGCCGTCCACATGCAGGACTTCCCTCTGCAAACCAAGAGTAAGGAGGGGGACTAACACATCACTCAAGTTTTAATTTCCTTTAGTTGAAGATTTTCAGCAACCTACCATCGCAGAAAAAAAATTAGAGAAGTAACTTCATGTGAGTTTTTACGTTAATATCGCATCCCCATGTAGCAAACCCTTTCTGAATTATGGTTTCCATAGCCCAGTGAATACTCCAGGAATTACTACTTTCATACTTGGAAAGTAGAGGATGTTCTACCTGCTCCCCATGTTCCCAGATTTCTTCTCTTCGATGCCAGTATTATATGGCTCCTAACATACTGGTAGTCAGAGCAGCACATACAAGGCCCAGACGGCTTAGTAAGCCAGAAGTAATGTCTGTTCTTGCCTTAATTAAGTTCTCTCCTTTTTGCTCTATTAAAGCATCGTCCGTCCATAGCTTCTTACTTCTTAAGTCTGAGAATCTGCTGACATTGTGTTTCTGAGGCAAGAAAACGCTACTGATGGCACAGAGATGGGCTCGTGAGGGGAGACAATGGACTGGATTAAGCTTCTTGGGGCAAAGCTTCCCTTCCCTTTTGAATGACTAGGTCCGGGGCCCGCAGAGCACAGGCAACAGCGGATGCACAATAAATCGATCAGGAGCTCACGGAGCCCCTGAAGCCCTCGGCGGGCAGAAGCGCTCGCATTTGTTTTCTGAAACGCGGAGCCAGCACCCCTGAACGGCACTTAGGAGTGAGGACGGGGCTGCTGGGGGAGAGGAGGGTTAAACAAGGCGAGTGATGCCAACGTCTGGTACACGACTGAGGGGGAGTCAGGAGTGCTGGGTCCATAGCCCTGCGGGAGCCTCTCCAACGATAAATGTTTCCCTCTGAGGCCGTGTGGATGGACCTCTCACACTGCAGACGCCTGGCACTCCATCAAGAAGGGATTAGGACATGCAACAGACCAGGCTATCTATATATATAAAAGCCTAAGCGACCGTTCAACCAGTAGCTATGATGCACACTGACCACCAGGGGGCAGATGCTCAACACACAGGCATGGAAACATGGAACAGACTGATGAATCTCAGAGGGAAGGGAGAAGGGGGGAGGGCGGGAAGAGATTAACCAAAGATCTTATATGCATACTAGAGGCCTGGTGCATGAATCCGTGCACTGGTGGGTCCCTCGGCCTGGCCTGCAGGGATCTGGCTAAAACTGGCAGTCCGACATCCCCTGAGGGGTCCTGGATTGCAAGAGGGCGCAGGCCAGGCCAAGGGACCCCACCAGTGCACAAATCTGCTTGCAGTTTGGTTGGGTCAGGACCTGCCTGGGCCTGGGTGTGGCCACAGTGCTGGGCACAGCCACGCGTGTGTGACGTGGGGTCTCTGACCTCCACGGGGTGGGAAGCTCAGAGGCCTCGGGACAGCCATGCTTTTGATTGGTTGGTTGGCTGGTTGGTATCTGTTTGCTTGTTTGTTTGGGGTATAAATTTCTGTTTGGATTTCGATGAAAGTAAGAGAGGCCTCTGAGTGACTCTTCCAGGTACCCTCCCTTTTTAAAAATATATATTTGTGTTGATTTCAGAGAGAAAAAAAGAGGGAGAGAGAAGAAGAAACATCAATGATGAGAGAGAATCATTGATCGGCTGCTTCCTGCTCACCCCCTACTGGGGATGGAGCCCGACCAGAAGTGAACCTGGGACCCTTCAGTCCACTGAGCCAAACCAGCCAGGCCTCGATGCCCTCCCTCTGATTATTTCCTGGCATGAGCAGCGTGTTCAGGTTTATGGCCTGTGCCTTACACGCAAGGGGAGGCCTATGAAGTTGACGGTTTCCTGTCATGATAATGGTTGTATGACACAGGAGCTGAAGACCCAAGGATCCTTTAGTAACTCTCCAGCCCCACCCTGCTCCACAGGTGAGCCACACGCAGAGGTGTCCCTGCGAGGCCTCCTGCCTGCCTGCTAGGAGCATTTCCCCATGGAAGAGTGAAGGACAGAGAAGATATGATGATTCCTGGGTCTCAGCGCTAAGGAGTGGAGGCGGCAGGGCTGACCCCACAGTCTGATTCAAGCTGCTCATGAGTGAGTGTCCCCGGGGGGGGGGACACACTCTCATTCAGGGAGTATGTGTGAGTGTATGTGTGTGAGTGTGTGAGAGTGTGTGTGTGTCTGTGAGTGTATGTGTGTGTGTGAGTGTGTTTGTGAGTGTGTGTGAGTGTGTGTGTGTCTGTGAGTGTGTGAGTGTATGTGTGTGAGTGTGTTTGTGTGTGTGTGTGTATGTGTGTGAGTGAGTGTGTGAGTGTGTGTGTGTGTGAATGTGTGTGTGAGTGTGTGTGTATGTGTGTGTGAGTGTATGTGTGTGAGTGTGTGTGTGTGAATGTGTGTGAGTGTGTGTATGTGTGTGAGTGTATGTGTGTGAGTGTATGTGTGTGAGTGTGTGTGTGAGTGTGTGTGTGTGAGAGTACGCATGAGTGTGTGTGTGAGTGTGTGTGTATGTGTGTGAGTGTATGTGTGTGAGTGAGTGTGTGTGTGTGTGTGTGAGAGTACGCGTGTGTGTGTGAGAGTGTGTGTGTGTGTGTGTGTGTGTATGTTGGTGGGGGGTGACAGATGGCCAGGGGATGACACTGATATTGGTTTGTTGACATTGAAAGATGCCGTCATGGTGGCGCCTGGAGTCCCTGGCGGTCACTTTGAAGGTTTGCACTGATTTTGTTTTTTACTTTCATCTTTTTTACACGTTTAAATGCTTTAAGAACCATGTAATTTTTATGAAATGATAAGCTGCCTTGGTTAATTCAGCATTTGTCCTATGGTTTTCAATGGGACGATTTTTCAAGTTCAATTGACGCATAAATGACAGGCAAGCCCATGACAGCAGCCCTTCTCCTCCTCTCCCCAGGCGAGTGACTCCTGGAATCTAATGGGTGTTTGTTTCCATTTATGTCGGGGCCGAAGGAAAGAACTCAGGGTCCTTCTAAAGGGAGCTTCTGGTGACCACCTGCAGTCGTGTCACCTGCTTCTGTCCCCAAGGCCCCACAAGTCTGTGGACACAATATCGATTTCTCAGCACTGTGTTCACCTTCGCTGAGTTAGCCCACAGAATCCTCCCAGGAATCATATCCGTGATCTGTTACCACATATCGGATGCTCCACATACAAAAGGACAAAGGAGGAGGAGGAGAAAAGGGGGGAGAAACAGAGAGACAGAGAGAGGACAAGTGCTCCCCTCTATTCCGCGCTTGGGCACACTCCACGTGAAACATCTTCAGACTCTGCAACAGTGGAGACGGGATGAGCCCAGAGGGGCCCATGAGTGATGTGAGCTCTACGTTTATTTATATGTTCAAGCTACATGGCGGCCACACCTGTCTACTGATTTCCTTCCTCTGAAATAGACGGCTTTGTTTCATTCGGGAAAAATGAACGTTTTTCCTGACACCAACGGCTTGTTTCATTGTGCTGGAATCATCTATATTTCAATAAGATGATGGCTTACTGCGCTGAGCTCCTGCCGCCCTGCGAACTACTGACTTAAGGCAGGTGAGCGCGTGGACAGCACCCAGTGAACGGGCCGTCGGCAGGGCTGCGTCACACCCATCTCCCTGCACAGCTCTGGCCTCCGGATCTCAGGGCACGTCCACTGATTTGTTTTCTCGACAAGATCCTTCCCCGCCAAACCTTCCACCGAAAGGCTCGCTGCCTTTTCTATGTCATCCACAGATAAGGAGAGGGCACCACAATCAATAGTTACCGTGTGATTTATTGGAAGCGGCAATATTTCACTAAATCCTGCCTGTAAACTCAGTAGTTAGTACGGTGGTCCATCTCGTGGATATTCTAAACGGGGCATCCATGGGTGTGAAGGGTGGGATGGCTCCCTGCCTGGGATGCAGGAGTTAGGGACCATGGCTCCCTGCCTGGGATGCAGGAGTTAGGGACCAGGGCTCCCTGCCTGGGATGCAGGAGTTAGGGACCAGGGATCCCTGCTGGGATGCAGGAGTTAGGGACCAGGGCTCCCTGCTGGGATGTAGGAGTTAGGGACTTTATTAGCCCATAAGCATCAGACTCAACCTGCCCTCTGGATAAGCACTAGCTATCCTTCCATTCTCACAGTTACATTCCCTTCATAGACACCGTGTCTTCTGTTTCATTTTCACTCGTCAATGCCTCATGTTTACTCTCACCACAGCATCTTAAAAAGTCAGAACAATCGTCTTACCCTTCACCGTCCGCTGACCTCGATGTAGAATCAAAGTTCCTCTCTATTTCTTTGAAGCTCTCTGATCGCTTTTCTGTCCTTGAAGTTGATGGTAATGAGGTCAGAAACGATGCCACACTATTTCCCACTCTTTACGCCTCGCACTCGGTAAAATACACTGAGCAGCACGTCAGCTGGCCCTTCCCACTCAGGAAGCCAAGAACCCATCTGTTTTCACTGACGCTCTCACAACAGGACTGTCCAGAGGCGCTGGTTTGTCTGACACCCAAGACCGCAGGGTCCTAGAAGCCTCGCCAAGGACGTTCTGCTCCCCCACGGCCGGGGGAGAAGGCACGGTCTCCTTGGGGACGCTACAGACGGAAACTCCTGCCCTGAGGCCATTCAGCAGAACATATTACTAAGAAAATAAGACACCTAGCATTTTCACTCTCTTCTTATTTTTTTAATTGACTTTAGAGAGAAAGGAAGGAAGAGGGAGAGAGAGAGAGAGAAACATCAATGTGAGAGAAGAAACATCAATCAGTTGCCTCCCATCTGCACCCAGACCGGGGACGGAACCCACAACTTGGGTACCGTCAGGCACCCTGACCTGGAATCGAACCGGCGACCCCTTGGTGCACTGAGACACCGGGCCTTGGCATTCCTCTGAGCTAACGACGCGATAATACTTTCCAAAGGAGCCTAACAGAATCACCCTCGTTACAGCCAAGTCACCAACAATGAGAAACAAGACTGCCCCAAACCTGTCAAGAAAATGGATCATTAAAACGAACGTGAAGCACAGAAGTCATCGGCGGGTCTTGAGAATTAAGGGGGGACGGGGGGAGGGGGGTAATATTTGGAACCTGTAATGACTTGAAAGAGAGTGAGCACATCGGAAATCCTGAGTTTTGAGAGGAGAAAGAATAAAACAAAAGACACAACAGAAAGACATCCGTACTGTTTTTTGTATTGACTGACATAGTTATTATCACTGCCAGTGATATTTATTCACGGATGTGGATTACTGCCCAGTGTCCTTTCTTTCCAGCTACAAAACTAAAACTCCCTTTAGCCTTTGCTGTAGTGTCCCATGACCCGTATACTCCGGGACAACTGGGGTCGCTTGGCTTTCCTTCCTGCAGTGAATGCGGAAAATAAAGGCCTTGGCCTGGCCGGCGTGGCTCAGTGGGTGATGAACCAGGAGGTCAGGGTTTGATTCCTGGTCAGGGCCCAGGCCCAGGCTGCATGGGCCCGGGAGGTGCCTCTCCTTGGCCCAGCCGCCAGCAGGCAGAACCACCCAACCACCGCGCCTTCTCGGGTCTTTCCTGAGCACAGGTGGCCGCCCAGATTCCTGGGAGACAGTGGAGTTTTTCAAAACCCTCTAGGCATCTCACCCCTCACCGTTCCTCCCAAGCTCTGGGTTCTCTATGGCGAAGGCGACAGTAGCAAGGATGAGAGTCTGGAAATGTTTCCACAGAGCCACCCGCCCCAGGCCCCTTAAAGCAGTGGTTCTCAACCTTCTGGCCCTTTAATGCAGTTCCTCATGTTGTGACCCAACCATAACATTATTTCCGTTGCTACTTCATAACTGTAATGTTGCTACTGTGATGAATCGTAATGTAAATATCTGATATGCAGGATGGTCTTAGGCGACCCCTGTGAAAGGGTCATTCAACTGCCAAAGGGGTCGCGACCCACAGGTTGAGAACCGCTGCCTTAGAGGCTGGCAGGGCGTAGGAACCAGTCTCAGGAGGAGCCGCCACAGCCGGTGAGCACCTTGGTCATTAGGGTCTTTGTGAAGGAGGCCCACGCTCACTGCAGCACGAGAAATGCAGGCTGTCACTGCGCCCCCCACTGGGGATGGAGCCCGCAACGCAACCTGGCATGAGCCTGACCGGGAATCCAGCCCTGACCTCCTTCCTGGTTCATACGTTGATGCTCAACCACTGTGTCACGCTGGCAGAGCAAGAATCAGCTTTTTTAAAAAATAAATTCATTAAACAGAAGCCATTGGGTGCACGTCTTTGATTCGTTTCCAGAATACGGGAAAAGTTGATCCTGACCATTTCCCGTCCCTTCCCCCTACCTCATCATTGCTTTGATGAAAGGAAAGAATATGGAGTTCCTTACACCACCATTGTCACTGGCATCTGGCTTTCTTTTCTTGGCAAAGGGAACCGCCAGGAAAGAGGAGAGAGAGGCAGCGCTGCACCGCCTGCCGGAGTCACCAGCTTCCCAGGTCCCAGACCACGGCTGGCCTGGGAGAGCTCTGCACGCCACTAGGTTGTTCCCAAATTTTCATCCTTGTTTTAATGAAAGATTGTTCTTGTCTGTTGAAAAAGTCGGCATCATTTCCTCCTTGTGAACAGAATACAAACTCACTGCGGAAACCTGCCAGACGCACTCATTCGGAGAGGAACCCGAACAGTCACACCCGGGATTGTTCGGACTAAGCGCCCTTCTCCTCGCCTGCTGCTCACAGCCTGGCCCCGCCCCGCCCCGCTCAGGGGGCCTCCTGCTCATTTCCATCTTACATTTAGGCTCAGGACGCAGCGGAGGCCATGCTTATGGAAGATGCAAGGCCGTGGCCTGGGTTTCCTTTATTATTTCTGTTCACATGGAGATGCCCAATCGCTCCAGCATCGTTGTTGGAAAAGACTATCCTTCCTCCATGGACTTGCCTTCAGGCCTTTGTTACGATTCAAAGGACTAGATGTGGTCTGTGTCGTTACTAAGATTCAGCGGGTCTCTTTCTAATGTCTGTCTTTTGTCTCATTGATCTATGTCTCTAGCCTTTCATCGATAGTATATTGTCTACACCGTAGATTTGTGATCATTCTGGAAAGAGGGTCATGGGAGTCCTAAAACTTCGCTAGATCAATATCGCCACTATTCTGTTGAGGATTTTGTTGTTTATGTGCATGAGAGATGTTGTCCTCCTCTCCCCTCCCCTCCCCTGCCCTCCCCTCCCCTCCCCTCCCCTCCCCTCCCCTCTACTTTCCTTTCCTTGTAATGCCTTTACCTGGCTGTACTCTTCGGTATTCCGATAATAATGGTCCTATTCTGAAATAGACTGTGGTAAGTTCACATTTATTTCTTCCTTAAACACCGAATAGAATTCATCAACGAAACCGTCTAGACTAGATGCTTTCTGTTTTGGAAGATTTTTTAAATTCTTTGTTCAATTTAAAAGGCATACATGAATTTAGATTGTTTTTCTCTTTGTACAAATTTTGGTACTTTGTGTCTTTCACTGATATTAGTCCATTTCATCTAATTTGTCAAATTTGTGGGCATGGAGGTGCTTGTAGCATTTCCTGATCATATTTTTATGACCATAACACATGTTTTTATAATATTTTACCAGCACAATGTATCCTAACAATTCACATAATACCAGCATTTCGCACGGTTTTCTATTTGCCATCTCTAGGTAATGCTGTGGTAAGTACGGAAGGGTGACAGAATCGGTCACCCCAAAAATGATTATTTTGAGCTAAAGGATCTTGAAAACAAAAGATACAGGAAGGGCATTCATCTCCACCTTTTCTTCCTGGAAACGGGAGAGAAAACCCACATTTATGCAAATGCCCTCCCTATACCATCAGGAAAGTAAAAATTCTCTGTAAAATATAAAGCTTAGTGTATTGTTATTAATATTTATCTTCTGATAATCCTCATAAAATTAGTAGAAGTTTAAGGAATTTAGTAGTGCTCTGCTATAATAAATTTTAAAAAAAGACACACAAAAAAACACCATGGAAGCCAACAGCTTAGAGAGATTAAGTTACAGATCTGAAATCTTGGGAGAAGAATAATTAAACTAGAGACTCTAATCACAAAAGGACATTCATTAACTGATATTCTATTGGATAAAAAGCATTTGCAGTGGAATATAAAGGTAAGTCCTACAAAGACATCAGGAATCCATATTTAATGTGCATAAGCCCCTAATTATCACACAGGAGAAACTGTTCTGAGGCTTAAAAGTCATCCTTCTTAGAGAGCTGGGCAGAGCAGGTGGTAATAGAAAGTGAGGATATACATTTCCTGAGCAATAAGTTTTGATCAGTTGCCTACGTTTCATTCTTCAATTTTGAAAATCCTCCTCAAATGTCTGATACTCTTTCTCATCCAATAACCATGCCCTAGAACAGCGGTTCTCAACCTGTGGGTCGCGACCCCTTTGGCAGTCGAACGACCCTTTCACAGGGGTCGCCTAAGACCATCGGAAAACACATATATAATTACATATTGTTTCTGTGATTAATCACTATGCTTTAATTATGTTCAATGTGTAACAATGAAAATACATCCTGCATATCAGATAGTTACATGACGATTCGTAACCGTAGCAACATTACAGTGATGAAGTAGCAACGAAAGTAATTTTATGGCTGGGAGTCACCACACCATGAGGAACTGTATTAAAGGGTCACAGCATTAGGAAGGTTGAGAACCACTGCCCTAGTGGACTTCGCTGTGTTTGGACGAAAGCTCCACAGTTTCTCACTAACCTTGCTCATGCCTCTCCCCACAAGAACACTAACCAGACCCACAGAAACTACGTACGTATGTGCGAGCTAATTAATAATACTCTCTGAGTGAGCTGACACTGCAAGTCACTGATATTTTAATTGCAAGTTTGGCATTTGTGAGCTCATTTCTCTTACCAGGAGATCACGTCAGTTAATTTCACTGCAGCAACAACAACTCAAGAACCATGGGGCACGCTGTGCGTGATATACTGCTGAGGGCAGAGGGCGGGATTGAATATTGGGGATATTACCACGTAGATAAGCATTTTGAGTGGGAATGTGGTGAATATTAGGGTAAACATAAGTTTAATCTTCACAATTCATAAGAATCCAAAAAAGATTCTTGAAGAAGTGACTCCTGATTTGCTAAGAAAGAATGGAAAGTAGGATGTAGAATAAATTCGTGGCCCTAACTGGTTTGGCTCAGTGGATAGAGCGTCAGCCTGCGGACTCAAGGGTCCCAGGTTCGATTCCGGTCAAGGGCATGTACCTTGGCTGCGGGCACATCCCCAGTAGGGGGTGTGCAGGAGGCAGCTGATCGATGTTTCTCTCTCATCGATGTTTCTAACTCTCTATCCCTCTCCCTTCCTCTCTGTAAAAAATCAATAAAATATGTTTAAAAAAATAAATAAACAAAAAAAATACGTGATATGGAATAAGAAAATATGAATAAGTCAATAAAAGTTCCTTGATTTGTCTATATTATCTATATCTACATATCCACATATATGTATATATAGAGAGAGAAGAGACAAAAGAAATGTTTCATTTGTATTTCATGAAGTTTAAATGTTTGGATGCCAAAAGCATAAAATCCTGAAATAAACAATAAAGATAATCATGTTGTTGAACCAATCTGAAGAATTCTTTTTTAAATATATTTTTATTGATTTCAGAAAGGAAGAGAGAGGGAGAGATAGAAACATCAATGATGAGAGAGAATCATTGATTGGTTGCCTCCTGCACGACCCCCACTGGGGATCAAACCCACAACCCGGGCACATGCCCTGACGGGGAACCAAACCGGTGACCTCCTGGTTCATAGATCAATGCTCAACCACTGAGCCACGCCCTGCCGGAGAATCATGGATCGGCTGCCTCCTGCAGCTCCTCACTGGGGATGGAGCCCGTAACCCGGGCCTGTGCTCTGACTGGGAATCGAATCTTGACCTCCTGGTTCATAGGCTGATGCTCAACCACTGAGCCACACGGGCCAGGCAGGCAGGAATTAAAAAAAATAATAATAAAGAAAATGAGCTTTAACTCTGTTGTCACTAAGAGCTCCTTTGGAACAATGTCCATCGGGGACGTGGGTCTTGAATGCATGGAGCTGGGCATTGCCTTGGCCCGAGCCGCTGACATTGGAAGAATTCTTAGATAATAGTTATGCCACCTTCTCATTTGGACTTATCGTGCAGACTCTGTAAGAAATTGATCTTTTTTACATAAAAACACATCTTAAAAGCTAGACCGCTTTTCATCTTCAAAGCCCTTATAAATGACGCCCGATATCGCCTGAGCATCATTTTAATCTGGGCAAGTGCTCACTAGAGAGAACGCATGACTCTTGACTTATGTCCATTTTATTAGCTCCAGCTCCGAGCACACACATAAGCAGCTTGTGAAGTGGCCCTGGCCCCGTAAGTACAGTCTCGGCGTATCTGTTTTCATGAACTGGACATCCGTGCTCTTTTCGAAGCCTTGATTTAGAGCCGCACGCAGCCGCCAGCAGTGTCACGGGCAGCAGGCCAGCAGGCCCAGGCTCACGGGAGCTGTGTGTGAAGGACAGTGGGTTTTCCCATCGAGGAACTGAACCTTTTTCAGGTGGAGCCCATGCATATCAGCCCAAGAGAAAGATTCCTAAAACACACCATTTAGACATTTTTCCTGATCACTCTCTCATCCCATTCTGCTCCCCTCTTCCCACCAAAACAAAACTAACTACAGCACAGAGTGACGCCCCTGAGCAGAGGCCCTTCCTGCTATAGCCTCTCCCTCGGTCATCCCCCACCCCCACCCCCACCGCTCCGAGGCCACGAAGGGTTCAGGTCCTGACCTCACATTGCCCGCATCCAATCCTGGATCCTCCTTTCACGAGGGTGCGATCTGAGTCGGCTCATTCGCCTCTCTGTGCCTCGGTTTCCTTGTTTAGAAGGCTGACCCTTGACACTGCTTCTTGCTCCGCTGTAATTCTTTAAGGAGAATGGACCCAGTGCCTGGGACTTGTGTGCCCTCCACCAATGCTACGCATTAATATTTACTGTTGGAGTTATTACATTTGATTTTCTAAATCTCTGGGTCCTTTTCCACTCCCTCCTGCTGCCCGTGCCCTGTGCTCTGCCCAGGAGCCTTTCCATGTGGCCCTGACCGGCTCTCTCTGGCATGTGTTGTCTGCCCCACCTGGCCAACGGCTCCTCATCCTCTCCCAGTAGCTCAATAAGGCCCCTCCATGTTCCTGGCTTCTCCTGGTGGGGGGAAATGATCAGACGCGCTGGGGAAATGGTTTACGCTGACAGCAAATGGGAACCGCGTTTCCACTACATTAAGGAGACGGGCGTTTCCAAAGGGCATCTCTTCATGAGAAGTAATCGGAATTAGACGAGGACGGAGAGCAAGTGCCGGGATAGCTAGATGGTGGTGATGTGAAGGGCGATTAATTAACATCTTAAAACATCGCCGGTAATGCTCGCCTCATCTGCTCGCCTCAACTGACCTCCTTACACCCGTTATGCTTCTCCTCCGCTGAAATGAGGTGTTGCTGGAAGCCAGTTCATCGTTGCTGCTTGACACAGTCGCTGCAGGGAAGAAACATCTGCACAGCATATGTTTCAAGGGACCTGGCGTATATGGCATACTGTTCTTAATATGTTTGCTCCCCTTCTTAGCGCTATGTGTTTTAACCAAGGTCACCTCTCCGAGAAAGGTTGTTTCCCCAGGTGGGCATTTTTTCCCTGGAGTTAGGGATTAATAGGACTAAGGAAGAGAATAAATCAGTGAAACTCCCTAGTGTTACAGATATACCATGTACTACTTATGAAGAACTTGGACTAAGACTGTTGGCAATAAATTTGGGACTTGTTGGGCCCACATCCCCAGGGGTCTGCCCACCAGGGAAAGCACCAAAGCCTATACCCCTGGAGACTCACTGACACAGGGCAGTCCCAGGGAAGGCAAGCAGCAAGGCTGGGAGGACATAACCTTTACTGGGTAGGATAATCTCCTTCAGTCACGTCCTTGTAGCTAATCAGTAGAGCTGTGACCTTGGAATAGCCCTTATAATAGAACACAGAGATTAACCTAGACAGGATTAAAATCAACAGAACTAGATTAACAAACGCCCTAACCTTTGGAATAGAATGGATAGGATTAAAATCAACTAGTATAAATACAGATGTAACAGGACAATAAAGACAGAACCTGGCTGGAGAACCTAAAGAGAGAACCTCGCTATGCTGATCAACTGAACACTGCCTCCATGTCATTCCTTCTTCGCCGATTCCATCCACACCTTTGGGAACCCCTGGACCTGCTGGGGCTGGACCCCAACAAGGTGTTTTTTTTAAAATACATTTTTTATTGATTTCAGAGAGGAAGGGAAAGGGGGAGAGAGAAACATCAATGATGAGAGAGAATCGTTGATTGGCTGCCTCCTGCACGCCTCCTACGGGGATCGAGCCTGCAACCCGGGCTCGAAGCTGGGACCCTTCACTCCACAGGCCGATACCCTATCCACTGAGCAACACTGGCTGGGGCTGAAATGAGTTATTCAATGGGCCTCGTCTCACATCCCGTGACTGATCTGTAACTGCCCATCCGTGCTTCTCCATCCCCCCTTTTCCACCCCGCTTCCCAACACCCTCCCCTGACAACCATCATCTGTTCTCTCTCTGAGTCTCTATTTTGTTTGTTCACTTATTTCGCTCTTTAGATCCCACACATACGTGGAAGCAGACGGCACGTCTCTCTGTCTGACTAACTTCTCGCTGCAGGATCCCTCCGGACCCATCCACGCGGCCACATGAGGGGAGAGTGTCTTCCTCTCTGTGGCGAGTAACACTCCTCCAGTGTCGGCACCACAGCTGCTCCACCCACTGGTCTGCTGATGGGCACCTGGGCTGCCTCCAGGACTCTGCTTTGCTCCTGTCTCTTCCTCGTTCTGCAATTGCTCCACAACGGCCCTGCTGACACTCTGGAACCTGCTGGCTGGTGTGGCGATCCTCTTGCAGACAGAAATCTGTTCTGTCACCCTCCCCGTTGTGTTTTTCAAACCCTTGCATTGAACCTGGACCGTGCGATGGTCTCCATCAACGTTCTGTTGAAAGCAGCCCACGGAAACTAGTCACTGTGCGCAGAAAATTCAAAGAAACCATCTGGCCCAAGGTCAGGAGGGAGTGGGGAAAGCGATCATTTTGATGATAGTTTATATCCGCATTAATAAACCGCCACGTGGCCAGCTCCGGGCTGTGCTGTGCGCTGTTACCTGCAGACAGGAAACCTCGTGGAGCAACATCTCTTCATCTCTCCTGACGTGAAAGGAACAAGACCTGCAATTACTCGAGACCACGTGAAAGGTAGGCACTGGTGCCTGAATCTGTCAGACCTACTAAGCGTTTGTGTGAGGAGAAAGCCTCAGGAAGAAGAGGATCCAGATATGAAAGGGGATCCCAGACGTAGACGGAGAGGAGACAGCACTGCGCCTCCAGCCAGGAGAGCTATCATCCGTTTGAAAAGTTTCAGCCACGCATTTCATCCCCCAGTTTCTGTTCACTGACTCCATCAGGTATTGGGTTTACGTTTATCGAGGACACGTCCACAATATACCAGGCACGGGGCTGGGATAGTCTCGGTGGTAGGATTTGGATAAACAACTTCTGTAATATGAATACATTCCAATCCTATATAATCCTATATAATAAAACCCTAATACGCAAAGCGAACAAATGGCGGGACGACCAGTCGCTATGATGCACTGACCACCGGGGGCAGACGCTCAACACAGGAGCCAGGCTCACGGCTGGCGAGCACAGTGGTGGTGGTGGGAGCCTCTCCTGCCTCCACGGCAGCCCTAAGAGCCCTTGGGGGATGTTCGCCTGCCAGCTTACGCCTGCTCACCCCCAAGAGGTCCCAGACTGTGAGAAAGTGCAGGCTAGGCTGAGGGGACCCCCTCCCCAGTGCACAAATGTCATGCACCAGGCCTCCCTCCTTTCCTTCCTTCCTTCTTCCCTCCCTCCCTCCTATCCTTCCTTCCTCCCTCCTATCCTCCCTCCCTTCTAAACTTCTTTCCTTCCTTTCCCCCTTCTAGAATATTAACTGAGCACCTACTTTGTTGCAGGCAGGACCTCTGTTAGACATTAAAACCATTCAACGGTTCAACGGTTGTTGAGCGTTAATAGGAATACTGCTGGCCATCAATCATATACATACAAAATGTAATATAAACTCAGAGAAAGTTAGAAAGCTATTATTTCCCAGAATATTAAAATATAGAGAATATAAAGCAGCAGATTGGTGGCAAAACAAAAATGATGATTAAAAAATGCTTTTCATTCAAAATGTTAGCGCCCAAAGAAGATGCTCCTGGGAAAAGAGCGTGCTCTGGGTGCGTCTCATTTGGAAATAATAAGCGACGATATGAAAGTTCTGATGTTCTCACTTTGTTGTCTGAGAAAAATAATGAGCTGGTATGAAAAGGCAATATCAGTTCTCTGTTAGCTTTGTGGGATTTTTATACAAAAAAAATATTAGTTTTTTGTTTTCCTACTCACCAATAATACTACATGTCATTTTTAGAAATTTAGGGAAAACTGGAAGAAGTATAAGGAAGGGAACAAAGCTTTCTCTTTCCAGGGAACACAAGTAACTCCTGATCATGCCCTGGCCTCCACCCGCGGGCATGATCTATGCCCTGGAGGGCGTTATGTCTATTATTATATTTTACGAGATTAGTGGCATGTTCTACAGCACCTCCAAATCACTCAGTACTACATTTTCTACTAAATGCTGTATTTTTAAATTTACTAAATATTATGTTTTAAAACTACACACACACAGTATTTAGTATATGTATATACACACACACACACACAGTATTTAGTGTATATACACACACACACACACAGTATTTAGTGTATATATATATACACACACACACTCAGTATTTAGTGTATATATACACACACACACAGTATTTAGTGTATATATACACACACACACACAGTATTTAGTGTATATATACACACACACACACAGTATTTAGTGTATATATACACACACACACAGTATTTAGTGTATATATACACACACACACAGTATTTAGTGTATATATACACACACACACACAGTATTTAGTGTATGTATACACACACACACAGTATTTAGTGTATATATACACACACACAGTATTTAGTGTATATATACACACACACACAGTATTTAGTGTATATATACACACACACACACAGTATTTAGTGTATATATACACACACACAGTATTTAGTGTATATATATACACACACACACACACACAGTATTTAGTGTATATATACACACACACACACAGTATTTAGTGTATATATATACACACACACAGTATTTAGTGTATATATACACACACACACACAGTATTTAGTGTATATATACACACACACACAGTATTTAGCATATGTATACACACACACACACACACACACACACTGAATATACGTATACCTGTGATTTGTGAAAATGAAGCTTTGGAATATTGTCCACATTGCTGCAAGGAGCCGGCTCTAGAGGGCTGTGGTCTTCAGTTCTAGAAACCCATGATGGGGTCCCCCAAGACAGGGGGTGCTCTGGGCTGGGGAGGGAAATGCAGGCAGCAATGAAGGAGCCATCACAGGGCCCTGTGCAGCCTTTCTCTCCCTGCCCCCCCACCCCCCCACCCCCATCATGGGGCCAGTGTCTGCTTAACAGGGGACTCATCACAACATCCTTGGATCCACACATTTTTACTCTCACCCCAACATAGCTCTTTATTATGCAAATGGGCATTCAGACTTCCACTTGTTTGTGTTTGGACTAAATGACAGACTCCTTTGGCAGGCGCTGCATCCTCCCAGCACTCACAGCTGCTGATTAATCACACATCATGGATGGGGGGAGAGGGGGGGCAGCAATTTTGTCGCTATCACAACCCATTATTTAAGATCATTTTGACACATGGCCTCATTTTGTTATTATGCCTGAGGGATGGGAGGGAAAGAGAGAGGGTACAGAGAAGGAAGGGGGGGGGGGAGGGGGAGGGAGACAGAAAACAATCCGAGTTAAAAGAATAGGGAGAAATGAGACGCGAGGTCCCATGGATCTGGAGACTGTGGTAACCCAATGGGTCCTCCATGCAACCAGTTCACGGGCGCCCCCTGTGGCGGTGAGTGTGGTTCTGCAAAGCCCCAACAAAATGCCTAATAGACCGAATGGAGGGGACCCGAGAATGATGCCCTGGGAGAGGAACGAGACCCTTGGAGCGGAGCGGGAGGGGGTGCCTTCATCCGAGGACACAGCGTTTGGCAACATTTGAAACACGTATTTGCACAAAGAAGAATCCACCCCGTGGCTAAGAGCACCCCTGCCCTCTACACCTACTGCATTGGGCACTGGCTCCGGGCAGCTGAGGTGGGCATTCTTACCGCAACAGGACACGCCGAGAGTCTAAGGAATTTATCCAAAGTCCTGCAGTGTCTGTCACAGAGTGACACCGGGCCATGCAGGACTGGATCCAAGTTCTGCCTAGGGTCTTCTCTAGTTAGAACTTCTCCGCGAGACAGTCAGGGGAGCGGGCTGGTGCTTCTCAAATTCCAGCCACAGGCGCCGGGCGAGCGGGGCCATGTGGGGAAGTGCAGTGGCAATGACAGCCAGTGACCTCTGCCCTCCCCATCACAACCCCGGGCTTGGCTGCCCACCACCCACCTTCACAGCATTGCCAGGGTCTCAGGACCCTCCTTAGATCCTGTCAATCACCTTCTCAGGACCATCCGCGGCCTTGGAAGGGGTGGGGGTGGTGATGGCTGGTGGGGGGACTCCCCTGTGACAGCCGAGACCCTGGGAATCCGCTTTCACAGTGTCTCCCTCCCTTTGCTCCCGTCCCTGCACCCCCTCTTCCCTCCAGCCGCTTGGAAGTCCCTGGAGGGCCCATCGCTGAGCGCACAGTCCCCGCTCTGTCTCCTTCCCACTTTCTGTCGCTAATGGCAGTTGCCCCCTTTCAAGCCTCAATGTTTCTTCTTCCTGAGGCTTTTTACAAACTCTCACCAGTTAGGGTGGTGCCTAGTGGCCAGAGCAGAGGTGGACATTGGGGAGGGGAGAGAAGGGGGAGGGGAGGGGCGGAGGGGGCTGCGGAGGGGCGATCAGAAGCAGTTCCAGCGCCTTAGAAACTGCCTTGTTCTCCATAAACGCTGGGCTCTGAGCGCCATGCACACGCGAGCTCTGCCTCACTGAGGACTATGATTCTTTGAATTATTCAATGTCCAGATCAGTGTTTCCCGGTCCTGGTTGAATAATATTATTAATCGTTATCTATTTGCCTTTTGCTTTTCTGTTCTAGCGATCGTATGGGTGCTTTATTTTGCACAAATGTATGAGGGTGTCCAGCTACAAAATCCGCATAATGCCAGTCTATCTTGAAGATCTACAGTGAACCATGTAAGAACAGGAATAAATATGTTTTCTTTCAACTTAGTGCACAAAAGCCTTTTACTTTCCATATTCGAAAAAAACATTTTCTATGAAATTAAGTACTAGACTTTTGGGCATGTTCTTCAGATGGGAAATTTCTCTCTAATTTAAATAAGAATTGGATTGTGATTTTCAGAAACTTCCTCACATTTTGGAAGGACATGAAGGTCGTTGTCTATCATCCATTAAAATAGCTAAGTTCAAGGTGTTGCGAATTTCTTGTCCAATTTGAGTATAATTTTCTTCATCTGATGGAAAGCCAGCCTTATGATATGAATAATTCTCTTTTACAGTCTCACGGTTTTAATCAGTAATTAAACCGTCATTAAGAATCTGTAACATCCTGATGGTGGATTTTACGTGGCTGCTGCTTAATGGAGGTCTACTCATTTTCACTGTCCTCAATTTCTTAAAAATGTAATTGGAATTCTCTGAGGAACTTATTTTTCTTTTAACCATTAATTTTTCTTTGGCATATCTATTTTTATCAGAAGCAAAACTGTCCTCATGATTAATTATCTATGGATCAAAAAATAAAATGTAATTCTATTGAGAGGGTATAGATTTGAACACATTTGCCTTAAAAATTAAATAGAATTCAAAATGTAAATTTAAATGTGTATTTCCAAAAAGAGAGAAACACAGATGTGAGAGAGAAACACGGATCAGTTGCCGCTGCTAAGCGCCCCAACCGGGACTGGAACCTGTGACCTCCTGGCGTGTGGGGTGATGCTCCTTCCCTCCCACAGGGGCCGGGGAGGGCAGAGGAACTTAAAAAGGGGAAGGGGCACTGGAGCGATTCTTCACAAGACAGGGCCCCAGGCTGCTGGGAGAGGCAGACAGACGCTGCGGGGATCGGGCCTCAGTCCACGGGGAGGGCTGGCTACTTGCCATATTGAGTCAAAGCAACTCCAGGGCTGAAGCTGCGACTCACCTCATGCTCCCATGCCCTTCCTTCTTGTGTGGTCTCCTCCCCAGGCTGGTTTATAAACGGTGGTGGATTAAAAGGAGAATCCTGGACCCGCCATCCCAGCTCAACTCCTTCTCTTTTCGTCTCTCTGTCTCTCTGTCTTCTTCTCCCCTCCTACTCCCCATAAATCAGAACCCTTTCCTTCAATCGATGGGATTCTGGATCACAGCATAGAGAAAATACAGTAAATAACTAGAGGCCCAGTGCATGGAGTTCATGCACAGGTAGGGTCCCTAGGCCTGGCCAGCGATCAGGGCCGATCTGTGGGGCAACTGGTGGGGCGATCGAGGGGCCCCCACTGGCACCCACTTTGGCCAACCTGGTGCCGCCTGCTTGTCAGTCCTGCCCCCTGTCGCCGCTGGTCGCCTACCTCTGCAGGGCAACTGGCAGGGCAATCGGGGAGCCCCCGCTGGCACCCACCTTGGCTGGCCTGGGGCCTGTGGGCTGGGGGCAGCTACTGCATTGAGCATCTGCCCCCTGGTGGTCAGTGGGTGTCATAGCGACCGGTCGTTCCACCGTTCAATCAATTTGCATGTTAGGCTTTATTATATAGGATTCTCTTCCAGCACAACCCTGCTGATAAAGCACCCTCTGCGCCTGGAGAGACCCAGTTCTCGTTCACCACCACGTGCCTCAGGGGACCCAGGCCAAGGGCCGCTCTCCACTGTCCTCCAGGCGCGGTGACCGACACTGGCCCCTCCCGGCCCGTGTGAGGGGCCAGATCGCTGCAGAATGGGGTCCAGTGCCTGGGCCTTAACACCAGTTCCGAATGGATAACCCAGTCCTTGCACACCTCACTCATCTTCACACACCGCGCGCGGAGCCCAGGATCACTGTCGTCTCTATAGATCTGGGAACAGACACTGAGGGCGGAAAGGTGACACGACCCCGACCTGGAAACTGTCTTCCGGCTCCAGGCCCAGCATTCTCTCCTCCGCCTCTCGGTCGCCTCTACTGCAGGAGAGACTTCGTGCTTTTAGCTTTGTTTAGGAAACTAAACAAAAACAGAACTACTTCTGAAATTCTGTTGACACTGAGACACTTCAACGTGACCGCAGGGCGTGCCCGAGCTCCTCCGTGGAAGGCGGAGGCGGACCCACGCTGTGCGTGGCCCCGGGGGGCATAGGTCACCTCGCAGCGCCTATGGGTCTGCGATTGCAGCTGTGATCTATCAGAGCTTCTTCCCTTCCATGGAATGTGCGATGGCAGCTTCAGTGAGAGACTAAATTAACCAAACGCCTCCGCCCTGTCCAGGAACCTTCTGGACTCTGGGGAGACCCTTTCCTTTTCTGCCTCGTCAGACGTTTGGCATCAGGAGTGACTGGGGAGGAATCTGCAATGTCATCGTTTTTGGAGTCCACCTGGACCAAGTAGAAGTCTACTTGGGGGGGGGGGGTCATTCATTCAGCATTCCCTGGTTACTTTTTTGTTGTTATTAATCCTCACCTGAGGATATTTTCCCATTGATTTTTAGAGAGAGTGGAAGAGAGAGAGAAAGAGAGAAACATCGATGTAAGAGAGACACATCGATTGGTTGCCTCCTGTACGAGCCCCCAACCAGGGCCGGGGCCAGGGAAGAGCCTGCAACCAAGTACATGCCCTTGACCCGAATGGAATCCGGGGCCCTTTGGTCCGCAGGCCGACACTCTATCCACTGAGCCAAAGCGGCTAGGACTCGTTGGCTACTTCATTCACTTCCTCATTTAGTAAGTTGTTAGTGAGATTGGATTCGAAGCTTAGAAATGCAGCCAATTACCAGGCTGATACCCAAAAGGAATTCCTTCAAGCAAAGGGGGAAATGGGACCGTGCCTCTAGGAGCCTGCTTTAGGGCAGGTCCTGCCCAGTGTTCTGTGCAGCTGAGGATGTCGGGACCACATCCGGGCAGCGGTCCTGTCCCAGCTTCTCTGGGAGGAATGCACACGCAGCAAGAACCAAGTGCAGGAGCCGCGAGGATTCCAGCTCCATAGGTTTTCCCAGCCCTGGACGGACAACTCTGGCGACAAATACAAGGAGGCCGCTCATCTCGACCAGCCGCCTGTCTTCTCCCGGCGCCCCCTGGGCCTGAAAGGTCCCCCAATACTTGACACAGGAGGACACATGTGGGGTCCAGAACGAAGGGCAATAATTGGCTTGACTGGGGATGAGCTACACCTGGATTTATTCCGTTTAACTTTTCCTTTGACGTCTTGTCAAACTATGAGACGCAACAGTGAGCGTGTGATTAGCGCTAAAGGTTTGGAACAGCACAGATTCTCCAAGCAGCACCTTTTCTGCCTGCGCCCAGAGGCAAGCCCTCCACTGTGAGATTCCTCCTGCTCAGCCTGCTATCCCTCCAGCTTCCATCTATGACAGGGGTGGGCAAACTTTTTGACTCGAGGGCCACAATGGGTTCTTAAACTGGACCGGAGGGCCGGAACAGAAGCATGGATGGAGTGTTTGTGTGAACTAATATAAATTCAAAGTAAACATCATTACATAAAAGGGTACGGTCTTTTTTTTTTTTAGTTTTATTCATTTCAAATGGGCCGGATCCGGCCCGCGGGCCACAGTTTGCCCACGGCTGGTCTATGATCTATCAGTTCAGAATCTTAGCTCATCTACACTGCACACCCCTCATTTAAATACGTTTCCACAGACTTACATACGTTTGCTGACCTCGGTATCCCGACTGAAAATACCCGCTGGGAAGTCAGCCAGTGCAAGATTAGCAGGTTCCTCCTCTTACCGCATCCCCATGATCTCTACAGGTAAGAACCACTTTTCATCTTAGATTTTTTTGATGTCTGCCTTCTTACACTCTCTAAAAATTTATAAAACATCTCTCCAATCCATTTTTTACCCACTCTAAACTGTCGTATGATTTAAAGTTCCATTTCTCCCCCAAGTACATCCTTTCCGGAACCTTCTACTAGTAACCTGTCTAGATTGGTTGGTCTCAGGATCTGCTTTGCTCAATTGGAAATGGAAGGGACCCTGGGTGCCCGCTTGACCCTAACAGCTTGGAATGTAAATCTGTCTTTCCGAGGACCAGGTAAGTCAGCGTTCTCAACCTGTGGGTCGCCACCCCTTTGGGAGTCGAACGACCCTTTCACAGGGGTCACCTAAGACCATCGGAAAACACATATATAATTACATATTGTTTTTGTGATTAATCACTATGCTTTAATTATGTTCAATTTGTAACAATGAAACTGGGGGTCACCACAACATGAGGACTGTATTAAAGGGTCGTGGCATTAGGAAGGTTGAGAACCACTGAGGTAAGCGCAGGGGTCTCCTAGGTCTGAGCTTGGAACCATTTGGAAACGCAACCAGCAGGGATAGCACCCCAACCTTCCGGCACCTCGGGGCTCAATCTAGGGGCCTCCTAGACTGAAACTGCAGAGGCAGCTAGAAGGACATGAGCAGAGCGAGGACACAGTCCAGGCACCGGAGGTCCCAGGGCGGAAAGCCCCGGGCGCCTAGCAACGCGCCACATCCCAGCATCCCACACCCTCCTGCAAGCTGGTTCTGGCACACCCTCCGTGCTGCGCTAATTCACATCTTCATTCCAGTCCCTTTCCTCACCGCTTGCAGGCCGCCCCCCTTTGTGACATTACCCTGACAGGTTTCTCAGATCCTCTCCGACCTCAGCACTGTCCTGGGGATGCACTTTTGTCAGCCCAAGTCCTTTCTGAAGTGAAACTCTGAACTGATCAAGTGCTTTTGTGTTCAGATAAGGAGCTGACGTTTCTGCTGAGCAGGGATGGGGACTGACTGGGAGGACAATAGGCAGATCTGCACTGTACAGGTCACTTTCACAGCACAATGGAGGGCGAGCTGGCGGGACCCAGCTAGTGCTGGAAGGGAGGGCTGGACGGTCACTGAATCGAGGAGGAGGAGGAGGAGGAGGAGGAGGAGGAGGAGGAGGAGGAGGAGGAGGAGGAGGAGGAGGAGGGATGACGGGAACTCAGCTAAAGGTGTTGGCGCTGGAGACGTCGCCTCTTTTCAATGGACCCGAATCTGTAACGATCTTAGACTACTTCCCGCTTCTGGATAACGAAGGTCTCGTGCCTTCTTGGAATCTTCCTACCTGCCCGGGTCTTTCCTTTATCTGAACAACGGGGCTTACGACCCCACACGGGAAAGGGAGTCAGGAATGAAATGTCCCAAGGCCTTGGGCGATGCCATTGGGGAGCTGATGGGTCTCGTGTTTCTGGTAAGATTGGCTCCACCTCCTGCTATTCCACCCGGATGACGGCCCTGCGGTGTCTGGAGGGGAAGAAACCTCAAGGCTGTAACAGTGCTGCTCTGGGAGGAAGGGGTTCTCTGGTCTGTAAATCCTGGTGGCGGATTCTCAGCTCTGAGATGTGCTGTGGGCCGTGTTCTGCCCATCACCATGGGGGTCCCACGGATAAAGAGGAAGCTTTAACTCTGCCTTTGCAAAGGGCTCACACTCCCATGTTGGTATAGGGTTACACTAATCTACTCCCCCCACCCCTTTGAGAAATAGGCACTGTAGTTCACGTGTGCAAAGGATCCTGGGTATCTGAATTCTACTGGAGTCCAACTGATGGTCGGTTGCTTACTTTCCCTCTCTCCCTTCTTCCCCCAGGTCTTAGTTGGTGGCTATTTGGTATTCGGGGTAGGAAATTCAGAGGGACATACATTTTAAATCACTTATTTAATTTCCTGAGACCTCGAGCCCTTAGCTGTAGTAAGTCACGCATGTTTCCTCCTTGTTCTTTTAATAAGCGTCTGTATTTTTAAAGGCAGAAATACGACAACGTGAGGAGTAATCGGCCCCCGTTTGCGGTGAAGTAGAATCAGGGGATGGTAAATGCCGCCTGGGCGCTGAGCCCATCTGTCCCGCGTGTCTCTCTCCAGCAGCTGAGGAATCTATCAAACAGCCTCTCCCTTCGTGTGCGTCGCAGAATGGAGACCATTTACTAAACCAACCACTGCCGTGACCCAGCACCGCTTCTGAGGGGATAACTGACTCCCGTCAGCCAAAGCCCAGAGCCAGGAGCACTGAGGCTCCCGGACGGCTCTCCTTCGAAGAGCGTATCTTTCACAGAGTGACCAAAAGTAATCAAACCCCGTGGTTTGCCTGAATTCATCAGATACCACTGAGTTATAAACCTACGACGCGACAGCGGATTTTATCTCTGACTAAAACTCTGGGTTTAAAATGCAAGAACCTGGGCTAAGGAGCAAAAGGAGTGAAGGTTTACCGGCCCCTGAAGATATAAAACCTCCCAAAGGCAACTGACTGAGCTCTCTGCCATCTACGACAGGCACCTGGGTGACATCGATGCCACGTGACCAGCTGGCATTCTTCCAGAACCCGCCAGGCTCTTGGTCAGTGGACAGTGATCTCATTCTCTCACACTGACCGTCCCCGTGCGACCTCCCGGTCCATCCTCTAAAAGTTCCCTCTTTGGCTTCAAACTGCATCATCCCTGCCTTCAGGAGGAGGACAGCAATTGTAAGAAAATGGAAAACCCTTCAAGTCTGACCTCATGCCCTTGTGAATTTCTTAGAACACTTTTTCCCCATATTTTATTGATTTCAGAGAGGAAGGCAGAGAGAGAGATAGAAACATCAATGATGAGAGAGAATCACTGACTGGCTGCCTCCTGCACTCCCCACACTGGGGATCCAGCCCATGACTGGAATAGAACCCGGGACCATTCAGTCCTCAAGCCGACGCTCTATCCACTGAGCCAAACCGGCTAGGGCTCTTCGGACACTTTTATTGGAGAAATCCATTTGGCTGAAAGAGAAAACTGGAGTCACGATACCATGGGGTGTTGGGACAAGAAAATGGAAGCGAGTGTATTTCCTATGCCCTTAGCGCCATCCCCGCACTCACAGATCCCCGACTTCAAAAACGGGGTCCTGTTAATTTCTCACGCTCATTCCTATGCCAGTCCCTCCCTGTCAATCATGGCTACTGGAGAAGGAACCTTGAAATCTCTTTCTAATCAGCCTTCACAGCAATATTTTTGTAGACGTTGATGTAATTCATTCCCGCCCCCGCACCCCCCTCCCCCGCCCCCCCCCCCCCCCCCCCGCCGTGTCCTTGGTCGCTGCGGGGTTTGCATTTTGGGCGGAAAGTGGGAAATCAGCATCTATTGCCAGCTCCGCTCAGTGCCGCGCTCACCACCTGTGGTCTCACTCTGCTTGTGTTTTCCAGTCTGTTTTATCGCCATTTCCTGCGGCTCCGGATTTATGGATTCTCTCGCCGGCACGCCTGCCTTCAAATGCATTGTGTATCTCATCTGCGGACTCCTGCATAATATTTCAACATTTACTTTGCTATATTCCTACCATAAATGTAATAAAAATAAGTTTTGGGAGATTCAGAAAATGAGGATTTAATGAAGGGAGAAAAATAAAGGAGGGAAAGAATTAACCTTATAGAATTAACCTTGAGACAAAATGACCATTAACATCTGAGTGATGTGCTCAGACTTGTATTGGTGCCAAAAGTATTTAAAAAAGCAGCCCATTTGCCACGTCTCTAAATATAACGTCATAAATCAAGCTAACAAACTCACAGTGAAGTGCATTTGCCGCCTCTCTGACAGAGCTCGCTAAATAATGACCCGGAAGGTCAGATCGAACAGTGAAATCTCGGGGTCCCAGGCGTTTCTCACCTTCCCAAGCAGCACAGCTGCCCCTTTCTCCGACCCCCACTACGGCCTGTCCATCAGGGGGTCACACCCGCGTGTCCCCATTTAACACAGTCCATCCGGCACATCAGTCCTGTTCAGACTCCAAAGCAGCGCCCCGGCCACACTGCGCGGTGCGGTTTGAACCTGTAAGGACGGTGTGAGGAGGAGGCAAGGACCAGGAAGCAGGGCCGTCACGAGTGTCTGGTAATAATGTGGGGGCGGCCACTCCTTTGCTTCACAGACACCTGTGGACAGAGGTGATGTCTCCTTGTGGACAGAGGTGATGTCTCCCTGTGGACAGAGGTGATGTCTCCCTGTGGACAGAGGTGATGTCTCCCTGTGGACAGAGGTGATGTCTCCCTGTGGACAGAGGTGATGTCTCCTTGTGGACAGAGGTGATGTCTCCTTCTGGACAGAGACGATGCCTCCTTCTGGACAGAGACGATGCCTCCTTGTGGACAGAGGTGATGCCTCCTTGTGGACAGAGGTGATGCCTCCTTGTGGACAGAGGTGATGTCTCCTTGTGGACAGAGACGATGCCTCCTTGTGGACAGAGACGATGCCTCCTTGTGGACAGAGGTGATGTCTCCCTGTGGACAGAGACGATGTCTCCCTGTGGACAGAGGTGATGTCTCCTTGTGGACAGAGGTGATGTCTCCCTGTGGACAGAGACGATGTCTCCCTGTGGACAGAGACGATGTCTCCCTGTGGACAGAGACGATGTCTCCCTGTGGACAGAGACGATGTCTCCCTGTGGACAGAGGTGATGCCTCCCTGTGGACAGAGGTGATGCCTCCCTGTGGACAGAGGTGATGTCTCCCTGTGGACAGAGGTGATGCCTCCCTGTGGACAGAGGTGATGCCTCCCTGTGGACAGAGGTGATGCCTCCCTGTGGACAGAGGTGATGTCTCCCTGTGGACAGAGGTGATGCCTCCCTGTGGACAGAGGTGATGCCTCCCTGTGGACAGAGGTGATGCCTCCCTGTGGACAGAGGTGATGCCTCCCTGTGGACAGAGGTGATGTCTCCCTGTGGACAGAGGTGATGCCTCCCTGTGGACAGAGGTGATGCCTCCCTGTGGACAGAGGTGATGCCTCCCTGTGGACAGAGGTGATGTCTCCCTGTGGACAGCGGTGATGTCTCCCTGTGGACAGAGGTGATGCCTCCCTGTGGACAGAGGTGATGCCTCCCTGTGGACAGAGGTGATGCCTCCCTGTGGACAGAGGTGATGTCTCCCTGTGGACAGAGGTGATGTCTCCCTGTGGACAGAGGTGATGTCTCCCTGTGGACAGAGGTGATGCCTCCCTGTGGACAGAGGTGATGCCTCCCTGTGGACAGAGGTGATGCCTCCCTGTGGACAGAGGTGATGCCTCCCTGTGGACAGAGGTGATGTCTCCCTGTGGACAGCGGTGATGTCTCCCTGTGGACAGAGATGATGCCCCCTTGTGGACAGAGGTGATGTCCCCTTGTGGACAGAGGTGATGTCTCCCTGTGGACAGAGACGATGTCTCCCTGTGGACAGAGGTGATGTCTCCCTGTGGACAGCGGTGATGTCTCCCTGTGGACAGCGGTGATGTCTCCCTGTGGACAGCGGTGATGTCTCCCTGTGGACAGAGGTGATGTCTCCCTGTGGACAGAGGTGATGCCTCCCTGTGGACAGAGGTGATGCCTCCCTGTGGACAGAGGTGATGCCTCCCTGTGGACAGAGGTGATGTCTCCCTGTGGACAGAGGTGATGTCTCCTTGTGGACAGAGATGCTGTCTCCTTGTGGACAGAGGTGATGTCTCCTTGTGGACAGAGGTGATGTCTGCGGGAGCCCAGGGCAGGGCCCTCGTTCAGATAGCGGTGGGCAGGCTTTCGTCTAGGTTTCTCAGGCCCACGTCATCCTAGAGCGGTAACAATATAACCAAGGTGAGCAAAACACAGCAAAGCTAGACACTCAGCATCTGTCCAAAGGAAGGTCCCTGAATGGGCCATGACTGCTAAGCTGGATGCAAAAGAAGACAGCCTGGTATTAAAAAGGAAGATTAGAAACAGAGTGAACCACTAAGGGATTTCAACTTTTAAAAAGACTTTTTATTGATTTTGAGAGAGAGAGGAACATCGATGTGAGAGAGAGAGAGAGAGAGAGAGAGAGAGAGAGAGAGAGAGACACTGAGACATCGATTGGCTGCCTCCCACATGCTCCCCACCCCAACCCTGGGCATAGGCCCTGACCGGGAAGCGAATCGGCAACCTTTGCATGCATAGGACAACGCCAAGGCAGCTGAGCCACACCGGCCAGGGCTACAGCTTGCAGACTGTGGTCTGAAGCAATCCCAGCCACACCTGTGTCTTTATCTTGCGGTAGGTCTGTCTCCGACAGCATTCTTTTTCAAGCTCCCCTGGCATCCCCTATCCCTCTTCAAAACGCTGTTTTGATCTTAATCGTTTTCTAAAATCCCCTGATGCCATCAACCCGGCGGGAGCTGTGTTCTCTCTTGAGGACCACGACTCAGCGACCGCCCTCCAGAGCGGGTGCAAGTCACTCCTCTCCTCCGTGTAAACCCCTCAGGAAGCTGCCCCGTGAGCCGTGCTCTCTGACAACAGCAGACAATGGCCCAGGTGCAGGCTTCGCTTCCCATCCCATAAACCAAGGCTCTGTTTAGAGAAGGCAAGTGTTGGTGCAGTTAACAGGCTGTCCAGTAAGTGAGCTGGCTTGTCTCTATTAGCTTCCCAGCCCCAGGGAATTGAGCCACGTGGGCGTCATTAAGCCACGCGTGTGGATGTGGCTCCTGCCCTCATCCTCCACCCTCAGGCTTAGTCCCTGAACGTGGATTTCAAGCCGGCGCCCAACCCTGCGGTGCGGGGGCGGCTCCCACGGCAGTAAATCACAGGGGTGTTTTCATGCATTATTGATTTCCTATTGTCGGTTGCTACTTCATGATGTTTAGGGAGTTTATTATTTATAATCATGGCCAAGCCGCTCAACGAGGTGGCCGCAAATCAACCCACTGCTGCTCCAACGGGCTGCGCGCCTCTTTACGGCCAGTCTGGGAGTTCACAGATCGCACGGCTTTCCTGACTCCGTTCCCAGGTGCACCAGACAGGCTCCCGCCATGCCGCGCTGAAGACATAGCCTCCGGGCGCTGCGAATGACCGGCACCAGGACTCTGTTCTCCAGGGGCCGCTCCGAGAAGACCTGAGATGATTGCACGCTCCGTCTTCTAGAAGCGGGGACACAGCCTGTCTTGTTGAGAATAAAGGCTTGGGAATTCTCTCAAGCAACCAGTACGGGGTCAGGAAAGAGACCGCCCGATGACCTCTATGGTGGCCTTCGAAACCCCGCTCTCACTGTCCTGCCCATAACAGGTGGGCACCGCCCACCGACGGGGACTTGCCTTCCTCACGCTGGAGACACCCCCACCCAGTAACCGTGACTAATGGGGAGCAGACCCTCCATAGCATTTCTTAAGTAAATAAATCCCCTTCAAAAGACCTTTAAGCCCAGCTGGTGTGGCTCAGTGGTTGAGGGTCAACCTATGAACCAGGAGGTCACGGTTCGATTCCCTTCAGGACACATGCCTGGGTTGTGGGCTCGATCCCCAGTGTGGGGCATGCAGGAGGCAGCCGATCAATGATTCTCTCTCAGCATTGATGTTTCTCTCTCTCTCCTTCTCCTTTCCTCTCTGAAATCCATAAAAATCTATTTTTCACAATCCCTTTTTAAGTGGGACAAAGCCAATACCGAGTAGCCTAGCACGTGAGGTGCTTTGGAGCAGCCTCCACCCGGCGGGACAGCAGTGGGCTGGTTTTGGAGCCTGAGGCGGTGGTCCCAGGGACAGCTTGCAGATGACTGGCTCCGCGATTTCACTTCGGTCAGAGAAATTCTTCGCGCTCAGCTCCCCTATTCACACCCCATCGGCGGTAACACTCCTGCGTCTGCGCTGCTGACTGTGTGGAACGAGACTGTGGCGTGAGGTTTTACAGGCTTCCAGACAAAGAGAAGGCGTGACTCGGAAAGACCACGCGTGCTGGTTTAAGAAAGTAGAAATGAAGGCGCGGCCCATAAATACGCCGCACCGTCCCCTGGGAGCCCAGAGGCGATTAGCGCCGAGTGAGAAAAAGTGTGTTCTGCCCCCTTCATCTTTCCTCTCCCTTCGATCCTTTCTTTCTTCTCCATTTTCTTCATTCGTGTTAATAGGCATCCCGCACGCAGGTGGCAAGACGCCATGCTCGCCGCCCGGAAAAATCGACCCGAGACCCAGGCAGGCAGCTCTCTCCTCCGCTTTCTCGCTGATGCCAGTTTCTACTTGGGCCTCGAGAAATGTATTGCGGCCGGTTCTGCTGAGCACGGGCTTCCCGGAGCCGCGTGGCCGCTGCAGGCACAGCCCACGGCCACCCAGAGGCCCCGGCTGCCAGCGATGACAGATGGGCCCTCCCCGGTCCTTCCTAAGATCCCAGCGTCTCGGTTTCTCTTTTCTTGCCCAAAGTTTGTTCCTGGCGAGGAGGCGTGGTGGTGGGAGATTTCTTGATTTATCGTGTGCTTCCTCTTCCAAGTCTTTTATTTCTGACACTCGCTGGCGGTGCAGACATATCGTGTCATTGTGACATCAATATCTGAAATTTTGAAAATCAACAATAGGCCAGCCGCGAGAGAGAACAAGCAATTAGGAGGGAAAAGGGTGCCTTTGCTGCACTTGGATATTTCAATAACAAGGGAGGGAGGGAAGTGATTCATTCAATCTGTTCCCCTCCAGTGGCAGACACCGCGTGGTGTTTCCGGGCACACGGGACAGCCACGCGCGCAGAGCTGTCGCAATTCGTCTCCTCCCGGCTAGGACGCGCTGCAATGAACAAAGACTCCGTCAGCTCCGACATGCTGTTTGGAAATGCAGCCTGACTTGTAGGAAAACGGGTCAGGACGAGAGCGCTTGTGAAGACGGGCCGCGAGATGCAAGTGGCAACGTGTGGACGCGGACAGGCCTGGGAAGTCAGGGGGGGGCCCTGCGCGCTCCGCCGCCCGTGCATTTATCACACGCGCTCTGGGCATCATTCATCTTTTAAAAATACGTCTTTCATCATCCCTGGGCCATCCACGTCCGCTAGCTGGCCCTCTGCCGTCCACTGAGGTTCCAGTCATCTCCTGCGGCTCAGCGTTACCTACCCACGTCCATCCCTGGAGAGGCCCCAGCCACGCCTAGCACTCCGTCCAGCTGGGCCCTGCTGTCACTGCCTAGCCCGGCTCTCGCCTGCCCTTCCTGACACTGTGAGTGAGTGAGGAGCCGTGTGGACATGAGGGTGTGGGGAGGTGGGGCAGGGGCCAGAGCCGCATCTAGAGCACCTTGCAGCCTCACCGTCTTACAAACGTTTGCAAACAACTCAATCGGACATAAAGGAGCGGTTGGCATTTATAGCGACTTCGGGGGGGTGTTTTCTGGTGCGTCCAGAGAGAACATTGTGTCAAATGTGAGCCTTCACGGAGCAGCCAGACGCTGCGTCCACATGAGAGTCTGCGGGTCAGGGAGGAGCCCAGGCCCCAGGCCCGGGGAGCACCTGGTGGGAACGCCAACGCTACCCCTTCCCACCGCAGAGCGGGAGGCAGCTGGCCGGCCTTCCCTGTCAAAGAAAGCAAAATACTCCTGCACTTTGTTTCTTACAAAGTCAAATAGCAACATGTCAATACATCTATGAGAGAGAGAGAGAGAGAGAGAGAGAGAGAGAGAGAGAGAGAGAGAGGAGAAAAAAGGAGGAAGAGGAGGAGAAAGACAAGGACAGAGAAGGTGGATGTATGGAATGACATGCGTGTGTGGGCAAAAGTAAGTTTACAGTTGTGAGTGCGCGGAGCACAGAGTCTATTCGTGTATTATTTTCTATTCATTACTGTACTGCCTGTTTGCACGGTAACTGTAAGCCCACTTTAACTCTCACCCACCCCTGCGCTTGGGGATGTGCAAATACCAAGCGCACCCTTTCAACGACACCCATTTCCATTTCCAAGGCCGCAGTGCCGAGAGGACGGCCCTCTGGACCAGTTAGAAAGATGCCTCAGCACCTCTGGGCTCTAGCTCTGCCTTCTGTCCTTTGGAAATTGTAAAATCAAAAGGCAGAAGCAGCATTTACTCATTTAAAAAGCTACCTAAGACATTTTGATATGGATTTAGAATAGATGCTAGATAAATACTGTGTTCACTAAGAATCATTTTATTTAATTACGAATTTGTATTTTACCATCCGCTTTTAATTAGCAGCTGCTCCAAAATCCATAGAGGAGGAGGAACGATTGTTGAGCGGAGGAGAACAAGCGTCGCCTGGATGCTAACATTGCGGAGGCAGGGGTCCTCAAACTTCTTAAACAGGGGGCCAGTTCACTGTCCCTCACACCGTTGGAGGGCCAGACTATAGTTAAAAAAAAAAACACAAAACTATGAACCAATTCCTATGCACACTGCACATATTTTATTTTGAAGTAAAAAAACAAAACGGGAACAAATACAATATTTGTATTTGCATGTGGCCCGCGGGCCGTAGTTTGAGGACCCCTGGCGTAGAGGGTGTGACAGACCTTCCGAGCCACCGCGCTCTCTGTATGCGCACAGGCATCTTCCATGTGAAGGGGACGGCACCCGGCGAGGGCTCCTGTGTTAGACGCCTGAGGAAATGGACCGGCCGAGGGTGCATGGGGAGGGGTCATCTCTGCATGTGAGGGACGGGCGTCCATTTTGGAGATGTGTATCACCTGCAGCGCGGCAGCGCCTGTATCTCAGAGATGGAACACCCCGTCCAACCACACGGAAAAGCGCAGCAGAGACTCATCCCGAGGACGGCCACAGCAGGAGGGCTAAAGGGTGACACGCGGGTGACACTCAGCCCTGCGGTGTGTGCCATCGCATGACCCAGCTGTCCCCGTCGATCTCATGAAAGTGCCCGATTCTCTGAGAAAGACACCCCCTCCCAGGTCCGGACACTCGGGCGGCATAAATTCCAATCGCCTTGAAAACTTCAGCTCCATTTCCCTGATCTCAGGAGTAACAGAAGCAAACACGGCACACACTCGGGAAGGAGCCCACGAAGCAATGTCTTCCCCGTCGCCTCCCGTGAATCCTGCACAACAAGGTGCATTTTCTGTCACAGGAGGAACGGAGCTGTCTGTCAAGATCGGCAACACCAGCTCTGGGTAACTTCCTCCTCCCGCCCCGCCCTGCCCGATGCGACACTGATCATTTCAGAAAAGCAGAGAGAAATCGGTAATTCACATACGCCGTTGGGACCTGGGATTCACTGGAGGCACTATATTTTATTCCTGGATTTTTATGTCACTGTCTTTTTTTTGTCTATGCCTTGGAAGTTTCCATTTTAGGAGGCACTCAAAGCAGCAGCGCAGTGGGTGATCTACAGCGGGTCTGAGTCGGTGATAGGAGACGCGGTTGAGGGAGACACACTTTGAGACGTGTCCATAAAATCAGGTCGCCTTTGGCTCCTTCGCTCTCTATCTTTGATATCAGGAAGTCAGTTCTGCTATATTTTATTATTCCACGTTTTCCCGGCCTGCCACATTTTACAGTGTTAACTGTAACTCAAGGCGAGAGTCACACAGATCTCCTGTTGCTCCCTGAAAGGCATGCCCTGCTCTCACCCAAATAGGCATGTTGGTGAAATTGACATGGTGACCAGCAAATTAAATCTCCACTCTGTGACAGTTCCGTTTACCCTTCATGCCTTATGAAAATATTTCCCAGCTTCTTAAGGAAACCAGAAGTAGCTTGATTCAAATACATTTGTACCCATCATTTTAAATAACTGTGATTGAAATGCAAAATAAAATTGATATAATTTGAGCTTGGCAAGGTTTAAACACAAGACGCAGTTTCCACAACAAGAAATAAAGAATTGCTTAGCTGGTGTGGCTCAGTGGTTGAGCGTCGACCCAGGAACCAAGAGGTCACTGGTTTGACTCCTGTCAGGGCACATGCCCAAGTTGCAGGCTCGATCCCCAGTACGGGGCATGCAGGAGGCAGCCAATCAACGATTCTCTCTCATCACTGATGTTTCTATCTCTCTCCCTCTTCCTTCCTCTGTCTGAAATCAATAAAAACTTATTTTTAAAAAAAGAAATAAAGCTATTTTCTAGACCCTGAATTAAAATCTTCCTGATAGTGCAGATATATGACAGTATAGTTATAACGAACTATACGGTGGGAGCTGCGTGGACCATTGTTCCCACGTTGTCCTGGAATTGCCCACACAGTGACTGAAGGACACGTGACCTCACATGGGAACTTGCAGTGACTGAGCTGGGAGGAGCCTCCTGCAGCCGCATCACTCGAGTCCCTGTTAACCTGGGTCCCAGACCCCACGAGTGGGATGCAGACCAGAATGCTTCTGTGTTGTTATTGTTATTGCTGGGTGTGTGCGTGTTTTTCTAATGTCCATGATGGCTCTGGGAAAGAGAGAAATGGTTTGATGCAATATACATACTTTCTGTAGCACCAATAAAAGCTGTGTGTGTGTGTGTGTGTATGTGTGTGTGTGTGTGTCTTTATGCTTGAAAGAAGCCATGTATAATTACTGAGCCAGTCTTTCACTCTGGAAAAATGGAAAGACTTTGCCAGGAAACAGTAATAATTGATGATGGCTTCATAATGGCTCAGGTATTTTTTGAAGAGGAAATAGATTTAAATTTAAAAAGAGAGAGAAAGCAGATGTTTCAATTAGAAAAATAATACAAGTTCATGAACATCCCCACTCTGTGTCTTTGCTTCAGATGACAGACAGGTCAGTACACGTAGAGAAAGCAGGGTTGGGAAGACCCTACCCCGAGACTCTTCATCCTCTAGATGTGGAAACCAAGCATCAGAAAGAGGAGATGGCCCCACGTCCCATGATGAGGGTGAACCGAGACCAGAATCCCAGGGCCGGGGGTGCTGCGCTCCCCACCGACACCGAAGCTCAGCAGAAAGTTAGGGAGATGTGTCAAAGGATTTTTTGAGACAATGTGGACATAGTGAGAGTTGAGTTCGGTGTTGAAGTAAATACATTCCTGTTAATATCCTAACTATGTCACTTCACGCCCTGCCTGTCCATGGACGTGCCTCATACAATGTGCAGCCCGCCCAGCTCAGGGTAGAGCAGAAGCCTGACTCGGAAAGAGGGTGTCCTCCCAGAGGTGAAGGAAAGCTGCTCCTGCCAGGAGGCACGTGTGGTCTCCCCCTCCCCGCACTGCCCTGTCCGTCTCACTCCTGTCTGCACGTCAGGGCCCCTCCCTACGTCGCGTGATTGAAACATCTTGGCTTAATCATCCCTGGTCCATTTATTCTAAATAATGGTATGTATTTTGGTACCTCCTTTATGCCTTCAATTAGAACTTCTGAGGGAAGAAAGTGATAGCCCTGCCATTAATTTCCATTGACAAATGTTTGCTTAAGCGACAACCAGAGAGAGAGACTGTCCCGTCCCCAAAGGCTTACTGTTCCCTCCACAAAGCAGAGAGCTGACAGCCGATGTCGCTGCGTGAACAGTACCCTCGGAGCATGCGCTGTTTCAGAGGAATGGCTGTGCAGAGCAGTTTGTTTTGGAGTTTTAATGGTTCGATTATAACAGCCATTTCTAAAATGGATCGCCGTCATTACCATTAAAGGTACGGCATAAATTGCAGGCTGTGATGGCTCCCAGACTTTCCTGAGACAATAATCCGTCCGCGGCGTATCTGAGCATTCTGCTGACAGAGTAAACTGGAGGAAAGATGATCACAAACCCAACACGGAAGATGGAGCGAAAGAGAAAGACTCCTGAAAGAACAAATACCTCCCTTCACGCCAAGTGACATTTGAACTGAAATCAGAATGAAGGATCAAAAACGTCACATTCACCTTCACACCCACGCTCTTTACTCTCTCTTGCCCTGGGTCTCGGGGTGTAGTGCAAGCTGATGTTTAACGTTGTTTAGGAGAATGGTTTTACATGTGATTAGGGCTATGGAATGCTCATTAACAAATTATCTATAGTTATATTAAAAGTGGATTTTTGACCAGCCCGTGTGGTTCAGTAGTTGAGCGTCAATCCATGAACCAAGAGATTACCGGTTCAATTCCGGGTCAGGGCACATGCCAGGGTTGCAGGCTCAATCCCCAGTAGGGGGCATGCAGGAGGCAGCCGATCGATGGTGTTTCTCTTGCATGGATGTTTCTATCTCTCTCTCCCTTTCACGTCTTCTCTCTCTGAAGATCAATAAAAACATATTTTTAAAAATGGACTTTTATTTGGTTGAATCCAAAGTGAAGTTTTCATAATTTCTGTCCAGAGATCCAGTCCCCTCTCCCCCGTCTCTTCGATTGGCTGTGCCCAAGTCACCAACGAACTGTGAATAAAACCCACAAAACACAGCTCTGTTCCACTCCTTCAATCACACAACCAAGAACATCAAACCAGAAGGTGTGTGTGAATCCCCCACGTCTCAGACCTGCTTCGTGCAGCACAGAGACCGGAAGACAGGTCTCCTGACTGTTGGACAGAAAATGTTCCGTCCTGCTGCCCACTGTCCAAGACTCTTAAAGTCCCTCCCATCATCTCCCTGAAATTGAAGGTTCCTGCCTTTGGTTCATGAATGGTTGGAAGCTCAACTGCCATCGTCCCAGAGAAATGGATGTCGATACATTTAGAATCGGCCGGCAAATGTAGTTGGAATCAGAAAATAATTTGAAAAGGAACATCAACTTTTCTCAGCCAAACCCACAAAAGTCAAGGGAATTTAATATCTAAAATAGAAATGGCAAAATTCCTGGACGCGTTATCCCATTACTTTGCAAGCCAATATTTTATAAAATGAATCATCTTTACGTTATTAGTTCAAACTTTGGCCTTGTGTGTCCACGCCAGGGAAAGTGCCTAGTGTTTTGTTTTTTTTTATTGCTTAAAGTATTACAAAGGGTATTACATATGTGTCCATTTTTTCCCCCCGCCCTAGACAGTCCCCTAGCCTCCCCTAGTGTTTTGAAGTCAGATTTACCAAATGAGCTCCCTGCCTGCTGTGCAAAGCATCCCACTTCCGCCTTACACCGCCTTACACAGATCTCCGCGGCCTAAAGCGACGATCTTTACTGAACGGTCAGAGCCTGGCAGCCCACCCACACAGCAGAGGGGGCAGAGGGCTGGGGTGGAGCCTGTACCTGAGAAGCCCACAGTTGATGATGAATGAAGAGTCCTTAGGTAGGACCGTGCCGATGCGGGGTCTGCACTGTCTTCCTGCGACTTTCAGCACCTCACCCCCTCACCCGCCACCCCTCACACACACACAGAAGAGTAGCCACCTGCTCAACAGCACATCTTTTTTTAAAATATGTTTTTATTGATATTTTTAGAGAGAGAGGAGGGGAGAGGGATAAATAGAAACTCAATGAGAGAGGAGCATCAACTGGCTGCCTCCTGCACGACCCCTACTGGGGATCAGTTCCATGTGCGCTGACTGGGAATCAAACCAGCGACCTCTTGGTTCCTGGGTCGATGCTCAACTCTGAGCTACTCGGGCCCAGCTCATAGCACGTTTTTAATTACCTTCCGTTCCTGTCTCCTTTCTCAACCCCCTACCGAGGTGTCTTTAGATCACCTTAGGGATAACCCCGTGGCGTGCAATTCCTTGTCAAAGGGGCTGATCGTTGGCTAAGATAATATAGCTTGACAACCACCACATGTGCCCACAAACACACCACCATCACCACACCTCGTCCTGACAGTTTGCTGAGACCCTTTCCCTCCTGCTCCCCTGGCGCCCCGAAGCTACAAGCAGGACAGCTGAGGTCCTCCGTACCCACAACCTCAGCTCGGGGCCTGCTGCCCGGGAAGCAACCGTGACGGGCAGCCACACCCCTCCCTGCATGCAGTCTACACCTAGAGGCTCTGGGTGCCACCCCAGGTGCCAGCCCTGGTGTCCCAGCTGGCAGAAGCAAGGCAAGGCCTGTGACCCCGTGGTGCCTGTAATAGCTGGAACTTTCCAACGAGGTTCATCGGGGTCCCCCACCCTGCAGCTTCCTGCGTAGCGAGGGAAACCCATGAGTGAGCTTTCTCACAGTGAGTCATTCGCCTCTAAATATTGTTATGTTTCCTGACCCCACTCGTCAAAGTGCGTAAACAAATACAACTTCTGACTCAGGGATGACTTGGCTGGCCCTCCAGCTCAGTAGCAGGCATCATCTGACAGGGAAATGGGGCAGGCGGGGCACAGATCCAGGCAGGCGAGGTGGGGGGACACCTGAGCGAGGGGCTCCCATTCACAGGCCCGCAGCTCTCAAACCAGCGGCCGCATCCTGGCTCTCAGCTCTCACCTGTCAGTCCTCCTTCAGAGAGGCCTCCTCTGCCCACGCAAATGGAATGAGCTTCCCCGATGTGTGTTCTCTCTCGTTTAGCATCCGACCCACGAGGGTCCACACTTCCTGAGATTGACAGTGACTGTGGGTGCTTCCTTGCCAGCCTGCCCATTGCTTCTTTCCTCGGAAAGGACTAGACCCACGCGTGTCCCTCTTGTTATCGGGGAGTTAGAAGGCCAGGCCGTTAGGGATGGGACTTCGGGAGGTGTGGCTGAACCCTGTGGGTGTGAGCAGAAACCAGTTCCTCAGCCACACCCTGTCCCAGGTGAAATTGCAAAGACAAAGGCCCAGAGACACACCAGGCGGAAAAGTGAGTGGAAACGGAAGTGTAAATGTACGGATGTCCATATTCGGCTTTTACACAATCTCCTTTGAGCTGCTTTTCCCCACACTATGACTTCTCACAATAAAGTTATCAGGTAAGACCCATTAACAATTAATGGGCTGAAGTGATTGGCCTCCTGGGTGTTTGAACAGATATTCAACAGTAACACTGAAGAGAAGGAGGGAGGGAGAATGACTTGGCCTTGGTGACAGCGTGGTAACACCATGCTTTGTCCCCTCTGGTCATGAGACCACCCAGGGAGACGAGTATGAGGACGGGAGGCCCAGTGGGGAGACATGGGGACTCACAGCACAGGGCTTCTCGGGCCAGTAGTTGTGGTCACAGTGAAAATGGAGGAAAGACAAAGAAAGATTGTAAATGACTTGAATTCATTTATCTATGGCCTACATATGGGGGGAGGGGGGAGGGAGGGAGGGAGGGACCCTTCAGCTATGTGTGGACAGCTCGTGGTCCCTGCCTGGAGTCTCAGGTTCCCAGTGCAGAGTTCTCTCCCTGAACTCAAGACCTTTCACCAGGGAAATATTCCGTAACCCTGAGCACCCGTGGTCTGCATGGGGCACCAGAAGCAGTATCTCGTTTCCTTAACTATAACTTGCTCCAGACTTTGCCAGGTCAAAGTGATTACAGAGAACGGGGGGCCTCAGAACAGGGCATGATGGGGCCCAGGGGCCTGGAAGCCAAAGCACGCCAGGCAATCACACCTCACACCTTGCGGTGCATCCAGAGGGCATACTGGTTGCAGACGATCATTTCTCCCTGTTTTGACACCTGTCTCATCTCTCAGGAAAATGCTCTGCTGAGCTCACCAGCTGGCTTTTCAGGTGGGCTGTGCCACCACTCGGGTGGTCCCGTTCAGCAGAAAAATAAATAAATCAACAAAGCAGTAAACAGGCACAACCTGT
This sequence comes from Myotis daubentonii, assembly GCF_963259705.1. Lineage (NCBI taxonomy): Eukaryota > Metazoa > Chordata > Mammalia > Chiroptera > Vespertilionidae > Myotis > Myotis daubentonii. Next base: position 52,511,083 of record NC_081856.1, read on the forward strand.
CCATCTCCCCACCGAGAAGCCCAGCCCCGCGCTGCTGTCTGCAGGGTCTCTCCCCCTCCGGCGCTGAGGTCCTCGCCACGGCTCTCCCACCACGGGGCGCCGTGAGACGTTAAATAAACTGACAGGAACATCTCATTTATATCCCTTACTGGTATGATGGCTGGTTTTCTTAATATGTCAGGGAAATTGCCCATACTACACCTGTCACAGGTGAAAAATCTGCATAGACATGCATAATTCATGACTCTCCGATCCCGACGAGAAAATTGCGAAGACTGGTTATTGCTCAAATGCCAGTTGTTACAGTGACATCGCGATGAATTGAAGACTCTGGGAGAGGCAGCTGTTGGAGGAGGATTTCCCACTCACCCCACATCCAAGACCGCCTGCCCTGACCAGGGCACCGACGCTTCTCCGTTTCCCTCCCCTCGCCCCCCCTCCCGCCTTCTCAGCAGCAGGTGCTCCCCGACTTAAGCACACAGATGGGAGGCCATCTGGCAAAAGGTGATGGGGGTGGGTGGGGGTGAGATGGGGATTCATTAATGGAATAGGAGTCATTTCCAGACACAAAAGATAGTTCTTGTATCTGTATTACACGTCACTGCCCCTGTAAAGAAGGGTTTGGATTACGTTATATGATGAGCTTTGACCTTGTTTCTTACATGTTCTCACGGTCTGAAATGTTCTCTCTGAACATCCTTAACTCAGACCCCTTTGTTACTCTGCTTTCATTAGCCAAAAAGCTACTGTAACGTGCAGAAAAGTATTCCCATTGTGAAACATTTAAAATTGACGGAAATACATCCATTTCCCTCCTTTGAGCTAAACTCTAACCCTTAGATGTGCGTGTAGACTTTGTATATATGTTGTGAAACTGTTAGGTGTATACACTTTGGGGCCGTTTTCTATGCACTCATATATTATAGGTACAAATATTGTTACCACATGTATTAGGTTATTATTCTTCACATTGCTTTGTTCCGCTTTTTTACTTAAACAAAGTCTGTATTTAGGAGGAGTTTTAGATGCACAGAAAACATTTCAGAGATAACGGAGTCTGCACGCGCCCCGTTTCCCAAGCTGTTGAGCAGCTTACAGGGCACACCTGTCACACGGCTGAGCCCATCCCAGACACTGGTGCTGACTGAAGTCTATGTACTCGGACTTTCTCCGTTTCCTCTCCTGCCCTTTCCCACCCCCGTTTGAAGCCAGAGCGCTTGGGTTCTATCCTTAGAATCCTTAGACTGTCGCTGTCACTGCTTCCTATTTCTCACCAGCGAAATACTCAAATACTCGCATCACTCTAGTCTACAGGGTCATTGTGAGGCATAACGTGAATGTGTGAGTGTGTGTGTGTATTCCAACAGGCCCCGGCATTAATTAACCGCTAAGTATAAATACATTATTGAACAAGCATAATTTCCTTCAGGAAGCTCTGTGTCCTTGAGAGGGAAGTCTTTTATTTTCACGTAAAACGTGGCACATACAACACACAGCACCGGCCTGCACAGAACAAGTGGAAGACAAGAGTCGGCTCCCTTGACTTTGCAAGAGTAAAAATCTCTTAGAATTAGATCCACACTAAGGTTCTTGTGTAAAATCAAAAGAGGGAGGAAAAGTGTGCTTTCCTATAATGTCATGTTATATGAAACAGGCACACGCACCAGGAAGCACGGTGTGCTGGGAAAAGTCGCTTTGGAGTTCGCTATGAATGAAATTCTATTCCTGCACCTATGGGCTGGGACATGGCAGGCAGGCGTTTAACTTTCTCTTCCCCGTGAAACGGAAATAACAAGACCTGCTGGACTGGGCAGTGATGTGAAATGAAGGGTATTTTAACTCCCTGCACATTCAGCTGCTCCATTCGCCTCTGAACTGCTTCTTCCTGCCACGCCCGCTGGTAGATAGCTTTCCATGGACCTGTCCTCCTCTGACCTGCTTCACTGTTCAGCATGTTCTTCCTACATTTCCTACCCGAGACCTTGTGTATATTGGTAACCGGAGCGTGACGGATGCAAGGGGCTTGATGTGTGATAAATGATGAAAGCTTAAAAAATGAAGTTATCGGTGTTTAAACAGCTCTTAAGTACCGACAAACTACTCAGTAACATTTTATCTCCAGGTTGCTGCTCAGGCCTGAGGGCTCCAATTCTACCTGGAGTGGACGAATGAAGAAACTGCGATCGAGGGAGGTGCGACCTGGTCTAGAGGACCCAGTAAGTAAGAAACTGAATGTCATTCGGAACTCGGTCCATACTCCAGTGCGTGCGCGCTGCCTCAGAGAAGAGAGTCACCCCAAATTCAGCCCCTGCCTGTCACTAAGTTAGCGCGCTTCCTTCAGAAGGTGGGGCGTCACATACCCGGGGAGGTTTGCCGTCATTAATGGGTTAACCTCCAGGGACAGCAGTGAGCTCCCGCTAGCCATGGGGCCTGGCCAGGCACCTCTGAAGGGCACTGCACTGAGCGGGGAGAGAGAACGGGAGGGCGCTCGGTTTGATATTGTCAGAGGCTCATGAATGTTTCATCAGGCGGCTCGGAAGCGGAGGGAGATAAAACCTCTCCCAACGACCTCTCTGATTGTCTGGTAATGGGGAGATTATAACCCGGAGGAAACATCAGGCCGGAGAAGACCTGCCTCTGGACGCCCCGAAAGGCCTGTCAGAGCCCATTCGCTCCTATCTGATCGCGGCCCCTCCTCTGGCTGCAGAGAGGGAAGGTTATCAGATTGTCCAGGCAAGGGCAGCGGGAGTCGCCGGGAGGAAAACCAGAAAACCGCCCACCCAGGCCGCTGGCTCAGCTGGCTGAGCTCCGCCCTTCCTGGAGAGGGACCAGGGGCTGAGCCCACTCCGTTATGGCCCCCCGGGAGGGGGCTCCTCAGTCCCCACCCACTCCCTCTGCGGCCACAGGAGCTCCATGACAACCTAAGGGAGGTGGAAGCTCCCCTGGGGCACGGTGTGGGTGCTACACATGCGAAGTACATGCCTGTGCTCCATCTCTGCATGCCATGTGCTGCTGTGGAACAGCTGCTTACAAGCCACAGGTCCCTATTTATTCCATGCACATCAATTTCCACTTAGAGAGAAAATATGGGTCTTGAGAATATCACGCTAAGCAAAACCAGTCAGAAAAAGTCAAGAACCACGTGACTTCACACATGGGGGATATAAAACCAAAAGCAACAAATGAACAAGAAAAGCAACGCCCTGGCCAGTTTGGCTCAGTGGATAGAGCGTCGGCCTGCAGACTGAAAGGTCCCAGGTTCAATTCTGGCCAAGGGCATGTGCCTTGGTTGCGGGCACATCCCCAGTGGGGGGGGGGGGGGGTGTGCAGGAGACAACTGATTAATGTTTCTCTCTCATTGATGTTTCTAACTCTCTATCCCTCTCCCTTCCTCTCTGTAAAAAATCAATAAAATATATTTTAAAAAAAAGAAAAACAACTAAACTGGAATTCACAGACACAGACAACAGTATGGTGGTTATCAGAGGGGAGGGGGTGGGAGAGAGAAGGGTAAGGGGTCAAGTATGTGGTGACGGAAGGAGACTTGACTCTGGGTGCTGGGCACACAATGCAATATATAGTTGATGTATCATAGACGTGTACACTTGAAACCCATGTAATCTTACTAGCCAATATTACCCCAATACATTTAATTTAAAATAAATAAATGAAAGTAAAAAAATAGATAGAAAACACACACAAGCAAAAGGAAAACCAAAGTCGTCATTTACTCAAGAAGCAACACAGCCTCTGTGTGTTATGAGGAAGACTCTCTCCTAAATAAGACATCTGATGGGGGGGGGGGGTGTGTCATCTTTCTCCCCAAAACTCTTTCCTGAGCTGCCTTTGAAACTCAGGTGTGAGTTACCTGGCAACACACACCATACAGAACTCACCAACAGAGCGGACCTCCAGCAGCAACTGACACAGCCTTGCTGCTTGCCAGTACTCCCTCAGGTGCTTCGATGTCGGTGAGAATGGGAAATTCTATTCCTTTCCTAAGGACTCTTGCGAGCTTCTTACAGAAAGATGCGGGGCTTTACCAGAGGTTAGGGGCTCCCCGAGACATTCAAAGCACTTTTGAAAATGAGATTCCCTCTTTCAAGTTCATGGCCAGAAATGTCAAGTGCTTCATTAGCATTTCATCAGATTAGTAACTCAGAAAAGGAAGCGGAGATGACCTATGAAACCTCCTCCAGACAGAACCTCGTCTCCAGCTCCTCACCCCCACCTCTGTGGACAACCAGTGAACACGGAGCTCCTGCTGGCATTCCCACCTGCCGCCGCCCACACCACCAGGGGCCACTCTACTGCCCAGCTGTGGACACCTGAAAGTCACGCTGGCCTCCAGTTCAACCCCAATCCACCCACGTTGCCCGAAGAGAAACTCAACGTAACCATTTCAGCATCCACAATACAGTAGCTCTAGGGGAAGTGAAAGGTGTACAGTGAGGCCCGGCTCTGGTACTGTGACCACCCGGCGACCTAGGTCGGAGCTGCTGGGTCCGCTGCTGTGACCGTCTCTGTGCGCACGCACTGCTCACTGGATTCAACTTCACACCCGGGAAAGGTAGTCACGTGCCTCTCCAGTTTGCAGATAAGGAACCCAAGCCAGGGCGAGACTTTGTGAGCGCGTGCTAACGGCGGGTAAGTTTTCTCCACGCGGTAGACTCGGCGCCACGTGGTTTCTGAGTAGAACGGTGCAAGCCTCTCTGTGGCTGCACCTCTGAGTGACCGAGGAATCTGACCTGTGCCCCTCAGGAGCACTGCCCTCTGCCAGGCCTGGCAGCAGTACCATCGACACGGGGAGGATGGGAGAGACGGCGAGGACAGGCTAGAGGCCGGCCGAGCAGCGAAGGCCATGACCTCCACCGGCACTGACTGCCACTGGACATCACTTGCTCTCCTGGCCGCAGCCTCGCTGCAAGGCGCGGGGCACTGTCCACTTCACACCAGCCAGACAGCAGCCTCCCATGCAGACCACAAGCCGACAGCAAAGACTCGGGTGTCTCTATGTTAGAAACACCACGTAGAGTCTCTTTCCATCCTGATCTGGCTCACAGGTCCTGATGGAGGTTGAGTCTGTTTTTTTAAAAAAAAAAAAATTTTTAATTGATTTTGAAAGAGAGGAAGGGGATGGGATAGAGAAACATCGATGAGAGAGAAACATCACTGATTGGCTGCCTCCTGCACGCCCCCTACTGGGGATGGAGCCCCCAACACTGGGCATGTGCCCTTGACCAGGAATGGAACAGGTGACCTTTTGGTTCACAGGTTGCTGCTCAACCACTGAGCCACACCGACTGGGCTGTGTTTGTTCTTTCTTAGCATTGAGGGAACACACGCGTATATGGGGGGGAGGGGTTAAAAACAGGGACTTGGAGTCACGCAAACCACGGGTTCTAACTCAGCTCTGCTATTTATAAACGGGGTGACAGGGCGCATGTGGTGTGATCGCGTCACACCTGCTGCCTTAGCTCTAAAATGGCACCTTGTCTTACCAATTATTTGTTCTTAAAACCAAGATCACTAGGTACTCAGGGGGAAATGAACAAAAACCGGTACCCCCAGCCTCGTGAAAGCCCCACAGCGACAGAGAAGGCAGCCGGCAGGAAGACAGTCAGTGACCATAGGATAAATGGGAACCTACAGCAGTCACGGCTGTCAGTAAGCACGTGTGTGATGTCACGGGAAAGTATAAGGGGACGTTTCTCCTAAGCAATCAGTAATGCATGTCCTGACACGATGATGGCTGCTGGGGTTGGAGGAACAGGGCAATAAGAAGCGGGGCTAAGAGAACACGTGGGGGCTATTTTCAAAGGGATTGAATGAGATCAGGTACATACTGGGCTTGTCGGAGTGACTCCCTGGTTTCCTTCCACGCACAGATACAGTGAAGAAAATAAAATGATGAATGGCTTTTCCACTGTATACAAAGAAAAATACTATTTCACAATCCAGCTGTCCACACAAAAGACAAAAGGAACCCCCTCCCCCACTGCAGTAAACAAATCCTGTGTCTCTACAAGATTCCAGCCGGAGAGACCGTGATGTGAGCTGTACACTTACGCGTTCATCCGAACTGGCCTGTCCTTCGTCCCTGAGAGATGGGTCACGGTGCTCCTGCTCTTTGCACCATAGTGGCACGTGGCTGGTCCACCACCCGGGCTCAATGCAGGTTAGTACTTGCCCTTGACCTCCACGGCCCTAGAGATTGAGACAGGCCCAGAGCTGCATCGCCCTGCAATCTAGACAGTACCAACCCCAGGCAGGTGTCAACCGGGAGCTCTCTAAGCTGCTTCTGAGAAGCTAGAGGTCCTGTGCCCTGGGGCACATCATCATGGATGCCTGGTCACCCCTAAATCTGCTGGCCTCGCCTTGGAGAATCACTGCGCTCAAACCTAAAAGCCCTCAGTCCCATAGGCAGGGTCCTATGCGATCACTACGAGTCATGCAAATTGAGAAAATATATTCATTTAAGCACGAGTGCGTACAATATCTTTATTTCCTTCCTAATAATAAAATATTAGAAAGGGCAGGAGGGAGGGAGGGAGGGAGGGGATCCTCACTCTATGGGTAAGTTCCTGCCACATCAGCTGAATTCCATTTGAGGCGTGGACTCTAGGAGCCATACAGACCCACAGAATACGAAGACTCAAATAGAAAGAGTCTTGAAGGGCGTCCTACCCATAGTGCATAAGAAAGAGAACAGAGAGGCAAGTGGGAATCACATTGGCATCGTAACTGACTTTCCCCTTGAAAGACTGGCCGGCTTCTTATAACACCTTCCAAAATATGCGCTAAGCTAAAGCACAGCTCATGAAACATGTTGAATGATCCACGCTGAGCAACGTGAAGGACAGACGGAGACAAGGAGATCGCCAGCCGAGATGGCCGAGCGCGGGCTGGACGCTCTTCCCCGGGCGCTGCCTCTGAGCACAGCATCCGACGTGGAGTTAACGAGACGCCCTCCGTGTCAGCTCTGACTCCGAGGATCTCTGATTCCATCCGGGAGCCCCGAGAAGGAGGAGACCACGACCCCGGGTCTCCAGGCTGCGCCCGGCCCGGCCCGCAGTGGGGACTCGGGGAGGAAACACAATGCGCGATCAGACCTGTTCAATCCCGGACCACAGGGGCCAGCTACCTGGCAGGGGCCCTCGCCTTAGCTGTGGACTAACAAATACCAGAACTACACTGTGGAGTCTTCTGGGCACTGAAGTAGCTTTGTGAACAGCCGGGAACGTTTGAACGACAGACAATCCCTCACCCTCAATTTCCCATTCTCATTGTAAAGACACGAGCAGTCAATGTAATCACCCCGTATCCACATTCGTGTTGTAACCATTCCTTACCCGGGGCCGGTAACTATCTCAATTATCTGAGATGGTTTCATGCCACAGTCACAACCAGACAAGAGCTGGCAATAACAATAAAGCTGAAAAGGGCCCGGCTCCTTTATGACTCCGTGGAACCATTGCGTTCTTCAGTACTCAGGTGAGGCAGGTAACAAGAGGACATTAAAAGTTCAGCATCCTCACACAACAGGGCGGTTACTGCTTATTAATTTTACCAAAGCAGCCCAGCTGATTCGTTTAATAGGTAGCATTGTGCGTGCCAGCGAGGGGTCCCACCAAGGCAGCAGCCAGCTTCTATGACCCGTGACTTGGCCCACCTCAGACTCATGGGATAACCAGAAAGGGCTGAGGGAGACCTCGATGCGTTTCCCTTTAATTCAGAGCGCGGACTACAATCTGCATCATCGCCATCATTTTTAACAGGAATTCTCTTTTTCCCTTCCAAGAAAACCAGAAACCCTTTCAAATCTTTTCCTTCTCTTTTTCTTAGCTCTTCCTCCCAATAAGAATAAAGGAGGGGAGGGAGTGCAGAGAGGAGACAGACATCCGAATGGTGTCAGGTGCAGCGATTATTATGGAAATAAGTTTAAGGGTCAAACGATAAGCATATTTTGAACTTAAAAAATGCTGCTCCATTGTTTTCTAAAAGCACTTCTGAAAACTGTATGCCTCTCTTCACGCACTAATGAACCTGTTTCACCACCCAAAAGTAACTGTGTTCAGATTTTTATTTATTTTTTCAATTCCTCATCTAATGAGTTAAAAAAATGATAGCGGTTTCACTTATATATCCTTGATCTCTGGTGCATTTTCCCCCATCAAATGTCTGCCGTTTCTGTTTCTATAAATCATCGGCTCCCATCATAAGCAATTATTCCATTAAGATTTTTCCCCATCAACGTGGAGGCTGTAAGGTCATGTGTCGCACAATGACATTTTGGTCAACAGATCACAGGAGATTCGATGGAGCAGAAGAGTCCTAGCCCTAGAGACCGGGTCTGTGTTCACCTCCCGTCGTTCGTGGGGGGGGGGGGGGTGCCGCTGTAACAATCCCGCTGCCCCGCCGATCGCACAGAGCATAGCCCTGGGCCAGAGTGAAGCTCTAAACCCAAAGGTGTTGAATCTGCTGCCTTCTCTCCCGGAGGAGTCAGTGGCGACCCGGCTGGCCTTTCTGGCTCCAACCCTACTGCCCACAGCGCCCACCGCCCGCAGCGCCCGCCGCCCACAGCGCCCACAGCGCCCACCGCCCGCAGCCCGCAGCGCCCGCCGCCCACAGTGCCCGCCGCCCGCAGCGCCCGCCGCCCACAGTGCCCGCCGCCCAGAGGCGTCTTCGGTAAACAACACCTGCGCTGTGGTGTTCTGATTAGAACTCCCCAATGGCTTTCTTTTACGCTTAGAATAAAACCCAGACTCCTCACCACGCCCATAGGCCCCATCGGGACCAGCCCTGAAGCCCCTAAGGACGGCCTCCTCTCCCAGGACGGCCCAGACCCCTCGCTTCCTTCCTGCTCCGTGAAGACACCACGGTAATTCCTCTGTCGCGGACACTGTGGCTGTCCCCCAGGCCTGCGGTCCTCCTGTTGGCTCATCAAATGGCTGTCTTTCTCATTTTTCAAATATCAACTCATATGTCACCTTGACCGGCCACTGTCTGTGAATAAAGTAACAGGAACACACAGGCACACGCCCATCTATTTCCTTCTTAAAACTGAGTGTCACCTGGAATTCTCGTTTGTGTCTGCCGTCTCCTCGCCCCGCATCTAAGACTGATGAGAACAGCGATGCTGTCTGGCTTGTTTACCGCGGCGGCCACATTGCCAGGACGGTCCCGGGTCCGGGGTAGGCAGGTCTCCAAAATGTGTGTGAAATGCAGACGCAGACAAACGAGAGGACAAACGCAACATGAAGCTCAGCCGCTTCAACCTGCCTTCTGCTCTCATTAGCTTCGGAGCGGGGATGGGAGACGGCGGCCCGGTGGTTACTATTCATGAGTTAAAGTCGGTGAAAGGCAGGGCACGGGGGCGGGGGGGGCTCAGTGACGGGGCTGCCGCTTCTTGCTTCTGCAGCATAAAGAAATGTATTTGTTTCTAAGTAGGCGGCCCTCTAAGAACTGGGGCAGGATACAGTGAACATCAGGACAGCAATTCCCATGAACGAGGCGTGAGGCCGGCACGAAAATATGAAGAAATAACGGTTGATTCTGAGAAAGGAAGTCAGGGTCATACTGCGTGACCTTGAGGAAAAAAGTCCTCCCATTTTTTCCATCTGAAAGTGGATTGTATTGAACCTCACTTAAATTCCCCTGTGGAACCCCATGCCGTGCCCCGTGGCTGAGTGTCCGGGGAGACACCCAGGGAGGAAAGCTGTGGGCACTGGGCGTCTGAGTGTGGAAAATGCCCACAGTGGACGGGAGGGGTAGGCAGTATCCACATCTGTATCCCATGTCCATCACATGTGTCTATACCCTTAGTTAGTTCTTGGGGGAGAGGGCACACGGAAGATGAACTCTCTATGTGGCTGTGACCTGTGTATCCTTAAGCGTGTCATCTGCTTTCTCTTGGCCTTGGTTACTTCATTCCAAAAGTGAGGAAATAAATAGTAACATCTCTGAGCTGCTCTGATAAATGAACCGCATACGAAAATCTCTATAAATTGCAAAATCATCTGTACATACTCATCTGTTGCTGTTTGACAATTTTACAGAAAGATGAAAGAAACGTTGTTTGAATAAAATTCAGAGGGAAATAACACAGGATATCCCAAAACGTGTACGCACATTTTTTTCTGATAGTTCAATTGATGTTGCTTTCTGTTCAGATTTAACCATTGGAATTAATAATTATTCAGTGCGTGGAGCTATTTTTTGGGCTGTATATGTGTATAGCGCTGGAGCTAAATGAGAATAGCAGCTGTATGTTCCAGGAAATCTAATTTCAATCCGCACTACCTGGCCTTGATAAAGCCTGATATTTCACTGTCTCCGGAAATGAACACGCTTGTTAATGAGGAAGACCTTTCAAAACTCACACCTTCTCCAACGAAGACAGGCTGCGCTCACAAGCATGACCCTTGGCACCTACCTCTCACCCCCTCACGCTGAGCGGGTTCTCAGGGCCCATGTGTTCATCCATTCCTCTGCCCCTGGGTGCCCATTCCCTATTTTACATCCCCATTGTGACCCCAATAGAAATCTCAAAATAAATCAGGTAGGAATGCGTTTAGCTTCAAGGCAGCAGAATCATGGACTAAAAATACATGAAATTTCAGAGTTTGTGCACCAAGTCAGTGCCACGCCATTCAAGGCTGGAGATATCAAAGACATAAGACAGTTAACTTGATATCAATTGAAGAAGTTGAGCCTCAGTGGTTGAGCACTGACCTATGAACCAGGAGGTCACTGTTCAATTCCCGGTCAGGGCACATGCCCGGTTGTGGGCCCGATCCCCAGTGTGGGGCATACAGGAGGCAGTCGATCAATGATTCTCTCTCATCATTGATGTTTCTCTCTCTCTCCCCTTCTTCCTTCCTCTCTGAAATCAATAAAAATATATATTTAAAAAAACAAAGAAGTTGAGTTCCTAGACTCCAATGAGAAATGATATAGAGGGAATCCTCACAGTGAGTGGAAGATTGGTCCAAATTCCTTGATATCGGGTCTGTTGGTCGCTGTATCACACTGCCCACTGCATGTAATCTATAAAAGCAGTTATTGCAGTTATGTTGCAGAAAAGAGCGCTCAGGCATCCTACAGTGGAAAGACAGCCGAAGAATGACAGCGGAAGGAGGGAGATGGGTGACAAATACTTCCCACTGGTGCAGGTGAAGGGTGAGGGGTCACAGGAAGTAGAGACATTAACACGTCATCAGATGGGCACCTATGCCCCAGCCTTCTTGGGATGGAAAGGAACGTCACCCAACATAACTCAGAATCGCCCTTACTTTTGAAGATCACTGAGTGTGACCTTCTTTTTGCAGGTGTTGGGGAGATGAACCATCTATTTGTGAAGTTCTTTAAAGACACAGAGTCTATTCCGTATTTATTTCCATGGGCACTTCCCGCCATCAGCGGTAACACCTGCCCATTAGGAGTCAGTACTTAATCTCCATAACTCCCACCAACAACGTGATGCCACAGTCATTTGCGGTGCATTTTAGAAACATGTCATCCATTCAGGTAAATCTTCCCTAAATTCATTTTCATTTAATTGTATTGATGCATGTGGAGGCTAATCACTTGGAATTGATTTCTATTGATCTGTGTCTAACTGAATTCAATTAGGCCCAAGTGACTTGCTCTGAACAAATTAAATTGCACAGACTGGCCGGATAGGAGGCACTCCACTGAGGCGGAAAGCATCCTCGGGGATGAGCTCACGGTGACAGGACTTTAACACAGGTGCCCAGGGTGACAGCTATTGAAAAGTTATTAAGATTTAGCAAACATCTCGATGATTACAAACCCTTTTGTAGAAAGATGAAATACATAGGTCTTGTCAGTCATGGGACTCTTGGGCTCCAGAAATAAAAAGTTCAAGATTGGTTCTAAGTGCTCCTCCTCTTTTTTAAAAATATATTTTTATTGATTTCAGAGAGGAAAGGAGAGGGAGAGAAATAGAAACATCAATGATGAGAGAGAATCATTGATCGGCTGCCTCCTGCACGCCCCACATTAGGGATCTAGCCTATAACCCGGGCATGTGCCCTGACTGGGAATAAAACCATGACCTCCTGGTTCATATGTGGACGCTCAACCACTGAGCCACAACAGCCAGGCTAAATGCTCCTCTTCAAATGGAGTTTGAGCTTAATTGTACAAAATGGAAAATGTCCTCAGAGATGAGAGAAGGGAGCTACCTTTGTTTTTGAACATTACTACTCAGAATAAACCTGCAAAGAGGTGCTTGCATGGACTCCACTGTAGAGGGCCGCCTGGGAGGCACCTAGGCATTTTCTTATAATTATTGTCAGCTGAACTCAGAGCATAGGCAGAGCCATGCCCTGGGAACATGCTTCCCCAATAAGGCTGGACATGTTAATCAGGCAGGGGCGGAACTAGATATGTAAATCTAGGCCTTTAAAATAAACCTGCTGTGTGGCTCAGCCCGCTTTTTGCTGCCTCTCCATCAGAGAGGATGGCGCCCACCTGGCCCCAGCTTAAAATCTATTTCTGCGTCTTGGTCTTTCTTTAATTTCTTAATCCCCAGCTCCTCCACTCAGCAAATGGACGGTTTCCTTTTCCATGCGGGACATGGAGAAGAGAGAAACCGCCCCCCACACTCCCTGGTTTAACACTTCAAATTCTCCCCACACTGCCTGTCCCTATTCCAGCCACCCCTGCGGGGTGCATCCTGCCGGAGCCCCGCCTCCGACCCCTGCCAGTCTCACTGCTCTCCTGGGCTTTCCCCTTAACTCCTGACTTTACAGGAGTCCACGGGGAGCTTATCTACATGCCTGCTGGAGAGGCAGGAGAGTAACATCCCAAAGGGTGGACCTGAGCAAGGAGGAGTGGGAGCTGCTATGAGCTGAATGTTTGTGTCCCCCCAAATTCATTTGTCAAAGCCCTAACCCCCAACGTGGTGGTATTCAGGGGTGAAACTTTAGAAGTACTTACATTTAGGTGAGAGCGTGAGGGTGGGGCCCTCATGATGAAATGTGTGGCCTTATGAAAAGGGACAAGAGCCCAGCTGGTGTGCTCAGTGGTGGAACGGGACCTATGAACCAGGAGGTCAGGATTCCGTTCCCGGATGCGGGCTCCATCCCCAGTAGGGGGCATATAGGAGGCAGCCGATCAATGATTCTCTCTCATCACTGATGTTTCTATCTCTCTCTCTCCCTCTCCCTTCCTCTCTGCAATAAATAAAAACATATTAAAATAAATAAATAAACAAAATAATTTTTGAAAAAGAAATTTGCAAAACCTGCTATTGTAACAATGAAGGGAGACTTGTTTCTCATGACACATTCACAGAGCACCCCTGTGCCTATGACTTTATCAGACCGCAAACACTCCACGGGAAATGCTCAGAGCAGACGTGTCAAGCCCCAAGCCTTTGTTTTCTCTGTTGCCGGCTTTGGACTTCCCTTCCGACCCTCCTCCCTTCTTCCTCACGGTCATTAGGTGCCTGTGAGGACCGCTGGCCATCCCCGCAGAATCTCGTTTTCCTGTCTTCACACTGTCTCAGGCTGCACTCTGTTGGTGACCCTCTTCCATGGCAACCCTAAGCCCCTGGAAGATGAAACTCAGGTGTTAGTAACCTGTGTCACCCAGCTTCTGGCATGGAGCTGGCCGCATAGCGGACAGTCCTACAGGGTCTTTATCTGAGCTGAGACTTCCTGGAGAAGCTACGGAACTGTTTCCTTGAGAGCATGCTGGTCGATTTCTTCTTTCCCACCCAGTGTTCCCTCTACCACGGACACGGGAGGAATCTGAGGACAGACGGCACAGAAAACATTTCGCAAAGCTTTTAAGAAACTGTGATCCAAACGGTTCGCCTAATGAGGCCCCAAGACATCTGTGAAGTCCTGGGTGCGAGCCTGTAGTGCCCAGAACCCGAGGAGGCCGCGCCCATGCCAGCAGGTCACACGCTGCCCATATGCTCTCACCTTTCAGGAGCAGCTGGGCGCCCACCTTCCAATCCCAGGACATCAGAACCTGAAAGGGACTCACGCGCACCTGTTCCGGGACCACATCCCACGTGCCAGAGACTTGGACCCAACATGGACTTGAGAACGTGCCCAAGACCCCATCAGAGTCCAGTGGGACCGGAGACCATCATTCCACGGTTAACAGCCTCTTTCTGCCTCATTTTAAGTTCATAACTCTTATGCCTATTCCCCTCCCATCCTCTCGCTAAAGAGAACAACAGGAAATGACAAAACCAAGCGAAATAGTCCTGGTGTCGGACCAAAGTCAATCTTTTTTTTTTTAAATATGTTTGTATTGATTTCAGAGAGGAAGGGAGAGGGAGAGAGAGCCAGGAACATCAATAATGAGAGAGAATCACTGATTGGCTGCCTCCTGCACGCCCCCTACATGTGTCCCGACCAAGAATCAAACCGTGACCGCCTGGTTCATAGGTCAGTGCTCAACCACTGAGCCACATCAGCCAGGCCCAAAGTCAGTCTTAGCTCTTCTGCTTCCAATTGTGGGTACATGGATGTGTCCAACTTACACTCAAGTCAGACACTAACAAGATCATGAAGCTCCAGCAATCTGGAGTTTTGAAGTTTTCCACTAAGAAGCAGGATGAGGACTGAATCCCAGATGCCACGTGCTCTGCGCTGAGCCAGTTACAACCCAGGGCACCTCACCCTCCAGGTCCTGCAAATGCCTGGGGAGGGCACCAAGGCCAACACTGAGGGTCACCTGGCCCCGGCAGGCATGCGGGCAGAGGAGACACTGATGGGCCTCAGAAGCTTGGTCCTGCATCAGTCCTGCTCCGTGAGCAGATCTCATCTGTCTGCTCCCCTGCACGGCTCTCCAACACCCCCCCCACACACACTGACCTTCCTTCCCTTCATAGCATTGTGTTTCGTTCATTTTTACATCCCTGGTACTAGATATAGAGTCTGGGACAGAGTCCCAGCAAAATGGCTTCCCTCACCCTTTCTTGACCTTATTAATTCTTTAATCTATGATAATAAAAACATAATATGCTAATTAGACCAGACAGCCGAACGACCTTCTGGACATTATTCTGGACATCCTTCCGGACAAAGCCCCAGTGGCAGGGCCGAGACAGAGGCGGTTAGGGGTGATCAGACAGGCAGGCAGAGGCAGTCAGGGGTGATCAGGCAGGCAGGCAGAGGAGTTAGGGGTGATCAGGCAGGCAGGCAGAGGCAGTTAGGGGTGATCAGACAGGCAGGCAGAATGGTTAGGGGTGATCAGACAGGCAGGCAGAATGGTTAGGGGTGATCAGGCAAGCAGGCAGGTGAGCGGTTAGGAGCCAGTGTTCCTGGATTGCGAGAGGGTGCAAGCTGGGTCAAGGCCCTCTCTGCCTGCTGCACAAATTTCGTGCACTGGGCCTCTAGCAGGATATAAAAATGGGCCTGATCAACTTGGAAAAAATGCTTCAATGATTTGAATAATTACGTGGCACGGGTGTAAAATATTTCTAAAGCCAAACCCGCAATTATATGTTGAGTAATACCGACAGGAACCATTTGAAAGTATAAAGCCCAAATTATACGTTTTTCTATGGGTGGAAATGAATTGAGTCGAATAGTATAGTATTTCTTTCCTCTCTTTAGTGATTATTTAACTCTATCAATCTTATTTCCAGTTCAATTATGAAACCAAAATGCCACACATACCATACGGCCAAAAACAAATTCAGTCTTCTGAATATTAATTAACATTGTTTCAAAGTGATGGCCGCTGTTTATCATGGATTTAAATTAAATATTGAGGAGGAAATTAAAGAGATTTTTATTTCATTTATTCAGGAGCCACATTACAATTTATACAAATGAAGGCATAATTAAACAGCCTGCCATTAAATTACAGTCTGCATCTCATGTCAGCAAACACATTAAAGCCGAAAACGCTTGTCATGAATATGAAACCAGCTCGCCTGAATGAGAATGGCTCCAAATGAGTGCGGTGCATTGTAGCAACTCTGCTTACCTCCCCAAAGCACTGGGGCTCTTTGATATGATCGGACTTATACGCTGTGTTACTTTTAAGATACATAGTTGATTAAAAAATAATTCTAATATTATTAATAATAGCTAATACTGTGGTAATCCCTAGTAAGCACTTAACTCATATCCACTAATTTAATAAACTAATTAATGAGACCGGTTCCATAATGATCTATGTAAAGAGTGCCACTTTTTATTGTTTATTTGATTGTTTTGTTCTTTATTATTATTATTATTATTATTATTATTGATTTCAGAGAGGAAAGGAGAGGGAGAGAGAGATAGAAACATCACTAATGAGAGAGAATCATTGATCAGCTGCCTCCTGCACACCCCCTACTGGGGATTGAGCCCACAGTCGGAGCACGTGCCCTGACCGGGAATCGAACTGAGACCTCCGGGTTCAGAGGTTTGATGCTCAGCCACTGAGCCACGCTGGCCAGGATGTTCTGTTCTGTTTTAGGAATAGAGAAAAAGAAGTCATGAAAAGCAGCCATGGGGAGGAAGCCCTCCACGCCTGGATGGGTACAGAGTATAAAAGAAGAAACCCAATACTCGAAATGATGACACAAAGAATTCAATTCTGAGAACCAGGTTACAGTTAGAGCAAGAAGGGGAAGGAACCCGTAGAAGGTTCTAGGATAAGCTTAGCTCTGGACTCGCTCGGTGGGAGGGTGTACTCAGTCCGGGCGCTGGCCCACAACAGGGAGATGGAGCTCAACACCAGCTCTCATCACTTAGGGAGAGAGCACGCCCTTGCATTCGCTCGGCGATCTTAAACTGAGTACTGAGCCTGTGTCTTCACTTGTTCATCTGCCGAGAGAAGATAATGTTCTTAGCCTCCTGGCCCCCAAGATGAATGTCACATGACAACAGATGGTGGCTGGTATCCGCTAGGTCCTCAAGAGACTTTCACGCCCGGCCGGTGTGGCCCCAGTGGGTGAGCGTCAACCTATGAACCAGGAGGTCACAGTTTGACTCCAGGTCAGGGCACAGGCCCAGGTTGTGGGCTCCATCCCCAGTGGGGGGCATGCAGGAGGCAGCCAATCGATGATTCTCTCTCATCAGTGATGTTTCTATCTCGCTCCCCCTCTTCCTTCCTCTCTGAAATCAATAAAAACATGTGTTGTTTTTTAAAAAGGGACATTCATGAAATGTTTGAAACGGCTTGCAAGAGAAAAGCGCCATCTTGACCATGAATCAAGGAACGGCTGAGATTCGGAAAAAACGGGGTCGTGGAAAATTTCACGTCAATTACCTCCTCTCTGTCTCCCCTCCCCTAGTCCTACCCCCTTGGTATCTGGTAGGACGTTTGGCCATCAGAATGGTTCCTACCGATTCATGTCCTTCTAAGGATCCAGGGATGCTGACCGAGGTAAAAACACATGAAGCGGGAAATATAAGCATAAATAAGCAAGCAGCGCGGTTAGTCGCAGCCGTTCTTGGAACCACCAGATGGTTATTGCAAAAGGATGGATGTGCTGTGCGCTGCATCGATCTGACCCAGCAAAACCGGATGCAGAAACAATACATTTAGCCCGAGAAGGAATTTAGTGGTGGGGATGCATCTAAGAAATGAACGTGAACCTTATGACCAGACAGGCCAGCTCCTTTGACAAGGCCTGGGGTGGGGGACCAGGGGCGGGTGAGAAGGGGTCCATGGAGGAAAAGAGGGGACATATGTATACGTTCAACAGTAAAAATTAAAAAAAAAGATCCAAGGTCTCCCCTGGGGTGGGCTGGGTGCTGACTGGAGAGTGAGGCGCCCTCCACCAGGTGAGCGGAGGGTCGGGCCTGCTTTGGGTCCAGGCAAGGCAGCCATGGCCCTGAACTTCCTGGTTTCCCAGCATCTGCCCGGGGCCGGCATTCGGTTAGAGGAGCATTTGAAATCACAGCTTGGAGTCCATGTCTTCTACTCTCACTGACCCACCAACACGTCGTTCTTACTACCTGGAGATGTATGACGTGTTTTTGTAGAACAGAAGAACACAAGTGTCACTGCTAGAACGCTTCTACATCAACTGTGAGGAATATCAGTCCAAGAATTTAACATTCTCTCCACGTGTCCCCCTCCGCCTCTCCCCCAGCACTGTCTGAGCTACGGATACATGAAGCCATGGGCAGAGTTTCCATCAGAAACACTGTAGGCTCTACTTATTCACCTCCTTAATTCAACTGAACTAAATGGATAAACTTCAGGCTTTCCGGGAGCTTCTGGAAGCTTCCTTTCAAACATAAAATTGTGACTTTTTTCCTAGCAGATTCTAATGGGACACTCCAAACTGCATCTACCGCCCCCATTCACATCTCTACCACCTGTCTTCAGTAGGACCCATTCTGTTTTGATTTAACTCTCTTTTTTTTTTAAGTATTTTTATTGATTTTTAGTGAAAGGCAGAGAGAGAGAAACATCAATGTGAGAGCGAAACAGCAATAGGCTGCCTCCCGCACGTCCTCTACTGGAGATTGAGCTGCAACTGGGAAATGAACAGGCGACCTTTAGGTACAAGTGACCATGCTCAACGGAGCCACACAGGCCAGGACTCACTTCACTCTCTGACTCCTCATGCCTCCCTTTCCCGGGGATGAGTAGCACTTCCTTCATCCCACATACTCTCTTCTCTCAAGCCAGCCCCACCCCCTTCTCTCAGACTATGTGCATACCTCCAGTTGGCCAATCAGAATCACTCCTGGTGAGAAGCAGAAGTGAACCAAGACCCAGGTCCCCTCCCTCATAAGCCAGGGTCCTGTCCGTGACCCTGATCATCAGCCTGATCATCCTTCCTCATATCTTTTCTTTCTCACGACCAGGAGCTGTTTCATCCACTTTGACGTCTATCTAGCCTTGACCCAGAGGTGACCATTTTCATCCACAGAAAACCTTTCAGTTGCACGTGACCCTGGCTGTTAGACGGCCAATGCCGGGGGGCCTTCTAGCCGACAGTTACTGATTGGATGCTTCAGTGGACGTGGTGAGATCAGTAATCACCTCTCAGAGGCCACGTCCCTGAAAGCTGTTTTCTTTATTGTTTCCTTTCATTTCTCCCCAAACTAACAGCGACACCACGGCCGTCATTTGGCTGCGATTCCTCCTGATATGATCAGTAGTTACAAAGAAAAATCATTAGCACGATGCAAAATTAATTAGAGAAGTCTGCTGCAATTTATAAATATGCATACGTGGCGGAGTGCATGTGAGGATGTGGCCCTCGCGGGGCCTGAGGGCGGTGTCTGCATGCTTACAGCACACGGAGCGGGAGCCCTCCTCAGATGGGCTGCCATACGCAGAAGCCATTTCCTTGGCCCTAATTGGGATCTGAGATGTTATGAAAGCATATTTTTGGAGTTTGTTCAAATTAATTATTGTGAAGCAAATGGATTTCTAGGCAAGCTACTTTCTCCAAACGTTTCCCCCCAAACCAGCTGTACCTTGTTCGAACAAATGAAAATTTGATGAATAGATCCAACATAATGGGCTATTGGAGATGGAAAGAGAGGCGGTGGGACTGGGGTTTGGGGCAGAGGACGGGAACGTTGTCAGATAAGACAGAGGTGTTTTCACACCCAGGCTCTCTCTCAGAATTCAATTCGCGAACCATTTCGCAGTATGTGTACGAGAAGAAACACTGACTGAGAGGAGAAAGCACCCGCTATCCAGCTGACCTTAGACACAAAGATTCATTTTATTTTATTTTATATTTTTATTGATTTCAGAGAGGAAGGGAGCAGGATGGAGAGATAGAAACATCAACAAGAGAGAATCACTGATCGGCTGCCTCCTGCACGCCCCACATTGGGGACCAAGCCCGCAACCCAGGCCTGTGCCCTGACCGGGAATCCAATCGTGACCTCCTGGCTCCTAGGTGGACGCTCAGCCACTGAGCCACGCCCGCCGGGCAGGCTGTGTGTACTTTTGATGAATACATGTCTGTTCCCCAAATTTCACCCACAGACATTTTGTGAAATAGATGCATTTTCTATTTAGACAGCACGCCAGTATCAGCAAACCTTTCTCACTACCCTTTGGTTCCTGTCACTCTCCTCATGCCTCTTGCCCTGGCATGGTTTGGTTTTCTTTACAAGATCAGCCCCTCCCTGGGGTCATTTCAACCACGGTCTACCTTTCCGAAGTCCATTACAAACACCATAACCACGTCTCCAGCCACAGCCTCTCCAACTCAGTGGAGTGAGAAGGAAGCACCATTAGGCAGAAAGCAGCCGGCGTCATACGGGTCACCACGAGACACTTTCAAAGTCACGAATGATTTCTAAATAAAGACAATTATTTTCCTTTGAAAGCAGATTGGGGACAACCAGGGCCTCAACCGCTGAATCCAGTGGGAAGGAAGGAAACGCGGCCCTACCTTGCGGAAGTGGGCTGCACTCGGTGCGCTGGGGGCCTCTGGGAGCACAACTCAGATCTTCGTCCCCGTCTGAAGGAATGAGGGCCGCAGATGTGGATGGTTTCCTGGGGGGAAATGAGAGAGACACCCCATGTGAAGCGCAGTTCCCTCGAAAGAAGTCAGTATTGGTCCCTTGGCTCTATTTTGACTTTCAAAACAAAGCTGTGGGCCATTGGAGGCCAAAGGCGGGAAAGAGAGAACAGACTGTGTGAGGCGTGGTCTGAAGGAAGGCCATGCCCGGGAGAGGAAGCACACAGCCATCCCCCAAGGACCAACCCAGGCCCCTGTGGGGGCTGGTCCCACCACTGCACCCAGAGGCAGCCGCAGGAGCTGGAGGAGGGACAATGCAATGTCCCCCTGATCCTCTGAGGCAGCAAAGACCAGGCCCCACCTCACTTCCTCCTTCAAATCCCATGCAAAAATACATCCGACCTAGTTTTAGTTTAAACTGTTAACAACAGTCTTCTGCTGTCGGCTGTTTTCAGCCAGCGGGTATGGCCTGGGGAATCTCAGGGACGGACGCTGAGTGATGACGTGAGGGCATGGGAAGCAGAAGAGAGTGAAAGGACGTTAAAGAGGGCCTGAGTATTTAGGAAAAGCTTCTATCTAATCACCGTCTTAGAAACAGAACGTGGACCAACACATGGAACTTTTGAAGTGATTGCTGATCATTTCTTAGATCTTTGAGAAACACGAGCCCGTAACTGTAAGGACCGAGGAGGCGCAGGGGGGATGTGAGGGAATGTGAGGACCCGCTGTGGGCTGTGTCCAGGCGCTTTAAGAGTCGGGGGGGGGGGGAATGTCTCACCTTGAGCAGCTAAATAAACGCGCCGTAAGGCGAGCCTGGCCCAGGTGGTCTCGGGCCTTAGCATGTGCCCTTCCTCCGAGGTCGGCCTGCCTCCCACGCTGGACTGGCAGGGACTGAAGGGAAAGGAGCCGGTGGGGTGGGATGTGTTATGGAGCCGGTGCTGGGACTGACTGTGCAGGAGCGCAGAGGGCCCGGCATGAAGAATGAATAACTGAATGAATCAGCGAATGAATGAACAAACCAGTCAAACGGATAAACCCCTGGGAAATGAACAAACTGAAGGTACAAACAGGAATTCCAGGCCCCCCGGGGCGGTCTCAGATCACAAACCCTCCGGACTTCAGAGGGGCTCAGGCAGGCGAGGACCCAGCTCAGACCTGCTGTGAGGAGCAGCTCTCGCCAGGAACACGGCCCTCTGCTGCCCTCTAGCGGCTCAGCCGTCAAGAGCGCGTGCAAACCCTCCCTGTGTGGTGTGTTCACTCTCCAAGGGCTCTGGCTTACCTCCTCATGCCACTCCGGGTGTGGGTGTGAGTGTACAGTAACTTACGACGTCACTGCAGGGACGTAAGGGCACCGATTCTGAGCTTGACTGTGAACGCGCTACCAATCCTGCTCTTTGGACTGTTGATTTTCTGAACCTGAATGTTGCTATTCTGCTCATTTTCTGGATGGTAAACTAGGTTTTGAGTGTTGTGTCCTTGAACATGTGCTGGTGCTGCGTCGAAGATTCTGGCTGGCATGTCCCCCCTGTGGGCACTGGTATGAAGGGCAAAGATCTGCTCTCTCTGTGCCACGCCTGTCTGGCCTTCCACACTCGTCCCCACGCCCCCGCACCTCACTTCCCTCCGATGCTGGCTAGTTAACACGGAACCCCCCTCTGCTCACTGCACACATGCTCAGTGTTCTCTCCATCGCCTTCCCCAGAACAGATGGAGAAGGCGGGCCGTCGTCCGGATACCCTAGCCACCTTCTAGAGTGCGCGAACACGGGCGTCATGAAGGCTATAGCGGCAGACAAAAGCTCCCCACAGCTAGATACTGCTCTTCATGACCCTGGCTGAGCAGTATGGGGGCTAGAGCCTTGTCCTGATACACCAAGGTTATGGGTGCAATCACCCACGAGGGCAGAGAGAAGAATCAACCAGTGAATGCATAAATAAATAGAAAAAGAAGTCAAAGTTTCTCTCCTCTCCTCTCCTCTCCTCTCCCCTCCCTCCCTCCCTCTCTCTCTCTCTCTCTCTCTCTCTCTCTCTCTCTCTCAAATCAATAAATAGAAACTAAAAGACAGATATTGCTCTGCAGTTTCCATCACCGAGGAACCAGTAGAACGGAGGGCAGGAGGGAATTTGCAGCAGGTGTGGGCATCGAGGCAGTGATCAGCTGTCACTGAATTTGGCACCAAACCGAGCAGTATTTGAGAGTAACGCCTTTACGCCTGTCATAAGAATTTGGCATGCGTTCTGTGCTGCCATGCATGTCATAAATACAATAACTAATGGACTGTTTCTCCCCAGTAATGTGCCGTGTCGCCCTCCCCTGGGGAATATGCACGATTAGAACTATAATCAGTTGTGACATTTTTTGAAATGTTTCTATTTAATTATTTTTTGCTACAGATTAACAGGAATCGCGCTTTTTTTTTTTTTTGAGAAGACAAATCATCATAATTACTCCAGAGAAAGTGACGAAGGTAAGTGACATTCATGCAAGAAGGCAGAGTGGGTGCGGCCGTGGCCGGTGGCTCTGTGGGGAAGAGGCCGCTGTGGGGCCTTAGCCGGACCTGCCTCTCAGCACCATCGAGAGCGGAAGGGATGGGATCTGGTCCCCAGGCCTCTGCTCCTGTCCCCACACCACCTTCCCCTTCCCCGGGGGAGGCAGTAACACACTGATCTGAACAGAGGAGAGTGCAGCCTCGGGGTCAGAACAGTGGGGAGCCAGCGGCTCACCCAGCGCTTTCAACCACGTGGCCTGGGTGGGCCTTTCCCAGCTGTTTTCTGGGAATAACGAACAGCGTCCCAGCGCTGCTTTGAGGATTTGCTGATTTCATATAAATAGGCACTCAATTATCAGGTTGCAGTTTTTTCTTTACAAACATAGGGGCTCTGGAATCAAACTACCTTGGTTTAAATTAGATCTCTGCCACTTTTTAGCTGTGTTAACTTAGATTGATTAAAAGTAACAACAAATGACATAGGCCCTCCTCTTTGCCAGACACTATTAATATCCGTTAGTCCCTTACCCTTGCTCATTTAAATAGAAAATAACATCATTCCCCACCTTTAAAAAATTGTTTTTCTTGATTTCAGAGAGGAAGGGAGAGGGAAAGAGTGAGAAAAACATCAATGGTGAGAATCATTGATCAGCTGCCTCCTGCATACCTCCTACTAGGGATCAAGCCCACAACCCGGGCAGGTGCCCTGACCGGGAATCAAACTGTGACCTCCTGGTTCATAGGCCAACGCTCAACCACTGAGCCACACCGGCTGGGCATATCCCCCACCTTTTATGTGGTCAAGTATAGGCAAAACACCTTGTGAAGTGTCCATCACAGCCTTCGCCGGGTAGGGAGCAGGTATGCAGGCAGGTGGCTGATGGTGGACAAGGATGACAAGCGGCATTTCTGTCCCGGGCCCTGCGGGGCTGAGACAGCCTGGAGTGAACAGGTCATGAGTTCCAGCGTCTAGGACTAAGTCACCACTGCGATGCCCGCACTGTGCTATGGAAAAGACCACATCAAACCCTTCAACAGAGCCCCAAGTTATTAGAGGGAAGGGGGGCATTAGTCAAAACCCTTTGGTTATGGGAAACAGAAACCCCGTCTAGCGTCTTAAATTCAGTGGATGGTTCAATCCACAGGAGGCTGGGTAAGTACGTGAGCAGGTCACATGGCCTCCCTCCCCGGGTCCTTCTTCCCTCCTGGAGTCCTCCCTCCCTCCCCGGGTCCTCCCTCCCAGGCACAGATCACACCAGCTCCTTCCAGATTTGCTGCCCTGCGCTCCTGGCTGGCCCCTCCAGGCTCTAACCTGCTCCCAGTCACAGTGTTGTTTGTTTTTCTTTCTCATCAGAGCACATGTTCACTGTAAGAACAACACACTGACGGTAGCTGGTGCTTGGCCGTTTGGTCTGTGAAATCAGCGTTTCTGCTGACAGCACAATGGTCTCCGCGACAGAATCCCATTTCACAACTGGGAAGTCCTATAGGCACAGGAGCCTATGGTCAGGAAGCAACGAAGTCCACACCCCGACAAGAATCGTCGGCCTCCCCGACGGTCCTGCTTCCAGGGTCCCAGTGCGTCCTGTCCGTCGGCAGCAACCTCAGCAGAAATCAAACGACCAAGTTCCGAGCAGACAGATGAGAAAGCCGCCTTCATTTCCTGGGTGAGCAGCACAGAGCTGTCACCGGGGGTGGTGTCCGTGAGTCTCCTGCGGGATCAACACCCCAGACGCGCAGCAGGGCCCAGGCCAGACCACCGCTCTCCCCTCGGCCTCTGGCTAATGGGTGTCACCAGTTTCCTTCAGATGGAGGCTCAGCGAGACCCAATGAAATGTGTGTCCTTGGAAATGTTTGCAAAACGCTTGTGGAGGAGACAGCATATAATTTTCAACACTCTCCCCTTCACTGCCGGCTCGCAGGCCCTGAGCTCCCTGCTGGGATGGAATGGCCACTCCTCCACCCATCCTTCCTGGCAAGCGCCCACCCACCCTCCAGCGGAAAGCATCTGACGGAGCCTTTTCTCTCCCCCCTCCCCTTAACCCAGGTCTTTCTTTTATTAGCACTTGTCCTTTTAGCACTGAAAGCATTTGTTTTTTTATATTTTGTATATGTTTTTATTGATTTCAGAGAGAGACATAAAGAAAAAGAGAGAGAACCATTGATTGACTGCCTCCTGCACATCCCACACTGGGGATGGAGGCCACAACCCGGGCATGTGCCCTGACCTGGAACTGAACCACAACCTCCTGGTTCATAGGTCAACGCTCAACCACTGAGCCACGCCAACCCAGCTGAAAACATTTATTTAATCTCTATCTTCACGTAACATGAAGCTTCTGGAAGGAGAGGCATTCTGACTCATCTCTTCACTTCGTATGTAATAGTAGAGGCCCTGCGCGCGAAATCCTGCACAAGTAGCTCGCTTCTGCTTGCTTCAGCGGGCGCCCTGCCCGCTGCCGCTCATAGCTCTCCGTTGCTAGTAGCTCGCGCCCTGCCAGACGCTGCTCCTTTGGTTGTGACGGCGTTAAGGTGTGATGGCCATGGGCCGTTTATATAAGAAATTATCAATAACTTTGCATCTACTATTGCTAATCAGGAGTTGAAATGACTCAGGTGAGCCAAACCTGAGAATCCACCCCTTATCCATGACCTCATTAGAACCCTCCCTGCCCCAGGGAGTCAGGACCCGGTGCATGTGCCTCAGTCCACTGTCTGTGGTAAAATATTGTGAGCTCTGCCCCGCGGGCATGGATTCAATGGTTGAGCAAGGACCTGTGAACCAGGAGGTCATGGTTTGATTCCAGGTCCAGGCACATGACCCAGCTGCAGGTTCAATCCCACGTGCAGGAGGCAGCCGATCAATTGATCAATGATTCTCATCACTGATGTTTCCTTCTCTCTCTCCCCCCCCCCATCTCCCTTCCTGTCTGAAATCACTAAGAATATTTTTTTAAGTAAATATGGTGAGCTCCTTTCTGTCTAACTCAAGTTTGGGAAAAGACCATGCCCGCTTTCAATGACGACGGATAACACCACAGGTCAGCACTGCTCACTACTGCCCCTTGTCTGGTTGGGATTCTTTCAGTTCATCCAACGGACCGATAAAGAGAACATATGTCCGATCACCTTCACAGCATTCCCACCAGCTCCTACAAGTGTCAGGCTTTCATTGTAATTTTTCTTTCTTTCCTTTGAATTCTGTCTTCAAGAGAGGAAGTCGCAGGCACCCTCACACACTACTTCCTCCAGGAAGAGGACCGAGGGCATGGACCAGTCCCGAGGGCATGGACCAGTCCCGAGGACTGTGGGGGGAATGACTTTCTTCCTTCACTCCACTGGTGCCCTGGCATGGGAGCCACTCCTGGCTAAGCAATTAACATTTCAGACTCATTCTCTCAACTTCATAAAACCGCTCATTTCTGATCTTTTATTTGGGTCATGTTTTACTTTTGCTAATACCCTTTTTCATAATTTATCATTCATTTACATTTCAATTAAGGACCCTGGCTGTTTGTAAAAGCTGCCCCGGTGGGGGAGTGGGGGATAAATGATGGAAGTTGCTCTAATCTGCATTTCCATTACCACCTCATTTACCCTAATGACACTGAAAAGATCTCCGCCCTCCATGGAGCTCATCCCTGTCATAGGAATTCTCACTGGAGTCCCCCCCCATGGAGGCTGTGGATATTTGCATGTGGTGCTCAATATGCTAATGAGGCTGCTGCTGGCTGGACTTCACCCTGGGAGTCCTGGTCCAGGAGAGCCTCAAATAGAAACAAAACTGTGTCCAGGGCCCCCAAGTCCATGCCCAAGGGGTGAGTAATGAAGATGTGACAGGACGCCATCAGATCCCTGTCGCCATTATAATTCTTCTTTGGCACCCGCCTTGCACATACAACTTTGTTTTCAGCGGGGAGAGCGGGTGCAAGAGAAGACACCAAGTCCATCCGACCTCAGTATGCAACAGGCATCTTCTGAGGACTTCTGCATGCCTCCCCCAAGAGTTCCTAAGCCACGCCCACACCAAACGGAGCTGAGAAGCCTCTTTGGTACCCAAGTGGCAATCTGTACCCCAAAGATAAAAACGATTTAGAAAGTAACTTAAATGTGTGTTTTATGTCCTTTTGGAAGAACTGAACCATATATATCTCAGCTAAACGACACATTCCCCACCTGTGTGGCTCACTGCAGCTGTTTGAAGCTGTGACTCAGAAACCCCTCCCCCACCCTCAGGGCTGGCACTCCCAGTGGGCGCTGTGGATGCAAGTGCTGGCTCCTGGGCACCATCCCAGGCCCTAGCCCGTGTCCCTCAACTTCCCCGGTTGCCAGTACCCCGATACATTTCCCTCTG
Source organism: Myotis daubentonii (assembly GCF_963259705.1). Lineage (NCBI taxonomy): Eukaryota > Metazoa > Chordata > Mammalia > Chiroptera > Vespertilionidae > Myotis > Myotis daubentonii. The sequence continues at coordinate 52,538,356 of NC_081856.1, forward strand.
CGGTCTTTCTGCCTCTTTATATTTATTACACAAAACTCTCTTTCTAACTAGACCTTGGCCCTCTGCGCATTGCTCCTCCTGCCTCACCAGCCCCAGGACCCCCTTCCCGACACCAGCTCGGAGATCACACCTCGATTTGATTTCCTGCTCTGAGCATTGCTTTGGGGTTATAATTCCTTCCTGCATCAGACACTGGTCTCACAAACCTTTTCCTTATGCCCATTCACTCATTCACTCACTCATTCATTCATTCAAAAAATAATGTGGATCCTGCTGACAGGTGCTGCCACACTCAGACCATGTGGTGACCACTGCGCCTCCCTCACTCCGTAGCTGCAGGCATCGGTGGGCAGAGCTCCTGCTGGTGGCTGTAGGACTGACCCCTAAAGTCCCACTCAGGGGAGGCGCCGCAGAAGATGGTACGAGACGGCATCTGCCTCGCCTTCCTGCTCAGGGCGGGAGGCCGCCTGCACTCACATGAGGGAAGGGCAGTTTGCCTGTGATTTGTATACCTGCCATTCCCAGCGGGGTTCCCTCGCCCCCCACCCCACACCCATCCAAATGGCAACATCGCCTCTTTTACATGAAATAAATCAGAGGGAAGGGGAAGAAACAAGGCGCTCTGGGCAGATGGCTGGCTCCTCGGCTGCATCACTGCCGATCTAGGAGCCTGGCGTTGGCGCACCCCCAGCTGAGCCTCAAATTCTATGCAAATGGAACGCAGAGCCCATAAGCCGCAGCAGGACCTCAGATATAAGTGAATTGCTTTCTTCTCTGTTGTTCTTCTTGGCGATGAATGGCACTGACGGGAAACATGTGCCGTGTTTCACAGACAAAGGCCTGGCTAATCAGCCTGGAACGACAGCTCAGGCGGAGAGACTGGAGCAAAAAGCCAAGGCTGCTGTCCGCAGGGGCCGGACTGCAGGAAGAACGGACCAGATGAGGGGAGCTGGAAAGTGGGTTCCAGGCCACAAAGCCATCACTAATTTATACAAAACGTTTCTTTTTATTGATTTCAGAGAGGAATGAACAGGGAGAGAGAGAGAGAGAGAGAAGCATCAGTGATGAGAGAGAATCACTGATCTGCTGCCTCCTGCACGCCCCCCACTGGGGACCAAGCCTACAACCCGAGCATGTGTCCTGACTGAGAATTGAACCGCGACCTCCCAATTCACAGGTCAACGCTCAACCACTGAGCCACACCAGCCAGGCTCGATGGTTTCTTCTCATCCTGTAGGGCTTAGGTAACCCCTAACTCCATGAAACCCTTTCCCGGAGTCCTCAAGGCCGCACCATTCCCGCACTGACAGCATTCCAGGAGAGTCAGAGCATCGCAGGGTAAGCACAGACTCAGTGCGGGACCGCAGGGGTGTGCTGCTAGCTCTACCACTTCCTCGCCGTGTGACCTGGGCAAGTCATTCCCGCTCTGGGCCTCAGCTTTCCCGTCTGTAATATGGAAGTGACAACAGTCCCTACGTCACGGAGGAGTGGTAAGTCCATTAGCTTCCATGTGCACAGCAAACGCGAGTGTTGCCACTGTTATTCTCTCTAGCACCACACCTCGCGGGCTCGCCTAGGGACACCTAACCTGTGGTGGGCGCCGGCCACGCTCCCGAAGGCACGTGGACTTGGATTGTGAGACGGCGCTTAGGAAGATCACGCTGCAGAGACGCACGTGCTGGACCCATGGAGATGGGGAGGAACCGTCAGGAGTTCTCAGTCTTAAAGATGTATCCTCGCTATTTCCATCAAGAATGAAACATTCCACTTACGGTCATTTAGGAAAGAAACTTAAATGTTAACAACAACAACAAAAAAAACCCCAGTAAACTTTAAAATCAGGAAATAAAAATATGACTTGGTTGATTCTATTTTTTTATCTTAATTATAATCCGGTAAGTGACACAAATATATGTAGCTGGTGTTGGCTGTGCGGTGCAGAAGGTCATGTGATGGGGAGGAGGAGCGGAGGGGAGCATTTGGGCAAGAGAACCACGTGGAGGTGCACAGAGCCGGACCTGAGGTTTTCTGACTTGAAGCCACATACACTCTTCATGGCTCGCCCTCCCTCCCAGGCCTGCCCGAGACCAGGAGAGGAAGGACAGCACAGCAGAGAGGAGCAGGGGGATTCATTACGTTCTCGTCGGCCACGTGGGTCGGAGGCTGGAGAGCACCAGGCAAGGGTGTGATTCCGGGACGCAGATTCTGAAGGAGAAAAAGGTCGTCCCCGCCCACTCATTCGGGGCGTCTGCTGAGCGTGCTCCCTGCCCATCACATGACAGAACGAGGCAGAGCCCTCGCCCCCGGGAGACCTGGTCCTGTAGGGAGACAGCCACGAGCAGGAGGCGGCGTGGAACAGGGTGGCTCGGCTCTGCAAGGCCATGTCCCAAGAATTCGCAGGGCAACCTGACGCCCGCCCAGGCCTCCAGGTCGGGAGGTTTCCCTCAGATGAGCACAGTCCACACCATCCCGGGAGGAGGGCGGAGCATGGCAGAGCCATAGAGCAAAGCACAGGGGGCGTGAGAGCCACGGACTCTCAATGCTGACAAGCCGGGAGGATCCAAGTGCAGATTCTCACTTGACGTCTCCCTTCAATGTCTCAGGTGCCTTCAGCCTAAGGAGCTCGCAGCCTCCGTGGAGAGATGGAGGGAGAGAGAAAGGGAATTGAGTTTGCTTGCTGATCTACTCCAGGAAATCAACTGTCCGAGCACGGAGGCTGTAACCGCGCAACAAATGCGGACAAGAATTGCATTCTAGCTCTGCGCTCCTCCTCCTCCTCCACGACCGCCACACAGCCCGCACCCGCAGGCTCCTCCACTAACGCATTTTCTACTAAACGCAGAAACCATCAGATAAAGGCAGGACAGGCATTCCTCTCCATTTTCGGTCTCTGAGACTCTGTGTTCTGGTTTTAAGTGACCCTTGTTAAACAAGGAAAACCAGACACACACACACATCTGTAGAGCAGGCACTCAACTGCGTGGCTATGATCACAGAGCTTCAATTCTGAACAACTGGGGCTCCCACCCTACACCTCTGTGGGTGCACAATGGGGATCTGAGGAAGGCGCGGCCCTTGTTTCTGCATCCCTGCTCGCTGGTCGCTGCCCGGCTCGGCTGCACAGCCGGCTCCATCTTGGGAAAAAAAGGACTTCTGGTTTCACTCTTCATGTCGGTGCCTTATTTCTTGGGATCTGCGCCCACAGTTGTAACTGCCATTTTCATTTCGCACCTGGACATCTGAGAAAGGTCGGGGGACAGCCACCCCATTTCACACAGGAACATTGTTTATGGCACTGGGCCTGCCGTTTCTGGGAACCCGGCCATGACTCACTGTTCTGAAACTTACCCAGAAGCACTGGGACTTTCACAGAAGCACTGAAACACAAGGAAATGTTGTGGTTCTGAGTCTCTGGAAACACCAGTTCATGGAAACACCATTTCCTCTTCACAGCATGACGATGCTCAGCCAGACTCCGAGCCCCTCAGCTGGGGGAGACTCGTGACTTGCTCAGCAGTAGGTCCTGCATCGAGCTTGGAATTCCATGGTTATGCACAGAATAAATCTCTCTCAAATAAAATACTTAACATAGTATTTGCCAGATATTCAAAGCAATCCTGTGACAGGCGAATACCCTGAGTACCAAGGAGGTGATGTCACTATCTAGGTGGCAGAGGTCGCAGGACCATCTAGCCTTGGACCGGGGTGGGAAAAGCTGAGCCTGGGCTTTTAGCTCAGTGGGGACAAGTGGGCAGCTTCCTGAAGTTTCAGGAGCCGCGTGGAAATGAAGGCGGGACTTACGTAGGGAATGGAATGGAATGGAATGGAATGGAATGGAATGGAATGGAATGGAATGGAATGGAATGGAATGGAGAAGATAGAACAAATGTCGAAGAAGAGGAAGAGGATCTCACTGGTCAATCCGTCCATAAAAAGAACTGAACACCTACTATGTGCCAGGTACTGGGAGTTCAGTGTTGAGCAAAACAATGAAGGCTCTGGCCCTGAGCTCGCACCCTCCTTGTTTTCACGAGCCCGTGATGAAGGGAAGTGGGTATGTTCTCTAGAGATGGAAAGAAACTCCTTAACTGCCGAATGGGGACGCTCTATTCATCTTCATCTAAGGACAAATGCAGAGTGTGGGCCAGAGTGCCCACGTGCTATGCCTTCGGGTTTCTAACTTCCTGTGTGGGTGTCACTGACTAAAATAGGTAAAAGGGTTAGACAAAAACTCGTCTCCTACCCATTGGGTTGGATTGCTTCCTTTTCTCAAAAACGAGGCTCAACGTACTTCAAGAGAAGAAGGCGGCTGGTGGAGCTGGAGAAAGGAAGGGACATGATTGTAGATGTGATTTCTCGTGCATTATGACTCCACGTCCCCATGGGCATCTGAGAGCTGTGTCATTTCTCCACGGGGAAGAAACGTGAAGAAAAGTCAAAGACTCCTGATTCTTAACCTTGAATGTGGGGCCTGTGGCCTGACCACCCCCTGTGGCACCTGCTGTCTGTCCTTGGCCCTAGCCCTTGTCTTGCCCTTTGTTTTGCTGGCATCTGATGACACCCAGAGTCAGACATCAACCTCCTGAGTGCAAGGGAGATAGAGAGAGTTCCTCATACAGAATCCAATGAATACTGACTGACTGACTGACTGACTGAATGAATGAATGAATGAATTAATGAATGAGGGGGGAAATGAATTAACAGGTAAAGGGTCAGCAACCAAATATCAGATTTTCCTCCATAAAGAATCTACCAAATTGAAAAAGTGTTGAGAAAGGACAAGAGCTGTCAAACCCATTTTGTATCTAAAAGGAATGACTTACAATGATATTGATTTATTGGGAGCTCTACAACTTCTTGCTGGAGATGGCTGATGGGCAATAGGTGCTGTAAGAACAATACCAGATATTTTGAGTTTCACAAATGAGCTCTGCATTCCCCAAGGGGCTGAAAAGTGAGCCCAAGGGTCATGCAGCCTAGGGGTCAGCTGTTCACCACACTTTCCCCTTATCGTTTTCTGGTGCGGACTCTCTCTCCAATGGAGGTGGAGACGGAAATCCATGCCATACAGATAGTGGGGGAGACAGAGGCCATTCCTGAGCAACGGGAACGGGCTGCCCCCTCCCCTGCCCAGCTCCCCCCACTTATCCTCATACTCTCTGTTCACGGGCCCATGATGGGCGTGTGTGGGTATAATATCTAAAGAAGAAGAGGAAATCCTAACTGCCGAGTGACTGTGCGTTACAATGTGCAACCAGGGTGCTTAGGACCCAGTGGGAGCTCAAAGAAGACAGGCCGGGAAGACTCAGTCCCCAGAGGCAGCAGGTCCCAGGGACATGACTGGCTCCCTCCCCTCCATTCCTAAGTAACTCTATTTCCCTCCCTTCACACAGAGAGGCGCGGGCAGTGTTTGCCATTGAACCACAGACCCTTCGACAAATATGACAAGAAGCACAAACCCTGTCGCTCCCCCGGGAAAATGCGCACACATTCAATTAGAAACACACACAGATTCGCTGAGGTGTGACGGATTCACAAAAACCGCATGTGTGTCATCTATTCAATTTGTCCAGTTTGAACAAACGCATACACCTGTGGAACCGTCACCACAATCAAGGCAGCAAACAGGCCCATCACCTCTAGAAGTTGCCTTGTCTCTTCATTTTACCACTTCTCAGTTTCGTGTGTGTGTGTTTTATATTTTTATTGATTTCAGAGAGGAAGGGAGAGAAAGAGAGAGATAGAAACGTCAATGATGAGAGGGAATCATTGATTGGCTGCCTCCTGCACACACACACACCCTCACTGGGGATCAAGCCCGCAACCCAGGCACGTGCCCCTGACCGGAATCGAACCTGGGACCCTTCCGTCCACAAGCCAACGCTCTCTATCCACTGAGCCAAACCAGCTAGGGCACCATTTCTCAGTTTTGTGGTAAAATGAATGGGATCCCACCAGCATTGAGCTACACCACTGCCCTTGTGTAAATGAACACGGAAAGATAACATTATGTCTACAAGTTAAGGTCCACAGACAGTAAATCACTAGGCACTTTGACATTTGTTCATTATACTCATTTCCATTCTGCAGCAGCAAGTCTCCTAGTTCTAAATAATATGTCATTTTCTTAAGAAACTTTAAAAACCTACAGTACCCTTAGTGAACGAGACACAATTTTATGCAGTTCTGATAGCTTTTTTTAATGTGATGTGTTTACTGTTTATACTTTTAAGAATATTTTTATTGACTCCCATGAACTGTTGGGGGGGGGGGGAATCATTTAGATATTTTACCAGCCCCAGCACCCAATCCCTTTGCGAAGTCCTCAGGGGGAAGAGCCCTGTGCTGCTGACCCTGCACACCCCGCAGCGTTCACTGAGTGCTAAGTGAATACAGGGATGCCGGGGTGAGGAATCAATGAGCCGCCCTCCACGTCTGAACGCCACTGGCTGCTGCTGATGAAGAATGCTTTCCCCACCCCACAGGGTGGTCACGGGAAAACATGGTCACTCCTTTGTGGGGCGGGTGGGTGATGGAATAAGAGGGAAAAGAGGGAAACTAACATGCATGGAGCAGCTATCCTATTGAGCACCTGGCCCTAAGCTGGTCATCGACATACACTATCTAACAGAATTGTCGCAGTAAAATTACTAAGACGTTATTTCTCTCATCATTTTATAGACAAGGAAAGTAGGGCCCAAAGAAGATACATCATTTGCCCAGAAACACGTACGATTAATGAGCACCACCCAAGACTGAAGGAAGGCGGAGTATTGGTGTTGGAATCCTATATAATAAAAGGCTAATATGCAAATCGACCGAACGGCAGAACGACTGGTCGCTATAACACACACTGACCACTGGGGGGCAGATGCTCAATGCAGGAGCTGTTCCCTGGTAGTCAGTGTGCTCCCACAGGGGGAGCGCCGCTCAACCAGAAGCCAGGCTCACGGCTGGTGAGCACAGCGGTGGTGGTGGGAGCCTCTCCGGCCTCTGCGGCAGTGCTAAGGCCCGCTCCCCCTAAGCCGGCAGTCGGACATCCCCCGAGGGGTCCCAGACTGGGAGAGGGTGCAGGCCTGGCTGAGGGACGCCCCCTCTCCCTCCAGTGCATGAATGTCATGCACTGAGCCCCTAGTATGTGAATAAGTTTAATTCTTTCTTTTCTCATTTTCTTTCCATTCCCTTCCCTTCTTTCTTATTCAGGGAAAGAAAGGCTGCTGTAGACATTGAGACATTGAAGCATGCAACACACTGATGTTTTACAGAGGGAAAGGCGGGGGTGGGGGGAGGGCAGGAAGAGATTAACTGAAGAACTTATATGCATAACAAAACTCCGAGCTGTCACCATATGTCAGCTCGCTGAACCCCTACAGCCGGCTTCTTCAGACACTAACACGCCCCCTACTTTCCTGAAGGAAGGACCCAGAAAGGGGCAAAATGCACAGACAAGGTACCTCCAGGGTCTCAGCCTGAAGACCTAGTGAGCTGCACCGTCCCATCCGGACGCAGCCCCTCCCGGTGCAGGTGTGTGTGCGTAAGCTCATGTCCAACATCACCGAGGCCCCTGAGGCATCGCTGCTCAGATGCTCTCCTCCATCGCGGCCACGTCCCCCAGGGGCAGATGGCTCTACCTCGACTCACTCCCCTGACTCTCCCCAGGCTTCTCACAGCATTCTACAGCAGGGACGCTTTGCTACACGTTCCCGGCCCTTGCCAGGATTATTAATTCAACCACCCATCCATTTATTATAAAAATAGCGAACATTTGTGGAATATTCGCCATCTGCAGGCACCGTGCTAAATGCTCTACATATGGTAAATTATTTAGTCCTCCCAAGAGTGCTATAGGTGCATGTATTATTACTTCTGTCATGTCCTTATTTTTAAATTGCTTTCTTTTGGGTTCTTTTCTTTCTGTCCTGATTTTCTCTCTTATACCTTTTCCTCTTATTCTTACTACTAGGATCCATGCACTGGTGGGGTCCCTCGGCCTGGCCTGCACCCTCTCACAATCCGGGACCCCTCAGGGGATGTCAGAGAGCTGGTTTTGGCCCAATTCCCACAGGCCAGGACGAGGGACCCCACCGGTGCATGAATCTGAGCACCGGGCCTCTAGTATGCATATAAGATCTTTGGTTAATCTCTCCCCGCTCTCCCTCCTCCCCGCTTTCCTCTGAGATTCATCAGTCTGTTCCCTGTTTCCATGCCTGTGCATTGAACGCCTGCTCCCTGGTGGTCAGTGTGCATCATAGCTACCAAACGGTCAGTCACTTAGACTTTTATATATATAGATTCCTCCTTCTACCTAGAATTTTCATTTACAATTTCCTGTTTGACTGTGAATTGAGGCCGTTTACACTGTCTGCCCCCAGTTTTGCTACCATGGTCTGTTTCATGGGTATTAACACTGGGACCCCGGCACGTCCAAGCGTGAACGTTAATGACAATGGCTTTTCATTACAGAAGCCAAGGTTACACTTGTTACTTCCATGGGTAATTTCCATTCTTAAGTTCATTAAACTCTTAAAAGTAAAAAGGTCAATAGTGATTTATTGTGGTGACAGCAAACTCAATAGCAACCCTGCACAAACAACCCTCACGCCTTGACCTATGGCGAGACTAAGAGCTAATGAAGGGGACTTCCCAAGGCGGCCAGCTGCCTCTCGGATCGTTTTTAAAAGTCCAATGTTACATACAAAGAGGACATTCCCAAGGCCCGCCATGGGGTGAGGAAGGCGGGAGGTGGGAGGTTAGAGCCCCCGCGCCCCCAGATCTGGACCAAGGCTGGTTTAATGTGCTAGACACATGTACATGTGTAGACGGTGCTTTCATCACAGTGTTGTGTCATGCTGCCAAAAATAAAGTAAAAAACAGAAAAGCAAGCCGGACAGACATGGCTCAGTGGTTGAGCCTCAACCTATGAACCAGGAGGTCCTGGTTCGATTCCTGGTCAGGACACATGCCCGGGTTGTGGGCTCGATCCCCAGTGTGGGGTGTGCAGGAGGCAGCCAATCAGTGATTCTTGCTCATCATTGATGTTTTCATCTCTCTCCCCGTCTACCTTCCTCTCTGACATCAATAAAAATATATTTACAAAAATAGAAAAACACAAACGTTGGCCCTCAGATGACTCAGGCGAGGAAAGATGGATGGCAGCACAGAAGCAAGCCATCTTCCAGGGGCAGGTCCAGGACAGTGGGGACTCGAAGACCCAGTGCATCCACATGGTGGCACCAGCCTGGCTGCCAGTGGTGGGAGGAGGTGGGCACTGGGAAAGCTCCCTTCCAGAGCCAGGCGTGCCCCGCCCAGCTCGGTGTGCGAAGGCCAGGAGCGGTCATGGCCAGGGAGGGTCTGTGAGAATAGGCTCCCTTCACGCACAGATGCTCACCGCCTGGGACCTGAGCTAAGGAAGCAAATACACCTTACCTGCAGGCTTCCTGCCTCACACCCCAGTCTCTCACCTGAACCAGCTGGGGAGTAAAACCACCCATCATTACCGGGCCTGAAACAAGCCACTCCTTCCTCTCGCCCTCCCCCATCTTCATCTGTAAGATAGAGGCTTCCCCCTCCCTCTTCTCCCTCCCTCCGTCTTCCTGCTAGTTTCTCCTCCTGTTTCCTTTCCTCCTCCTCCTTCTTCTTCTTCCTCCTCCCTCTCTCCCTCTCTCTCCCTCACCTTGCTGTTAATAGGGGCTCAAAAGTAATTACAGCAGCTCTCTAAGATACACATTTGCGTTTTTCTCTGAGTACTTCCCTGCGTCTAATAGACGATTATAAGCAGAATATGTTGAGGGCACTTTAACAAAAGATTTCTAAATCACCACACAGGCTCTAATGGAACACAAACATCGTTGTCCATCGCTTCCCAACCCGAACTGCCAGAAGTGCGGCATGGGTCCCAGCATCATCTCCTCACCTCATTACCGCCTAATTGAATTAAAGCTAAATGTGTGTTGATGCTGTATAAGTGGGAATCGCAGGTAAGGGACAGGAACACTCTCATTACTGGCCATCTGTTTACGAAGATGCAGCAACCGCGCAATTCCCAGGCTCGGAGGCTGAGAACTCACGGCGCTGGTTGGTAGCAGACCTGAGCCCCGTGTCATCAGCCACCTTCCCGGACATTTCTTTTCCTTTCTAGAACCACTGCTTCCCCAGTGTCCCAACAGATGCCTGTCCACTGGGCGGGTTCAGTGAATGACTGACAGGTGAGTGAGCGGCCAGCATCCTGAACACAGGGCCCTGGGACGGAGGAGGGGGACCACTTCCGAGGGCTTGAGGAGCACACGGTCTCCACGCAGACCCCGGGGGTAGGAAACGTGACCTGGCGGAGGGAAGGTGAGCGGGCTCAGCGGGCGACAGGAATGAAAGAAATCAAGGCACAGGGCTGGGGAAAGGCGGTGGTTCCAACAGAACACGCATCTGAGGCGAGGCTGAGTCTGGAGGGGAGGTCGGGGACAGGAGAGAGTGTCCAGGTAACGGAAGGAAAAGCCCAGGCTACCAGGGCTTCTGGAACGCTCTTCTCCCCGTCACCCCTTCCTCCAGCGAGGGCAGCCAGCTGGAGGACACGGGGTGCGGCCCTGCATCTCGCTGTTATGATTTATCGATGCGGGCTCGCAGCAGGTGAGGACACGGGGTGTCGATGGCACCTGCTCGGGAATTAATGTTGCGCAGCTAAACAGCATGTCTGTCTATCTCTGCCCGGTAACCGCGGCTCACACCCAAACGGGCTTTTTATTTTCAACATCTGGACAGCCTTACGGCGGGCGAGGACAAGGTGCTGCGCAGGCACCGGCGCTGCCATAAAGTCTGCGGAGACGCAGAGCTCGCGGCAGACATTAAGGCCTCTGCCCAGAAGCCTCCGCCGGCACAGGCACCTAGCGCGTGACGCCGCCGTCTCCGTATGGCTTTCCTCCCGCAAACCCTCTCCCGGCATTTAACGCCGCTATGGCGGGAAGGAGGAGAGATTCGCATAAAAAGCGCACTGGGTGGGGGGCGGGGGGGGGGGGCGCACGGGCTCTCCCCAGGCAGGGCCTCTCCCCCCTCTGGCGTGTGCTCTGCTTTATGACAGTGGACATTGGGGGGGGGGTGATTTTAGCGAGAGAGTAACTGTCTACACTGTCACAAATGGGCAAAAGGCATGTACCTCAGGCGGGGAGAGACAGGAATGAAGAATCGCCAAGTGTCCCGCTGGCATTTGAGATACACACAGAGGCCGTCTGTTCTCTTTCTTCTCCAAGGTCGCCAGGGTTTCTCGTCCCCCTAACGCGGCAGAGATGTTCTGATGAGCCCAAGGCCTTTGTCAACTCTGGGCCACCGCAAAGGCTGGGCCACCTGCTGGACCCCCACCCCATCCTGGCAAACAGCATCTTTTCGGCTCCAAGATGCAGCGCGTGTGTGTGCCAGAGCCCGGCCTGCCTGGACCCCCGGAACCGAGCTGGGAGCCCTCTCCTCTGCGCGCCCATAAAACCACAGACACAAACAAAACCAAACCACCCGCAAGGGATGCTTCATTCACTCCATGTTCATGACAGTCACCCGTTCTTCGGAGCTGTGCTCACGCCCTGGTCCCAGCGACCGCATCTCCAGCTTCTGCAGCCTCCAGGGGCACACCCCTGGTGCCATCGGGCAGACTCCCAAGATTCCCTGGGGGAGGCCGGGTGCGGAGGACAAAGCAAACAGCATCTCTCCACGTCCGTCCCCCGAGAGCGTATGACCCCGTCCAACAGGAACTCCCCCAGGGAACCTGTCTGTCCTTTTAAAATGGAAACCCATGGTCAAAGCTGACCTACTTTACTAAAACGTGCCAGGACCTCTTAAAGCCACAAACACGGTGTTCTTTTAAACGTTTCCTGGACAGTCAACGCGCTCTACGGCAAGGCACATTCTCTACGTCGCCTCTATTTTTTGGCTCCAATTCGATTAGAAGCTACTGAAAGCCAGAAGGCTCACCCTTTCATTTCCAGCGTTCTCCTCTGTGGAGCCTACTGCATTCACTGCATTAACCTGGCTAACCTTTGGTAAATATTGATTGAATCAAATTAAATTGAAAGGTGGCCCTGTCTGCGTGGATTTCGGAATTGCAAACACAGTGTCTGAGCGGTGAACGGGGCGGATTTCCAGCTGCGGTTTGAGGACGGTGCGTTTCCTCCCTCGGGAGCTGGGCTATGGAACCGCTCCTCACCGGTGAAGCGAGGGGTGGGAGGCCCGGGAAGGCCTGTCCCCGCGGAGCTCCGGAGCAGGTGAGGACGGTGCCGTGTGGACGTGGAGTGGACGTGGCTGTTAACTCTATCCCCTCAGAGCTGGGATGTGATGGCGATCTGGGCACCGCCACATGGCGAGATGAGGCCACGTCTACCTCAGTATGTTCCAGGCCTCACCTGTCATCTGTCCCCGTCCCCCCCATGACACCTGTCTCTGTAACTGGACAAACAACGGGTCCGGCTGCCTGTCACTACTTAAGCCAATGAGCAGAGACAGGGCTGAATCATATGTGAGTGTTTATTCCAGTCCTGCCGGCAGCGTGGGAGCAGCAGGTCAGCCACAGAAATCTGCTCTGCGCCCCCTAAGCAGCTGCTTGTACTGGGCAGAGTACACGGGAGAGTAGGCATTCAAAGGGCGGGGTCTTCAAAGGGCTCAGTGACATGCAAGGGCGGGGATGAGGGGCCCATCAAACACTTAGGCTGACCTCTGTCACAGGATGTCCTGAAATTGTGGACTGTTTTGACTTTAAGAAAAATCAAAGCATGGCCCCATCCAGGAGAAGAGAGGCTTTCTGGCCAGGCTGGCTTGTCTCGGAAGTCGAAGAATTAAAATTCTGAGTCGTAAGTGAGAGGCCCGGATCATCTGGTAAATGAGGGAGGACGAGAGACCAGAGGCACCGCCCCTCCACCCTCCGCCTGGCCTTTCTCCAGCCGCAGGGGAACTGGAAACCGCGCCGAAGAGGCAGAGGGCAGACCGGCTTCTTCACGTGGCACAGGGGGTACTGGGAGCGTAAGCTAGCGATTCGGCCACAGCAACCTACGTAATAAGAGCTACACGCGACGGCTGCTCGCAGGAGCTTAGATGAAACCAGGGGTGTCCGATCCATGGTGGGCGATCCCCGTGGGAGCAGGGCCCCTTTCTAGGGGGAGGACACCCACGCTGATGTCTGGATGAGCCACCCATCCAAGCTCACGCCATTGCTCTCTGAGGAGGGAGGCCACTGGGATGGGAAAACCACAGGTGTGACATGTGGCCTCTGGAACTGGCAGCCGCGGGGAGTGTCACGGGTGAGCCAGAAACACCCTCTGGAAGCCTGGCTTGGCTCACAGTCCGGCTGTGCAGAGTGATGGGAGGATGTGCTCAGTCAGTCACCCAGGAAAGGAAGTGACACACACGCACGGAACACCTCGCACTGCCCGTGTTCCAATAAAACGTTTCTTCCCGGCCCCTTACAAATGTTTCCCTAACAGCTGGGAAGAAAGCTCGACAAACACGTGTTGCGTGAGCAATGGGTTGTGCGTGTGCTGTGTGGGTTCCGAGCACCGTTCCCCAGGCCCCCAAAGAGATGGGCTTGGTGCTGGCTTCCCTGAGGGGTCTTAGTCTGGCTCAGCCTCCTCTCCTGGGATTCCCTGTTCATTGTGTGTGGACTCACAGCACCCTCTCATGGGCATCTGTAGTTACATCTGCGAAGACTGTATTTCCAAATAAGAATGTACTTACAGAAACTGGAGGCTAGGACTTGGACATATCTCCTGTGTGTGTGAGGGGGGAGGGGAAGGAGGGGGGAGGCGCGCACTATACAACCCACTGCTGTAGTGGCGTTCCATCACCTTCCAATAGCTGGCGGTCTGCAGCTACGCCTACGTCACCGGTGGTCTGTGCCTTTATCTTTGCCAGTCTTGGTAGAGAGGTGGGGTGGGGAGGAGGCCATTCTGAAACACGCAGAGCACTGTGGTCTCTGAACAGGCCTGCCCTCGGGAGAAACTGCTAGCCGGAGCCTATCTGGTGTGGGGTAAGGAACACCAACTCCAGGCGGGCCTAGGCGGCCCGTGGGAAAAGGAAAATACCAACTCCCACTCGAGACACTCCGTCCCACCCGCGGGGGAGGAGAAAACAACAAGAAACACGGCGAGGCTCACAGTCCGGAGTCACGGGCTCCCTGAGGGACTGAGACCTCATCACAGGACTAGAGCTGCTTCCCTCCCCCACCCCACACCACCCATTTCCAGAGACATGCTGCAGCGGGTCCTGTCGCCCAGGACATCCTGTCCCGCTAACAACAAATCACAGGGGCTGCTAAAGGCAAAAGCACAATATGGAGACACAGAGCAAACATCAGAGGCAGGCATGGCGGGGACGTTGGAGTTACGGGACCAGAAATGTAAATCAATTGCCACTAATATGCTCAAGGCTCTACATAGGGTGGGGAACGTCCGGCCCGCCAGCCACATAACGCCGGCAAAACCATGTGGTCCGGCCCTGCCAAGGCATTAGGGTGAGTTAGTTAAATACTGGGCCAAATAGAGCAGGCCAACTTTTAAGGGGATAATTTTGTAGGCCTGCAAATGGTGTTATACATATCTAAATCGCCCTTAGCAGAAAAAAAGGTTCCTCGCCCTGCCCTAATGGATAAAATAGACAGCGTGCAAGAACAGATGGGCAACGTAAGCAGAGGGATGAAAACCCCAAAAAAGAAACAAAAGCAATGCTAGCGATAAAAGCGCTGTAACAGAAATGAAGAGTGTCCTTGGTAGCCTTAACAGTAGACTGGACACAGCTGGGGAAAGAACCTCTGAGCTTGAAGAAATCTCAAAAGAAACCTCCAAAATGGAAAAGCAGAATAATAATGACTGAAATAATGGAACAGAGTATCTGAAGGCTGTGGGGCAACTACAGCAGGTACAACATACGCATAATGGGAATAACAGCAGAAAAAGGGAAGAAACAGGATGTTTCCAACAATAATGAGTGAGAATTTTCCTCAATTAATAATCAGCACCAGACACAAAACTATAGATCCAGGACGCTCAGAGACACTCAACAGTAGGAATGCCAAAACCAAACAAACAAAAACAAAGCCAATCCTATTCCTAGGCATGTCACTTACAATTTCCAAAAACACCTTATGTACAGAGAAACAAAGGTAAGACTTACATCCAACCTCACTTCAGATGCATGGAAGCAAGAAGAGAGTGAAGCGAAATATCTGAAGTGCTGAGAGAGAGAAAAAACCATGAACTTAGAATTCTGCACCCTGCAAAATCATCCTTCAGAAGTGAAGAAAAAAATAAAGGCTTTCTCAGACAAACAAAAATTGAGAGAACTGTTTCTAGTAGATTTGTCTTACAAGAAATAGTAAAAGAAGTTTTTCACAGAAACTAATATTGATCAGAATTTCAGACCTACATAAGGAAAGGAAGAACACCAGAGAAGGAAGACGGAAGGTAAACTAGTTTATATTTTTGTTATAATAACAACAGTGCGTTTGGTTACATGCTCATTCATGAGTGATGAATGACAGCAATCGCACCAGGAGTGGGAGGGAGAAAATAGATTATTTTCTTATTTTACGGTACTCACACTACTCATAATGATAAAGTGTTATCTGAAAGTGGACCTGGATTAGTTGTAAATGTATATTGCAAACTCTAGGACAAAAACTAAAAAAAAAAAAAAGGAAAAACACATATAAGTGCTATGCTAAGAAATGAGAGAAAACAGAATTATATAAATACTCAATCAAAATCACAAAAAGAAGAAAAAAGTGTGGACGACAAAAAAATAAGAAAAAAGAGCAAGCTCAACAAAGAGAAAACTAATAAATATGGTATTAATCCAACTATATCAATAATCATTTTGAACATCAATGGTCTAAATACACCAATTAAAAGTCAGATATTGTCAGAATGAAAAAAAAAAAGAAGACCAACTATATGTTGTCTACAAGAAACCTACTTGAAATGTAAAGACATACAGATTGAAAGTCAGTGGAGAAAATAAAGCATGCTAACACTCACTTTTTAAAAAATGGAGTAACTCTCTGAGACACAGCAGGCTTCAAAGCAAAGAAAGGTACCAGGGATAATGAAGGGATTTTACAAGGATAAAGGGGTCAGCTCTCCAAGGAGACACGATAACCCCTCATGCCTATGTACCTAACAGCCAAGCATGAGACTACGTAGGGCAAGAGCTCACAGAAATGCACTGAAAAATCAATGAGCCCACAGTCCTGGCTGGAGACTCAACCCTCCATCAGCATGGACAGGTGCAGCAGGCAGGAAGTCAGCAGGGACAGCGCCGAACTCAGCGGCACCTCCAACCAACTGGATGTGATTGGCACCCAGGCAACAGCAGAGCGTTCTGCCCACGTGGAACATTCACCAAGACGGCCCCCAGTCTGGACCACGATCACCCCTGGGCTCGTTCAAAAGAACAGAAACGATGCGATGACTGCTCTTGGGCCACTACGGAATTAAACTAAAAATCAGTAACGACGATAACTGGAAAATCCCCAAATCCCAAGGGATTGAACAGTACTCTTCTAACTAACACATGTCAAAGGAAGAAATCTGAAAAAAATGTCTTGGGCTCGATCCCCGGGGGAGGGGGGGAGGGGGTGCGGGGGGAGGGGGGGAAGAGGGGTGTGCAGGAAGCCAATCAGTGTTTCCTTCTACATTGATGTTTCTCTCCCTCACTCTCCCTCTCTTTAAAATTCAATTTTTAAAAAGTCTTTCAAAAAAGCAAGGTGGTGTGACAGCATTAATATCCTACATAGAAGACTTGAGAACAAGGAATGTGCCTGAGTATAAAGTGAGGCACTACACATTACCAACCTACTTGATGTATTAGAGATTCCTAGAACACCCAGAAAAAAAACAAACAAAACAAAAGAACGAAATTGTTTCTAGTGTACAGGAAGCATTCACCAGAATAGATCGTACTATGGGAGGTTTGGAGGAGATCTAAGCTGCATGTGCTTTGGCCACATGGATTTAAACAAGAAACTGATAACAGAAAGGTATTTGGGAGAAAAATAAACACCTCACATATTTGGGAATTAAACAGCACTCTTATAAATAATTCAAGGCTCAAATAGAGAGTCAGAAGGATTTTCAATGGAATGGAAAGTAAAATATGACAGTAATCCATGTAGATGAAATACAGATGGGCCTAAAGAGATAACATCAAATGTTTTAATTACAAAGGAAGAAAGTGATTATATCAGTGATCTAAGTTTACACCTTAAGAAACTCAGGGAGGGGGGGAGGAGCAAACGAAACCAAAACAAGCAAAAGAAAGAAAATAAATAAAAAGCAAAAATCAATGAAATTGCAGAGGAGAAAAAAGAAAATCAATGGAAAAAGTGGTTCTTTGAAAAGATCGATAAAAATGATAAACCGCTAGCCAGATGGAATAAGGACAATGGAGAGAAGACACAAACTGCCAATATCAAATGACAGGGGACCTGGCTATGGAGCCTCCGGGCACGGCAGGAGGAGAAGTGGGGACAAAGTTATGCCCATACATTACACAATCTTAGTGTAACAGACAATTTACTTACAGGATGTAAACACAAAAGCTCCATCAGAAAGAACTGGATGGCTGAATAGTCCTTTATCTGTGAATTACATTCACAGTGAAATGTGTCCAGACACCATGAGGGAAGAAATATGAAGAATCAATCATCTAAATATCTGTTTGCAGAATCCAGTAAAAAGAACAGTGGGTTAGACCCAAAGAAAAGGAGTAAGAGGAAAGACCAACAGAAGAAAACAATTTAATAAAACAGAGAACACTTAAAGGTCGTGTATGAATGTTCAAGAACAACAAAGTTCTTCACGCAAACAGGCATATCATCCTTGGTCCTGCGCCAGTCATTGCCCGGGGCTCCTCATCTGCTAAAAGGCCTGGAGACGGTGCGCAAAAGTGGGCACAGCTGACATACGGAGCCGCGGGCAGGAACTATCCATTGCAACCGGAGGGATTTCCTCAAGGCGCCTCTGGGTCCCAGCACCCGGTTTCACTGTGAGCGTCTTTAGCCATTTTCAATCTGTACCTCATCAGCTGGCCAGCAGCACCTGCGTCCGAGGGAGACGCTGGGAAAATGAGCTGTGCACAAAGGGGTCCTGGGTCCTGCGCCTCCCCCCAACCTCTCCCACTCGGCAAGTGTCTGTCCTGCAGACCCCTTACGTGCTTCGGCCAAATACAACGCTTTCCTCCTGATAGAGGAGGCATGGGGAGTCAAGCCCAGAACTACCCACAAGGCCTTGGGGTAACCACTTAACCGCTACAGGCCTCAGTTTACTTTTCTAGAAAATGGATAAAATGAAAATTGTTATCTGGCCAGTTCTGAGGACTGAATGGAATCTTGAGCCATCATCATGTTTGTGTTTCTACTTCTGCACGGACCCAAGACATTTCCTCCACGAAAACACTGCCCCCCAGCCTCCAGGACCCCTCCCAACACGAGTCCTCCTTCTCTGTGCTCCAGGACTGTGCCCAACACGTGACCCCATCCCGAGGTGCCCCTGGGACTAACGGTGGCTTTCTAGGTCAAGTCCAAGCCTGTCTTCTTATCCTGGTTACAACTGACCTCGCGTGGAGGGATCCAGCGGTTCTCAACCCAAGGCGGTTCCCAGCTCCCTCCGGGGACACTTAGCACCATCTGCAGGCAGGTCTGGTTGTCGCACAGAGGGCATGTTGCCTTGTGGGTAGAGGCCATTGCTTCTGCTAACCTCCCCACAATGAGCAGGGCAGTCAGCACAGCAGAGAACCCCGCCCCCAGTGTCGGCAGAGCTGAGGGTGGGAAGCCTGCCTGTGGGCCCTACTGTCTGTGACCTAATCAGAGACCCCAGGGTGGTCTTCCCTGCCAGCCTGGCTTCCCCGGGGGTCCGTCTCAGCTCCCAGAGGAAGGAAGCTCCAAGCTGGAATAGCAAGTTTGGGAGGTCATGGGAGGCTAGTTGAGCGTGCGAGGCCCTTTGCAACTGCATCCACCTGCTCAGGTGACTCAGGACGCGAACACCACGGGGGCCGCCAACGGAAAGTTAGAGACGGTAAGCGAACAGTTGAGCAGGGAGCACAAGGCCCCACAGAAAGCCCCATCAATAACTAATCAGGGCGCTGAAGGAAACGTAAAAGCCGCGAGTCATTTCGCACCATTTGCAGACATCTCCTTCTCAGCCCTGCAGACGGAGGCTCTATTTGCCTTTTGTGGAGAGAAAGCCTCCTGACGGGTGCTTGCTGTGGCTTTTAAGGATCTTTGAAAGCGTCACGGAGGGGGGGAGCTCAGAAAGCCCCAGGGTGCCTGCAAAGGCGATCCACTTTGCACCGCTCCTGCACTTCCTGTTTCACCGTGACATGCCACCCAAAGGCACGAGGGCGAGGTTCCGGACACAGGCCTGGACTCACATGCTTCCCCCTCACACAGGCCGAGGGCGTGGGTCTCGGCCAAGGCTCCACTCCTCTGCCCAGACGCCTCGCATCTCAACAAATGGCATCGCTTTCCAAGGAGGAGCTAACACCACGGCACTCTCATAGAAATGTGTCCTCACTGATGTTTTCAACAAAACCTAACGAGTTGGCTACACGGGACCATCTTTTCCTTATAGCCGCAGCTGGCCGGAGTGCCCCTCTCACAGATTCCTTCTCCCCCTCCATCGTGAAGTTTTGGGGGGTCTTGAGGACTCTGGCTGCCCCCTGGTGATTCGGGGGGCTCTGTGCTTGCCTTAAGTCCAGCTTCCTCAATCATACTCTTTTAATAGTCTCTTAGTCCCATTAAATCCCACCACGGCCCCCACTCACAGACCCCGTCCACCTAGCAGGGAATCTCCAGGTGCCATTAATAGGGTCCCCTGAGGGTTTGAATAGATTTCTCACTTCCAGTTGTACTTTCCAACATTCTGGAGGGGACATAATATGCTGTCTTGATATTTTCCAATTTGGAGATTCCAGCGATTGTGGGACCTATTCCCTGGGAATGACAGGTCTGCCATGAGCACAGAACCCAACACGACATACGTCCTGTAGAATAAATGAGTAACTGAACGCTCACCATTTACTGAACACGTATACTTACCAACTGCTTTTCACATAGTATCTCAACTAACGCTGACAAAAATCTAGCAACATGAGTGTCTTTGTTCCAAAAGTACAACCTGAGAAAACCAACACTGACCGGGCTCCACCCCAGTGCGGGGCCTCACAGCTGGCTTTCCAACACTGCCTGACCCCAAAGCACCTCACGGGAATGGATAATGGAGGGAGCGAGCCAGTGACTGAGGAAGTGAACATAGGAAAGGCCCAGTTCTCGGCCTTGTGTATTGCGTCAGGGTCAGGCACAGTGACTCCCAAACAGGCTGCATATTGGGGATTTTAAAACGGGCTGCACGGGCTCCACCTGAGACTCTGATGGGATGGGGTGAAGGGAGGGCACTGGGCTTTTTTAAACCTCCTAAGTCAGTGGTCGGCAAACTGGCCCCTTGAGTGTGGCGCTTCCACAAAATACCACATGCGGGCGCGCACGGGCAGCGCAATTGAAACTTCGTGGCCCGTGCCACGGGGCCAAAGAGCCGCATGTGGCTCGAGAGCCATGGTTTGCCGACCACTGTCCCAAGTAATACTAATGGACACTCGGGTTTGTAACCACTTGGCTGGGGAAAGGACATGTCTCACGGGCCACCTGCTGGGTGGAGGAGACGCAGCTGTGGGCTTATCGCGGAGGCCGAGACTGTGTTCACACTCCATCAGGTGATTCTCCTCCAGCGAGTTCGGGCACCACCGTACTAAAGGCGAGGCAGCTGCTGAAGTGCCCCTGCCCTCGGATTAGGACTGGGCCGGGGAGGGCAATAGGCCTGATTTTGCAGGAGGGTCCAGGGAGGTAAGAGCCTGTGGCCCCACCTGGCGGGGACGAAGGGGGCAGTGGCTGGCGTCAGAAGATGCTCTTGACCCTTTGCAGACGGGCCAGTAACCCGGTGCTCTTCTAGCTGACCACCTTTACGTGTCTGTCTCCGGGGTCTTGGGTGATTGATTTGCTAGTAACGGGAAATGTGGGCGCAGCCATGTGATTATTTGGTTTGCACATTTTCTTGGCTGTGACAGTATTTTGCAAGAAGAAAAATCATGTAACAGTGTGTGTTAGATTTTGGGGGGTTTTTTTTTGTATTGAATCATTTTAATTTCCAACTTAGGCAGGCATGACCATGACGTCAGGTTATGTTAAATAACCTCTTCTGTGGAGGGGGAGCGCCCCTGCGGAATGGCGCCTACAGACTCAAAAGCTGCCCGGGGGTTGGCCTGGCTATTGTGGCAGGCCTTTAGGTGGACAAATGAAAGTAAGCCGTGAACTCTGGCCGCGAATGGAGCAAATTCCAGCTGCAGAAACTCACACCACATCTCAGATAGCCTCCTTCAATGCGAACACGAGCAGAGGGCCTGTCTCGGCTCAGGGCAGCTCCAAGGCCTCACTGGGCGCCTGCTCGAGGCCGCGTCCTGCCCTCCATGCCTCGGATAGACACGCACCAAGCAGACGCGACCCTGGCTCTCAGGAAACTTATATTCTAGTTGAACAAAAATGTTTAAAAATCCATATTAAAAAACGGGCAAAACCCAGCATAGACCATTTTCCCCCGGAAGACATACAAATGACCCATAGGCTCAGGAAAAGGCGCCGGACATCACTCATCACCAGGGAAAAGCACATGGACACGAAAAGGAGGGATCGCCTCACAGCTGCGAGAAGGGCTGCGTGGACCCTGAGAAAGAAGAGAGAACCCCAGAAAGGGCTTCCTACCTGCCGGGAGGGCGCCCCACGGCCCACCGAGGCTCCAGGTTCTAGAAACAGTGAGACCCCAGCCTCAGCCGCCGCTGCGAGGCCTGCGCCTCGGGGCGGAACTCTAGGTTCCCCACTTGCGTGCTTGCCCTGCATTTCCGGAACCCTTTCAACCAATCGGCTGCGACCTACCCCGTCCAATCAGAATTGCTTCCTGACAACCAGTCAGGAAGTGGTAGTACAGACCAATCAGAGCTGTGTGATTCAGACCAATCAGAACCGTGGGGATTGGGGCACCTTGTTTACATAAAAGGCCCTTCTGTGCAAAAGAAGTCCTCCCCTTTGGGAGGAGCACCCTTCCTTCCGTGTTTATTTTTGCCAGAAGCTGCTTTTCTCCGGTTTGCAAACTGTCTCAGTAATGGCTCTCCTTTGTCTTTTCAACGCCTTTTGGATTTATTTATGGCTGTTATAAAAATAAAATAAAAAGAGAGAGAGAGATAAAAGTGTTATGATGTGCCATAACCGGTTTGGCTCAGTGGATAGAGCATCGGCCTGCAGACTGAAGGGTCCCGGGTTCGGTTCTGGTCAAGGACATGTACCTTGGTTGTGGGCACATCCCCAGTAGGGGGTGTGCAGGAGGCAGCTGATCAATGTTTCTCTCTCGATGTTTCTGACTCTCTGTCCCTCTCCCTTCCTCTCTGTAAAGAATCAATAAAATATATATTTTTTTAAAAAGTGTTATGATGTGGAGGAAAAGGAACCCTCATGCACTTTGGTTGGGATTGTAAATTAGTGCAGCCACTATTGGGAGAAAAGCCGTATGGAGTTTCCTCAAAAAATGTAAAATGTAGCTTAAGAAATTAAAAATACAACTTCCATATGATCTAACAATTCCACCTCTGGGAATACATAAAAAGGAAACAAAATTATTACCTCAAAGAGATACCTGCCTTCCCCATTTCACTGCAGCATTATTCCCAAGAGCTAAGGTATGGCGGCAACCCAAGTGTCCCTGAGGGATGGAGGAACAAAGAAAACTTGACTGTTTATGTGAGGCAATCTCTCTTTTTAGTTTTGATTTGCATATATATTGGAATATTTTTCAACCTTTATAAAAAGGAAAATCCTGTCATTTGCCACAACATGGGTGAACCTGAAGGGTATTATGCTATTAAGCTAAATTCTAAGTGAAATACACCAAACAGAGCAAGACAAATATTGCATGTTATCGCTTATATGTGGAAAAAGGAGGAGGAGGAAGAGGAAGAAACAATCAAATTTAGAAACAGAAAGCAGAAAAGTGGCGGCCAGGGGCAGGGGGGTGGGGGGAGCAGGGGGATGTGGGTAAAGTGAACAAACTTGCAGTTAAAGGAAAAGAAGGTCCAGGCATCTGAAGTAAACACTGTGGCTAAAGTTGGCGACACTATTGTGTCCTTGCAGTTTGTCAGAGTGGAACTTCGAGGGTCTCACCATCAAAAAAGATAAGTATGCGAGGTGATAAGATCATTAATTAGATGGGGCAATACTTTGACAGTGTGTGTGTATATCGAGTCATCACAGTGCACACCTCAAATATCTTATGATTTAGTCCATTACACCTCAGTAATTCAGTGCTGGCAGAGAGTCATCTTAGGGGTCAAGGCTGACTTTGGGGTGAGTGGTCAAGGAGGCGTCTCTGAGCAGTGATTCTAAGCCATGCGGGGCTTCATTCCAGCTAAAACGGAAAGCCATTTGAGGCCGTTAAGGAGGGGAGTGTGTGTGTGCCGCCTCAGCCTGTAGATGACCAGGGTAAGGCTGGACTGGCCTTTGTGGTTCTGATTGCAAGACGCACCTCAGCAATAACCATCAGGAAACTGAAAAATAATGTTTAAAAAGGGGGAGGGAGGTATTGCTCACAGGTCCTGGAAAGCACACGGCACACCTGGGGCCACACAGCAAAGTGGGGGAGAGGACATGGGCTTGGGTTCTGCCTTTATTGGGGCGAGGATGGGGGCCTGGATATCTCGGTCTCACTCTGTATTGTGATTAAACTTAAGAGCAGGACTTTAAAATGCAGAAAGAGAAAAAATCAAGTTGCCCAAATAGTTAGTGAAATCAACCGAGATTTCCAAAACAAAGGCACCGGAGGGGGGGGTGTTGGGGGGGGCAACCTGGCTCTTTGCCGGGTCCTGCTGACATGTGCTTATACATAGCATCTTGAAGTGGTGCTTCCGTGATCAGTGTGGGCACTTGCATGACAAAAACAAACAGGAAGCCATCTGTGGGGGGTGACACCCCAGGGGCCATGGCCTCGCTTTGGGAGAAGCGCTCCCAGCAGCTCAGGACTGTGATGGAAACAGTGGTGGGTGACAACAGTGAGCCTAGCTGTGCTGCCCTGGACAAGTCCCAGCCTCTCTGGGTTTTATTTCCTCCAACTATTAAATGCGAACAGCACCTCCGCTGTGCCCCAGGGGGAAGCTGCTACACGTGTGAGAGGAGGCCCCCCGCTGTGAGGCGCTGGGTGAGTCAGGGAGTCCCTACAGTGGAGGCAAAGGACACTCGGCCTCCTATCTTGGTGGCCCTCTGTGAGCTCTGTGACTGAGTGGCAGATGCTTGTTAAAAAAAGAGAATGGTCTTGCCCACCTCCGAGGATTCCCTTTGCTCTGTTCCTTGGAAAGAAACTAGTGCAGGGGTGGGCAAACTTTTTGACTCGAGGGCCACAATGGGTTCTTAAACTGGACCGGAGGCCGGAACAAAAGCATGGATGGAGTGTTTGTGTGAACTAATATAAATTCAAAGTAAACATCATTCCATAAAAGGGTCCGGTCTTTTTTTTTTTTTTTTTAGTTTTATTCATTTCAAACGGGCCGAATCCGGCTCGCGGGCTGTAGTTTGCCCACAGCTGAACTAGAGAGTACTGTCCTCCACGGGGGTCTGGGCAGCCCTTTCTGAGAAAGCAAATGTCGAACTGCGGACTGAGTAACATGTGGCCTCAGTTAAGGAGAGCGGCCTTCCTTCTGCATAATTCCTTCCCCCAGCTCTGTGCTGTGCACGCGGCACACCCAGTGGGGGCTTGAGGCTTGAATGGGAATGAATTCATGCTTCAAGTTCGTCCCAGCTGGAAATCCTAAAAAGTCAGGCCGCCTCTCCCTAATTCTACCTTTTTGACTTCAGTGTTTCTCTTCTTGTTTCCAAAAACCAATTCCATCTTTATTTTCTCCTGCTCAGATTCCTAGCACAGTTTTAGAGGCAGGGAGGGAACCACCAGCTTGCGCTAGCACTTTGCTATTTGTCAGGCTTTGGGCGCCCTCTAGAGGCCACGGGAATTTCTGCCACAGGCACTGCTCCAGGGCGGGGTCTCCTCAGGGAGGGTTGCCCAAGCTCTCTCCCTCAGCCACAGGCTGCATTGCCTGTGTCCCCTGTGGAGGGGCCTGTCCTTGGGCAGAGCGGTTAACGGCGCCCTAGGGAGAAAGCCTGTTGCAGCGGAAAGGCTTCTAGCCTAGGGATTTGTCGAGATCCATTTAGCACCTGTTGTGAGTCATTCATTCATTCATTCATTCATTCCTCACATTTTTATCTCAGTATCAGTAATTTTTATGTCTCAGTAGTTCTGGCAAAGGTACCAAATCATAAAACCAACCAACCAACAAAAAAGAAAAACAAAAAAGAAGCTGAGAATGACAACAGACTTGACGACCATTATCTTGGCAGGCATTTTGTTTATAATTTTTATCATCAATAATAGAATGTCACTGTTTTACATTATATATTTATATATTATGTGTGTATATATATGTATATATATACATATACACATGTATATATATTAGATATCTATACTTCAATAGAAAGAGACATAAAAAACCCTTTTCAAATGAGGCAAGACATGTGACACTTGGCACTCTTATTTACATACAGAGATGGACTTTCTAAAGTTAGAATGGATGCTCAGAGGCCAGAGCAGGGTTACAAAGACAGCGGAGCTCCCCTGTAAAAAAGAGGCGCCCCACGCGGCTGGACGTTTATTGCCACGAGTTCTCGCGAGGTCCAGACAGCAGATTGTAGTTAAAAATGGCATCTGGTTTGGGGGAAGGACAGTAGTCTTCAGAGTCACCCTGACCAGCGGCGATGCGGTCGGTCTTCCGACGACCAGGGAATGACACGGTGCTGATGGAAGTGGGAGCACACAGTGAAATGCACGGACTCCCCCTCCGGCCGGAAAAGGAGAAGTTGCTACAAACCCGGGGCCCTGCCCTGGCTGGGGCGCTAGTCCAGGCAGGGCGTATAGCAGCCTGCGCTACACTGCAGGAACCGAATCCCTCCTGGGGAAGGCTGGCACTGCTCGTGGGTAGGGGAGTCTATGCCCATCGGGAACTTAATACCCAAAGGACCCCCTGCCCCGCAGAGAGAAAGAACAGATGAGAGAGCGGAGGCCCCGAGGGAAGCCCTCACCCCTTGGTGGGATCTGCCTTTGCAGATCATCCATCGCCTGCCCCCATCTCGTTCTTTCTCGAGGCCCACTCTGCTCTCCTGCAAAGTCGCCTCTGCACACATCTCCAGCCTCTGCACGGGGTTGCCAACGCCACGCTGTGGCCACGGGAGGGGCGAGCCCGCGTTTGCTTGGCTTCACGGCCTGCGGTCAGGGGCCAGTTTCCACACTTTCTAAGGGAATGCTGCCGAAGCAGGAGGAGGGTTCTGGGATGATGACATGCTCAGCGTTCTCTGTCTGCTCTCACGCCTTCAGCAGAAGGGTCTCCCATGTTAGTCATCCCTGCGTCCTCGGTCATGGCTCTCTGGGCTTCCTTTAGCCCGTAGGGTGCACTCTGTCTTGGGGACCTGATTAAACATTCTGGTAAGTTTCAAAACTATCCCTTAGGCCACTTACCAATAACGCATGCAGAACCCTCCTCCTGACCATGGTCCTTCCCTCCGATCTCACTATTGCTCCTGCTGTCCTGTAGGGTTTTTGTTGTTTTTAATCCATGGTGACCTTCCATAGCCCTTTAGTTCCCTAAGGCAAGACGACCTTGCTATTGAAAGACACCCAGCTCCTTCCCTGAGCTCCCGAGGTTGTGGAATCCAGCTTTCCTCCATTTAGGTGCTTTCTCCCTCCACGGACGGAGGAGCCGCTGGCCACGTTCATGGGTTTAATTTTCTGCAATTGCGTCCAATGCTGACCTAGCATTTCTTTGGAAGTACACCCGCCAGAGCGCCACACACGTGCGCATCAGTCTCGGCGTCCCCTTCTGCCAGCTTTAGTCGAAGTCCATCTTCCCGACCACGGACAGAGTGAGCCATCGCAATAATGCATGGAGCGGGGCTGAGCACAGCAAGGTCTGGAGGAGGAGGGAGGCAGCTAGTGGGCCAGCTCTCTCTAGGTTCCTCTATAGCATCACTTCCACCCCCCTACCTGCAATCACCACCCCCCACACACACACCGCTGGGAGGCCGTGGACTTGGGGTTTCTAAAGCACTCCTTCCCCCTTGCTGAGAAAACAGGAGAGGAGAGCGAGGTCTCGCACGTTCTTGAACAAGGTGGCACATGGAGGCTATGGAGGGTCCAATTTACGCCAATATGTTCACTCCGCACAGAGGTTAACCTGAGTTCTGAAATGCTTGTTTGCAGGTACTTTAATTTGAAAAATGATAAAGCTATGCGCTAGCCACGTGCTGGACACGCCTGGTGAAGGTGGAGTGCGCCCGCCCCCTGCCAACCGCTGCGGGTTACAAAGGTGGGCTCCCCAGCTCCAAGTTCTGTGGCTTTATTTTCTCGCATTTTCTCTAGAGAGCATCTCGGATGGAGGAGCCTCCAGGTGGCCAGACAGGTTGGGGCAAAGCCTGTTTTGATCCCTGTGGTTCCGGGCTTTCCCAAACCTCCCAAATGGAAGTTTGGGTACCGGTCCGCCCTCCTGCGTCCCTCAGGCCTCCTCTCGGCTCCGCGCTGGAAGGGCCAAGCTCCCGCGGGTGGGCCTTGGGCGGGCCGGCGGCTCCGGCCTCTACTTGAAGTAGTTGAGTCCCACCACCAGGAAGAACTTCTCCAGGAACAGCTCGGAGTCCAGCACTGCAATGTGTGCTGCGCGCCCGATCAGGGTGTTGGCGGTGTTGGGCAGCGCGTGGAACACGTTGTGCCGGATCAGCGTGCAGTCCTTGGCTTCCACCAGGGGGCGCAAGAGGTTGTTGATCATTTCTGCATAAACAGGCCCTGCGGAGAGGGAGCAAGCCAGGGGTGCAGGCTGAACTTAGGGGGGCAATGTTCACTGGGTGAATGTAGGGATCAGGCAGACTTAGGGGAACTCACAGAGGAACCTGGAGAGGCACTGGGTGTGGGCGGGTTCCTATCCCAGGGCGGAATGTCTGATGGGCCCCACTAGGCAGAGTTTAAATTTCATGAATGCGCGTCTGCTTTTATTATTTTTTAAATCTATATTTTTATTTCAGGGAGGAAGGGAG
The DNA here is from genome assembly GCF_963259705.1 of Myotis daubentonii. NCBI lineage: Eukaryota > Metazoa > Chordata > Mammalia > Chiroptera > Vespertilionidae > Myotis > Myotis daubentonii. The sequence goes on from NC_081856.1 coordinate 52,566,533, forward strand.
AGGAGAGAGAGCTAGAAATATCAATGCTGAGAGAGAATCATTGATCGGCTGCCTCCTGCACGCCCCACACTGGGGATCGAGCCCACCACCCAGGCCTGTGCCCTGACTGGAATTGACCGGAGACCCTTCCATCCACAGGCTGATGCACTATTCACAGAGCCTCACCGGAGAATACGTTTCTAATTATTTTTTTAGAAAGAGAGAAACATCGATGTGAGACCCCAATGTGAGAAACATCGATAGCTTGCCTTGTGTGGGCCCTGATTGGGATTGAACCCGCAACCATTTGGTGTATGGGATCACACTCCAATCAACTGAGCTACCTGGCCAGGGCTGAATGCTTGCTTGTTAATTTTTTTATTTATTGATCGATTGACTTTAGAAAGAGAGAGGAGAGGAGAGAGAAACATTGATTTGTTGTTGCACTACCTGTGCATTCATTGGTTATTCTTGTATGTTCCCTGCCCTGGGATGGAACCTGCCACCTTGGTGCAGGGGAACCAACTGAGCCAGCCGGCTGGGGCTGCGTTTGCTTTTTCTTTTCTTTCTTTTTTTTTCTTTGCGTTTGCTTTTTCTTTTCTTTCTTTTTTTTTTCTTTGCGTTTGCTTTTTCAATTGTGCGAATGAAGCGGGGCTTACCTGTGTGCCTGTCCTTGAGGGCGGTTTTGCACATTTCGATCCTGGCGGAGTGAAATGGCACGTAGCGATCTTGGGGTGAAGCCACCAGCACGACATTTTTAAAATACTGCAGACCTGCAACGAGCCAGGGGGTGCTCTTTACCTGGCATTTCAGGGTGCGTCCTCCGGTCACACAGCCTGTGCACCTGCCCTGAGAGAGGGTGAGCGGGCGAGCAGACTGACACCGGGTTGTGTGGGTGCATGAGGGCCTTCCAGTCTGCGAGGCCGAGCAAAGCATCTGCCGCTGGAGCTTTAGTGCCGCAGGAAGGGGGGGGGGGGGGTGGTGTGCTCATCGGGGGGAAGCGAAGGCACACAGAGCAAGCTCCCGGACAGGGGAAGCCAGTCTAGCTTCTGCTCCTCCTCTGCCCGTTCCCGTGACGGAGGGCCCTTCCTCACTGCAGAGGGGCTTCGGGAAGGCGCCCTCGGGCCGCCCGGGAAGGACCCGCCTCCGCTGTCAATAAAGGGACCCTGTTTGTCTGCCCTTTGTCCGTGGACCTGCACCTGGTGGAGGGGCTGTGAGTGGCCCCCAGACCCGAGCTGGGCGGTTAGGCGCAGAAAGGATCCTGCAGAGATCCCCGCACGCACACCTGGGCTCTGGGGGGTGATGCCTTTCACCCGCCACAGGGAGACTGAGTTCTCGGGTGGCTCTCGGCCTCCTGGGAGTGCAGAGGCTGTGCCTCCGCTCAAACCCTCCTGTGAGTGAATCACCTCGCGTGGCGGAAGCCAGCGGGTCGGACTGGATCTCAGCTCACACTCAGGCCCCACCGCGTGGGGGAGCCACTCACCTGTCTTCTGGCTGAGCTGGTAGAGGAAACACTTGCGCAGATCGGCGTTATCCCTGAAGGTGAGCTGCAGGAGGGAGCCCGACTTCTTCAGCTTCTGCATGAGCCACAAGCCTGGGAACCAAACCAAACCAAACTCTCACACACACACTCTCTCTCTCTCTCACACACACACACACACACACACACACACACACGGGGGCAAATAACTGGGGAGAGCAACAGTCAACTGCGCCTTTTCATCAACATAAACAGAGGAGGGCAGCAGGCATTTAGCAAACGCGTGGGAAGTGAGGGGATGTCTGTACCCTTACACACTGGGGACAGAGACACAAAATCGCCCTGTGAAACAGCGTGGTGGCAGGCTGCGGGAGTCCTGAAACTCCCACACTCTCCGATCTGCTTGTCCCCGCCCCTAAATCCAGGCTAAGGAACCAACCCTAAATACAAACTCGCATAAAGAATGCTCCTTACAGATCCAGTTAGGGTCTAAAAAGCGAAAGTCAGCCTCACATCTCAGAGTCCCTCCACTTCCTGTGGCTATGCCGACACTGACACGGATGGATGAGTATGAGTATCATGTCACCACCACAATTTTTTTTATAAAAATGCAAGGACATAAACAAGATACAATGTGCACATATGTGATCATTACTGCCATGTAAATGTGTATCATATATGCATATCATATATATGGTGTGTGTTTAGAGACATATACACACATACACATGTATGCCATGCATGTAACCATACATATATACACACATTCGGTCCATTTTAAAACTAAGGAAACGCAGCAGCACAGAGACTAAAGGTCTGGGCAAGAGTCCTCACTGAGTGTCTGGGTTAGAACTTGACGGCAGGCTTGTCATGGGAGTGATGTGACTGAACGCCCTTACTATAGACTCCGCCCCCACAGGCATTTGGCTGAGTCTGCCTCTGGCCTCCCCTCCCCTCTGCCATAACCGAATGTTGTATTCCCCAAGTTCGTATGTTGAAAACTAACCCCTCAATGTGATGGCATTTGGAGGTGGGACCTGTGGGAGGTGCTTGGGCCCTGAGGGTGGGACCCTCCTGAATGGGGTTAGTGCCGTAATCGAAGAGACCCAGAGAGCTCCCTCCCTGCCACTGAGGACACAGCAAGAAGAGGGCCATCCATGAACCAGGAGCCTGGCCCTCACTAGGCAGTGAAGCTGGGGTGCCTAGACCTCGACTCCCGGCCTCCAGGTCTGTGGCCGTCCATGGTGACCGTGACAGCAGCCCCAACCAACTGAGACTCCTATGCTCTCTCCTCTTCACGATCAGCTTCTTGAGCCTTTTCCAGCTAGCACCCCAGGGACATCACCTCCTTGTTCCCAGGAAACTGGAAGAGGTCCTGGGTCCATCCAGTCCAACCTCATTCAACACAAACCAAAGGCCGCCTTTCTCAGCTCAGCCTCTCTCCACCGTCCATGCTGGAGGAGGCTCCAAACTCACAGGGTTCTGTCAAGAACAGCGTCTGGCCCAACCAGAACGGCTCAGTAGTCAAGCATTGACTATGAACCAGGTGGTCATGGTTTGATTCCGGTCAGGGCACATGCCCAGGTTTTGGGCTCCATCCCAGTGTGGGGTGTGCAGGAGGCAGCTGATCAGTGATTCTCTCTCATCATTGATGTTTCTATCTCTCTCTCCCTCTCCCTTCCTCTCTGAAATCCATACAAAAATATGTATTTTTAAAAAGAGCAACGTCTGCCCCTAGCCTCCCCTCCCCTCTGCCCCGGATGAACTCTGGGCAATGCCCGGCGGGGGAGAGTCTCACCTGTACTGACCAGGGTGCTGTTGTTGTACAGGGTCCCCAGGTGCGGCCCGGACAGCGACAGGAAGGTGTGCAGCTTGCTGAGGTAATAGCGGAACCGGGGCCTCGTGAGGACCGAGCGGATGATGATGTTGCCCAGAGAATGGCCGATGAAGCTGATGGGAGAGAACTCGGGTCAGTGAGTGCGACTGCAGGCCCCCCGCCTGAGGGTCCCGCGCAGGGAGTGCCGGGGTCAGCGCCCTGCACCCCCCACCGGTTTGGGGCACTAATCCATCCCCACCAGGTGTCCAAGCTCTGGCCGAGGTGAGCGCCAGCCGGGTCTTCATGAGTGGACCCTCCTGTGCCCAGTGTGGTCTGGAGGGACATGTGGGCATCTTGCCCAACTCCCGGCCCCCGTTCCTATGTCTTCTCTTGTCCACTTGGGTGTCCTTTCTGAGCACTGAACCGCCCTGGTCATCCATAGAATGCAATCCCATCTCCCATGAGGCCCCTTTCCCCTGTCATTCACTCATCATTCACTCGCCCGCTAGGTACTCGTCACTGCCTGCTCCCTGCCCACATGGGTGGACACCCATCCTACGTGCTCCAGTCCTGGTCCCACAGACCACAGATCCAAAACAGCATTATTTTCAACTTAAAGAATTACTATGGCTCTAGCAGGTTGGCTCAGTGGATAGAGCGTTGGCTTGTGATCAGAGTCCTGGGTTCGATTCCGGTCAAGGGCATGTACTTTAGCTGCAGACTCCTCCCTGGCCTTCGCTCTAGTTGGGGTTCGTGCAGGAAGCAGCCAATCAATGTGTTTCTCTCACATTGATGTTTCTCTCTGTCTTTCCCTCTCTTTTCCACTCTCTCTAAAAATCAATGGGAAAATATCCTCGGGTGAGGAATAATAATAACAACTATGGAAACCCTGTCACCTGAGAGGGACACCTCCGGCCTCTTCCCAGCATGCCCTGTGGTTGCCCCCTGACCCCTGGAGGCCTCTGCGCCCCCACTTGTGAGAGGAGGAGGGCCTGAGACTTTACCTCTGAGGACTAAATGGGCTGATGCACGTCGAGGGCTCGCCACGCTGCCCCACACCCCAAGGGCAGGTGTTAGCTCTCCCCCCCTGGTGTCAGGCGTAGAGCAAGTCATCTGCTACGGAGGCAGCACACGACGGACGCCCCTTCCTGGCAGGGCACCCGCCCAGCTCTGCCCCCTCAGCTCAGAGCTGGCCCCGCTCCACAGATGGAGGCGCAGGGACAGAAACCCGTGAAGAGATTCCGTGGTGGAGCCCAGAGTCGGACTCCTGGGCGTTGGGAGAGCCAACATTCAGACTTAGGAATATCTGACCCAGTCCAAGTCTCTTCCTTCAGAGCTACAAACGTTTCTTCTCCCGCACACACTACGGTGGACGTGGGTACGTCCCTTCCGCTCTCAACGCCGTCTACACCATTATTATCTTTTAAAGTTTTTTAAAATATATTTTTATTGATTTCAGAGAGGAAGGGAGAGGGAGAGAGAGAGAGAAACAACGATGAGAGAGAATCATCGATTGGCTGCCTCCTGCACGTCCCACACTGGGGATCGAGCCTACAACTGGAGCATGTGCCCTGACCGGGAATCGAACCGTGACCTCCTGGGTCATAGGTCGACGCTCAACCACTGAGCCACATGGCCGGGCCATCTACGCCATTAAAGTCACCGTCAGCTCACCCCAGGGGTGTACAGAAGGCATCTGTGGATCTTGTGCAGAGCAAACACTCAGAGGCACCCCCTCCCCCAGCCCGCTCCCCGCAGCTCCCTCACCTGATCCGGGCGATGGAGAGGCTGTACAGCTGGATGTGCTGGATGATCTCATCCAGCAGCCGGTCCGTCATGGTGTCAAAGTCGGCAAACGTGTCCATCTGGAAGAGGAGAGGACATGGGTGGGCGGGGCCAGCAAGGCCGGGCTCCTCCATCCACACCGTGGTGCATGCTGGGAACGGGCCTGATGCTGGGGTCATGGACTGGAACTCCACATCGAGGGCTCACAGATTGGGACCCCAGTGAAGAGACTCGGGGACACCAGAGTCTCCTCAGTCAGGGGGTGACGGACAAGGAGGAAGGGACCAGGTGGAGATGCACATGCAGTCCCCTGGGATCGCTGTCCCGTGTCACAGAGGAGGAAACACATGCTGAGAAGTCACAGAGACACCAGGGTCAGGGACAGCCCCCAGGGCGGACCCACAGATGTCCAAGGCACGGGTGCTCCGAGCTGTCACCCACCCTGATCCCAGTGGGTCAGAAGGCCCAGGCACCCGGCTCCCATGCCCCCACTTCTTCCTCTCTCCTCGCCCTCCTAAGGAGAAGCGAGTCCTTTCTCTTGGACCATAAGCACCTGCCCGTGTTCTTCGGCAAAGCCCCCTCTTACTGCGCATCTGCAAACTGTCTGGTGACTTTCAGGGGCTCATGTGAGGCCTGACTCGGGGATCCCCCGCTCTGAGGTCTGTGTCCTCATACCTGGTTCTTCTCAGACATCAGGAAGTCCAGTTTGCCTCCAGGGAGCCCCAGTTCTATGAAGGTCTTTACCAGCCGGAGGTCCGCACTGTTCCCTAAAACGATGGACAAACCCACCCAAAGTGAATAACACAAAAGCAGACACACTAGGGACTTGGCTCTCCTCCCCCCATTCCCACATGTACCACGGTGTTAGCCGAGCAGATGATATAAACAACTGAAACAAGCCCACCCCCTCCCCCACAGGGTCAGGGCCTTTCGGAAGTCCCCCGCCATGGCATTACTCCCTGCCCCATAGACACATGGCTGTGGACATTCCCCACAGGACCAGCTGGAGGCGGACTGCCTCCCCTTCTTCCACAGCCAGTGCTGTTCGCTCAGGGCTTTCTGCGAGTGACACCACTCAACGGTTGACATGACACAACGTGCCATCTACAAGTCCCCTCTTAAGTGTCTTATTTAACACAAAGCTTGTCTAGTTCTGCCACTGACAGGTAGTCAGCGAGGCCCCCAAGTGGACCAGGCTGGGTATAGTTGTCTACACTAGAGTAACAGTGGCCTTTGGAGACAGTCATGAAGGTGTAAGGGCCATGGACGCCACCTGCTCCATAGGGACTGTCGGGGACAGGAAATGAGCCACTGCTGATAAGGGAGGAGCAAAGGACACACTGCATTCCTTCCTTCACTCTATTATCCCTTCCTCCCTCCCTCCCTCCCTCCCTCCCTCCCTCCCTCCCTTCCACTTATCCATTCCTTCCTTCACTCTATTATCCCTCCCTCCCTCCCTCCCTCCCTCCCTCCCTTCCACTTATCCATTCCTTCCTTCACTCTATTATCCCTTCCTCCCTTCCTTTCCTCCCTCCCTCCCTCCCTCCCTTCCACTTATCCATTCCTTCCTTCACTCTATTATCCCTTCCTCCCTTCCTTTCCTCCCTCCCTCCCTCCCTCCCTTCCACTTATCCATTCCTTCCTTCACTCTATTATCCCTTCCTCCCTTCCTTTCCTCCCTCCCTCCCTCCCTCCCTTCCACTTATCCATTCCTTCCTTCACTCCATTATCCCTTCCTCCCTTCCTTTCCTCCCTCCCTCCCTCCCTCCCTCCCTCCCTTCCACTTATCCATTCCTTCCTTCACTCTATTATCCCTTCCTCCCCTCCCTCCCTCCCTCCCTTCCTTCCTTCCCTCCTTCCACTTATCCATTCCTTCCTTCACTCCATTATCCCTTCCTCCCTTCCTTTCCTCCCTCCCTCCCTCCCTCCCTCCCTTCCACTTATCCATTCCTTCCTTCACTCCATTATCCCTTCCTCCCCTCCCTCCCTCCCTCCCTCCCTTCCTTCCCTCCTTCCACTTATCCATTCCTTCCTTCATCCCATTTATCCATTCGTTTACTCTATTCATTCCTTCATTCCATTTATCCATTACTTCCCTCATTCCATTTATCCATTCATTCCATTTATCCACTCATTCCTTCATTCCATTCACTCACTCATTCTTGTACTTCATTTTCTCAACAAGTCTGCATGTCAGACAGCTTTCTTTGGAACTCACCATCCAGGCCATGGACACAGACTACCAGGTGAATCCCGTCCTCCAAGTTCTCCTCCTCTTCCTCTGGTGGGAAATACGGCATGTCAGAAGCTAGTACCGATAAGTCACTGTACAGAAATCCATCAATCTTCAGTTCTTTTTTAAATTTCTCTTTGGCCTGATAGAAACTGGAGAACACACTAATTAATCGCACGCCCCGCCCTGCACGGCATGTTGAGCGGGGGATGAGTTGATGGGATGCAGGTGTGATGAGCATCTACAGGGAAGAATTTGCCGAGTGGCAGAGGCTGGATGTGCGGCCACAGGGGGATGCTGCTGAGGGGAGCTTTGTTCTGAACAAGGAGGCAGGAAAGGGCCCGGGGAAACCAAAGGCCACTCTGGTGGGTTCTGCACATTTCTACGCGGTCCCTGCACTGAGCAGGACGGGTGAGGCTCCGCCCGCTCGGAGGAGCCGCACAATCTTTACAGAGACCTCCCAGAGTGAACGCTCTTGGCCTTGCCCGCAAGGCGCCATGGCTGGGCCTCCACCTGCTTCTCCAGCACCATCCCCCAGTCTCCACAACGAACACATTCCTTACAGTTCCCTGCAGGAGTGATGGTGCCTGGTCTCCGTGCCTTCGCGCACTCGGGTCTGTCTGCCTACAATGCTCCCCCCCCCCCCCCCCCCCCGGTTACTGGGTCCTTTGCGTGGTTATGTGACAAGGTGGTGGTTAGGAGCAAGGACTCAGGAGCCACACTGCCAAGGTCTCGGCTTTGATGTTTACTAGCTGTGGGCCAATCACTTAACCCAGTGGTTCTCAACCTTCTGGCCCTTTAAATACAGTTCCTCATGTTGTGACCCAACCATAAAACTACTTTCGTTGCTACTTTATAACTGTAATGTTGCTGCTGTTATGAGTTGTAATGTAAATATCTGATATGCAGGATGGTCTTAGGCGACCCCTGTGAAAGGGTCGTTCGACCGCCAAAGGGGTCGCGACCCATAGGTTGAGAACCGCTGACTTAACCCCTTTGCATTCCAGTTCTTCATGTGTCCAAAGGGAATGACATCACTATCTAATTAGTAAAGTTGGCTTGTGTCTGACGTGATATGATCTATGCAAAATGCTTAGAACACACTTGAAACGTATTAAGAAGAATAAACGTCTCTATTACTAGCCATATCATCATCATCATCATCATCACCACCATCATCAGCAGCATAGGTGTCACCTTCGAAGAGCTTCTCCTGGCCACCTTCTCTATTCACTCTCAGCATCCCCAGCCCGCCTCAGTGATGCACACACAAGCCATCCATTTACCCACCTGCCCTCAATTCCTTCTCTCACCGCCCCGCCTCCCTGTGACACTGCGAGCACAATCGTAGTCAGGGCTACCCTGGCCACGCATTGGAGAGAGCACCTGCCGTGTGTTTGTTAAATTGATGACATGGGCAGAGGCAGCCACAGGGATACAAACCCCACACACGGATGAGGGATGGATTTGGACGTTGCAACACAAATGATTAACTTAGGAACTGCACAAAAGGGGCTCGGGAGGCCAAGCTGATAAAGTCATCCCACTCCCTGAAGGGTTAAAGGACCGCCCGTTCAAAATATGCAAATGTAGAGGTGCAATGACGATCATGAGAGAGGGGACTGCCATAACAAACACTGAAAAGGACACTTAGATGCCCATCTCTCAAGGATTTTGTTAATAAATCACAGTATATACATACAATGGAGTGTTGTTTAAACACTAAATGCTCACGCAAAAATAGATGTATCAACAGATTGTTTCCAGCATGTTAGGCTGAGAAACCTTAGTTTGTACAGAATTATCCTGGGTTTTTTTGCATAAAAATAATATGTAGATATAGATGCAGATAGAAAAACATGTGGGAGAACTTACCTAGGGGCTATATGCTATATGTGAGCAATGGATAGTTTGTACTTCTTTATACTATTCTACATTTCTGACGTGCAGGATATGAATATATGACTTTATTTAAATGAGGAAATGACAGATCTCAATTTGGGAAGAGTACGCAGGATACTAAGAAGGAGATGGGAGCGTCTACGAGACTGTGTGAGGACAGGTGGGACGCCGGCCCGCTTACCTGAACATTCTCTCGCTGACGCCTTCCTCTAGCGCGCTCGGATGGGTAGAAACAGCCCCGAAGGACCCCAGAGGCTGGTGCGTGATGGGGAGGGGGGTCTGTCTGGAAGAGAAGCCAGCCCTGGCAGGGGTCTCCTTGGGCACCGACGAGAACGGGAGACACGTGGCAGTGCAGGACACAGACAAGTTGACGACCTCCACAGCTTTCAGGCTGTCGGGAGAGAAGGCCTCTGCGGGGGCGAGGGGGGACCCCATGGCAGAAGTGCCCGCCCTGGGCTCCTGGGGTCCCAGGATTTGGGAGTGAATGGAGTGAGTCACAGCGGGGCATGGGGCACCTGCCTGGTGTCCCCGGTCCATGGTGTGAGCTCCTCTCCCAAACGCCGCCTCCTCAATGATGCGAGGGGAGCCCCTCCGCTGGCCTGTTGACCCCAGGTCAGCGGCATCCACAGCTGGCGGGCGACTCAGTGCGGGCACCGCATGGTCAGGGAGGCTCGCCATGTCCGACCTGCCGCCGTGGGACCGCGGGCTACTCCCCACACCCGCGTCTGCAGGCATGCGCTCTGGGGCCTCCGTCTGCACTCCAGGAAAAGCTCTGTCCCTCGGGCTTGCCCGTGCTTTGCCTCGTGGTATTTCTAAGTGAACACCTTTGGTTCCAGCTCCTGGAGGGTTCTCAGTCCTGCCATCAGGTCTGCGGGGCCCTGGAGGGTCAACGCGAGCCCCTTTATCCTGGGGGATGTCGAGGTAACCCGCGCCCTGCTGGTCAGCGTCTAGAGCCACCTCCACGAGGGAAGGGCCAGCCCCTGTGTCCTGGATGCTGGATCCCCCATCGCTGGGTGGACGGACCTGTCCTGAAGCTTCTATGCTGCTGGCCAGCTGGCCCGGAGTTTCAGCAGGACCTGCGCCTGGCCGCATGGCGCCCGCGTCTTCAGCGCCCTCCTCTGGGCTACTGATCTGGGGCGCCGACGCCGACTTGGTCAGCTTGGTGAGCAGCGCCAGCTCCCGCTCCTCCTCCTCGAAAGGCAGGGAGCTGATGGAGGTGAGGGACGCCTGGATCCCGCTGGGCAAGCTCAGGCTGCTCTCCGTGTGCCCGCCCTCCAGGGAGTTCCTGTGCGGGGTGTGTCTGCGAAGCAGCGGGTGTGACACTTCCCGGTCACTGGGCGCCTCCAGGGCCCGGCCCCGGGCCTCGGACCAGGCCACGGAGCTCGGCTCACTCTCAATGCCCGAATCCGAGATGAAGGAGAACGATCTCTTGATGACCCCGGACAGCACGGACCCTTCCTCCTGCTCCTCTGGGGGAGGGTCCCTCGGGGCAGCCCTGGCCTCCGGGGGATCCCTCAGAGCAGAGCTCAGTGGCCCGCAAGGCTCCCTGGGGAAGGGCTTCAGACTTAGCAGCAGCGTCTTGGCCTCCTGGTCGGCTCCCTTCCCAGGAGCCCTTGACTCCAGGAGCGGGGTTTTCTCCCACGAGACGGCAGGCTGACGACTCCCGCCTGCCAGCGCTGTGCTTGGCAGAGTGCTGTCCAGTTCACGGTTCTCACGGACGCGCCCACCCCCGTGCTGGTCACTCGTGGCCACTGTGGGTTCAGCTCGGCCTGGGTGCTTACTGCTGGACTTGACCTCGAGGTAGGCCAGCGTCGGGCCCCAGCCATCCTCTGGGCCTGGACTCCCTCCGGGCGGGTCGTCATCTGCCAGTGAATCCACCCCAACATCAGCCCTCTGGCCAGTGCGACCTTCACCTGCAGGCACAGCTGCTGTGTCCGGGGACTCCCCAATCGTCAGATACACCTGAGACTCGGAAAGCACGTCCGCAGGACTTGGGGTGCCCACCTCTTCCTCTGACGCCGGCCCACGAAGCACCTCTTCATCGCAGCCCATTTGGGGTGGTTTCGGGGTGGGCAGGGTGAGGTTTTCCCGAAAAGATGACTTTCTGTTTACAAGAGGGTCCTCTTCTCTGTCTTTTAAACTCATTTTGGCGGGACTTGTGGCTGGAACATTGAAATTAGGGTAAACACTCAAGCTCTGCCCTCCAAAAAAAAAGAAACAGCAGCAGCAGCAGCACCATAACTTAGGAATCTGTGCTCACAACGTGTCCAAACGCCTGACTGTACCAGGAGAAATGAGGCTGGACTTAGGCCTGGTTCCTGGGAGGTAATCTGAACCCGCAGCATTTCCCAAGCAATGGAATGTCTGTTTCATGGGCCCAGATACTCATGCAACCAGGTGCTGGTGGTGAGTCCTCTGACAGTTTATGCCAAAGGGACGGCTCTGGCCGGGGCTGCCAGTGCCAGGAAAGCCAACCCTGAGGTTAGGTGGGCGGGGCTTTGTGCCAGGAGACACCGCGCCAGCCTCTGATGGGGGAAGGTGGGCTGAGCGGGGCTGGTCTTCTATTTTCCTTTAAAAGCTTAAATCCTCCTTATGGTTTTAATAGATGTTGAGGATTATAATCCCCATAGAACATTAACATGGAGTAAGCCACTGAGACACTCACATAAAAACGCATGGGACTCTGCGAGACCCTCATCGCACCCCCTTATGTGAAACGCATGGTTGGGTCAAGGACTGGGACGAAGATCGTAGGGAAATGGGTCTCTTGCTTCCCTGGACACATTCTTTGCATCTCGAGAGGCTGAGCTAATTTCCCTTCCCCCGGGAGCCGTCCCACAGGCCACAGCAAGTTAGACGTCCTCAATGCGTATCCTGGCATCCTCTCTGCACACATTACAGTACACGCCTAACCCCTGCTATAACCCACATGCAATGTAACATGCCTACTCCCATGCTATAACTCACATGTACAGTAACACGCCTACCCCCATTCTATAACCCACATGTAATGTAACACGCCTACCCCCATTCTATAACCCACATGTAATATAACATGCCTACCCCCATGCTATAACCCGCATGTAATGTAACCCGCCTACCCCCATGCTATAACCCCCATGTAATGTAATACACCTACCACCATGCTGTGACCCACATGTACAGTAACACGCCTACCCCTATGCTCTAACCATGTAATACTGTAACATGCCTACCCACATGAAATGTAACACGCCTACCACCATACTGTAACCCACATGTACAGTAACACACACACCTACCCCCATGCTATAACCCACATGTACAGTAACATGCCTACAACCATACTGTAACCCATGATGCATTTGTTGTTCCCACTGGAGAGAAGAGCCTGTGTTTTAGGAATATCTACATCCCAAGGCCAGCACCGGGGCTGCCATGTGGTCATAGAATCACATTCATAAAATGCCTTGAAGAGAACCGAGATGCCGCTGAACCGAGGCAATGAGCCTCCGGAACTGGCTGCATTGGTTTGGAAAAAATGCACCTTCGCCCTCATTTGGTCCCACACACGGTGCACTCACAGGTGCTACAGGCAAAGCCCTGTACTCGGCCATGGCTTAGGGAGAGGGAAGTGAGGATGCGTTATAGTCCTGAGCCAGTCTCTGCTTTTAAGGGTTTTAAGAAATAGTAAGGCCTGGGTGGCGTGGCTCAGTGGTTGAGCATTAACCTATGAACCAGGAGGTCACGGTTGGATTCCCAGTCAGGGCACATGCACAGGTTGCAAGCTCGACCCCCAGTAGGAGGCATGCAGGAGGCAGTGGATCAGTGATTCTCTCTCATCACTGATGTTTCTCTCTCTCCCTTCCTCTCTGAAATCAACTAAAATGTATTTTAAAAAAATATTAAGAAACATGCAGAACGGTGGCTGGGTCTCCTGCCAAAGGAAACGTGGGCTGTACCCTGCAGATTGTGAATCCACCGTCTTGCAGGAAGGAGATGAGTCGTGCCAGGAAGGGGGCAGCGTGGGCACAGGCCCCGGCATCTGGGCGCACGGTCTGGTTAGGCCTCACGTATCCCATGTGGATGGAGCAAGAGTGACCAGAGGGAATGGGGGTGAGGTTAGACGGTTAGATGGATGCACTTGAACGCCCTGTGTAAATGTGGAGTCTGGGCCTCCTAGGACAGGCAGCAGGTGATTGGTGGGTCCTTGGAGCAGATGTAACAGATTGATCAGATTTATCCGGGACGGTTGAGACAGGACGTAGGGAGGCCAGTGAGGAAGCCCGATGCTGCCCGAAGAGCAGCATGCTGCTTTCACCTCTATGACTGAGGAACGATGAGAGGAGCAGAGGGTCTCACGCAGAGGTGGACGTAGAGTGGGTCACCTGAGAGCCGCATTGCAGCCGTCATACACGGTGTGGACACTAGGTGGCAGGGTTCACCTGAGAGCCAAATGCATCCTCCTTCCTGAGGCTGTGCTGCCCTGGAAGTCACCTGACTTTTCAAACACGCTACAAATCTCAGCTTGCAGCCGCCCTGAAACATCGATAAGCGAGCGACCCAGGGGCTGGCTGCCACCTGCACGCACCCTGACCAGGCCGGGGATCGAGTCTGCAACATGCCCTTGACCGAAATGGAACCGGGACCCTTCAGTCCGCGGGCTGACTTGCTGTCCACTGAGCCAAACCGACTGGGGCTTAAGAAACCCTTTCCCTCACCCGGTCCCACTGCCGTTGGGACGTGAACAGATCAATGGACGGGGGCCCCTGGTAAGCGCTGTTCTTAAGTCTCCAAAACCAAGACACACCTGGCATGGGGCAGTCCACGTATCTGTCCTCGAAGATGACGGGCAGGGTGCTGCCGTCTCCATCTATGTCCAGGCACTCGGCGGGCAGCGGGGGCATGGTGCTCAGGTACTCCGAGTTCCGCAGGTCCAGGGACAGCTGGCTGTGCGACTGCACCCTGGGGGCACGGCCCGGGGAGCACCCGAAGAGTTACAGGCTTTCAACTTGCCGCCCGCCCCCTTCTCCCAGGAAAACCTTCAGGAATGTTCAGCACCCTGGGACCTGACCTCGCCGCCTGTCCGCCGCCCTTTCCTCCCCGCCCCCATGGCCCTCGTGGGACTTGTGTGGCAAAGGCCAACACGTCTGGGGGACGCTGTTCTGCTCGCCAGGGAATCCGGAGAGGGGAGGACCCCATCTGTCAACCCTCTGACTTTTCTGAGTAGGTTTTAATTTTTTCTTTAATTTTGGAGAAAGGGGAACTTAAACATTCATCAGTCCCCTCCATGAGGGAGTTCCGTCTTAAATCTTATGCTAAAGGCATTTCACAGCCATGGCCAAGTCCCCGGGTCTTGTCTCAAATACTCATGGTCACAGCCACACCATCTGCTTCTAACTGCTGTTTGCAGGGGACTCGCCGCAGGCACCTTCAGGGGCCTGAGAGCCCTGCTCTGCCTGTAGAACCACAATGACACTCGGCACGAGGAGGCAGGGCTGGGACCCTGCCCCGCCAGCCTTGCCTCTGCGGTCCGCCGACCTCCCCCCTGCCCAGAGCACGCAGCCCGGTGGGCAGAGGCGGGAAGACCCTGCTCTCACACGGCTGGCGGCCAAGGGCGAAGGGCGGCGGCGCGTTGAACAACGCCGTCTCGGGTGCCGAGTCCTAGGTGCGGCGCGGGCGGGGGGCTACTCACAGGTTCTCCTGGAAGGTCAGGACGGCGAGCTTGTGGTGCTCCATGTAGAAGAAGGCCTCGGAGAACCTCCGCACCTGAGGGTGAGAGTCACATGCACCGCTCCCCTCATGGGCAGGTGTCCCCTGGTGTTTATAAGGACATCGAGGTCCCAGAGGTCAGCCCTAAAGGGAGGCTCTGAGCCCACACCCCAAGTTCTGGAACAATCCTTCTCTTCCCCCGTAGGGGCCTCTGTCACTCACAGCTCTCGCCTCAGCACGGCTTATGGACAGAGTTCAGCGCATGTTTAGGAAGCGGTTCTTACATCGCTTTCTGTCATTTTTCTACTTGGGGCTTATTTCTCCGACTAGAGTATAAGACATGTGAACACGGAGACCAGAAATGCATGCAGACGAAACAGAATGTGCAAAGCCAGCCATGCACGGGTGTCCCCAGGCCTCTGCAGACCCAGCCACGGGGTCCTCCCGCTGTGCGCGAGGAGACGGCGCATCCAAGCTCGCAGCACAAAAATACGCCAAGAAGGATGTCTACATTTTTAAATCCTTTTCAAAACACGTGTGATAGCCCTGCGACGGACTCTGCTCTCATCTGGCAGCCGAGGGAGGTGTGTCATGAAGGCAGAGCCAAGGTGTGAGAGGCTAAGTTCAAAGACATCTCATGCCTGTGCAGGGGGTGGTCTACCCCGCCCCCCCCCCCCCCCCCGCCATCTGCAGAGTCAACCCCAGTTCCCATTCTGCCCAACAGACCCTCTGCTGGGCCCCTCACCCGCAGGGTGTGATGCTCCTGCGTGAGGAAAGCGGTCACGTGGGAGTGCAGCGTCACCGTGTCTAGGAACTGGGTCCACAGGGCCATCAGGTGGGCGGCCAGCCAGGCGAGGTCCTTGCTTATCTGATCGGCTATCTTCTCCGGGTTGTTCAGCATCTGAGGGGGCAGAGCGGCGGCGGTAAAGGCCCCTCCTCCAGGAAGCGACTGCAGTCTCCTCCCTGGCGTCTTTACTGACTTCCCCACTGTGTGTGTGTGTGTGTGTGTGTGTGTGTGTGTGTGTGTGTGTGTATTTATCGTTTGCAGAGGGGAAGGAAGGAGAGAGAGATAGAAGCATCAATGATGAGAACCATGGATCAGCTGCCTCCTGTACACGCCACACTGGTGATGGAGCCTGCAACCTGGGCATGTGCCCTGACAGGGAATCAAATAGTGACCTCCTGGTTTATAGGTCAACGCTCAATCACTGAGCCACACCGGCTGGGCTCAGCTCTGCTTTCTTTACCAAGTGAGCAACCATGTCTGCCTGGCATAACCCCAGCTGTTCAGACTGGAGGGGACGGTTCTCCCATTACCTGTAGCTCCAAGCACAGCCGATTCAGCGTTTCTTCAACAGCGAGGGACTCTGGGAAAAGAAAGGACAGCGCACAATAAGACGGACACGCCCTGGCACGCAGCCACTGCCCGAGAACTCTCTTTCCGTCCGTCCCTACTGCCTTCTGGCTCCGGGTGGCAAAGGGGATGAACCTGACTTGGAGCCTATGATGTCACCCTCCACAAGGCCAACAAGGGCTCCTGGTGCAAGTTCAAAGTGACTCCACCTTCTTTGGTACCTTTGCAGGTACGTATGTGTGTGCACACACACTCACACTCACACACATATGCTTCACACACGTGGGACACAGGTTTGCATCTCCATTGCACTGATGATGATTGGAAGTCCAGTGAGGTGGAGCCGCAGAGCCGGGAGAAGCTGAGGGACCCGGCGGGTTTCTCTTGTTGACCTTGAATCCCAGGCTAAGGACCTGGCTTCTGGTCTAGGGGCACAGGGGCCTCATTAGAGGACTTTGAACGGAACCTTGACATTCCACCTGCTGGGAGTGAGTAGCATGAAGCCAGGACCCTACCCTGGAGTCACTGCAGGGCCCCTGCACTCCTGACACGGTGCGGCCACACGCTGCTGTGTGACCCTGAGCCGTCGTCTGACCTCTCTGAGCTTCAGTTCCACCATCTGTCAATCAAGAGGTCCAATGGTCTCCACAATGTCTGGTGATGGGCAGGAAGCAATTCATCCCCAGAAAACCATTGTGAGGCCACCGAGGTCTCTGTGGTCATCCATGTTAAAGGGTATATTTGTATTTATTTATTATTATTTCTTTATATATGTATTTATTTCTTGTGCACTCTTATAATTTGCAATGCCATAATTATCACCTAATTAAGACAAGGCTATAAACTACCATTATGTTCCAATAGTGTCAGGTATACAGTAGGTGATCAATAAATGCTCGGTGGGTGAGTGAATGAATGAATGAATGAATGCATGCATGCTTCTTGAGTTGCTTGCGTCTTTTCTTCCTGCATCTGCACATCTAAGATTCTCTCCTAGAATGACGCACAGAACAGAAATACCGACCTGAGTAACCTGGTTACTCGGAGGTTTACTGAAGCGTGCGGACTTGCTCGCACCCCAGTAGACAGAGAAAGGGCTGTGGGATGCGTGTCCCCTGGGCCAGCCCTTACCCAGCTCCATGTGTGGCAGCTCCGGGACATCCCTCATGATGAGCAGGAAGTAGGCGCGGAGCCCCCGGTAGGCGTGCAGGAGCAGCAGGCACAGCCCCCGGTGCCACTTGTGAGCGCGCTGCATGCAGTTCTCCGAGGGCACGTAGAAGCTGCCCTGCTGGGACAGAAACCAAAGCTGAGGGCCGTCGCACGGCCTGGGCCTGAGGAAAGTGCCCTGTGTGCGGGAAAAACACCGCCGTGTGCCGAGCCTCTGGCTCCCCACCTTCACAGGAAGACGGTGACAGTGACAGTCACACTAACAGCAGAGGGGGGGACGGAGGTGACCGGCCTCACAGGCTGTGATAACTGAATGCACCCAGCACGGCCTCTCCCCCCACCCCTAGGAGAGGCCATGGCAGTGGTTCTCAACCTTCGTAACGTTGCGACCCTTTAACACAGTTCCTCATGTTGTGGTGACCCCCAACCATGAAATTATTTGCGTTGCTACTTCATAACTGTAATTTTGCTACTGTGATGAATCGTCATGTAAATATCTGATATGCAGGATGTATTTTCATTGTTACAAATTGAACATAATCAAAGCATAGTGATTAGTCACAAAAACAATATGTAATTATATATGTGTTTTCTGATGGTCTTAGGTGAACCCTGTGAAAGGGTCGTTCGACCCCCAAGTTGAGAACCGCTGGGCCATGGGGACAGACAGCGGGACGCTCCCTTTCCCAGGGAGAGGAGGAATTTAGCAAGGCCCTGAGGCAAGGGGGAGTAGTGCCCCTGCTGAGAAGGAGAAACTCGCACTAGGGAGAAGGTGGGAGGTGACGTCATCGGTGCTGGGCGAGCATCTGTGCGAGGCTCTGAGTGTGCACACACAGGGCCGTGGACAAACCTGGTTTCCCGTTCTGAGGTCCCTTCTGGTTTGAAACTAAGCGACACATTCCACACACAGGGACTGGAATCAAAAGACTTTCCCATTTCATAAGCAAACATTCCCATCTCTCAGACGTCTGTGCTCACAGGCGCTCGGTGACCCACGCCCTCCCATCCCCCCTCTCCCAGTGTGTTCGGACCGGACGTCAGCACGGCTGTAGAAAAGCTAACAGAGCGTGTAAGCAGGTGTGTGTTGGACTCCCCAGGTCTCTGGAGCAAGAGGAACCCACTGCTGACGAGGCATCTGAAGAGTCCTACCATCTGCTTCATCTCATTGGATCGTCAATTCTGATTTTCAAAATGAACAGAAATATGTAAACATCTCCATATTACCGAGGAAACACAACATAGAGTGCCTCGTTCCCCAGAACCAAATCATTCCTGATGGATCCTTCCAGAATACGTCCACATGCCTATGTGCATACATGGGTGCATGTGCACTTCATATGTGCAGATGTGTCCTGAAAGCACACACATATGTACCCACAATTTGGCGAATGCTCTGGACATTTCTCTGTTCCTTGCTTTGACCACGTCTCATGCCTTGGAGTTCTTTCTTATCAGAACAAATAATAAAGAATCCAGCCCTAGCCTGTTAGGTTCAGTGGATACAGCATCAGTCTATGGATTGAAAAGTCCTGGGTTCGATTCTGGTCAAGGGCATGTACAGGAGGCAACCAATCGATGTGTCTCTCTCACATTGATGTTTCTTTCTGTCTTTCCCTCTCTCTAAAAGAAAATCAATGGAAAAACATCCTCCGGTGAGAATTAAAATAAAATAAAAAATAAGTAAATAATACAAACTCCTATTTCCATTTCCCAAATCAAAAGACTGTGGCTCAAAGAACCTAATGACTTATATGCAGCCACTCCGCTCTGCCGCAGGGGAAACACTCCCCGAGCGGGGTGTGAGCGGGGGAAGGCCTTTCTCCGTGCGGCCTGGGCCTCCCCTCTGGAAACTGTGGCTGCAGCAGCCAGGTGCCCAGCCGGGTCTGTGTGCACTGACAGAGGCATCATTTAGTCCCGCAGTGCCTCCGTCAGCGGTGACTCAGCAGAAATAAAAGCCGACAGCGGGTTCATAAAGCCATCAGCTCCAGGGGGGATGGGTCCCTAGCCTGCCTGCTTCGAGGAGCCCCGAGCCCCCCGTTTCTGGCCCTGCTCCCTGCTCACAAGGGCACTTTCTTAGGGCTCCTCAGAATCAAGTCCTCCCTCATCGGTGTTCGTCCTCACCACCCTTTGAGAGCTCAGCGCTCTGTCCGGTGCGGAGGACAAGCGCACACTGTGTGGCTGAGCATCAGGCCTGACGATCCTTGTGGCTCATTGTTTTCCTTCCTGATTCCTCAACGTGCTTTCCTTTCCTCTCTGTGTATGAGCCTGTTTTAAGCAGCGATTTTAAAAATATACTGTTCTGACTCCAAGTCACTGCAAGGCCAGTTTTATTGACTTCCATTTTATGAAGCAAAGCAACAGAGTGCCCTAAAAATTCAGTGGGCTTGGAATTACAGGAATAGACTGGGGTCAGAGGGTCAAGTTCACCTCCTCCCAACTCTCACCAGCTTCAGCACCTTGGACAGGGCCCTCGCTGCCCTCTTTGGGCAAGAGAGAGAAGAAAACTTCCCATAAGCAGGACAAAGGCATGGCCCATTAGTCTTAGGGTTATTATCAGTAGGAATTCCATATGAACTCTTCCATATGTGATGGCATTTTCTTTAGTGAATCGCTCAATTCCTACATCCCCGAGAGAGCCGGGCCGATTTAAACCTTTAAAAGCAAGAACTCGCTAGTAATTAGATAAGTTGACATATTAACCCTGAATAATTCAAAACCCTCCTGTGAGTTACCTTAGTGCCAATGAATGATGCATCTTGGGTAAATGCATCCGTTGACTACAAGTATGATTGGGAGTCCCACTGGGTTTCTCTCTATTCTCCAGCAAGGCACAGGGCCAGTTCCATTCCATTCATCATCATGATCCTAACTGCTCTAAACTTAGTGCCCTCCTCCCCTTCACACCCTACCCGCTAGGGCAGTGATCAGCAAACTCATTAGTCAACAGAGCCAAATATCAACAGTACGATTGAAATTTCTTTTGAGAGCCAAATTTTTTAAACTTAAACTATATAGGTAGGTACATTGTTATTAACTTAATTAGGGTACTCCTAAGGCTTAGGAAGAGCCACACTCAAGGGGCCAAAGAGCCGCATGTGGCTCATGAGCCGCAGTTTGCCAACCACGGCCCTAGGGGAAACAACTATTTTTTTTTTTCTTTTAAAATCCTCACCCAAGGATATTTTTCCATTGATCTTTAGAGAGAGTGGAAAGGAGAGGGAAAGACAGAAAAATATTGATGTGAGAGAAACACATTGATTTGGTTGCCTCCTGCACATGCCCCAACCAGGGCCCGGACGAGGAGGAGCCTGCAACTGAGGTACATGCTCTTGACTGGAATCAAATCCGGGACCCTTTGGTCCTCAGGCCGATGCTCTATCCACCGAGTCATACCGGCTAGGGCAGGAAAACAATTCTTTAGTTGAAGGAACCTGGGACACAAATACCCAGTTGTGAAATGTGGAGTCCCATTAGGAGAAGCCTTAGGAAGCTAGGAATGTGTGGTGGGATGGGCAGGGCAGGCTTCCTGGAAGAGGTGATGCTGCAGAGCCTTCGGATGACATGCACAGGCCATGGTACAGCTGTGCCTGGTCACACAGGTCTGCAGACAGATCCTCAGCCAAGGTGACCACCGTCGGGTAGAAATTCCTGAACACTTCGCATGTGAAAATGCTGAACCCATCTGTTCAGACATTCAGTGTCAGCACTTTCATTGCGCCTATTTCATTTCCATGTATTTTTTTGTTAAAGTTACTCCCCAAACGGTGTGCAATGTTCAGCAATTCCGTGAGCCGTAGGCACATGGCATTCTTCATATTTAATTAAGAACATTCAACTACTCACACAGAACAGGGAAATCTAGTTTTCAGAGCATCACAGAACCCCACACTTTCCTGACGAATGTCTTTGTTTTTATGATCTAATTTGAAGGAAGACTCTGATTTAAGGAAAACCAGTTCTATTCTCCAATTCGATCAGGTGTATGTGTTTCATAAAAATCACCATGTAGACATTTTAAAAACATGAGGGATTGTGTGTCACCCTGGATTCTAACACTGCTTTGCAAATTGAAATTTTTGTGTGCACATGAGCAAAACGAGGAATCATTCTACTTCTATTACTTGTAATTGTAACTGTACTAAAGGAAATGAGACCAGTAAAAACAGAAGCAGGAAAATTAATTCCGTATTGGCCACGCGCCAACCACTCTAAATACATCAACCATGAGAACAAGTGTGGGCCGAGCTCACATTAGTGCAAATACACGCAAGAGAACACTCACTCCAGAGTTACCTAGAGCTGGGTTCGAATTCTGGTTCAAACAACTACCATTAGGAAGGATGCCTGGACTCTCAGATTCTTAGTTCGCTCACCTGTAGAATGGGTCTCCTACTTAAGGTTCGTGGACGTTAGAAGTCTCAGAGGAGATCATTGGGCTTGCAAAAAGTGAGCACTGTGGGCAGCACAGTCGTTGCTCAGTGAGTATCCCTCCTCCTTTCTGCTTTCTGGGTGCTGGATTTCTTGCTTCCTGAGGTGTCCTACAGCCACCGAGTCTACACCCCAGAGATCCCCTTGAACCCGTTCAGTGACCTGCCTTCCCAAAACACACACACAGAGGACAGACGAAGCAACACAGCCAAGAAGCTGCTTACCAGACGCTGGCCACATACCTTCTGAAAAATCAAATAGAACCAAACCAGCAAATGAAAAACCATTTCTAAAATCCCCACAATAGACATAAGTCGAAATGAGCTGCACGCATGGCAGGTGATGATAAACACCCCGGGTGCGCGCTTACTGAGCCAACCCAACACGCGGCTGGGACAAATGACATCAATAACCACCCCGCCGAACACGAGCGCCCTGGTTGCCATGGGAACCAAAGGTAATGTTACACTGCTGGTGCTCTGATGGATCTCTTATTATTTCAATATTTGTAAAGTGATTTCTCAGGATGATCGGAACTATCAAATACATTCAATTACGCAGAAGACTGGAGGCAGCCAGCGTTGGGCTGGTAAGATTCCATGGGCCCTGCTCATTTTTCAGGGAAAACAGGACGCGGATCGGGAGGACAGGCTGATATTTTTGAGGGGAGGATGACAACAGCCAGTTCTCCGTTGGCTTCTAGAATCGCTAAGCCTGGAACCTACTCCCGGCAGCTTTCGGCACCAGGGTGTGCACTGTCCTGCTTGTCGACACCCCCAAAGTATTGCTGTTACTTTACTGACGGGGGGGAAGGAGAATGAGTCCCAGATGGCTCACTGACTTAGACTCAAGGACCAAGGCAAGGAAGTTCAGAGTCCCTTTAAATGTGGATTTATTTACTGCAAGGCCAGGGCCCGGAGTACCACTGTTCTTTGCAGGAACCCCTGTCAAGCCTGAACTGCTCGGTGAACAGCTGTGCCCACGTTATGGCTTGTATTTGCTCAGTCGGAGCAGTTATGAGCCCAGAGGACGCAGGGAGTGTTCCTGCTGTATGTCAGAGGAAGAAACATCCTGTACGAGGCGCAGGGCGGGGGAGGCGGGGATGCACAGGGCATGGCAGTGTGGGAGGCTGGTGGTGGAACACAGGCCTCCCTCCTGCCCCCCACCTGCCGCTCTGCTCTCCCGGGGCCAGCGCAAATCTGAGACCCAGGGCAGAGAGGCAGGGAGGGGCCTTGGGCCCAGGTGCACCCCGTCCACTAGTCTGCTGACTGGATTGCACACAGAGTCCAGCGACTCTGTGAGGGTGCTCTGTCTCTCATGCAAACAGCACAGAGGCCTCCAGGGCAATCTCACCCAATCTCCCTTCCATGGGACACTGAGACCCAGAGAGGGCAAGCATTGGACTCAGGGTCACACAGCAGGTTAGTGCTGAAGCCAAGAACAGAACTACATTATCGAAGTCCCTTCATCGAGTGTTCTACCCACGAGACCACACTGGGGCTCCTGGAGTCACATCTGATTTAATTATCATCCGGTTTAATGATGTGGATCAACTAAAAGGAATATAATGCCAGCCCAGGGATTTCCAGATCACTGCTATGCCAGGCTGGAAGCTCAAGGCTTTTATAAGCTTATTCATTTAATCTCAGCAACCCCGAGAGGCAGGCATTCCAACCCCTTTTGACAGATAAGCCAGGAATTGGAGGGGAAATAATTCCCCAGGCAAAGCTGCGGGCTTGCAATGGGGAGGAGAGCGAGCCTCCCTCAGGCCCTAAATCTGAAGCTGTCAGAAGGGGCTGAGGGTGGGAGGGGCTGAGGACAAAGGGACACACACGTCACAGCACCCTCCCTCCAGTGCTTGGTCTCACCACCAGCCCCTGTGCAAAGGCCTCTCACAGGAGCCGGTGTGGGAGGGGCTCCTGCTCCCTGATCCTGCTGGGGCTGCAGTCTGTGAGGCTGCAGTGCGATCCCCTAAGGCACCTGCTTCTTAGGGATGTGGAGGCACAGCCCCAAGGAAGTAGTGGGGGGGGGCTTCATTCTTTGCCTGCAGCCCCTGCCAGGTGGGCAGGCAGCAGTGGGTGCAGCGCTGAGCCTGAAGGTTTGGATGGGCCCAGATGGACGACACACAGAAGAGAATCGGGTCCCGAAAGCCACCTATGGAGCTGCGCCCCGAGAGCAAGCTCACAGCCGCACCCACAAACGCGCGTTCTATCTGACTCCGGGGAAAACGAGGGTGTCTTCTCTGACACACATCCCCCCAAATAGCCAAGAAGAACGTTTAAAAAGGATGCGTGTCACATGCCTGCTGGGAGCCTACTTCGGTCCTGTTTTGACACATATGAACTCCTGAAACCCTCTCTAAAACACAGTCACCCCATGTTAGAGCTGAGGAACCTGAGGTGAAGGAACCCCTCCCCCCCCAAGTCACCTCGTACTTAGCACGGCAGGCGTCTGAGACCAGACTTTTCTCTCTCCCGTCACCACAGCTCAGAGGGAGAGATGTGGCCGGTCACCCTTGACCTGCGTAGATGCAACAGAATCAGATGGGCTGAGTGAGCCACAGGGACCCAGCTGCCACCCACACAGGCCTAAGGTTTCTGAAGTCCCCCAGGGCAGCCCCCCTGGCACTCCCATGCCACCTCGGGGAGCCCCACACAACATGCCCCGTGGCCCCCAGAGAACCACATCCTTCGAGGAACCAGGTCAAAGGGGTGCCACATGCAGACCAGATCCTCAGTGTCTGCCCCAGGCCTGGCAGCTGGAATATGTCTGAGGAAAGTAGCAGCAATTAAAACAAGGGCCGGAGGGACAGGTGACAGGGAGGGACAGACGTTACCCAGCGCAACGACTCTACGTGGGACGTTTGAAGCAGCTGGCGCTTGATTGAACACCGCCCACCCCCCACACACACTCCAAGCGACGTTTGCTGGTCTCAGAGCCACTGCCCAGCCCCACGCTGACGTACCTCGGAAGAAGTCGGCTTGCAGTATCCAGCTCCGAAGACCAGGTTCTCCAGAGAAAGGCTGGACTGCTCCGGGCCCGCGTCCGGGCTGCCCTTTCCAAGCCAGGAGCCTCTTCCTGGGCGAGTAAAACTGAAGAGAAGTGAAGACGGAGAAAGAGAATGTAGAGCAGTGGTTCTCAACCTTCCTAATGCCGCGACCCTTTAATACAGTTCCTCATGTTGTGGTGACCCCCAACTATAAAATTATTTTCGTTGCTACTTCATAACTGTAATTTTGCTACTGTTATGAATCGTAATGTAAATATCTGATAGGCAGGATGTATTTTCATTGTTACAGATTGAACATAATTAAAGCATAGTGATGAATCACAAAAACAGTATGTAATTATATATGTGTTTTCTGATGGTCTTAGGCGACCCCTGTGAAAGGATCGTTCAACACCCAAAGGGGTCGCGACCCACAGGTTGAGAAAGATGATTCCACCAAGTCAGTTCCTTGGGGAAATGGCTGCGGAGCCCACAAGACAAGTCCCACAGAAGGGGCGGTCCTAGTGGGATCATGGCTGTCAGACTGCTGTGACGAGGAAGCCCACGAGGTCGATGCCGGTTGGAGATGCTGTGATCTGTTCCATGGACAACTGTCCAGGCCCCGCCCAGCTCGGCAAGTCAACAGAAAGACCCGCTGATGGGCGTGAAGGCGATGGTCACAGGCAGATGAAAGGGGATTCGGAAGCCGACGCAATCACTTGGATTTCTCACATTTGGGTTTCATGGCCACCTCCTTCACCTTTGTGATTTTCCTCTATTGATAGAGTGACAAAGTCTCCGTGTTCTCATGGCCTCTTTCTCTCCATCTCTTTTATTAATTACCCTAACGTCAATTGTCTTCCATTGTCAAGACTATTTTATGGGCATTCTTCTTCCTGCAGGGAGATTCCAAGCCTCTGATGGCAAAGAGGCCCTGAGGATAAATACCCTCAGATGACATCATGAAGCACAGGTGCCCAGGAGGGACCCTGCAAGGGAGGGAGACCCCGTGTCTGCTTAGAACGCTGGCGGGGAGATGAAGCGAGCACTGTATTTCTGCTTCATTCATGTAGTCAGGTATTCAGTGGGCGCCTGCCATGTACTGGGCTGAGTCGGGGTTAAGGTAGCAATGTGATTACGGCACAGCCCTCAGGGTAAACACACTTTGGTCTAGAGCAGTGGTCTCTAACCTTTTGTTGGCCGTGCCTCACCTAAGCATCTTTAAAATCCTGATGCCCTACCCCCCAGTGACATATAATTCTTATTATTCAAAAAGTGACTCCTAGTCACGTGGAGGAAGCTGAAAAGGCCATTAACTTGGTCTAAACAAGCTTCCAACGAACATGGCATCAGTGAAAGAGAAAAATAAAAGAACAAAATGACAGGTGACGTACTGAGGAAGAAATCACTAAGAAACTGTTAAATAATAATAATATGAAGTGATATGAAGAAACAGCAAATAAAGTTTCAAAAATAGAGACCTGACATGCATAAATATGTCACAACATATGTTTATATGCTGTATATGAGGCCCCTAGAACCATAAGAAATGCAAAAAATTCAGTTAATAACTCATTCTCAAATTGCCCCCCTTAAAAATCAAATTGCCCCCCCTCCGTGGGGAGTGTGCCCCACGCTGGGAACCACTGGGCTAGAGAGAGGCAGGCGGAATACGAGAGGCGAACTCAGGCCAGTGAGTGTAGAGCAGTTTATAAGCCAAACTGGGTGGAAGGATGAGCAGTGAGGGATGTCGCCACAGTAGAGTGCAGACAGGTATTAAGAGGCAGCCAGTGTGCCCAGGCGGCCAGGGTTCGAGCCCAGCAGCAGTGCCTATCAGCTCTGTGACATGGGAGTAGGTTATTTTTATTTTTTTGCTAATCCTCACCTGAGGATATTTTTTCCATTGTTTTTTCAGAGAGCGGGAGAGGGAGAGCAGGGGAGGTAGAGAGAGAGAGAGAGACATGTGTAAGAGACACACATTGATCGGTTGTCTCCTGCTTGCACCCTGACCGGGGCTGGGAGGGAACCTGCAACCAAGGCATGTGCCCTTGACCAGGAATTGAATGTGCGACCTTTTGATTCCAAAAAGCACAGGCTGACACTCTAACCACTGAGCCACGCCGGCCAGGGCTGGGAATTGTTTTTAAACATCCCGGGGCCTCTGTTTCTGGGGGTTATTATGAGGGTTTCATGGGGCCAGACGAGTGGAGCTTTAAGTGCTGTGGCTGATGAATAGAGATGACTCCATAAAGGCTGGTAGCTATTGCCGGTCACACCACAAAGGAAATAAAATCTAACGTGGTCATTATTGTGGTTCTACAGCTATTGCTGATGACACCACAAATCCAATCAAGGGTAATAGACTCTTCAGGCTGATTTGCTTCTAACTGAGATGTGAAGCAAGTGTCCAGCTTGCTGGGAAGGAACATTCCAGAAGAAATATAGCATATATTTGAGCAAGGAGACGTGTGGCACATTTGGGGGACAAACTATAAATTAATAAAATAACTCATTGCCTGGGTGCCGTGACTCAGTGGTTGAGCATCGACCAATGAACCAGGAGGTCAGAGTTCGATTCCTGGTCAGGGCACATGCCCCGGGTGCAGGCTTGATCCCCTGCATGGGGGTCATGCAGGAGGTAGCTGATCAATGATTCTCTCTCATCAATGATGCTTCTCTCTCTCCCTCTCCCTTCCTCTCTGAAAGCAATAGAAATATATTTTTATAAAATGCCTCATTACCTGATGAAAGCGTGGTCTTGATCCATTCAGTGGATCTGAATCCCTCAACTGACACCCGATGGTCCTCGAGAGGGTGAAACTGGGTCTCTCCTCTGTCGGCCTCAGGAAGGGATGGGTCTTTCTAGGCTAAGTTTTCATTTCACACCTGCTTTCTTCTGACTGGATTTACCCGACGCCTTGGAAATGGCTTTTCTAGAAAAGCCAGGGCTTGCCCTATTTGACAGGCATTTCCTATGACATTCAAGGGCTGTCTTTGTTCCCAGACACTGTGAGCGAACAAACAGAACCCTTCCTGCAGATGAGAGGGCGGGAGCCAGTCTATTTTTACCCCCGAGGAGGAGCCCGAGCCAGTGTTTCCATCGAGCTCCTCTCCTGCGAGTGGGGAGGCACCAGAGCCCTGCCCTGCCTCCCCGGCCACTGCCCGCCCTGAGAATCACGAAACCTTGATGGACAGGACCCGTTCCTGTTACAGAGGAAGAGCAGGAGTCTCAGGGCCGTCGCGTGACTTCTCAAACAGGCCCACTGAGGCACAGCCGAGCCAGGTGTAGCAGCCAAGTCTTCGGGTTGGGTCTGTGCTCTTATCCGACCCGGGCCTGTGCACCCTGGGCTCCTGGTGCCCTCAGCTGCCCCACCCACCTCTCCCTGCCCGGCAGTGCGGCTCTGCGCCCCACCCGCAGCCTGGGAGGAGCATCTCTGGTAAGTGCTGACCGACGCTGCCACCTCTGTGTCCCTCAGGCCCCTCCATGGTGGTGTGACCAGCAAGTGCCCTCGGGCTCCTGGCGCCATACCTGATCAGGGGCTGCTGCAGGGCCACCAGGGCAGCGTGGACGGTCACCGAGATCACCGACAGGTGGAAATAGTCGAACATGACGGGCACCTGGTGGTGCAGGCCTCGGCGGGGGTGGAAGTGTAAGCCGAGCGTCCGGCTGCTGATCACAGGGGCCCCCGCCGCGTCCCGCAGCCTGCAAGGCAAGCGAGTGGCTCAGGTGAGTGACGGCGTCATTAATGCCTCCGTCCAGGCAGATCTGGGTGACAGCCTCACCCTGGCCACCCGCCGCCATGCCTCAGTTATCCAACCCCTGCGAAGGCCGTCTGGCGGAAGCTCTTTCCCATGACGGGCAGATGAGGAAACTGAGGCTCGGAGGAGGGGAGAGACGTCCCGCTGTTTCCTGGCAGATCTGGGATGTGTGCTCCGCTGTCACTGCCTCCAAGCCCACCGCCAAGGATGGAAGGACAGCCAGACTCTGTCCGAGGCTCGTCTCAGGGGGGACCCCGCCTGGCCCCCCATCCACACTCACTTTATTTCCCGACAGATGCCAGCACTGAGCTGCCTCTGCGAGTCTGCATTGTCCACTAGACCCCACCTCTTAAGACCAGGTGATGTGACAAATTCAACTTCATACCCCAACACCTAGTACAGTCCATGGCAAACTTCAGGAGTTGACCAAATGTTGGATTATTAAAAGGAGCAAGTAAAAGAATGTATGCACCCCTACGTTCATTGCAGCCTTCGTTTACAATAGCCAAGATATGAAAGCCACTCAAGTCAGTAGATGAGAGGATTAAAAAACTGTGGTGCACATATACAGTGGAACATTACTCGGCCATAAGAAGGAGCAAAATCTGCCCAGCCAGCATGGCTCAGTGGTTGAGCATCGACCTATGAACCAGGAGATCACTGTTTAAGTCCCAGTCAGGGCCCATGCCCAGGTTGAGGGCTCCATCCCCAGTGTGGGGCGTGCAAGAGGCAGCCGATCAATGATTCTCTCTCATCATTGGTGTTCCTCTCTCTCTCCCTTCCCCTCCCTTTCTGAAATCATAAAACATACTTTTTAGAACATTTTTTAAAAATTAAAAAGAGCAAAATCTTACCCTTTGTAACAGCATGGGTGGACTTAGGAGGTGTTATGCTAAGTGAATAAGTCAGTCAGAGAAAGGCATTTCTGAAGATGTTCTGAGGTTCGTGGCCATGAGGCTGCCCCAGGTGGGGAAGGGCTGGGGGAGGGAATGTGGTGCCAGGATTCACAAGTTCAAGGGCACTCACTGCTGCTCGCTGTCCGTGAAGTGCAGGTCCACCTTGAGCTCAAAGTCGACTTCACTCAGGGCCTCTTCCACCTGCGGGAGAAACAGAGCTCACGGGAGTTCGGGGTCAGGTCTGGGAACTGTGAGTGGAGAGGCTGAATCTGACAACTCCAGCCGGTCTGTCCAACATCTAGAAGAGCAGTCTCACCAGGAAGCAGTGATGTGAGATCACACCGGTCCATGCATGTGCCCGGAACTCTGGTGGGACAGGGTGTCTGTGAGCATTGCATGGGAAACGGGAGGGACTGATGCAGTCAAATTTGGGGAGAATCCCATTGGCCAAAGAAATGCTAGTTAAACAATGTTTCTACATTGCAGGACCTCAAGAACCTCGTTCCCCAAACAGATTTGACATGAAATTATTATTATTATTATTTTATTGATTTCAAAGAGGAAAGGAGAGGGAGGGAGGAACATCAATGATGAGAGAGAATCTTTGATCTGCTGCCTCCTATACACCCCCTGAGGATTGAGCCTGCAACCCGGGCTTGTGCCCAGACCAGGAATCGAACTGTGACCTCCTGGTTCATAGATGGAAGCTCAACAACTGAGCCACGCCGGCTGGGCTGATGTGGAGTTATTCCAAGCAGGAGAACTGTGTCCCAGGCCAGCGCCTGCCGGGGGAGCAGGGAAAGCCACCTGGCTAGCGGTGGGTAACACTGGAGGTGTTGTCACCTCTGCCCGCGGGCACCCTCGCCCGGCAGGCACCATGTCCAGGTGTACAGGGAGCCCGATGCTGGGCAGTGGCGTCATTTCCCGAGGTGGCTCGGCATCCTGAGGAAGCCCATCCTTTGCCACGAGGCCCGTTCCACGTCACCATTTATGCTTTAAGACGCTTCGGCATTTTATGGCCTCGCCATGGCTGCACCCCTTCTGAGCTTGCCAAAGCTCTGTTTGCGTTCATTCGCACCGGCGTCTACCTGTCCTGCCTGCCGATGCTCACACACGTCTAAGGATGCACCCGCCCTTCCTTCCCCACAGGAAGCACCGCCTCCCTCCCCGCAAAGGGGAGCTGCTTGCTCAATACCAGACCTCACACTGGCCCTACTCAGCGGGGACCCCCTGCTCCCCCGTAACCCACAACACCCTGCCGGTCTCGATCTTCGCAGTCAAGGCTTCCCATTACTAGTACATTTGTTTGTTTCAGGTTTACAGCCCGGAAGCTTGTGAGCCAAATTCCATCTGAAGACACATTTGGCTTCGTTCTCAGAAAGTTGCAAACATTTCAAAATCAGGCAATTGCACGTTTCTATTATAGATTTCAGCTCAGGAAAGAAAAAAGGAAGGAAGGGAGGGAGGGAGGGACCCCTGATCAGGCCATGCAGTTGGAAGCTCTGCTTGGCTCAGGCTCCCTGAGGCTCTGACTGCCTCTGCCTGTGGCTGAGACCCAGCAGCTACGCCCCCCCCCCCGCCCATTTCTTGCCCAGCACCCCGTCGTCTGGCATCATTAAGGGACAGTGTCACTGAGATTCCTCTGGCCCTGGCGCAGGAACAGAGCCGCCACAGGAAACACGAATGCATCTTGAGTAAATAAAGCTGATCTCCCCCCACCGCTTTGGGCTTCGTTCCTTTGCCAGAATGTTCTCATCCTGCAGGGATGGCACTGTCTCACCTCTTTGGAAATATATTCCTGGAAGCTTAACTCAGGCTGAGACATATGGGTGGAATTTATCTTTAGGCCCCCAGTGTTTTAAAATTTGTTGTAAAAAAAAAAGCCTTTAAGTTAACATTTTGCTGGGTCCAAGGGCTATGAATAACTTCATCTCCACGCTCTGTTTTGCATAATCAGGAAACTCGCTGTGTACACACAGCCCAAGCGTCGCAACCTCCTGCGCAGCCCCAGGAAGTGAGCCTGGCACGGGAGCCCCCCAACCACCTTGTGGGGGAGCTTTTGCCCGGAGCGAAGATGCACGGAGCGCTCCAGATCCAGGCTCGCGGCAGCTCCTCTGGGACTTGGAGGGAAGCC
Source organism: Myotis daubentonii (assembly GCF_963259705.1). NCBI lineage: Eukaryota > Metazoa > Chordata > Mammalia > Chiroptera > Vespertilionidae > Myotis > Myotis daubentonii. The sequence continues at coordinate 52,598,146 of NC_081856.1, forward strand.
GGGCCGGGACGAGCGGGGCTGGACTGAGCCCAGTTATGACTTCACCGATGTCTCCAAAATATTTCATTGCAAGGTGTTCCGGGATGAAGTCACTGCCCTCTCTCACCATTCATTTCATCGCTGCCTGCTGAGCTGAGCTCTGGGCCGGCCCACGGTCCATCATCGGAGGGACACACACACACACACACACACACACACACACACACGCTCACACTTGCACACACGCACACACACGCTCGTACATGCACACATGCTCACATACACATGCACACACATTCACATGCACATGTACTGGGTCCTTCCATGGCTCCGCCTTTTCTTGGTTAATGCCATCGCCTTCCTTCAAGGGTCCTTTTCTCCCTCCTTCCTTCCCTTCGGTTCTTTCCTTCTTTCTTTCCTGCACCAGGAAGCACTTTTGTCCACGGTAGTGAAAGCGCAGCAGCTAGTACTTACTGCAGACTCACTCCCAAGCAGGCAGGGAGCTCCCAGCCTCCACATACGGTCTCATCTAACGTGGACAAACCATTGCTAAGCAAAACAAGCCCGTCAGGGAGCGACCAGTATCACAGGCTCTCCCTCACAGGTGGAATCTAATGAACAAAATCAACTGACGAGCAAAACAGGTCCAGAGACACGGATGCAAGGCACAGACTGACAGAGGCCGGGGGGGGAGAGGGGAGACTAACCAGGGAACTTAGATGCACATATGCACAGCCCATGGGCACAGACAAGCTAAAAACATGCCACTGCGCCCTCTGGCAAGAGCGGAGGCCGCCACTGCCTCCCTCCCCGTGGCCTTCAGAGCACAGGACATCTGGCCCACTGGCCTCTCCAACACCACCTCCTGCTCGCTTCCCCGCACTCACTGTGCAGGTCACCGTGGCCCTGCCGCTCTTCCTGGAACCCCCCCTCCTCCCGCCCGCGGGGCCCGTCCCCCAGAGCTCTGGGTGCCCAGGCTCCGCCTCAGCATGGGGTGTCCGCTCGGGTGCTGGCTCCCAGGGAGCTGCCCCCGCCCCCCGAGCCTGTCACTTGTCCTGCGGGAACTGGTGCTGAGCAGAGCTCTGGACCTTCCCACGGTCCATCATCGGAGGGTCTCTCCCAAGGCAGCAGTGAACCTTTCCCAGAGGCCCGCCAGGCGCTCGCTCCCACTTTGGGTGGATCCCGTGGAGCTCACAGGATCCACCAGGAGCAAACGCCTCCTGCTGACACCCTTACAGATGCATGTCACAGCCGGGCGAGCAGAGCACACGCGTGGGGAGGCTCAGGGACGAACTTACCTGGTTTATTTATTTGATTACATTGGGGCTTGTGGATCAAACATGAAAATACAAGCCCCAAAGCACCAGGGATGGTCTCTCCCTCGCCATTCTATCCTGGGCCCGGCATGGGTGTGCTTAACGGGGCATACATCCCGGATGGGAGGTGGACTCATGAGCGAGGAATGAGTGGGAGTGTTTCACTTCTAGCCGCGCAGGGGAACGTGGTCACCGCCTGGACCATGAAGGGTGGGGACAGAGAGCCACGGGAAGGGGGGGATGCCAGGTGGCCTCAGGCACAGCACCTGGGACTGTGAGTAGCAGGCAGGCCTCTTGGTCTGCGTTCCCGCTGGGAGTACATGCCCCTCATTCAAGGACGCCCAACAGGAAGTGCTCCACAGGAATGCAGCGAAGGGGACTGAGGGGCCTGGGGAGTGGCAGCAGTGGGTTCTACTCCACGTACTCCTCTGACGTGCGCTAACCTGACGCACAGGGCAGCTGTGTGATTGTGCTGTTGTTGTCCATCCTCACCCGAGGATGTTTTTCCATTGATTTTTAGAGAGAGTGGAAGGGAGGGGTAGAGACAGAGAGAGAAAGATTGATGTGAGAGGGACACATCAACTGGTTGTCTCCTGCACACCAGCCTGCAACCGAGGTACATGCCCTTGAACACACTCGAACCCAGAACCCTTCAGTCCACGGGCTGATGCTCTATCCACTGAGCCAGTCCGGCCAGGGCTGAACGGCATCTGCAACCAAGATTCCGGCAAATAAAACGAGGCTCCCGGGCCTCTGGGCCTTTACTCGTGCCGTTCCCCCACAGTGCAAGTCTCCCCACCGACGCCCTTCCTCGTCCTATCAGCCTGAGGAACGCTCGGCGTGTACCCCAAAGCCGGCTCCCCTGAGAACCACTGGCGTCCCCCAGAGCCCAGCTCCCCATCCTGGCTCACTGGTGCTCACTTGCACACACAGCTAGTACAGTGGACTCGTCGATCGGGTGCTGGTACACAGACCATTTCCGTGATGAGCTATCAGTCACTTGAGGGCAGAGGACCTGCGGCCTTCGTCGGGGTCGCCCCTCATCCAGAGGCTGCGCCCACTGCCCTGCACGAAGCAGATGCTCACAGACTCCCATGGGCTCACCCACAGGTGGCCTAACAGTACAAATGGTCAACGGAAAGGTGGATGACAGTCCACACGTCCGTCAACGGCAGCATCTTGGGCTGGGAAACGAGCGAGTGTAGGAGTGAAAGAACGAGCACCTAAGTGAGTACGAGCAGGGAGGTCGGAAAATCTCGCATCTGGGAGACACCAGAGCAGACCTCCCGCCTCTCGGGCCGCTCACCCCTTGGCGGACACAGCAGGCCCTGGCAGGAGCCGCGCCTCTGGGAAGGAACCACGGCGCATGGCCGCTGGCGGATCCACAACTCACCCGTTCACCGTCCAGCAGCAGGTGAGCCCGGAAGACGGCGGCGTCGCCTATGGGCACCTCCTCGTTCCTGTACAGGATCTGGAAGACGCGGCTGTGCACGGTGCTCTCGTGGACGCAGGCCGCGTGCAGGCTGCCGGCCTCTGCAAAACAGGAGGGCGAGGGGCCGTGAGCCCCCAGACCCTCAGACCGCAGCCTCCTTGGTGTCGGTCCGGCAGGAGAGCAAGGCCCCACCCCGTTCCCCTTCCTGCGTGTGGCCTTGGTCAGGCCACGGCATCGGAGCGTAAATGAGGGAGAGTCCTGGCCGCCCACTTCTCATGATGGACATGCGGCTGCTTGAGGTGAGGGTAGGAGTGTGTGTGGAACTGTGCAAGTCTCCCCACCGAGCAGACTCCCTGGCGAGCCGAACATGGTCCCAGGACGATCGCTTCCTGGGCATTTCTAGAATCAGGGACCACAGGGCCACCTGGGGGCCCAGCTGGTGAGGTTTCCGGGGAACGGGCCGAAGAGAAAGCCACTTGCAGGAGACGCTCACTGGGTTTTTCCAGGAAATGAGCGGCGTGACTTTTCCTAGCGCCTGTGTTTTCTGAAGTCGGGCCGGGGCACTCACTGCGGGTACCGAGACTGACCTTCTATGAGGCCATGGAGGCTGCCACGCTCCCGGGAGACGCTGTCACCACCAGCAGGGACACTGCACAGGAGGGAGGGGGCTCCCGGGGGAGAAGGGCCCAGGAGCCTGGTGACTTTGTCTGGAGTGTGGAAGGTGGGGGGCCCTGTGGGACTGGACAGACTCCTCCCCGTAAGGAGTGGGCCTATCAGGCAAGGACACCTATTTCCAGGAATAAGGGTGCCTCCACAAAAGCTGGGGCCCCGGGGATGACTCTGGGGGCTCACACAGGCCCACGGGGTCATGAGTCAGAGGTCAGCTGGGCCACACTGTGACCTGGGCCAGCTCACCAGGCACAGGCTGAGATCTGAAGACGACGATGGATATGTGAGTGTCGCTAAGGGGTTATGACCTGGGCTCCAAGGTGTGGGCCCTCGAGGCCGTGCATACACGTGGCCCAGCAAGGAATTCGCCATGGAGAGTACATCCCCCCCATCTGTGGGGAGCATGACCCATCCCATGATGCTGTAACCTCAGATAGTACCTGGTCCTACACAGGGGTGGGCACAAGTGGGTCCGCAGTTGTCCGCGTGGAAAAAGTCACGCAGGCTGTGATGATGACAACGGCTTTACTGACTGAAAAGCACATCACCCTGCACCTGCCAACCCCCTGCTGTCCACGCCTGTATATACCGCTTCTCCTGTGTGTACACACCTATGCAAATGTGACCTCATCAGCCAGGCACAGCAGCTGAGAATGAAATAGAACAACCAGAACAATACACTGTAATACAAGGTATGTGACTGTGACGGTGGTTGAGCTGGCCCTACGTGAGCGTGGAGAAGCCCCAGTCCAGGTGAGGGCTTACCACAGACCCGGCCCCCACAGTGCCAGGCCGGGCAATGTTTACAGAACGCACCCAGGCCCGAGGATTTGGCAGAGGCGTTGGATGAGCACAGTGGGAGGGAGCTGGATCTGGGCTCGGGCAGCCAGCCCGCTGCGGCTGCCTCTGTTTCCCCTGCGTCCCTGCGGGGACCAGCCCCACCCCCTCCCCGGTCCTGTGCTGACAGCCTGCACTGAACCCACCTGAATGCAGGGTGGGCTTTCTGCAAAGAGCAGAACCCAGGCTCCATCTTTTCTCCTGAAACCCACTCTGTTCTCAGGCCATCAGGAGACCCTGCTATGTGACTGCGTTCCTGCACCATCTGCTGGGCCATCTGCTGCCCGGAGCCGCCAGCACGCACCTGATGTTTGTAAGCGCGGCAGCACCCCTCCCAGCTGTGTCCCCTGTGGGTCCAAGGAGCACAGAGCCGCTCTCCAGCCCATGGAGACCATGGAAGGCGGGGCCAGCGGGGACTGCTACAGAACTGTACGGAGCCCTTAGAGTCACTGCTGAGCGAGCGAGCCCGTGATCACTCTGCGTCCGTCTCTGCAGGGACAGAAGGTCCCTCCGAGGCCAGTCCCACTGCCCGGGGCTGAGCCACACCTGACCAGCAAAGAGAGGTCAGCAGCCTCACCCCCAACTCAGCTGACCCCCACCCGCCCCACAGCTATGACTGAGTGGCGCTCCCCGTTCACAGGGTGTTCTCCCTGCACCCTCTCCTCTATGCCTCACCTTCCCCTATCAACTCCCTGACCTGGTCCATTACCTGGGTCAAGAAAGGGGGCAGGACCATCCAAACTGGTTAGCCCAGGAACCAATCAGAGAGCAGCATCCTGTAGGCCAACTGCTGGGCCAGTCTTAGTCCTTGATTCTGGGACTGTAGGGAGTGTGAGGCCCTGGGGGCAGGGCCAGGCTAACTGGCCAGTGTTGGGGGGCGGGGGGGGGGGGGGGGGACAAGGAAAGGTCAGGGCAGTGGTTTCTCTCTCTCTGTCCCCTCACTCCCTCCCATTCTTTCTAAAAATCAATGGAAAATATATCCTCTGGTGAGGATTAAAAAATAGATTATTAAAATATTTAAAAAAAAATTTCCTTTTGCCTGGCTGGCATAGCTTAGTGGTTGAGCATTGAACTATGAACCAGGAGGTCACGGTTCGATTCCTAGTCGGGGCACATGCCCAGGTTGCGGACTTGATCCCGTGTAGGGTGTGCAGGAGGCAGCCCATCAATGATACTCTCTCATCATTGATGTTTCTATCTCTCTCTCCCTTCCTCTCTGAGATCAATAAAAATATATTTTAAAAAAAGTAATAATAATTTCCTTGTTACTTGACCATTACAAAAAAATCATAAACACTCTAGAGAAGGCTAGCTGTGCACACTTGATGAAACAAAATTAGCCACCAAGCTGCAGCAGTGGCCCCCAAACACCCACCTCTGTCTCTCTCCTCATTTATAAGATCTGAGATGGAAAATAAAACCAGACGCCTCCTCCCAGCCCTGGGCCAGGTGCGCTCACTCCCCTGCCCGATCAATGGCCATTCATTAGCGCCATGGCTGCCGATCGGGGAAATATGGGCCAGCCAATAGCACCTATCGCAGGCGGCGGAAAAGCACATTTACTCCAGGGAAGAAAAACAAGAACATTCATTTTCAGGACTCGCGACTTCTATTGTGCGTGAAACTTGAACAATATCGACCTGACCTTCTCCTCTAGACTGAAGTGATCAATCCTGGACGTGTGCTCATGGGCAGCTTTCAGCAGGATTTCGGGGGAAGGCAGAGGGTCCTTTAATGAGGTCAGGAAGTAAAGTTCCTGTCACTCATCCCTCCATCTGCCACTGACTCAGCACATCAGCCCTGAGGGCGAAGGCGGGATACCACGCGGTTGAGCTATAGAGTTTCTTTCCTCATAGAATTTATACAAAAGTAAGAGGGGGAAAAAAGAAACCCTCAAGTAGTCATTCCTTGTGATGTCATAAATGCTACAAAAATAAAAACTGGCCCTAGCTGGTGTGGCTCAGTCAACAGAGCATCGGCTTGTAGACTGACTAAAGGGTCCCAGGTTCGATTCAGGGCACATGCCTGGGTTGTGGGCTCCATCCCCTGTGTGGGGCATGCAGTAGGCAGTTGATCAATGATTCTCTCTCATCACTGATGTTTCTATTTCTCTCTCCCTCTCCTTTCCTCTCTGAAATCAGTCAATCAGTAAATATATATAAAAGAAAAAGAAAGGATATATGCACCCCTATGTTCATAGCAGCACAATTCACCATAGCTAAGATCTGGAAACAGCCTAAGTGCCCATCAGTAGATGAATGGATTAGAAAACTGTGGTACATCTACACGATGGAATACTATGCTGCTCTAAAAAGGAAGGAACTCTTACAATTTGCAACATCATGGATGGAACTGGAGAGCATTATGCTAAGTGAAATAAGCCAGTCAATGAAGGAAAAATACCACATGATCTCACTCATTCATGGATAATAGAGACCATTATAAACTTTTGAACAATAATAGATACAGAGGCAGAGCTGCCTCAAACAGATTGTCAAACTGCAGCGGGAAGGCCGGGGAGGGTTGGGGGGCAGGAGGAAGGGGGGTAAGAGATCAACTAAAGGACTTGTATGCATGCATATAAGCATAACCAATGGACATAAGACACTGGGGGATAGGGGAGGCTAGGGGACTGTCTAGGGCGGGGGGAAAAAATGGACACATATGTAATACCCTTTATAATACTTTAAGCAAAAAAAAAATAATAATAATAAAAAAAAGAAAAAAAAAGAAAAAGAAAACCGAAGGAAACGGAAATATGGTGCCTTAACTTGGGGGGTGGGGGTGTGAGCTGCTGGTCTGGAGGTGACAACAACTGTTCCTACAGGTTATTAACATTGAAGCTTGGCAGGGGCCGCAGCAGACCCTGCGGACCAATGAGAAAAGCAGGCTCCAGGCAGGTCTCGCAGAGGGAGCGGTTGCAGCCCACGGCTCTCAGAGCCCCTGGGATGAGGGCCTAGAGCAGAGGCACCCCTGCTCCAGCCAGGCCGGGCACCTGGGCCCCCTGGGCTCCCATATTCCTGTAGAACAACCACTGGGTCACAGCGGGAGTTGGGGGTGCAGGCAGGGACAGGGACAAGCTCCTGCCTTGGGCAAAGTGCTCCCCGGAGCCCGGGGCGATCCTCCCCAGTGGGTCCAGGTGCCCGTGACCCACAGTGGCACTGAGGTGGGTGGCCTGGGAGGGCGGTGCTGAGTGCAAGCAGGTAGTGAGGGGGAGCTCATAATTAGTCAGAAGTAGCCACTGGACAGGGCTGGGACTGCCCTGCAGAACCTGTGTACATCCCTTCTGCTGGTCCAGGGGACTCGAGGGGCGAAAGGTGAGGAGGGAAGGGCTAGGCATTCGACATGGAAGGAACAGCAAGAACCTGGAAAGCCCGGAGCCTGGGGCCCTCATACCACTGAATTCTGCCTTTCTCTTTTTAAAATATATTTTTATTGGTTTTTTGAGCAAGAAAGGGACAGGGATAGACAGAAACACTGATGAGAGAGAAACATCGATCGGCTGCCTTCTGCATGCCCCCTACTGGGGATGGAGCCCACAACCCGGGCATGTGCCCCAACAGGGAACCAAACGGGCGACCTCCTGGCTCATGGGTCGATGCTCAACCACTGAGCCACCACAGCCACGCTGGACTCTGCCTCTCTTGACACCACAGCCAGCGTTTCCTATGTCCCAACAAGACCGCTGCATGAATGAGTGTCACAGACGTCAGCGGACCCCACGTGTTTGGATTCTTCCTGGCTCTTTGTCAATTCATCACACCTGTCTAGTTGTCTGTATTTTTCTTTCTTTTAACTCGGAAATGCATGCAGGTAGCAGAACATCAGTCTGGATGATCGCAGGCCAGGGTGACTGCCCTAGCGCCCTCCCATGGCTGAACAAACAGAGGGGCCCATGAAGGGGTGCAGGGGGCCCGCGCTGGCATAAGACGTGTCAGTGGACACATCTCAGAGGCTCCCTCCTCCGCCGAGATCTCAGCAGAAAGCAGGGCTCACACCCCTCCTCTCAGTCAAGATCACCGACCTCCTTCTGGCAGAAACAGAATGGGCGGGGGCACAGCACAGGCAACAGCGACGGGGAGCTGCAGACCCCTGAGGGCACACCATGCCCGCAGTGACCCACGAAGGCCTGCCGGTGGGGACGAGCCCCCCTCCACCCCCTGCTCACCTGTCTGCCCAACGACGGAGGCGCTCAGTCTGTGGGGGATCCTTGAGGACACCTTCAAAGCCACGCGGATCTGGTAATACCTAAGAAAGAGCAGAATATCACACTACTTATTGCTGGCTCCTTCTAGAAACACCTAGACTCAACCCTAAGGGCCTAGGGAACCAGGGATGTTTCCAGACATGCGTTGTTATCCGGCCCCAGGGAGACTCGCTTCGTAGCATGAACAGTGGGAAAGGGATGGGGCGGGACAACTGGAGACAGGAAGCTGAGTTCACCTGAGAATTAAAAACTTGTTGTCTGGCCCTAGCCAGTTTGGCTCAGTGGACAGAGCGTCAGCCTGCGGACTGAAGGGTCCTGAGAGAGAATCATGGATCGGCTGCCTCCTCCACACCCCCTACTGGGGAGTGAGCTCGCAACCGGGCATGTGCCCTGACCGGGAATCGAACCGTGACCTCCTGGTTCATAGGTCGACGCTCAACCCCTCAGTCACAGTGGCCGGGCCCACTTCAGCATTTTAAACACTGGCCCCTAAATCAGTGACCACACAGGAGCAGTAGCAGCCCTCGCAAGACAATGAGCAGTGGCCACCGTGGCCACGGCGCAAACCCTGGAGCACTGGGCCCACAGAATGAGAGACACGCGGGTGGAATTCCAGAGCCAATACCCATCAAATCCTCGTTTCTACAAATGCAGGATGACACGTGCAGTATTTCTTTAGTAAAAGACCGATGCATGTCCACAGCTGCATTGTGACAGGAAGAGACAGGGATCCCACCACTGCCCAGACCCCACATTGCCACCAGCCGTGACCTCCCAATGGCGTCTTCTCGGGACAGAAAGGGGGCGCCCGTGGCCAGAGGCCTGCACCCCCTCCTGTCCGACAGGCCTCGGCGCAGTTACAGCCACGCTCGAGATTTACGAAGCGCCCCTGCGCCCAGGCCTGTATCAGGAGCCCTCGCGGATGCGGTCTCGTTCGGTCCTCCGTAACCTGCTGTGGAAGCCAGCAGCATCTGAAGCGCCAACCGAGCAAAACATCGGCCATGGTTGTTTTTCAATTTTGTTTCTCATCGATTTCGAGAGGAAGGGAGAGGGAGAGAGAGAAACATCAGTGTTGAGAGAGAAGCACTGATCGGCTGCCTCCTGCACACCTCACACCGGGGATGGAGCCCACAACCCAGGCATGTGCCCTGCCCGGGAATTGAACCGTGACCTCCTGGCTCATACGTCGATGCTCAACCACTGAGCCACGCTGGGCGGGCGGGCCGTGGTTGCTATGGAACCACTTATCCACAGCAGGGAGGCGGCCAAGGGCACCCGGCACTCACTCCAGAGAGGAGTCTTGTTGCCACACCTTCTGGAGTCCCATTTGGTGACAGATACCCAACCCTTTTCCAACCAATTCCAAAGCACCGTCTCAATTCTTCCTCCTTAAAACACTGGAGGCCAAGGAGCCTTCCTTCAGGGAGTGACTCATCATTTGGAACTTCAGATGTGTCTACAGAAATATGTTGGAAAAAATACGTTCAAAACCACAGAGAATACAAATGCTATCCTTTCCTTCCTTTGTGTCCCTTACAGCTCTTACCACCACACGCAGGAGAGAAAAGGAAAAAATCTAACAAACACGTGCCCTCAGTTGATTCTGGAAATCTCCATCATGACAGCTGCTGGAGGAGACAGCCGTGCCCTGTTCACCTCTGTTTCCGGCAACTAACACGGAGCTGGCGCAAGGCTGGCACTCACCCAGTGCCAGAGGAATGAATGAATGAATTTATGAATGAATGAATGAACATGCCCCAGGAACAGCGGCTCCCTCAACAAACCCCAGGTTATGCCTTCCAACCCCCACATGGCCCCTCTGTGAGCGCCTGGGGATCCACATGCAACAGAAGCAGGAATGTATTCTGATGGGAACAGGGCTCGGTGACATTTAGTGGTAATCACTTGCCCATCCAGTCTATTATGAAACAGCCAGTCTGACCCAGGGACACTGGCCAGGACCTCAGATACTCATCACTGTGTTTGTGAAAAGGTCAAAACCAAGACTCTGAAGTCTGGGAGCCAAGTCGGCAAACCTAACAGCGTTCCTTGGCTGAGCCCCTTTCTCCACGGGTGACAATTCCTGCGTCAGCTCACAGAACTGTCAGGACAGGCGGACAGGCAGACGGGCAGACGGGGCAGTGTCATTGGCATGATGCTCAGTCCCCATATTTCATTAGAGAAAAAATATCGTTATTATTTCCTAGGACATGTGGGACCCAGACATCGCCCCCCATCCACGATCCCGATCTTTCCTCTGGCCTCCCAGGTGGGGAAGCTGGGACGGAACGAGGGTCTGGGTGGACGAGATGCAGAGATGCCTACAGCACATCGTACCTGACAAGATAGAATGGCAGACCCAGCACTAAGGTTCTCTACAGTCTATGACAGCGGCCACCAACCTTCCGGACCTCACAGACCACCAGTGAACCGCAGGCCAGCGGTTGGCGACCACTGCTCTCTGATATGGGGCGACGCCTGGTGGGGAAAATTCTCTTTCTTTGAGTCTCCTGAGGCAGTACTGCACAGTGGTCAGGGGTGTGGACTCTGCAGCTGGCATGTGACCAGCTTGCGGGTGGAAGAGCAGCTGATCCTGGGTGAAACTCTCAGGCCTGGTAGGGGAGCCGGGGATGTCCTGACAAGTAAGGGGGGCCTTGTGTTTAAAAGGAACCAGAAAAGGCAGTCCCAGGAAGTAGCCGCTATATTTTTAACTCTACGCTCATCCACTGAGCCGTCTGTTCTCACAGTATCCAGCCACCATGACAAGACCGCACGGCATTTTGTTAAATTATTGGCCTTGCTGGCAAACAATAAAATATTTTGTCGTGTCTCACTCGGCTGCCATTGTTCACATTATCTGGTGGTTCCTGCCCAATGAGGCAGCCCAGCTGGGCTTTCTGACCCCCGTGGGTGGCCAGGTGGCCACGCTGCTCTCGGAAAGGTGCGGCTGCCAGGCTCCGTCGCCCGGGGAAGCTCCGTTTGCCGGTGAAAGGAAGGCTCCTTCCGAGAACCGATACCCAGCAGGACTCCCCGAAGCCCCTGGCACCGGCGATGCCCACAGGTGGCAGCGCATCCCCTTTGATTTGAGGGAACGTTGACTTTCCTCGCCTGCGCGTGGCTTGATTAGCTTGATTAGTCCTGCTTCTGCAAAGCTGGAGGGGACACGGGCAGTTGGGAACCTCAGACCGGAAAATCTGCTGCACAGCGTCGCCCCACCACCGGGGTCTCAGCAGAGAGAACATTTCTGATTGGCAAGACCGCCCCCGCCGCCTGCCCAGCAGTCAGCGCAGGACAGGCTGGGAAGCAACCCGGCTCCGGGTCTTCACGCAGAGCGACGAAGGCAGGGTGTGAGGACGCGGTGGCACCCGCGCTGCGGCCTTCACCCCCACAGGCCCAGGTAGGACACCGGATCACCAGGTACGGGGGCGCGTGTCCCGGAGCAATCATACCCTCTGAGCACAGGCTTTCTCACCTGGAAAACCAATCACTGATTGTATATGACGGACAGATGGGGTATGGCACATGGAAGCCCCGGTGCAGGGCATGAGATCGTGTAAGCACCTACTTTTGGGCCCTGGTCAGGGGCTTAGTGGTTGAACATCGCACCAAAGGGTCGTGGGTTAGATTCCCAGTCAAAGGCACCTACCTGGGTTGCATGTTCGCTGCCCACCCCCCGTTGGGGCAGGTGCAGGAGGCAACCAGTCGTGTCTTTCTCACATCCATGTTTCTCTCTCTCCCCCTCCCTCCTTCCCTCTCTTCTTTCCACTCTCTCTGTGGAAGAATATCCTCAAGTGAGGATGAACAGAAACCACCAAAAGCTGCGTGTGCTTTTTATCAGCGTGTTGGCTCACCCAGGTGTTGCTGAGGGGCGTAGTGGACACAGAAAGGGCGGGGAAGACCCCAAGGCCACCCAGATCGTTTGCACAGCCCCTGCCAGGACCCAAGACGGCTACTTTGGGCTCATCATCCAATCCCCTGCACCAATACCTTGGGATACAACTTAATTATTGAATATGTATTGATATTAAGTGAGGAGAAAACACTTCCTACCAATAGGTGGATAAGTTATCTTACTGTTACTCTCAGGTACTTTGTCATTATTAACAACACCAATGGCAACATCGAGTAAGAATAAAGGTCACCAGTTCTTACAAGCTGACCTTGAATCCGGCCAGGCAACTTCCTTTCCAAGACCCACCCCTGGGCCCCTCCCCCAAACCGCTGACAACCTCACCAAGAACGGAGGGGGTTCCCACAGCACTTCCTGAGGCCACATGATTGGACGAGGGTGTTAGTCCACAGGGAGCTTGAGTAGGACCTGCCCAACTCGAACTTCTTGGCCGCAGTGACCAGTCCTGGTGCCGAGGGAGGCTGGGTACGTCTGCCCCTCTCTGCTGCAGTCTGGGGCTCCGAATCCCCTCCAGGTGTCAAACCTAGGACAGCCGACAGTCGTGACACACCTGAACGCTCTCAGCAAATGAAGCCTCAACTCTGGTCCCACCAGGAGACACTGGAGAGGACTCGGAGCACCGTTTGGCTTCTGTGGTGTGAGGGGACCAGGGTGGGCTTGGGCAGCGTCGGGGGATCGAGGGGAAGGTCCTGTGCAAATCCAGGCAGGCGCGGTGGTGCTCACACCAGGCGTTAGCAGGTGAGGCACGTCATAGGCAGAGGTTTGCTAGGGTTCCCGGCTGAGTCGGATATGAGGTGTGAGACAGAGAGGTCAAGAGTCGCCCTAAGATGCTGTCCTCGACAACCAGATGGAGTTGCCAGGAACCGAGATGGGTTGAGACGGAGAGGTTTGGGGGGGGGGGGCAGACAGACGGTCAGAGTGGATATACTGAGTAGAGGCGAGGCCTTTTGGACAGCAAGATGGCCACGTGCAGCCGAATGCCTACCTGGCAAGTCCCAAAGTCCTGAGGAGGCTGAGCTGATGACATAAACCAGGACGCCAGTGGCAAGGGGACGGTATTTACCCCCCATGGAACCAGGGGACCCGCAAGTGAGTGTAGATAGAGGGGCATTGCCAATCTGGTTGGCTATAGCCTGAGATGCTGAATGGGATGCATTTTAACCAAAGGCCGGGTTACTCTGCCTTAAACATCCAGAACCACGCCCAGGCTCCTCGCTGCACACGCCTCGTGTTCAGTAAGCACAGCGCAGCCCGTGGACCAGGGCTCCATCCATCTCCGCCCCCTCCCGCTCCCCATCTCGCTGCCTCCAAGCACTTGAGATTAAAGACTGATCTCGGCTGGGGCTGCGAGAGGCCGGCAGGAATCCTGTCTTGGCCTCCATGCCTGTGCCTAATCCTCAGGGTTCGATCTGTTTTCTCAGCACTGGGCGTGAAGACAGCACTGGGCTCCTTCTTTCCTGGCTGTCAACCCGGCACACCGCCTCTACCTCACACCGCCTCTCACGGCTCAACAGCCCGCTGTGCCACAGGGACGGGGACAGCGGCGGTGGACCTGAGCTTTCCACAGGCCCCACACACGACGAGTCTGTCGGATTGAACTGCAGCGAGAAAGCTGTCACACAGCGGAGAGAACAGACCGTAAATGCACCCACCACACCGACACCCTTGGTGACCAGGTGAGGCAATGGGTGCGATAAGCAACCTTAGCATCATCCTCCTTTCACAATACAGATGCCCATCAGATCTTCACACTGTGCACCTTACACCCCCACAGTCACATGTCACATCTCTCATGAAGCTCGGAAAGAAAAGAAAAGCAGAACTCCCCAGGAGGCCAGGGGCAGGCACATGTGTCCATGAGGTCCAGGTTAGCGTGCTGAGTGAAAGCACCTGCTAAATCCAGGAAGGAACAGCCATCCCGCCCGCCGGCTCTCAGCAGCCAGGCTGTTTAGCCCAGAGTCCTAGAGGTGGTCGGAGGACAGACAGGCTGTCGCGGGCTCAGGGCACCTGGGCAGCAGTGCAAATCCCGGACCCCAATTTACCCCAGGACTTCTTTTTTAAAATATTTTTTAAAATTTATTTCAGAGAGGAAGAGACAGAAACATCAATGATGAGAATCATTGATTGGCTGCCTCCCACATGCCCCCCACTGGGGATCGAGCCTGTAACCTGGGCATGTGCCCTGACCGAGAATCGAACCGTGACCTCCTGGTTCATAGGTCAGCTACTGAGCGACCATGTGACTTCTAAGAAGGTCCCTGCAAAGCAAGCGAAGAAGCTGAGACCTGAGGAGGTGAGTCACTTGCCCCGGGCACCTGGCCAGTGACAGAGAAATGGAACCCGAACCAAGATCTCTGTCCCTTGGGGACAGATCTATGGGCTGCCCCATGCAGGCCGTCAGTGTCCGCGGGAGGCCCGAGGGAGGGCCACTGGGATTGTGAGCTGGAGGGGCCCACACCACCCGGGCATTCGCTCTGCATTGACTCAGCCATGAGGTAATCTGGCCTGTGGGTGGTTCTGGGCTCAGCATTTAGTCTCTGCAGGAATAGAGTCAGCCCCTGCAGGCTCCTGTCCTTGCAGACCTGCTGAGTCATCCACAGCCGGGACTCAATGGAGGATCAAAGGCCTAAGGCAGCGTGGGCTCACGGAGTCCCAGACTCCACAGGGACAGGGTCACTGTGAACGGGAATGTGGATTCGCTAGAACATCATCCCGAGAGCCCATCTCCAGAGGCACCGGGTGGCCCACCCCTGCTCGCTGGCCAGAGGCAGGATGGGAACGCTGTGCCAGGGGGAGGGAAGAGCACGTTTTTATGAAAATAAGAATTATGGAATCAGAGAGAAAGAATGCCTCTTAGAAATCACTGAGCCGACCTCTACCCCTCGTGCTGGATGGAAAGGCAGGTGGTAGCAGTCCTGTCACACTGATTTCAGCAAAAATAAAGAGAGAGAACGGCTTGGTTTGCACCAGTGGGAAGTCATATGACTGAAATCGAGTGTTAGACCAATGGCTTCCGGTGTGAAAGTGCTACCCACTGGCTATCCATTGGGGAGGGGGTACTGTCTTTGCAAACAGGTCCCCGTCAAGGCCCTGGCGCTGCTGGCCTTTAGTCCACCTGCTCACTGACCGCCCCATCCTCCCCCTCTGCAAGCTGACCACCCGGCGTGGCCCTCAACCACGTCTAACCCCCACTCCCTCTCCCAAGTGGGGAGGGCACAAAGGACCAGCAGACTTCACTAAAAGAAGTGGAAGAATAAAAAGATCATTTCTGACAGCAGACGAATCAATTAATTGATCTCTGGCGAGCCAAGGTAATCGTATTTCAGAGTCTATTAAGGCCGGTCAGGGCTGCTTAGCGAATTTCACAGGGAGCTGGCTGTCCCGCCAGCGATGGCATACACACGGATGGCAGCTTCTTCCGGGAACCCCCTGACCTAAACTCAACCCTCCTCCCTCTGGTGGGAAAGGCAGGGGTGTTGCTTCAACGAGGGTTCAATCCCCACGTTTCTGAGCATCTGACCTTTCGCATCAGATCTGACCACACCGACCGGAGGGCCTTTGCACAGTGCTCTGTGGACAGGGCCCAGTTTATCCCCAAACCATCGAACACCGCTGAGCGGACAATCCTCTCAGTGACACTGTAGAGACAGAAGACGGATCTGAACCTCGGCTGAAAAACTTCACTCAGAGGGGAAATCGGTTCCATGGAGAGCCTCGTAGGAGTTAAGATAGAACATGAAATGCGAATTCATTTTCAAGGACAGATCTTAGTTTCCATTCAGCGAACATACCAGCAATGACGGCTCACCGTGCCATAAACAGGCATAAATGAGTTATGAATACGTTGTGTGTGATTCTGGCTTTAATTGAGCCTAATTCGATACTAGATTCCAGGGCTGAGCCTGGCTACACGAGATGCCTCCCCAGTCCGCACAGATCTGGAAGAACAGCACCCAGGCTTGCTGAGTACGTTCTATTTCTGTCCTCTCCTTTCGACCTCCTTTGCCGATGGCACCGCGGGCTCCTGGTGTTTTGGACAAGTCACCAGAACGTCCTATTGCGCCCTAGCAGCTCGATTCGCCTACGCTCGGGATCCCGAGCTCAACCCAAAGCGAGTATCTTGGCCGCCAGGTTTAGAGTCATTTGTTGCGCAGCAGCAAGCCGACAGGTGCTACTGTTCTGCTGTCAACGTGCGCACCTCACACGTTCGGTTTCTGTAAACGAACGTTTCCTGGCCCGTGTCATGGGGAAGGAATGCAGGCCTGTGAGGACACAGACGGGTCCCCTAACCACGCTGCGTCCTTGCCATTACGTGCAATGACCTTGAGAGGTATAAGTCTACGATGAAGACGTATTGAGATCTTGCACGGAAAATGCCAAATTCAGAGTACCTCCTCAAACACTGAGAGCAACTATATTTTCATTATGTCTTTAAGAAGGATGGTGTAGATTCACCACTTTTGAGAGAGCTGGGCCCAGGTTTTATGACGCGTGGTTTGGAAAGACACCCTATCAGCATTAAGCCCACAAACACCTTTTTATCAGAACTGCACACACTTCATTTCCCATGAGTTCACTTTCCTTTAACACGGACTGGCAGCTTCCATGGACAAACTGACTACGGAGAGAAGGGGTGGGAGAAAGTAGCATTGCCCAGTCTCTCAGTATACGGTTTATCTTTAAGGACACTAAAGGCTTGGGCTTCCCAGTTGGCAGGGAAAATGATGAAAATCCTTTCTTCATTAATCCAGAATGTCTTGGAACCTGTCCTCCCTACCTCCACCCCCCACCCCCGCCAGGAGAATGAAACGCCCCCCATACACACACTCCAGGCAGAGACACACTCACCCTCTGTGGAACAGATCCACGTTATAGAACTTATGGAGCTCCACAGAAAACTCTACCGTCCCTTGTACCTCAGACATGATCTTCTTGGTTCATTACCTGAAAGGCAAGAGAGAAATGTACAGCGTGAGGTCCCAGCCGCCACACTGAGCCCGGGCTTCTAGAACAGAAAGCCCAGCAGCGCCCATGCGGGTGGGAGAGCGTGGCCCACGAACGGGCCTCGGGAGCCCGCTGGACATCATCGCTCCCACTCCTCTGCTAGGGAGACGGCGAGATGGAGTGAGCTGCTTGCTGCCACACAGCTCACCCTGGGAGGGCCAGGATCGGGGCCCAGACACCCTAATCCTAAAGCGGGACCCAATGCATCAGGCTTCCCATCCTCACTGTGGCGCCCTAGGATTCTGGAGGCCTGGACTCCACGTCCTTAGCATTGAAGAATTATGGGTGCTTTTCCTTGCAATATTTCTAAACTGTTCAATCCGTTACTCACGCTTCCTAACATGTTTTGGAACATTTTCCGTTGCCTCGGAGGAAAGTTGTTAAAAATATTAAGGACTATTTTGGAGAAATAGCACGATCCCAACCCTTCCTGAGATACTGCTTGGCATCCAGTCCTCTGAGGAGCATGTTCTCTTTTAAAGTTTAAAATGTCGTTTTTCTCTTAGAGCAGCGGTTCTCAGCCTTGGCTGCACATTAGAATCACCTGGGAATCTTTTTAAAGTACTGATTTCTGGGCCTCATCCTCCAGAAATTCTGTTTCTTTGTTACTAATGTTGTGGCCTCACCCCATAACAAAGAAACAATTTCCAGAGGATGAGGCCCAGAAATCAGGATTTTAAGAAAATTCCCAGGTGACTCTAATGTGCAGCCAAGGTTGAGAACCGCTGTCTTAGAACATCAGCCTTCAGAGTGTGTGGCCTTCAGAAGATGAAATGAAAACCAGTGTGTCGATCCTCACACGCATCAGCACTCACTTCAGGAAGAGGGCGCGGAGCAAACACACCCGCCGGGGCGGCCCACCTGGCACCTCCCCACGGAGGCGTCGCCAGGCTCATGGGTGCAAGGCAGCTACACAGGAAGCCCTTCCTAGCGGGTGCTGCCGCAGCCCCCTGCACAGGCCCGCCCACAGGTGCACCCCCAACAGCCCTGACCACATGGCATCCCAGAAGCAGGGTAGGAGGCCAGGTCCCGAAAGGAGGGCAGCCGCTGAGTTGGACAAAAGCAGGCCGCGGCGCCTGCATCACACCCGTGGGATGAGCAGAGGAAGGATGGAGCAGAAACAAAGCAGAGCAAGGCTGGCGGGCAGGAGTGACTGTTACTCCTCCATCCCAGCAAATGCAAAGCCGGCCCCAGCTCTGGGCCTGGCCCCGTTCGGGCTGTGAGACTGAAATAACCACGCGGCCCTCAGTTCCACAACAGTGGCTCCTCTGTCCTCTGTGTGCGGAGGGAAGGCGGGTGAAGGCGGCGCCATCCATCACGCCTCCCCCGGGATCCCGCAGGGGCCGTGGGAGCTGCTGGGCCGCGGGCAGGAAGGCTCTATTTATCCTCGAGAGCTGAGCCCAGGCCTTAACAGGAGAGGAGGTGAGAGGAAGCCGCTAGGTCGCCACCCAGAGAGTCAGGCTGGCGTCAGCCACGCGCTATCTGCTGGTGCCCGGGCCAAGGCGCTTTCTGGCGATCTCGCTCGCATGCATCTGTCATTAACTCCCCAAGTGCCACGTGACTCAGCCTGCGTCTGCGGTCCCACAGGGACCACCCACACGGTCTCTGAATCGGCGCTGCCAGCTTCTCCCCCAGCGTGGGCCACCCACCTCCCAGTGCCCTCCCACCAGAATGGGAAGCCAAGTAGGGCAGAGAGGGAGGCGGAACCAGGACCTGCAGCAGCCTGTCTGGGGCCAGGAGCCCAGAGGAAAGCATGCACCCTGAGCTGTTTCAGGGGAAGTGGCTGCGGGCTCCTCACCGCTCCTCACCCCCGGGCCTGCGTGGGCCTGGGCCCGGGTCTCCCGGGCGCCTCCGCAGCTCCCTCCATCGATGCCCCAGAGCTGGTCCTCACTGTCCCTCCTGGTCTTGGCCCAAGGTCATTTCCACAGCAAGCCTCTCACCTCCCTCAGTTCCTTTCCAGCACATCACCCTCTATTATTTCTGGACCGTAAGCCACCACCCTGGGATTATGGCTTAATTTCTGTCTCCCTCCCCCAGTCATCGCCAGGAGGGCAGGCTCCAAGCACCTGGGCTGCCGTGTCCCTGGGGCAGCCGACGCCTGGCCCCCAGACAGAGCCCCACACGTGACTGTTGAATAAACTGGCGGAGACCACTGAGCGGAGTCCTGGAGAAAGGACAGGTTCAGGAGGGGAGGGCTGACCTGTGTGAAGGGGACAGGGAGGCCTGCGGGAGGGGACAACCGTTTGGGACAGCTATCAGACCTCATCATTTTATTTCACTTCACCTTCAAACCCAGCCTCACAGAGGGCTGTAAACACGTCCGTGCTTCTGTGGGAGGAAGCAGACGCTCATGGCCACACGGCTAGTAAATGACGTGGCCGATCTGCAACTGCAGGGACCGCACTGGGTCCTCAGACAGCGAGGAGAGGGAGAGGGGGAGCCAGGGCCGTGCTGGGGACCTGGGGATGCACGGCTCAGAGGGAGTGACAGGGGCAGGAACAGAATGGTGGGGGCCAGCTAGAATTGTAGGAAATAATAATCATGCTCTGTTCACCGTGACTGTTTTGTTCTGAGTAAAGAAGGCGCACCCTAACCCGGCTGGGAGTTGCAGGCGGGACCTGGGAGCTCACCTGGAAATGTGGCCCCCCCACCCCATCGGGAGCTGCCTGTGATCACGGACAGATGAACAACCGTGTTGCAGAAACCAGAGCCGCCAGCCCTTTGAAGACCCCCAGCCTTTGCACACCCGCAGGCCTTTGCAAATCTGCAGACCTGTTAACTGCCCATTTGGCACCCCTTTGCCTACTTCCCAGGTAACCTTCATCCTTCTACGCAATATAAGCAGCTGGCTTGTGGGGGTGTGGAGCAGATTTCTGTGGATGGCCTGCTGCTCCCACGCTGCCGGCAGGACTGGAATAAACGCTCATGTATGATTCAACCCTGTCTCTGCTTCGTTGGCTCAAGTAGTGACAGGCAGCCGGACCCATTCATCGTCCAGTTACAGGAGGGCCCCGGAGGGACAGGACCACGCAGGGCCTGGCAGGGCGAAGGATCAGTGGTCCCTGCAAGTGTAACATACAGCAAACCTGAAGAAGAAACCTTTAAACCTTAATCTTTGTGAAATGACAATGAACAACCTAGTTGGGGGCATGAATTAATCATGAGTTCATGCTTTTCTATTTTTAAAAACACTCTTCCCTCTACGACTGTCTAAGCAAAGGCTGCCCAGAGAGCTCCATGGGCATAATGAGACCACTGGCTGCGGTCACTCAGCAAATATTAATATTAACTGGAGGCCGGTCCGTGTCAGCAGCCACACTGGGCAGTAGGGAGACATGAATGAATCGGGGAGACATGAATGAGCAAGACAGGAGTTGGAGAAAGGGAAACACGACAACACATAATTGTTAGAGGATGGTAAGGACCACAGGGAACTCAGCAGGAGGCCTGTCACAGGACCATGAGGTGGCCCACGCGCTCCCCACCTGTGAGTGGGAGCGGGCGATGGAGACCGCCCCGCAGGCCCACACCCTCGCAGGCCGAGCACTGGGAAGTGCAAGCACCAGGTAAATACCAGCCACGGAGCCGGGCATGTAGAAGCAGGCACCGTGCTGAGTGACACTCTGGAATGGGAGTGGGGACAGGTCACACAGACAGCTGCGCAGACAGCAGGGGGCTGGCAGGGGGAGGGGAGAGGGGAGAGCACAACCAGGCTTTCTGAGGAGCCCCACCTGAGCTGGGCCAGGCCTCACAGGGTCTGTTTCTCTGTCCCTCCCTCTAGCCTCCCAGCCCCCAACTCCCAGCACTCACACCCAGGAGGCTCAGGCCCTGTACTCTGTGGTCAAGGACAACAAAGGATGGATAGATAGACAGGTAGATGATAGATAAATAGTTAGATAGATAGATAGATAGATAGATAGATAGATAGATAGATAGATGATGGATGGATAAATGATTGATAGATGATAGCTAGAAATGTGAATAGATGATAAATGGATAGACAGATGGTAGGTAGATGGATGATAGCGAGAGAGATGATAGTTAAACAGATAGATGATAGATGGATAGAGTATATAGATAGATGATAGATGAGAAACGCCTCTCATACTGAATGTCACGCATTCAAATAAGGTTTGGAATGTAACCATCTCATTTAAATAAATGTTTGCCTTTCCTATCTTTGCAACTGTCTCTGCAAACTGTTCTCTCCTCCTCTGGCCCTGGCCCAGGAGCCCCTCCCACCCAACGCTAGCTTCTCCTCCCAACTTGTACCTCCAGGCCTGCTTCCGGGAGCTGTCTAGGCCAGAAGCCTAAGCAGCACTTTGCTATGTGTGAAGACATTAGCTAATTAGAGTAATTCACACTAGAGTGTGAATGAAGCCAACAGTTGGAGGGGAGCAGGGAGGGGCTGCATTTTAAAGCAGGCACTGAATACATCCTGTGTTTGCTGCCTGTGCCCAGTCCTTGTGAAACTCAAGGTTACCACCAACACTCCCAGTCAGCCTGTCCACCTCCCTCACCTTCTCTGTGAAGTCCCAGAGCCAAGCGGCCCTGTTGTCCACTCACGTGCGAGTTTTCTGAGCCATCTGGGACCAGGACCCTGCTTTGGACAGACGTGCTTTTGAATCCTGCCACCTTCCATCTTGTGACCTTGGGCAAACCCCTTAACACCTTCCCAGCTTCCAGGTACAATGGCCTCGTGGGTGGGGGTGCGATGAGCTCAACACTGCCGGGAGCGGGTTCATCCTTGCTGTTTCAAGGGACCTGGCATATATGGCATACTGTTCTCAATATGTTTGCTCCCCTTAGCACTATGTGTTTTAACCAAGGTCACCTCTCTGAGAAAGGTTGTTTCCCCAGGTAGGGATTTTTCCCTGAAGTTAGGGAGGGGATAAAACCCCTTAACTAAGTGCCAGGCGGGTAGTTAATCACTTTAACTACAAACAATCACGCTTAAGCTACATAATCTTTACTCCCTGGAATGGAGATAAGAAACGCCCTAACCTTTGCAATAGAAATTGACAGGATTAAAATCAACTAGTATAAATACAGATGTAACAAGTCAATAAACACCAGAACTTCGCTGGAGATCCAGACCAGAACTTGGCTAGAGATCCTGGCTAGGCTGCTGATCAACTGAACGCTGTCTCCGTGTCATTCCTTCTTCGCAGACTCCGTCCACACCTTTGGGGACCCCTGGACCTGCTGGGGTTGGACCCCAGCACAACACAGTCCTGGCACAAGCAGGGAACAGGTGCTGAGTGCTGGTCCACCCCCTCCCCCGCCCCCCCCCCACCAGCGTCTCTCCCCTCTTCCCCCCCCCCCCCCAGTCCCCTGGGAGGGAATCGGAAATGGCCTCCCAGATTGCATGCTGAACAGGTCCTTTTTTTAAATAAATATATTTTTTAATGATTTCAGAGAGGAAGGGAGAGGGAAAGAGATAGAAATATCAATGAATGACTGCCTCCTGCCCATGATCTCCTGGTTAAGAGGTTGCCGCTCCACCACTGAGCCATGTCGGCTGGGTGAACAGGTTCTTTAACAGGTGTCTCTCCCCCAGAGAACCTCTTGGCATGTAAGTTTGGGAATCACGCAATAAATGATTGATTGATAGACAGATGATAGATAGAAATGTGAATAGATAAATGGATAGACAGATGGTAGGTAGATGGATGGAGAGAGAGATGATAGATAGTTAAACAGATAGATGATAGATGAATAGGCAGAGTATATAGATAGATGATAGATGAGAAACACCTCTCATACTGAATGTCACGCATTCAAATAAGGTTTGGAATGTAACCATCTCATTTAAATAAATGTCATTTCTCACTCCTGCAGGACTTCTCAGAGCCCTTCATGTGCGGGCACTTGGTGTGACTCTCCAGGCAGGAGAGGTCTCTATACCAGTGATGGCGAACCTTTAGAGCTCAGCATGTCAGCATTTTGAAAAACCCTAACTTAACTCTGGTGCTGTGTCACATACAGAAATTTTTTGATATTTGCAACCATAGTAAAACAAAAGATTATATTTTTTTATATTTATTTTATATATTTAAATGCCACTTAACAAAGAAAAATCAACCCAAAAAATGAGTTCGCGTGTCACCTCTGACACGCGTGTCATAGGTTCGCCATCACTGCTCTAGACACTCACGCAGTCCCAGGCCTGCATTTTAGGGCCACCCTGTGCTGTGCTGTGCGCAGGAGCAGTATCGCCTGCGAACAGGGAACTTACTCCCCGAGACTCAGCTTCCAGCCGCAGGGGCAGACGCACTAGCAGAGCATGGCCCCCTTGCCTGAAACAAGGGTGCTGCCTCGCCCCTCGCTCCATCCCCAGGCAGCACCTGCTGCTGCTGCTGCAAACGGCACGCATGCCCCTCTCTCATCCCTGGGACCCATATGGCTCCTTCAGTGGCATAAGTAGGGGTCCAAGGAAACAAACTAAACATGTGAAACAGAGGTTCCTTGGCTAACGGGTCCCAGGCCCCAGCTAACCTGTGCCCGAGCCGGTGCGCAGTCCGCTTGTTGCAGAGCACAGTGGTGAGTGAGCCACCTCCCAGCCCGTCCTGAGCTGCCCGGGGGCTGAATGCTCAGTGCGTGCACTCAGATTCCACAGGCAGCCGTGACCCCACATGGCCCAGCTCTGTGACTGATGACACGTTTCCCAGAACTCTGGCCGGAAGGTCCGCGTGCAAAATCCATCCCACAACACAGATGAATCTGGAAAACATGATGCTACACGGAAGTAGCCAGACACAAAGGACATGCGTTGTGGGTGGGAGTCCATTCTTATGAAATATCCAGACCAGGTAAGTCCCTACAGATAAGCGCTTGTGGGCCCGGCTGGTGTGGCTCAGTGGTTGAGCATCAACCTCTGAACCAGGAGGTCACGGTTCGATTCCTGGTCAGGGCACATGTCCGGGTTGCGGGCTTGACCCCAGTGTGGGGCGTGCAGGAGGCAGCCGATCCATGATTCTCTCTCATCATGGATGTTTCTGTCTCTCCCTCTCCCTTCCTCTCTGAAATTAGTAATATATATACTTTTTTTAAAAAAAATAAGACAGGCACTTGTGCTTCCAGGGCCCGTGGGGAGAGGTCCCCGTCAGTGACAGCTAACAGCCCGGGGCGTCCTTCGGAGAGACGAAATGTTGGTACTAGACAGAGGTGGTGGTGGCACAACATGGCGAATGTGCTAAATGTCACAATCGCGCCATTCAAATGTGACGGTATGTGAGCTTCTCCTCAATCAAAACCATGTGGCCTCCGGCACCACGCAGGCGTTAATGCTGCTCCTCACAGCCAACCGCCAGCGAAAGCAACGCAAAGGATGTCACCGATGGGCTGTGCGGTTTGTCTTCGCTCTGACTTCCAGGCCGCCCGCCCCGCCCCTCCTGGGGCTCCATTCTTGGTTTACCAGGGGAGGGGACGCTCTTCCTGCCCAGGGCCATGTGGATATTTATAACACCATTCACAGGCCATACAAACTATCGGCTTAAACATTAGCCTGCAGTATTGGGTCAAACATTTCACTACCTCACCCCTAATGCCTTGGCAGGGCCAGACCAAATGGTTTCCTGGCCTTATTCGGCCCGAGAGCCAGACATTCCCACCCCTGGTTTAAACTCTACAGATCAAGTCTGCACCTCATACAGGGCACCTCCAGGAGTGGCCTGGAGCTCACATCCCTGGAATCTTCTGCTCTGAAGACCCCACCCGCCGGGGTCTTCCGGCCTCAGAGAGCCTGCCACTGCCACCCCTGCCCATGGCAGCCCCGATGTGCCTGGCAGGAAGGCGTACTGCCCCTCTGGGCCCTGCATCTGTGCTCACAGCCTAAGGAGGTGCACCCCGGCCTCCAGCGCCTCCATAGCCTTGGCCGGGAGGGGGCTCTCTCCTGCACATGAACCCGGCTGCGCCCCTCCCTCGGCTCCCAGACTCAGACCCAGAGGGAGACCAGGTTCTGCAGCTGGCTCTCCAGGACTGTGTGACGCCAAGGGAGCTGCTGCAACATGGGAAGATGCCACCGGGCAGCACCTGCCGGGCCCAGAGGGGTCAAGGCGTGGCCCTCCGCCTCCCAAGCTGGGGTCTCCTCGGGTCTGCACAGAGGAAAGGCCCTGAGGAGGGAGGAGGCCCCGACTGGGTTTTCAAGGGTATGCAGGTTCACTTCTAGCCAGAAGGATGCTGCTAAAAATAGCAGTCCTTCTCTGGATGATTTCACATTAAATCTGCTCACCTTACATGTCACATCCTACTACCTCCTTCCCGCCCCTCCAGGCCTCGGGTGACCTGGAACAACGGCTCACGGTGTGAGGCAGGGGAGCCATGGTGTTCATAGAAATCAGCCTGTTCAGGGACCCCAGAGGGAGGGCTCTGTGCATCTGCCTGCAGACCCGACAGCTTGATTTGGGGAATAATGCTGCCGACATAAGGCAAATCAGTGCCACGCACCTGGACCCTGCGCGGACTGGCAGGCCGCCCACTCTCCGTTCTGGAATATCGGGGGAGTGGAGGCAGTTCCAGGGACCGGGACTGGGTGGTAGACCAGAAGCCCAGTCATTCCCATAGGCCAGTGGTCAGCAAACCGCAGCTCACAAGCCACGTGTGGCTCTTTGGCCCCTTCAGTGTGGCTCTTCCACAAAATACCACGTGCGGCTCTTTGGCCCCTACAGTGTGGCTCTTCCACAAAACACCACGTGCGGGTGCGCACGTACAGCGCGATTGAAACTCCATGCACAGAAGTCGGTATTTTGTGGAAGAGCCACACTGAAGGGGCCAAAGAGCCGCATGTGGCTTGCGAGCCGCAGTTTGCGGACCATTGCCATAGGCTAAGGGCCCAGTGTTTCCCGTACTTTATCCCAGGCTCACCCTCTACCCACTGCCTTCGGATGGGAGTGGGAGGAAGGGAGAATGAGAGGAGGAGGAGGGAGGGGAGGAGGAGGAAAAGGAGAGATGAGTCAGGCAAAGTAGGTCAGCCGCCTACTCTCCGGCAGAACCCCCGACGTGGAAGAAGCTACCAGAGGAATCCCCTTTACCTCCTCAGCACGTTGTTGCTCAGCCTGGCGGAGCCCCGTCCCCGACAGGGCGCTCACTACCTTCCAAGGCTTCCCAGGGCTCACTCTGCACCTCGGGGCGTGAACCTCCCTACCTTCAGGCAACTCCCAATCCCGGACCCTCACACGCCCTGTCCCCGGGGCCGGGCTCTGGACCTGGGGTGTATGAGGAACCGTCTCTGATGAAGGGGAAACACGGGCACACTATCTGCGGTTAACGGTCTCAGAAACTAAACCACCGAGCATGCCCACACCTCCGACGGGACTGCACGGCACAGTGTGCTCTTCGAGCCACGTGGACATTCCAAAAACTCACAAAATGTCTGGGGCCAAAAGAAGAGTCCTCCTGAATCACAGGATGGAGCACTGGATGACATGACGAGCCTGGACACGCGTTTATATGAGTATTAGCTGGTGTCGTGTCAAAAGTTTCCACGTGCAGCAGAACGTGGGGGGAACTGGGGTCCGCAGCTGCCAGGACCGCACGACTTCTCAGAGCCTTTGGCGTGACGATTCCTCCTCCGCGTGTCTAGTAGGGAACGCCTCTGCCCTCCCTGATGGCAACCCTCTGAGCCTCGGCTGCCTCCTCAGCAAGGCCCACATGAGGGGAGCCCGCCGCGGCAGAACCTTGAAAATCATGAGCGAGCCCACAGGAGGCACACGGCACGCACTGCCTTCTTCCCCGTCCGGGACAGCCGCGGGCTTGAAAGGAGCCCATCTGTTTAGCAGCCCGGGCTCTCAGCCAAACAGTGGCCCCGGGGGCGTGTGCACATCCATTTCCCAGCCTTCAGCAAAAAGAGAGAAACGCGCTTTCACCCCGGCTGACGCAGCAGCGGGGCCTGGGACGGGCAAGGACGCCAGCCGCTCCATCGAAGGCAGCATCTTACAAAAGAGATAACGACCGGGCATCTCCTTCCTCGAGAGCCTGGTGACAAATGGACTAACGAGCAGGAAACCTCAGCTCCGGGGGATACACTTGGACATGAGAGCAAACTCGCCCATCACTTCTGGGTCCTCACAGGAAGCCTCCCCATTCCGGGAACTCAGGCCGCTCGACCTGGGTAAGCGCGGGCACCACGGACACCCACGCTGCTCACGCACCAGGTAGCACGTTACACATGGTTACTGAGTGCCTTCTGGTGTCTGGCCCTGGTGTGTGTGTGTGTGTGTGTGTGTGTGTGTGTCAGAGAGAGGGAGGGAGGGAGGGAGGGAGGCCTGGAGGGAGGGAGGGAGGGAGGGAGGGAGGGAGGGAGGGAGGGAGGGAGGGGGAGGACAGGGAAGATCTCTCATTCATGTCAGGTTCTGTGCTGGCACTGGACACGCGAGCCCAGGGATGAAGGGACTGGGCAGCCTCTGTTCTCCCATCCTCCTCTCAGGACGACCCTCCACTGTGTCACAACCCTGTCCTCAAACAATCCTGGTGAGTGACGGGCACAGAGGACCTGTCCGGGCCAGACGCTGTGGCCAGTGATCCCGACCTTAGCTCACCTTCCTCCGAGGAGGCAGGTGTCCTGTTGAAGGGGTTCGACTGCAGAGAAACACCCGCATTTCTTACGGACCTGGAGCTGCGTTGGGGAGCTCTGTGGCCATGAGCAAAGAGCCTCGCAGGACACCCGGCTCAGAGCAAAGGGCCCCAGGATGTGCTTCGGCCAGGCCCTTCCTCACGCCCCACAGGCCCTCCTGTAGCCATCTGCGGTGACGGCGACAAAGGGCACAGTCGTAGAGAGCCCCTGGTCGGAGCCTGCCAGGCCAGCTCCCTCAGTCCAGTTAGGGAACAAGCACCCTAGGAGCGAGGGGTCACCCAGGACACTGCCGGGGCAGCACAGCCAGGACGGGACCAGGTCTCAGGTCACGGCAGCCCTCTCGCCTCTCCCCGCAGGCCCCGAGGGGGAGCCAGAGCTGCCTTTGCAGATCCTCGATCCGGGGACTTAAGTGCCAGGACAGAAGGACAGAGCCTCTAATTAGTGCAAAGAGGTAATGAAGAGGACACGGCCCCCAGGAAGCCGATGACTCTCCAGCGTCCAGGCGTGCATGACAGCGGGAGCCACTGAGCCGCCACCGGGCTGACTCTCGTCCCGCGCTCCTGAGGGCCGCCTCCGCAGCAGGCCCACCAGGGCTCCCTCTCCCTCGCCAGCCCCTCCACTGGCTGCCCGGCTGGACACTGGCTGCCAGTTCCGCACACGGCACACGGGGCTGCTCTGGTTTGGCATCTGTGCACTTCCTTTTCTTAAATGTTCTTATTGATTTCAGAGAGGAAGGGAGAAGGAGAGACTGAAACATCTATGATGAGAGAGAATCATAGACCGGCTGCCTCCTGCACACCCCACTGGGGATGGAGCCCGCAACCCGGGCAGGTGCCCTGACCGGGAATCAAACTGTGACCTCCTGGTTCATAGGTCGATGCTCCCACTGTGCCCACGCTTTGTTTTCCTCCTGGTACTTCGTGGACTTATTTTGTACTTTCCTTCTTCTTTGTGGTAAGAACATTGAACACGGGAAGCCTCCTCTGACCCAGTGTTTCCTGCACAGCTCAGTATGGTTGCCTGCAGGCACGATGTTCCCAGCGGCCTCCAGCACGTGCTCACCTTCTATAACTGAAACCTTGCGCCCACTGCACCGAAAAGCGTCACATTCCAGCCACGGCAGCGTTTCTGGAGGAAGGGTTATGCCGATGGCAACCCCCTGGCAGTGCCCTGCTGTGAGTCACTCGGCACACACCACTCAGCACACACCAGGTCTAAGGCTCAGAACATGGCGAGGGGAGGGGGTCCCATTCAGCATGAGCCTCAGTAGTGATAACAAAACAGTGATGCATGACATTCCACCCTGAGACCCCAGGAGGAAAGCAATGAGGATCTTGTTGCTCCCAATTCAGGGGGTCAGGACTTCAAGCAGAACTCAGTGGGCGTCTCTATACCCAGCCGGGGAGCTTGCAGGTGGGGCTGGCAGGTGACTCCAGGTGTCCCCGCCGAAGGGGCACCTATTCTCCAGCGATAGTCTCTCCTATCACATCTTTCTTGAGGTCTTTGACCATGATCTCCAAGCCAGGTGTGCTCTCCCCCTTATTCCACCCTTCCCCACCCAGTCTGGTACCTCTCTCATTCTCCGTGGCATAGACTGAGGTGTGGATCCTCATCTCCCATTAGGGTGTGAACCCCTTGGGTCAGCGACCACACCTGGCTCAGATCCACAGCCACCGTGAGAGGATCTAACACAGTGTGGGCACTCACAGTTTCCGATGGATGTCCTTCAAATCAGGTACGGTAGTCTAGGCTGTGGCATCAGTTGCTTCGATTTCATGGGGGTGACAGAGTCCCAGAAGACCTTGATTTTCTTGCAACATTCAGGTACCCAATCAAAAGGGACGTGGGATGGAAAGACCATGGAACAGTATCCATCCAAGCATCAGTGTTAGGAACTCTGAGGGCAACGTTCAAAGTCAGACAGAACACTGAGGCAGGAGGCGAGGAGGCAGCGGGCTGTGCACAGATGGTCGAAGGTGGCGGACAGATGTGCAAGGAGGACAGATGTGGAAGGCCCAGAACGTGATAATGCATTGAGGTCTGATTCTTCCAGCAACGAAGAGCCTCTGGAGAGCAAACAACACGTACGGATGACCTACTGTGTTCCAGGACCTGTGTTAGCTGGTGCACAGCACTTAGTCCTCATAAAAGAAATGTAAGTCAAAGCCAGCTCAACAAGGCCAGGTGGTTGAGGGACTCGTGGTGAAAAAATGTCAACTGCCCAAGTCTATGGCCTTTCTTCTCAGCTGCACGCGTGGGTGACTGATGCTTGAAGAAGCCTCTTCCGTAAGGACGCAGAACAGGCGTGCTGGAGAGGGGAGATGTTTCGGGCTGGGACACCATTAGGAGCTGCTGTAAGAACCCCTGGCAGAGAGGAGGAAGCCTGGCTCCAGGCACCAGTTCCAGAAATCAATCAAACTTGGAAACCAAGTGGGCGGAGGGAAGGCAGAGCTGTGGACGGCTGGGAGGCACCCGCCCCGGCACCGGGTCCACGCAGCAGCCGGCCTGCCCTCGGGGGTCTTTGCTCTGACCGGCGTCAGTTCCAAGGACGGAGTATTAGGTGAGCTTAGCTGAGCTGTGTGCTAGCTCCCACTTCCTCTCTGAATCATGTGTGCGTGAATCATAACCACCCTCCTCATATTTTAGAAGCAAGTGTATAATTTTTCTTCCCCCAAGAAAAGAAATAAATTGCTGCCTAAATAGGAATCTAATGTGATTTCTCAAGCGCTTGGACTTATTCAGTTCTGAGCCTGCCTTTTCTTTGGGCGCGAGAATAACCAGAAAAGCTAAAAATAAAACATTTTTAAAAGGTGACACCTATTGAGCATCTGCCCTGTCCATGACTCTGCTCTACCCTTTCCCGGGTCAAGGTCGCTGCAATCATTCCCATTTGATAGATAAGCAACCGGAAGCTTATAGACGCCATTCACTGGCCCAGAAGCACACAGCTATTATCCTCTTAGGACACTGCACTAGCAGCTGGGAAGCCAATCATCTCTGAACCTGTTCACTGTGTATGAAAGGGGTTACCACCTACGCCTGGTTCTTTTTTAAAAAATATACATATATATTTTTTATTGATTTCAGAGAGGAAGGGAGAGATAGAAATATCAACAATGAGAGAGAATCATTGATCGCTGCCTCCTGCACACCCGGCAACCCAGGCATGTGCCCTAGACCAGAATCGAACCTGGGACCCTTCAGTCCACAGGCCGATGCTCTATCCACTGAGTCAAACCGTTAGGGCCTGAGTCTGGTTCCTAGGGTGGATGACCACCACGTGGGATGCTTAGAGTGTTATCCTCGAGTAGGAGTGCTGCTTAGCTCTGCAGTATCACTACTGTATCCAAATACAGTGATAACATGGCTGCATCCCTTATTAAAATGCAATAATGACATCACAATATCAAACACTGCGTATCAATGCAACAGCAGCAGCAGCAGCTTATGTGGAGCGTCTGGGAGGTTTCGGGGATCTTCAGCTGCCCTATCTCACCAGGCCTTGATCTCTCCATGAGAATTAAGGCCACGGCAAACGTTTCTGCATAAACCCACACAGGGGCATCGAAACAGGTGGTTGAAGATCACACATTGCCTCATGGTCCGCTCTCAAGGCGACCTTGTGAAGTCACAGTGAGCCTTTTGCTTGAAAATTAGGGGCGGGGGGGTTGGGAATCTCCAATCTGATTCCCCCTTGGAATTCCAGGCAGCGGCTCCAGCCAGCTGGCTGAAGGGGCAGGGGGTGGGGGGAGGGGGCTGGAGTGCTCACATACTTCCAGGCACCCGTACACACTGCGTGGTGGCCAGGGCTAGTCGCTGCTAACGCCCTGCATTTCCTGACCCTTGGAGGACACCATCCGAGACCACCCGCGTGCCCCGCCGTACAAGGGGGTGGGGCTGCCAGAGTCCCACTTTGTAATAACCATGTTGTCAAAGAGATGGGCTGGGGCCCTTCGCCTTCGCCCAGTGTGATGGAGAGGGAGCACTGAGCTCAAAGCTTGTCTTAGAGGTGACCACTGGGCCTGGAGAGGGCAAACAGCACGAGCAGTGCCCTTGGTGATGTGGTGGAGCTTGGGTTCACAAGAAGAGAGGGTCTCTGGACAGCACCCGGAGAGGCCAACGCACCTAACCTGGTGGAAAAGTCACTCGGGTATGGTCCCCCCTCCCGCCATTTCTCAGGAGGACAAGCCCACACTGTCTCCTCTGTGATGCGCCTTGTTCCTGGGATGTGAGGGGTGACGGCAATGCCACTGGAGATGCGGCCCACCCACAGAATCGTGTGTGGGGGCGCATGCATTTGAGGGGGACAGCGGGGATCAACGTGTCTGCTGCCTCGCCGGGGACTCCGTGCCGGGAGAGTGGCCTTCCGTGAAATGCAAATGGCAGTGTGGTCTGTGTCCCCTTCACGTCAACCTCAGGAAATCAAAGGCTGAGACTCAGGAGGGGATCTCGGCTTCATGAAAAACTAGGATCAACATGGAAGTCAGAACCGCAAGGGGCACCTCCGGGCTTGTCTCCGGGCAAGGCTGTCCATACCCGCCGGGCCTGCAGAGGCCAGGGCGGCGCAGGGGGAAGGGCACCCTGTATTCTGCTGACACGACCCGGATGGAGAGGCACAATAGCCTCCACCGCCAGCTCAGCAGCCATGTGTCCACCTGGCACAGGAAAGCCTTGCGCAGCGTGTCCACTCAGGGCTGCTCCATCCAGACAGGGCTGGCCTCGGTCCCACTGGACGTGGCTTTCTAACCCGTGTGAGAGCGTAGGGACCTGACGTGGAGTTAAACACGCCGGTGGCATTGTTAAGGGCTGTGCCACCTGGGGGACATCTTTTAATGTTCCTCAGTGTCAGTTTCCGGTTCTGTAGAAGGAAGAGGAGAACCACCTCAGAGGGATTTGGGGAGAGTAATGTGTGACCATGTGTTTGCCACAGCGTCTGCCCAAGGGGTGTGCGGGGAGGATGGGGGACCCTTCCCCTTGCCCCCTGGGCCGCTGCGTGCTGAAGATTACCGCCGGCAGACGTGACGGGACGGGAGGCAGGGTGAAGTCCACATGTAGGGCTTGTTTGGCAGGGCCCCCACATTCTGACTCCCGACAGTCTACCTTCATCTCCGCTAACCGCCAACACTGAGCTGCAAGGCAGCGGGTCTGTGATGAGCTCTACCGCTGATGAAGGTGCTACATTCCTCAGGAATTTAGGAATGGGGGGAAACGCAGTCATGTTGGGTAATGACATTGGCGGAGAAGAAGAAGAGAGGCATCAGGGTCAGATTAAGGAGTTACGATCCCAGCTCGGCTACTTCCTAGCCGGGAGACCCAAGGCAAGTCGCTTAGCCGCTTGGAGCCTCAGTGTCCTGAGCTGTCAGATGGAGGTCAGACCCACCTCCCAGCAGCACAGAGCGGAGGGGGGCCTGCTGATGGAGGCGCTGGGAGGAAACACCTCATCACCGCAGAGCACGTGCCAGGCACACACCTGACCTTCCTCCGATACATGGACGCACTAATGCTCCCACCCACGTGAACCCCAGGATCCCTGAGTCACTGATGTGCTCATTCTGACTGAAGAGCCTGTCACAGTGAGCCGGTCACAGTCCGGCAAGGCAGGTACTGTGCCCATGCCAGAGTCAGCTAACAGGTAAAGAGCTTATTGGTGGCTCCGTGCGCTCACCTGTGAAAAGCACCGAAAGTACAGAAATAGGCACCTTCTCTTCCTAGGAAATCTGCTCACATTCATTAACCCAAAAGGCTTCCAGCAATTCATGCTTGTAAAGCACTTTGACATCCTAAGAATAAGAGGCAATTCAGACGCGCAGTTCTATTTATCACAGCCTTTTAGGAGTATTACTCAAGGGCTCTCAAGTCATGAGCTCCTCCAATCCCACACCTCTCATCTCAGAGACAGAGGCGCCGTGCATCTACTCGGGGCCAGGATCCTGCGGATTCCCCAGGAGTTCTTGGAACTCTGCTTCCCTGGCAAAACTGTGGACAACGGTTGGAAATATAGTAAAAGGAAGAAGCATTTTGAGTGCTTTCAAGTACCAGCTAAATGCTGATTCCTCCTAACTCTAGTTCAAGTTGCACCCTGGCCCCTGTTTCTACGGATTTAGCATCAGGACAGGGCAACCCGCCCATACAAGACTAGAGTATTTTGGGCCCAAAAGACAAGAGGACAGAATTCAAGGCCACTTCAACCTCTGCAAAGTGAGGGAGAAACCAAGAGAGGAAAGAAGCTGAGAGGGAAGCCACACATTCCACAGCCGCCTTCTGTCCAAACCTCTGGCTGAGCCCCAACCACGAGCGGGTGGGGCAGGCAGACCCCAAGAGCTGGACTTAGGATAAAATAACTGAACTCACATTCGAAGTGCTGCCAAAGGGCAGAGGTTGCTGCTTGAATTCAATCAAGTTACGTGTCCACGACAGCAAACCAACAAGTAACAACAAAACACACTCATTAGAAGAATGTTATAGAATCCAGAGTCTCTACAACACAACTTTCACAACAATTAAGACAGAGTCGAAAACTGTTCAAAGTTAAAGGAAATATGAAAACATGACCCATTCTTAAAAGAAAAGATAACGGATGATCCAGATATCCAGCTATTGTGATTAGCCCAAGTTATAACTAGGCTCGACGACATAATGAAAAATATGCTTGTAATGACTGAAAATTAGCTATAAATCTTGCATATCCCTTGGATTTCAAATGGAAATTAAATGAAGAATCACATAAGGTTGGAAAGTTTTTATCTCATAAAGACAATAGTTTTGGGAAAGTTCACATTTTTCTGTAGACAAAATATTTAATAGACCAGCTATAAGAGACTGAGAATGCAATATAACCACTAATTAATTCATTAACTAACTCAATAGATAATTACATACTGGATTCCAGGCATGGTTCAAAAATCGACCTAAACAAGTTACCAGCTTTTTTGGACCTTCTGTTACACATTCACCATAGATTATCCTTGCTTTGTGAGAGATAATTAGTTTACATTAAGTAATTGACCATTGAAACTATTTTATTTGGGTCTTAAACCTTATTTCATGCATCCTGTCCTCATCTTTTCACCTTAAAGCTAATCTAGGTATCAGAGATGTATACTGGCAACACACACAAACATAGTTCAAAATTGTATTTCTCTCTCTCTCTCTCTCTCTCTCTCTCTCTCTCTCTCTCTCTCTTCCCCCACCTCCCCCCCGCCACCCCTTCCTCACCCCATATATACTTTATGTGGAATTGTGGGTACTCTAGTAACATTGACAATTTTGTCTCAGATCTTCTCCCCACCCCCCCCCTAACCGGGGGGCCACCTTCTTTCCCTTGAGCCTGTGCCTCCCCAGTGCCTGGCACACAGCGGCCCAAAGCACATCCTGGTCCGGCTCTTGATGAAATGGCGATGACTAACACCAAGCTTCCTCAGAGCGGCATCTGACTCATGAGCATCTCATCTCTTCCAATGCAGTGAGCTTCTTCCCCCGTCACAGCCACAGAGACTTCGTGGGCGGGCGGGAGAGGTCACCGTGCAAACAGGTCACCAGCAACAGAGGGGACTTCTGTTCAGTAATTGGTACCTGAGAAAACAAGTGGCTTCACATGCGCTTGACTCGGGCCGCCTCTCCCCGACCATTAGCCTTACAAAACACAGACCTCAATTAGCTTTCATGGAAATGAGATGATGTCATGTGCCTTGGAAGGCTTTCATCTGTCCACGGGGAGCTCTACCAGGCAGCGTGTCCAGGGTGCGTATCCATGGAAATCGCTGTTGAGGGCCAGCAGAGATGCTATTCTTCCAGGTTACACAGCCCCGTCCCATGGATGGTCCACTGTCATGTCACAGTGGCCCCGTGTGGTCTGCATGCGGGAAGCCCACAGCACAGAGGACAATAAAGGAGGCTGGAGTGGTAAGTAACCAGTCACGGATGGTGCCACCGGGGGTGAGCCTCGCGAGGCTTTCCCAATCCCGAATCCCACTCCAGTCCCACCGCGCTGTGTGGCCCCATGCACCAGGCTCACCTTCAGCCCTAAAGGAAAAGCCATACGACATTAGAAGGGGACATCGTATTGGCAAAGGGAGCACATGGGGCTTCCCTCTGACTGGACGTCATCAAGAGATCCCCGACCCTGTGCATGGGGCGCTGTATTTTAACAAAAGGGGAAGGACTTGCTTTGGTTCAGGCTCTCTCTGTGCTGAGACTCTCCTAGGTGCTTCGCGGCTACTCTCTCTAATTTAACCCTAACTCCTCTGCTGGGTGCACATCGTGTGCTCCAGCTACATGCCTCCCGAGGAACGGCATGGCCACAACGCACACCAGCCATCGGATGGCAGGGCCTCTCCTGAAACTAGGAACGCACGCACCCTCTGCTGCATGCCGGACACTGTCCTGGGACCTCTCTTCATACGACACTGTGTGCATGTGCACGTGTGTTTCTATGTTTAATATTTCATTTTCATAACATCTATTTATTGAGCACCTACTATGTGCAGGTGCATTCAACATTCTCATGGAGATGCTATTGGCCATCCCTTCAACAGGTTTTGAAATGCCAAGTGATTGTGTCTAGCTGAGACTCAGGTTCTACTTTTCAGATAGAGAATCAATATATTTATCCACTATGTTATCTTCCCCTAACCTCTGCCATCAAAGACAGAACAAAATAAAATAAGGAGAGAGAAACAATCGAAATGAAGTGATTCTGGAGGGTAGCCAGGACATTATGCCTGGCACTCCACCGACAGCAGAACGTAAAAAGTAATAGCTCTTCAATTCTCCAGTTCCCCTGAGTAACGAATCCCCAGCAAACCATCTTGTGTCCAAGGCCTCGCCGTGCAGCGGAGTCCCCGCTCCCGGGGGACGGGCTGATCGCTGTCCTAGGATCTGGGATTCGGTAAGGGAAGGACGGCAATGGAGTTTTGGAAACGGATCGATGTTAATGCACTGCCACTGACCAGTCCGAGAGGGCCAGGCGATGGTTCCAGGAGGACATGCCTGTGTCATCTCATGGTTTAACCCGAGGGTGGGTTACCACCGGACAGGAGCTTCCCGTGGGAGTCGGATGCTGCCTGAGTCTTGCATTTAGGGAAACAGAACGACCCCACCAGGCCCTCCCTGCAGACAGCAGTGTGTGTGTGGAGCTGCGTGAGGTGGGAATACGGTTCATGGTCTACCATTCACCAGGCAGTAAGAGCTGCGCCTCTCATCACCTCTGAGTGACAGACATCTGGTCAACCCCAAGTCATGGGCCTGGAAGCAGCTGCTCCAGAGCTGGTGGCTGAGAAAGCATCTGGGATTTAGTCTCTCTGACTCAAATAATCTTTATAAATTTTTTTACTCATATTGGTTCCAAAAAACAGTTCTCCAAGGAGCTAGGAAACGTGAGTTTGTGTGTGAATTCAGTGCTGCAGGGGCGTGGGGGGGGAGCACTCAAGTGTCGGCACCTCTTACTACAAGGATCAAGATGAGGAAATGAAAACCAAACCAAAAGAAGTGAC
The DNA here is from genome assembly GCF_963259705.1 of Myotis daubentonii. NCBI lineage: Eukaryota > Metazoa > Chordata > Mammalia > Chiroptera > Vespertilionidae > Myotis > Myotis daubentonii. Next base: position 52,635,564 of record NC_081856.1, read on the forward strand.
CTTCTGAACTTCTCCATCGCACCTGGGAGGCAGGACGCACACAGATAAAGCGGCGAATTAGTCACCCCAAGGCATGTTTATTTTCAAAACTGCCACCAAAGTTATTCATTACATGTTTACTCCACCGGGACACGGGGACAGGGCAGTGGAGCTGAAACCCTCTGTTTGGGGAGAGAATCGGCGACAATCACTGGAACAGCGACAAACATGGAAACGAGAGAAGTCTACTGCCTCGACATTGCCGAGCAACAGCACAGAGCCACAAGTACGAGGGGGACCTTGGCCCCTTCCTTCCTCTTTTGCTCAACATGTAACCAACCAACCAACCCAACAAAACCCTGCACAGCCACAGATTTAGTGGAGGGTCATGGAGAAGGCTCTGGCCAATGCTGGCGTGGCTTACAGACAGACAGCACCGCTGAACTGGCAAGCAGTGGAGAGGGGAATGGCGCACTCCTGGGGACCTACTATGTGCCAGGCTCCCTGCCACAGTTCCCATGCACAGCCCGTGTTCCTCACAAGGCTTTGATTTCACGAGGACAAGGACTCTGCCCACTGCTACTCAGCTCTGCCTCGCGGCCTGCAGCCCAGGGCTTGGCAGGTGGTAGGCATTCTATGAACGAGCTGAGTAAAGGAATGATCTCCCTGAGACCCTAAGAAACCAGATGAGCACTGAGTGCTGATGTCTGAGAGAACGAACTGAGGCTCGGCTTCATTGAAGGATCTGTCCCATCCGCTCAGGGGGGAGTGAGGGAGCGAGGAGCGACTGTGTGACCTTCGGGAGGAGGAAGTCCCAGGGGACCTATTTTAATGCAGAAGTAAGATTGCTTCTATCCAACAAACACAATGCTGTTACTACACGGCCCCTCCCCAGGGCTTTGGAGGTTAAATGTGTCCCTGAGAAGCGATTCGGTTTCTGCCTTGTTGGCTCAGCACAATCTCTGACCAGGACTAGAGAAATGAAAGCTACACTTGACCCACATTCCACACAACTGTCACCCACGTCCACAACTAACCAGGTCTGTCTATAAATTCCATGTCCTTGGCCCGACGACCTCTCTTCCTAAGTTCCAGCCACACATGTGAATTATAATAATAATACATAGTAACGATATCATGATCATCGCCAAGGGCCAGAGCTTTCCACGGTCTAACAGCTTTAAACGTATCACCTCCTTTAACCTTCACAAGAGCCTAACCAGGAGGCTAGCACTGTTGCTGTAATAATTCCCATTTCACAGATGGGGAATGAAGAAGACAAAAGCATGCAAGTCCAAGAGATTAACTACTTCTAACTTTGGACTCTGCTTCTCCCTGCCTGGCATGGCTCTCCTTGTGAATGGATGTGTAGGTGGGTGGGTGGGTGGGTGGGTGGATGGATGGCTGGATTGATGAATGAAAGAATGGAAAGAGACAGGAAATAATTAAGGGGGTGTCGCTGCTGCGGATATACAGTCTCTGAGTATCCAGCTGAATCCATAAATCATGATGGGAATAACTGTGGTGTGGGCTGCATCGGGCTGGGGAGGCCAAGAAGGGGGTGCTATGGGTAGACTCCAGAGTGAGAAACGCCCATCCATCTGCCGACTCCACAACGTGACAGGCTGTGTGGCCTTGAGAGTGACATCTCCGAGCCTCCATTTCTATCTCTAGAAAATGAGGGAAATGAATGAGCTACTCAGAAGAGTGTGTGAGGACCAAACATTATGCAGGCGCATAGTAGGTGCTCAGTAAACACATGCTGAAAGAATGAATCAATGAGTTAACCATCATGTCATCTCACACATAAAAGGGATCTGAATGAAAGCCGGGATTCAGTGGGTCTCCCTTATGTTTTGGTTTGAGCTACAAAATCCACCCAAAGCCACAAAACCATGAAAATCTCCAGATTTGTACTGTGGACCCTCATGGGTATCGCCGGGCACGTAGCTAAAAGGCTCTGATTGTGCCCACACTCACGTCATCAAAAGGAACCGAGTGCAAATAGCGATCCTGAAAGCCAGGTCCTGGCCCTGAGCCTCTGCATCTCAGAACTGCAGGCTGACACTGTGCCAAAACCAAGTGCGTTTCTGACGTGGGTCCAAGGAGTCTGGAGAAAGGCACCCGGGAGGACAAGGGGTTCGCTGTCTGGTTGGCGGTTGTCATTGAACCCCAGCGCCAGCCCAGGGAGAAGGCATTCTCTAGCTCCCACATGGGCAACCCGTCCTCAAGGTCGGAGTGGGTTTCTCTGCGTCTCCTGAGCCCACCCACCGGCTCCTGGGGAAGATCGGGCATCCGCTAGGAAAACAAGATCATCCGTGTGCCCAGCCTTCATCTTCACTAGAATAGACACCAAAAGGCGCTTCCCATCTTCCCCCGAAATCCTCAGAAGCCCAGGTTCCACATCAGAGAGAAGATGAAAAGGATCCCGTGCTGTCAGAGTGAAAGCCAAGGTCCGGGCGTCACGCTCGCCCTCGATCCGCCGCCTCAGATGAAGGGAGACAGGATGGGGGAGACCTGAGCCGCCCCCGTCCCTGATCCTGCCTCCTCGCCTCTCTGCCGTGGAAAGATGAAGGGAACGAAGGGTCAGGGAAATCATCTCGGGAAGCTTCGGGGAGAACACAACACAGTGAAGATGTGAAAAGAAAAATGAAAGGACTAACAGGAAGCTTTCGCCCGGGATGTACGCTGCACAGGGAAAGGGAGCTGGAGAAACACCAGGCTCCCTCTGCACGTCTCGGAGAGGCGCTTGGACACGTAGACCCGGGTGCCACCAGCCCGGCTGGACCCAGACCCCGAGGGAGTTCCTCTGGACCCTCCGCTGAGAGGTGCATGTAGTAATAGGGCCTCCTCCCGCCTCCCCTGCGGAGAGGACCTGGTTTGATTCATGCAGAAGCAGCTCGGATCTGAGCTGGGCTCCCGTGAGCATCTCTCCCTATGATTGTTTTTTCTCCGCCTCCCCTGCAGCGGAGGCGCTGGCTGTGGGAGCCACACTGAGCCAAGCACGCGCCACTCTGCATCATCCTGTCCTCACAGCCACCTGCGAGGGAGGCGGAGGCCTCCCCTCAGTCCCGCAGGTGGGGGCCCTGAGGCACAGACCAGGGTTAGCTCAGAGGCAGAGAGAGTGAGTGGGGAAGCCAGGCCTGGGCGATTCCATGGCTGTTGGGCTCTGAGCCATGAGATGCAAGCCAGTGCCATACTGCGCTGCCCAGGTGCCCACAGTCCCGGGAGCGGGCATCTTCCTTCCAAAACAGGAACCTAGAGCGTGACACACACCCACCCTGGAAGGGTGGGGAGAAGAGGAGAGAGGGTCCCAGTAAAAGCTGTGGAAGGAGTTCACACCGACACGGTGTCAACCCAAGTTTGGCAGGGGCACTGGCTGCGACCCGAGGACTCCTCGTTCCCAGTCTCCTCCTCCCACACTTGCCTCTGACCATAAAGGCTGGAGAAAAAGACAGATAGTCACTCACCTCCCAGCATTCCCTCTAGTGAAAATTGCCAAGGAGATTAAGGGCAAATATTCTAGGAAGCTTCTGGAATGATTCGTTGTTGTTGTTGTAAGGGGACAGACGAGGGAAGTGGAGAGCAGGGGGCTGCGCTCCCCCTTCTTTCTTCCTTGAACACAGATGTGATGTCCGGAGCTGTGGTCATCATATTGCGACCATGAGGCAACACGCCCACAGCTAAAGATGGCAAAGAACTTCATCTGAAAAACACAGAGTTGGTCCCTCTGTCTAAGTAGGAAGAACCAGGCATCTGCAGGCTTGTTCAGTGAACGGCAGGTGAAGCCAATGCCAGGCAAGCTCTGCTCCTTAGGCTGGCAGGCGCCCCGGCTGGCGCTCCTGGGCAGCTCAGACCTGCAGGGGCCTGAGTGCTGGCCATGACCCAGAGAGTGAGCCGGGTGCAGGGCCGGGTCCTTGTTCCCGAGGAAACACTCACCCTCTGGGAGAGCGATTCTGTCTGTAGAGAGGGAAGTGCACCCAGATTCCAGGAAGGGTGGCTCTCTGCTCAGTGAGGGGACGCTCTGACGTGCAATGAAGAGCTGCTCTGACGTTCTGCAGGGAGCACTAATGCGGGGAACGGAGCAGCAGCGTGACATGGTAAAGGCAGAGTATACGCACAGGAAATCGCCAGGAACATCAGGCACAGATGGGACTCGCGCTTGGTTTCTGAGTGCATGTCAAGGCATGCAAACGGCATATTAACAAATACCCCATTTCTGCAGACTGAGGACCCTTGCGAGGTCCGTTACACATGTCTCCTGGAACCCTCGCGAGAACCCCACGAAATGAGTGGATGACTCTGCTTAACAAAAGGTAACACCCAGACAGCGAAAGCCTGGGCCCCTGCGGGCCCACTGCACCCAGCCTGACCCTCCGTGAGCCGTGGTCACAACCCCATGGTCCCTGGCTCTGCTCAAAGCCAGCTCACACTCAGCAAGGACGGCCTGCTCCCCGCTGTGTTCCGCCCCCGGCTGGGAGACTGCGGCTGGCCACCACCCCCCAGCACTGCGTGCCTCCCGGGCCGTCACCCTGTCCCAACGATACCCACCAGCACCGAGCGGCTGGTCACCACCCCCAGCACTGCGTGCCTCCCGGGCCGTCACCCTGTCCCAACGATACCCACCAGCACCGAGCGGCTGGCCACCACCCCCAGCACAGAGTGCCTCCCGGGCCGTCACCCTGTCCCAACGATACGCACCAGCACCAAGCGGCTGGTCTCCTCTCAGAGCCCAAGTCGAGGTCACGGCCAGCTGAGCCAGTTAGCCAAGGCTGGCTCGGAAGATACAAAATCTAATAATAATAATAATAATAGCCCCATCCAACATAGACACTTCCAGAAACAAAGAAACAATGTACATGCAGTAATTCAATGATTTTCTTTTCCTTTCCACGGATCTCCCCTTTCGCACGGACCAAAGCTGGTTTGGGGACAACACATATTGCTCTGTGGCTCTTGGCGTTTCTCTGAGGCTGTGCAGCTTTGCAGGCTTCCCTGTTTGGCAGAGAAGGCGACATCCAAGTTCCTGCAAGGCTTGGTGAGGTGGGGACCAGGCCCCGGGGTTCTGCTAGAGCCACGCCAACTGCAGGACGCCGTTTCCTGCTGAGCACATCTCTGCAGGGAGAGTCGGGAAAGCACTAGAGCTGGGAGTTTAACCTGCCTTCTCCTGAGGTGGGGGGCCATCTCCTGTCTGCCACGTCCAGTTCCCAGGGTGGGTCTCGTCAAAGAGCCCCCCTCTCAGATCCAGACTCCGGAGGACTTCTCAAGGCCTGTCCGTCGGGCATGCAAGGCCAAGACCGGAGAAGTCCTGGGCCCTTCGGAGCAAGAAGTCCAGGGGCACCTCTGAGCCCTCTGGCCTCAGGGACACCCACAGACCAGGTGCTTCCAGTGTCCCCTAAATACAGGGTGTCCCCAAAACATGTACACACACTTTCACAGCGGATAGCTCAATCAGCCAGACGAAGCTTTGAACAAAGGAAATTCATGCTAAAATGCTGCTGGAAGTTTAAAATGCAGTGGAAGCACACACGGCCTTTACAGTCACTCACAGTGGCATACATCTTTTTAGGACACAGGGTGTCCCCCCCCAAAATGCACACCCTCTAACAGCTAACTCACTCAATTCTCACTCCTTTTCAGGTCTGACTGACTTGAAATAATGGGTGAAGCCAGACTAAGCTTTGAACAATGAAAATTTATCCACTAGACTTTTTTATGGAGATGCATAAAAGATAAAATTTACGGTACAAAACCAGCAACAGTCGATGAATCGGGGGTGCACAGATACAGCACGAAACGACTCCTGATGTTTGCGGGTCCACTGCTTCGCGCCATCAGCAGTGCCTGGCCCAGAACAGGCATCAGTTTGAAAACAGGCGCCAAACGAAAAACTGATTCATTTCTCTAGATTCCTTTAAATTTTGAAAAACGAACTGTATGTGAATAAACACTGACTCTACCATCATTTAAAGTGTGTGTATACATTTTGGGGGGACACCCCGATCCATGAGACTTGGCCTTGGAATGCAGGGGTAGGGGCTCCCGAAGCCGCAGTGCGGCAGGAGATGGAAAAAACCCGAGTGGAGGACTCAGGGTGCTCCGCCATCCTGGCCACCCTCCTGTCCTCGGGCGGGCGGGAACAACGGGCCTGCTGCCCAGACGCTAGAAAAACAAGTGTCAGAGAAAAGGCACCCGAGGCGCTGTAACTTCCATGAAGTGCCCTGACTGCATCGCACCCCGCTGCACCCCGCTGCGGGCCTGGACCGAGGCCCTTAAAGGGACAGAGGCCGCCTCTCCCTGTGCCCTGGCTGTGGAAGTACCTGGCCATAGCATAACATTCCAGCCAGAGCAGGCTACATTCAGAAGCCGGGGAAATGATGGCTGTTCTCACTGTTTAAACTAAAGAACAATTAATGAGAAGCAGCAACAAGCTGGAATCCCAGGCTCGAGGGCAATTATGCAATTAAGACAATTAGAGGCTGCGGTGGGAGACGCTGTCAGGTTGTGCACTGGGAGGAGGGGAGGAGAGGAGAAGGGGAAGAGAGGAGGAGGGGAGGAGAAGGATCCGCAAACCCAGCAGCTCACCCGCACCAGGCAGATGTGGGGAGGGATGTGGGGTGGGGGAGGGAGGAGCATGCACTGGGTGTCTCTGTCAGAATCCGATGCCCCAAATATCCGTGGGGCTCCCCCTTCAGCCCCCTTCCTGGTGGGTGTTCTGGGCTCCTTCAGACACACATCTCCTGTGAACTTCACCTTCCCGGAGGGGTCAAGCCTACCCCCATCCACAGGTGAAGTAAGGAGGCTCCACGGGGCAACGGCTGCCGGAAGATGACAAGGTGAGGGACAGGCTGCCAGGGCAACTCGGGCCGCCCGCGTCCACAGATACCTTGCTCGTCCGCTCTGTCGAGCTGCCTCTCTGAACAACTCTCTCCCCCTCACGGGTCCCCTCTGCCCACCAGCGCGGGAAATCTTCATTCCACTCTGTGGAGCGCTGTGCCTCCGCCCGCGCTCTCCCCTTAACACAGCCGCACGCAGAGCCAGGGCCCAGTTCTGCAAACCTCCAGGCTCTCTGCTCTCCCCCAGGAGCCGGGCCTGGCCGCTGGCCCCTGCACAGCCCTTGCTCCGGGACTCCCAGGAGCAAAGCCCCATGAGTCAAGGGGAAGACTGGCCCCTGCTCTCCACACCTCTCCTCTGGCACTGAAACCAACACACCAACACAGGTCCCGGGAGCGAGACAGCTGCACTGTGACCCAGTTAGAGAGAGCGGGTCAGAATCTCGGTCAGGAGAGAGAAATAGGTCAGGTTCGGGCTGAATGTGGGGCGAGCCTGAAGTGCAGTTAGAAAAGACCTGTGAGTAGGACTATCGCACAGGAAAGGCAGAGTGACCCTGTGGGCGGGTGTGTCGGGTTCAGGTGGGGCGCACAGAGGGGACGGCGCCCCCAGAACGCCCACTGGATGATATGCTCTGCCCATCGATGTTTGCTGGAGAAATGAATGACTCAGCAGCTGAATTAAAAATCTAAAACAACAGTGACCTTGTCTTTCAGCTTGGGAGGTAACCCTGATGAATGTATCTATGCCAAGACGGGCTTATAAAAAAATCTTTGCGACCTGGCCAGTGGCTCAGCTGGTTGGAGCATCATGCTGTGCGCCAAAGGGTCGCAGGCTCGATTCCTGGTCAGGGCGCATACCCAGCTTGTGGCTCTGATCCCTGTTCAGGGTGCAAACGAGAGGCAACCAATTGATGTTTCTCTCTCACATCGATGTGTGTGTGTGTCTCTCTCTCTCCCTCTCAAATCAGTACAAAGGTATCCCTGAGTAAGGACTGAAAGAAGAAGAAGGAAATCTTTCTGGGTTGAAAGCTCCTCGGCACCTGGATGGAGGGCTGGGTGTTCTGTTAGTCTGTGGCTAGCTCAGGGGACGGGAGAACATGGCCCTGCACCCATCGCTTAGCTAAGCGTGTTTCTCCCCTCAGTGAGGCGGTGTGGCACAGGCACATACGCTGGCTCTGATGACTCAGGAGCAGGCCATGTGTCCCCGGCGAGTCGCCGTCTATTCTCACTGGAGTGAGAGGTGTGTGCTCAGGAGGTGTGATAAAGTGGGGAGGAGAGGCGGACGCCAGACGAAATGTGGTGACAAAGTGTTTCTCCTGGTGGTTTTCCAGGATCCATCTCCTCGCTCAGGAGCAGTCCGGGATCAGTCCTTGGCCATCCAAGTTCTGTCATCCTCGCCTCCCCCAACAGTCACATTTATCAGAAGCCTCCATGGGCCATGCTGTTCGCCTGCACAAGACCCTGCAAACGTGGCCGGCGGGGCGTTAGATAGATGCTGCCGTGTCCGAGGGCGCATCCAGGGAACCCTCATGTTCGCCTGCGGCCCGGAGAGCCCAGACCTTTAAAGCGCGCAACACAGGTAAACATCCCCAGGCGTTCTCCTAAAACACTAAAGCTGATTGATTCGAGCCCTAGATCTGGGCCAACAGCAGAGCCATGAAGCACATGTGGCTCCTCACGTGTAAGTTCTTAAAGAAAAGGGGAGCTCGCTTCCTTCGTTGCACCAGCCACCTTTCAAGGGCTCAGCAACCACCTGTGGCAATGGTGACCGCATTGGACAATGGATACAGGACATGCTCACCATGGAAAGTTCCATGGGACACTACTGCCTTAGACCGGACGTTTTGAGTTTCTGAAATACAGGGGGCAGAGCACCAAGGGAAGTGGCATTATGAGAAATCAACCAGAAAACTCCAGCATGTGGGAATTTTTATCCGCCAACAGACCTATATTCTCAAATAGTCAGTATTGTGGGTGGAGGATTGGGAAGGGGAATTTGAGGGCCTGGGCTAGGACATGTCCCACAGCTCTGCGAAGTTCAGGGGCAAACTATGGGGTGGGGGTGGGGAGTGGGGAGCAGCTTGCTAGTATCCAGTGAGAGGTGCCACGCTCCCTGAGTTGGATCAAATGCTTTCACTAACTGGTGTGTGTGTGTGTGTGTGTGTGTGTGTGTGTGTGTGTGCTCTCTGTGTGTACGCAATTCTTCTTTTTCAATAGCCAGGCTATGTAAGTCTTTACTCTTTACCCAAAACAGTCAGGCAGGCTATTTCTAGCTCACATCTGTGTATCCTAAGGGACCTCAACTTTTATTCTGTTACCCTTAAAACACTTTGCTCATTTCAAATTTAGACTTTCATCCAGCAACTGAATATCAAACATCCCCATTCCTCTCTACCAGGCCATTTCTTCATTTTCCATAAAACAACAGCACTCAAGAAATGAAACACAGAGGCACCAATCTAACAAAATGTATGCAAGATCTATATGCGAAAAAGCACAAAACTGCAATGAAAGAAATCAAAGAACTAACTACATGGAGAGATATTCCATGTTCATGGATAGGAAGATTCAACATTGTCAAAATATCAATTCTTCCCAACTTGATCTACAGATTCAATCCCAATCAAAATCCTATCAAGTTATTTTATGCATATTTACAAGCGGATCCTAATGTTTACATGGCTAGGCAAAAAATACAGACTAGCCCACATGGTATTATAGAAAAACAGAGTTGGAGAACTCAATACTTACTATAAAGCTAAAGAGAGTGTGGTATTGGTGGGGGAAAAACAGACAAATGGATCAATGGAATAAAACCTAAAACCCAGAAATAAACTCACACAAATAGACTAACTTATTTCTGACAAAGAGCAGAGGTGCTATGGAATATATTTTCATTTTCCTCACTAGAGTCACACTGAAGACTACCTTCTCCTGGCGGAGCGTGAAGAGACATTTGGAATGGATTGTCTGAACTCTGCAATGCATTTTCCAGCGATTTAGGAAAATATGCATTCATATGCAGAGAAGGCAAATGCTCCAAAATGCTAACGGCGGCTGAATCTAGGTGTAGGAATTGTAGGTATGTGTCATGCCTTTTTTCCCAACTCTTCTGGGTGAGTGAACATTTTCATAACAGAATTTCTGTTCCAACAACATCCCTACAGGACGTACGGAACCTGATATGTGTCAACACTCCAAGGCAGTCTGCAGGTGAGGCTCTTTTTGCGGTCCTGGTAATGGGAGATTTCCATTCCTCTAACACTGTTTTATTTACGTGCTTAAAGCTCATTTAAGGATCCATGGTGCCTAAAGGGTGACACACAGAATCCTCGAGACGCCTTACACCCCCCTAGGGTGAAGCCCCTGCTCTTGCCCCTACAGATCCCCTATTCCACACGGAAACATATGTACCAGAACATTCCAAACCCTAGGACCATTTCCTTTCTAAACGCTTCCCAAAATGGGAACAATACTCCAAAGAATCAAAGCCGTGGCTTGAGCCAGATTCTGCCTGATGTCTTTTAAAGCAGTTTCCTAAAGACTCTGGGTACTGAAGGCAGCTATGGGAGCGCACAGCCGGAGGTCAGCGCAGTCAACAAACAGCAGTGAAAGCAAACACAGGGAGACTGTCCCTGACCAACTGGTAGTTAGTTTTGTGTTATTCCTTTTATTACCTACCAACATCTGGGGGGCGGGGGGAGATGAGAGAGAGAGAGAGAGAGAGAGAGAGAGAGAGAGAGAGAACTATGTCAATTCAACGTGCACAAAGCTATGGACAGAATGAGCTTGGCAGCCAGGACCCAGCCCCGGTGATGGCATCGCCACGGCCTTGGGAGAGACGTGTTCTGCACATCCCACAAAGGCCAGCGTGGCTCCATGGTGGAGCGTCGGCCTATGAGCCAAGAGGTCACAGTCCAATTCCCGGTCAGGGCGCATGCCTGGGTTGCCGGCTCATTCCCCAGATCCACATGGCTGAGTGGTGAAAAGCCACATGCTTTGATGGAATGGTTTTGAATATGGGTTTTGTTTTGTTTTTTTGAGCACTAGCTGAGGTTTAAATGCCCTTCACAAGGGGCATCTATAGGGTGGCGGCTGAGAAGGAAGACACGTGGGGATCACACCAATTTGGGGTCAGGTTCAGGCTTCCACTCTTTTTTAAAAAAATATATTTTTACTGATTTCAGAGAGGAAGGGAGAGGGAGATAGAGATAGAAACACCAATGATGAGAGAGAACCACTGATCGGCTGCCTCCTGCACGCCCCCCGCCCCCGCCAACTGGTTAGTCTTTAACCACAACCCGGGCATGTGCCCTTGACCGGAATAGAATCCGGGCCCTTCAGTCCACAGGCTGACGCTCTAGCCACTGAGCCAAACCAGCGAGGACAAGGCTTTCACTCTTGCTGGCTGTGGGACTGTAAGCAGATCATCTCCCCTCCCTGTGCCTCCGTCCCCTCCGCATTAAAGAGGGCTAGCAAGAACTCTGCACGGAGAATGAATAAATTTAGCTCCAGGGACAGTACTGACTACAGTCACTAGCACGTAGTAGGTGCTTCGAGCTTCCCCCCTCACCTGCGCTACACCACAGATTTCAACCCCAAGCTATCACTGAAAGAGGATTTCTGACCTTTTTTGTTGTTGTTTCCAGTATCCACCAGCTTTTGAAAAGAAGAGGGGAAACAACGCACAAGGAAATCTCATCCTATTATTCAGAAACAATTATATTAATATTCATTTTATTCTGCGGAACGGCTGGCACAGGCTGGCACATTAAATCCAGAGCTTGCTATTCTAGCCTGGGCACAAGATTCCAAGGATAATCTGATCTTTAAATATTTCCTTTAAACAGACTAAAAAAAAGCAATTTATTCTCCAGTGCATTTTATATGCTGATGTAAAACCAACAGTTTCACCACTCCCCAGGCCCGTCCCCCACTCTGCAGTCAGAGCTCAGCTGTGGTGATGTACCCAGAAATCAGCTTCTCAGAAAACGTATACCAAATCCTCAGAACAGCAAATACTTCCACATTTAATTGCAGCGACTCCTGATGGGACTTATTTTAGGAGTTTACTCCCTGCCTTATTTCAGCAGCCTTTCCAACTGTCATTTCGTCTTCCCTTGGTGACTCACTGTCACTAGTGACCGTGACTTACTGCTGAGTGCCGCAGGCCTGCTGCCCCCGAGACTCCCAGGGCATAGAGATCTCCAAGTTCCTCCACTCACAACCCCAATGTCCGACCTATGAAACCTCCCCTTGTTCCAACCCACAGAGGTTCCCTTTGAGGAAGAGTCACCTCCAAGTACCTCGGGGTCCACAGTGGAATGTCAACCTCACCATCCTCTTAGTTGATACTGACGTCTGCAGGTTAGTCTTTAATCAGAATAAACACTCGCCCTGGCTGGTGTGGCCCAGTGGGTTGGGCATCATCCCCTGCACCACAAGGTTGCTGGTTCAATTCCCAGTCAGGGCACATGCCCTGGTTGCTGGCTCCATCCCTGGTAGGGGTGTGCAAGAGGCAGCTGATCAAGGTTTCACTCTCACATCAACGTTTCTCTCTCTCTCTCAAAATCAATAACATTTTCTTTAAAAAAAAAAAAAAAGCAGCACTGATTAATCACCTATTTGGGGCCAAGTATTACAATGGACTCTTGAAATTTTATTTTTTTTCATTGAATTTTTGTTCAAACTTCTTAATGGGTTGCCTGTTACCATGTTTCAGAGTTAAAGAAATGAAGGTCAATACAGGTAGAGCAACATCCAATTTCCTGGAGAGAAATGGGTGACGCCTAGCTTTGGGGAAGAATGTCGCATAGGGGGAGTCAGGAGCTGATGAGTTGAGAGGAAGAGGAAAGACCATTGGCCAGAGGCTTCCATGAAAGCAAAGAATGACAACCATGGAAGGTATAGCAAGTGAGCCAGGCGAGGAGGCTGTGTTCAACGGATTACATACACAAGCGTGATGTACGAGTGAACATACATCACTCATGATGGGAACATACATCCAGCTGAGTGGAGTAGAGGAAAGCTGCCCGAGAGAAGGGTCAGCCCAGGTGCCACAGGGCTAACCTCGAAGGCCTCAAGGCAATGGCAGGGCTTGGGCCGGGGAGGAAGACCAAGACCCAGGGGCCGATGGTCAGTGGCCAGGACAGTGTGTGCCTCGGTGACTGGCCAGGCTGGCCGGAACCAGTGTGGCTGGCACCCACTGCAACCTGACCAAGGATGCTTCTAGAGAGAGCAGGTGTGGCCGAATGGAGATGGGGCCTGCGGTAGCACTGCATGGGTTCCAAGCTTGACAAAGGGGGGTTGATAGCATGTTCTACTGAGTCCCTTGGGCACAGACATTCAGAGGATGGTACGTCTGAATGGCAGGAGCCCCAAGGAAGTGGCTGTGGGGGAATTTATCTAAAAGCAGTGATTTTCAACCTTTTTCATCTCATGGCACACAAAAACTAGTTACTAAAATTCTGCGGCACACCAAAAAATACTTTTTTTTTTTGCTGATGCAACAAAAAATAAGATAGGTGTAATTTTGACTCATTCACGCCAGACAGCTATTGTTGTGTTGGCTGTTATCATTTTTAAATTTGACAGCCTAAGCGAAGAGAGGTCGGCGCCCCTCACTAAGGAGTCAGGTGCTGCACGATGTAACTTTTCGGGAGGGACACCGGCTGAAACACTTACGGGAAGGGGTGGGGGCTCCAATGGAAATGCCAACTGCAATGCAGTGGACACGGGTCCCCTGCGCCAGGCTGGGTGCCTGTCACTCGTCGCTGTGTTGGCTGATAACCACTTTGCTCTGTTCTCCTGAAAGCTTTTTAAAATATTTTTTTATTGATTTCAGAGAGGAAGGGAGAGCGCATGCAAGAGAAACATCAATGATGAGAAGGAATCATTGATGGGCTGCCTCCTGCAAGCTCCACACTGGGGATCGAGCCCATAACCGGGCATATGCCCTGACCGGGAATAGAACCGTGAACTCCTGGTTCATAGGTCGAAGCTCAACCATTGAGTCACGCTGGGGTGTCCAGGGGCAGGAGTTCCCTGGATGCAAGACTCTCAGGTTTCAAACTGGAGCATCCCCCCAAAAAAGAGACAAATTGTTGGCTGCAGGGGGAGCTGGGATTCGAACCCATGCCCGTCTCACTGTAAAGAGTGTCTCAGTCTAGACAAGAGTTCTTCCATTTCTCCGAGAGGCGCCTGGTGTGTAACCAGCTGTCTTGAGCTTCCCCAGAGAATCAGCGCGGCGGGGGGGGGGGGGGGGGGGGAGCGGGGGGACACTGGCTGCAGGCTCCCCCCTCCCAGGGGACAGGCACCCTTAGGGGGGCCACCAGAGGACATGTTCCCAATGACACATCTGGTTGTTTTGCTTTATTCTGAAAAGAATGACTCTAGATTTCCTTAGATGCACAAAGCGATCCTTGAAACAATTAAGGTTACGAACCACCCCACAGGCGCTGCTCTTCTCCCTGCGTTCAGCAGAGCCTGGCCCTGCACTACCTGTGGCGCTACTGGCTCCAGCAGAGATGTTGCCCAGCCATGACCCACACCATCTGCACTCAGAGCAAGTGGGGCGCCGGCCACCGCCAGCCCAGCTGGAGGAAGTCCTGGCAGGGAAGTGTCTCTTCATTTAACTGAAAGGCACTTGTCAGGGGTGGCTGGGGAGGCAGGACGGGCAGTTCCGGGGAGAAGGTAGCTGTGGCCAAGGCCGCCTGTCTCCCTGACCTGGACCCTCCCTCTGACCGGAGCTCCGAGGTGCTCGCATGGGCTGTGGCTGTGGTGTGAACTGAAGCCGGGGGTCCCACGATGGAAGCTTTCCCGCCCCAGTTCTCCATGAGCGTCAGAAGCACTGCTCGCTGCTGCTCCAAGTGAGCGCGGGGAGCTGTGCTAAATGCCCTGCAGCTACAAACAGGCCACGTCCCCCAGGAGGAACCCACAGACCTGCAGGAGGTCAGAACAGAGTCACAGGCACTTCTGTCCTGGCGGTTCAACCACTGAGAGTGAGGAAGGCTGAGGAGGAGGAGGAGGAGGAGGAGGAGGAGGAGGAGGAGGAGGAGGAGGAGGGTGTAGGGGGGGGAAGGAAGAGACTGAAGAGAAGGAAGAGGGGAGGAGGAGACGAGGGAGGGGGAGGTGAGGAGGAAGAAGAAGAAGAAGAAGAAGAAGAAGAGCAAAAAAGAAAAAAAAGACGGAAGGGAGGGAGGGATGGAGGGAACAGGAAGGAAGGGGGGAGGGAGGGAGTCTGGAGCATGTGGTCCACGGAGGCCTCTGAAGAGAAAGGACTGAACGAGGGGCGGGAGGGGGCCAGGGAAGCAGCGGGACGACCCCTCCAGGCCGAGGGTGCAGGAAAGAAGCCAGAAGTCTTTAAGGTATGAGCAGGCCTGACAGTGTGTGCCTTCTGTTCTCACTTTTGGACAGGCAGTGGCACAGACCCTATGGTCAGTGTGGACACGGGAAAAAGAGCCAGTGGGGTCATCAGCCAGGGCAGTTAGAGAAGAAGAAATGGGGCCCAGAGAGGAGACCAGGGCAGACCTGCCAGCGGTTGGTTTCAGAGCTGGAGTGAGGACGTGGCTCCGGAATCTGAACCTTCAGCTTACTCCATGCCCTTGGGGCCCCTCGCAGGGGAAGGAGCTGTGGGCGATGGGGTCTACCGCTATCTTCTCAGATCTCTCTCTCTCTTTCTCTCTCTCCCCCCCGCCCCATCCCCTCTCTGACAGGTAGATAACAAAAGTAGAAAATGCATTTGGGCCATTTCAAAAAGTTCTGGAAATTTCTATCACTCCATGCAGGAAGTGCCGGGCGTGGCTCTTGTCCTCACGTGCATCTCCCGAGGCCCCCCACCCCCGAAAGGTCACTATCGTGGCATCAGATAAGGCCAGTGGCGGGGGGGGGGGGGGGCGGGGGGGGGATGAGTGCTGAAGGTAACTCAGAGCTTGCAGGTACGGGAGCCGGGATTCCCGCCCATCTGCCGAGGCTGTGTGCATTAGACAGAGATTTGGCTCATTTTTTCAGGACAAAAAAATAATAAGAAAAATAAACGATGCTCTGGCGGGAGTATTTTGCAGTTTGTGAAACTGCCAAGACTGCACAGCTCTTTGGCCACTCCACGCCCTCGCCCTCTGTGAGATGGGCATAAGCACCCACAGTTCCCAAGTGAGGAAACTGAGGCACGAGGAAGTCAGTGTCCTAGGTCCGAGTTCCCTCAGAGCCAGGATTCAAATCTAGGTTTTCTCAATTCAGCCCACGTGCCTTTCCACTGGACTGGAGCTGAGGTCAAGGAGTGAAAGGAAGGGAAATACATTTTAAGTTTAAAATCTTCCATCAGATGTTTTCGGCAAGCGGTGTGCGAAGGCCATTCCACACCGCAGTTACCCTAACGTGCCCACTTGACAAACAATGGAGCATTTCAAGGCAAATGAGGCATTTGTTTTCCTTCCCTCTGTGTCAGGGGGCCAGCCCTAGTCCTGCAGCCAGCCCAGCGAGCGCCCTCCCGGCCTGCGGACACGCGGGATGGGACAGCGCTGCGACCTCTTTTGTGCCAGCCGCCCCCGGAGCAGGGGGTCATGTGGCCCGTGAGGCTCGCTCACTCGTTCAGCAGCCATCACCATGGCCACCCCTGCACCAGCTGCTGGGCCATGACCATAGGAGATCATGGGCTTAGGAAGCATGAACTCGAGAGCGGGGACAGGCACGTGTGCACTCTTGACAGCACAGGCCGACCCGGAGAGGGTCCAAAGAGCTATGGGAGAGAGGGGAGAGCCAGGAAGGCTTCCCGGAGCACCAGGCATTGAATTGGGTCCTGAAGGAAAGACGGAAGGGAAAGTCAGTCATTCTGGACAGAGACCAGCATGAGCAAGAGCGGGGGTCCCAAGGAGCAGGACACACTGTAATCGAGTCCTGGCTCCTCCAATAACAGTGGTCCCCTTGGCCATTGTGTCCAGCTGTGGGCACTCAGTCACAGCGGGCAAACAGCTGGTAAGTACCAGGCATGACGGAGCACAGGTGAATGAAAGGGAACCTTGCCCACAAGGAGCCCCTGTGTGTCCAACGCACCCACCTAACCCACATGGGAATGAACCCCCCACCGTGTGCAGATCTGTTGACACTATTAAGTGCTTAGCCCAGCCCTGTGCTGAGCAGACCTCAATGTTCCCAAAGAGACAAAGAGTCCTGCCTTTGAGGCCAAAGCCCTTGACCTTCACCACTTGTGAGCAAGGAGATGACATGCCGTGTCCCCCGATAAAGGCCTCTTCCTATTCCCCGAGTGTGTCTCGGACCAGAGCACAGTGTCTCCACTGTGAGTCACCGACCATCATCTTACTCCCTTCTCAGAGCTGACGTCTGTTTGATGATTTTCTGGTGGAGGAAAGGGGTTCCTTTTTAAAAGAACAGTAACTGCTTTTAACTTTGTGGCACGTGAGGTTCTCAGAAGCCCTTCCCCATGCGTCCTCTCCACCATCCCACTCAACTGTCACCAGAGCAGGTCAGCTGCAGGGAGGGTTAGTGTCCCCATTCTCCAGATGAGGAGGAGTCTCAGGTGGGGACAATCAAGGTCACACGGCAGGTATAGGATGAGGTCAGAACTCAAACCCATCCTTTCTCTCCACCTCACCATCTGCCTGGGACACAGGCATATCATCCTCATTACAAACAAGTCCCAGATGACATGCAGGCCACATCCCATCCCCTCAGGCAACAGAACTACAGCATAAATTAAAAGGCCAATTAAAGAGCAGGGCCTCTTACCTGGGACTTATCACTGCCCCCGGAGGCCGGAGTATAAAGAGCGGGCCTTAGAAGAATCAATGACTGCCCCTCCCGGAAACTGCCCAGAGGCCCACTTACCCATAAGCAATAGCCTCTAGACCAGCGGTTCTCAACCCTTTTGGGGTCGAACGACCCTTTCACAAGGGTTGCCTAAGACCATTGGAAAACACATATATAATTACATATTGTTTTGTGATTAATCACTATGCCTTAATTATGTTCAATTTGTAACAATGAAATTGGGGGTCACCACAACATGAGGAACTGTATTAAAGGGTCACGGCATTAGGAAGGTTGAGAACCGCTGCTCTAGACCCAGCTGCTTCACCTGACCTGATCTCCCTCCCCACAGGCGTCCGGGGCCCTGGCCCCCGCTGGCCCGACCTCTGCCCCTACCTCTGGCCTGCGGATGAAGCTAACAGCCCAACACTGCGGTGGGCAGCCCAGTGCCTCTCCACTGACACATCTGTTAACACTCAGAGCATGAAGCCTGGTGGGAGGTACCTCCCTGGTTCACACAGAGCTGAGACAGATCCTGCAGCATCTGAACGTGGGAGAGTCTGCCAATGGCTGGAGCCCCGGGGGTGGCCAAGGAGAGAAGGGGTGTCCCTATATCCTCTGTTGTGTGTGTTGCTGGCAATAGTGGGGGTGCGGGATGGCTAGAAAAGAGGCGAGGAGAAAGGGAGGGGGCGTCTAGACTGCTGGTTAATAATCTTTCTATTCCCACCCAGCCCCAGTGGCCAAAGGCAGTAACAGGATAAACGCAGGGACACACCTGGGCCCCAAAACCACCAGTTACCACTTCCCTCACCTACATATCCCCTCCAGTTGCTGGCTTTGAAGCTGACTTCCCAGACCAAGGGCTGGGGTGCACTGGTCCCTGTGCATGTCACAGCTGAGCTGCAGTGACACCACACACACACACCCTGTCCCCAGCCCAGCCACAGCCAGACTGGCCTCGGGGTCCTCCTGGATTACAGGGAACGGCTACCACTGCCCCTTCACCCCAACGGGGTCTTTGCCCCAACCTGCCCCAGGTTCAAGGTCTCAGAGGACCTGCTGCTCGGGGTCCAGATGTGCTCCCTCCCTCAGCCTCCATCCGGGACTTTGGAGGGGACCCCCATTCACCCCACATCTCCCCATGGGATGTCCCCCTCTGGTCTCTCCAGACCTGCCCAGATGTGCCCGAGACCAGAGGACAGGGAGGCTGGGGGAGGTAGACGGAGAGAAACCACATTTCCAGGCGGAATCCCTGTTAAGTAAGAGAAACCATCCAACTAGCAACCAGGCTTTCCAGAAACGTCACAGCCACAGAGAGTTGCTGCCTTGGACCGGGAGTGCTCTCACCTACCTGTCTCCACCGCAGGGCTCCCCTCTGCCGCCGCCTCTGGGCACCACTCCGAGGTCCCTAGCTCCTCTGTCACCTTCTTCAGCGCCAACACTTGCAGCAGCGGTGGGCGGACCTGGGAGTCCGGCACCTGTGAGCTGGGTCTCCGACCCTGGTCCCCGCGGGCAGCAGGGCTACCTGGAGGAGGGGCAAGAGGAGAGGATGCTGCCCTCCCCGCCGCCACCGCGGTGCTGATGCGGTTGCTATGGTTATGGAACTCCGCAGCTGTCCCCCTTGGCGCAACAGCTGCCCGGCCGCGGCCTCCGGGCAGCCCCGGCCAACCGGCCCTGAAGCAAGCCGCGCAGCTGACGCAGCGAAGGAAGGGGATTCGCTGCCGACACGGAAAAGCGACCGGTGGCTGCGCGGGCGCCCGGCTGCGGGCTCTGCTCACCTCGGCGCCCTTGCTGCTCTCCTTCCCCCGCCGGGCCGGGACGCGCCAGACCCGGCACAGAGGCGCACAGCGCGCCCTCGCGGCCTGGAGAGCGCGCCGCCCGCCCGCCCGCTCTGTGCGCGCTCCCCGCAGCCCGCGCCGCCTGCGCTGCGCCGGTGCCGGAGGCGTGGCCCCCTCCCAGCCTGGCCCCGCCCGCTCGCCCGCCTGGCCTGTGCGGGGCGCCGAGGCCAGACCGAAGACCCCCAGCCTTGTAGGCCTCCTGGCCTGGAGCATGCTCAGTCTCCGCAGAGTCTGGAGGTGCCCTTGTGAACTGGAAGCCTGGGATGTGGCCGAATGTCAAAGGTCCTGCCCAGACCCCTGGGGGAAGGGAAATGAACCCCCACACACATCACGTGGCTGGGGAGGGTGTTACACTTTGAAGGGGGTGTTAAACCCAGTGGATGTCTGAGCAAGGGGGAAAGCCTTGAGCAATCTCTGCCTCCAATACAGGCAGCTGCGCCTCTTCCACCAAGCAAGGAACCCATCATTTGCTGGTAACCGACTTCATCTGGGCTTTGGGGTCCAGAGTGGAGAGGAGAATGGGGGCGGGGGTTGAAGCAGCAAACATCTACTGAGCATCTTCCCCAGGCATTGCAGGCGGAGAGTTCTGTTCTCGCCATCGCTGTTAAAACAGCTACAGATGAGAAAACAGCCTGGGAGAGGGGACCGGGGACCAGAGCTCCGTCCAGTAGAAGGGGCTGCACTGACTCACAGCCCAGGAAGAGATGCAGACCGTAAGCAAGCAATTGCAATCAGCCTGACCAGCCACTGATCTACCTGGGGAGGGGGAGGCAGGGAATCAGGGAAGACACCTGGAAGGGGAGGCAGGGACAGGCAAGGGGGCAGGCTGGGTATGGAGGCTATGAGACCTGGCGTCATTGGGGGGGAAGAAGGGGTGCTGCAGTCCCACCAGGGAGCGGAGGCCCTGTCTGTCGGGCCTCCCCTCCCTGCAGCACCCAGCCAAGCCTTGGACCACACACGTGCTCAGCAAATGCTTGGGGAATAGCAAGTAAACGAATACGTATTTCTCCAGCGAGAAAATGGACGGACGCCTTTCTTCCACAATTTTTGTCCTTAAACTGTGATCAAAATCACTTGGCGTTGATTTTGCTGTCACCAGTGAATTTTCTTGCGACCGTATTTTTGAGAGTCTGTGCAAGTGCCAGCATCGTCCTCTGCATTTGCTGGCCCCTGGCAGGACAGAGAGGTGCCGGGAGCACAGGGCTCCCTTGTGTTGGGATGTGTTTCAATGGCCCGGATCAGAGGCCTCCAGGATATATTGTTCAGTGGAAAAGCAAAGTGCGGAACAGTATTTACAAGAAGGCGACTCTCATGAACGAAGGCGGGAGGCAGCTGTGCGTTTGGATTTGCTCGCGTCGGCATAAATATATGCTTGGGCAGGCTGCGCGAGGCACCCGCAAAGTGGGGATTAGCCACGCAGATGGGTTGGCGCGCGGAGCTGGATGGGCAAGTGAGACTTTCAATGGGTGGGAGTGAGACTTTCAATGTCCACTCTTAGGAAACTTTTATTTTTGAACCAAAAATAAATTATACACATACATATGGACAATGTTCTGCCATCTGTGTCTAGAATCTTTTTTTAAATATATTTTTATTGATTTCAGAGAGGAAAGGAGAGGGGGGAGTGGGAGGAGGAGGGGGAGGGAGAGGGAGAAACATCAAGGATGAGAGAGAATCACTGATCAGCTGCCTCCTGCAAGCCCTCTACTGGGGATCCAGCCCCCAGCCTGGGCTTGTGCCCTGATCAGGAATCGAATCATGACCTCCTGGTTCATAAGTTGACACTCAACCACTGAGCCATGCCAGCTGAGCTGTGTCTAGAATCTTAATGAACCTGGAGAGAACCTCACATGACACATGCAACCCGTGCCATCCCCGGGGCATTCCCAAGATCTCCTCCACCCAGCCCTGCCCAAGCCTATGTGGCAACATAGTATTATGACTTATTACTGGGAAGTCTTCCTCTTCAGACCCTGCTGCTCAGGGACTGGGAGTGACGAGACAAGAAGGAGGGACAGAGACAGGAGCTGTGCCTCGGGGTCCAGGAGCACCCATGCAGCACTAGGGAACCGTGGGGGCGTGATTCTGTGTCAGGGCCCAAGGGTCCTCCCCATGGCAAGTCACCCCTATGGTGGCCAACACGACCCCCATCAGTCACGCAACTGGAGATGCCCTCTAGGCCCAGAGATGACCTCACTCCATGCCCTCCTGGGGCACAGGCTCCATGCAGTGCCCTGCTCAGAACTGGCACATTCTCAGCCCCACAGGGTGTGGCTCTGAACCCCAAGGGGGCTGTGGGGGGCCCGGGAGGTAAAGGCCTGGCCTCTGCCCAGGGCGGGCACCACCGACTAGCAGACAGACATAACCCTCCAGGGTCATGTCTTCCCAGAAAATGACGCGCCACCCAGGGACCACACCTGTCAGAAACCCGTCATCCGAGGCTTCCTGGTCCCTGTCTCCTCCCCACTCATCCAATGAAACGCCACCTCTGTCAGTTCCACTGTGGAAATAGCTTTTGCAAAGTCGTCTACCACGGGGGTCCCACAAGAGGAGTCAAGAGCCATGCGCGGTGTCTACATAAACAGGCGTCATCTTACCTTCATGCTCAGAGGTGAGCAGCTGGGACAGTGTTCTGGGGTAGCTGGAAGGTGACACCCCCTTTTAAAGAGCTGAGCACTGAGCGATACAGCTAAGCCTGGGGTCCTTCTGGCCGAGTCTAGCTCTGGGCCGCAGGGGGTTCTGCTCAGGGTGGGCAGAGAGGCCCAGCATTTTCTTGGGTCCTGTAGGCCGGTTTCAATGGTGACATCCTGTGGCAACAAGGAGCAACTGTCAGGAAATGCTTAGCAGGTTCCAGGGGGACAGGGAAAGAGCCTCCCCTCGGACCCTGGGAGGCCCCTTCGTTTTAGGACAACTGGGAGGAGCCAGGTGCCGGAGAGAGGACGTCACTTCCTGCCCATAGGAGGCAGCGCCGGCAGCGTGCCTGGCCTTGAGGCCTGGCTTGCTCCTCTCTGCGTCCTCGGAACCCCCTGACTGAACTGTATCTCAGGGTCCCGCCTGTACAGTGTCAGGGCTGATGATCAACCACATCCCATAGGTTGGTGGTGAAGTTTACATGAATTAGAGCTGACGTGGATGTAAAGGGATTAGAACCCAGGACTGTGTCTCATGCCGAGTGAGGGCTCCACAGGTGGGAGCTAATGTTATTTCTTGAATGTTGGGATGAGTCGGAGAAATAGAAAAGGAGCTTGGGGTGTTGTGTTCATCGGTTCTACTTTCTTTCTCTCCAAGTTGCCTAGGAAGCTCATGGTGGGACCTGCCTAACCCCCAGCAGCCAGTGATGGGGCCCCAAAAAATTCATGTTGATGCCACTGGATCTGAGTTTATCTGTATACACAGCACTGAGTAGCCGATTCTGTAACATAAGTGGAGACACACATTCCCAAACCACTAGATAATCACCCCAAAACCACACCCACACGTCACAGGACTGCACCAGGAGATGGGAGCTATTATCGTCCGATTTTCCCCAGGTGAGGAAACTGAGGCACGGGTAGCGAATAGAACTTCTCCAATCTACAAGGAGGCAGGCCATGGTCCCAGGGTTTGCACATGTGGCTTCCATTCGGTTGGTTCACAAACTCAGGAGTTTCCTGGGTGAAATCTGAAACTGGCCCCAGACGCAGACACAGGGGGAAATCGAAGACAGAGGCAGGCCCCTCCACATGAGCGGGTGGCAGGGTTAGGACGTGAGGGAACTCCGAGGCCAGTCTTGGGCTGTCGCAAGACGAGTAGATCTCTGCACCCGCCCTCCAGAATCTTCCAAATGTATGTAGCGGCCTTACCGGGGCTCAGCCACGTCCACTGTCCCGAGGGTCTCAACACCACGTTCCTCTCTCACGGCCGCGTCCTGAGAAACAGCTCCCGCTGTGGGAACGGCAGGCAGAGTGTGTGTGCCAAGGACGGGAGGGGCAGGGAGCCCCCTATCGCCCGGGGCCAGCTCACAGGTCACCCCAGGGTCACATCCTCACGATGACCCCCTCCAACACACCCCGAGAAGTAGCCAGAAAGGTGCGTGTAACAGACAACTGCTGAAATCTCGGCTCAGGCTTCATGCTTCCCTGTCCCACTGAATGGCGTCCCTTGCTTTACTGCTGAGAAACGCTGGACTTACTACCGAGAAAAAGTAGCGGGTAACAAATCACCTGCCTTTTAGAATGTCAGCAGCGACGATGAGGGAAAGGGACCATTGAGTTGATAGTCCTATGACATTAACAAACGCCCTTCCTGAGCTGGAAAGAACGGCACCATATTTCACTCGAGAAGGGATATGCGTACATAAAACTCTGTCATTTTAATTTGTGAATCATTAAATGAAACGACTGCAGTAGTGCTTCGGGGACGAGTTCTTCCTGTGACAAAGGGGATGGCCTTGGGAGTCAGCCAGAGGATTCTCACTTCTCCCAGCCGAAGCACCGTCCAGTTCCAGGCCCTCCCCGGTGAAGTGCAGAGGGAAGAATTCACCACGGGCAGGATCCAGGCCCCTTTTCTGCGAGACTCCTTTCCTCCTGAGTAATAGATCTGAACAGCGCCACCCGTGGGATGTGCTGGGGAATTAAATGCCTCGAGTATCAGGGGGCCCAGCATGCGTCCCAGACTCCTGTCCCTTTGAACACAGTCCCTTCCAGCTCCCGTTCCTTCTCAGGCTCCTGGCGGGGATGTAGAAGGCCCAGTGGCCAGGTCGTTACCTCCACAGAGTAACACAGTCAGGAGCCTCGCACCAGCTGCGCCTCTAGAACAGTCTGCTCGACGGAGCGCAGTGACCTTGAGAAATCCTTTGACCCTCATTCTTCATCTCTATCACGGGAAGGATTTGTAAGAGGAGCAGGAAGGTCCCTTCTAATTGTGACAGTTTCGGGGTCACCGGACCTGCACCCCGTTTCCTCCACACCTCTGTGTCTCACATTAAAAAGTACAAGTTCAACAAAAAACATAGCTCAAATACATTTCTCTTATTGGGTATCAATGTTTTCTCGCTGAAGTGAATGTATTTTCTATTGTTTTAAGGATTTTTTATTGTGAAACCAGAGGCCCATGTACTGGGGGAGGGCGGGGGGCGGCAGTCCCTCAGCCTGGCCTGTGCCCTCTCACAGTTTGGGACCCATCGGGAGATATCCGCCTGCCAGCTTAGGCAAATCTCCCGAAACCGGCTCTCCAACATCCCCCGAGGGGTCCTGGATTGCAAGAGGGCACAGGCCAGGCGGAGGGACCCCACCAGTACATGATCTGGGCAGGGGAGAGACACAGGAGGTTGGCCAGCTGGGAAGGGACCGCAGGAGGTCTCCAGGGCCGGACCCCAGCAGCAAGCTTACCTACCAGTTGGAGCGTCTGCCCCTTGGTGGTCAGTGCACGTCACTGCAAGTAGTTGAGTGGCCTTAGCATATCATTAGCATATTTCGCTTTGATTGGTTGAACAGCCAACCTGTTGATCAGACACTTAGCATATTAGTCTTTTATCATATAGGATTGATCAAACAGATAAAATTACATATATGCATAAATACTACACCCACACAGTATAAACATACATGTTCATAAAAATAACAATACAAAATTAAACTGGGCACACCCCCTGTACACATTTGAAGGAAAGGCACAATGCCCATACCTCTTAGGGGTCAAGTGGGTCCCTGCCTGACCCGATCTCCTGGTTCTTCCTCACCCGTGGACATTGCTCTGAACTCTGTGTCATTAAGTCCCATGCTTTCCTGTAGTTAGCACATGTATCTCTTCAAATGCACTCCTTATTTTTGTGATAGGAGTTAAATTATATGCATTCTTCTGAGACCTATATATTTTTTCTCATCATGTTTTTGAGAGTCAGTCATGTGGCTTTGGGTACATTCATTCATTTTCATGGCTGCATAATGTTTCATTTAAGAATAAAGAGGGGACAGGGTTGGGGAGTCGGGTGAAAAGGTGAAGGGATCAAGCAGCACGAATTGGCAGTTGCAGGACAGCACAGAGGATGGCCCGTGGGGAATGGAGTCAGTAAGATGGTGATAACTGTGGGGGGGGCCAGGAGGGGACATAAAGCAATCGGGGACCCCTCTGTGAAGCCCATGATTTTCTCATCACTTGGCTGTACATCTGATACTAATACAGAATCATATTGAATGTAAACTATAATTGGAAAAAAATCAAAGTATAAAGTGGGACTCACTTAAGAAATCCTAGTCTTAAGGGATATGTGGGTCATTTCCCCTGTGTGTCTGTGCGCTTGCATGCTATTTCCAATAAGGCCATTATGAATATGCATGAGCTCATGAATATTCAGGAATGCCCTCATGTGCTTCTCCTGGTACACCTGTGCCAGCTTCTCTGTGCAGGACGGCAACTGCTTACATATAGAGTGCACCCATGGTCCGATGTACTGGGGAGCAGCATGCTACTTTTCAAAATTATTGCATCATCTTACACTCATTTCAGCAAAGGACACAAGGTCCCATGGCTGCCTCTCTCTAACAGCTGGTACGGTCAGACTGAGACTTGGCTATTTGGATGGACTGAACATGCTGGTTTGAACTTGAGCTTTTCCTATGACCAACACTGTTCAGATGTCTGTATACATTCACTGGCCATTCGTGTCTTCTGTGCCCAAAATGCTTGCCTTTTGCTGACTGTCATTGGATCACTTCCCTTTTCCTGTAGGTGTGAAGGGATTCCTGACAGATTCATAGCACTTCTCCGGTTTTGTGTGTTCAAACATCTTCTCCCAGCGGGTGGCTCTTGTGTATTCACATTTGCGTGATGTCTTCTTGTATTAACGCACGTTTACCTAGTTTGTCTTTATCTTGGTTTTTCTGTGCTCTTTAGCACACTTTTCTCTGTCCTGAGACCATGAAGATCCTCTCCTACGTTACTTCTTAAATTCTTTGCTTTTTACCTTTAAGTCTCCCACCCAGTTCCCTAGCGGCATTCCCTGTCCTGGCCCCTCCCCCCAGGAATCCCCAGATGAAGTTTCCCAGGCCCCGGGCTGGCTCTGCTCCCTATTTGCTCCATGGATGCAGTGTTCCTCCTTCTTACCAACCATTTGCCACTGTTTGTAATACAACAGTTTCACACTAAACTCTGCCGTCTGGCAGGATGTCGGCACACACCTGGGCCGTCTCCTGGGTCGTACATGAGCTACTCTGGACAATAGGAGATGAGATGGTCGGAGTCTGCAAGGAATGGGACTCTGATTTCTTCATGTAAATGTTAGACGAGGTTCTGGTAAGCTCCACTGGAATTGCACTGAATCCATAGAACACTTTGGAAATAACTGACATATTTAGGAAAACGACTATACATCCATTTCGATCTTCTAATGCAATACAATTTTTTAATCATTTCTTTTTGTTAATCCTTGCCCGAGAATATTTTTCCATTGATTATTTTAGGGAGAGTGGAAGAGAGAGGGAAAGACAGAAAGGAACATCGATGTGAGAGAAACACATGGATTGGTTGCCTCCTGCATGAGCCCTGACCAGGGCCTGGGCCGGGGAAGAGACTGCAACCAACGTACCTGCCCTTGACCGGAATCAAACCCAGGACCCTTTGGTCTGTAGGCCGACACTCTATCCACTGAGCCAAACTGGCAAGGGCTCATTTTTAAATTTAAACTACTTGCAAATATTATATTAGGTTTTGACCTAGATACCATGTGTAGATCTGTAACTAGTTTAAATGTGTCCTTTGGAAAATCACACTTTCTAACCTTGGGCAGGTAGAAGTGCAATAGACTATGGCATTGTTTTTGGTTGGCCACACCCCTATAATCCCTTATGAATTAAAATAATTTGTCCATAGAGTCTGTTGGTTTCTTACAGAGAAAGCTGTATTATCTGCGAATGGCAGTAATTGTCATTCTCCCTTTACATGTTTTATACAAATGGTTCATCTCCCATGTCAGGTTTCTGGCTGAGCCCCTACAGAGCAGGGAATTGAAGAAACGGGAGTGAGCAGCCCGCTGGCCTTTGCAGGGAGAAGGCTTTCTGACAGCTCAATGTCGTGCACACCGTCCCACTAGTTTATCCGTGGACACTTACTAGTTACCTGTCTTTGCACTTAGGTTACTAACATTTGTCAACAATAAATGGTTCTTGAGATTTTATTGAAATGTCTTCTGTCTA
Source organism: Myotis daubentonii (assembly GCF_963259705.1). Taxonomy (NCBI): domain Eukaryota; kingdom Metazoa; phylum Chordata; class Mammalia; order Chiroptera; family Vespertilionidae; genus Myotis; species Myotis daubentonii. Next base: position 52,663,149 of record NC_081856.1, read on the forward strand.
TTCAGATCAGGGAGTGACTTTCCACGTCTGCTAATGGAATCAGTGGCATTACTACGTCACGTAAAGTTGCTGTATATTTGCATTCCTGGAATAGGCCCGCCGGTCACAATGTTCCATCTCTCTGTGTCTCCTGTTCTCTGCAGCCTGCCAGCGTTTCACTCAGCATTGTTTCACGGTGTCCATTAAAGAGGTTCCAATATTAACTTTCTTTCCCAACCTTGCTTGGTCGGAGAATCAAGGTTACACCACCCTCTGGGAAGCAGTGTGCCTCCTCCCGTTTTTCACTTCTTGGGAATGTTTGGTATAATATTAACGTGCGTGTGTGTTTTAAAATATTTAACTGGAAAGCCTTGTTGGGGAGTGGGGGTAACGTTTTCTTTGAGCGAAGAGGGCACTGACTGATCGGACCGCCAAGGGAAAGAGTTACCGAGGAAGCCCGGGGAGGGATGAGGCTTGCTTTTTCAGGATCGAGCCTGTTTATAAACGGAAAGAAGCTCAGAGGGTCAGACGGAGATAAAGGAGAGGAAGGGAAGGGTGTGGAGGGGACCTGGGGGTCAAGAAGAGGTAAGCTCAGTGCCCAATGGGGTAGACAGACCCTGGGAGCCACTCTGGCCCTGGAGGCGGGATGTAAGAAAGATGGGGTCTCCGAAGGTGACAAAGGCTGGAAGCACGAGGAACTAACTCTTTCCAATGGCCTTGGTTTTCTCTAAGAGGGAGCACATGGGCCAGACAGCCTGGTGGGGAAGAGGTGGAATCAGGGCAGGAGGACTGATGGAGGAGAACAGGTGGGAGGGAGCTGGTCTGGCCTGATGTGACCCCACAGGGCAGATTACCGAGCCGGGGTTGAGCTTCTAGAGTGGCTCTCGCAGGCCTGGAATGAAAGGCGCTGGGGGGGGCTATGAATTCAGGTTATTACATAATGTCGGCTGAAGAGCTGGATCATGATGGACTGGAAGAGAGAGAGAACTGGGGACTCCATCCCCGGTGGGTGGCAGCTGATCGATGATTCTCTCTCACTGATGTTTCTATCTCTCTTGCCCTCTCCCTTCCTCTCTGAAATCAATAAAAATGTATTTAAAAAATAAAAATAAGAATGAAGTGTAGATAAGGAGTGGGAGGGAAGGAGGAAATTGAGAGGCAGTGCTGGATCAGAAAGAACCGGTCTGAGTGTATGCTTGTTGCGTGGGGTGTCCGGGTTTGGGATGGGTTAAGGTTAAGTCAATCCTAGTGATGTGGGACTTCGACGTGAGAGACAATGGAGCCGGGGCCTGAGAGAACCTACTGCCCTGGAAGTCTGCCTTTATGTTCTCCTTACTGTCTGCCCTGCGGAGTGCTGAGGAATCTGCATACATGGTGTAACATAATGCTCGCTGTCAAATGGATGAGGGGGTCCTAATAGTATCTCTAGATGGAGAGCGCATGCTCAGAGAGACAGAGTGCCGTGCGCAGTAGGGATTGCATAAAATGAGCGACGGTCCCCCACAGCTAAGACGATCTGGGATGCAGTATATGGTCCCTACCTCTGGGGCACGTGCACCCCGACCGCCCTTTACCTCACACTCCAGCAGAGCCAGCACCTCAGAAGGCAGATACAGGCTGGGCATAATGGATGACAGGTGGGTTTCAGCAGCTGGAATGATGGATGGATGACAGGTGGGTTTCAGCGGCTGGAATGATGGATGGATGACAGGTGGGTTTCAGCAGCTGGAATGATGGATGGATAAAGATCTGGCAGGTGGGTTTCAGTGTGTTTCAGCCTAGGGAAGACTGAAGGAAATACTACATCCATTCATTTGTTTAATCCTCTATCAGATAGAGCGTGTGCACTGTGGCCCCACACCACGGTAGGTGCAGAGAGCTCAGGGCACCTGGGAGGGGACACAATTTGTAAACAGGTCATCAAGGACTACAGGAAGCCTGCCAGAGGGCAGCTCCCCAGGCCGGGGGCAGCCAAAGAGGTTCCAGAAGATGGGCCTTTGTCACTCATTGGCTGTGCGACCCATGACAAGTCCTTCCAGGGCATGGCTGGGAGAACCAGGAGGGATAAGGAAGTGCTCTATACACGGCGACCTGCATTACAAACGCTGTTGATTATCAGGAAGGTGACTGCCCTGAGACACGGTCAAGTCCCAGCTGCTCAGCATGACAGCCAGGGCAGCCGGAACTCTGACTCACACGTCACCTCCTGGGCCATGCGGTCTGTGCCCCAGACATGCAGGGCACCTCGCCTGTCTCAGACCATCGATCTCCCGTCAGCCTCCGGCCCCCGCTCGCTCCTGCATTTATGTACTAGAGCTCATTTGTCCTGATAGGCTTCTTCATTAGAACCACTGTCATTGATCACTTTTCTTTATCACAACGAAAGCCTCACACGACACAGGTGGGTACGCGCGTGCATACACACATACACACACACACACACACACACACACACACACACAGCCTTAGATCTGCTCTCCTGGGCAAACTGCTGGATGTCAAGATAAGCCAGGAGAGACCAGACGCATGCAACGGCCCTCCGTCACCTTCTGGGGGTGTCCGTGGTTCTGACGCCGCCGCAGGGGGAGAGCCCCGAGGCTTTCTTTCCCGGAGCCGACCTGGAAATCTCGGCCAGCCTCGCTCCTGCAGCACAGGGATGTCCACCCGGCACTGTTTTCAGGAACACAGACTCCAGGGAAATCGCTTCATGTGCCGCAACAGGGGAGAGTGGTCGAATCAAATGAAAGGTGACAAGCTATTAGTCCAAGATAAAGTCATGCTCTGAATGTATTTTAAAATAAAGTGTTCTCTTAAGTGAAAACATAGATTTTATAAGAGTTTTATGGTGTGTGATCTGTTTTGGTATAAAATTAATAGAAAAAGTATAATAGCCTAAAAGTATACAAAACCAAGACAGGTTCTGAGAGTTGGGGGTACAGGTGATTTTAATTCTTTTCACTGTGTTTCGCTACATTTTCTAAAGAGCCTATAAGACATTATTCTTTTATGTCATCAGGTAAAAGGAAATGTTGTTTAACATTTTAAAAATCACCTTGACTCAAATGATCCAAAATTTTGAAGTCTAGGCCTTTGTATATTTCAATAACCATCTGTCCACCCATCCACCCATCCTTTCATGCACCCATCCACCCATCCCTCCCTCCCTCCATCCATCCTTCCATCCCTCTACACCAGGACAAATAATTTATCCCACGATGTTGGCCTCACCTCCTGACACCCTTAGGTTACAATGAAGCCGAGGGAGGTAGGGAATCTGAAATGCAGAGGGAGGAGGTGGGGACCTGTGGTGTGGTCCTTCCTTCACATCGAGACCCGAGTGCCAGTCACAAAATAAACAGGGCGCAGCGCTGGCTCCACCGGGCGGCAGCCAGGAGCAGGGCAGGAGTAAGAGGGAGCAGAAGCGAGGGCCAGAGGCCCGCAGGACAACGCCTTCCGTGACTCCTGAGTCAGACGCTGCGCTGAGAAACAGTGGGAAGATTGCCAGGCGAGGGTCTCAGCAGCAGGGGCTGAGGCAATGATATCACCTGTGCCCAGCCCTTCACAGGTCCCGGAGCCCGTGCCCCAGGTACTGGGCAGCCCCCTCACGCACACAGAGGAGGGAAGTCCAGCTCAGGGACCCTGAAAGACACAGTCCTAACAAGGACCCCCATTCCCACCTCTCTCCCCACTGCTCACTGACACTGACATGCCACTCGCTGGCCTCGTGTCCTCAGGTTACAGTGTCAGCGTCTGTCAGTGGTGACGATGACCCTGGCTAGCACTGCCTGCTTTTTAGGGTCTTTTAAGCTACAAAAGATCCAACAGGTGTGGAAAGCACTCAGGGAAAGCGCCACCCGCCTAGGAGACCCATGATGTCCATCACGCACGCAGCCCCTCGCTGGCCCGCTTCCTTCTGTGGAAAGCCGCCCGCCCCACAAACCGCGGTTTGCACATGAACGCGTCTTGGGAAGCACGGAGGCTCCGATTAGGATGTCGACGCTGAAAAGAAAACGCGGCCCGTCCCCGCCGCTGTGAAAGCAATTTACTCACGTCCCACAGAAAGGACCCTCTCACTTAAATGGAGAAGAAATCTTAATAATAGATGATTGCTTTATGAATATGAAAACTATATATATTCGCTGCATAATCAACCGTTTAATTGGCACGTCGTACGCAGCCTCTCCGTGGGGCGCGTGGGACGGGTCTGAAGCCGCATGGCCGGCTGTCCCAATGCTTCTTATAGAAAACCAGAGGCTGCACCTCAGCTGAGGGGACGGGCAGCATCACATTCAGGTCCTCCACCAGTTAGTGAGCACCTGCTGTATGCAGACTGCTGCAGGGTTTACTGTCTTCAGGGAGAGAGCCCCATCCCACGATGACGCTCAAAGTCCACGAGATTGAAGCACAGTTATTACAGCACAATCTACATAAACTCCACAGGGGAAGAGGCTGCCCATGGGGACGAGAAAAGAAAAAGATGCACATTTTCAGAATGGAGCATCGACGCGCGCGCGGACGGTGACGTTTCCTGCCCACTCGTCAACTTAAAGCAGGTGTCATTCCCTCTCTCACCACCTGGATTCAACGTTGTACTAGCAGTTCATCTTCGGTGATCATACAAGGAAAGGACAGGCAATGCAGCCAAACAGGAAAGGGGGAAGCAAAACTGTCCCTATTTGCAAACGACATATACTGTACATGGAAAACCCTCCAGACACCACCAGGAATCTATAAGAACTAATACACGAATTCAGTGACGCTGCGGGATCCAAAATCAAGGTTCGGAAATGGGTTGCATTTTTATGCACTAATGACAACCTCCCGGAAAGAGAAATCAAGACAGAAGCCCGTTCACAACAGCATCCAAAAGAACAGAACACCGGAGTAAATCTTTGCTTGTTTCTAAGTATTGGACAATCAATGGGCTTCTGAACACACCCCTGTGGGAGGAGCTCCGACGGCCAGGGCGGACAGGCCTGATACCCACCTCGGCGGGGCCTGCGGCTTCACAGGGGCATCCGTCGGCCACGGGCCCCTTTGTTTGCTGAGAAACGACAAGTCGATTTTGAACACACAGTTAGGAAACTCAACTCCCTGCCATTCTCCCCATCGGGCTCCTGCCTGTGAGTCCCTGTCTCCACTTGCGCCTCACGGCTGTGAGTGGAGACGGAGGCCCCGGGTTTGGCTGAAATGGCACCGTTTACCGCCAGCGCCTCTGTGTCTCGGGATAAATGGCTGGTCCGCTCTCTGCTCAGGGGTTCCGGGTTCAGCGACCCTTGGAAGCCTTGGGGAGTCACGGCGGTGTTCACACAGCGACCGGAGGGGGAGTGGACCCAGTAACCTCACTCATCAGGCTGCAGGGCGCCGGTCTCTGAGGGGGAACGGGCGGGGGGCAGCAGGCTCTGCAAGTGGGCTGTCGCTCCGAGGCCAGCCCACCCGCCGGCGGCTGGGCTCTTGACTCTCTCCGTGGGTCGTGCCGCCAGAGGCGGGAAGGTACGAGGCACGTGTCGGTTTGCTCAGGACACCTTCCGGGGGAACCTCTGCCATGTTTTCAGTGGCATGGAAGGCAGTGTGGCAATCTGGACAGACACAGAGCCAGCCCGATGCCCGTGGCGTTTGTAAGCCCCTGCGTGAGCTCGGGGAGGCTTGTTCTGTGTCGTGGGGAGTCCTTGGAGGCGCTGAGCAGGTGGGGGTGCTGCCTGGTGTGTTTGTAATAAAGATCACGGGTGCGCAGAGCCAGACGGTGAGCTGGAGCCAAGCAGGTCACAGGGAACGTGACTTCAGAAGGGGAAATAAGAATGAAAGAGAAGGCCTTGGAGAGAAGCTCTGGGCAGAGTGTGTGTGTGTGTCTGTCTGTCTATGAGGGGGGTGGGGGGAGGGAGAGGGAGAGGGAGAGAGGGAGAGAGGGAGAGAGGGAGAGGGGGGGGGGAGAGAGAGAGAGAGAGAGAGAGAGAGAGAGAGAGAGAGAGGATTGAGCTCCATTCTAGGACAAGCAAAACAGTAATGAATGGAGTAACTGCACTGAAAAGCCTCAGTCGGGCTGTGACCAGGGAGACATTAGGCCTGACTCAGATAAACGCCCTAGAAGAGCAGAGCCCGGACGGAGGGCGCCCCTCTCGGCCGCCTCAGGGGTCAGCAGGTCCCCGCGGGATGCCAGCGAGGCCTCTGTGTTCAGGGCCTGGGCCCCCGGCCACTGCCCAGCGCTGGTGAGGACGGGGGTGAGTAAACGAAGGGATGGAAACACGACGAGACAAACCCCGTCCTTCCCGTTGGCGGAGCGGCGGTCACTCACCTGCGAGCCTCGGCCGTCGTCGTGCGTGCGCGGTGCTGCGGGCATTGGTGTAGATGCGGCCCGGGCAGCACGGGACAGGCTCACCGTCCGCCGACCCCACGGGAGTACTGACCCCGCGAGGCGAGACGCAGAGCCTGAGCTCCACAGGGACCCACGCTGGGTCGGCGGCCAGCTGAGCGCCCCAGGCCGCGCAGGAAGCAGTTATTCTCCTGGTGAAGGTTCACGTTTCCATGAGTCAGCGCCCGAGCGCCGAGCCGGGGACCAGGAGTCACGCGAGAGCGCCGAGCCGGGGACCAGGAGTCACGCGAGAGCGCCGAGCCCGGGGCCAGGAGTCACGCGAGAGCGCCGAGCCCGGGGCCAGGAGTCACGCGAGAGCGCCGAGTCCGGGGACCAGGAGTCACGCGAGAGCGCGAGCCCGGGGCCAGGAGTCACGCGAGAGCGCCGAGCCGGGGACCAGGAGTCACGCGAGAGCGCCGAGCCCGGGGCCAGGAGTCACGCGAGAGCGCCGAGCCCGGGGCCAGGAGGCACGCGAGAGCGCCGAGCCCGGGGACCAGGAGTCACGCGAGAGCGCCGAGCCCCGGGACCATGGAGAGAACTGGCGCTGCGCACGCGTAATAAGAAACATCGCGGGCGGGCGTGGGCGTGTGATGTGCTCCGTTCCACGGTAATATACGCTCCTGCGCAAGGATTTGGAAATTATACCAAAGCGGGAGGAAGAAAATGAAATTACCCACCAGCCAGAGACACACTCCATTAGCATTGCAATAGGTTTCCTTCACGCCCTGAGTTTCCTCTTTATGTGACAGGTGTTAACAACAAACTGCAGAACAGCCTCTCCTACCGGCAGTGAAAATATGGTGCGTGAGGCCCAGCATTTTATGCTCGTCCATTTGTCTTGTAAGTGAGACATGCTCTCCTCCTCCGCGAGGCCTGGGAGGGGCCTGTCCTCGCCTGCACATGCGCCCTTTCCTTCCTTGCCAGCTGAGGGTGTTGCTGCCCCCACTGGTCTCTGTGATAGCTTTGCGAGTCCAGTTCTCGTTTTCAACGTCAGTCCTTTGCATCAGCTCAGCCTTTTATTGTTTGCAAACTTGGCTCAGCTGGCCCGTCACCGAGGACGCTTGATGGAGTGTCTGCCGGACGCCGGGCACCGCTCTGCGCACTAAGACGCCACAGAACACGACAGAGAAGGCCCTGCTCTCCTGGGCGTGGTCAGTTCTAGAAGGTGGTCGGCGACCTCGCACCAGCCATCACGTGCATCCGGGACTGCGGTCCTCTCTGCGGCCACTGGCTCAGGCACCAGGAGCATGGACACACCGATGACTTGTTCGTGGCAAAGGACATGAAGGTGGGGTGTTCTGGATGCAGCCAGCGCTCTCCTGTGTTCCCCGCTCCACCCCGGCAGAGCAAGAGCCCGGGGCTGGTCCCATGCGGTCCTGCAGGGTCAGCGGCATGTTCACACTCAGAGAGGGGGTGTCAGAAGGACACCGCCTGACGCTGCTGGCTCTGATGATGCTGGAAGGGTCCATGATCCAACGAGTGTTGGCAGACTCTCTGTCCGTATCTGTTCGCCCACTGGCCTGGGAGCCCATCAAGGGCCGGCACACCGTCCCAACACCTCCACGCCCTCAGGGCTCAGCTCCCTCGATGGTGTTTGATGGGCAAGTCCGCGGTTTTGTCTTCTCCCTCCAGGGTCCACTCTAGTACAGGTGCCTCCGCCCACCCTCCTGTCAGCAAACCATGTCCACAGCCGGGCTGCGAGCATCACCAAAGGCCCGAGCCGTCCAAGAATCTGCGGTCACCACGGGGCAGCGCGTGGGGGCTGACACTCCCTGTGGGCCTCCCAGGTTCCAGCCTCACACCCTGGGCGGGGTCAGCAGGGAGCGCCCAGGGGGAGTGGGGGTGAGGGCCCTGAGACTGCAGGGAGGGGGCAGGGCTCGGGGAGAACAGGGCTGCTTTCCACCCGGGCGTGAAATAGGGTTTTCTCTGAGGCTAAGGACAGCGGCCCGCCCGTTTCCAATTTGACTAATGCCTTCCATTAGAGCTTTGGCACGGCCCAGCGAGAGGCACCATTGGGCTTTGCTGTGATTGCTTTTCAAAGCCAGAAACTGCTTTGTCATTCAAAACTGTCCCCAGTCTTGTCCCAGAATCCTAAGCCAAGGTTTATTGAGACGGAGCTGAAGAAGGGCCCCCTCTCCAGCTGCTGGCTGGCTGGCGGCCTGGGGCAGTGCCTCACCCCTCTGAGCTTCAAAGTATTATTTTTAAAAAATACATATTTTTATTAATCTCAGAGAGGAAGGGAGAGGGAGAGACAAAAAAATCAATGATAAGAGAGAATCATGGATGGGCTGCCTCCTGCATGCCCCACACTGGGGATGGAGCCCGAAACCCGGGCATGTGCCCTGACCGGGAATCGAACCGTGACCTCCTGGTTCATAGGTCAACTGCTGAGCTATGCCGGCCGGGCAGCATCTAAGTATTCTTCTGTCAAAGGGGGATCATCACACCTGCCCAGCCTGCTTCCCGAGTTGGTTGTGAGGGTGAAACAAAAGGCAGCAATGACGGCTGCAATGTATCAGTTCCTTACTGTGCAGCAGACACTGTACAATCAGTGACCCTCAGCATCTCCCATGGCCCTTGGAGCAATCTTGCGAGATGCGGTGGGTAGAACAATAGCCCCTAAGGCGGCCGCAAAGCTCCCTGGACCCTGTGACTCTAGAGCAGTGGTTCTCAACCTTCCTAATGCCGCGACCCTTGAATACGGTTCCTCATGTTGTGGTGACCCCCTAACCATAAAATTATTTTCGTTGCTACTTCACAACTGTAATTTAGCTACTGTTATGAATCGTCATGTAAATACCTGATATGCAGGATGTATTTTCATTGTTACAAATTGAACATAATTAAAGCATAGTGTTTAATCACAAAAACAATATGTAATTAAATATGTGTTTTTCGATGGTCTTAGGCGACCCCTGTGAAAGGGTTGTTCGACCCCCAAAGGGGTCGCGACCCACAGGTTGAGAACCGCTGTTCTAAAGACTGCATGGCCAACGGGAAATGCAGATTGCACGCGGAATCCTGGTTGTTGACAAGCCGACCTTCGAACAGGGAGAGTCAGAGTCAGAGAGATCACCATGGAAATGAGGTGGGAGAGAGGTGGTGTCAAAAGGACGCCACCTGAAGCTGCTGCCTTCGCTGATGTTGGAAGGGCCATGAGCCAAGGAGTGCTGGCAGACCTGAGAAGCTGCGAAGGGCAAGGAAATTAATGTTCCTCTAGTGCAGTGGTCGGCAAACTCATTAGTCAACGGAGCCAAATTTTTTTAAACTTAAACTATCTAGGTAGGTACGTTGTTATTAACGTAATTAGGGTGCTCCTAAGGCTTAGGAAGAGCCACACTCAAGGGGCCAATCTGTGGCTCGAGAGCCGCAGATTGCCGACCACTGCCTAGAGCAGTGGTTCTCAACCTTGGCTGCGCATTAGAATCACCTGGGAATCTTTAAAATCCTGATTTCTGGGCCTCGTCCTCCGGAAATTCTGTTTCTTTGTTACTAATGCTGTGGCCCCACCCCATCACAAAGAAACAGAATTTCCGGAGGATGAGGCCCAGTAATCAGGATTTTACAAAGATTCCCGGGTGACTCTAATGTGCAGCCGAGGCTGAGAACCGCTGCTCTAGAGCTCCCAGAAGAAGGAAGCAGCCTGCTGACGCCGACGTCAGCCCGGGGACGGGATGACTTTCCGCCTGTGGAAATGTAAGATACACTTGAGTTGGTTTAAGCCACCACACTTGAGGCAACTTGTTGTAGAAGCGACAGGAAGACAATATGCTGTTATTTTTTTCCTTTTCTCTCTGTAACAGATTAAAGAAACCGAGAATCAAAAAAATGAAATGTCCTCTTCGGAGTCTGTCAGCTACCACCGAACAAAAGCCGGCGCTCCTAACTCAGGCTCCAGCTGCCGGAGCAGCAGTGGTGACCAGCGAGCCGGGGCAGGTTCTGGGGTTGTGCTGTGGAAGGGCCCCATTCCTCGCTGCAGCAAAACCTGCCTGAGCCTTCAGGTTCCAGCGGCCAGGCGGTCGAGCGCGCATCCCTCAGAAAGTGCCTGGGGAGCGCTGAGAGAGCTGCTAGCTTGTGTCAGAGCCACATTAATCAGAGACGTAACCGGGGAGGGAGAGATCTTTCATTTCTCACGTTAATGAACAAACGGATTTCCCATTCATTATGCATGGGCTTTCCAAGCGCAATGAATAGCTCGGGGACAAGCAGGAAGTTTCGGTATTTATAGAAAATCAGCACCCGCCAGGTTCAGGCGGCATCACGCATTCAAGGAGCGGTTTAGTATGCGTGATGGATCTCCCTTATTACTCTACCTGGTGTTTATCAACTTTACATTTTTAAGGCGCGAGAAGTGATGAGTTCGTTGAGAATGCCCCCGCTCCGCACTCCGCGTTGGTTTTGTTCCTCTGTGGCGATCAGATGCAGGTTCCCAGGAGCCTCAAGGCCTGCTGTCCCGGTCTGAGCTCCCAAGGCTTTTGCTCGTCTGTCTGCCTGTTTTGTTTGTTTGTTTCCAGGAGAACTAAGTTGCCTCTTGATATTCATCAGCCGTTTTCCATTCATTTCTGCTGCTGCTTCTGCTTGGAAATTAATCTCTTTCCTCTCTCCCCTCCAGCGGAAGAGCGTGGTGGGTCCTGTGTTCAAGGCCGAGGTCAGCCATCAGGAGAAAGGGCTGCTGACGACTAGATCTTGGTGTTCACTGCCAACCAGTAGCAGGACTAGAAGAAACAGGATGAAACGCCACCTCCCAGCCCTCACCCTTTCCCCACGGCGACACCACAGACATTTACAGAGAATAAACTCGAGATACTTTCAAAAGGAAAAGAACAAACAACCATGAGGCTGACATTACACAACAAAGCCTATCGCTACACCGTTACTGTAATAGTCAGTGTTCCACTCAGCACAGCTTTGGTTGAGGGAGGCAGGAGCATGAGCCCATGTCACTTTCCCTAATGGAACCGGCTGTCATGGTAGGACCCCCCCCACTCCCCTCACTGAGAGTGGTTTTCTTCAGCGTGTAAGTCAGATTCGGTCTTTTTGCCATTTTCCGCCACCGCAGCCGCCTGCGTCCATCCCTCGTGGAGCATGCCATCCTGCTGCTGCGAGGACTCAGCTCCATCCCGGGGTCCTCGCCAGCCTGAACCCCCGCCTCACTCCATCCGGGGCCTGTGCACGGCTGGCTCCATGTCAGTTACATTTGGGAGTAGGAACGTGAGGCGAGGGGCTGCCTCTCCTTTCTCTGCGTGAACCCGTCCCCAGCTGCCTTCCCCACAGCCATTTCCTGCTCCCAGCAGCTCAGCCAGGTCAGCAAGCCTCGGGGGGGGGAGGGGCGGCCTCCTACTGGGGAGCAGTCCAGTCACCCCTTACAGAACCTCCGGGTTGGTCCAGAGGCTCCTCAGGGGCCCCCCTCTTTGGTGAACAGCTGGCAATCATTTATTTATGTACAACTGTAGGCCTGGTGCATGAATTCCTGCATGGGTGGGGTCCCGCTGGCCCGCCCCTATCGGGGTCAGTTGGGTGGGGCAGGTCGGGGGGAGGGGCCACAGGTGATTGGCTGGCCAGCCCCACCCCCTGGCCAAACTCCTGGTGGAGGAGACAATTTGCATATTAGCCTTTTATTATATAGGATTTCACCCGTGCCTTACAAGATGCTATAAATTTCTTGAAAGCAGGAAACTTGCCTATTGTGTCTTTCACTGGATACTCTGCTTCCAGCACAGCATAGCCTTCAGTGCCTCCCACAATCCTCTGTTCTGGGGAAGGATGGGCTCGGGGTCTGTCAGAGGGAGGTGCTCGGAGGGGATGGTTTAGACCGGGCAGGTGCTGTTGTTCTCATTGTTACTGGAGAGTCGTCCACGCCGGCCCGGACTCTCTCGCGCAGCACTAATGACAGTACATTGTCAGGCGCTGTCCCAGGCGTGCCCGTCTCCCTGTGCCTCGTCCAGAAATAGCACTTGGAGTTAATTATAGTCCACTCTGCAGGCTGTGACCTCCCTGTGCCCGGTCACCTTGGCCCCCCTCCCCAGCACCTGGCGCCATGTCTGCTGAGCTCAAAGGAGGGCGCGTCCGTCTGGGAATAGACGCCGGTCCTCAGGCCCGTCTCTGTCACATCCTCGTTCGCTGGTCCCCACGCACTCCGCCCCCTGGAGAACGAGGCAGCGCTGAGCGACAGCCGGCCCAGGAACACCTCCCCTTCTCCATTCTACCCGACCACGGGGACCACGGGGACCTGGGCAGGAGACCAAGGTGAGGCCGGGCCAGATGCCTCAGCAACATCTCCCTGGCAACAGCCCAGCCTGCGGCACGCGGGGTCTGGGTTAATAAGCAGCCCAAGGTCAGCTGTCAACAGGGTGCGCCTCCTGGCAGGTGCCCCGCCCAGAGCAGGGCCCACCTCGCCCTCACCGTCCGCCCTCAGACCTCAGGGCGATGGGAGGCGGAGCTGCGACCCCCACTCCTGGGGAGGAGCAGTGTGGGAACGGCGGTCTGGGCGTGGTCTGTGCAGGTCCTGCTCTGTTTGATGAGCCTTCTTAGGTCTCAGAAGCCTGGATGACAGAAACCCCGCGTTCTCTCCTTCCCACAGGTGCTGATAAGGACATGGCGGTAAGAGAGGAATCGTCACGGGGCTGAGGAACAGGAAATCAGATTTATTGAGCACCTGTGCGGGCCGGCGTGTCACACACACACGCACACGCACACACACACACCCAGGCTGGTTCAGGGGTGTGGGGGAGGCACCCATCCCAGCTCCGGCAGCACCTGCCCACCTGCACCCTCAGGAGCGCCCGGGGCGGCCGCCGCCCGCCTTTACAGTGCAGGTGAGTGAGGTCAGTAAGGCGCTCGCACGGACAGGTCCTTCCGTGGCTGAGATGCCAAATCCGCATCGAAGGGCAGGGCCTGCTCCCCCCACACCGGCCTCCCCATCCGAGTCCGGACAGGATCCCGTGGCACTTCCGTGCAGAGGCCTGGAACGGATCCCGCTCTCTGCACCCCCGGCGGGAGGCAGAGCATTCACGGGTCTCGCTTCACTGTCCCTCCTGGGAAGGTTCCCGGGCGCCTCCGGCTCGGCGGGGAGAGAAGCACCAATTCATTCTTCAGTTCCCTTCGGGGCGAACAGGTTAGTTGGCCAGAGGCTGGTCGGTTTCAGCACCAGGAGTTCCTTCATGGGCAGCATCCAGTCGACGGGCTGTCGGGACTAAGACTCAATCCGCTGACCCCAAAAGAAGTTTCCACTTCAGAGGAGAAGGAGCAAAACTCACAAAGCATGAACAAATGCAATAACAATAATAATTAATAAAAATAATAATCTGACCGCCAGCATCTGTTCGTTTTAATAACACCGAGGTCTCTTGAGAAAATAAAACAAATGATAAAAAGAAAAGCAGGTGGCCAAAATGTTTCAAGATCTCTGACGTCCTCGGGCTCTGAGTTCAAGTTTCAGAAATCCACCGCAGTCCCCGGGCCTTCTGGAATCTTCTAGGGGCCCTTCACATTCCCCGGGCGGGCGGCAAGGCTGGCGAAGTAGGCGCACTGGGAGGGGTCGCACTGGCCGGGGGGGCCAGGCGGGCCCGGAGGGCCGGGGTGTCCAGCGGGTCCGGTCTCCCCCTGAGGGCCGGGGCCCCCAGGAAGCCCGTCTTTGGCGTAGCCGGGCACCCCAGGTTGACCTGGCCAAGGAGCAAAACAAACAGAAGGGAGTCAGGTTTCTCCGGAGCAAACGAGCCCTTTCTCGGTGCTTCCACCGGAACGAGCCGCCCTGGAGACACCCTCAGAGAGCAGCCGGGTCTGGGCACTGGGCACGGTGCCCTGAGAGACCGGGACGGGCTCCGTGGACACCAGGGCGCAGGGGCACCTGGCTGTGCAGGGGAAGCGCTGCCTGGACTGTTGGCCAGGACAGCGATTGGTGCCACCGGAGAGGAGCAGACAGAGGCAGGGGACAGCCGGGGACGGAACCTGTGCTCTGTAGGGGGCGGGTGGGAGACCCGGCCTTCTGTGTTCTCACAGGCTCCTGGGAGGAGCTTCTGACTGCGAGTGGGACGCCCAGTCCTGTCACTAACCATCACCCGATTCACCTGTCCCTAGAGACACCTGGTGACATCCCATTCTCCACACCCAGCTTGTCCCAGACAGTCTGCAATCTCTAAGCTTTATCACGTGTGCACCTGCAGACAGGGACCACATCCGCCTATTGTGCAAATCATGGGCAAAGACCACGTAAACAGAATGCAAGCAACTGACAGACCAGAATGACCCAGAAAATATGACCCATGGACACGCTTCCCTGCCTCCACTTATTAAGCACCATGACACAATATATAATCAACCTGTCTCCCTTTTTGCTTTGGCAACTGGGAAGCTCGGTGCTAAGGGTTAGAGTTAACCTTCGCAATGAGATTCCTTCTTAAGTCTTAATAATCATGTTAGGAAATCTGAGTCCCCCATAAACGAAATAAAAAGTAGATTCTTGCCTTAAAAAGACCTTCAGACATTTCGGGAACACTAAAATTCATGAGGGCTTTGGTGGTCGCTATGTCACCTACAGCCCTGCCCTAGGCCAGGTCCTGAGACCAGCAGCCTACTCATTCCTTCAGCTCAGAACCCCTGAAGTCCAGTCTTACCCCAACCTCATCTGTACGGTCAACTCCCCCTTCTTTACTTGGAATCGCCTTATTTAAAAATATTATTAACATTCAAGCTACTGAGAAGCAGGCAAGGAGTCAGAAATAAGTATTTACAATGCATCTGTAGGCATCTTCTCTAAGGAGAATAGCAATTGTGGCCACTGGAGGGCATTTGGAAAATCAGGAAGATATATATACATATATATACACACTAAAATTAAAATGGCCTCTAGCTTAATATTCAGAAGTGACCTCGGGCCATGGTGTGAACTAGAAGTAAACCTAGAAACCTCAGTGGCACGGAGCTCGATAACCACGCAGTGAGCGTCACTCCTTCCACTTCCTGCGTCCATCTCGCACCGTGGAACTGCTGCGTTCCCACAGAGCCCGGGGTGGGGAGATGCACTTGCCTGGTCCCCGAACAGGCCAGCCTGGGACAAGCCAGCCCTACTGGCCACCCTGCCGCCTGGCCAGCACCCCCCAGATATGCTGAGACATAAGGATGGGGCACAGAGGGAAAGAATCAGGGCTCCACGTTCAAGGGTATGTGGGAAAGGCTGCTTAACCAACTGAACTTGCGTTTTTATGCAAGTTCCTTGGCCCATGTAAGAAGCTAGCGCGCCCTGGGGATGGCTGAAAGGGGCTGTAGCTCCCAGCACGGCCCAGGCCTCTTTCACCCCAAATCAAGGGCCCAGGGATGTCCCACCGTTGTCCTAGCAAGTCCAGAAGCGGCATTTCAGATGGGACAGAAAATCCGTGTCCGGTGACCTTGTAGTTAAAGGTCACCCTTTCTCCCCAGCCTTCCCCGAAGGGACCCACCACCGTGGACGCTATCCCCACCAGAGACCCCAGACGCCATGCCCACCTGGGATTCCGGGGGGGCCCATCTCGCCTCGGAGGCCGACACCTGGCGTTCCTGGGTCACCTTTGGCTCCTCGCTCACCTGTGAGGGGAACGCACACCTTCAGGCGTAGAGACGGACCCATGGTGAGGGCAGAGACAGGGTCCCCCGTGTAGGAGGGGGGTCCTCAGGGGCCTGCGGCCTCCACTCCGACCACCCACAGCTGGGCCCTAAGTCCTGTTCACACACTCCCCACACTCACCTTCACGTGCACGCATTTGGAAATACGCACAGGTGCACACAACTGACACTCGCTCCTAAATGCATGCTCAGGTCACACATTTACACCGTGAACCCCACACATAACTACCTGTCACATGCACACACAGGCACCTCCACACGCCAGCAAACAGGTACATACTCATACACACACGGAGACTCACGCAAACGCAGGCAACCACACGCACACACTCGCCGCAGACACACGTGTCGGTGCATCCACTCACGCAGGCTACACGTCACGTCCTCAGAGCACTTGCCAGAACCTCTGAGAGGGAGCAAGCCCAGCATCCCCGGGCCTGTGGCACGTGCACAAGGCAGAGCTCTCCTCCCGAGAAGCTGGGACGCGGCTGGCGGGAAGCGGCACGGAGAGCACGCTGGTCGGAGCAGCGTGCGGCCCAGGCGTGGGACACTGAAGAATCCACGGGAACAGTCCTCGTGCCACATGGGCTGCGCCCCTGCCTCGCTGAAGGTCACATCCTCCCTGGCCTCCCTCGGCCCCGCAGAGCCCACGTTTGTGGCACCAAGGAAAGCACCACAGAGGGTCAGGGAGGCCGGGCCCAGCCCCGCGGGCACCGAGCCGCGTCTGAGCTAACACTGTACAGACTGAGTACGCGGGCCCCTCCGCTCCTTTCCCATCGGTCACCTTTTATGTCGTTTCTACAGTATCTCCGCTCGGCGATGGTTCTCTTTTGTAATCCCATGGAAAGTGTGCTGGTCTGTGGGGCGTGAGACCAGTCTTCCCTGTTGGAACGGCTACATTTGCTCAGTCTTCCTCCCGGTCTGATGTTTTTCTATGTTTTATGTTTTCTTATGGACACTTATCTCATGCATTTTGTTTTATGAAAAGAGATGGGATTTGGACACAAATGTAACAGAAAGCCTTTTCCGGAGGAGAAACATTACAGGGAACGAATGAAAGAATGAATGAATGAACGAACGAATGAATGAAGAACTAGAAGGAAACAGGCCATGGGAAGGGAAGAGGGAGGAGCATCCATTGCCCGAGGCCCAAGTCACGAAGTGGCAGCTGAAATCACGCCACACACGGTGTCCCCACTCCATTATTCTTCCCAGGGGGGGAGCTACTTATCAGGTTGGGAGTTTGGTTTTGGTCCTTCCTCTCACTCTCCCACATCTGTCTGCCTGCAGGGCTATCTGTCTGCCTGCAGGGCTGTCTGAGGGCAGGGCTGTCTGTCTGCCTGCAGGGCTGTCTGTCCGCCTGCAGGGCTGTCTGTCCGCCTGCAGGGCTGTCTGTCTGCCTGCTTGTAGGGCTGTCTGTCCGCCTGCAGGGCTGTCTATCCACCTGCAGGGCTGTCTCTCTGCTCGCAGGGCTGTCTGTCTGCCTGCCGGGCTGTCTGTCTGAGGGCAGGGCTGTCTGTCCGCCTGCAGGGCTGTCTGTCTGCCTGCTTGTAGGGCTGTCTGTCCGCCTGCGGGGCTGTCTCTCTGCCCGCGGGGCTGTCTGCCTGCAGGGCTGTCTGTCTGCCTGCGGGGCTGTCTCTCTGCCCGCGGGGCTGTCTGCCTGCAGGGCTGTCTGTCTGAGGGCAGGGCTGTCTGTCCGCCTGCAGGGCTGTCTGTCTGCCTGCAGAGCGAGCGCCTTCTCGCTGGTTGCCCCGTGGGCTAAGCTGCAGGTGAGACCTGCTGCCCAGAGCGCCCGGGTCCAGGGAAGGCCTGGGTCGTGAGAGCTGGCGGTTCTGCCGCCGTTTTTAGCTGCAGCTCCAGCCGGAGGTTTGGTGCCCATCTGCCTGGAGGTCCCATCTCCCGTCCTCAGTCAGTTCTACTCTCAGAGGGGCAGGAAGGCGTTTCCTTGCCCCCCGACACCAGAGCGGTGGAGGTGCAAGGAGGACAAGGGCAGGGAAGGCAATGGATTCAGTCCTCCTGGCAGAAGCAGAATTTTGCAAAACTGTCAACTCCACAAACCGTGTGTTTATCCCTATGGCCAAAGTACACGATGCCAACACGCTGGCTACCACACCGCGATGGGGACGGACTAAATCATGCCTCAGTGGTGCAGGCACCTCACCGAGGTCCTTCTCTGCCCGTGGACACTGCGAAGCACATCCCCCCCGGTCCTCACTCACCTTTGGGACCAATGGGTCCGGACGGTCCTTCCAGACCCCCCTGCCCGGGCCGTCCCGGGTCCCCCATGGGGCCTGCTCGGCCGGGAAGCCCATCTTTTCCGGGGGGCCCTGGTGGCCCAGGTCTGCCTTGAGACGTCTTCACGTGCGCCGGGGGCATCTGGGCCACGAGGTAGGCGAGTTTGGCTGCGGAGTGGGAAAAACAGGTTTCGTGAGGGAGGGATGAAGGACAGAGGAGAGCACGGTGACCCGCGGCAAGGCTCGGGGACTGAGTGCACAGAGAAGGAATGATCACAGCAGAGCTGGCTCTGCAGGTGGTGAGCTGCCTATACGAGAGGCAATCAAGCAGGGGCAAGTCGGGCTCTGGAGAGGGGTCCGTGTCAGGTGAGGCTGGCTAGAGCCTGCCAGGTGCCCTCAACCTGGATTTCTATGGAGTGACTCTCAGCCGCCTTTTCCACGTGAGGCTGCAAAGTGCTGAAGGAGAAGCGACAGGATGCTCCCGGGCTGTCAGAGCCCCGGCCGCATCTACACAGGAGAAAGGCAGGACTCACTCTCCAGCTGCTTCCCGACTTCTTCCTGGATGAGCCGCCGCAGGGTGTCCAGGGAGGGAGGCTCGCCCTGGGAGGGAGGGAGGCGGGTTATCTACCTCCCCAGGAACTCCTGCTCGGAGACCCCGGCAGGAACCACACATTCCGCGTCTGCCTGCCAGTCCTTTCCACGTCTGAACTCCCCTCCCCTCCCCTCTCCTCGTCGCACAAGCAGAGCGTCCTGTTTTACATGTGACCTGGGCCCCTGCGCTGGCCCGCCTGCTCCTCCCTGCACAGACCCGGGGGGCTGGCCCCGGATCTCCCCTGGGGAGGTCCTGCCCGCCCCCAGGACCGGCTCCAGCCCCGCCCGCCTGCATGGACTCCTGTCACATGTCCTCTGGCTCTGACCCTCCGCCCATCACCCCGGCCCTGCACAGGTGACCGCACAGTCTTGGAGTGGGGTTCTCAGAGGAGCAGAGTGCGGCCCAGGCCCACGCAGGGACACGGGACACTGATGAATCTCTGAGAACAGTCCTCATGCCACATGGGGCTACGCCCTTGCCTCACTGACGGTCCCACCCTCCCGGGCCCCCCCTCGGCCCCGAGGAGCCCACGTTTGCGGCACCAGCAGCATCCTTACCCTCAGGCCCGGGAATCCTGGCTGGCCCGGAGGCCCCGGGGGCCCGGCCGGCCCGCTCTCCCCAGGTGGGCCTTGGGGGCCCATCAGGCCCGTGTGGCCTTTGTGGCCGGGGATGCCCGGGTCCCCGGGCTGGCCCTTCCCACCAGGAGCTCCTTTGTCACCCTTGAGGCCGGGATCTCCCTAGAGGGGGAAAGAAGGGTCGGCAAGCAAAGGACTGGAGGTGCCTTGGGGCAGGGGACCCCAATCCTCTGCTTCCCAGAGAGGAGGCCTCCATCTGTCCCGGCCCAGGTGAGGACATGGAGCCCAGGGGACACGGCCACCCGCCACGGTCACGCAGGTGGTCTGCAGGACGAGAACTCTGATTCCAAACCCCTGCCCAGGGCTCCCTCCGTCTGCCGCCTCTAAGACCGACCGCCCAGCTGCCGGCCCACTTCCGGCCTCGGTGTCCTCCGTCAGCTGCAGGGACAGCGGCACCACGGACAGAGGGGCCTCACACATAGGTAACCTCCCTTCCCTCCTCCCAGCTCTCGTGGGGCCACCGAGCATCATACTGCCTGGACCCTGTTCTCCCCACTGTGGACCCAGAGTCTGAGGTCCTGGATCAGTAATTGGAAACCATGGCAACCAGGGGGCGGTCCAGTCCTCCACCCCGTGTGCTACTGTGTAGCTAACCATCAGGACTCAGTGATCCAGGGTCTGAAAACATGGTGGTCACATGACTAGCCCCAAGGTCAGCAGGCCCCACTGAGGGGGGAAAGACCAGAAGCTGGTGACCACTGGGACAGGGGCCTGGCATGGACGTGCCCGGAGCCGTGGCAAAGGCAGACGGGTAGTTATGCGACGTTGCCGGCGGATACGTTCCCAGGAAGAACCAAAGAAACAGCACAGCGGGCGAGTAGGGGCTATTCTGGGCGATAAGTAGGGGAGCACCCAGGCATATCGCACACCCACCCGCGGTCCTCTGCATGGACGGATGGCGGGGACGGACCCTGGGAGGGGATGGGGACCAAGGCCCTGGGGGAGGGCCCCGCTTTCACTGCATCGCTTTTTGCAACTTGCACTGTCTATGTGTCTGTCTGACTTCACCAACGATGAAAGAGCCGTGAATTAGACATGAACTTCGCCAGATCCGAGGCGGTCACTCCATGTCTCGGGTGCGATCACAGGAGCTGTCCTCTCGGGATCGTAGCCCAGGGCCCGGGGCACCTGGTGCCGAGGCGCCACCCCTCGGGGCCCAGCGTTTCCTACCCACCCGGCCCAGCACCCTCTGCGGCAGAGGCCTGTCCCGCTCCCGGCTCCCGGAGCGCAGGGCGAGTGCCTGCCGCTCCCTGGCAGAGCTCCACCGATCCACTTAACGTGGCGGCCACGCTCAGCGTATTGATTGGGCCTAGAGAAGATTCATAACTGGGGGCTGAGTGTCCTGGCTCCCAACCAAACCTCCAGCCATTCCCGCAGCAAGAGCTCCCGGGGCACCCGCACGACACCGGGCCGGGGGGAGGGGAAACCCCTCAGTACCGCCTCATCCGCAGCCCTTTCCTGGCTCAGCCTCAGAACCAGGAGCCACAGGACAGAGGGAGGGACACCAGAGGCGCAGGGCTTCTCCTCGCCACCCGACTCGGAAGAAAACCAAGGTGAACACTTTGCAGGACGAGGGAAGACACGCCTGGGGTGGGGGCGGCGACACCGTGTGGGGCGACGGGGTGACAGGCGGCCAAGCGGTGGCTTGTGGGCACACGGTGTTTAATCCGCCGAAGGCAGGGGCGCTGTCCCCCTGTGAGGGTGCCCCTCCCCCACTGGTGTTGCTAAAAGAATCAATGACTTCCCTCTGTGCTTCTTTTTGGAGAAACGAAATGTAAGGAAGGCTTTCTGAGCATAACGCCAAGCAATTCATTATGGAAACACCTGTTCCCTGTCACCCCGGGTGACGAGCCTGGCTCTGGGCGCCCAGCACGGTGCACACAGGCGTGCCCAGGGAGGGGGAGCTGTGGTCTCTCACGTCCTTGGCATTTGTAATTGCAACGACGTCACTGCTTCAAATAACAACCAAAAAAGGGGGACCATCCGGCCAGCGTGGCTCAGTGGTTGGGCATCGACCTATGAGCCAGGAGGTCACAGTTCGATTCCTGGTCAGGTCACATGCCCGGGTTGCGGGCTTGATCTCCAGTGTGGGGCGTGCAGGGGGCAGCCGATCCATGCTTCTCTCTCATCATTGATGTCTCTCTCTCTCTCCCTCTCTCTCTCTCTCTCTTCTCTCCCTTCCTCTCTGAAATCAATAAAAAATTATTAAAAAGGGGGAGGGGGCGCATGGGGACCAACAGCACTGACTACAACAAGGTGGTGGACAGGACCCGCCTCCGAGAACTGCGGACGGAGGAGTCAGCTCTCCAGGCGGCTGTGCAGGCCGCGTGGGGACAGAGTCCCGGCCCCTGAAGCGTCACCTGCAGGTGGCACGCTCCCACTCACCCTCTCTCCTCTGGGTCCTGCTGCTCCAGGCTTCCCGGGGGCGCCCTGCAATGAACCCAGGACAGACGGTCACTCACCGGGCGGCCCCTCTGCGCGGGCACCTCCACCCTCGGTGCTTCTACCCGACCCCTGTGCTGAGGACAAGGGTCTCGACCCCTTGCCCCGAGAGCCACCCTCTTCGTGCGGACCCTGCAGGCCTGGTCCCCTCCTCCCCTGGCCTCCTCCCACCAAGGCCCGTGGCACCCGCTCACGCTCGGCCCCCTTCCCCGTCCTCCTCCCCTTTCCGGGGATGGACTGTCCTCTTCAGGATCTTGTCCCCCTCCATGCCCTTCCCACGCAGTGGTGACGTCTATGACTCCCGATGCAGGAGCGTGCGGCCCTGCTGTCCAGTGGCCATGGCCAGCCACCTCCCCTCCACCCCTGGCACACTCCCCGTCCGCTATGGACGCATGTTCGTGTCCCAATTCATATGGACCCAGGAGGTGGGGGGTGTCTTTGGGGTGATTAGGTTTGGATGAGGTCATGAGGGAGGGCCCCCATAATGGGGTGCGGGGGAGTGGGCCTGGGGACTCAGTGGCCGGCTAGCGCAACGAGGGAGGAAGGAAGCCAGTCGGCCGGAACCTTGACCTTGGACGTCCCTGGTCCCCAGAGCTTTGAGAAATACACATCTGTTGTCTCGGCCACCAAGTCTCTGTCAATGTCATAGCAGCCAAAATCAATCGGCCCTGAAGTAATTTTACAGGACCATGTGCCTCTCTCTGGAGGCGGGAATGGGGGGCACAGTGTGGCCGGGCAGCAGGGGACAGGGCTCCCGCTGGAAAGGGGGGTGGTCAGGTTGGGGAGACCTGGGTGCCTGCTCAGAGCCTAGACTTTGGCTGAGAGGCACAGGGAGCCAGGGAGGGCTGCTGTGATGGCAGCCATGGGCGGGGGAGCTGGCGGGGTCTTCTCTCCCGTCACCAGTGAGCGGCAGGCAACAGGGATCGATGGGTGAATGAGCGATCCACCCACTGAGCTGGAGCATGGCCGGGGAGGGGCACCCGCTGCCTGGATACGGAGCCCTCCGACCCGGCTCCTCCGGTTCAGAAAGTGACCCAAAGGCGCAGAGGGGAGCAGTCTTCCTCATTCCAAAGGCGGGGTCCCTGCCCGGCCGTGTGGCTCAGTGGTTGGGCATCGACCTAGGAACCAGAAGGTCACGGTTCCATTCCTGGTCAGGGCACATGTTTGGGTGGCGGGCTCCATCCCAGTGCGGGGCATGCCGGGGGCGGCCCATCAGTGATTCTCTCTCATCATTGATGTTTCCATTTCTCTCTCCCTCTCCCTTCCTCTCTGAAATCAATAAAAATATATTATTTTTTTAAAAAGATGGTACGCGGGACCGGCTACGGACTTGGTGGTGCCCTTGCCAATTTAAACTCTGGACCCCCGTTCAGTGAGCAAGTGTGAAGCTCGGCCAGGCCCAGGGCCCGGGGGACTCCCTGTGTCACCCCCGTGGAGCTGGCCCGCATCTGCATAGGAAAGGGTCACCCAGGGAGGGCTGGAGGGGCGACACTTGCCTCCTTGCCTGGGGCTCCCTTCTCGCCGGGCTCCCCCTGTGAGACAGAACACGACATGGTTAGCTCAGCGGCTGCACATCACAGGTCACGGACTGTCCTCAAAACATAATCCACCCAATCACGTTCCAGCCAAGACCTCGCCGGAGCAGCCGAGCAGGGGCCTCGGGCAGGGCTGTGGGCCAGGCTGCGCGGGAGACGGGGAGACCTCCAGGCGGGAGGAGGAGGCCAAGCGCCGGGCCTCACAATTAGGGCGCAGGGAGGTGAGGCCCCCCCACAGGTGTGACCCAGTGCATGAGGCACCCTGGACCGCACACCAGGTCGCTGTAACCCTCAGGCGGACCTGAGGACACGGGGGCTGAAGGACACGTGGACTGTACCCCGAGAGGCAGGCATTCGGCCCTCTCAGGGTGCTCTGCTTACCGGAGGCCCGCGGGGACCCAGGAAGCCAGGGAGCCCGGGGCTGCCGTTTTCTCCTTTGCTGCCCTTCTGGCCCTGCGGAGGGAGAGCCGGATTAGCTCTTCAAGGTCAAGTGCCAGCTGAGGCCGTACCTCCGTCGCAGGCTAGATCGCTGGCCCCTGTCAGGGAGCGTGCAGGCAGCAACCAACCGATGTGTCTCTCTCACATCGATGTTTCTCCCTCTGTCTTTGCCCCTCCCTTCCAATCTCTCTTAAAAAATCAATGGAGAATGTATCCTGGGTGAGGATTAGCCACAACAAAATATACAGGAGACGGGGCTGGGAGGAGATGCATGAACAAGCTGACATTTCTGAGCCTGGAATCCATCAAAGACCCATCTTCCCCACCATGTCCGCCCCCAGCAGACCTGACCCCGACCCCGGATCCTCTCTCCAGGGACCAGGACTTTGCTGGTGACTCGCCCACCCTCTTCCTGCTCCGTATCCCCCGATCCTTGTCACCCCCCAAACCCACTCCTCACCAGCAGGACGCCCATCCCTGCTGCGCACTGGCCCTGCTGCCTGACCCCGGCTCTTCATCTTCTGAGCACAGCCAGCAGCGCTGGGCCGTTTTAGGACCCATTTCCAGAAAAGTCTTTAATAGGTTTGCTCCTTGAATGCCTGTGGTTGTCCACAGGGAGCCAACTGCATAATCGCATCTATTTAATTTCTTTATTTTTTCCATCACCATTTATCCTCTCTATGCCCCCTTCCCTCTCCCCTCTCCTCCCCATGTATTTGAGACTGTAAAGGAGGCCTGCCTGCACCCTCTTGCCTCCGCCGCCTGCTTCTGCCCCGCGAACCCCATGCTTTCCCATCGATGCTGCGAGGGACAGAG
Source organism: Myotis daubentonii (assembly GCF_963259705.1). NCBI lineage: Eukaryota > Metazoa > Chordata > Mammalia > Chiroptera > Vespertilionidae > Myotis > Myotis daubentonii. The sequence continues at coordinate 52,687,766 of NC_081856.1, forward strand.
AGCAGACAACGTGCGACGTGAGCCACCCGCCCTTCCGGAGCCTGCCCGCCTCCGTCACGCAGCCCAGGGCGATACTCACTGGGCTTCCCGCGGGGCCGGGGTCCCCTGGAGTCCCGGGCGATCCACTCTTGCCCTGGGAGAAGCAGAGGGAGACCGCTGCAGGGCGCAGAGCCAGTGATGGGGCAGGGAGTCCGGGGGCGGGGACCTGCCTTCTCACCAGGAGCTGCTCCAGCAGCGCGGCCCCTTCAATCGCTCCTGACTCACAGGAGCTTCGAACAGGAGCTCGGAATATCAAGTTCATAATATTGTAGAATGAAATGCGTCCAGGCACGTGAAAAGGCCTACCCAGCAGCCAGTGCCCCCGGCCTCGCAGTCACTCACCACGACCCTGTCCACCCGTGCATCCACACGTCCTTCACTCACAGCGTCTCAAGGACAAACGGTCCCACGCAAAACTGCTCACATCGCAGCCACACTGTTCCCAGCGGCTCAGGAGGCACGTCTGCCAGCTGACCTCTCTGCATCGCCCCCCCCCCCCACTAAGGGCGCCCTTATTCCCATTTAACAGATGCGAATACTGAGGCTCGGACACGTGGCTCGTGCAGGGCCACTCCCTACGTGCCAGGCTCCAGTGCCCCACCCACCGCTCACCACAGGCACACACTCCAACCAGCACAGAAATGCCAGGTCACCTGCCCAAAAGGGAAGTGAGCTTGGACCCAGGCGACCTGAGCCCACCGCATGTACCCAACCTCATCAGGACATGGCTGTCAGTAGGATCGCAAGTAGGGCCTCCTGGGCCTAAAAGTGCACGTGTCTGGCCAGCGTGGCCCAGTGGTTGAGCATCGGCCCATGAACCTATCAGGGCACACGCCCGGCTGTGGGCTCGATCCCCAGTGTGGGGCATGCAGGAGGCAGCCGACCAATGATTCTCTCTCATCATTGATGTTTCTCTCTCTCTCTCTCTCCCTCCCTCTCTGAAATCAATAAAAATACATATTTTTAAAAAGTTGTCCCATAGCTGTCCTTATCACTGTGGCACAGGTGGGTACACTGAGGCATGGGGCCTGCGTGGTCACAGCCAGCCTGTGTGTGGGACCACCTCCCACTCACCCCCTCCAGGGAGGGCTGCCGGGCGCTCCTCCCTCTGCCCACCCACCACCCATCTGTGTGGCTCTAAAAATACGTGCTTCGCATCGCTCTGCCCCTCCTCCCTCCGGCCCTCGCGTTTGCGGGAGGGAGGGAGGCGCCAAGACACATTCGCTCAGGGCAGGGTGGCTCTCGGTGGCACCTGCCACCTGCTCACTCGGGGCCGACGGGGCTGAAGCGTGGCTCCCTCCTGGGCTGAGGGCCCTGCTCCCTCCTGGGCTGAGGGCCCTGCTCCCTCCTGGGCTGAGGGCCCTGCTCCCTCCTGGGCTGAGGGCCCTGCTCCCTCCTGGGCTGAGGGCCCGGCTCCCTCCTGGGCTGAGGCCCCTGCTCAGGTCCCGCTCGTCCTTGGGGTCCCCTCAGTGCCCAGCCCCTCCCCACGGCTCTGAGCTCCAACCTCCCACCAGGACCCTCCTGCCAGTGGTGGTTCTGGGGAGGAAATCTCGCAAACTGTGGCCAGGAAGGTGCTGAATTAAGCGGCAGCCTGGAGTCCAGACCCCGGCTCTGCCCGAGTCGCTGTGTGGTCTCAGGCAAGTTACCTGACCTCTCTGTGCGCCCTGTTCTCATCTGTGAACGGAGACAGGAATGGCACCTGCCTCCCAGGGTTTGGGGAGGACTCCGTGAGTGAGTTACGTAGATGCCCGGGCAGCCCTGGCACCGGGCTCTGCCGATATCGGACACAGGCAGCGTCTGGTTCAAGGTGGTGAGAACCCGCTGGGGCTGGAGGAGCCGCCTCTGAGTCAGGGCAGCAGATGCTCCCGGCCGAGGCCGAGGCCGAGAGAAAAGCCTGGATCCTCGGGCGGAAGCTCGATGCCAGGGCAGAAGGGGCTGGGATGCCCCGGGGGGCCTGGGGGCTCCGGAGCCCGGCCTCCACCTGTTATCACAGCCCCTCCTCCCTGCCTGACTGACCCGTGTTCTGTTCCCTCACCACCCCTGGGACACGGTAACATCACAGCTACACACGTGTGTGCCTGCTCCGTGTGCACACTGGTTAATATATGAAGGGTTTCAGCACCACAAGAACCATGTGTGTCCCTTGAGGTGACAGCACCCCCACTGGGAATGCATGCCCAAGGGCCCGGGCCCTGCCCGACCAGGTGGCACCTTTTAAATTTCTGACTGTGGGTAGGTGGCTCCAGAAAAGAGGTGGGGTGTGGGCGGGATGCTGGGGAGTTCAGGGCGGTCACCACGTCCTAACGGCTCAGACATGTTGAGACTTTTAACAGCACGTGGGGCTGCGGGGTAAACCAGCAGGTATCACCCGCAGACACATGGCGCACGTGGGTCTCAAGGCGAAACTCACCGGTGGGCCCCTCGGTCCTTGGGGACCCTGCGGCCCCACGGGTCCGGCATCCCCCTGGAACGGAGAGAGGGACGTTATCGCCGAGTCACGCAGGAGTGTGATGGGACACAGATGTGGACCGAGGCTCACCTCGCCCCCCAAGACCAGCAAACAGGACTAACGTTCACCATAACTGCCAGTTACTCCCACAGGTGCCCCCGTGAGCTCCTCTCTGGTAGTTTCTGGGGGCCCCTGGTCCTTCGGTGAAGCCCTTTGCACCTCCCCTACACGCCTGCTCCCCCAGGCCCAGCCAGGTCCCCAGGACGCCCACTTACATCTTTTCCTGGTGACCCCTCCCGGCCGGGGGGCCCCATGGCCCCGGGCTCTCCCTGGAAGGAAAAGCAGAAAGGAAGCAGCGCTGGGAGGGAGGGAGATGCAGAACCTTTGGCGGCGGCCTCTGCAGGGTCTCAGAAGGCTGAGCGTCAGCGAGGGGAGGGGGGGCCCACAGCAGGCGCCCCTGGGTCCGGCCTGCGCCGGGGCCGCGGTGCCCACAGGCCAGTGTGAGTCCTGGCCGTGCGCCCCTCTGAGCTGCAGGAAACAGCAGCGCAGGGCCGGGCACACAGCCTGGGATTCTGCCTCCTCACCTGCTGACCCCCCACACCCCAGCTTCTCCCATTCCCAGGGCCGGCAGGGGCTTCTGCTCACTGATCCTGAGGATAAGCCGGTGCTCCCCACAGTGAGCGCTGGGCCCTGGGCCCCTGAGGCACAGTGTGTGCAGCCCAGCCCCGTGCCACCTGGATTCCAGCTGACCTGGTCCAATTGTTTGTGAGTCAGCGTCTGCCCCCCACCGCCGAGAAATTTCTAGAAAAACTAGACCAGGCGAGGGATGACGCTTTAGGCTTCTTGGGTGACAAGGTGTCGCACTGGCCTGCGGAGCCCAGGAGCCCAGTGTCTGGAAGCGCCAGCCAGGCCCACCTTCGCGGCAAGACATCACTTACCCGGGGGCCGGGGGCGCCAGCATCGCCCGTGTGTCCCTTGAAGCCCTGGGTGAGAGAGACCGGAGTTATCCCACCGGAGGGCAGGCTGGCGAGAGAGGGGGGCAGGCACCTGGCGAGATGGCAGGGCGGGTCCTGACTCCCCTCACTCTCTACCCGCTAAGAGGTGCGGGCCCTGCTCTGTGCTGGGCGCTGGCCATGTCCCCGATGCCCGCGGACTGCGTGAGGGCCCTTCCTCCTGGCTCAGTCACAGCGTGGCAGGGCTGGCCCCACACATGCCCCAGGTGGTGGGGTGGCAGCTCGGGTGTTGCCTGGCCTCAGGCTTCCTCCTTCTCCTCCTCCTACTCCTCCTCCTCCTGGCCTCCCACCACTGGGCTGGTCCTGCCCCAACACAGGCCCCAGCACATGGGTCTCCATGGTGACGCCAGGAAGCCCTCCACCCGGTCAGCAGGCGCCACCTGGGTCTTGGGCCCCACGCAGGTGCCTTCTCCACCCTGAGGTTCTCTTCCTGGTGTGATCGGGTGGGAAGCAGCGGGATTCAGCAAAAAGGACATGGATTTCGTGTTTTATTTCCTTTGTATTGAATGTGGGCCAGGGGAGTTATTGATTTTTTTACAGAAAAACACATTAAGGAAAAAGAACTGGCATTTTGATCTCCTCCTTCTTGCCAGATAATTGGATTTTAGAATTTTCATGAAAAATAGTACTTTTTTCCAAAAACAAATTTAAGGATTTGTGAAAACAATTTTAAAATTATGAAGGAGTAAAGTATTTAGCAAAAGCAAACCCACAAAAAAAATCCTCAACAACCCCAAAACATACAGAATGAGTTCATTTTTATAAAAAACACGTTATCTATGATAGCCTGACACCCAGGTAGAGATTTGGGCCCTTAAAGGTCAGAATTCATGCCCATAAAAAAGACCATAAAAAACATACTGGGCCATTCACAGAGCTTTACCTGTCTGCGTTGTAGAATTACAAGTAACTATTTTCTTCTCTATGACATTACATTATTTTTTTAATTATTTCCATCATCATCGTTACTGCTTTGCAATGAGAATGGGTTACTTTTAAACTTGTGAAAACACCTCTAGCTGTGGAAAGTGTTTAAAGCTAAACTGAAGACTCCATTCAGGTTCTATCATCCAGAGAAAGGGCATGAAAACGGTAACAAAAAGGACAAGAACAAAGGAGCCTTAGAACCACGACGTGGTCACGTGGCTGCATTTGGAAAACGCAGGGAGCCGCGCAGGGAGCACTGAGTCTGCAGGAGAGCCCGGGGCCTGAAGGGGAGGGACCCTGCACCCCGCGGCCTGGCCGTCGGAGACCTTACCCACCGCGTCAGAGCCGTGTGGCTGATGCTTATTCTACCACGGACAGCGCACACTCACACTCACACACACACTCACACACATAGTCATAGTCACACACTCACACTCACACACACAGTCATACAGTTATACATTCACACTCATGCACATACACACACACACACTCATACTCACACATACACACTCACACAGTCACACACACGCACAGTCATAGTCACACACACACTCACATACACAATCATACAGTCACACACTCACACGCATACATGCACTCACGTACACACACATGCATGCGCACACACTCACCCCCCGCCCCCCACGCTCACACACATACGCACACACACTCAAAACACTCACAAACTCACACCCACACACAATCACACACATGCACACACAAGCACACATACACACACGTGTGCGCGCGCACACATGCTCACACATGCACGACACTTACGGGGGGTCCGCGGGTACCCTCTGGTCCTGGCAGGCCCGGCTCTCCTGCTTTGCCCTGAGGAGAGAGGAAGAGAAGGGGTTGAGGGGAGCATAAGGGATCCCCCCATTCTTGCTTCCTGGGCTTCTGAGCACTACATTCCACACACCCGTCCCTGCCTCTCTGCCAGCCCCGCCCCAGCCCTGCGGTCCACTGTCACCCATTCACACCGCCACCCCGCACCCAGCCCGCTGCGTCCCTCGCCTTCTCAGAGGTGCCCGGCTGCTTGAGAAACGATGCAGGCCCCGTCATAAAGGGCTCTGTACCTCCCCACCGGCCACCTCCAGGACCACCCCCTCAAAGGTCTCTGTGATCAGGGGAACAGGGGCCTGGCTCCTGGGCCCTAGTCAGGTGGGCTGGCCATCCCACCACTGGCCTGTTACCAGCAGAAAAATGCTCACAACCAGCAACTGTTGAGGGTTTTCAACATGCGGGTAGAATGGAGCACTTCATGGGAGTCTATCAATGCCTCCGCACTGCAACCCAATGAGGGAGGCACTGCTGTTCCCCCCCAGGCCAAACACTGAGGCACAGAGAGGGTGAGATCTGCTCTAGGTCACACAGCTGGGGTTCTGCCCCAGGCATTTTGGCTCCAGAGTCTCTATGGCATTCTGTATTATTGTAATTATGGCTCAAATGACTCCTAATAAAAATTATGCAGCAGGCAACTCAAAAGGCTGCCTATCATCATTCTACCTGTGTATCCACCCATCATCTACCCATCTATCTGTATATCTATCCATCATCTACCCATCTACCCGTGTATCCACCCATCATCTATCCATCTACCCGTGTATCCACCCATCATCTACCCATCTATCTGTATATCCATCCATCATCTACCCATCGACCTGTGTATCCATCCAGCATCTATCCATCTACCTGTGTATCCACCCATCATCTATCCATCTACCTGTGTATCCATCCATCATCTATCCATCTACCCGTGTATCCACCCATCATCTACCCATCTACCTGTGTATCCATCCATCATCTATCCATCTACCTGTGTATCCACCCATCATCTACCCATCTACCTGTGTATCCACCCATCATCTACCCATCTACCTGTGTATCCACCCATCATCTATCCATCTACCTGTGTATCCACCCATCATCTACCCATCTACCTGTGTATCCACCCATCATCTATCCATCTACCTGTGTATCCACCCATCATCTATCCATCTACCTGTGTATCCACCCATCATCTACCCATCTACCTGTGTATCCATCCATCATTTATCCATCTACCTGTGTATCCATCCATCATTTATCCATCTACCCGTGTATCCACCCATCATCTATCCATATACCTGTGTATCCATCCATCATTTATCCATCTACCTGTGTATCCACCCATCATTTATCCATCTACCTGTGTATCCACCCATCATTTATCCATCTACCTGTGTATCCATCCATCATCTATCCATCTACCTGTGTATCCACCCATCATCTACCCATCTACCTGTGTATCCACCCATCATCTATCCATCTACCTGTGTATCCACCCATCATCTACCCATCTACCTGTGTATCCACCCATCATCTATCCATCTACCCGTGTATCCACCCATCATCTACCCATCTACCTGTGTATCCACCCATCATCTACCCATCTACCTGTGTATCCACCCATCATCTACCCATCTACCTGTGTATCCACCCATCATCTATCCATCTACCTGTGTATCCACCCATCATCTATCCATCTACCTGTGTATCCACCCATCATTTACCCATCTACCTGTGTATCCACCCATCATCTATCCATCTACCTGTATATCCACCCATCATCTACCCATCTACCTGTGTATCCACCCATCATCTATCCATCTACCTGTGTATCCACCCATCATCTATCCATCTACCTGTGTATCCACCCATCATCTATCCATCTACCTGTGTATCCACCCATCATCTGCCCATCTACCTGTGTATCCATCCATCATTTATCCATCTACCTGTGTATCCACCCATCATCTACCCATCTACCTGTGTATCCATCCATCATTTATCCATCTACCTGTGTATCCATCCTTCATCTATCCATCTACCTGTGTATCCACCCATCATCTACCCATCTACCTGTGTATCCATCCATCATCTACCCATCTACCTGTGTATCCACCCATCATCTACCCATCTACCTGTGTATCCACCCATCATCTACCCATCTACCTGTGTATCCACCCATCATCTATCCATCTACCTGTGTATCCACCCATCATCTATCCATCTACCTGTGTATCCACCCATCATTTACCCATCTACCTGTGTATCCACCCATCATCTATCCATCTACCTGTATATCCACCCATCATCTACCCATCTACCTGTGTATCCACCCATCATCTATCCATCTACCTGTGTATCCACCCATCATCTATCCATCTACCTGTGTATCCACCCATCATCTATCCATCTACCTGTGTATCCACCCATCATCTGCCCATCTACCTGTGTATCCATCCATCATTTATCCATCTACCTGTGTATCCACCCATCATCTACCCATCTACCTGTATATCCATCCATCATTTATCCATCTACCTGTGTATCCATCCTTCATCTATCCATCTACCTGTGTATCCACCCATCATCTACCCATCTACCTGTGTATCCATCCATCATCTACCCATCTACCCATGTATCCACCCATCATCTATCCATCTACCTGTGTATCCATCCATCATCTATCCATCTACCTGTGTATCCACCCATCCATCATCTACCCATCTACCTGTGTATCCACCCATCATCTGCCCATCTATCCACTGTCTACCTCCCCACCCATGTCCCTAGAGTATAGAAGGGGCAGAAGTAATGCACAGAAAGTAGCCTTCACTGTGCCCAGGCTGGAGCCGCTCCTGGGCACGTAGCGGCTGTTACCGAGAAAGCGCTGCCTGGGCCTGTGGGATGGTGAGAAGTCGGTCCCTTACCGGCTCTCCGGGGGCGCCGGGCTTTCCGTCCCTGCCCTCTTTGCCTTCTGCCCCCTGCAAGAGAAACCCACATGGGTCATCTGCCCCGAGGTGCGCGGGGCGGGGACACACGCAGCAGCTAAAAAGGCGTTTCACCCGCCAGAACTGGGCTGGTTTCCTGGTTTTTCCCCAGCACTGAGATTCAGGCTCAGATGTCTGGTCCGCAGTGTCTGGCAAATAATAAAAAATCAAGAGACTGCAAACGTTTCTTTGTTATTGCTGTCGATCTAGAGGCCCTCCAGGACACGTTCCCGAGGTCAACATGGGATGATGGGCCTCGTGTCTGGGCTCTGACTGAGCGGCGGTGAGGAGGGGAGACACCAGTGCTGACGAAGACGAGGAGGACACCGAATGATGGGCAGCACTCAGCACGGCTCCTGGAGCTCACGAGGGGCTGCAAAGGTCAAAGGCGTCTGCTGTTCACTAGGAGTGAGGAGAGGGCTTTCTGGGCAGACAGGAATGCAGTGCAAAGGCCCTGTGGCCGGAGAGGCGAGGATGTGGAGTGTCCTAGGCCCAGAAGGAAGCCAGTATGGCTGGAAGGAAAGAAGGCACCGTGGAGGCCCAGAAGCAGGCACCGGCCAGACTGCAGCCACACACGAGGATTTGTTCCCAGCGGAGAAGGCAGCCCTGGCCTCCCCCGAGCGGTTGTGTTGCTACCAGAGCAGAGAGCTCCATCCCGGGGGGAAGGCTGCTGAGTTAAAAAGCCCAGCATTTGTGGAAAGAATCATGCAGCTCGATTCTAGAACCTCAGACAAGACTAACCTCTGACAAGTACCCCACTTTAGGGAGCGTCATACAGAATCAGAAAGGAGCTATGCGTGTGAGTAGTCTCCTGCAGATTTAAAAACTTACTGTAAGATTCATGAGGCAGCAGAGACATGAACGTAAATCGTAAGGGACATTTATTAGATGGAGTGTAGGTAAAATTTAGGAACATGCAATACCAGCGTGGAAAATAGAAAATGATTATCACAAGAATTATCTCAATTCTGTATGCATACATGTGTATGATTCTATTGCCTTAACTGTATGGGTATATATAGACACCATTCATATACACATACACATATGTATGCATACACATATATGTGTGGAGAGACAAAATATACTATTTAAATAAGCAAGCAACAAATATGTACATAAAAGAATGATACTAAGATAGACCCCACCGAAAATTTAATTTAATTGAGTGACTATTTTTCTTCTCACCTACATATATAAAAGGCTAAGTGACTGGCTGAATGTCCAACACGCACTGGCAATTTAAAATTAAATGCTGGCTCACACATGCACGTACATATAAAGCTCTTGCTGGCGCCAATCGCACGCGTGTGTTTCGATCTGTCATTGTCGATCGTGAATGTGGCTGTTTTAGTTGACATTAGGCAAGCACTCTGAAAGTGTTTTTACTCTTAATGCAGTATAAAGGGAGAGATTAGAATGAGTTTAATTAACTTATCAGTCGTTGTTTTTATCAATGTTTTTATATCATGTTTTTGTTGTTTTCATATCATGACTTCATTGTTGTTATATCATGCTGTTATTGTTTAACAATTTACATATTATTTTCATATACATTTTGCTAATTTTCTTTCATCTCTGACACTTCTATAATAAAGAAAGGGCGAATAGCGATATTAAAACATCTCTTCTAATTAATTTCCTTTCGATGTGCACGAATCCGTGCACCGGGCCACTAGTGTTCTATAACACACACAACTCCCCTGGGGACCGTGTCTTGCTTTAACGAAGGTGAAATACAGTTTTGTTTGCTTGAGTAGGAGAGAGACTGGATTTTTTAAATGCCACTTACTGGGATTCCGGGTAACCCCGATGGGCCTCCGGGGCCGGGGGGACCTTCTTTCCCCTAAAAGATCCAAGACAGAAAAACACCATCAAATCTCTCGTGCTGGCTGTTCTGCAGGCAGATGATGTCACACAGGACTGATCTGAGGGCTGGGGGGTCGCAGGTGAGAAACGGTGGTGCTTCTGCGCCTGCCTCCTGCTTCCGGCATCGCTTCCCGGGCAGGGGTCCTGGGCAGCACATGACTAGGCGGCCTGGTGTGCAGACCAGGACTCAGGAGGGAAAGATTGGGGGCCGGGTGAGGAAAGGACATCTGAGGAGGAGAAAGCCGTCCTGGGTGACTCCCGCAGGACTCCTGCACCAGAGTCCCGAGACTCCGGGCCCGGACCTGCGGCTTAGCCAGACGGGGAACATGACTCCGCGATTCCTGAGACGGGGTGTGTGCCTGGCACTCACCTTTCCCCGCTGTGCGACCCTGAACTGTTCGCTTCGCCTCTCGGACCCCCCCTTCCCTTAGTTACAAAGGGGGGTCAGGATTCAGGACCTTCCTAATGCTCAGGGCGGTCAGTGAGATCAGGGACACTCGTTCGCCATGTATTCCTTCGAGTGACAGTGTGCGCAGTGGCCACGGCCTGATGCCTGCCACTGGGCCCTGCCCGCTGAATCCGAGAGGCTCTGGAAGCTCCGGCGGTGAGCACACCTCGGGGTCTGAGATGACGGCCGGGGGTCAGAGGCCAGCTCGCCATTTGTGGTTTCCAGGCCTGGACCCTGACTTCCCCTTCCTTAGCGACACTCTGCCTCTTGAACACTGGCTGACAGCAGCGACCTCCCAGGGCGCGCTCCCTGGCGCATGGCCACAGGCTCGGGGTCCGCGCCAAGCCCTCCTCTGGCTGCGCCTGCTCACACAGGAGCCACACAGAGAGGGACCGGGAGATGGGCTCCACGTGGGCCCGTGCTGGCTGCAGCTGCATTCTGGTCTCAGGTCCCGGTCCTCTCTCCTGAGCCTTTACTGAGGCCAGGTGACTGGGGCTCCGGGGAAAGTCCCCCGGGGGTGGACTAGGAGAGACAGCCTCGGGGGGCAGGGGGACCAGGGCAGGTGGGCGAGCGCTTGGGCTTCTGGGAAAGCCAGCCCCAGGCCCAGATGGAGGAACGTACCGGTGGCCCCTGGGTGCCTGGCGGTCCGGCAGCTCCCGCGACTCCAGCGGCTCCCTGGGGACAACCAAGCGGGAGGTGAGTGTGTGCGCCTGGCCGCGGTCAGGAGCCCGGCTCTGAGCACGAGGCCGGCTCTGAGCACGAAGCAACGCGTGGATCTCACGCCCTGGGCCCTGCCCCGCGGCCTGAACTTAAGCATTTCCCGGCAGCCTCTGCCTTCCCCACGGGCTGGGCTCATCTCTGGGACACAAAGACGGTGGGGAGGCAGCATCTGCAGTGAGTGGGGTGTGTTCGGGGACAGGGTTGACAGAGGAGGGGACTGAAGATGGTACGTACCGGTGGCCCAGGGTTCCCCGGGGGCCCCATGAGGCCTGGAACTCCGGGGCGGCCCTGGGGAAGAGAGAGAAAAGGCATGGACGTGAGGAGACAGATGGGAACGAGAGCGGCCACGACAGCTGAGAACATGTGGCTGCGTGACGCGCAAGGGTCGGTCCTGACGTGCTCTCGTCTGTGTGTGCGAGTGCAGTGCCCCAGAGCAACAGCTGAAAACCAGCAAACGCACAGACACAATACAAGCTGCAGCGGGTTACAGGGATCGTGTGCCCCACTACAACAATCATACCGTTCTTTTGGGAAAAAGATCCATGTCTCCATGAGGAGAAGAGTCCATGCGAATTACAGTAAGAACTAAAGTGTAAAGTGTGGGCGGGAGTAAAGGGGGCGGGGGGATCTGTAATACCATCAACAATAAAAAACAAATTAAAAACATTTCACACAACCATGTTATAAAGCCAAGCAAACCACCATAAATAAATGACTTCCTGCCCTGCACCCCCAGCTCCTGCCACCTGAAACATCAGCTGCAACATTCACCATGGATTGCAACGCCTTCGACGGCTCATGGAAAACTCAATGGGCCCGGCCTGCGGGGCTCAGGGACCTAGGAGCCAGGAGGTCACAGTTCCACTCCAGGCCGGGGCACATGCCCAGGTTGTGGGCTCGATCCCCAGTGAGGGGCGTGCAGGAGGCAGCCGATCAATGATTCTCTCTCATCAGTGATGCTTCTCTCTTTCCCTCTCCCTCCCTCTCTGAAATCAGTAAAAATATATATTTTTTTAAATCAATGGGAAAAAACGTTATCAGCAGAGGATTAGCCAAAAACCAATGAAAAGCCGACTCCTCAGAGAACTGGGGGTGGGGAGCGTGACCAGGAGCCAGAGGGATCCAGGTGGGAAGCAGACGCGTGATGTTGAGAAGCCCCACTGCGCTCAGGAAGCGTGGGAGGTGCCGGGAGAGGCGGCCTCGCTTACCTGGTCGCCCTTCGGCCCGGCCTCGCCGTCTGCTCCGGGCTCTCCTGTGCTTCCCTTCGGGGAACAGAGAACACGAGTCAGTGCGAATCTCGCGAGAGCCACACTGCGAAAGGCAGTCCGCATGGTTCATCCACCGGCTCATCGCTCATCCCCCGCCCTCACCAGGCCCAGAGCAAGTTCCTGCTGAGACCCAGCGGGTGTCAGCGACAGAAATGAAGTCTGGCTGGAGGACCGCTGATGGGATGGCTGACGGGCTGTGGGTGCTGGGGGGGCAGGGAGATGGGATGGCTGACGAGGCTATGGGTGCTGGGGGGGCAGGGAGATGGGATGGCTGACGGGGCTGTGGGTTCTGGGGGGGGCAGGGAAATGGCGGGGGAGACAGCAGAGCCCCCTTCCTGAGAGCCTCATGGCCGATCCCTGAATATGGACGGAGTTGGGGGCTTTGGCAACCACGAGGAGGTGTGGCCGCCCCGGGTTTCAGAAGGGCTCCCCTGGCTACAGTGTGTGTGTATAAGGGGGTGGGGGTGGGGGGCCTGGAAGGTTCAGGATGCAGCGAGCAGGGCCAGGTGGGAGGAACGTGGGGTGTTACGGGGGGGCAGGGGGCAGGGAGGGGAGCAGGACCAGCGGTGTCTGGGCACTGCCGGGCAGGTATGGGGTGAACAGTGGGCAGCTGAGCAGGTGACGGGCGGGTGGCACTGAGCAGGTGCTGGGTGGAGAGGAAACCGTCCGGTGCCTACGCTCCTGGCCCCTCCCCGACTCCCTGCGGGACCCTGAGCCGGTCACCTAGACCCTAAAACAGACAATAACGACACCTACCCATGACAGGGTAGGGACATAAAACCAGGGCAGACGCGGGAGATGCTTAGCACGCAGCTCTGGCGCTGGATGAGCTCAGTACACACTGGTGACCATAGTTATTCCGCATCATGTTGGGTGTGATTCACGCCTTGGCCATGTGCTCATGTGAGTCCCTGGGCAAGTCCTTCTACTCCCTGTGTCCTGGCTTCTAAAGGAGAATCGCAGCGTCTCCGTCACCACGCTGTGCGGCTCAGGGACCTCCAGGCCGCGGCACGCTCAGGCCAGAGGCCGTGCATGTTGACTCCCGGTGAACACTAACCATCGCCCTCTCGTCCTTGCTGTCGCCACCATCGTCGTCAGCATCACTGGTCAGGAAAACACTGCGACACCCGACCTGCCCCACGCCCTCTCCCAGCCAGGCCCCGAGGCAGCGCTCACGGCCCGGTCTCCGAGCAGCCCCTCCGCCGGCCCCGGGTCACTGGAGAATAGATGTGCTTCGGGGAGATGTGGTTACAGGAGACGTCTCAGTGCCTGAGAGCAGGCCTTATGCAGTGAGAGTTCATCTTTGGCAGCGCGTCGACGTTGGCTCCGGTTCCAGGCCTGTGTTCTCGCGTCTCCACATCCTTGAGCCGGGCCTGGCTCCCAGTTTGTTCATCAGTAAACGAAGGATGGGGAGGCCCACCTAGCCCCGTGGTCCCCAGGCTTTTCCTGGCCATGCCCCACCTAAGCATCTCTAACATCTGATACCACCCCCACCCGTGACATAGAATTCTTATTATTCAAAAGTGACTCCTAGTCACGTGGAGGAAGCTGAAAAGGCCAGGAACTTGGTCTAAACAAGCTTCCAAAGAACATGGCATCCACGAAAGAGAAAAATGAAAGAACGAAAGGACAGCTGAAGTATTGAGGAAGAAAGCACTAAGAAACTGTTAAAAAATAAGAATATGAAGTGATATGAAGAAATAGCAAATAAAGTTTCAGAACATATAATAGAGACCTGAGATGCATAAATATGTCACAACATATGTTTATATGCTGCATATGAGGCCCCTAGAACCATAAGAAATGCAAAAAGATTCGCTGTTAATAACTCATTCTCAAATTGCCCCCCTGTGGGGCGTGCGCCACGTTGGGAACCACTGGGCTAGAGGGCCCTTCCCATCCAGAACCCAGAGTTCTCCCGCTGAGACTTCATGTCCAGCCCTCTCCCCGGAAGGATGCGCCGTGTCCGCAGTTCCTGGCCATGCTGACTTCTGAGCTCGGCACCCCCGCCTCTGGGGCCGTGGGGTGTGGGGGAGCGAATGCGACAGGCGCCCGTGCCGTGTGTCGAGCAGGAAACAGGTTGGGGGGCGGGCGGACCTGTTCCATCATCTCGGCGTGCCGTTACTTCTACTGCTTTCAGGCCCACAAAGCCGGCACCCCGTCAGCAGCCCGTTGTTATCTCAGTGAACAGGCGCAGGGGACTCTGACATGTAGGACAACTGCTTTCAAAGAAACGGCTCCTTTAGGAGGCCAGCCCTTGGGCTGGGCTGGGCGTGGTCCCCATCCCCATCTCCTAACAATGACAATGTCGCGGCTCCCGGATCTCCACGGCCTCGTCTCCTCGGCACGCAGGGGGGGCTCAGAGCCAGCAAAGCACCCCGACCTGACTCACTTCCTCCCAGGAGAGGCTGACAGTCGCCGAGCCCCGCCCCCTCTTTGCTGGGCACTCTGCCGGGCTCCCCGGGGAGACCCCATTTCATGCAAGTCCTTGTTAACATCCTGAGCTGATGTAAAATGTATATAAGTACTAGTATATATATGTATTTAATACATGTGTTTTCTAGTCTAGCCAATGAGGGAACTCCACGAGGTGGGGCTACTGCCAGAGGACAGACAGGAAAGCTGAAGCCACGTGCGACAGCTGCTGTCACTCAGCAGCGACGACTGCGGATGCTCAGAGTTCCTCCCACGCGTCCCTCGCTCCCTCCGAGCCTGCACATCGCTGGCGCTCTGGGAACGCCGCCTGCCTCATCCTCCCCGTGAGCCTGGCCAGGGGAGGGCCTGAGGCTCAGAGAGGTCAGTGAACTGCCCAGACCCTTTCCCCGGTCAGCAAGTGTCAGTCAGCGCAGAGGAGGCAGAGCCGGGCCCGGAGCACCTGGCCTCCAAGGCCGGGGCCGTGCCCACCGCTCTCACTGCCCACCAGCCACCTGCCTACCCTGCGAGTCACCAACTTATCCGTCTCTTCTCCCCACACAGCCTCAGGCCTGGAGGGATGGCCCATCTCTGACCCACCTGCCAGCTCCTGACGTGGAGGGAACTGTTGAAAGGGACGCTTGGGCCAGACCAGCGTGGCTCAGTGGTTGAGCATCGGCCTACGAACCAGGAGGTCAGAGGTCGATTCCCGGTCAGGGCACAGGCCCGGGCTGTGGGCTCAACCCCCAGTGGGAGGCGAGCAGGAGGCAGCCGATCCATCATTCTCTCTCATCATTGATGTTTCTGTCTCTCCCTCTCCCTCTCTGAAATCAATAAAATATATTATAGCCAAAGCCGGTTTGGCTCAGTGGATGGAGCGTCGGCTTGCGGACTGAAGGGTCCCAGGTTCGATTCCGGTCAAGGGCATGTACCTGGGTTGCGGGCACATCACCGGTGGGGGATGTGCAGGAGGCTGCTGATCGATGTTTCTCTCTCATCGATGTTTCTGACTCTCTGTCTCTCTCCCTTCCTCTCTGTAAAAAATCAATAAAATATATTTAAATATATATATATATATATATATATATATATATATATATATATATATATATAATAAATAAATAAATAAAATAAAGGGCCGCCTGGTGAGAATGCTCCAGGACGGAGGCAGCGACCAGTGGGAGAGAGGAAGCAGGGCGGGAGGTGAGAACCGTCCCAGGTCAGAGGGGGTTCCGCCCGGAAGGTCTGCCCAGCGCCTTCGCCTACTGGCATCTGATGTTGCCTCTCCCGGCAGACGAGCCAGGCTGTGTCCCAGGCAGGCCCCCGGACCACTGCCACGGCGGCACTTTTATAAAATGTTGGAAGGGGTCGTGGCCACAGCCTGCAGCTGCAGGGGCCACAGGGGGGTCAGGGAGGGCCCAGGAGGGCCCCAGGGTTGGGGGCCGGGGATGAGGGTGGGAGGTGACCCCCCTCCCTGCCCCCGTGCCAGCGCTCATGCGGTCTCTTCTCAGAGCTAAATGCCGTTCCCAGCGGGAGGGCAAAGGCCACAGGCAGACACTCCTGGCAGCCAGAGCACCCACTGCTCTGTGAGCCGCAGGGCGAGCCTCACTCATTCATACTCATCCGCCTTCTCCAAGCACTTGCCTAGCCGTGATGTTCCTGAGCCATGTTCTCCCCGGGCCTACGTCCTCCCACGGTAACACACGGCGGAGGCTGTTCTTATTATCATTAGCGAGAGGGAAGGTGAGGCCCAGAGAGGTCAAGGATTCTGCCTAAAGCCACACAGCTCCAGAGGCCGTGCCTGAACCAGTGAGACTACACATCCCAGTCCCGCAGCTCATCGCATTCTGTCAACCCCTCGCGTGTCTGTACGCGAACAACCTGAGACTGGACGAAGGGGAGTGACCCTGCCAGGCCCAAGGTCACCGGGAGCGTCAGTGCCGGGGTGAGACCTTGAACATGGGGCTTCTGCTGGTAAACCGTCCTTCCTTCATGCAGACATCGCTCCTCCTCCTCCCTCAGACTAAGCAGTGAGAGGCAGGGGATGGAGGCTCACTGACCTGCGCGCCAGCAGCTCCCGGGGGTCCTGGAAGGCCTCTGGGCCCAGCCTCTCCCTGCAGCAGGGAACAAAGGGGACAGGAATGAGTGTCCTGCCTGGCCCTGGTGGCTCAGTGGTAGAGCCGACTTATGAACCAGGAGGTCACACTCAACTCCCCGTGGTCAGGGCACATGCCCAGCTTGAGGCCTCGATCCCCAATAGGGGGTGTGCAGGAGGCAGCTGATCAGTGATTCTCCCTCATCACTGATGTTTCTATCTCTCCCTCCCTCTCTGAAATCAATAAAAAAAATTTTTTTTTAAATATTCCATTTCTTAAAAGAAAAGAATGAGTGTGGGAGCCCACACCCAGTCAGCAGCGACCCATCACCCTGCGACTCCTATTCGAGGGCCTCCCCTGGGGTTGCCCCGCCCCAGCGGCCGGAGCAGAGGGCGTGGCTGTGGACTCACAGGTGGACCCACACTAATGTGGTCAGCAGTGTGGCAGCCAGGCCCTCCTACGACCCAATGACCCGGCCTCCCGGGGTCACGCCCTGGACTGGGCTGGCCCATGGGAACCGGGGAGGCAGCCTGGAACCTCCACGAGGACACAGGACGCCGCAGTGGAAGCACTGTCCCCTCCCTCCTCACCTCTTTCCCGTCTGTGCCGTCTCGCCCTGGCTTTCCCGGGAGCCCTTTGTCCCCCTTAAAGCCTGGCAGGCCAGGCAGGCCCGGGGGGCCCGGGGGGCAGTCCTTGCACACGTCCTGGGAGAGAACACGTAACAGTTACTTGTAGAGCAAAGGAGCCCGGCCCCGCCTCTCCGACAGGCTGCACGTCTGGAAGGCAGCGGGGGAGTCACCCTCCACAGGCTGCTCTGTCTCCCTCTGAGCCAGAGGTCAGCACGGATCTGTCGGAACCTCTGCCCCGCTCCTCCCCACTCTGGCCAGCAGGCTGCTGGGAGCAGAGCCCAGGGCACTGATGTCCAAAGTGCACAAACAGCCCTGGCCAGTGTGGCTCAGGGGATAGAGCGTCGGCCCTCAGACTGAAGGGTTCCGGATTCGATTCCAGTCAAGGGCACGCACCCCGGTCGCAGGCTCGATCCCCGGCCCCATTGGGGTGCGTGCGGGAGGCAACCAATGTGTTTCTGTCACATCAATGCTTCTCTGTCTCTTTGTCTCTCCCCCTCTCTCTAAATATCGATGGAAAAATATCCTCAGGTGAGAATTTAAAAAAAAAAAAAAGTGCACCAGCCGGTGGCGGCGGCACCTACCGCTCAGCGAGCAGCGTGCAGGTGACTTTACGCTTTTACCTTAACCAGGAGCCGGACGTCCTCGGGAGCAAGTGGCGAGGAGGGGCCCTGCCGAGGTAGAAGTGAATGAATACAGGCAGGTGCACACACGCACACACAGAGACACGCACGTGCATACACACAGAGACACACATGTGCACACACGCACGCACGCACATGGCCTTACAATGTAACCCCTCACACACCTGGCCGTGCACTGACACACACCAGCCTGGGAGCCACGAGGACTCTCCTGAGGCAGGGACTGTGGGAGGCCAGTCCTCGCCCTGTCTGACAGGCATCGCCCGTTCTGGTCCCCAGTCCCCTCCTGCTGCTTCCGCTCTGCTCCTGGTGGCCCCTCCTCCCCACTCCCATGAACCCCTGTAGGCCGTGTGGGTGGGGGGAGGGCGAAGGGGAGGGCTGCATGCATTTCCCAGAGGAGCAGAAGCTGCTATCGGTCCTCCACAACCTGGGGTGGACGTAAAGCCATTTCCTCCGCTCTCCCAGGCGAGGCAGCAGTGACGCCTCATCTGTTACAAGTTGGAAGTCTCTGACCCCGAACGGGGGTTCAGACGCCGGGAGCAGGAACAAAGCCCCTGAGGAAGGTGGGGGTGGCCGGGCCCTGAGTTCACCTGCAAACCCCGTGTGGGAGGAGGTGCTGTTATGATCATGGCCGACCCTGAGCCCAAGATCGGGGGAGGCTGGGCTCCCTTTAGGAGCAGGAAACACAGGGCTCAATCCCGGGTTCCAGCACCACAAAAAGGGGGTAAAAGAAGGAAAAGGAAAATGCAGATGCCAGAGGGAGAAGGGCCTCCGGGGAGAACTGGAGAGAGGCGTGCCGCTTGGCCAACCGGTAAGTTTGCAACAAGGAGAATGGGGGCGAGCGCCCCTCTGAGAAGACGGTGGCCCATCCCCTGGGGAAGGAGGGCCCTGCGGCCACACTGACTGTGGTGGCCCATCTTCCCATCGCGCTTGAGTCTGGGTTTATGATCGCAGGCCCAGCCCAGCACCCTGGGAGGCTGAAGCCAAGACAATCCCCCTGGCAGCTCCTGTGTCCGGCCCCCGGGGGGTTCCTGCCACTTCCCGGGCTCACAGGCCGGCAAGGCTGGCACCATAGGCGTCTGCACAGGAAGCATAACCTTGGCAACGTCTGGGGGTACGTTCAAGTGCTCGGTCAACCCTCTGGGCTATGGCAATGGAACACCCAAGTGGCAGTGGGGTTGGACCGACTCGGGTTTGGGGTGCTGAAGGAACTGCCCCCCCCCTGCAGGGACAGCTCCCCGAGGTCGAGGCTGCTGATGACAAAGCCGAGACCTGCCCTGTGACCCGCAGGGACCCTGTGGAGGAGGCCGGCCTTGGCCATGTTCACTTCCTGAGACTTCAACTTAAAAGGGGGACGGGGTGCTATGCGGAAGCCCCCCAGTCACCCTGGGGAGCTAATAAGATACAGGGCTCACATGGCTGGGGCCGGGACCTATGGGTGCCGCCACGCTGTGCCCCTGGCAGGCTGGCGTGCGGTCCTTTGTTTGATTAGAGAGAGCGGCGTGAGACACACGCTCACACCAGTTACAAAGGGAGAGGGTGGTGACTGTGCCATCCAGGTAGAGTGGCCTTGGGGTCATTTAATTAGTGACTTTGCTCTGACCTGTTTCTGCAAACCTCGCAAGGCAGCTCTCAAGATGCAAAGGCGCCGGGTGGGGGGCGGTGACCTTCCAAAGGCGATGCAGGAGGGTAAGCCTGCCCCGCCCACCTCGGAGGGCCGGTCACGTGGTGGGACAGGGAGCACCCGGGGCGGCACTGAGCCTGTGCCCTACCCGACCCTCCTCACCTCCGCTGTGCCCATCTGCCTGCTGCCGGGGCCACGGGCTGAAGCGGCAGGAGCCCCAGGCCAGTGCTGACCAGGTGGAGTAGAACGGCCCCTCCGCTCGGGTGGGCCAGCTCCACGGCCCTGTGCCCACCCACACCTGCCTGGGCACCGGGCCAGCGCCAGACGCCAGGGGAGCCCACCTGAGTGCGCTTCCTCACCCGTCACCTGCCCAAGTGGCTCTGCTTTGAGAGAACCCAGCCCAAAGCGGGTGCCCCAGCACAGGGACTGTGGGTGCAGCACTGGGGAGGCACCCAGGTCCCACCATGCCCCCCAGGGGTGGCGACAGTACAGGGGAGACAAACTCCGCAGGCCTGGCTCCTTCAAACCCTGCATGTGCCAAAGAGAGGCTGGGCCCTGCCAGCTCCTGAGAGCCTGGCAAACCCACCGGCTGTGTCCTTGTTCACCTGCTCACGGGCCACATGGAGGGGCCACGCAACCCTGTGACTCAGGTGGGGGCCCGGGCCTGCAGAGGGTCCACGCTAACCGTGTGACTCAGGTGGGGGCCCGGGCCTGCGGAGGGCTGGACGCTGAGGAACAGCTCAGCCTCGCCTGCGCTCCAGCCTCCGTCACCCCTGAGAAGGCATGGCGGGCACCCTGCATTGGCCACATGTCCTGCCGCCCGAGCACTCACTGCCACCCCACCATGGGTCCTGGCGGCAGGGCTCTCTGCCCCGTGCCCAGGGGAAGGTCTCCTGGAGCTCACACCTGGCCTCCTGCACCCCCCCTGCCCACCACCCCTCCGGCCTTGGCTGTGGATCCAGGACAACAGCTCCTACCACTGCCACTCTCACTCTCGTGAGCCCCAAACAGGCTATCGGTGGCATCGGCCGCACTGTGGTTTGTCTGGGCATCTCACTCCTCACGTAGCCCCCCTGCCCACAGCTTTAGGAAAAGGCCCCCGCAAAGGTCCCTGAGCCATCTGGGCGGCCTGTTATTCCCGCCGGAGCCCCAACAGGTCGTCAGGATCCACCCAGCACAGGGAGACGACGTACCGGTTTGCCCGGAAGCCCCCTCTCGCCGGGACTGCCTGGTGCGCCCTAGAAGGAGAGAAGACACGTGACCCGCACTGAGCACGCAGCCGCTCCGCGTGGCCTGCACCCCCGACCTCTGCCTGCCGAGTGGAACTCTGTGGGAAACAGAACCACCCAACTGTGCCGCCTGGCGCCGGCCGAAGTTCCTGTTCCCAGGAAATGGTCGGTGCGGGAGGTGCTGAGGACAGAGCGCTACCCCTCCTCCAACTCCCGCCCAAGACACAAACTGCAAACTGGAGCACAGAGTGTGTGCACACGTGTGCACAGGCGCGCGCACGGACACACACACACACACATGCCTATCTTCAGCGTCTGCCGCCTTTCCCACGCTCAGGTGGGAGCCCACTTGGCAGAGGGGGAGGCCTGTCTGCTCTCCTGGCTGTGAGATGCCAGCCCAGGTGCCCGGGTAACGTGAATGTGTCAGGACCAGGAAATCACTCCTTCTCTGAGGTGGAACTGGGGCGGGAAGGGGTGGGATTTCCTGGTCCTGCTGAGAGTGGACTGAACCGAGAGGCGGGAAGATGTGCGGCTAAGTGGTCACTGTGACCGCCATGGGGTGGACAGCTCTGTCCCGGAGGAACCCGAGGTCATCACCCATCTACTCAGTCAACAAGCGAGAGTCCAGTGACCGCTATGAACCGGCACCCCGCCAGGCCTGGGGACCTGCAGGGCCTCAGACACACGCTCCGTCTCCCCAGAGCCCACGGCTGTCTGAGCAAAAGCCCAGCTGTGCCGGTAACAGTGGGAGGCTGCACCCTGAGTGCAGATCTGGAGGACACCCTGAAGGGAGAAAGACATGGGGGGGCGGGAACAGTCAGTGGAGAAGTGGGACCTAATTTGAACAGGACGGATCGCCTGGACGTGAGAGAGAATTGACCAGAAAGGAGGAGGCGAGGCAGGGGAGGCCCAGGAGCTCACGGGTCCTGAACGTGTAACACAAAAGCCAAGGGAGTAACTGGACCCACAGAGGATGGGCCACGATCACCAGCAGGCGACACTCCTCAAAGGCCCTGGTGATGGGCAGAGCCCCTGGAGGTGTGGAGGGCGGGCGCCCTGGGATCTAGGCTAACCTGGACCCAGCCCCGACCAGCGCTCT
Organism: Myotis daubentonii; assembly: GCF_963259705.1. Taxonomy (NCBI): domain Eukaryota; kingdom Metazoa; phylum Chordata; class Mammalia; order Chiroptera; family Vespertilionidae; genus Myotis; species Myotis daubentonii. The sequence continues at coordinate 52,710,053 of NC_081856.1, forward strand.
ACTCACATCCTGGCCAGCGGGGCCCTGGGGGCCGGGGAATCCGGGCGAGCCTCGAGGTCCCTGGGGAGAAAGAGGAGAAGAGGCCCCTGTGGCTTTCCGTGTGTCTCGTCTACGGGGTCTACACGGTGGGCTGAGGGGGGGAGCGCCCCCGACAGTCTAAGAGAGATCCCTCGTTTGCGCGTGGCCGTGTGGTGGGGGCTGATGAAGCCAGGATTCAAAGCCAGTGCTCCTGGGGCTTTGACGAATCCGGGACCCCACGGCCGTCCCTCTGCGATGCAGAGATGCCGCAGAGCGCAGCCAGGCTCAGTCTGCCCAATGGCAAGGTGGGTGCACGGACAGGTGACCCCGCCCCCACCCCCCACCCCCGGTCACGTCGGGGGGTCTGCACTCGAACGGCAGGGGTTTGCTTTACGTTAGGTCCCGGCCCCCCCGATGTAAACCCGCTTCATTACAGAGGACGGCTCCCCGGGAACCCGCCCTTTATCCACGCCACACTGTACCGGGGGGCCTTTGTCGCCGGGGGGTCCGGAAGGGCCCTGGAAGCAAACACACCGCCAGTCAGCAGAGCAGGCAGGAGAGGTTCCCTCAACGTGCGGCGGGTTTACTTCTAAGCCAGGGCTCCCGTGGGCCTCAAAGGAGCAGGTAACCGCCTCCCTCAGCCCCACGGCCACCCCCTCACCCCCGCCCGCTAGCATCACACGGGGAACCTTCCTGAACCGGCACCCTCCTGTCCTGGCTCCCATGAGGCTCCTGACACCGAGCCCCTCCCTGGTCTGTAGCTCTCATTCGGGGCAGGAACCAGCACCCGGCATCCTTGTGCTGCACCCCCTTTCTGCTGGGGTCGGCCTGGGGGACACAGGGCTGAGGCTACAGGGGTGCCCCTCCCCTCCTACTAGGGGGTGCACACACAGACGCGTGCACACGCCTGCACGCACACACACACATGTGTGTGGGTCTGCATTCCTGCCAGCTATTCAGCCCAGGATGCTGGATGGATGGGAACTCACAGGAGGGCCGGCAGCCCCAATGCCGGGGTCGCCGCGGGTGCCCGGAGAGCCAGGGATCCCAGGGGCACCTCGCTCCCCCTAGAAAGAGAAAAACAAGATGAAGAGGTCAGTTCCGGAAAGGAGGGGCCCAGGGTTCCCCAGGAAGTATGCTCTCCTCACTGCCCCAGTGGGACCCCAGCTGAGCCCAGCGCCTGGGCCCCGCACGCCCACAGCTCCTGCACAGCCCCTCGTCCTGCCCAGGCTACGGACATGGACCACGGCCACCAGAGTCCGCAGGCCCCTCGAGGCTGACCACGCCCAGCCCGCCTGGCTCCAAATGCGACTGTAACACACAATCCCCACATGACCACAGACCCAACGTCACCTGTGCTCCCGTCAGACCCCATCGTGGCCCCATCCTGACCACACCCCAGAAGTGACCCTGCACCCACACTTCAGCTCAGGTCCCCGATCACCAATCAACTCATTCACCGATTCACCAAAAACTTCCAGGAACCTGTCTTTCGGGGTCACTTTCCAGGGGTGGGCGGGGCAAGGGTGAGCGAGCTAGAACCTCGGCCACAAGCACGGGGGGTTAATGGAGGGGGGTTTGCGTCCTGGCTTCAACCCTGACCAACTGCTGACCTAAGAGCCGCCAAGCTCTGTGAGCTCATCACTGTCATCAGGGGGGTGGGTAGCGAGGAGCTGCCGCGGACACACAGGCACTCAATGCGACCGGCACAGGCCCTGCCCAGCACGGTGCCCGGCCACCGGCACGCCACCCCATGCCAGCCGGCGGCTGGGGTGTGGCGCCCTCATGCCCGGTCACTCCGGACTTTGATGGGAAGAGAGAAAAGGAGGAAGAAAGAGAAAAAAGGGAAGGACTGGTTTGCCGCTTCCTGCAGGAGGAAGCTGAGACAGCCAGGCCTTCTCGTGCCAATTTCACAGGCCGCCACCTCTGAAGGCAGGGGCTCATCTCGGCTCGGTGGGCGGGGTCCGGCTGGCCTGACACGATGAGTACAGCCCTTAGCTGTCCATTAGTTATGACGGAGACACACTTCTGGAGCATCGACAGTAACGAGGTCGATCAGGCGTGTGCCTCACACTCCGCATGAGTGTTGTGTGTACACACGGAGTTTGCAAATCACTGCCTGTCCAGATTCCCCAAAGAAACTGAGCCCGGCCAGCGGTGTGGTGCAGTGGCTGAGCATCGACCTATGAACCAGGAGGTCACAGTTCGACTCACCCCGTCAGGGCACATGCCCGGGGTTGTGGGGTTGAATCCCAGAGTGGGGCGTGGAGGAGGCAGCCGATCAATGATTCTCTCATTGCTGATGTTTCTCTTTCTCTCTCTCTCTCTCCCCCCCCCTTCCTCTCTGAAATCAATAAAAATACATTTGGGCGGAGGGGGAGAAACTAAATCCAGAACACACATGGCCCCCACAATTCTGAGTGACCTCAGCCAAACGCAGCGGAAGGGGCAGGTGGCCTGTCCCAGCACCTCCTGTCCCTGGGGTGACATTAGTCTCCGGGACACACGGCAGAGCCGTGGGCGGTGCTCGGGGAGCCGGTGAGAGAATGAGCAGCGACCCGGGGGCCGGTGGGCCCTGACACTGCCCGGCAGCACGTCGCTTTATTCAGCTTCACGCTTTTAAACATTTAAAAAGTCCCACTGATATCAGTTTACGCTCCAGCCCATCGTGGCCATGTCTCCTGAGAGCCACAGCGTCCCTCTGCCCCTCCCTCACCTTGGCCAGGTCCCTCCTGAAATTCTCTTCAAAGTCCCAGGTGGTACCTGCTGTTTTTTTGTTGTGTTTTGGTTTTGGGGGTTTTTTAGAGCAGTTCCATTCCCCCTTGGTAATACTTTTTTTAAAAAAAATATTCTTATTGATTTCAGAGAAAAAGGGAGAGAAAGAGAGAAACATCAATGATGAGAGAGAATCACTGATCGGCTGCCTCCTGCACGCCCCCTACTGGGGATGGAGCCTGCAACCCGGGCCTGTGCCCTGACGGGGAATCGAACCACGACCTCCTGGTTCATGGGTCGACGCTCAACCCCTGAGCCACGCTGCTGGCTGGGCGGTGCTTTCTTTAGATAACGTGGTCTGACTGGTTCTGGGAAATGCAGGACGCTTGGGCTGCTAGGACATGTAACTGGTGCGCGTGGGGAAGGGGCGCAGAGGGACGTCAGGAAATAGGGCAAAGATGGAAGAGCAATGAACTGAGAATGACGGATCGGAGCTGTGCACGGGGTGGGGGGTGGGGGGGGCAGGCAGGAAGACCTCAAGCGGGCAGTCGGCTGTCTCTAGGTCCAGTCTCCGGACAATGTCAGGCGGGTCCTATGACCTTGAGTAAGTCCCATGACCTCTCTGCACCTGAGGACCCTCATCAATTAGAAAAAAATGGAACGTTCTCCCAAAGGCCCATCAAGAGGGAGGTGATGGCCGAGGAGCTGGAGGTGGGATGACGTGACCAGGGAGGCTGACAACGAAGTTTTACAAGTGCTCAGGTGAACACGTACCTTGGTTCCAAGAGGTCCAGGTAACCCGGGCGGTCCGCGAGGCCCCTGGGAAGGGAAGGGAAGGGAAGGGGACAAGGACGGTCATGGAGCCACGAGAGGCCTTGCCGGCCCGCTGAGTGCCCGCCCGCCCCGTGCCCGCTGAGTGCACCCTCTGCTGGTGGGGGAGGACCGAGGTGCAGCCGTCTCCCCGCACCTCACTGTGGACGGGAAACACCCTGTTTTTGAGCCGCCAGGCCCTCGGGGGCGAGGCTGACTCTGCCACCTATGGCTTCTGTGTGGCCCAGGGCCCGCCCTGGCCTCTCCGACTCTGCTTTCCCACCTAAGCTCCTAACTTCACAGGCTCCCGAGTAAGGGCGGGGCCTGTCCCCTCCTCGTTACCCGGCTCCCCAGACCTGGGAGCCCGTGGGGAAGTCTAGCTGCAGCCCCAGGGCTTCCCTGATGCTCCTTGGCACTCAGCCGAGAGGCCTCTGTGTGCACAACCCTGACCGGCCAGCTGTGGGCAGCTTGCCTGACCGTCCGTCTCAGGGGCCTCTCGGCATCGCAGACCTGGTCCAGCTCTGTGTGCCCACACCTGCCGCACAGCGAGCTGTCCACATAGGACGTGGGGCCGCAGCGGCGGGCGATGCCCTGGAGACCGCCGTTCCCCACCACACCCTCCTCCTGCTGCCCCATGCCACTGGCTCTGACACGCCTTCTGCAAAGATTGGCCCGTGCACCTTCCCCTTCCCACCTCGAACTCTGGCCTGGCTGCGCCTGACTCACCGGCTCTCCGTCCTTCCCCGACCCGGGAGGCCCTGGGTGCCCAGGAGCTCCAGGATCCCCGCGGGGGCCCGCCGGCCCCGGGCGCCCCTCTTCCCCAGCTGCTCCCTGGAAGGAAAAACGGACAGGTGCCAGAATCAAGGACACCAGCTTCCCACTGGGGAGGTGGCCCGCGGGTGGGCAGGCTTTCTGGTGACATGTGACAGACTTACTGCGTCCCCCGGGTTCAATGCTGCAGGCCTAGCCCAACACTCCACTGAGAAATCCTTTTTAATTCATTTTTAACCGTTAACGGTCGGGGCACGTGCCCAGGTTGAGGTCACGCTGGAGCAGAGTGGCCCTGAGTCCAATATGAGCCGGGGTCCCCGTGAGAAGGGGCCTCAGACGCAGACATGCGCACAGGGAGTCAGTGTGGGGCCCGGGGGGGGGGGGGGGAAGACAGCCCTACAGCGTCAGTGAGGGGAGCGGTTGGAGAGCCCTGCCCTCACGGCCGCCAGGGGACAAGCTGACCCCTGCCTGCAGGACGCCCAGACGGGGTGGGGGTGGCGAGCCTGCCCGTGTGTGTTAAGGCACCAGCCTGCCATCCTCTCTTAGAGCTGCCTGGGCAAACGAAGGCAACGTGGGCGCGGAAGGAAAGGGACACGCATGGTGTCCCGGTCCAGCCTCCCTCCCGGCACCCCAGCAGGTGCGGCTCCCACCGGCAGCCCTCCCTTCCGCCATGACAGCGGGAGCTCCCACGCCCGGACGTGCAGGTTCCGAGAGGGAGCTGGGCTTTTGCTCGCTCCGGGCAATGCTCACCCTCTCTCACCGCGAAGCCCCGAGCCCGGGGCGGCTCTGGCTGCGGGACCCCGGGTAGGGCCCCAGAGCCACAGGGACCTCTGCTCCAGGCAGGGCTCCCGCCGCCTCCTGCAGCCTGACAGGGAGATGCAGCAGGACGCAAAGCAAGTGAGGGGCCTCTCCCAGGCCTAGGGCGGTCCGTGACCCTGGCCGCCGGCCAGCCCTGCTCACACACAGGGAAGGAGCCTGCCCTGGGGCCTGGCCTTGGCCCTCAGCCTGGCGCCCTCCGCCAAGGACAGCTGTTTGGCTCCCTCTAGAGGTGGAATGCGCTAACTGTTGGTGTTCCGGGGGACACTGTCCCCCTTCTCCCTAAGAACTAACGCGCTTCCTCAGGGCCTGGGGGCCTGACTGCATGCAAAGGCAGGGCTGGTCACATCGCTGCACCGAGATCAGAGAAAGCGGGATTTGGAGTCGGACAGACCTGGCTGCCAGGCCGTGTGACAGCAAATCAGTTCGGCTCAGAGCCTCAGTCTCCACATCTGTCAAATGGGGGCGTGTGAGTCAGGTCTGCTGTGAGGGTGACGGGAGATGGCCGGGGCCTGCTAGCTCCTGCCCCTCGGAGGGCAGTGCGGGCTCCTCCGTCCCTGCTTCTGAGATGGGACTACCGGCTGTGTGCTCAGACCACCGTCTTACCGTCTCGCCGCGCTCCCCGTCTTTCCCAGGCGGGCCTCTGATCCCAGGGGGGCCCTGGAGAAAGAAAGGTTATTGACATGGTGGCCGCCAAAGAAGGGGGACCAGGCCCCTTTGTAGTCAGTGACCACAGCTCTGTCCTCATGGGTCCCCATTCCTGACTTAACTCCCCGGAGGCCTGGAGCCGCCCCGCCCGGCCCACCACCGCGGCAGGCCCTGCTCTGCTCAATGGCCTGATCCTGCACCCCAGCACGCCCCACGTGTAGACAGGGCTGCTGACGCTCTGCCCCCAGGCTGCGGCTTCCAGAGGGCGGGGCAGGGGCTGGCTCAGGGACACAGGGAGGAGGAGGACAACCTAAGGACAGGCCGGCCAGGAAACCTGCTCCAGCTGTGTGATCGGAGCGCCCAGAGGGTGACCTTGAGACAAGGCTCAGGGCAAGTGTTCAGGGAGTGCACCCAGGGATGGAGAGGGGGAGGGGCAGCCGGCGCTCAGTGGCGCCCAGGCCCCGGGAGCCGGCGTGGAGGTGGCATCTACAACCCATCGGTCAGGGCTGCTCCTGGTCAGCTGGGGCCACGTGCCGTGTGCTGGACCAGGCGGTCGCTAAAAGCCAGGGAAACCCCAGCAAAGGAGTGCGGCTCCTGGAAGCGGGTGGTGCACAGGAAGCGGGCGGGCTGGGGTGATCCAGGCCACGTCCTGGGAGCCGCTACAGCAACCGCTAAGGACGGGACTCGGCCTCCGGTGCCTCGGTTTCCTCCGGTGCAAACGGGGCAGTGGCCATATCCATCCCCGGGGTGGGGAGGGCTAACAAGTCCGCACGGGTGGTGCTCAGAACCCAGCCTGGCCCGTCAACGCCCACATCTGTCCTCTAACCCAGCGGTCACCAGCCCCTGCTCTGTGCACCCTGGTGGTCCGTGAGGTCCCAGAGGCTGGTGAGCGCTGCTCTAAACAGACAGGGTCATTCCGGCCAAGGCTCAACCCCTCCAGGAGCGCCGCTCTGCGGCCCTGGGGTCGGGCCCCTGGGTGTTTCATGGCAGGAAAGTGAAAGCAGTGCCTGTGTGGAGTTTAAGCGAGTCCCTCAGCAGCCGCCGGGGCCACAGGGAGGCAGAGCCTGGGCGGGCAGGTGTGAAAGGTGAACCAGCGCCACCCGCTCCTCCACTTGGGAGATGAAAAAGCAGAGCCTTCCAGGCCCGCCCCGCCCCGATTACTCACCACACTTCCGGGGGGGCCACTGGGACCCGGGGGACCTATGGGACCAGGAGCGCCCTGTTCAGAAGCAGAAGCCGTTTAGACAGGCCCGGCGCACCCGTCACAGTAGCTACCCCATCTCTCCCCAAACCCGCCTGCACTCAGGTCCCCAGGGTTTGCTGGGACTCCGTGTAGCCCGACATTTCCCTCCACGGTAAGACGAGCCTCCTTCTGTCTGAGCGTCCTAGCACCCCAATGAGCCGAACCCCAAAGGTGTGGGAGCCTGGCACCGAGGTGGGACGGGGGTGGGCAGGACTCTGGGAGGCTCCCTGGGGCACAGAGGTGGGCTGTGTGTTCGTGCGTGTGTGCATGTTGGCTTTGGCGAATCAGGGAGTGCTTCCTGAAGGAAGTGGACTTGACCTCGGCATTGAAGGCCGGGCCCAGCCTCCAGGGGAGGCGTGTGAGGCTGTTAGGGTGGGCGGACACTGGGGGGCGGGAAGCCGGGGGCTCTGGAGGTATGGAGGCCATTCCCGCGGGCCTTGGAATTCCGCTTCCTCCAGACTGCAGGGGCCCAGTGCTGCCTCTCCAACAGGGAGGGGCTGCCACCTGCCCCTCCGACTAGTCACTGCCCGTGGCCGACCCTGCTCCCACGAGGCCACCTGCACGACAGCCTGGTCATGCAAGCACTTTACAGCCGGACATCAGGCCCGGGAGCGAGGGGACAACTGCCTGCGGCTCTTGTGCCCACCACTGCCCCCGGGAGACGGGCGGGAGGCGCCTCGTCCTGCCTCCCACGGGAAGTGCGAGCACAGCCTGGGAGACAGAACTCTAGTCGGCCAGGGGACAAGTGCCAGCCCTCTGAGGCTCCGGCCCCAGGCGGGGCAGGCACAACAGGAGCGTTCGAGGCGTGTGCATGGAGGCGTGTGCATGGAGGCGTGTGCATGGAGGCATGTGCATGGAAGCATGTGCATGGAGGCGTGTGCATGGAGGCGTGTGCATGGAGGCATGTGCATGGAAGCATGTGCATGGAAGCGTGTGCATGGAAGCGTGTGCATGGAGGTGTGTGCATGGAGGTATGTGCATGGAGGCGTGTGCATGGAGGCGTGTGCATGGAAGCGTGTGCATGGAGGTGTGTGCATGGAGGTATGTGCATGGAGGCGTGTGCATGGAGGCGTGTGCATGGAAGCGTGTGCATGGAAGCGTGTGCATGGAGGTGTGTCTGTGCTCATGGCTATATCTGCACGTTGGGCATTTATATGCACAAGTGCACCACAGTGTGGGCACCGGATTTTAGAATGTACGTGTGTGATGTGCATGCAAGCATATGTCAGGGCCACACCATCTGGGAGTGGTGTCTGTGTGTCCCTGTGCATCACCGAGTGCGTGGAAGGAAGACGGGCACGTGGACACATGGGCCCTGAAACGCTGGGGTGTAGGGAGGCCAGCCCCTCCCTGTGGATGGCGTGCTCTCCCCCATGCCCCCCCCAAGTCACCCAGAACTGAGCCCAGGGTCCCTCCTGTGTGACCCTCCACCCCTGACCCCGAGGAGGCGGGCAGGGCAGGACTCACAGGGTCTCCAGCTGCTCCGCGTGCACCATCTTGTCCCTTGGCGCCCTGCACGGGTTATGGGGGGGGTGGGGGGCCAACATTATAGGCAACTGTCCTCGTCCCCATGCAGGGACTCTTGGAGCCCCCTGCCTGTCAGTCAGGTGACCCAAACTGAAACCACGGGAGGGTCTGCAGGTGCAGGAAGCGTGTCTGGCCTCCATGGGCAGGTGGCCTTGTGCCCCAGCCTCGCCACCCAGGACGCAGATGGGTGTTTACCTAAAAGGGGCTCTGAGGGGCAGATGCCCAGGCGCACGGCAGCCAGGGGCCCTGGGGTCTGGCCCAGGCAGGTCCCCCACCAGGTCCCCCAGAAAACAGGAACCCCTGCCCCAGAAACAGGAAGCCAAGAAGCCAAAGCCAAGAAAAACATCAAAATGAAAATGAATATGGACGGCATCCTGCAAACTGGAGCTGCCGGCCAGGCTGGAGGGAGAGGGTTCCTGCTCCGAAAAGCCTTCAGGAGCCAGGAGCCACCTGGGCCTGAGCTCACCGCCCCAAGGGAGGGCCGGAGTCAGAAGGCAGGCAGTGCGATCGAGCCCAGCCCTCCTGACCCAACACATCAGTGACGAGCAAGGACACCCAGGGGCCTGGAGGCAGGGCCCGCCCTGGGGGGGGGCGGTGTTTTGGGGGGCTCTGGGTAGACCACTCCACCCGGGTGCTGGGCTAGAGGTCCCAGAAGCACTGTGCCAGCACCCTCTGGTGGGTGCTCCTGCAATGGCAGGCCAGCGGGGCCAGGGGGCCAGGGAGGGACAGAGGGACGGAGGACAGAGGGGCTTGTGGGCACTTCTGTGTCTGGGGCCAACAGGTGGAGCGAGGCTTTCTTACCGGCGGCCCAGCGAGTCCCGGAGGCCCGAGTTCTCCAGGACGGCCCGGCGGCCCCTGCAATGACACAGCCGCCATGAACGGGCCACCCCATTCTGTGCAGAGGGGGCGGGTGTGGACATGCGCAGTGGGAGCGAGCTGAGATCCACAGATGGGGGGACGTCCTTGGGCCCCGAGGGAGGAGGAAGGGACCACATTCGGCTCAGCTGTGCTCCTGAGGGCGGGCTGTGCAGTGCAGACCTGGGGCTGCGGGGCCTCCGACGTCCTGTCTCGGGGGGCGGGGGGGGGGGCATGGGGCTGTGGGCACGGGGCACTCACCGGCTCCCCAGGCACACCATGGTCCCCCTTCTCTCCTTTCGGTCCTTGCTCTCCCTGTCAGTGGGGAAGCACCAGGTAGGGCGGACCCGCCCAGGACCCGCTGCCCTCTGCGTGCACCTGCCCCGCCCCCACCAAGGCGGCTCCTCCCGCTCTGCTCTGACCGATTCTCACTCATCCTTCAGACCTCAGGTCAAGAATGGCCCCTCAGGGTAACTGAACCCCAGGCAGGCCACGCCCTCCATGGGGCAGCTCTGGTGGCAGGTCTACACTCACCTGTGTGGCTTCACCCTGCCCCTCCCGCCCAGAGCCTGGCCAGACCAACAGAAACTGAGGCAGAGAGTACCCAGGGCCCCGGCTGCTCGGGGAGCCTCGTTCTAGCATCTGAGTCAGGGAGCCTGGGCGGCCGGTCAACCGTCCATCAGGCTCTGCCGTCCTCTGAACAGCCTCTCTCAGGCCCGTCCCCTCACTGCCCCCTCCCGGGTTCCCGTCACTGCCAACTCCCTGGCAGGTGCCTCACCCGGCCACTCATGTCCCCCTCCCACACGATCCCACTCCCTCCACACCACCAGCGCCTGCGTGGAGGGAAGAGGGAAGTTACCCCCGAGGGTCTGCCCTTGGCCTGGGCCTCAGGGAGGTGACCTCCAGGCCCCTGGACACGGAGCCTGCTCCTCACACGGCCTGTTCCCACGGCTGTCAGCAGGAGCTGGCCGTGACTGGCATGGTGGGCAGAGCCAGGACCCAGCCGAGCCCCAGCCCCCAGAGCACCCGGGGGGGAGGGTCACAGACAAGGGCCGCAAGGAGCCACTCTACTTACTGGCATCCTGGGGTGCGGGGTGAAGAAGGAAGGCTGGAAGGAACGAGAGGAACGAGAGGCGTGAATCCGTGCTGAAACCTGCCCTGAGGGACTGAGCCCGGGAACACATTCCCTGCGTGTCCTTCATGACCAGCCCTGACCCTTAGAACCGCGTTTCCCTCAGGCCCCTGCGCTGTGCTTAAGGCAGGAAGCACAGTGGTTAGATGTTGGGGCCCTGGCGTCACAGGGTCTGAGCTCAAGCCTGGCACCCCACCTAAAACCCACGTGACCTCTGACACCTGCCAGCGTCTGCGTCCTCAGCAGTAACACGGGGATGAAACATCCCCCTCTCAGGGTGTGTTGGGGGCGGGTCCCCCGAACCCGTGCGTGTAATAGAGCCGCGCCCGGACACTGGACCATTGTGGGGAGCGGCTACAGCGTTTGGACAGGTTCAAGCCTGGGACTGATGAGAGGGCACGGTCCGCTCGTGGCAAAGCCACGTGCAGGTCCCAGCACAATAACAGCCAAAGGCTACAGCTGTGAGCTTGACCTTCTGGTCCGAACCCGTGGGCCCACGTGGCTGAGTGGTATGGGCTGCGGGAGGTGCAGCAAGTAAACAGAGCTTGACCAGGTGCATGTAATTGAGTGGATTTGAAACCTGCGAGAACATTGTAAACATCTTGACCACGCCCTTGCTTTGCCTCGTGGGATCTGCTATAAAATAAAGACTCGACTTGCAGGCCATGGCACCGTCTCTCCATCAGAGGGGACAGCGTTCACCTAGCCCCAGCTTTCTTCTCTTGTCTGTGTTCTTTAATCCTTCACCGCCCCTCAGGCTCATCCATGACCGTGCCGGCTCAGCACATATGGTGCCCAACGTGGGGCTGAGTATGGGGGCCTGGGCCGGCTCGGCACAAACCATCACTGCGTGCTTCCCGCCTCAGCGTCTCGCGCAGGGATGCAGGTGATGTGGGAACCAGGGCGTGGGCTCAGTCCCTGGGCACAGAGCCCAGCTCATGCAGATTCTTTATCTCCGCAGGGAGAGACCCCCGGACTAAGGCAGGGCCTCCGCCTCGCCCACCCGTGCTGCACTCACACCCCCCTACCTCCAGGGTCATGTTTCCTCCAGCCTCCAAGCTTCTGTATGCCCTCCCCCTCCCCGAACACCCTCTGCTCCCCCTTTATCCAATGAACCATGGCCCAGCCTTCAGGCTCTTTTGAAAGTTAAGACACAAAGACCCTCTTCCCCTCTGACCCTCCATACAGGTCAGGCCCCTCGTCACTCCCCGAAGCACCCTGGTCTCTGACAGCATCACTGTGACCCGTGCTCTAGGCTCACCCGGCTGCTCTGCGGCTGCAGTGTCTCCCTCTGACTACGCAATGCCTGGCTCACCCCACGTGCCCATTGCTTCTTGTCTCTGGGCCTCGGTTTCCCCACTGTGCCAGGTGGGTGTGTGTTCTCAGGGCCTGGCCAGTGTTCTGATACGTGGCAATGTGCTTGCTGGGCAGGATAAAAGGGTGGGCACAGGTGGTCCCTGGAGGCTGACACAGTATTTTTGGACTAAAACCGAGGAGTAGGTCCAGCTGCTGGTAACCTATTGAGAAGATGTTGATAACTAAGGGGTGTGTGTGGGGGGGGGGGTGAGGGGGCGTCCCGATGCCTTAGGAATTGAAAGGTTAGAAGCAGAGACGCTTACTGTTCCGGGCAATCCTGGGGGGCCGGCTGGACCAGCTTCACCCTGGTGGAGAAACAGAAAGCACGTGACCAGCCATCCCGCCGACGCCGCCTGTCCTGGGACACCTGTCCCCCCACACCTGGGGCAATGGATGGACAGACAGACGGACAGACACACAGATTCCCAATCATAAAATACGCAGACACGTAACACCTTGCATTTGAGAAGCATCCCTGCTGATAGGATCAAGTATTGATCCCTGGCATCACCTTCACCTGCACCCAGCGTGGCAGCCACGCCCGGGCACTGTGCCCGCAGCGCCAGGCCTCCCGCTTACTCCCTGAGAGACCCCCCTGGGGCCCTGCCCCACCCCTTTAAGGGGACCCCAGGGGACAATGTGACATCCCTGTAAACAATTCGGGCTTGAACCTTCTGAGCCTGAACCCCAACTCTCCCATGTATGCATCATTTCAGCTCTTGGGGTCCCAGCACCTTCTGGGGACTGAGATCCCTGTGATCAGCAGGGCCAAGAGCAGACACGGACCCCACACCTGTCCCTTCACCTGTGCCAGGAGGGGTCCGGCACAGGGGTCTCTGCCCAGGTCTGGGCTGGTGGCAGGCCTCCGCCCATGGTGATCAGTGGACAAAGGAAGGAATAAAGTAGCTTAGAGGGCAAGGCCGCCCTCGGTAACCATCACCCACAATAAAGGAGAAGCTGTATCGGTTGCTATCATTGTTTCCATCGCCCCGTAGCAGTCAGCTCCCAGTGCCGGCTTACACGGCTTACACGTCTGCACACGTATTAACGCATCTGCTCTCCAGCTAAATGCCGGCAGCAGAGATACTGTGGTGCCCACTTCACAGGTGAGGACAGGGCAGAGGAGCGCCCTTCCACCTGCCCAGTCGCACAGCCAGCCCCCGCGGGGCCTGACCTCAAACCCAGAATCCAAGGGCGGGAGCACCCGTGGCATCGCTTGGGTGAGCTCCCGGGATGCGGAGAGAAACCCAGGTCCTCCTGCTCCTTGTGGTCCGCGCTTCCCCATCTCCTCCCCACAGGCTCCCCTCCGGCTGCAGGACCCAGCCCGACCCTATCTAAGCGCCCCCCCCTGCCGCCCCCTCCCCCCCGCCAGGCTCCATTAAAAAGTGCAAACGGTGGGGGAGGGGGAGGAAAGTGCACATGATGATGCCCGGGCCGATGTAGCAGTGGTTGAGCGTTGACCTATGAACCAGGAGGTCACGGTTCAATTCCCAGTCAGGGCACATGCGGGCTCGATCCCCAGTGTGGGGCATGCAGGAGGCAGCAGATCCATGATTCTCTCTCATCATTGATGTTTCTCTCTCCCTCTCTGAAAGCAATAAAAAAAAATTTTTAAAAAAGAGTGTAAATGATCAAAGTTGAGCATTTTCCAGGCAAAAGCAAGAACGGGTATAACAAGCAGGGTTGGTGGGGAGGCCTCCAGCATAGAGGGCCTAAGGCGGCCTTTTGGGGAGCTGTCCTTGTGCGCTGTGAGCGCCATGGGCAAGGGAAGGCCCTGGGGCGGGGCAGGACGACCCGTGGCTCTCCCACCAGGAGGCAAGGAAAGGCTGAGCTGGGAAGGGCCCCTGTGCCTGGAGTGCATGTGACAGACCTGGGGTCCAACCCCCGCCCCAGAGCCGGTGAAGGAGCCCCAGGTGCCCAGGCTCCACACTCACTGAGGGCAGGAGGCAGGCGGTGGGAGGCGGGAGGCGGGCGGTGGGAGGCAGGAGGTGGGAGGCGGGAGGTGGGAGGCAGGCGGTGGGAGGCGGGAGGCGGGAGGCAGTGGATGGGGAAACAGAGTCAGGCACAGGCACCGCACAGTTAGAGGGGGCAGAGTTGCTGCAACATCTTATTTTGGACATTTGAGCCAGAATTGTCTATCATGGCCTAATTCTCTGGAGGAAAAGAGAGCGGACCAGATTCTCTGGAAGCTCGAATGGGGTTCTGCCGTGACCCCCGCAATTCCGCGGATGCGATGAGGGGGTTACGGTGGCGCCAAGTCCCTCGCACTCTGGAAATGAGGTTTCCCAACAAAAACGGCATCTCGGGCACGTCCAGGGAGCGGCGGGCCTGGCGGCCTCCATGCAAACCCGCCCCAGCCCACAAGCTCTGCTTCTAGGTCCGCCCCTGGGCTGCAGAGCAGGAAGGGGAGGGGGAGCTGGAGGGGAGGAGGCTGCACCCTTGGGGGTCGGGCCTGGGCGGTGCTGAGGGGGAGGGCGGGCACAGGCCCTGAGGGTGTGTCACCCGGGCAGCCAGCCAGGGCACAGGTCAGAGGAGACACTCAACCTCCCGGCGGGTGGAACCAGGTCGCAGCCCAGGCCTCCCTGCGGGCTCCAGGCACGGCCTCTCCTCTCCCCACGGAGCTCACGCACACAGCGGGGAGGTTCCCAACGTTGTCCCTGACACGGGTGCCCCAGCGCCTACCTTGTCACCTCGGTCGCCTTTCTGTCCCGGGAGGCCCAGGCCGCCCTTCTCTCCCTGCGGCAGAGACACAGGAAGGTGAGCTCAGCAGCAGCGTGGCCTGCTCCGGGCACGACCAGAGGCCCCGGGGACACCTCTCCCCCGCATCCCCCGCACCCCCTACCCCTGTAACCGCAGGGGAAGCCAGGCCAGGCTGCCAGCGGAGAGTGGGGAGCACCTGACTGCAAGGGGCCCGACGGGCATCGTCCCCCGACCCGACCCCCTTCCAGCGAGACCGCCCGCCACTGTCCTGTCCCAGCTCCCAGCAGAGGCCTGGCCCTTCCTTCCCCTGAACCCGGGAACCCCACTCCCAGCCCAATCACCCCCACTCCCCAGGGACCCAGACCCAAAGGGGCGCTTCCCACAGCGATGGCACAGGAGAGGGGCCTCGGGGCAGACACGCCAACACCTACCTGCTGTCCCTTCTCTCCCCTCAGGCCGGGGAACCCGGGGGCTCCAGGGAGGCCCGCCTGGCCCTGTGGAGACACCCGTGGTTAGACCCTGGGGAAGGGCTCCTGCAGGCCAGGCTGGGGGCGGGAGCTCCCCCTGCTCTCGGCACCCCCAGGTCTCTGGCTTGTGGGGTGGGGGCAGGGGGGTCGGAGAGAACTCCTTCATTCATGGGGTGTCCGAGCTCTCTCCTGGGCTGTGCGCTCTCCCAGGAACCCCGTGTGGCCTGCCTGGTGTCTACCTCCTCAGATGCAATGTCACCTCCCCGCCATCTGCCCTGAGGGTCCCCAAGACTCCGTGGGGGCCTCTCCTGCTCCCCCACCCCCTTCACCTGCACATCTCACTGCACCTGTTCACCTGGGGCCCTGGGCCAGCACGTGCTGGGGTTGCCAGGTGAGCGAATACGCACGTGAAGTGGACGGAGTGAGCCCCCAGACCACCCAGGGCCATGTGTGTGCGTGTGAAATGGACGAAGTGAGCCCCCAGACCACCCAGGGCCATGTGTGTGCGTGAATGAAGTCCATGAGGAACGGAGGGAAAGTGAGTGAGGGAAGAGACGGACAAACACACCTTCTCTCCCGGGCGGCCGGCCAGGCCCTGCTCCCCAACGTCGCCCTGGGGAGAGAGTAAACACCCCGTTAATCCCACCCCCGCTTACAGGGGGGCTGCGGTGCCAGGTGGCCCCACACACCCTCGGCTCCTCCGGCCACGGCCCTTTGTTCTCCAACATGTCGCACGGTCACAGCCAGAGAGTCACGGGCCGTGGAGACCGCGTGTGTCCCGAGTCTGGGAGGGGGCTCCACACGCCCTCGTGTGGTTTTTGCTTCCCCCAAAGGGAACCAGGTCCGGAGACCCCCCGAGAGTCTGAGCAGCCTGACCCCCTCATGCCGAGTCTAGACGCTCACAGTTCAAAACGACATGTGTGACCCCGGCCCCCCACTCAGCCCAGGTCCGGGAGAGGGTCCAGGCGGGGTGGGGAAGCAGCTGGCAGCCCGGGTGCAGGGGTGGGGGCTGCGTGCCCCCCCCCCACGCTGCACCAGGACAGGGGCCAGTGTGGGGGATGCTCTGTCACACAGCAGAGCCGACACGGTGAGAAGCTCGAGGCACTCTGGTCCTACTTGGTAAAAGCTTTGGTGAAGGTTTCCATGAGGAAATGTGGCTCTCTGTGAGCGTATGCATGGGGGGGGGGGGGAGTGGGAGGGGGAGAGGAAAGGGGGGGAGCCTGCTCATGAGAGCCTCCCTGTGCCAGGACAGACTCCTTGGTGTGGGGCCAGCACCCCCCCCCCCAGAGAGGAGGGAGAGGAAAGGGGACTGAGCATTAGGTCTGAGGACCCTGCAGCTCGGGGGCGACGACGTGGAAATGAGAGACGCGCTCCGACTCCCGCCAGTCCCCAGGGTCTACAAGCACCACTAGCCAGAGCTGCTCCAAGCGGAACCGTGTAAGCACCTGCCACTCAAAGCGCCACTTCAAACCCGCCAGGAGGGCCACGCCTTCGCTGTGGGAGCTGCCCGTGCTCAGCAGAGAGGCGAGTGGTCTCCTGTCTGCGCACAGGCTCCCCACACACACCACACACACCACACGGGCCCACATACACACACACACCATACACACACCACACGGGCCCACATACCACATACACACACACCACACACACCACACGGGCCCACATACACACCACATACACACACCACACACACACCACACACACCACACGGGCCCACATACACACCACACACACACACACCACACACACACACCACACGGGCCCACATGCACACACACACCATACACACACCACACATACCCCACACACATATCATACACACAAACCACATACACACCACACATACATACCACATACACCACACATACCCTACATATATATCATACACACACACCATACACACACCACACATACCCCACATATATACCACACACACACCATACACACACCACACATACCCCACATATATACCACACACACACCATACACACACCACACATACCCCACATGTATACCACACACACACCATATACACACCACACATACCCCATATATATACCACACACACACCATATACACACCACACATACCCCACATATATACCACACACACACCACACATACCCCACATATATACCACACACACACCATATACACACCACACATACCCCACATGTATACCACACACACACCATATACACACCACACATACCCCACATACACACCACATACACACACCACTCACATACCACACATACACCACATACACACCATACACACCACATACACAAACCACACATACCCCACATATATACCACATACACAAACCACACATACCCCACATATATACCACACACACACATACCCCACATGCATATCATACACACCACATACACACTCCACACATACCCCACATACACACCACATACACACCACACACACCACATACACCTCACATACACTCTCTCTCTCTCTCACTGCAGGGGTCGGCCAGCCTCGGAGCAGTGGAGGGACAGCAGGGTCCAGGGCAGGGGGCAGGGATCCAGAGGGGGGGGCCCCAGCCACGGCGTCCTCTTGCTCCTCCATCCCAGAGGCGCTGTAGTCATCCCGGCTGCAGCCTCTTCCCATTGATCCCGCTGTTGCCCGCCAGACCCCAGCTGACCCAACACTGGTCCCTCAGGAGAGGTTCACACCCGCCCCCACCACACCCCGAGAGCCACAAAGGGGGTGAGTCCATACCCGCAGGCCCGGCTTCCCAGGCAGGCCATCCACCCCGCGGTCTCCAGGCTGTCCCTGCAAGGAGAGCCGAGTCAGGTTCACGGGTGGGCGGGCACGGGGGAGGGACAGGCACAGGGGCAGGCACAGGGGAGGGGGAGGGGACGGACAGGCACAGGGGGCAGGCACAGGGGAGGGGGAGGGGACGGACAGGCACAGGGGGCAGCACGGGGGAGGGGGAGGGGACGGACAGGCACAGGGGGCGGGCACAGGGTGTCCAGGCGGGTGAGGAGAGGTCCCTGCTCAGGTAGGTTCGCTGTCACTCTGCGTGACCACTTGACCCCACTACCAACAGCAGCAGCTCATCCCGCCTCCTGGCTCCTACAGGACCTGCCTCCACCTTTGACATATTTTATAAAACACGAGAGGCCTGGTGCACAAATTCGTGCACGGGTGGGGTCTGGCCGGCCCACCCCCTCGGGGCCAGCTGGCCAGGGGGAGGGGCCTCAGCTGCCCCGCCCCACCCCCAATCGGCCGGTTGGCCGGCCGCCGTGTGACCAGTCATTCCGATCACTTGGCTCTTAGAGAGAGCAAGCTGAGCAGGAACGGTGCCTTCTCTCACCGGAGGTTCATAAGGAGGATGTCACAGCCTGTTTCAGAGCACAAAGCTCCTAGTTAGCCTTGCTTCTATCTTAAAATGTGCGCGGGAAGGTGGGGATCTCACATTAAATAAAGGCCTGTGGCACTGAGTTAAACCCGTGCTCATTGGTCATTAAACACCGAGCTTCTCCGTCTGCTTACGGCCAAGGTGCGCTTCCCAGGACACGCACACGCTGCCCGTAAGGACCGCTCCTGGAAGCGGGGTTGTGTGCGCTCGGAGAGTGAAGTGCTTTCTGCGAACACCTGCTGCAGGGCTTGTAGCTGTTCACTAGCGGTTTGCAAACTGTGACTTTGCTTCCCAGCTTTTACAGGGTTTAACCTGGCTCTTTTCTCAGTGTTCCTACTGTAATCCTTCCCACCAGCAGTTTAAAACGGAGGCCTCTTACTACGTGAGTCTCTGAGGTCTGTCCTCCTGGCCAGTAAAATAAACACGGATTTCTAACCCGAGGGTTAGAGCCACACGCTCCGAGCCCTCCCCGGTCCCCTCAGGGAAGTGAAGGACCTGCCCCCACCTGACCTGGAAAACCCACGCCGCTGAGCCCCACTGGGCTCGCAGTCGCCTGACGGGGAACCCCAACAACCAGGAATGGTGGGTGCCCTTCATCTCCTCTCTGCTGTCTGGGGCTCCCAAGACCATGACGCCCCGAGAATACCTACCTTGGGCCCTGGCAGGCCTGGGGGCCCGGGCAGCCCGTCCTTCCCAGGCGGCCCCTGTGCCGAGAGGGAGACGGGAAGTGAGCCGTGAGGGAGCCCCGCGCTGGGGAGTCTGCAGGGGGAGCTGCCTGGCCAGCTGGGGCCTCCGCAGCGAGGCTGCTGGTCTGTGGGCTGGTCCTCCACCCTCGTCCTCACGGAGACGATCAGGTGCCCTGGATGGGCCGGTTCCCGGTGCCTGCCTGGCCGCCCACCCACCGGCCCCACCAGAGAGAAGGAGCTGTCAGGAAAGCCCGTCACGGCGAGCAGGCCTCCCTGAGGGCCACCGTCAGGTCTAGGGGGGCCCATGTCACGCCACAGGTGACAGCCCATGGGCCACACCGGCCATCCGCCAGGAGCGCTCCAGGCCAGCGGGCGGCAGACGCGCCCTCCTCGCTCACCCACCCACGAGGTGCACACACCTGCTGCGGTCCGGCCTCGGGACTGGAAAGGAATGAAGGCCCCCCCCCCCCGTCCCGGAACGGGAAGCGTCAGGAGGAGGAGGAGGAGCAGGTCCTGGATGGGCCACTTCTTCTCCCTCCGCCCATCACTCCTGTGCCCTCTGCAGGCGTCCCTCAGCGACAGGCACACTTTAAACAGCCAAGGACTCTGGGATTTGCCTTTGGGCGGGGGGCAGGGGGGCAGGCTGAGGAGAGGGTGCCCCTCAGTTCTCCACTGGGGCCGGGGGGGGGGCGGGGAGGGCAGGCCCAGGGACAGCACGTGGAGGCGCCACAGCAGGAAGGAGTCGGCCGAGCACGGTGGGGCCGCTGCTGGGAGGGAAGGGCCCGGGGCAGCCCAGCTCCAGAGCAGCCCTGGCACAGAGGGGACAGGGGAGGGACGGGCCTTACCGCCGGCCCGGGGTGCCCAGGTTTTCCGGGGAAGCCGATCTCTCCTGGCAAACCCTGGAAAGGGAACCAAGGAGACTCAGTGGCCATCTCAGAGACCCCTCTCCCCCTCTCCCGGCCCAGCCCAGGCCTCTGCTGTGAGGAGGGGGCCAGGGGTGGTCCCCCAGGCATCGGGCCGTGCTCAGTGCAGGCCACCGCCAACGGTGGTGTGGCCACACCTGCAGCCGCAGGCCTAGGGCGAATGGTCTGCCCTGGGCCAGTCCTGCCTCCCGTGGGTGGGGGCAGGGGAGGAGGGGGAGACACCTGGAGGGCCCACCTCCCTCTTCGAATGCCTGCTGGGTCCACCCGACCAGGGTCTCCGCCGCTCCCCACAGCAACGTCCCAGCTGACCCTGACGCGGGGGAGGGGAACGGTGGCAGAGGCCTCCCCTGGCGCCCCTGAGCCTGGGGGCCACCCGCCCGCTAGACGACCCCCAAGGACCCCGCCCAGCGGCCTCCTCTGCCGAGTCTCTAGAAGCAGCCAGCCACGCGGTACATGAGCTCAATGACATCTCTCATGAGAGGCTCCGGGCGGGGCAGCGAGAGGCTGGGGGGGGGGGCTGCAGGCGGGTCTCCCATGGGAGTGACCACCCGCGAAGATGCTCCTGGCGCCCATGGCCACGGAGCCCCCACCTAAGTGCCCAGTGAGAGGACAGCAGGGCCACCTTACCGCGGGGCCTCCAGGGCCAGGGGGGCCGGGGACGCCGGGCGGTCCGGGAGGGCCCTGTGGAGAGAGCAGGAGGGTTAGGGCGCGTGCAGCAGCCCCCCCCCCCCGTGACGGTGTCCTGTCCTGTGAGAGGAGATGGGGGAGGGGACACGGTGACGGGTGGGCTTCAGCCTTATCGGTGATGTCTTGTGTTTGAAGCAAAACAGAAAAACCAGAAAGAAAATATCTGAAGGAAAATTTATAACATGTTAGCATGTCCCCTGGGGTAACGGGAGCATAGCTGCTACGTGATGTATGCTGCCACAGAGTTGAGCTACTCGGGCATTTAAAATAAATACACACGCACGGCATGTATGAGTACACACACGCACGGCATGTATGAGTACACACACACGGCATGTGTGAGTACACACACACGGCATGTGTGAGTACACACACGCACAGGCATGTGTGAGTACACACACGCACGCACATGTATGAGTACACACACGCACAGGCATGTATGAGTACACACACACGGCATGTGTGAGTACACACGCACACAGGCATGTATGAGTACACGCACGCACATATATGAGTACACGCATGCATGGCATGCATGAGTACACGCACGCACAGGCATGTACGAGTACACACACGCACACACATGTATGAGTACACACGCGCACAGCATGTATGAGTACACACGTGCACGGCATGTATGAGTACACACAGGCATGTATGAATACACACACGCACAGGCACGTATGAGTACACGCACACAGGCACGTATGAGTACACGCACGGCACGTATGGATACACACGCGCACAGGCACGTGTGAGCACACACACGCACGGCATTTATGAGTACACACGCACAGGCATGTATGAGAACACACACGCACGGGCATGTATGAGAACACACACGCTCACAGTGGGGCCACCCCAAGGCCTCCCAGGACAGTGTTCCCAGGCCCGACCAGCATGGAGTCAGCCAGGGGGGTGCGGGACCTGGCGGAGCCGCCCCGCCACGGCAATCGATCGATCACAGCCCCACACACGTCCTGGGAGGCGACCTCGGCCTCAGGTTGCTCAGCATCCTCTCCAGATGCGCCCTCCCGCACCCTCCCTTCTCCAGTGTCTCCACCCGACTTCCTCTCCAGTTCCCCAGGAGGAATGCTTCACGCCCCGCCACGCTCAAGGCCAGCAGAACTGTGTGCATCTGGCCCACGTGCCCTGAGGGCAGGGGCCTCTCGATCCCTCCACGTCTCCTCTCACACGTGACAACCCCAGGGCGTGCAGGGAGCAGGCGCTCAATCAAGTTTGAGCAAGTCCACTGGACCCACTGGAGCTAAGGGGAGGGCTGTGCATCAGGGAACGAACAGTCTCACGTCCCCACTAGAGGGCAGTAAACACTTAAAAATGGCAAAGGACACTGCTTCTGTGCAGTTCCCTGTGTCTCCCTCTGGGGGTGCACGTGAGTCAACAACAGGTCTAGAGAGGGGCCTGAACTTTTGGGGGGGCGGCTGGACCTGTCTCCTCTGAGCTCACTCTGGGGGCTGCGTCTCCCTTTCTCCGAAGACACTTGCTTTGAGCTGGAACAATGGAGGAGGCAGACAGAGCCGGGCAGAAGGTGGCCGGGGCAGGTGTGAATACAGGGTCCCCCTAATGGATGAGGGGGGCAGAGGGCACCAAAGAAGGTTCCCGGCCTCACCCCTATTGTCACTCAGCCACACGCACCCACATCCTGCAGGTAACAGGAGCCACCTTCCACCGCCTTCCAGAAGGCCTGATCCAGGCGGCATTTTTCTTTCAACCTCACCTCTGGGGTTCTCACAGCCCCTCAACCCACAGAGCGGGGCCCAGGTCCCTTCTCCCGACACAGCCGCCCTCTGCTGGCTCTTGGGGAGTTACTGTTCTCCCTCCTCGCGTTTCCCCGGATGCGATGGCCCCGGGGAAGTTCTGTGCTGCCCCCTGGCGACTGTTCCGGGAAGCCCGCCTCCGGGGCAGCTCCAGGCTCCCACTCCTCCCTCCCTCCCTCATCTCCTGCAAACGGCTGCAGGCCGCTGGCTGCGCCTCCCAGTTCACAGCAGGTTAGAGTAGACAGATCCGCCGTCATCTTCTCCGGAAAGTCACCCTCCCTGTGTGACGACAACTCACACTGAGGCCCAGAGAGGGCCAGGCCCCGCAGCCATCATCTCCGGTGGGGCCTGGAGAATCCCGGGAGCTGGTCCTAACAGCAGGTGCACAGGCCCCTGTGTGGCCCTGAGGCGCACGAGGGACGCGTCCGAGGGGCCCGTGACTCTGGAAACACCCCCCGGTGACTGTGTGGAGAGTCACCAGGTCTGGAGATTGCCCGTCTAGACGAACCCCATGGACCAGGAGGAGCAGAAAACACACACACACACACACACACACACACACACACACACCCGTCTCAGTGCCCGCTCCGCACGTCAGCCCCTGTCAGTCCTCACGCTGAGGAAGAGCTGGGGCTAGGAGTGAAAGGCACTGGTGGACAAAACTGCCTTCAGATCAGTGACCCTGGCCCCTTCTCCCTCCCAACCCCGCACTCCACGCTGTGAGGCGGCTGCACAGCTGGGGACACTCCTATCACAGCCTGTCCCACCCCCACAGTGTGCTCCGCATATGGAGTGGGTCATGAACAGGCTGGAGGGTGGAGCACCCCCCTTCCCGTGGGACCCGCAGCGCCTGGCTCACTGTGACGCACAGTGGGGAGTCGCCACGGCTTGTTTGATGCTGGGCGCTCAAAACAAGAGCAAAGGCCGACATGGCAATTACCCTAATGGCGCAGTAGCCGTTACAGAGGGAGAAGGTGCTGGAAGCAGGTGCAAACCGCTGCCAGAGTGAAGACTGCTCCCAGCAGGGCCACAGGGGCGGGGGGGGGGGTGGAGGAGGGGAGAGGGCAAGTAGCCTGCAGGGTCGTTTGCAATGGACTGGAAGCTTCTTGCAAGTCCAGGTGGGAAATGCATGTGTGGGGGAGAGGAAACAGCAGTCAGGCTGCAGTGTCAGCCGCCTGCCCCCCAGAGACCCCTGGACCTGCTCCGGGGCCACACCTGCCTTCTGAGGGCCCAGCAGGAATGCACAGAGGTGGAGGGAGCTCGACCAGAGCAGCCCACGGCCCCTCCCGTAAGGCCACACCCTCCCGTAAGGCCCCCTCTCCCATAAGGCTGTCCCCTCCCATAAGGCTCTCCCCTCCCATAAGGCCGTCCCCTCCCATAAGGCCCCCCCTCCCGTAAGGCCCCCCCTCCCGTAAGGCCCCCCCTCCCGTAAGGCCCCCCTCCCATAAGGCCGCCCCCTCCCATAAGGCCGCCCCCTCCCATAAGGCCCCCCCCTCCCGTAAGGCCCCCCCCCTCC
Source organism: Myotis daubentonii (assembly GCF_963259705.1). Lineage (NCBI taxonomy): Eukaryota > Metazoa > Chordata > Mammalia > Chiroptera > Vespertilionidae > Myotis > Myotis daubentonii. The sequence continues at coordinate 52,734,085 of NC_081856.1, forward strand.
CGTAAGGCCCCCCCTCCCATAAGGCCGCCCCCCTCCCATAAGGCCGTCCCCTCCTGTGAGGCCTCGCCAGCCTCCTGGAGGTCAGCAGCACCTCCTGCAGAGTGGAGCCCACGGTCTGTTTCTGACCCAGCCCCTGGCGGCACCCCCGTCTCTGCTCCTTACTGACCCTCAGCCCAGCCCAGGCAGGTCTCCCTCAGGGACACGGGGCGCCCTGCAAACACCTGCGAGTCCCCAGGGGCCCATCTCCAGGGAACCCAGCTGGCGTGAGTCCTTCGCCCTGCGCAGGGTTTCCGACTGCGGGCAGATGCCCCGTCTGCTACTTGAGCCTTGGACTTAAAGATGATAGATTGGGTGGTTTTGAACTAAGACTATTGGACTATTCACAGCATTACTCGCGCTAGCAATGATCGCATAAAGAGATGGAAGAATCTGGCTAAGGTGGTCAAATGCTGGGTCACCTCGTGCCGCCCGAACGGACTTGGGCAAGGATGTCACTGCCCAGCACCGCGGCCTCCCCCTCCACAGCCGGTGGGAGGCCCCTCCGCCACCCCTGTGGTGGGATTCACGGGGGGAGGAGGGGGCTGCAACCTGGCCCAGCAACTGGGCGGCTTCGCAAGCGTGGCTCCCTCTCTTCTGTTACTGATCAACACGTCTAAAACCGACTAATCTAATTATTAATGAGGGAGACAGATTAGCCAATAGACCCAAATGTTAACAACAAAGTAATGGCTCTTTTAATTATTACTAATGAAAACAGCTAACGGTGCTGCCTATTCATTAGCCAGCCAGCCGATTACCAGGGGAGCAGTATTTGATCTTTCCAAGGCGACAGCGACCCACCAGCTAGTTAATGCGATTAGCAGGGAGAGCGATGATGCACGAACGGCCGATTAACTGAATGATCATCGATAAGCCAATGGCAAGCAGTGATTCCTGCGAGCCAGCTGGTTCTGACTGGAGCAGATAAGGAGCCGGGGAGAGCCTGAAGACGCGGGAACGAGGTGCGTAAATCAGTGGCACCCACGGTCCCCTGCGGCGTGGAAACGTTTGCCTGTTGGGGGAGCTGATCACCATCTGCGAGGCCTCCCCTCGCACTGTGGCCCCTGAGCCCACCCACGAGGGCTGCCCACCCCAGCGGGTTCTCTGTGGGGCCCAGGCCTGCAGGCCCACCCGCCCTGGGCGCCTGCCCCTCGCCCGGCTGCGTCCCCGCCGATTTGAGGGGCTCCTGCGCGTCCACACGGCAGCACTGCCTCTGCAGCCCTTGAGCAGACCGGACTCGGGCGTCCCTTCTCCCTAAGCCGCCGCCTCGGCCCCATCCAATCAATGTGCACATTTACCTAAAGCCCCCTGCCCGGCCAGCGCGGCTCAGGGGTTGAGCATCGACCCAGAAACCAGGAAGCCAGGGCTCGATTCCCGCTCAGGGCACATGTCTAGGTTGCAGGCTGGACTCCCAGTAGGGAGCGTGCAGGAGGCAGCTGATCAATGATGTTTCTCTCATCGATGTTTCACTCTCTCTTTCCCTCTCCCTCCTCTCTATAAACCAATAAAAACACGTTCAATAAATAAATAAACGAACACAACACCCTGGCAGTGACGTTTCTCCTTTTCAGAAAGAGGCACCGTAACCATCGTTCAGGCCCGGCTGCCGTGGGCTTCCCGCTGGCCCAGGCTGCGTGGGGCCCTGCGCCGGCGCCTTTAGATGTGAAACGGGACGAGCGTTCCTCCCTCGCGGCGGTTGTAAAGGACACGCTCGATTACCTGTGAGCGGTAACAAAGGAGTCTGCCCACAGCAGAAACGAGACACGTCCCGCCCTCCCCTCCTCTCGTCAGAGCAGAAACCGTCGCTGAGGTTCCGCCCTCCCGCCACCACCTGACCCGCCGCACAGGGTGCCCGTGGGCCCTCATCCCACGCCCCTCCCCATGACTCCACCGTTCCCCCCCTCCTAGCACTGCCACCCCTGGTCTGCCCTCCTCGGCCTGAAATTCCTCCAGGACAGCGACAGCAGGCATTATTCCCCCAGCCCACGAGCGGGAAGACAGAGGCGAGGGGGGGACCGAGGGTGGAGACCCACCGAGCATGCTTCTCAGTGCTCCGAGGAGCGGCCACCCGATCACGGTCACCACCCCGAAGTGCTTCCTGGTCATTCCTTCCGTCAGACAGAGCAGTGTCTCCACCGCAGAGAACGTAAGGAGAGGTTACCTGTGGCCCCAGCGATCCAGGCAGTCCGGGGGCGCCCACTTCGCCTTTCTTGCCCTGCGTGCAGGAAGAGAGGCGGCGTTAGCAGGCAGCAGCGAGCGGCCCCTGAGGCCATTTGGGGCAGTATGTCTCAGTGGCGATGACGGGGTCGTGCCCTGGGAGGCCCTAGAGACGTGGCGAGGGATCGAGGGGTTGGGACCAGCTCCAGCGGGGGGCAGGCAGGCCCAGCTTTGGGGCCCAGCTCTGCTCCTGGGATGATTTTGCTCACATGGGGCCCCAGGTCCAAAGGACCAGAAAGATGCCCCCGCGGGCATCCTCCCCGTCCTGTTCCTGTGCTCAGCCGCCAGCTTCTCCCACCAGGCGGGACGCTCCTCGGCTCAAGGCCATGCTTCGCTGCCAAACTCAGCAACTCCCAGGGCCTCGGCCCCCTTTCCATGGCTGCCGGCCCCCTGCTGCCTGTCCTGTGCGGCTCCCTCCCACCAGCCACCGGCCTCCCTCCCACACCTTGAACAGGCCCACGCGCTCCACCTCAAGGCCTTTCCACCGGCCTCTCCTGCCTGGAGGCCGCCGGGCTGGGAGTCCCTGGGATCGACCCCTCCCGCCAGCGGCCTCGCTCCAAGGCCCTCCCCTGAATGTCTTCTCTGAGCAGCGCGTCCAGAAAAAGAAAAGTGTCAGGAATGTGTGATCACACTGTCCCCCAAGAAAGGCATCATCGCTCATGGCTCACCCAGGAAGGGGCACCACCCCGGGGCCAGCCCCGCACCTGTGCCATGCCCAGGGCCCGCCTGCCGCAGCCACGGCCACAGGGGCACGGCCTGCTCACACGCCCTGCTCCTGCTCACACCCAGTTCTTTCCCTCCAGACGTTTCGGGGCCAACCCGTGCCAGCAGGTGATTCTGCCAGGACGAGAGAAACTCGGTCCAAGTCGCCGTCCACCTCCAGCACAGTCAGCACTCCTCCTTATGTAACCGACAGGACACCTGGCTGCTCTATTGGAACTGGCCAGACGCTGTGATTCTGGCACCTTCTGTGCCCGGTGCCCAAAGTCTGGTCCCCGAACAATAGCTCTAGTGACTGAGATGGGTCCCCAGACCCCTTTGGGACTCCTGGCCTCTGCGATGCTCCCCACACTGCTACCTCTGCCTGTCACCCCTTCCCTCCATCTCAGCTTGTCAAAGTCATATCCCAGTCCAGCTCCACCTCTTCCAGGAGGCCCCAGCAATCCAGAGGAAACATGGCAAGATATGACAAGAACATACCTGAGACATAAATTCCCCAAGGCTTCCTGCCAAGAGCTAATGAGTTACGCCCACCAGGGACAGGGACGGGCGGGGGGGGGGGGGGGGCGGGGACGGGGGCTCAGTAAGCAATTAGGAGGCCATGGCCACCACCGCAATCACAGCTTGTCCCCGCCCGTGCCTCTACAGCCCGTGCCTCTACAGCCCGTGCCTCTACAGCCCTGAAAAGAAAGGAGTTCCAAATCCCAGGCCGACGGGGAAGGGCAAGCCGCTCAGCTTGCTGAGTCTCAGGTCCTCAGGTGGAGAATTATAATCCCTGTGATCACCTGGGCAGACAGCAATGGATGAAATAATCCCATGTTTGAAGAAGCGATTTATAAGTCATTAAAAAGCATCATGCAAATGTAACAAGTAAATGTGAGGAGGAGGAAGATGGTGGTGATAGTCAGGAAGAAGAAATGAAAACAGTCAGGATGCTAGCTCCTTTGAGTCCCCATAGTGGGTGAGGCCACAGGTCAAACGGATCCTTGAGATGCTGTGGAGGTTAAATGAGACTGTGCTCTCAGGGTGCTGAGCACAGGACCTGACATTAGGGAATGCACGGCAGTAATGGTGATGGTGGTGGTGGTGCTGGTGGTGGTGATGGTGGTGATGATGGTGGTGGTGATGTGGATGCGGATGGTGGTGGTGGTGGTGGTGATGGTGGTGCTGGTGGTGGTGGTGATGGTGGTGGTGATGGTGGTGGTGGTGATGTGGATGCAGATGGTGGTGGTGGTGGTGGTGATGGTGGTGGTGATGGTGGTGATGGTGGTGCTGGTGGTGGTGGTGATGGTGGTGGTGATGGTGGTGGTGGTGGTGGTGGTGGTGGTGGTGGAGGTGGAGGTGGGGGTGGAGGTGGAGGTGGGGGTGGAGGTGGAGGTGGAGGTGGTGGTGGTGGTGGTGATGGTGGTGGTGGTGATGGTGGTGCTGGTGGTGGTGATGATGGTGCTGGTGATGGTGGTCGTAATGATGGTGGTGGTGATGGTGGTGGTGGTGATGGTGGTGCTGGTGGTGGTAATGGTGGTAATGGTGGTGGCGATGGTGGTGGTGATGGTGGTCCTAATGATGGTGGTGGTGATGTGGATGCGGATGGTGGTGGTGATGGTGGTGGTGGTGGTGATGGTGATGGTGATGGTGGTGGGATGGAGGTGAGGAAGATGGCTCTAGTAGCGGATGTAGCAGTAGTTACATAACCTCTGCATTTTGGATATAAAATTAAGGCTCTGAGAAGTGCTGGCCAGAGCAAGTTTTGAAGCAATATGGAACTATTTCACTAACAATAAGCCTTTTTCTTGTCATTTTTCTCTTCTTCTAAGTGGCTGCCCAACACAATATCTGGGCAACTGTGTGTCATTTATCACGAGGGCAGATAATTCAAGCCACTCTGCACACCAGACGCTGACGGACTGATGTTCCCAAGGCTGCCCGCCGGCCTGCGGAGGAGGGAGCCGTACACTCAGAGCCGCGGCTCCGCCCCGGCCAGGACGAGTCAGCAGAGCTGCGAGGGGCCAGCAGCAGATGAAAGGGTTGCTGTGCAAGGGGTTCTAATATGCGCCGTATGGTCTCTCGCTCAGTTCCTGTTCTCCACGCCTCTAAGTGTCAAACATGATTATTTCTACCGGTTAGAGCCGACCCAGGTGCTGTCCTCGCATACACCCTGGCTCCGCGCCACAAGATGAATCCAACAGTAGCCCGTGATCCAAACGACGCAGTTACCATCTGGAAGTGCAGGACAAAAGCCTTAAAAATTGCAAAGTAAAACAAACGCATATCAGGCCCCGCTGCAGGGACTCCTAGCATCCAATTCAGAACTCTGGTGCGCCTCTCTCTATCTCTCTCTCCTCTCTCTCTCTCTCTCTCTCTCTCTCTCTCTCTCTCTCTCTCTCTCTCTCTCTCCACCCTAACGCAGAACAGTGGAGGACCTGGGCCAGGCAGCCCCGAGTGCTAATCCTCGCCCCACCATCGATCACTTGTGTGACAAGGTCACCTGATTCACACCTTTGGGGCTTGGGCTTCTCATTTGCGGGAGGAGATTGAAAAGCTGTCCCTCAGAAGACCCTCGTGAGAAACCTGCGTGCAGACAGCTCCCTTGCTGAGCCCGCGATCGTCCGCTCACTATCGCCTTTCTACCTGCGTTACTTCTGCCCCTGCACGCAGAGCTGCTGCTCGGAGAAATATGTCCTGAGGGCAGCTGATGCGATCAGGCACCAGGAGACAATGGGGGTCGCTATTGGTAGGAAGAGGGGAGCACCGTCTCTGATAGGACAATAGTCCTTCCCACCTACAGGATGGGGGGAAGTGACCAAGGGGCCAAAGAGATTGCCGCTGGCTTGTGGGAGGAGCAGTGACGAGGGCCTGCGTGACCTCGGGCAGGCAGGCATTTCATCTTCCTGGACATGAACCTTCTCACTGTCCGTCTGGGGAACCCCTTCCATCGGGACGGTCCTATGGCCGGGAGAGCCCACGTTTTACACTAAGTTGAAATGCCTGACAACACAGAACTCTCTTCAACAAAAATGTTTTTTTCTCTTCTTTGACAATGAAGAGGAAAGAGGAAATCCAGGCGGGTTGAGGTGGGACTCAGCACCACAAAGCAAGGTCAAGGCAAAATAAAAGAAAGGTACGGAAGGGACCCGTGGTCTCCTCTACAACTGGATGTTCCGAGTCGGAGGCCGGAGCCCAGGTGGCCAGAGGCCGGTCCTGGCGCTGAACGCCTCCCGCCACCCGCGCGTCACCGCCCAGGGAGAGGCCGTGGGGGCTCTCTCTCGCACGCTGATTGTGTCCGATGCTCGTGAACGCATTAGATTCTGAGCACATTTACCTGGGCTGTTTATACACTTCATGTGAGTGTAAGTGAGACGCTTGGTAAGCGCGAGGCCCTCTTCCACGGGCTGCAGACACGGGGTCCTACATGAGCTCTGCCTGTGTCCTGGGGTCCCCACTGCCTGGCCCAGGACGGGTGCACCGCCAGCCTCTGCCCTGCTCGCGGCCACCCCCTTTCTCTTTGGCCCCGAGGGCATCTCCTCAAGGGCCTCTTCCCCTGCGGTCTGTTCTCACAGTGGCCACACTGAGAGTGCAAACCGGGCCACGCCACTTCCGTACCCCAAATCCTGCAGCGACCGAACTGCACCCAGAAACGTACGAGACTGTCGGGGAGAGTCTGGACACACGAGGAGACGTTTCCGTGGGTTTGGGCAGAGGGCGGTACTGTGCTTTTGCTGCCTTTCTCTTCGCTCAAACATCACCTTTTCCAAGCGGCCCTGGCGGCTCCCGGGTGGGGTTTCTGAGAAAGTCCTTCTGTCTCAGTTTTCCTGACTCGGCCAGAGCAGTGGGCGCTGCCTCTCCCGCCAGGGCTCTGACCACACACGGTGTGAGCTTCTATGTCCATGACTCAGGGCGACAACAAACTCACCTCCATCTCCCCAGGACCCAGCTCGGCGCTGGGCACATCTCCTCCATGTGAGCTGCTAAACGGGGGACAGATGGGTGAGCTGGGGACCGGAAAGGAAGGAGTGTACTTACTCGGAGACCTTGCAGACCCGGAGGTCCGGCCTGGCCTTCTGGGCCCGTCAGACCCTGGGGCAGGGAGAAAGAAACAGATGAGACAATGGTAACTGCGGGTTCAACAGCATGGGTGTCACTTGGCCGCACATTCCCTGGGCAGGGAAACACTGTCCCTTCCAACCGGGACACTGGAGGGCAGGTGGGAAAAACACCCTATTCCCTCAGATCTATAAAACTCTGAATCATGTGATCTAATCAAGTGTGTCTAACAACCAAGGGGAGTCCACGCGTTAGAAAGGAGGAGTCAGGATCAGTGCCCTGCGTTGGCGCTCTGCGTGGCGTGTGCAAGAAAGGAAGCCTCGGGCACCAGGGGGCTCAGCCCTGAGCCTCTGTCGCTCCCCTGGCCCAGGAGGACTGGCTGGGGGTGTCTGACTCCCAGTCAACAGTGACGTGCAATACAGGGCAGTCTGCGCAAATAAAACTGGGCACGAAAGATGATTTCAAGTAAGCAAGGGGCATCGGTGCAGGAAGAGGGCACAGTAGCCTCGTTCGAATCCTGTCCGGACCCCATGTGTCACACAGAACCCCTTCTATCAGCAGCATCGAGCCTGGAGGACTCTTCAGGACCCTGGACAGCTCCACGGGGGCGGGGTCCGTGTGAGGTCCAGTGGCCTGAAGCGCCAGGGCCAGGACCCTCAGTCCCTGCTCTCTACACCGGGGCCTGTAGGGATGATGCAGCAGAGACTGCAGGGTGCGCACGCAGTCACTTCTTCGCCTCTCCTTCATTCCGCGATGAGATCGGGCGTGACTTTTCATCCCTGCGTCCCCAGCTTCACACTCTGCTCCATAGGAAGTAGGTGGCCACATAGGTGACATTTCTTCCTCCGCTCCCTCCCTCATTTATCGTCACAAAATCTGCACACGGGGAGGTGGGGGACCACCTGCTGTGCTGCCCCCGGTCGCAGAGTGAGGGGTGGAGAAAGCTGCCTCCTGATGAAGCCGGGCTACGCGTTCCTAGCTTCTCACTCCTCCGCGGGAGCCAGGGAGGGAAGCAATGATCCTGCAGCATCTCGGGGAGGTGCTGCGCGCTGAGCACCCGGGTGAAAAGGGAGTGGGCGTGACGGACGGGTCCGGGTTCAAAGCTCTCAGCGCTGCTGCTTAATAGCTGTGCGACTCCGTGCCGGCCACTCTGTATCTGCGCACAGCGTCTTCATTGTGAAGGAAGAGAAAAACACCTTCACCCGAGCAGGCGTCATACATGTAAGGTGTGTCTGCATATAAAAACATGCTACAGAGTGGACACTCGACGCCGGCCAGTTATGGGTCTGAAACACACGTGCACAGAGCTAACCACTGAGCAGATACCGCGTGTCCTGCGTTAAATCTCACAGCAGTGACAGCAATGGCGGAGGTTGAACAAGACGCCTATGGGGACAGCCCCGGGAGGGAGCCCTCTGACCTGGACTCTTGGCATGAAATGGTTACGCTGCTGCTGGAAGGGAACACCTTCTACGCTGCTCCTAGTGTCACCGCGGCGAAGCCACGCACATCTGTCCTAGAGGAAGGGGCCTCGGCCGTGTGACAGGAGAGTGACAATTGTCTCTCTCCTGCAATAAAACCCCGTCCCTAGAAGGACGCGCACGCGCTCAGGGGCACGAAGTCGCCGGCGTGGCATCGCGTGTTCTCATCAGTCATCCGAGCATCTGCCCCCAGCGCCCCGCGGCCGCCGAGTCCCTGCGAACGGCCCTCCCGGGTGGTTATAACACATCACATTCCCAACAGAGGAGGAACGAGGCTGGGCCTTCCCCGCCACGGCAATGTCGCGTCCGCCAGCACCCGGGAGGGGCCCGTGTGCACTGGACGCGGTTCAACCGGCAGGACGCGCCCAGTATTTTCATTCTGTTATCTGAAGGGAACGTAACACCAGAGTGAACCCAGAACCCCAGGTGTGGCCTGTCAGGGACGGAGGCTCTGGAGGCAAGCCGGCCGGGCTGCGGACACCTGGGACCTGCATCACCTGTGGGCAGGCGCAGTGTCCTCCTGGGCGATGCCTGAGCTTCGGGAATAACAGGCCCGCTGCTTTCCAGACCTACTGTGTGCAGAGCAGACCTGGGTGGGGACGGTGACTTACCGGGGCTCCGGGAGGCCCAGGGGGGCCCTGGTGACCGCGTGGTCCCGGAGCTCCCTGTAACCAAGCAAACTCGCCTGAGCCACAGTTCCCCTCGGCTGGCTCAGAGCTCACCTCCCAAGTTCCCAGCAGGAACCAGTCCAGGGGGGGGTCTGCGTTCCCAACAGGAAGTTCCCCCCATGGCTGTGCCTTTCTGTCTCTGCCCCGCCTGCAGCCCCCCACGAAGGACCCACGTCCTCCACCTACCCCGCCTGCAGCCCCGCACGGAGGACCCACCTCCTCCACCTGCTCCGCCTGCAGCCCCCCACGAAGGACCCACGTCCTCCACCTGCCCCACCTGCAGCCCTGCACGGAGGACCCATGTCCTCCACCTGCCCCACCTGCAGCCCTGCACGGAGGACTCACGTCCTCCACCTGCCCCACCTGCAGCCCCGCATGGAGGACCCATGTCCTCCACCTGCCCCACCTGCGGCCCCACACGGAGGACCCACCTCCTCCACCTGCCCCACCTGCAGCCCCACACGGAGGACCCACGTCCGCTTACCTGCTCGCCCTTCAGGCCCTCTCTCTGCACCTGAGGGGACAAACAGGCGTCAGCAAAGGCGGCAGCGAGTTCTCAAGTCGAGCTCTGGCTCCACTCGCATTCACATGGCAGGGCAGGCCGTACGCAGCAATTCCTGACTTTCTTGGATTTTACCCATTTTAGTGGGGAAAGCGTCATGTGCCGCTTCCGCCTTCCCTGAGCTCTGCCTCCGAGGAGCAGGGACTGGACTCTATCAGCCCGGGCGCCCGGCATTCCAGCCGCCAGGGACGGTCCCACTTACCACGGAGCCCGGGACGCCAGGCGGTCCTGCAGGCCCCACGTCGCCCTGCGGGGAGATGACAGGCATTTCACCAGAGGGCAGGCCCGGCCACCTCTGCCCTGCCTCCACTCCTCCGAGGGCCCCGCACATCCACGGGGCGCCCCCTGCGCTGGCCCGCCACGCACGGCCCTCACGCTGGGCTCCCTCCGGCCGAGACACACTCAGGTTCCCGGGGGAAGAGACAGGCGTCTCCTCGTCAGGCCCAGGCCAGCCCTGCCTCTGCCGGTGCTTTCGCCGCCGCCTTCTGCTCCAGAGCAGCCCCTGCCCGTGGTCCGGGGAGCCCTGTGGCGCCGGGTGCCGTGGCAGACGCACCACGTGAGCAGGCACTGTCGCTGCGGCGTCCCTGCTGCAGGTCCGCGGTTCGCAGCGGCCCGCGTCAGTGCATAGCCATCAGAGAAGAGACTGGCACGAATGCTGGGAGGCTCGCACCCGCCTCCACGGGGGACGAGGCCTGAGCCTGGGTCTGCTCCTCTCCTTTACCTCCAGGCCACCGAGCAACAGGGCTGGGGGCCGGGTCAGACTCCCAGCCTGTGAGCCACACCTGCGTTCTACGTAGGCACACCTGCCCGCTGTGGCCACAGGAAGTCCTCACAGGCGGGTGTGCTCAGTGGTTAGAGTGTTGGCCTGAGACTCGTGAGCACCATCAGCAGAGCAGTGGCTGCCAGAAGGAAGGGGTGGGCGGAGAGGAGGGGGTCCTACACATGGTGACCAGAGAAGATGGAACCCTGGGTGGTGGGCACACGGTGCAATACACAGATCTTGTTATACAGAAACCCACCCTGACACCTGTGTGATCCTGTTAACCAACGTCGCCCTAATCCATTTAATTTTAAAAATCCATGGAGGAGGTGGAAGTTTAGAATATAATATAACCTCCTCTCTCTCTCTCTCTCTCTCTCTCTCTCTCTCTCTCTCTCTCTCTCAGGAAAGAGTTGGCATCAGATCCAAACCTCAGTGATCCTTCCTTCCTAGTGACTTGAATAAACCGCGCACTTATTTCAGGATTTCGCATCTTGTCAAGGAACCGCAGGAAGAGTTTAAAACCCCGACATGGGGATCACGTAACAATGTAAGCTTCGCTCTAAAAATACCTGGAGGGAGAGCGGATAATTCACCCAGCTCCATCGCAGCCGAGGGAGGGGTTCGGCCGACACCAGCGCCCGGCTCTGTCCTCCGCTGGGGCCGTGCAGCCCGTGGGCCTGTGTGTTTCCTTCTAACGCACACCCTCCCGCCTGCTTCCCGTCCAGGCAGCCTCCCTCTTCTCCTGCATTGTCAGCGGGCGCTGGGAGCCAGCCCAGGCCAGCCAGCACCTCCACCTGAGTCCAGGGACCCTGAGTGGACATGTCCCACGGCCACACCCATCTCGGTTCACTGGCTCCTCCGCCTCCCTCCCTCTCCTCCACTCTCCTCCAGCCCAGCTCATGGGATGTCCTTGCTGAGGGCCTGTCCCAGAGCCTCGCAGTCAGGGCCAGGGCCGGACCTTGGCACCCCTCCTGTCACTCAGAACACATCACACCTTCCTAGCCCCGCCCCCGTTACCAGACGCTTAGGAAGGTCATGACCTCCCGGTCATTTCTGTGGCACCCCCAGATGCGTGGAGAATTCTTACACAGTGTGTCCAGCTGAGATACTGGGACTCTAAGCAGGGCATTAACTGAGCTAAGCCTTGTAGGAGCCGGTTCTAACACAGATGGCCAGCCTGCCCAGCATGGCTCAGTGGTTGAGCATCGACCTTTGAACCAGGAGGTCATGGTTTGAGTCCCATCAGGGCACATGCCCAGATTGCAGGCTCGATTCCTAGTGGGGGGTGGGGGGTGTGCAGGAGGCAGCCGATAAATGATTCTCTCTCATTATTGATGTTTCTATCTCTCTATCTCCCTCTCCTTTCCTCTTTGAAATCAATAAAAATATATTTTTTGAAAAATAAAATAAAATAGATGACCAGTGTGACAAGAGAGATGCCCTTTACTCAGTTTATCAAGGATCCAGCACATTTTCAGAAATGTGTAACCTGGTTACAAAAAAATTTTTAAATCTTTTTAAACATTGCAGAGGGGAGAGGAAGAGGAAAAAGAGTTTGTAAGATGTTTTTGGTATTTATTCCTATCCTGCCTTAGTCCAAAAGCAATTTAAATTATATAATATTTTACTGTGTCTGAATATAATAGGAATTCATTCAATAAAGTTTTATTCCTATACGTAGGAAAACAGGAAGTAACCAGAAATGACTTGCTAGCCGAGGCCCTCAGGCCCAGCGCAGGCCGGTGTGGACGCAGCCCCCGGAGCCCAGCCTGCCTCCCGCCCCCCCTCACCCCGGGACTGACCTGTGCAGGCGGGCAGCCCGCACCTGTCAGTCCAGAGCCCAGACCACCTCCCCGCCCCGGGCCTGGCTTACCTTCTCTCCGGGGGGCCCAGCCATGCCGGGAGGGCCAGGCCTTCCCTAGGGGGGAACGGGGGACACCTGTAATACTGTCAGCAATAACACAGAGACACTTCTCAACGCGGACACATCACTTGGAACACGTGCACGTCACCCGTGACCTTTACGTTCATGAACACACGTCCATCGCTGAGGTGAGGATGGATTTAAGGTGCCGTGTTCTCTGGGTCCCTCCACTCAGGTGCTGGGACCGCTGCTGGGCTGCTGGCTGGGCCCCCGAGCCCTCAGCTGCGCGGCACGGAGGCCAAGGCCCCGGCCGGACAGCACTCCAGCCCCAGCCCACCGTCCCCCAACAAAACCCACCCCCTACCAGTGCCAAGGCCACCTACCTGCTCCCCCGTCTCCCCAGGCTTCCCGGGGAAGCCGTCCAGGCCGCGCTCCCCCTGGCAAAGAAAGAGAACGAAGAGAAGGCCAGATGAGCACCACGGTCAGGGGCACGGAGAGGCAAGCAGAGGCTGAGTGTCCGACTGGACTGGACGCGGCTCCACTCTCCCCCGGCGCCTTCAGCTACAGGACCGCCACACACACTCGCCCCAGCCCAGCGACTGAGTGCGTTAGGGGCCAAGGAGCATGTGCCAAAGGTCAGAGAAACCAGGTTCCTAGCTCTGCTTTTCGTCCCCCGAATCTGTGACCGAGGGGCGGCCCCGGAGCCTCTCTGAGCCACAGTCTCCTCATGCCCCGGCCGCCGTGGGGGTCCTAGGAAGGCCCGCGTGGGAGGGGTTCATGCCTCAGGTATTCAGGTCTCAACCCCTCGGCGCTGGGCCCACTGGCTGCAGCTCCGAGGCTCCGACAGCAGAGGGCGCGCGCACCCCGCTTGAAGCCAAACCTCCGAGCCTGTCTTCTGGGCTGAAGTCCTGACAGTTCTGAATTCTGGCTGTTGCTACACACATTTCACATGGGAGGGCGTGTGGTGTGTTTCTTCCACGCCGCTTGCTCCGAAAAGGTGCTATTACCCCTAAGAGGGCGTGGGCTGATGCAAGATGCCCGGCCACGCGGCCAGCAGGCAGTGGCCAGGTGGACGGGCGATGATGGCTCCCTCCGGCCCAGCTCTGCGGGCAGCTGGGCAGGCCGATCTCAAGGGGAGATGGAAACTTCCTTCTTGCGGACGTAAGGGATCTGGTCAGTGAGACTATAGACTGCTCTGAGTACCCGTCAGATCCCAGAGCTGGGAGAGAGCCTGAGGGTCCCACGGCCCGGCCTCCGACAGTGGGAACAGGGAGGGGTGCAGGGAAGGGCCTCCGTCACCAGAGCTAGTGCTGGGGTCAGACCTGCCGCCAGGCTGAGCCAGCAGGGCCAGGCTCACACTCCTCCCTCTCCTCCCCTTCTCTGTCTGTCTGTCTGTCCATGTTCTAAACACATGCCACATGCTGCCCGCACCATTCTCGGGGTTTTCCAGGTGGTCACGCTCTTACTGTGCAGAGCGGCCTCCTGTGCAGATGAGTCCTCCTGGCCGGAGGGAGTCTGCACTCAGAGGGAAAATACCCCCCGGAAGCCACACTGGGACCCAAGGCAGGCAGGGCCCAAGTCCCTGAGCAGGAGCTTCCTCTCCCAGACCTGACCTGGAAGGGCCCGTGCACCCCACAGGCCTGTGCATACACGCACGCACACGCGCACGCACACACGCACACACGCGCACGCACACATGCACACACACGCATACACACACACATGCATACACACAAGCACACACACAAGCACAGCGCAGACGGCCCAGAGCCCTCTTCCTTTTCCCACGGGAACCTGCGTGAGTGTGTGGAGCGATTGCACATACCTTTTCTCCTCGGGCTCCCCGCTCCCCTCGCTCTCCCTGGAGACCCTGGGGGTGGGGAGTGGGGGGAAGGTTAGTCATAACATCTTGGTCCAGCTTCTCCCCCTCAGCCTGCCAGGGGAGGGGCTCCTGCCTGGTCCCCTGGGCGGGGTGACCCAGGGCCTCCCGGCGAGACTGCGACACACCTGGCCCCTGAGCTCATCTGGCCAAGGGCAGGCTCCTGAGTCAGGCCCATGGCCGCCCGGCGCTGCGACCCGTCACCGTCACTCCACCGACACGTGCAGGACGGTGGTCCCCCGTGGATGGATGGGGGAGGGGGGCTTGTCCAAGAGCCTGGGTCTCCCACCCCCGGAGAAGGGGACAGACCAGCATGGTACTTACAGGAGCCCCGACGTGGCCGGGAGGGCCGGGAAGTCCAGGCGGGCCCTGGAACCCCTGTGCGGAGAGTCACAGGTTTGTGAGCGGGAAGCAAGGGCAGGCGCCAGGCCACGCTCAGCCACTCCGCGTGGGGGTGCAATCCCGCTCTCCCCGCCGCTGCTGCCATGCTGCTCCCCAGGTCCCACAGAGACCCCAGACCACTGCCCCCAAGACCCCCTACTACCCCCTGCCTGGAGGGCCAGGACTCACCCCCCATCCGCCCAACTGCACGGACTAGTGACCAGTGTGTCTGAGCTCTGATGAGGCCAGTGCGACCATTCCCACTTCCACTTGCCTCCTGACCTGTGCCCCTTGCCCCGACCTGTGCCTCTTACCCCCTGACCTGTGCCCCTTGCTCCCTAACCCATGCCCCTTGCACCCTGATCTATGCCCCCTGCTCCCTGACCTGTGCCCCGTGCCCCTTGTGCATGATCGGGCCAGGACATGCGCACGGCTCCCGATGCCCGTGGCGGAGGCCTGCAGCGCTCACTCTGCCACCAGCCCGGGCAGCCTGACAGGGCCCCAAGGCTCCTCCGTCACCCACACCATGAATGGCTACAGCCCCTAAGTAACTGATCCGGCCATTTCTATTAGAAGCTACTCAAGTTCAAAGGCGCATTTCCTCAGCAAAAGGTGTGCCAACCTGTGTCCTCTCTCCCTCTGAGATAAAAATGGAGGACACAGGGAAACCGCTTCGTTGACTTTAGTGGAAACGAGCGACATGGGAAGCCGCCCGGGGCCGTGAGTGGGGAGTATGTACACCGCGCTGCCCGGGGCGTGGAAGGAGGACGCGGCCCAGGAGAACGGCGCCTCTGCGCTGCTGTGGGAGGGTCCCTGGTCCCTCGTGAAATGAAGCAGGCAAACGCAGAGCGCGGGGGCTTCATTTGTAAGAATTTAGGAAAAGTCGCCTGTGGACAGACACACACAAGGGAGGGAGGCATCTGGCCCTCCCCCCACCGAAAGCTGTCAGTTTGCCTCAAGCTCGCCCCCTGGGACGCGAGGACACAGCTGCAGCGACTCACCCGCATGCCCACCTCGCCAGGCAGCCCCGGCTCTCCAGGCTCCCCCTGCACACACAGGACAAACAGCACCGTCAGGACCCAGGGGCCTGGGCCCAGCCACACAGGCAGTGCCCACCTGGGGCCCAGTCCTGGAGCTCAGGACGCATCGCGGGGCAGGGCAGCGCCGTGGTCAGAGCCCAGGCCCCTCGAGCCTCCTTCTGGGAGCGAAGGAGCTGGCCTTGGTTGGGAGGTGTCACCCACCGCGTCGCCTGCGCTGAGGCTCTCGGAAGGGCGGACGGGCAGTGGGCAGTCGAGCCACGGGGGTGACAGGAGGCTCTCCTCACAGAGGAGCAGGGGGGGTCTGGAGCCTCCCCTTTCTCTCCTGTCTCCACCTAGACCTCCCGTCCTCAAGTGCTAAAGGCGGTGGGCTCAGGGGGCTCCCCCGTAGGGCTCCCACACTGAGGCCTGATCACTGTGGCTGGAATTGTGAAGGCAGCCAGGGTGACACCCAGACCTGGTCTCCGCTGGGTTCTCGGTAGAGAAGGCTGAGCCCGGAGGGGAGACCGCTCTGTCCGGGTCCCGGAGCGGGTTCCCGTGTGGCGGTGGACGGGGTGCGGCACAGGGAGGCGGGCTGGCCATGCGGGGGACAGTGCTGTTCGGGTCCCACCCCAACTCCTCCAGCTACACACGGGGGTCGTGGGCAAACCCCTCCCCTTGGACCTCCATTTGGTTCCAAGTCTGGGCATTGGGGACATGCCCTCCCGTGCAGAACTAACTGAGCAATAGTTTCCAAGCGCAGGCAGGCGAGGCCGGAGCCGCCGCTGCTGCTGCTGTTGCTATAACCACAAGCTGCCCTTCAGGGGCCTGGGAAGACACCTGGCCCTGGCAGAGGCCATCTCAGCGGAGGGTAGGGGGTCCTGGCCTGGCGACGCCCTGTGGGGAGGGTGATAGGAGCACACGTACCCGCACGCCTTTGCTGCCGTCTCTCCCGGGGGGGCCGGGGGGGCCCAGGGAACCCTAGGAAGAGAGAGCACAGCGTGAGCACAGGATGAGGCGGCGCTGGGACAGGCTCCTGGCATGCCGGCACCAGGGGACAGGCGGGCAGGATGGGCCCAGGTGTGGCTGCTCAGAGGGTACCCCCCTCCCCCACCCCCACCAGCCTGCACCTGGGCAGCACCTGGGAGGGTGAAAGGCACAGGTGTTCCGGCTTCACGTGGGACCTGCTATGCCGGCTCACGGTGTAGCAGGACCCAGAGGTCTGCCTGCAGCTGAGCGGGGTGAGAGGAAGGGCCACCTCCCTGCCCTGTGCGCAGCGCGGCCACCTGGCTGCCAGCTCAGGGCCACGCGGAGAGCAGAGCCCGGGCCTGAGGCCACGGGGCCAGACAATTCTTTGTCGGGGCTGCCCTGGCTGTGAGGTGGCCACAGCATCCCCGCTGCCATAACCAAGACTGCCTCCAGAGACTGCCAAGGGCCCCTGGGAGGCAAGACGGCCCCTGCTCAGAACCAACCGCCTAGCGCAGGCATTTAATTTACTTTGAAGCTGGGCTGGTCTCCACTGGACGGAGACACACGCAGAAGCTGGTGACCGGCACCCCGAGGGGCAGCGTGGGGTGAAGGGAGACCCGGGCCAGGCCGCTCACCTCCCTGCCCCTCCTCTGTGCACATTTCCCCAAGGGACCGGGGCAACTTAAAAGCAGGGGCCTTAGGCTCCCGGGCCAGGTCCCACCCGTCTGATTCAACTCAGGATTCCGCCGAGACCCCCAGCCCAGCCTCCCTGTCCCTTTCCGTGTGATCCGGAGCGAATCGATGCTCCTGTGAGGAGGGGACGGGGCCGCGGGCAGGGGCTCCTGGAGCCCAAGAGGAGGGCCGGCCTTCCTCAGAGCAACACGGGGAAAGACGGGGACCCACTGGCAAGCACTGCACCCAGGGGGTGTGGAGGGGAGACGTGCTCCTTGGTCCTCGGGGATGCAGGGCAGGTGAGCCCTTTGGATGCCCCCATGTAACCTCTGCCACTGAGCGGAACCAGTGAGGCCCCTGCTGGTCCTGTCTCGGCCGCACCCGTCAAAAGAGTGACACTAGGGACAGGGCTCCGCCCAAGTGGCTGGAAAGATGCTGTGATGAGGCTTTGCACAGAGGGGGACTGGAAACCAGCATCAGTGGGCCATTTCCGGTAAATGATCCAAACCTCATCCCTCCCCTGTGAAAAGGAAATCGCTCGCCCGGCCGGTGTGGCTCAGGGGTTGAGCATCGACCTATGAACCTGGAGGTTGAGGTTCAATTCCCGGTCAGGGCACAGGCCCAGGTTGTGGGCTCCATCCCCAGTGTGGGGCGTGCAGGAGGAAGCCGATCAGTGATTCTCTCTCATCATTGATGTTTCTCTCTCTCTCCCTCTCCCTTCCTCTCTGAAATCAATAAAAATATGTTTAAAAAAACAGAAGGAAAACACTCAGGGTAAGAGGATGACACTAGACTAGCCCGCGAGACCCGTTACGGACCCCGTTCACACTGGCGGCTGTGACTCCAAGTCCAGCCCTGAGCCCAAGTCAAGGCCCCGACCTCCCTGTGCACCCGCACGCTGCCTGTGAGCTCACTGGACGCCGCCCGGAGAGGGACATCTGGCAGGAAGTGGCTGCCACACCCCGGTGTCGGAACCAGAGCTCCAGGAATTGGGTGGTTACCTCATTGGGCAAAACACGGAGGAAAGGAGCCAGCACCCGTACTTCTGGTCCATGAACCACCGGGCCTTTCTCTAAATGTTCACCAAGAGGCTGCTCATGGCAGGAGGGGTGAGGTGAGCTCTTCACCACCTGGGGGAGCCAGGCCAGCACTCCGGGTGGGGGGGTCCGAGAGGCCCTCTGGGCTGCGGTCCTCGGGGGGGCCTGGCGCCGGCAGCCTCGGACACTGGGGTGCAGCCCAGCAAGCTGCTCTCACAAGCCGCCCAGGCAGTTGGGGCGCTCGGTCAGTGTCTGAGGACCGCTTCTCAGCGCGCTAAGCGCAGGCTGGGGAGTCGGACGACAGCCCAGGTCCAGGCTCGGCCACACAGACAGACAGGCTGCCTCGCTCCTGCTCTCCTGGTTGGTAAGCGTGTAAAGTGGGGACAAGAACACCCCCTAAGCTGGGGCGCGGGTGCAGCAGCCCTTATAAACACCGGTGCTGCCAGCATCCTCGGACGCTCTGTGAGCCGTTTCGGATGAACTGAAGAGAGGAAAGGACAGCTCCCCCTGTACGTCAGCCACCTGGAATGACTTTCTAACAACGCCCCCCCCCCCAAACCCCGGCTTCCTGAGGCTTTGGGAGGTCAAGTCATTTCCCAGCCGGGGGCCGCCCCTGGGGATCAGACCTCACGGATGCGGAGGGCAGAGACGTCATTTGTGTATAAAAAATGGAGCGCCATGCTGCCGAAAGGGTAATTACACTTAACACATATGAGCACTCTCCACAAATATAACTCATTTATTTTCATTGGCTCATTTCATCCTCGTAGCAACCCTCTGGGGCAGCTGACAGTCGCTGGTTTATAGCTGAGAAGAGCGAGGGGTGCAGGGGTGGAGTGACTGCCAAGGGCCACGTAGCTGTGAAGGGCAGAGCTCTCGGTCTCCCGGCCCCCCCAGGCCAGCAGCCCAGTCACCCAGCATTCGCACCCCGCCCCTCATAAATGCTCCCACCTGCTGTGAGCAGCCCTGGGTCCTGGGATGGTCCTGAGTGTTGGACGGAGCTGGGGGAAATGCAGACGTCCCTGTCCGGCTCTGCCTGGGGCTGTGAGGTCCCCTAGATCAGTGGTCGGCAAACTGCGGCTCGAGGGGCACATGCGGCTCTTTGGCCCCTTGAGTGTGGCTCTTCCACAAAATACCACGTGCGGGCGCGCATGTACAGTGCGATTGAAACTTCGTGGCCCATGCGCAGAAGTCGGTATTTTGTGGAAGAGCCACACTTAAGGGGCCAAAGAGCCACATGTGGCTCGCAAGTCGCAGTTTGCCGACCACTGCCCTAGACACACAACTTCCCCAATGCATCCTTCAGCACCACGGACAGGGTCTGCGGCACCTTTATGTATGCCAACTTTTGGCATTTTGCCCACAACCTACAGGCTTTCTGAGGGCGCACAAGCAGCTAACTTATTTTACCCTAAACCCTTTAATTATCTTAAAAATAGGAGGCCCTCCACCAGTTATCCAACTCAGTGGCCATGAATAACACACATTAGCGCACAGGCTAAGAATAGGAGCCGGGCGCTGAGGAAGCCGGCCATGACCAGCGAGACGGGGACCCACAGCCAGAGGCAAAGGGCATGAACGGACCTCAGACGTCTCTCTCACACACACCTACAGTCGTGTGTTAGGGCCCAGACGCTCTGCAACGCGGCCCTTGGACACAATGAGCTGCTCCCCACTGGGGCCTGGTTTTGAGGGTCAGGGATTCTCAGGTCTGAGCATCACATGGGGAAACTGGGTGAGTGGGGTCTTAGGGACAGACAGACAGACAGACAGACACGGCCTCTGTCCCCTCCCCCCACCGCTGGGAGTCACTTTTTGGCAGGTGGGTCGTCCCCAATGCCCCTCAAGCCGCCTGCCTTGCCCGAGAGGCGGGACAGTTCGTGGTCCACAGCGTGTGGAGGGCCCAGTGCCATCCAACTTCAAATCAGAGAAGGAAGCGCCGGCCCCCTGGGGGGTGGGGGTGGAATACGTGGGGGCAGCAGCTGCTGTTCTCAGACCTGGGGGCTGGCGGCTCGCTGACAGCCTGCGCCCGCCTCCCCCCAACCCTCCTGAACTTCATCTCTGGCCTCAGTTTTCCAACTGGCACCGACTTCTTTAGCTTCATAGAGAGCCAACCCGCAAAGGCCCTCCTACGCGATGACCTCAGAGCTCAGGCGCCTGCACGAGGCCCTGGCAGCCTCTCGGGTCGTCCAGTTGAAGCTTCCAGAAGGCAGCGAGCATCCTGGGAGGTCGGGGCGGCCTGGGCTGGTGTCAGCAGTGCAGACCCCTGGCCCCAGCTGTCCCCAGTCGGGATGATGGCCCCGCAAGAAACGGGGGACAAGCATAAAGGACAAGGAACCAACGCCCGAGTGACCTACAGCTCTGTCTGCCGGGCGTCCCGGCCCAGTAAATTCAGCTGAGCCTGCGCATCTGCTCCGTGTTTTTTCTGGTGCGCGGCCCTGAGGAGTCTGGGCACAGAATCCATATGGAGCTGTATTTACTGCCGAGTGGGCTGCTGTGGAAATGCTTAAGGCAGGCTTTTGGGTGATTGTTTCTGGGTATTTTCCTCTAGCGAGCGCTGAGTAATGAGTTGCTGACCCAGGCACTGCTCCTCGGACGCTCTGCCCCAATTCCGTCCCTCGAGTCTCCAGGGCCTGGGCATCTGCGAGGGGTGGGCCAGACGCCGTGAGGGCCGTGGGGCGGCTCCCTCCCCTGTGCTGCTCCTTCCCGCTCCAGGGGACCCAGGCTCCTCAGCACTTCCCTCCCTGCCCTGGGCTCCCACTGTCTCCCGGCCCAGCTCAGCTCTAACGTGGGTACCAGCCGCCTTCTCCAAGGCAGCACGGGTGGCAGGAAGCACACGGCGACCTCCATCCTCCGTCGGGGCCACGGGAGACCTGGCCCCGGAGAGCCCTGACTCCGCTCGGCAGTGTCGCTCACCAGGACCCACTCCGGCCGACTTCTGAGCTCCCCCTTGCCCTGCTCGAACTGGCCCGTCTCATGGCAGCCCACCAGCAGGGATTTGCAGCTCCAGCCTCCCACCTCGGACCAGGGGACGGAGCCGCTGTCTCCGGACTCCTAAGCAAAAGCACCGAGTTCGTTCGGTATGAACTAACGTAGCAAAAAGGCGCCTGAGCCCGGCCGGTGTGGCTCAGCGGCTGAGCAGATTTGTACGTGCAGCTGCCGTGTGCCAGGGACGACGCCAGGTGCTTCCACGGGCATCATCAACCTCCTACAATCCCCCCCCACCACCACAGCCCAGGGGGTCGACGTGCACGGCCCCACTTCACAGAGGAGGAAGCCGAGGCCCAGAGAGGCAGTAACCAAGCTCTCCCAGCCACTGCAGAGCGGGATCCAGGCCAGGTCTGCCCACCTCCCCCAACCTGGCTTGAGCCCCAAACCAAGGCTCCCCTTGTCCTCCCTCCTCCCAGGGGCCAGGAAAGGAGGCCAACCCAAAGGCAGGCACTGCCTCTCCAGACAGAGGTCACATGGCAGGGGCCCTGCAGAGCCAGCCTGGAGCCTGTGCTCTGGCTGCCCGACACCAGAGGGCGCTGTGGGCCCAGGAAGGCTGCAGCCTCCTCCCTGCAGGCCCTGGTTCCCCAGAGCGGGACCCTGGGATGCACCACAGGAAGCTCCCTGGAAACTGACTGTTTCCTGCCCGCGGGACTGCAGACCTCACCTCCACGGATGCACACTGACCCAATGCCCGCCACGTCCTCACTGAGCTGGAGAGAAGGGAGGGGCACGGAGGCCACCCCCACCCGCCCTGCTCTCCGGGGGGCCTGGTCCTCACAGGGGCCGACGCACAGGGTCCCAGGGTAAACTGCACCACAAATACGAAAAAGTCACAGCCAGACCAGTGACATGATGCCCCGACCCACAGCCCCAGTCCCTCCGGTCACCCTCCCGGCCCCACCACTCCGCAAACCACTCAGGAGAGAATATTCCCGCCAGGGAGCCACTTGCTCAGCCCTGTTCCCGTGTCTTAGTCACAGTGACGGTCTCCCCTCCACGGACTCTGTGGTCGGGGGGACCCGCCGGGCTGCCCGCATCCTCGGAGGGAGACCAGAGACTCCACAGGAGGAAGCCCCAGGGGCTCAGGCTGCAGGGGGCTCGGGGCCAGGTCTGAGAGCCACGCCTGCCAGGTCTGCGGGCATCGGCGTCCCGCCCCTCGTGTCTATGGCTGGGAAAGCAGCGGCTCAGAGAGGGAGGTGGCACCCCAGTCACCCAGCCGCCCCTCTGTGGCGGGGCCAGGACTCGGACTTCGCTGAGAATGCACAGCTGACAGCCGAGAATGTGAACCAAGGGCAGAGCGAGACGGCCGGTCTGTTCGGCTGCCCGTCCCTCCCGCCAGCACTGAGCACCTGAGGCCCTGGCTGCGGCTGCGACCCTGCAGCTCCGGGTGCAAAAAGCCGTGCCACAGGCAGGGCTGCGGGCACCGGGGAGGCGCCTCCGGGCGTCAGGAGCCTAAGGCTGCACGTCCTGAGCTCCGTCAGAACAGACGAGGCAGAGCTGTGTCTGCAGCTCACAGAGACACCCACATGCCGGTCAGAGGACAGGCTGGTGCAGGGGTGGCATCTTGGCACTGCCCAGTCTGGCACCTGCCCCCCAGGGCTCCAGCAGCCCCAGTCCTGACACAGGGGGTCAGCTGGGGTCCTGCTCACACCGGAGCTCTGGTTCCGGGACCGCAGGGAGCAGGCAGCTGGGGGTGTAAGGGCAGGTGTGGAACCTGAGCCCTGGGGCCGGGGCGGGGCTCTGAACCACATAGAGTCACAGGGTGGCCACCGTCAGCCCCGCATCAGACGGCTCAGACTCACAAACTCGCAGCAAAGGTGGGCCGGGTGCAAAGCTCACGCTGGGCTGGGGGTCACGCGCTCTCAAACTGCTCTGTGTCCCCGTGCAGCGGTCACCGTGTGTATCTGTGCCTTTAACAGGAGGACACACGAGGCCGGTGCCCAGCCCTGGAGACCCCGCCTCTCCTATCACATTCTCACCGGCCACACCTCTCCCAGACCCAAGGCCTCGTCCTGTCCCAAACCGCCTCCGCAGCCCTGGGGAGTCCGACAGCAAGGGAGACGCTTACCTTTTCACCCTTTTCTCCGTGGACGAACGGTCCCCGGCCCTGAAAAGGAAAGAAAAGCACAGAGCTGACCCGGGGCCTGGCATCGCGTGGCAGCAGCTCCCGGGGACGGGACACAGTGGGCACCTCCTCGTCACTCTGCCCGGGAGCCTAAGAGATGGCACCGCCGTGCAGGCGACGATTCCCGTGAGCACCAGGGCATTCAAGTCCCCCACAGCTCCGCGGCCTGTGCGCTCCCTTCTCCCATGTCAGCTTCAGGGAGCTATAACCCGCGCACCCTGTAACTCACATACTTAACGTGCACAATTCGAGGGCTTTTGTTCCTTACCGAGCGGGCACCAGTCGCCACGGTCAGCTTGGGGCGTTTCCTCCCCTCAGAAAGTGCCCTGCCTGTCGGGGCCACTCCCCTGCCCCCCGCCCCTGGCCCAGGACAAGGCTCGCTGGTCTGTCTCAATGGGTTGGCCTCGTCCAGACATTTCATAGAGGGCGTCCCGTTTAGTGACGCGTGTCCCCGGGAGCTTTGACCTCTCCGTCCTTCAGGGCTTGTACTGTGCTGCCCTGAGGAGGGGTCTCTGTGCTGATCCTGCCTGGGGCTCACTGAGCTTCTACCACGCGTCCATGACTGCTTTTCGCCCACTCGGGACGCCTCGCCGCACGTCTGGAACCCTTCGGCTCCCCTCCCTCCTCTCCACCTGGATTTCCCATCCTGGGCACATGGGGGACATGATGACCCCCCCCCACTGTCTCTGAGGCTCTATCCATCTTTCTTCATGGTTTTTCCCTCTGAACTTGGGATGACATCATCTCTATTGATCTAGATTCAAGAATGTGGGCTCTCCAGCCAGCGTCCAGCCCACTGTGGGGTCTCTAGTGATTTTCTTCTGTTTCTGTTACTGTCATTTTAAACTCCAGAATTCCCACTTGGCTCCTTTCCACGATGTCTATCTCTTTTTAATGCTCAGTGTCTGATGAGATGTTGTCACATGACCGTCCTGTATTTCTGTGGGAGAGGTTTCCTGTGGTTCTCTGGATGCAGTCAGAACCGTGTCAAATCCACTCCGTGCCCAGACAGGCGCCTGGGCTGCATCGTGAGGGAGGTGCGGGACTCGGTGCCTGGCTCCCACCAGGGGCTCCGTGCGTTCCAGGGACAGGCAGGACTGGGGCCCCCGGGTTTCCCACCCCAGCCACGCAGAGGAGGGGTGCCCTCACTCACCGAGTCGCCTTTCTCACCCTTGGGTCCCGGAGCCCCGAATGGCCCGGGGCCTCCCCTGTCGCCCTGAGGAGTTGAAACTGGAGATGAAGATCACGTAGGTCCTTCCACAGGGCTCCCCGCACAGGTGCCCACCGCCCGCGTGCCCCACCCGAGGAGCCGCTGAGCTTGGCATGGTCCCCTGCCCACCCTGAGTAACTGCCCAGCCTCCTCCTCCAGGAACGAGAACCTCTGAGAAAGCGAGTGGCTGCAAGGAGGTCACGCTTGTCCCTGGGAATGGCTTGGTCCTGCTCTGAGCCCAGGCCCCCAAGGAGTGTTAGAAGCCCCAGGTCTGCCTGGCCAGTGCGGCTCAGTGGCTGAGCATCAACCTATGAACCGGGAGGTCACAGTTCGAATCCTGGTCAGGGCACATGCCCGGGTGGAAGGCTCGATCCCCAGTGTGGGGCGTGCAGGAGGTAGCCGATCAATGACTCTCTCATCATTGATGTTTCTCTCTCCCCATCTCCCTTCCTCTCTGAAATAAAAATACGTTTAAAAAAGCTTTTTAAAAGAAGCCCCAGGTCGAACCCCAGCTCGGCTGGTGCTGAGTCAGGGCTGTGTCCCCTGCCACTCCGTGCCCACAATTTCGGGGTGAGAAATGGAGGTGCTGAGCAGGGCCCAGCGGTCCTAAACCTCATGCCACTGCTTCCTCCTTCCATCCCACCCAGCCGCAGCCACGCCTGCGGGACGGGGACCGAGCGCCGGCGTCTTTCTCACAGGGAGAGCACGGCCGAGGCTGCCCGGCCCCAGAGCCACCCCGCCGGCCCCAGGACTGACCTTCGGGCCGGGCAGTCCCACCGGGCCACTGGAGCCTTTTTCTCCCTAAAGGGAAAAGGAGAAAGGGCATGAGTAAGGCTGTGTGTTAACTCCTCCCCTGCTCCCTGCACAACAGGGCTCTCCACCCCGGGAGCCGTAGCCAGTCTCTCTGTGAGCCGCGCGCTGAGGATCTCCAAGTGCGTCCCTCCACGCGGCTGCATCCGCGCGGTCCAGGTCTGTCTCCTTCCTCCCAGGCAGCGTCACCGAGCACCTCTGGGTGCCGCTCGGCTGGGAGGGGCAGACACAGCCACAGACTAGACTGCAGGCCAAGGCCCGGGGCGGTGGGTCCGTGAGCCTCGTGGAGACCCTGCCCAGCACGATTCCTCTTTTGTCATCTTGGTGCTGCCTGTGTCTGTGATGACCAGCAGTGGACAGTGTTTTGTTTAGTGTTTTCTTACCCAAAGGGCCAAGGGTCCACAGAAAAACAGAACGGACGGCCACCCGGGCACTCGATGACACACTGAATCTACGTAATGGATGCTGTGCGCTCACAGACGCACACTCGTTTTTAAAATTAGAACAAGATCCATAAAAATCTATTCATCTACGCACTGAGGTTACCGAGTCCGGCTAATCAAAGAAACGTGGAGAAGAAAGGGACGAGGGTGTCCACAGAGCACAGCCACACCCCACCACAGCCCTCTCAGTCCGATTCACAAACCAAGTCCTGCTTGGCTTAGCTGCCCGCGAGGGCAGGGGATGCGGGTGGGGCCGGGACTCGGCGGGAACCCCTCACTGACTTCGGGAAAATGCCCTCGGAGCTGAGTGAGGAGCCCCGTCCTGGCGTGCACACGACCGAGAAGTGAGAGGTCCAAGGAGCAAGAACACTTCCCTGACCCGAGAGTCACGGGCGCCTGGGAGCCTCAGGCCCTGGCAGAACATGTGCATGATGGGAAATTCCCACCTCCATGGCCGGGCCTGCGGGCCAGCCTGCCCGCTCGGCTCTGGGGCTGCCGGCTGAGGCCTGAGACGGGGCTGCAGGAGGTACCTTCTCTCCGGCTGGGCAGGAGCAGTTGATGGTCTTCAAGAACCCTATCTGCTCGCTGCCGGCGGTGGGTGGCGGCAGGGGCGGGGGCGGGGGCTCGGTCCTCACGATCACCTGGCACTGGAGGGAAACCCGGGCGGGTCGGCACCTGCTTCTCACCCAGCGCCACCCCCGTCAGGCTCCGCCTGGAGCCTCCTCACCCCGGACAGACCTCACGGCCTGCTCGCCCCACTGCACCAGGAGATGGGTCCCTAGCAATGATTCCGGGCCCCCAGCCAGGTCCCCTTCTAATGGTGGGCATCCCCTGAACCCCGACTGCCCCTCCCCAGGCCTGGACACCCCCCTTCTGGAGGCCCAGGACCCATTTCCTCCCAGCCTCTCTGTGCAAGGATGGCTCACCGGGCCCGAGGGGATGTCACAGCACGTCTCCAGCTCCGCGTGGCGGGAGTCGCAGTAAATCACAATTCGCTGCAGGTCAAACTGAAAGAGAGCCAGGGCGAGGGGTGTCCTGGAACCCGGGATCCCGCACAGGGTGTGCACCTGACAGGACTGGTCAGGGACACGCCTAGCATCTGTGCAGTTTACTGAGCGATCCCACCTCAACGAAGGAAAAAACAAACTAGCTGTTTATCGAGTTAGTTTAGCCTGGCCGCCGAGACCAAGCTGCTTTATTTACAACGTAAAAACCACCTAGACGTTTCAAAGGCATTATGAAAATCAAATGCCTGAACCAAAGTAGGGACACATATTAGTAAAGTGAGCAAACAGTAGGGTTATTCTATATCACATAAGCATGTACAACTAAACTACAACTATACTGTTTGCCAGTACTAAATAGTTAGTACGCATACGGGCTATATGCTATAGTGTTTTTTTAAACAGATATGTAGAGAGATATAGATATAGATATAGATATGCAGATAAACGTACCCTGGACCAGTGCTGAGCTCAGTGCCTGGCACACAATAGGTGCCCAATACAGATGTGATCAACGATTGACTGAATGGCTGGCTGATTGAATGAATGAGTGAGTGAGTGAGTGAGTGATGTGACCTTGGGCTCCCACATGGCAGTTCTGAGTCAGGGTCCTCCCTTCTAAGATGGAGCAAGGCGATGACTCGACAGATGATACAGGCAGGTGTGGGGGGCATGGGGAGCACCTGGTACTCACGTCGATGGGCACGCTGTCGTAGAGGCGCTTGCCGATCACGGTCTTGCCCTGGATGTCGATGTTCTCCCTCTCCTCGATGGGCAGCGTCTGCACCAGCGCGCAGTCGATGTACAGGGAGACGTTCTGGGCCTGGATGCTCAGCGCCAGCTTGTGCCAGTCCCGGTCAAAGAGGTCGTTGACCCGGGTGCCGCGGAAGACCACCCTGACGGCGTCCTTCACGGCGCCCACAGCGTTGTACTCGACAGCCTTGTTCTCGCCGTCCAGGCGGATGGAGACCTGGGGGGAGACCAGAGGCTCCGTGAGCTGCGTGGGACCGAGTGGGAGGGGCCTTCCTCTCTCTGGCCCAGGGAGCCTGAGGCACATTTCAATTCCCCGCCGGCATGCTTCTGCTGGGGTGGAAACCTGGAAAACCACACACCCTGACTGATAACCCAACACATAATGCAATACACCTTCTAGTTCCTGAAACTGGTTTCACAGGTTGGAGCCCCAGTGGCACTTCACGGCTTAGACCCATCGCAGATCCTGTTGGTTTTACCTTCATCCACCGAGGCGGGCCGCGTCCCCACAGGTACTCTCCCTACCGGGGGCCAGTCTGCGTCATCTTGCCAGGACGACTGTAACCGTCTCCCTGTTTCTGGGCTGCCCACCTCCGGGGCCTGGTCTCCAACAAGACCCTAACCTGCCGACAAGGCCAGGACCATGGCCTCACCTCTAACGGCCCCACACGCTGCCCCTTTATCGTGTGGGCATGAGTGACGGCCCTGGGTTTCTCCAAACGGCAATGGGAAGTGCCAGCGTGCAGGGCGGCTGTGAACACTAAGTCCGATCACGGACCTGGAACCCTCCAGAGCAGATGGACAGGGCTAAGGGCATGGACGGCCGGTGACCCCGTCCCGCTCAGTGTCCTGGGACCTCCCCATCACACCACTGGGGGCGGCAGCCACCCAGGCTGCCCAGTGACGGTGAACTGCCCGGCGCCTCTGGGAAGGGGAGCCTGAGGTCCTGGCAGGTGGCTCAGCCTCTACCCGGCTCATCTCGCAGCATCTCAGCGCGGCCCGGCCGACGACGGGCGGAGGGGGAGGCTGGCCGACCGCGGGAGCACCAGCTCTGCAAACCTCATAAAGGACCAGGCCCCAGACTGCGGGGGAGGCGCGGGCTGGCCACAGGAATGTCGTGGCCGGCGCCCAGCCCGTGGCTGAGACCCTGGGAACCGGAGAAGCAGGACCGGGTGCTGGCAGGCCAAGGGTGAGGGTCAGCACGAGCTGCCTGCTCTCCAGAAGGGCCCTGGGAGGACTCTCGTCCCTGCGCGCTGCCTCCCACACGAAGAAGTCGGGCCGCGCGGCAGGCAGCGTGGGGAAGCCCATGGTCAGTGTGACCAGGGCCGCGACAGGGACAGCACGCGTCCATTAGGACGAACTCATGAGACAGGAGCCGCCGGGCACGGTGGAGAAGAGACAGACTTGGGGCTCAACTGCCCGGGTTCAAATCCCGCCTCTCCCCTCACCACCTGTAAGAGGCAGCCCGGGCCTCACCTCTCCTCCCACCACCTGTAAGAGGCAGCCCGGGCCTCACCTCTCCTCCCACCACCTGTAAGAGGCAGCCCGGGCCTCACCTCACTGTGGCCAGTGCCCTCCCTTGTGAGATGGTCCAGCTGCAGGTCCACTCACAGGGCTGTGATGAGGACTGAGTGAGCTGAGATGTGGGAAGCACACAGGACCACCCCGGCTCCTACCAAGTGTGCACACGTGGGTGAGCAGGTGTGGGTGAGCACGCGTGGATAAGCACATGTGGACAAGCACGTGTGGACGAGCTCGTGTGGGTGAGCACGTGTGGGTGAGCACGCGTGGGTGAGCACGTGTGGGTGAGCACGTGTGGGTGAGCCCACGTGGATAAGCACATGTGGACAAGCACGTGTGGACGAGCTCGTGTGTGCCAGGTCAGGGTCCGGGGAAGCTGGTCTCCCCACGAGGGCCTGAGCCGCCTCCATGCTAATGAAATCCCGTGTGAAAGTACAGGTGGCACCCCCAGCTGGGGAGCCCTGTCTTCCTTCACACGGTTCATGGTTCAGGAGAGAACAGGGCAAACCACAGACAAAGACGTGACCCACGGACGCCAAAGCCGGGCCCTGGACCTCGGCAAAGCACAAAGCAGAGCCACCGCCTCTCGCACAGGCGCCTCGTGCTGCGGCTGCGACGCTGAGGCCGGCTTCCTCCCCCGGCCACGGCTGCTCGTGGGCTGACCCACCTTTGCAGGGACGGAGCCCACACACACCAGGTGGGCAAAGACCCGCTGCCCTGCTTCAGGCAGCGTGACGCCCAGACGGTCCCGGAGGGCTGCCTGTGACCAGCGGCATTGGTGTCAGGCCCTGCGCCAGGTGCGGCCACCGACCCTGGGTGGTGGGTTTGTGTCCAGGTCACGGAGAAGAACTCTATCAAGGCCCAGAGGACCACTCTCAGGGCCAGGGCCACACACAGATCAGAACCGGGTCTGCTGACCCCGAGCCACTTTCTCCTCCTCCATCCCGAGCCTCGCTCAGGCTGCGGACAGACAGTGCCATCGGCTCGCAGGGCTGCTGCCACGCCTGCGGGAAGCAGGTCCTCACCCACCGGAGAGCCAGCACGCCACCCTCCCCGGGGGAAGCGGTGCCCGGGGGGGCGTGAGGTGTGACGCCCCCGCCCCCCCAACCCCCGGGGCCCTCGCGGGTCTCCTGGGCCTTTGTACATCCAGGCCCAGGACAGAGGCCCTGGGGGGCCCTGGGAGGGGCAAGGCCGCCCCGAGAAGGACCGGCTGCGGCCTGCGCACCTGCGGGATGCCGTACTGGTCGATGACCTGCCAGATGTACCAGTCTTCTTTCCTCGAGCTCTTCCGGAAGCGGAAGGTGGTGACAAAGGCGTACTCGTCAGGCAGGCCTTGGGGGAACACATCCCTGGGGGGACGGAGACAGACAGTGACTAGCGACCAGACAGGAGCTGCCAACAGAGGCCGTGCAGCCTGGTCCCGAAGCCCCGCCCACCGCGCCTCCTGAACACTTCTACCCCCGCCCCCACCTGACTGCCTCCTCCTTCCATCAGGGCCTCTGGCTGGCCCTGTGAGACCTTCCTGTGGCCCCTCCACTGGCCCCTTCAAATCCACCCACAATGCTTCCGTCTCCCCAGGGCCACCGTCCCTGACGCAATCCAGGCTCCCAGCAGCTGAGTGGCCCAGCGCACCCTCTGCTGTCCCTGGCAGCAAGGCCCACCTTTGATCCCTGCCCTGCCCAGTCCCCTGCCCCTGCACCAGGACATCCTCCCGTCTCCACAGAGCCCAGGGCTCCAGCGGGCGTGGCAGCAGCCCCCATCTAGGGTCCCCGACTCCCTGCAGCTCCCCTCCCAATTCAGAATGGAGGGGTCCCTCACAAGGAGTGCTGAGGGGAGGGCGTCCTGATCTCTCTCCGGCTGGGGTGACCGGACTGGGAGGGTTAGCTCCTCGCCGTCTGGCTGGAGCGTGGCAGGCAGAGGCTCACACCAAGGGCGGTCTCAGAGCTCGCCTCCCCTAAGCGATCTATGCCAGTGATGGCGAACCTATGACACGCGTGTCAAAGGTGACACGCGAACTCATTTTTTTGGTTGATTTTCCTTTGTTAAATGGCATTTAAATATATAAAATAAATATCAAAAATATAAATCCTTGTTTTACTATGGTTGCAAATATCAAAAAATTTCTATAGGTGACACGGCACCAGAGTTAAGTTACGGTTTTTCAAAATGCTGACACGCCGAGCTCAAAAGGTTCGCCATCACTGCTCTATGCCCACCCTGCGGACCTGGGCAGGCGGCTGCCTGGAGAGCGCACTCGCACTCGGCCTTGGCTTCCCGGTTAGCCGTCTGGCCAGAGAGCCAGGAGGGGAAGTGAGGAGGCGGCCGGGTTCCTGGTTCTCAGACACGCAGACCCTCAGGGACCCTGCGCTTGGCAAAGTCTGGGCCTCCCTCTCCGATCCCCGTGCACAGCTCTAAGCTGGGGGTGGCGGGTTGTTCCAAGTCCCTCTGAGCTGGTTTCCCAGGCCGCCCCGGGCACCGACAGCAGCGCCGGGCTCAGCGCCTGGGCCTCCTTGGGATCCA
Organism: Myotis daubentonii; assembly: GCF_963259705.1. Taxonomy (NCBI): domain Eukaryota; kingdom Metazoa; phylum Chordata; class Mammalia; order Chiroptera; family Vespertilionidae; genus Myotis; species Myotis daubentonii. The sequence goes on from NC_081856.1 coordinate 52,765,771, forward strand.
GGGACGCTGAGGCCACGGCCTGGACTTCCCCTCCGTCCCCACACACGGGCTCCGAAGCCAGAGTTCACTCCCTCACTTTCTCTGTCATTCATGAGTCCAACTAGTCTGTGGTTGTCTAAACACACTTTCTTCTTATACCTTTGAAAGAACACGCACGTGTGTGTGGATGTGTATATAGAGATACATCTCTATGTGCTATATATTATTCTATCTACATATTTATGCCTATAGCTATCTACACTATATCTACATCTGTTTCTATTTTTCTATGTCTACAGAGAGAGGAACTAAGGATTTTCTTAGAATATAAGAATATAAGAATATATACACACACACATATATATATATGTATGTATGTGTGTATATATATGGAAAAACAAGGAAATGTTATGACAACGAGGACGGGAAAGGCATTAATGGCGACTGTCTGCAGGAAGCCAGTGGCCTGGCCTCGCCCTCCCACAAGCCCCGCCGCAGAGGACAGGGAGCACTCACTCTGTCCTCTGCACCACGGGGAAGGACCCCATCCGGACGTAGGAGCTCTGCACCCCATCCTCTCGCTGCCCCAGGACGTCCTTCACGCGGAACAGATTCATCAGGTCAAACCCTGTGGGAAGGCGGGAGTGGGGCAGGTTTGGAGAGAAGAGCACGGGGACCAAGGAGCAGCCCCTGGCTCTGCAGAGGCAGCCGGCCCCCCGCCCCGGGAGCGACGGGGCTCCGCGGGGGAACCCCTGCAGGAACACACTCGGAGCAAGCGCAGCAGTGAGTGAGGAGAGGTCCAGCTCCCATTGCAATTCCCGTCCCAGGAAAAGGTGCGGGGGGGGGGCGGGGGGTGCAGGCGCCAGGCCTCCCACCGAGACCGGGTGCGGTCCGAGCCGGCTGGGGACGGAGGACCAGGGCCGTCAGCGGGGGTGGCCAGCAGTGTCCCCCAATGGGCAGTGACTCGGCTGTGAACACATTCACTGGAAGGCGATCGAGTTAACAAGGCGAACGGGCTGAGTCATTTCATGAGTCGGACAAAGGAAGCAGATGGCGCTGGCACCTTCTGGGCACCGAGCAGGAACCGGCTGCTGGAGGTTAGGAGGTGCTGACGGGCAGTGGGGGCGGGGCAGGGAAGGAAGCAGCTGGTGAGAGTGTGGGGCTGAGCCTGCAGCTGGATCCAACGGGGAACTGGAAATGGGGCCCAAGGCGTCTCTACATCAGTGGTCACTGGTTGGCCCGGCCAGTGTGGCTCAGTGGTTGAGCACTGACTTATGAACCAAGAGATCACCGTTCGATTCCCAGTGGAGGCACATGCCCGGGGTGCGGGCTCGATTCCCAGGGGGCGGGGGGCGTGCAGGAGGCAGCCATCAGTGATTCCCTCCCATCATTGATGTTTCTCTCTCCCCCTCTCCCTCTCCCTTCCTCTCTGAAATCAACAAAAATATATTAAAGGAAAACAGTCACTGGCAGGGCTGCTCCTGAGGACTGCTAGCCCCTCCCCCTCCGCCCAGTGCTCCCAGGCAGCAGGCCCACCCGCCCCCATCCTCTCAACAGCCCCCAGCACAAGAGGCGGGGCTGGCACCTCTGAGTCCCCAGCAGCCCCTGACCTGGCAGGTCCTGGGATGGGGCGGGGACTGGCAGCGCCTGCAGAGCACCCCGTCCTGAACGTCCCCCGCTCACTGCCTGGAGGGGAGCCTGACCCGTGGGCATCACACATGGGCCAGAACTGGACCCGAGACGGGTGGCTGGAGAGGAGAAAAGTCCCTGAGGTCAGGCCTTGAAGTGCTTTGCAGGCAGGACGCCAGGCGCAGGGAGGAGGAAAAGCCCATCGTTATCAGGATGATGGCAGCCACCTGAGCCACGCCCGCCTGGCCCCAGCACCTGTCACCACAGCCTCTGAGGAGAGGCTTGGTCCCGTCCCTTTGTGCTCTCACCACCGATTCACTCACACATTCACAACTGTGACTCACCCGCCCTCACTCCCAGCGCCTGCGGCATTCCCACCCCCCCTCCCCGGCCGCCAATCCCGCTCACTCACGCCCAGCTGGGCCACCGCTCATGCCAGCGCCCGCACCACGCAGTGGCCCCCACAGGTCACCAGCCCGGGGAAACGAGCATTTCCTGACGGGCAGGCGGTCTGTGGAAGGGTCTGGCCACTGGCACAGTTCAGACCATCCTAGCGGCTCTTTGGTTAGAGACAGGCCCGGGCCCAGGAGGGCGAGGCCGCCCTGCATCGGGGAGAGTCGGGCGCAGGTCCAACAAGTACTGCGGCGGGCGGGCACGCGTGGGGGCCGCTTCCTCTCACCTGTGATTTCCCTGGTCCCGCCATTGGTGTGTTTAAAGCGATGTCCTTCCACGCGGACGCTGGGGCACAGCACGTCTGAGAAGCAAGAGCAACAGAGAGGTCAGTGAGCCCATGGCAGCCACAGTCCCTCTGGAAACGTGACCTCACATGGACCGACCCCCTCCCCCCAACCCGATCTTATAGCATGTGGGGTCCACACGGATCCCCCATCTCACTGCATGGAGGGGTCCACACGGATCCCCCATCTCACTGCATGGAGGGGTCCAGTGCCTGGAGCAGATGCACATGTGAAGGAGGCCCCGTCCCCACCCGGGAGGAGCCCAGAGGGTCTGCCGTGAGAGGGAGGCAGACGCCAAACCCAGGATGGACAGGTGACACGGGGCAGGAAAGGGCATGGGTGCTGGGGGCTCTGGGCACAGAGCTGACTCCCGGCCCGGCCCAGCGTGGGGAGGGCAGGGGCCTCCCTGGGAAGCGAGGCTGGAGGTTCCTCTTAGAGCAGGAAGGCTGAGACAGACGCACAGACGCCGCAGAGGGCGCCTCCCCGAGAAAGGCATACACTTGGACGTGAAAATCCAAGTCAGCAGGCACCCCTGACACGGTCCTCTGTGCCGGGACCCACCAGAAGGTGCCTCTTATGCACCTTAAGGAGCTGCAGGTGCAAATCCAGGAGCATGCAAAACTGCTGGGCCGTACGAAGGCAGCAGGGCAAGCTATGCAATAAAACATGCTTCACGATAGGGTATCCATAAGCGTCCTCATGATTCCTCGCTTAAAAGGAAAAGGCTGGAAGGAAAAAGGGCTCTGTAGTTGTCCTATAAATCCCAGAGGCACCCACTCTGAACTTGAGAGGCCTGGGTCCCAGTGTGGGCTCCCCTACCCGCCTCCTAAGCTCTCGGTCTGGGTGTGCCCGTCGGTAACGTGGGAGGCCCTCCCGAGCACACGCGTGTCCTGGGGCTGCACTGAGGATGGGGCGAGACCATGCCCAGGACAGGACCGGGCTTCGGGGAGGCCCCTCCTAGCCCCTGAGGTGGCTTGTATGGACACCCCGCCCATGAAGCGACTTGGTCACAGGCGTTATTGTTATAAGCACACGTCACTAGGCACATCCGCATCCCGTCAGCTCCACGCGCAATGCCCTCTCCTCACCTTTGGGGCACACGCGTTCGGGGGTGGGGCAGGCGTGGGGGCCCCTGCCCCAGCAGTGAGGGGAGCGAGTGAGGTCATTTCCTGATTTGGAAGGAGCTATTCGTTCATTTTTATTTTTGCTAATCCTCACCGAGGATATTTTTCCATTGATGTTTAGAGAGAGTGGAAGGGAGGGGGAGAGAGGGAGAGAGAGAGAGAGAGAGAGAGAGAGAGACAGAGACAGAGACAGAGAGACTGATTGGTGGCCTCCTGCACACACCCTGACCAGAGCCAGGGATCAAGCCTGCAACCAAGGTACCTGCCCTTGACCGGAATTGAACCCGGGACCCTTCAGTCCTCAAGCCCACGCTCTATCCACTGAGCCAAACAAGCTAGGGCGGGAGGAGCTATTTTTAATGCTGATCCCAAAAGGCACCAAGGGGTCTGACGAGCCTCATGGAAGAAGATATTCTGGACCTAGCACCGAGCTGTCTGTTGAGGACCCAGTCCGAGGGAGGAGGCCGGCGCTGGGTGGTATTTAGACAGCTCCACCCAGGATGGTGGCAGCTGTGGGGTGGCGACCGATGGCTTTAACTTTGGCAGCCGGCCAGACTGACTGGCTGGGGAGCGTGCGTCATCTGAAGTGAGTTGACTCGGAGGTTCTAGCCTTGATTATGAGCGAACCCCAGGGCTGGCGGCTGGGGCTCAGGCGGGGGGGCAGAGCCACTGAGCCTGGTCTCCGCAGCTATCCCAGGGGACAGCCTGATTCCCAAGCCCCAGCGGACAGGGACAGGCTGAAGGCCCCAAAGGCAGAAAAAATGGTCATCCCGCAGCGTCAGCACTTGACCAGGCCGCTCTGAGGAGCCAGACTCCCCACGCCAGCTGCCACCTCTTTGGGGACATCACTAAGCCCGAGAGGCTTCCGGGCAATTTATAGCTGCCTCCGCTCAGTCAGGACACATGGCTCCCAGAATACCCCGTCCAGCAGCTCCCCGGCCTGTGGGGCCCAGGCTCACCTGCTTGGCTTCCACAGTCCCTCTCAGCCTGTAACTCTATCCCTTTGGCCGAGAGATTTCCACGGCCTGGGTAATGATCTATTTATTTCCGCATTAACGCATTTATTCTAACTACACACTTATAGGGCTGCAGATACGGTCCAGGCACTGGGGTACTTCTGGGGACACACAAGAGGGATAACAGATAAGCCACCATCCCTGCCTCCAGGGCCATGTGGGCCGACTGAGGTGACAGCACAAAAAACGTCTGAGCTGCTGCGACACCATCCGTGTCTCCCTGCTTCTCAGCCCCTCCTCCTGCCTAAGCTCTGAGAGTCTTTCTGGCCTGGAGCCCCCCACCCCCACCCCCACCCCGCTCCGTCCCCCTCTCTGGGTGAGGAGGCCCTCCCCCCGCCCGTGTCCCAGGGCTGGGGTGCCCTGCGGAAGGCACTGGTGCTCCTGTCTGTCTCCCCGTGATGGGAGTCTGCAGGCCCGGCTGGATCTCAGTCCAACTCTAGCCACACGGTCCCCACAGCCCCAGGCGGGGACAGGTCTGGAGCCCACCCAGAACAGAAGTGACAGTGACACCTGATGAGAAGGAGACGCTGAGCGGTGGGCTGGGCCCCCTTCCAGGCATGGGCTTCCTCGCCATGTGGATGAGCCAGTGAGAAGAGCTCAGGGGCTGAGGACTCCTGCGTGAGGGCGGAGACTCCCCGCGCGGTCGGCCTAGCATCGTGTCCCAGTGCCTTCCTGCCTGAAAGCACGTCACTTTTGTGCCGAACGGCAGCGTTCTCGGTTCAAGGAGAAAAGCTGCAGCCGGTTGGTCTCGGACTATTACAGTGACGCCGACTCCCCGTCTGTCCAGCCTCCCTTGCAGCTAGGGACGCGATGTGACCCGTTCCGGACAAGGGAAGGAGTAACAGATATTTGCATTGGTTGGGAGAGGGGTGGCCTCTTAAAGAACGCTGGCTCTTCCCAACGTGAGGGGAAGACAGATGGGAGATTTGGGCAAGTTTATGTCCCCTCCCTCCTCCTTCGAAGGCTGGCTGCCATGTCTGGGGGATTAAGGGCTAGAAGAACCGAGGGGAGAATGACTTTAAACCCCTGGCGAGGTGAAGGCAGAGGGAACGTGAACTTCCGTTTGTCGGAGCCACTGCAGCTGGGTTTCCTCTACTTGCGATGGCGTGCGCTCCAAACCTGGAGGCCGGGGCGAGCAGGCGGGAGGGTGGAGGGCCGCCGCTCCTCCCCGGGCCCCAGGACAAGCACTGGGGGTGGTGAGAACAGGTCCACTGCTTCTCTGGGTAAGTGGCTCCCGACAGACGGTGCCGCCTTCATCATCCCAGTGAACACGGGCTGATCGGGTAACGGATCCACAGAGGAGGCAGCTCGGGAGTGAGGACCGGGGTCCGTTCTCAAGAATCAAAATGCGCCTGCAGTCAGTTCCCGTTAGGGGGCATTTTCCTCCTTGAAAGCATGAGCGGACCGGGCTGACTGCATCTCTCATTGCCTCCCCCTGACATGCGTTCCCCTCGGTCTCTGGGTAAGTAGAGCGTCCTAGACGCCTGGAGAGAAACCGGCTCTCGCCTCCCACGGTCGGGTTCTGTTTCCCCGGAGCCTTCCGCCGAGGCCAGACTCGGCCGAGCAGAGCTGCCGCCCCAGGGGACCCACCAGGAACTCGCTGCGGTTTCTCTGGGGAAACGCTTCAACTCATCCTCAGTTTACCACGTGGCAAAGGGGAGGGGGGTCTGCGCATTCGGGGAGGGGGAAGGTTTGCACAAAATGGTCTCTGATGTCCTCCTGCTTTGCACGACACACACACCCACAGTTCTGTCTGGAGAACACACAGCCGGAGGCCTGGCTCTCAGCCAAGGGTGTCTCCAGTGAGAAAAAAGGAGTGTCTGAATTTAAATAAAGGTCTACCTGCCTCTAGAATCTGGGCGCAGAGACGGTGGCCCCAGACCAGGAGATCAGATGGGCAGGACCAGGGGAGGCAGGGAGCGGAGCCTGCGGGCCGGGTGCAGGGAGAGGAAGCAATCGCTGCCCATCCGTCACCTCACCACAGACAAGATGAGGACATTGCGAGTGGGCAGGGAAGAGGCGGAGGAGGGAAGTGGTGAATCAGACGCCGGCAGATGCAGGGCACAGCTCCTCCGCGGCTCCCTGCCGGCCAGGAAACATCCACACATTCCCACTCGGTAGAGCCCCAGACGCTGAGGCGGGCCCGGGCCAGGGATGATATGAACAATCATTACGATCCCGGCACTGGGGACCGTGTCTGTCCTGCTGGGGGTGGAGTGGCCTCGGGGCCAGCAGACACACATGCAGGCAGCCTGCTTGCACCAGCTGCTGATTAAGCCAACCCTCCCTGCAGCCTCGCACGATAGGTGCTCCTGTTCACAGACACGGAAAGAAAGGCAGAGCGAAGTGAGGAAGCAGATCGCCAGAGGCCACAGGCTAGTAAACGGTACAGTCAGATGCTGGCCCCACCGCCCCCGCAGTCTCTCCAAGGTCACCCAGCGCGTGGAGCCCCAAGTCTGTGTCTCTGAAGCCTGCACGGACAGACGGCCAGCTCGCGGCCTCCTGAGAGCCCCTTTGCCTCTGGACGCCCTGATTGTACAGGGGCTTGCTCACCCGAGCCGACAGAAGCCAGGTGCTCTCTGAGTCGGGCCCGCGTGTGCCCACTTACGGGGAGCTGGGAGCCCCGGGGTGGGCAGACTGCAAACACACCCGCCTGCCCGCTGCCGGCGCCAACCCCAAAACAGGTCCCCGTTCTCTCTCGTGAAAGCCACTTAGATGTTTCAACGCACCAGGTGCTCCTCCCAATCTCCAAACGTCTCCAGCTAAGCCTCCCCTGCCCCCAGCAGTGCCCTCCCCAAGAGGAGTGGAAAGAGGTCTCATTGGAGCCGTAAGAACCTCCGAGCACGAGGGCAGAAGCTGGCGCTCAGAGAGGTTAAGAAACTCATCCAACATCACACAGCTAGCGAGTGGCAGAGGCAACAACTGAACCCAGGCCCTGGGGCTTGGGCATCAATCGAGCACTGGGCCATTATCCTACCCACACAGCTGGCACTGGAAAGCAGCCTGCGTGCAAATACAACAACACACAGCCAGCCGTGGGCAGCTCCACTGTCCCGGGTCGCACACTTCTCATTTAGTCCTGCCCCAGCCCTGCAAGGCAGGTATTCACCCTTCACAGGTGCATACAGAGGTTGTCAGGCTGCGAAAGATCAAAGGCTGCCCCAGGGTCATAGTGTGGACCGAGCGAGAGGAAAAGACCACCCAAGGTCAGGTGGCACCGCCACCTCCTGTCCTAGGACCTCCCGGAGATTCCTGGCCTGCGGCTCCCTTCTAGGTCGAAGGGCATTGGCACCCGCCGCCCCCAGCGGCCCCACGTCCGCTGGCTGATGGACTCGACCCCCAGCTTTAGGTTGGAGGGAGGGTGTGGTCAGGTTGGGGGAATGTTGGTGTGCTTCAGAGGCAGCCTGCTGGACAGTGACAAGATAGTGCTAGAAAGACATGTCCCTCTGGACCTGCTGACAGCTGCGAGCACGGGTCCCGAGAGCCGGGTCACATGTCCGCGACCTCAGGAGGAGCTGGTGGGCGAGGCCTGTGGGCGGGCTCGGACAGAGCTGAGCCCTTCCTAACATGGCTTGTGATGGGAACGTGTGCCGATTGGTTTGGGGCCTTGAGAGACAAAGGAAACAGTGACAAGGGCCATGTCTGTCTCCCAGCCCTGGTACGCGCCTGCTCCCCGGTGGAAACTGAGGCTGAAACAGGGGTGGGAGGCGGGGGAGGAGGAGGTCTGGGCCTGCAGGCCTCACCTAGACCATGTCCATTTCTCCTTCTGTGTCTGTGTCCAGACCCAGAAATAGGTGTAAACATTTGTGGGGATTTTTCCCCACCCAAGGTCATCCTGACGGTTAAATGGGATAGAGGGCAGGAAGTTGGCAGGACACCTGGCATCTAATACATGCTCATTCGTCCATTCATTTATTCAGACAACACATATGTGCCCAGTGCCCGGCACATGTGTCCGGCGTGAGGAGAAAACGTGCAAACGCGCAGGTGGGGTGGCCCTGCCCACTCACCTGGCGCTCACGTGCCAAAGAAGGGGGCAGAGAACAAACAGAGACACAGAGAAGCCAGCTGGTCGCCACGGGGTCAGGGCCGTGGATGAAATCTGTGGCCACGTGAAGGGCGCTGGGTGTGGGGCCAGGACCCACTCAGACCCGAGGGTCTGGGAAAAGCTCTGGGCTGAGCCACACTGGAGCGGAGAGCTACTAGGGGAACCAGCCGGGGAAGAGCAAGCAGGCAGCAGGGTGCAGCCGCGTCCCAGCCAGAGCAGAGCCCTGAGGAGGGAGGGGCACCCCCTGTCACCTGGCTGAGGGGGGAGGAGAGGGTGGGGGGGTGCTGGCACAGGGGCAGTCTGGGCCTCACCCAGGCGGGGTGTGGAACTCAGGGCCACGAAGAGATGGCGTGCCCAGGTGCAAGGTGTGCTCTGGAGGCCAGGCAGAGGGCAGGGGCGGGTACCGTGTGATTTCCAATGTCCCGGGGCCCTGGGCCCCCTTTCCCTCCGGGGGAGTGTCCCAGGGGCCAGGCACCAGCAGGTGTCACCAGAGACTGCAGGGACCTCCTGTGGGAAGGGCTCCTGGCTTTGCCGGGACAGTGGCCAGTGCTAAAGTCTTGGGAGGGGATGAGAGAGAGAGGAGTCTCCAAACTCAGTCCCGCCGCCAACATTCCTCCTGGGGAGACGAAGAGGAAGTGGCAGAGGAGGGGGCAGGTGGGCAGGAGAACAGGGAGCGAGGAGGTCTGAGTCCACGGGATGACGGCGTGTGTCTCCCGGGGCCGAACTCTGCCCGCAGAGCTTTGCCTTCGGTCTGGTGCAAACGCTCCGCTCACGGCCCCGGCTGTCGGTCATCACAGCACAGGGGGCTGTGTTTTAAACCCTCTGGGCATTTGCTCAATTCAGGAACACAATCCACTCTTAATGGCCGCCCTCCGGGTCCTACAGGGCTTAGTCCAGAGAGAGCACGTGAGCCAGCCTCATCTCAAGCCACCACAACCTCGCAACGGTCCCCCTTTTCCTCCGGTCCTTTCTCACCGAGGCCCGGGCTGCTGAGGGAAAGGTCATGGCACCCAGTCTGCCCTCGGTCACCCACGAACCCTGAGCTCCAGAGGATCGCGGGGAGGGGCACCCCCAAGGACTTCATCGTAAGGGGCAGGTGCCGAGCTGGGAGGACGGCGGGGCACACCTGCAGGGAGGGAGAACCTCCCTTCTTCCCACACGGACGGGTTCCACGCAGACGGGTCCCTCGCGGACAGATTGTGGCAAATGCACCCACAGGAGGGCTGACGAGCCACTCCCCTGCCCTCTGGAGCGGACACTGCAGTCCAGGTCAGGAGAGAAGGTAAGAAACGCCGTGACAAGGCCGGGCTTGGGGGCAGCGCTGTCCCTAAGTCACCCTGTGGCCACAAACCATCCCCCCCTCCCTCAGCCTCAGAAAAACAGGACTGACTGCAAAGCCCAATAGGCCAGGGGGGAGGGGGGGGATCCCTGCCTCCGCCAGCAGCCTGTGGTTCTCAGGGGAGATGGGCAAACAAGATACGGTGCTATTTATTTTTTCTAGCCGTGGCCACATTCTCTCCATTAGCATGTGGCCTGGGACCAGACATATCTGTATCCAGGCTCGGGGTCGCGTCCCTAGAATCAGAACACCAGTGGCAAAGGCAGGCCCCAGGGACAGGATACCCGACCCACCCCCCACCCTCCAGCAGGCAGGGGCCAGGCGCTGCCCTCTAATGCCTTGGCAGCAAGGCCAGGGACCCTCCACTGGTCCAGGGGGCCAGCCAGCCCTGCCCCTCGTTTGCCCTCCCCTCCCGAGGGCTGGTGGAGGTGGGTCCTGGAGTGGCCACTGGCTGCATTCCTGCGGGGACTGGTGGGAATCACGGCCAGCTGTCAATGAGGAACAGCTGGGCGCCCTGCGCCTTCCCTGACAAATGCAGCTGGGACAGCAGGGCTGTCACTGAGAAGGGGCGGGGGCCTGGGGGAGGGGAGGGGGAGGTGCACACACTGGGAGGAGGGCCACTCCCCAGGGGCTCCCGTGGGGCAGCCACCTGCACCTGCTCCATCTCAGGCCTTGCAGCCCGGGCCCAGGCCTGCTTCCTAGGGCACAGCGTCGCTGCCGACCTGCCTCCTGCGGGGGAGTCAGAGGCCCGGCTGGGAGGCCTCTGTGTGGTCCTGGAGGGAGCTGATCTGCATCCATGGCAGGTGCCCTCACAGGTGCCCGGGAGGCCCCCAGGTGCAGGACCGTGGTGGGCGGCGCAAGGAGCGGGGGCTGGGCCAGGTGTGGCTCCCCTGGGCACCGTGACCCTGCCTGCCACTTAAAGGGCCAGAGGATTCCAAACTCGGACCTGCCTCCTAGGCCCCTGCTTAGGGCAGCGGAGCATCTTCCCGGAACACTTTTTAAACGTGGTCGGGAACTTAGACACAGAGCGGGCAGCCCCAGGCCTCCCCTGTTCTCGGGCCCAGGCCTCTCAGGGGTCAGGGCCGCCCAGGTGAGGAGCAGGGGGTTTGGCGGGCGGAGGTGGCAGATGGAAGGGTTCAGCTCGCGTTCTGGCCTCGTGTAGCCCTGGGTGTCTCTCACTCCCGCCTGGCACAGCCCTGCTCTGGCCCTGAGTGCCTCGCTTACAGCCCAACCTGAGGATGAGGCGGGATCTGGGGTCAGAGGCAGGAGGGGCTGCGGAGAAAACACACCTCCCCCCCCAACCCCCCCACCCCCGCTGCACAGATACTGAGGGACCCAGGACCTGCCCTGCCAGGGAGCGCCACCTCCTGCTGCCAGGCCCCCCAGGGCGCCCCCAGGCAGTGAGCACAGAGCCCCCTCGCCCACTCCTTCCTACACCTGCGAGGCTGATGTAAACAAGAACCTTTATAAGAAACAAACAAACACAGCACCCGTCCAGGCGGCTGTCAGCGCAGCCAGTCGGGTGGCCAGAGTTCCTGAAAGTGGGCGCGGGGCCCTCCCAGGCGCACAGGCGTCAGGTGCGCTGGCTTTAAAGCCGTTCCCGCAGCTGCACGTGGGCTGCCCAGGGGCCTGGGTGGAGGGGAGTGTGCGCACGTGCACGCACCTAGGGCAGTGATGGCGAACCTTTTGAGCTCGGCGTGTCAGCATTTTGAAAAACCCTAACTTAACTCTGGTGCCGTTTCACATAGAGAAATTTTTTGATCTTTGCAACCATAGTAAAACAAAGACTTATATTTTTGATATTTACTTTATATATTTAAATGCCATTTAACAAAGAAAAATCAACCAAAAAAATGAGTTCGCGTGTCACCTCTGACACGCGTGTCAGAGGTTCTCCATCACTGACCTAGGGTGTGCACGCCTGGGCATGTGTGAGCGCCCTGGGTGTTTGCGCGGATACACGTGTCTGTGTTGGTGTGAGTGTGAGTGTGAGTGCGTTTGCACAGGTGTCCAGGTGGGGACAGACTCAGAGAAACCAGGGTCTCTAATTAAACGGACACGCTTCACGGTCACACGCGTCACCTGAGCAGCCGCTGACAGCTGGAGGCCTCGGCCTTCCGGGAAGTGGCCGGCTGGCCCGGGGCACTGGCTCACCAGCCACACGTCTTGGAAAGCCCCGACCTGCCGTGCAGCCCCGAGCCCCCCGTGCCCCCGACGAGTGTGAACCGAGTTCAGTGAGGACAAGGGCAGCCGCAGGGCGGGAGACACAGACACCCAGCCTTCCCCCGTGGACTTAATTACAAGGAGCTGTATTTACAGACGTCGGTTTATAGACGGTGCATATGGACACATGCTTTTTGCAAGTGCCAATTTGGTGGTGGCCACTCTATTCTGTCCCTTTATCAACTCAAAACTGAGGCCACCGTGTGAAACACGCAGCCAAAGCCCCGTGAGCCGGGACGCGTGGCAGGACACACTCCCAGGGGCACAGTGGCCGCGGGTCAGTGTGGGGAGAGCTGAGGAAATAAGGGAACGTGCCCCCACGGTCAAGCAGGACACACTCGTTCTAAAGAGTGAGACGGGGTGAGTGGGACAGTCCCCGGTCCCATAGAGCTAAAGGCAGAGCCGTCTGGTTCTGTACGTGGCCATGCAGGCTCGGGGCACCCAGGGCTCCCCGGGGTCATCGCCAGCTCGGGCCTGGCTGCCAAAGCCTTTGTGCTGTAAACAAATTAAAAGTAAATGATGGGTGGTTCTCAGTGTTTCGTCAGCTTCGGTCAGTTTCTAATAAAATTGCTCAACACATGGTCAGAGTTAAGAACCCAAGGACTATTCTAGGGTGACCTCGAGCTTAGCAAGTTGTTCCCGGAGGCACTCCCGGTGCCCCGGGGGAAGGGCGGGCCCTCGCCTGCACTGCTTCCCGAGGCTGACCCGCCCGGGGCCCAGCCACAGGCATCCACGTGGCGGCTCCCAGCCCACAGCCGAGGCCGCCGCCGATGCCTCCTGGGCTCCGGATCCACCCAGGGACCAGCTGGGTGGGTCACCTCAAGGCCACATGCATATTCCCAGATGTGTGTGTGTGGGTGGGGGGGGGGGTATGCGTATATGTGTGTTGTGTATGTGTGTATGCATATGTGATATATACGTGCGTGTTTGCATGTTATATGTGTATGTGCATGTGTGCACATGTGGATGTGTTGTGGATGTGTTTGGTATGTGTGGTGTACCTGTGATGTGTGTGTGTGTGTGTGTGTGTGATGTATGTGCATGGATGTTTGTGGATGTGTGTGGTATATGTGTGTATCTAGTGTGTGTGGTATATGCGTAAGTAATGTGTATATGTGTTTAGGCTGTGTGTGTATATAGTGTGTATGTGTGTTTGGGGGGTGTATAATGTGTGTGTGTTTGGGCTGTGTGTGGGGGGGCTGTGTGAGTGTGAGTGTGTGTGTGTGTGTGAGCGAGTGTGTGTGTGTGAGAGTGTGTGTGTGTCGCCGAGTTCACTGCAGAGTCCCTGGGCCGGGCGGAGGACAGGAGGACCGGGCAGGAAGGAGCATGTGAGGAAGGAGACCGTGTGCTCACCCCTGTGAGGAGGGGCTGGGCTCACGAACGGGAGCTGAGACTGAGGCTGCCCTAAACCAATGCCGCGTTGGGTGCAGACACCCCCAGTCTCCCAGTGAGAACTGCGGGAGAGCAACACATCAGTCTCCCCCAAAGAGGCACCTTCTCTGTCTTTCTCTGCCTCTGTCCCGCCCACGGGGGAAGTACAGTGTCCAGCGGTCAAGCTCTCCTCGGAGCAGCACTGGAGCTGGTTGCGACCACATCAAGCAGAGACGGAGGGTGACCCTGCGCCAGGAGACAAGCCCTAGAAGGATGGGAGGCTCCTTCCCGGCGCTCATCCCTGCTAACATCTCAGCCCCCTTGTCCAGGAGCTAAAAGATCGGACCCAGGGTCATGTCCCTGGGCCGTGGGAGAGGGGAAAGGGGAGAGGGGAGAGGGGACCACCACAGTGTCCTCTAAATAGAAGTAGGCGGAGGCTCTCAGCGGGGCTGGCATCCCGCAGGCTCGCTACGGCGGCCCGACAAGCTATATACAGCTGTTCTGTGGCCACCACAGAGCCCGGGTGGAGAAAGCTCTTAATTACAGCCGATGTTCTGGGGCTGGGCCCGCCCGCCCCACACGCTGCAGGAAGCCAGGCTGGATGGAGTCCCCTGGGAACCGTGTCAGGCCACCGAGGCAGGACTCGATGCCATGACACTGAGCTGTTTCCCTGGAGGAGGCCCAGGCCAGGGGGACAGGAGCCCCCGGCCAGAGCAGGCGGGAGAGAGGCCCTAGGAGAGGCCGCAGGGCGTGGCACCGGGAATCCACCTCCCATCACATCTGCCCTGCTCTGCGCCCTGAGGGGGGCTGCATGTGGGCCCCTGTGCTGGCTGGCATGTGATAGGGTCGGGCCAATGGGAGGCACCAACCAGCCAGAGCAGAGGGGAGAAAGCCCCGCAACAGGGTTCCAGCAACCCCCCATCCCTTCTAGCAGCTGGCTCCCCGAGGCCAGTTCCCCAGGACCTCACTCATCTCCCCCTCCCCAGAGCTCCCACCCAGGGAGAAGAGCCCAGAATGGAGAGAGTGGGATGAGCGGGCTCATTGCCTGAGGCCACCTGCCCTGCCCTCTGCATCCTGTGTGACCACAGTCTGCTCCATTTCTCTGTGAGTTAGAGGGTCTTCTGTTCCCCGGGCCTGAAACCATCACCCCCTAGTCAGAAGCAGGTCAGTGATGGGAACTTGGGTTCCGGGGACATAAGGTCAGCAAGAGGCTCAGGGCCTGGTTCTGCCGGAGCCGCCCCCTCAGTGCTATCCCTGCCACTCCCAGAGCCACCCCCTGGAGCAGAGGTTCTTGGCCATCCAGATGCAGCTCTGGCCGGGTCCAGAGCTGGGCTGGGCCACGGCCGGCAGGACGGCACAGGGCCAGGGGGAGGGTCTGGAAGGGGTCTTGCTTCCCAGGGCCCGGCATCAGGGGCTCTGGGGTGACAGCTAGGTGCTCGCTGACCCTGAGCCACCACTCCGCATGTCGACCTCTAGGCTGGGCCCGGGACCCGGTGTCTGGCTCTGGTTACCCAGATCCATCCTGGCTAGGCTGTCGCTTCCCTTACTCCTCTTTCCCATCGTGGCCTGATCCCCTCTCTGGCCCACAGCTGAGGACCCAGCAGGCCTTGCAGCTGTGCCTCCCAGGGTCCCAGCACCCTAATGCTCTCATCTGTGACAAGGAGGCGTCTTTATCCTGCGAGGCTATAATGACCCTGGTGACAGGCACGTGCGGTGTGCAGGTGCAACTGGGTTTCTTTCCTTATGGAGCCTGGAAGTGGTGGACACAGGCCACCACTGTCACCCCCAGGCATGTAGCTGAGGCCTCACTCAACCTGGCCACTTGGCCTCTCCCGGCTCAAGGAGGCCCGTACCTGGACTGCTGGCCCCAGGCCTTTGGTAGGCGGGAGCTCCACAGCCCGCAGCCCCTCACCCCCTCCCGCAGCCCTCCACCCCAGCAGCATGCATCCCTCCACCCTCTTCCCCCGCACCCAGCACCTGCAGACTGCACCCCTTCGCCCACAGTGGGCAGACTCACTCTCGCACAGGCGGCGCCGCAGCTTGCCCCTGATCTTGTCGATGGCGTCGAAGTCGGACACGTGGAAGACGTGGGCGGACTTGGGCTCCGACGCGATCTCCTCCAGCTCCTCCTTCAGCGCCTCCCCTACGCCCACGGCAAAGATGCGGATGCCTGCCCGGTGCGCCGCGGCCGCGGCCTCCAGCACCAGGTCCTGGCTGCGGCCGTCGGTCAGCAGGATGGCCACCTGCTTGAAGGCGCGGTCCCCGGGGCGGCCCCCGGCCCGCGGGGAGAAGCTGTGGCGGGTGATGTAGCGCAGCGCGTCGCCCGTGTTGGTGTGGCCGCCGTGGAAGGCCAGGGAGCGCGCGGCCGCCTTCACCGCCTCCCTGGAGTGGAAGCGGCCCAGCTCGAAGGCCGTGGTGGGCTGGTCGCTGTAGTGCACGACCCCCACGCGGGTGTGCTCGGGGCCCACCTCGAAGGTGTCCACCAGGTTGGCCACCCACTGCTGCACCTTCTGGAAGTCCCCCTGGCCCACGCTGGAGGAGGTGTCCAGCAGGAAGACCAGGTCGTACTGGACGCTTTTGCAACCTACGGGGGGCCACAGGAAGGGTGGGGTGTGGTTAATGGGCTGTGGAAAGAGCCCGCCCGTGGGGGCCTGGAGGCGTGGCCACTGGGTCACACCACCTGCCTCAGACCCCCGCCCACTCTGAACCCACTGGCAGGGGCCTTGTCCAGCTGCCTGCAAGCTAACCCTCGGGTTCCTGTCACACGGTCATGCGTGTCCCCAAGGCTGCCGTGAGGCTCAGCGGACAACATACACTCTCACAGGGACGTGATCAGCACTCATGGAACATCACTGTGCCAAGTGCCTTAACGACGCGGTTAAAGTGACTTCGTTATTTTTTTAAACCTGCCACAAAAGAGTGCATGCCCGGTTCAGAACAGCCCGGAAAGGCAATCAAAAAACGTTTGAAATGCTCACATTCCCATCTATGGGGACACTGTTAACCACCTTGCATTGACCTGACCATTTCCCATTTACTTCCATAGAGTTATTGATGGGAGTGGGGCCGGGCCAGACATGCTGATGGGCAAGCTGTTTCCCCTGCATCCAGCAAGGTGCTGGGAACCCGTTTTCAGCGGATAA
Source organism: Myotis daubentonii (assembly GCF_963259705.1). NCBI lineage: Eukaryota > Metazoa > Chordata > Mammalia > Chiroptera > Vespertilionidae > Myotis > Myotis daubentonii. Next base: position 52,782,380 of record NC_081856.1, read on the forward strand.
TACCGGTTTCCATGGCGACAGAGCGTCTACTGCAAGGATGAGCATAATTTATTTAGCTGAAGCTCCCTTCTTAGATATTTAAAGAGTTCCCTGCCCCTCACCGTTAGAAAGCACAGGAAACACACTGCACTCACATACTGTAAATACAAACACGGGATTCTGTAATGCTTTGTAAAAATGTGCTTACGTTCTATGATAACCACACAAACACAACTTTCCTATTCACTGCCCAGTGCTTTTGGTTAAGCAGCCAACAGCATTATTTCTGGTCTTCACAGCAACAAGAGCAGACACTCTGCTCGTCCCCGTTTCACAATGAGATGACACGAGGGGAAGCGCTTTCTGAACCCCGAAGTGCGGCACAGACATACGTGGGAGCAATCAAGAAGCCCAGTCTCGCCCAGCCAGCCTGGCTCAGGGGTTGAGCAACAACCTATGAATCAGGAGGTCGAGGTTTGAGTCCCTGTCAGGCTCGATCCCCAGTGGGGGCATGCAGGAGGCAGCCCATCAATTATTCACTCTCATTGCTCGCTCGCTCGCTCTCTCTCTCTCCCTTCCTCTGAAATCAATAAAAATGTTGTGTGTGTTTTTTAAAGATGCCTGGTTTGACTCTCCCAGAACCTGAGGCTTGGGCCTGCCAGGAGCAGCAGCTGACCATGCCTCTGAGGACTCGGAGAGAGAATAACACGGGGCAGAGAAAATGTATTGTGCTTAGCAGGTATCTAGCAGAAAGCCTGCAGCCTTGAGGACCGCATAGCTGGGACAACCAGAAGACATCCGGCATGGGAGGAGCCAAGGACCGACGGACGGTCAGGTCAGCAGAGCGGCTTGCAGCCAGCAGAGGTTTATAAAAGTCGGCCTCCCCCTCCAGTCCCCGCTGCACCCAGGTGCCTGAAATAAAAGCTTCCTCTGACACATTATGGCCTCATGTCATAGCGACCCCGGCCCACTCCGAACCTTTCATAATCCTTGAGCGAATTTGTTTTAATGCTGCAGAAAGGTTACTTGCTCAAAAGGCCTCACCAAGGAGCCCGTGGGAGCTCTCCGCACATTTTCTCCTGGCGGCCATGACTGAGTGGTAGGCACGTGAGCGTTAAGTGTGATGGCTGAGCCAGGGCCCTGACCCTGGGGCTGGTGCCTGGCTTCTGGCCTCTGTTCCCGGGACAGGTGGAGGCCGTGTGACCCCCCTCAGGTCACGACCTTTTCCCTCCAGCCTCATTTTCTACCTGTGAAATGGGGCCTTGGAAAAGCCCGGCTGTCCTCAGCCTTCCCACTTGTGAACTGGATAACCTGTGTGTGAACTGTCCACCGGGATGTCTCGGTGGACACACATCCAGATTCACCGGAAACCCAGGAGTCCACGGGCATCACTGCCCTTCCTGCGAACGGGGCTTTGAGAGGCTCAGGAAAAGTAAAATACGAGAGACTGATGCAAGCCTTCAGGTTTGGGGGGCGTTTCTTGTTTTTCATTCTATCTTCTTGCAGCTTCAGAGAAAATAGCTGTGCCTCTGACTCGGCACCGAGTCCCCCAGTCTCACCTGCAGAGTCTTTGCCTCTGTCACCTGGGTTCTCATCTGCAAAATGGGCACCCCGCTTTACGCGGGGTGGGTGTGGCTGTACGTAGGCACGACGCTTTACGTGGGGTGGGTGTGGCTGTACGTGGGGTGGGTGTGGCTGTACGTAGGCAGGACGCTTTACGTGGGGTGGGTGTGGCTGTACGTGGGGTGGGTGTGGCTGTACGTAGGCAGGACGCTTTACGTGGGGTGGGTGTGGCTGTACGTAGGCATGGTGCTTTACATGGGGTGGGTGTGGCTGTACGTGGGGTGGGTGTGGCTGTACGTGGGGTGGGTGTGGCTGTACGTAGGCAGGACGCTTTACGTGGGGTGGGTGTGGCTGTACGTGGGGTGGGTGTGGCTGTACATAGGCACAGCGCTTTATGTGAAGTGGGGCTTTGCGGGGGCGGGGCTTTACATGGGGCGTGGCTTGATGCAGGGCGGGGCTTTACGTGAGCATGGAGCTTTGTGTGGGGCGGGGCTTCACATGGGGCGGGGCTTGGCGTGGGGGACTTGACGTGAGCATGGAGCTTTGCATGGGGCGGAGCTTTGCGTGGGGCGGGGCTTTACGTGGGGCGGGGCTTTACGTGGGGCGGGGCTTTATGTGCAGGGGTCTGGTGCCCAATGCTCTGGCTGGTCCTGCAGGCCTCTGCACCCAAGGTGCCTTCCTCCCAGAGGCCCTGGACAGGTGACAGGTGAGCGGAGCTATCGTCAGGCCAGCTTCCCCCCCACACCCACCCCCGCCTGCCCCAGGTTCCTCTTCTCCAGTAAATTTTCCCGCTTCCTTCATCTACTGCAGACTTGCGGGGCCACCCCTCCTGGCCGGGCCCAGTGCGTCCATTTCCCCTGGAATGGCGGCAACGCCTTCGCAGGACACGACCACACACAACACCTGCCTGCTGCCCCTACCCTGACAGGCACTTGAGAGGACAAGCTCAGGACCCATTCTATGATTCACTCAAAACGGGTTCAGACAGCTCATTCTTTTCTCAACACACTCACACTCACACTCCACACACACACTCCACACACACACGCAAGCACACGCCCTTGCTGGATAAGTGACTGTTACGCACGTTAGTTAGCCCCGCACACACAGTCACCAGCCCCCTCGAGGGCACACCCTGCCCCGCACCCTCCCACACCCAGGGGCGCGCACGCTGACTTAGGCCTGCACAGGCCCCTGCGCCCCACCTGCTCTCTGGGCCCAGCAGCCGCGGTCCGCACTCCATAGCAGCAGCATCCAGAGCAGGCAGCGGGCATCCCCTCGCAGGCTGGCCATGGCTCTCCTGGGCGTGGGCACAGGCGTTTCTCAGCCAGGAAGAGGCCTCGTTCGGTTCTACTGCAGCGTTTCCTGCGTGAAAAAAGATACTTTTAGAGGCGGTCCTGGAGCTGAGACGCCGCACATGCAACCCCTGGGCCCAGGTGGGAGGAATTCCCCCAGACCCGGGCCCCTGGCATGTCTTCCCTCATCAGACCCGACCCTCTCACGGCCAGCAGTGTGACCTCCCTCCGCCGCTTCCATCTGTCCCCTCCACCCCCACCCATTGGCAAACCTGGGCCAGGACCACCAGGCCCATCACCATTGACTACCTCAGGCTATACCTGTGGCCCCGGCACCATTGCTGTGATATTTTCTACATTTGGACATTGAATAGGCTATTTTGTTAGTTCAATATGTTACAAGAGGACATCTTTGTACTGTCTTTGCCTATATTGAGTTCTTTTCTTAGGGAAGGTTAGTGGAAAATACTTAGGATGTCATTTGAGTTTTGAAAGGACCCCGATATGAATTGTCATAGTACTTTAAAGAGAGTTGCCCTGGCAGGCATGTGTACGGGCCCCCCCTCGCCCGAACCTGGCAGCATCGGGTATTATCATGCCTTCACACGCGGCCACCTGGATAGGAGAGACACCTGTTCTTGTTCTTACTTTCTATGCATTTCTTTCATCCATGAGGTTTATTAGCTAAATGTATTTTCCCTGCTCTGTATTTTCAAGTCCTTTTCAAAAAGTACTTAGCATTATTAATGCAAGATCCAGGAAAGGGAAAAGAGTTTATAGAGTTCACAGTTAATTTATTCACTTAATAGGTACTTACCAGTGGCCTCACGTGCCTGATGCTGAGGGCAGCCAGGTGAATGACACCAGATCCACTCTCGAGGGCACTCACTCACACCTGGAAGACAGGTAAGACTTGGGCCAGAGGAAGGTACTCCAGGTTCATCTCCCCTCAACCGGGAGTTCAACCAGGAGTTCGACCAGGAGGCGGGGCCGGCCCGCCAACCACCCGCGGCCCCTCCCACTGGTTGGCCCCGCCCCTATTACCCCCCACCTCAATCAGGGCAGGCTGGCAGGACCCCACCCAAATTTGTGCACTGGGTCTCTCGTTAAGCAATAACAGGAGATATCATTTCATTTATTTAGGTCTTCATTAATTTCCTTCAACGAGTTACAGTTTTCAGTGTGTAAGTCTTGTGTCTCCTTGGTTAAATTTATTCCTGAATATTTTTATGCTGTTATAAATGGAGTTATTTTCATAATTTTTCTTTTTATGATTATTGGCTGCTAGTGTACAGAATTTGCAACAGATTTTTGAGTGTTGATTTTATATCCTGAAACTTTGCTGATTTTGGTTATTACTTATCATAGCTTTTTGTGGATTCTTTAGAGTTTTCTACATATGGGACTATGTCATCTGCAAATAGAGATAATTTTACTTTTTCCTTTCCAAGTTGAATGCCTTTACTTCTTTTTCCTGCCTAGTTGCTCTGGCTACAGTCTCTTAGTCGTGGTGTGTAAATTCTTCTTATATATTAGCATACTTGATTTGCTAATTTTTTTTGAGGGTTTTTGCATCTATGTTCATGAGAGATTTTGGCCGGTCATTTCCTTTTTCTTAGAATGTCCTTTGGTTTGCGGATTAGGGTAATGCTGACTTCATAGACTGAGTTCAGAAATGTTCCCTGTGCTTCTATATTCTGGGAAAAATTACATAGAAGAGAATGGCCTTCGACCCAGGAGTAAATGGAGCGATCACCGTAAATGCCTCTGAGTGCGGCGGGCCTGGTGTGGGACCTGAGGCCTCATAGTGGGTCAGCGAGCATCGCCTCTCCCTAAGAGGAGGGTGGTCTCTTCGCCATCAGGGGGTGCAGTGAGGGTTACAAAAAGTAGTTTTGCAAAGCAAGCAGGACAGATCCTGGCACAGACTAGATGCACAGTCAGTGTGGGACCTTTGGCAGCCCCCCACACGGTCCAGCCCATCTCGGGTGGCAGCCCCTACAAACTGCAACGGGCACCATTGCTCTCCCTCTCCCTCGCCAGGCCCAGAACTCCTTCCGGAGCCTGGCTGCCCAGCTGGCATGACGTAGGCCACACCCTGTCCCTGGGAGGCAGAGCCCTGCCAGTCGTCTCCAAAGTCCAGCAATTAATTTACTAAGCCGAGTTCCTTCCACCAGCCCGCCCGTCACCATAGTAACCAGCATTCCCTACTCAGGGACCCAGAGGTGGGGGAGGAAAGACACTGAACAGAAAGCAATTTAGCAGGAGAAAATGAGATTTGGCACATGGCTGGGGCAGCCTGGGCAGAGTGTGAGCTCTGTCTGATTCAGAAAGCCTGGCTGCTGGCTGCTGCCCACCGGGGGAGGAGGCTGGAGGGGGGAGAGGTACCGAGGATGTGTTGCTGGGGTGACAGGTGATGCTCCGGGCAGGAATCTGGCTGGGACATGAAAGCCTGGCGTGACTGTGTCCAGATCACAGGCCCCGCCGGGGCCCCTGGTGCGTGCCTGCTGAGCTGTGTGTGATGCAGGCTGCTCTTGCCGGTCGGGGATGGGCAGGGGGAGCTGGTGGCTTCTGTCTCTGTGGGGCTGCCTGAGAGCCCAGCGGCCTGGGAGGAGCCGAGGCCTGAGACCTGGATTCAGAACTGAGCTCTGTGTGACCTGACTCGGTCACCAAATACATGCTGAGCACCTTCTGTATACCTGGCACTGTCCCGGGCACTGGTAGCTCCAGGGAGAGGGAACGAACATCCTGACGAAGCTTCTCGATCAGAATCCCTGTGTTCACGTTCCAGTCCTGCCTCTCTGCACCTCAGAGCCCTGCATGGGCTGGCTTGTACCTGCCTCTCTGGCCTCACCTTTGTCACCTGATTACATGTAGGCGTGGCCCATTGTGAAGGAGGGAGAGGAGAGAGGGAGAGGGAGAGGAGAAAGGGGGCGTTGGCAGCAGAGGGGCAGCCTGCACCCCCACGATTCCATGTGGCGAGTCTCCCATGAGTCACAGGGGCTCCACGGAAGGAAGCTGGGTACTGGGTGGGTGCCCATCCAAGAAGCCACAGGGGAGAGCTCGGTGTGGAGAGGCTGGGGGCCACGTGGCACGACACTGAGGGGACAAAGGCTTCCCAGCGGCCAGAGGCACCCCGAGCTCTTCCCGCCCATGTTATCTTCCCGTTTTGTTTGATTGCTCCAGGAACCAAAGTGAATACTTACTGAGAATGAAAAAAGCAATGACAACACGTTACAAAATTTGAAAAGCTGACAACCAACCACAAACATCAGCACATTCAGGAAAATGTGTTTAGCTGGCCTCCTGGCCGTGCTGTGTCCCTTCCATGGGTAGCTTCAAGCTCTTGGATTCTCCCTTCATTTGCCATAGTTGTGCAGTACCTTTCCTCCGATGGGCAAGGACACCTGCGCCCAGATTTTAAACTTCCGCCACGGTGAGCTGGGTTCTCCATGCCCACCACAGAGCAGGCCGGACAGCCAGGGCAGCCTCGCCTCCGGGCTCACCCAGCCTCTCCCAAGGGGTGACTCCAGCTCCTGCAACTCCTTCCTCATCCCCTGTCTTTTCTTCTCTTCCTATCCTTTCATCTTTGATTGACAACTCAGTTTAGATATGTTTTCTCAGTTACCTGCTCAACGTCCCGCTCCATGGGCCAACTTCCACCTCCATCCACACTCCCTCCCAGCTTCCCCCACCTCCATCCACACTCCCTCCCAGCTCCCCCACCTCCATCCACACTCCCTCCCAGCTCCCCCCACCTCCATCCACACTCCCTCCCAGCTCCCCCCACCTCCATCCACACTCCCTCCCAGCTTCCCCCACCTCCATCCACACTCCCTCCCAGCTTCCCCCACCTCCATCCACACTCCCTCCCAGCTTCCCCCACCTCCATCCACCTTCCCTCCCAGCTTCCCCCACCTCCATCCACCTTCCCTCCCAGCTTATCCACCTCCATCCACACTCCCTCCCAGCTTCCCCCACCTCCATCCACACTCCCTCCCAGCTTATCCACCTCCATCCACCTTCCCTCCCAGCTTCCCCCACCTCCATCCACCTTCCCTCCCAGCTTATCCACCTCCATCCACCTTCCCTCCCAGCTTATCCACCTCCATCCACACTCCCTCCCAGCTTCCCCCACCTCCATCCACCTTCCCTCCCAGCTTATCCACCTCCATCCACACTCCCTCCCAGCTTCCCCCACCTCCATCCACCTTCCCTCCCAGCTTCCTAACTCCATTCATCGGATGCCCTCCCAGCTTCCTTCCCAGGCCTGTGGGGCGGTGGCCCAGACAGGAAGACACTTTGCCTCAGCCCCGCCGTCCGCAGGAAAGGCCTGGTGGCTCTGTATTGTTTGATCAGCCCAGTCACACCTCTCTGAACTGTCACAGCCCCTCTTAATTCTGTCACATGTTTAGTAACTGAATTCTTCCGATTTCTTCTTCTTTTTCTTTTTTCTTCCCCTCTCCTCCCCCTCCCTCAACTACGCTGCTCTCAGTTCATTTCACAAGAGACCGTGTCAGGTTGCAGGGTCCTGAGGACACAGGGACATGTGTGTTTAGCTTATTTTGAGCAGCGTCTGGTCCCATGAAGCAATGCACATAAATAGCGCGGCGGCACCCGCACTGTGTTGGGAGGTGCCCCCCCAGCAGGCTCCCCTCTTTCTGGGGGAGAATGAGAAGAAGCCACAGCTGCGTGCCCCTGGGAGATGGGAGACAGTGCAGCGGATGGGAGAGCCCTGCGCCGTGGTCCAGACAGACCTGCTTGGCTCTCGTCTCCTTCACTCACTAGCTCTGCCACCCGCTGCGTCTCTCAACCCCAGTGGCCTAGCAGTTCCTGGGGGCATGAGAATCCCTAGCTCAGAGCCTGGTTGCCAGGCGGTGATGGTAATAAAAAAATAAAAACAAAAACTGCAGTCTGGCCAGTGTGGCTCAGTGGTTGAGCATGATTCCCAGTCAGGGCACAGGCTCTATCCCCAGTGGAGGGCATGCAGGAGGCAGCTGATCAATGATTCTCTCTCAACCTTGTCTCCTTTCCTCTCTGAAATCAATAAACGTATATTTTTAAAAATCGAAGATTCAGGGAAAGCCAGCGCTGACCTGCGCACGGCCACTCGGGGGAAAAGATCGGGTTGTTGCTGCTGAGGGTCCCTCCAGAGGCACAGACACACCCCACCTGGGCCCCCTGCCACCCATCAGTGTCACAGAGACAAACGGGAGCCGTCACCCACGGCCCAGCACCGTGAGACCAGACAAAACAAAATGCTTCCAGCAGGGCCCCTTCCAGCTACCGCGGGCGCACTTCCTAGGAACCAGATACCGTGCTAGAGACAAGGCTTAGCCATCGTTATTACCGCCCCCCCACCCACCCACCCCTACCCCCACCCCCCACCCCATTGCTCAGGGGCAGGGTTTTGGCTGAGTGTAAGCTTGGATACAAAGTTGTGAGAGGACGCAGCTGTTGGCTGAGTTGGGGGATAAGCAGGCAGAGGGGCTGCCGGTGCTGCACAGGTAGCCAAATGCTTTGGTCCCTTTTATCATTGGAAACGTTCTAAGGAGAAAGACTTTTAAAGAGAAAGAGATATGGCAAATGGTGCATTGCCTTTTGGGTCGAATGCTGTGAGGAAGTCTGGGGTTTTGTTTGGGTTCAGGGCACGGCTTTGCACCGAGACTTAGGTGTGAATCCCAGTTCCGCCTCTTACTCGTTGTGGGGCTAAAGGTCCGCCAGCCTCCGTGTGTCCGTCCGTCCAGGGGCTCACAGCACCGCCAGGCCACAGGAGGAAGCGGTGTGTGCCCCGCACACAGCCTGGCACCAGCTGGCACCCCGTCACGGGCTCCAGGGGGCACAGTGTTTGTTTTTGCAGAGCTCAAAAGATGGCCCGGGGGCCAGGCCTTCAGTTTCTGTTACTCTGCGGTCACCTCCCTAAAAAGATGCAGTGAGGACAGACAGATGGAGCGGCGGGAGGGAGCGTGCAGGATGAGGAAGAGCCGCGCAGGCCCTCCGCAGGGCGCCGCAGGCTGCCGGGCCGCTGGGGCCTGCACGGAGCTGGGCAGGGGACGGGCAGTGCCTGGGAGGGACGGGATCGGTCACCGGATGAGCGGTGAGCGGGCCGCGATGCCATCTCATGCCTCTTAGGAGAGAGCCCGTAAAAGGCGGTTATGTGGCTGGCGCCTGCGAATCCGTAAGCGCATTGGGCGGCAGGTCTGTCTTACTTTAAGTGAGATGTTGTGTAATCCACTGCCTGGTTCGTTTGCTTTTCCTTGTCCGCATGGAGTCAGGAGCACACTGTCTCCCAGCAACGCAGACGCCGGGCAGTCGCGGTCACTCCACTCGGCCCGCCTCTGCCAGCCTTTGGTGAGAGGGAGGGCTCCGCCTTGGGGATGGCTCCAACCAAAGATGGTGCAAATTCATTTTGGTTTTTGAAATTGTATTATGAATCAAACTTAAACAGAATTGAAATGATACCCCCATCTCCAGCCGGAGTTAAGAAGACGTCTGAGCTTCCAGGAACTGGGAGCCACAGCTGAGGAGGGACTGCTCCATCTCACCCCCTCCTGGGAGCCAATAACACAAGCCTAGAGGCCTGCTCCCTGGAGGTCACTAAGGGACACCTTGGCCAGGTGGCCGAGGCCGCGTGCACCAGGTGCTCCCCGCGGCACCAGCGGACAGCCAGCGTGCCCCGCTCATTCCCTGGGAGGGTCTAAGAAGCCATACGGAATCACGCATGTTCACATCACAAAGACGGTGTCCGTTTTGCTAAATAACCAAGCTGAGGAGTGGTCGTGGCATGTCATCCATTCATTCGACTACACGCGTGTGGTCGGTCACTCACGCATTGATTCAATGAACCCTGTGCTGGCCCGGCCAAAGTGCAGAGGAGATGCTGGCCGGGCCTCCTGGCTTTGAAATTGGGGGGGGGGGGTCTCTGCCACCAGTTTCACCCCCCCCCACAGCACACACATGCAATGCAGAGTCCTGGGTCAGAGACCAAAGGGTCGACCCCTCTGTGTCCCGGTAACTAGAGGAGCCCCTGTTTGAGACCCACCTCCGTGTCTCAGCACGAGGCCGCAGGAGCGCTCCTGGCCGCTGCCCCTCCCTGTGACGCGGGAAGTGCCCTTCCCCCTGCCTCATCGGGGTCTTCCTTCACGTGGGAGCTCCTCTGTTTGTTGGGCAACCGGTGTGTCCTCAGTTCCCGAGTCGGGGATTGGCTGAAACTCCTCAGGGGAGTCCCACCTAGAGAACTCCCCGTGTGCCTTGCTCAGGTTCAGGATGTGCTGGGCAGGCCGGCATCAAGGGCATCTCCCTTTGAGAGGAAGTTTTCCCGGCAGGAGGGAGACAGCCTTGGGCGACATGGAAATGGGCTTGATCCCCCCGGTGTGGCCTTGAATCCCCCTCCTTGGGTTCTCTCTACCTGTCCACAGGTGAGCCACTCGGACTCCCTGATCTTTCCTTCCTTGTTTACAAAGCTGAGGTATGGATGGCACAGAGCTCACGGCCCTGGCCTGTGGGGACCACACAGCTGTGCTAGCCTCTGTTGTCACCCTCAGCACCAGCACCGAGGGAGGAGGGAGAGGAGGGGGAGCAGGGGGAGAGGAGGGGGAGGAGGGGGTTGAGAAGCGGAGGAGGAGGAGGAGGAGGAGGAGGAGGAGGAGGAGGAGGAGGAGAAGGGAGAGGCAGGCCAGGCTCGCAGGCCTCAGAGGCTGGGGCAGGGAGTGCTTCCTGAGCAGGACCTCAGGCTGAGAAAAGACCTCAAAGGTGCACCTGGTCCACACAGTCAAGTTCAGATCAGCCCCCTGCGGGCCCTGGGAAGTGCCTGCCAGCCTCTGCCAGTGGCATCACTGGGATTGGACTGGATCCAGTGCCCAGTGGAATTCCCCCACTGGCCCCGCTTCCACTGTGGGGACCCAGAGAACAGACCTGCCGCCTCCTACGTGGCAGCCCTCCAGGTCACCGTGGCCACACAGCTTCCTCCCTCCACCCCGAGGGTCCTTGTGCCGGAGGCATTTATCTTCCACGTGAGCCACGGCTCCGTTCCCAGGACACCTGGCCTCCCTCCCCTGGAAGCGCTCCCTCCCCCTGCAGCCCTCGTACAGTGGATGGAACCGGAGGGAGAGACAGAACCGGATCGTCCAGCCCAGAGCCCGCAAACCCAGTGTCCGGGGAGACCCTGCGGCCCATGCAGACAACCTGAGGGCACGCGCCTGCCTAAGGTGGCGGCTACTCTGCCGGCCGTACAGGAAATCAAGCCCAAAGGTCCCCATCGTCTCATGTTTCAAGAAAAGCCAGAGATGGAGATTTGTGCAGGAAACCTGCACGTCTCTTGTTGGCAAGCCCTTAAAGCAAAGCTAACGTCACCCCCGAGGCAGCTTCACGAGGCCTGTGGGCTAGACGGCCGGCCGGCCACCTGCAGAACCGTCTGGTCGCGTGCAACAGCTCTCGGGAAGCTGATGGAACTTTGAAGACGCCCCAGGAAAGCCAGCTACAGACAAATGTCGGCTCCCAACATTCAAAGGGCCTGTGGACTTCCAGAGCCTTTCCCTCATCTCCTCCAGCCTCTTGCCTCACACGAAGGTCCAACAGCAAGGTGACCGTTTCCCAAGCCACGCAGCGGCCCCTGAGCAGCAGAGCGACAAGGAGATGCAGGATGGGAACAGGGTGCTTCCTCCGCCAGGAACACTGATGCCAACCAGGACCTGTCACACTCACCAGGTACCGGGCACCCGGGTTATCTACATTGTCCCTCTGTCACCTCTTGGCAAAGGAGGAAACTGAGGCTCACTGGACACATTCCTAGCCCCTAGGACCCGGACTGAGCGAAAGAGTTAGGACTGGAAAGCGAGACAGACAGCGGGCTCAGCCCTGCACCTGCGCTTCTTGCACCTGCGCCTCCTGCACCTGCGCTTCCTGCACCTGCTCTTCCTGCACCTGCCCCTCCCGCACCTGCCCCTCCCGCACCTGCCCCTCCCGCACCTGCCCCTCCTGCGCCTGCCCCTCCTGCGCCTGCCCCTCCTGCACCTGCCCCTCCTGCGCCTGCCCCTCCTGCGCCTGCCCCTCCTGCGCCTGCCCCTCCTGCGCCTGCCCCTCCTGCACCTGCACCTCCTGCACCTGCGCCTCCTGCATCTGCACGTGGCACACCCACCAGCAGACCACTCAGTGCAGATGCCCCGGGATTTAGACTGTCCCCAGACAGTTTGTGGGGCTAAAGGTCCAACTCAGTGGACCCAACTCGGAGGGTCTGAGATATGGTTCTCAGGCGCAAGTCGGGCTTCGTAGGATTCTGCCAGATGCACATGGTCAGCGAAACAGAGACTGGGGCCGCACTGTCCCGTGTGGCGACAGAGGGGCTGCCAGGCTCTGGAAGATGGCAGGAAGGGGAGCCGCTCCGGGGAGGGAGCCCCAGGACAGTGAGTCACCTCCTTCCGGGGGTCCTGACAAGCCTGTCCCTGTCATCTCTGCGTCTCACTTCAGTGGGGACGCGTGAGGGCACCTGCCAACACCGTGACTAACGGGTTACACTCGGTCACCTGGACATGAACTCAGCCCGCGACGGAGGCCACATGCAGAAAAGGGGCAGCAGCACACCCGGCTGGAGAAGATGGAGCGGCTGCATAGCTCAGAGGGAAGGAGACCCGCATGGAGACCCAAAGGGCCGGCTTCCTCTGGCAGTGACTGCACTGCTGAAGAGGGGATTCTCCCCGCCCCTCCCATTTTTCTGGCTCTTGCTCCACATTTCTTACGGGAAAGTTCCAAGAGGCTGGACTGTCTCAGCAACTTTAAAAGTAGCAACCCCGAAAGAAGCCCGCGTCTGACACCGTGCGGGTCCCTGCACCCCCGCGTCCCCGGCCGCCCCATGGGAATCCCACAGGCGGCTCCCTGCAGACCGCGTTCCCCTGGGCCCTGGCGTTCAGGTCCAGGCAGGTCGCAGCCCTCAGCTCAGGCCCCACCAGGAGCCACCTGAGCTTGGAAAGGGCTCTCCCACCCTCACGCGCCCACGGCCCTCCCCTCGTGTCCCCTGAGAGCGTGGATGTGAGGCCCCCACCTCCAGCAGCCACGCAGAGAGCACCAGCCTTACCTGGCAGGGAGATGCCCGCTGGGGCTCCAGTCCAGGCGGGTCCTCTGGGAGCAGCGAGTCCCGGGAAGATGGGAAGATGCCAGCCCAGGCAGCCCCTCCCGGGGTCACCTGCCAGCAGCCGCACCCACCCTCCCCCCAGACCTGGCACCTCCTCTGTCTCTAGAGGAGACTTGTCATTCGTCTGGGGCTTTCCCAGGCCGGAGGTCCTGAGACAGAGCTCATTTTAAAACAACTAAGCCAGTACAGCTAAAGGGGGAGGCTTGGGACTGAGAGAATAAACTAGACAGGGAGGGAGAAACAGGAAAATCGGGGAGGGGGACGCTGCCTCAGAGTGAGAGTGCGGCAGAGGCAGCTGCCCCGCTGCTGGTCCCCCAGGGGCAGAGTGGCCAGAGCAGTGGGATCCCCAGCCTGGAGCTGCGGAGGGTGGAGCCAGGCGGTGGGCGGGGCCAGGAGGAGGGGGGGGTGGGGAGGGGCGGTGGATTCCCAGGGAGAGCCAGGCCCTCTGGGCTGAAGAGGCAGGAAGAGCAGGCAGGGGAGGTCCCCAGAAGAAGGGGGGGCAGGGACAGCGAAGGGTTCCAGGCAGCAAAGAGGCCTCCCCTGGAAGCCCGGACACAGACGGACAGCTCTGCGCAATTATAGACTTCCCGGGATATTCTGGTCCCCGCTACAGCCCCGTCAGAAATAGCCCCATACCAGGCGGCAACTGCAGCCCGGCTCAAAGCCTAGAGGGGCCGGGCCGGGCGAGGGGGCAGCGTCCCCTCCTGTCCAGCACCTGCCCCCTGCAGGTGGCCGGGCTGACTGGCTCTCCCTGCCCCGGGGAGGCGGGGATGGAATACCTTATCTTCAGCTGGACACTGGGAAGCTCAGAGAGAGCACTTGTCACCTGCCCGGGGCCACAGCAGAGCAGGGTAGAGCCAGGCAGGGGGTTGTGAGCCAGGTGAGAGCATGGCTTACTTCGTATGCCCTCCCCACTCTGCACCTCTCCAGCAGGCTCCTAAACTCCGGGCATCTTCGTGTGGCACCTGCCGGGGAGCGGGGTTTAACAAACAGGCCGCATAGGGCTCCTCCTTGACCCAGGGAACCCTCGGCCGTGTGCCCCGTTGCTTCCTCCCCTGCCCTGTTTCCAGCCCTGTGACTGTTCATTCCACGCCTGCCCAGTAAGTGCCCACTGTGTGCCAGGCAGCAGCGGTGCGAGCTGCAGGGAGTGGAGGCACCGTGCTCGTGAGGACAGGCCTGGCTGGGGGTGCCCTGCTGATCAGAGCGCAGGTGGGTGGGAGGCCGCGGGGCGTGGCCACACCTGCCGAGAAGTTCGGGGGCACGTTCATTGCACACACAGGTGGCTGTCAGGAGCCGTGTGCCCCAGCGCGGCCGGGTGCTGGGCCTGCGCCCTCAGTATGGGGTTTGCCTCCGTGCACCCTGGCGGGAGACAGACCCGGGAGCGGACCTCCTCAGGGAGTGGCTGGCTATCCCGGTGCTGAGAGACTGAGGGAAGGAGGGACGGAGGGACGCGAGGACGGAGAGGCTGTGCTGGTGGTGGGACAGCACGTGCGAAGGCCCCGCAGTGGAAGCCAGCATGGCACAGTGGAGGGACAGCCACCGAGAGCCTCTGCCCTCGGTGACCCTGAGATCTGATGTGGAGGTCTGGTCTGAGGACAGCCCCCTGCACCCCGGGAAGCCGCTCTGGAACCCCGTGTGAGGCTCCCTGTCCCCCAGCTCTGCCGACTGCAGGGGAATTCCAGGTGCCCGGGCAGAGGGCACCTCCCTGCAGCCCCTCGTCACCTCCTGCCCAGGCCTCAGGCACCGCTGCCCGCTGGCCGGTGTGTGCTCAGCACTGCCTCCCACCCCTCCCGGCTCGTCATGCGCGGGCCCTGCTCTGCCCCGAAGCCGAGGAGCACGAGACCCCGCCCTGTTCTCTCTGCCACGAGCCAAGAGCAGCGCTTCTGCAAAGATGATCTGGAAGCTTCTGGCTGCACCTTCCCCTCCGGGCTGGTCTCCGCCAGGATGACACTGTGTTCGATGCTCTGAGATGGATTAAACAAATAGAAAACACGCACATATGTCATCACCAGGAATACCACATGCTGCACCTTCGCCAGAGGGAGAAATGCCCCACATGACTCAGCTTCCTCCCATTCCTGTCACTCACCCATCACGGATCATCGATACATGGACAACTCACCCATCACGGTTCATCGATACACGGACAACTCACCCATCACGGATCATCGATGCACGGACAACTCACCCATCACGGATCATCGATACACGGACAACTCACCCATCACGGATCATCGATACACGGACAACTCACCCATCACGGATCATCGATACACGGACAACTCGAAGGCAGCTGCCAGGCCGTCTGAGCCTCGTGCGGAAGCGGAGTCTGTCTTCTCCATCACGGCTGCCTGCT
This sequence comes from Myotis daubentonii, assembly GCF_963259705.1. Classification (NCBI taxonomy): domain Eukaryota; kingdom Metazoa; phylum Chordata; class Mammalia; order Chiroptera; family Vespertilionidae; genus Myotis; species Myotis daubentonii. Next base: position 52,797,696 of record NC_081856.1, read on the forward strand.
GGGGTTTCAGAAGCTGAGACCAGGGCTGGCGGGGCCGCGGCCTCCTGGAGGCCCAGGGGAAGGTCTGCCGAGCTCATTGGGATGAGGGATGAATGACCTCATTCATTCTTGCGGTTGAGGCCCTGAGACTCCTGTTTTCTCGCTCCCTGTTAGCATCAGAGGGGGCTCCCAGCTTCCAACCGCCTCTTCATCAGCGCCTTCCCACCCACCCCGCCCCCGGGCCGGCTGCAGGCGCCTCGCTCTGTCTCATTCTGCCTCGTTCTGCCTCCTCTGGCCACCAGCTGAACAGGCTGACTTCTGGGGCTTGTGTGGTTAGAGTGGGCTCACCAGGTAACCTCCCTCCATCAAGGTCACTGGGCCCGGAGCGCAGTCACTCCAGCTGGAATCCCCCCACTCTTTCACAACCTAATCCTGGGAGCAGGACGGGACCATTTTCCTGAGGGTCATAATTCTGACCTACCACCCCCTTTTTTCAAAATTCTGCACTTAGTGAAATTGCTAATTTTTTTTAAAAAAGCGTGTTTATTTCCTGCCTTCCTATTTGCCTTTGAGCTCTGTGAGGACAGTAAATACCGTCTTCTGTTCACTGGGAGTCCCTGGGCGCATGGGACTGCCCCGCCCGAGGATCTTCCCTGTCAGCAGCTCGGTCACGCACTCCCGTGTTCCACGCCAGGAGAGTGAGCCTCAGAGGCCAACCCGTTCTGTGTCAAAGGGAGTAAAAGGCCGCGCCATCCCCCCGACTTTGAAATCAGTGAAATGGGGTGCAGCGATCGAAGACAGCCAGAGCCCTGCCTCCGAGGAGTGGCATTCTCCGTCCCTGCTGTTCCAGAAACGCTAACCCACTTTCCTAAATGACATGCCTGTGTGTATTACAGGGATGACATCCTCCCCTCGGCTCGGCAGGCGTCCACCACCGGCCCTCAGGCCTCCACCATCAATTATGCAGCCTGACTGCCCTGCCCACACGCTGTCCGGCTGCGCCCTCGCCCACCTCCGCCGGGGGAGGCACAGCGAGCGGGCGGGAGGCGGCACAGCCTGGACTCGCCCCGACCTCGGGCCCCCTGGGCGAGGACAGGGCTGCAGGGCCTGTCAGAGGTGAGCATCACCCTGCAGACACAGGGCAGAGGCTGAGGCGTCCCTTCGAGTCCCTGTTCAGCCACTTCCTTGGCTGCATAACCTTGGACCACACATCCGTGGTCCTCCCTGGCCCTACGTCCTAACCCCGGAACACGGCTCAAGGATGTGGTTCAAGGATAACTGCAATGTCGGTTCCTAAAGTAAATGACGTCCCTTTCGTGAAACTAGCCACAAGCACCGGCACTCAGTAGGTGCTCAGGAAAGCTAGCCGCGGCCCCTGCAGGAGAAGAGTGGCCTGTACTCGGGGTGCGTGAGCACAGAGAATAGAGGGACCCCGTGCTGACATGACACGTGCAGGGAGGACTTGGGGGTGAGGGGTGCTGGGGAGCGCGTGCATGAGGCACGGGCCTGCCCCATGACAGCGGACTTCCTCTGTTGCTGCTCACTCGTTTGTGCACAGTGTGAGTTTCACTATCGTCTTTTGCTTTACTTCCGGCCACTTAAGCCACTGCTTTTCTTTCACTTTGCTTTTCCATGAGCTCATGTTTCACACGGTCACGTTTTTGGAGCCCCTGCTTATCGCATTATGGTAGTTTTCATTGTATTTTGTTTCTGTGGGTGTGTGTGTGTTTTAAGATGTCACGTTTTTCTTTAGAGCAGTTGTAGGTTCACAGGGAAATTGAGAGGCTGTGCAGAGATGTCCCACTCGCCCCCGCTCCTCACACACACGGCGCCTCGCTGTGAACATCCCCGCAGAGTGGTGCCTCGGTGGCAATTAATGGACCTACGTCAGTGGTTCTCAACCTTCCTAAGGCCGCGGCTCTTTCATACAGTTCCTCATGTTGTGACCCAACCAAAAAATCATTTTCGTTGCTACTTCATAACTGTCATGTTGCTACTGTTAGGAATCGTCATGTAAATATCTGATAGGCAGGGTGTATTTTCATTGTTACAAATTGAACATAATTAAAGCATAGTGATGAATCACAAAAACAATATGTAATTATATGTGTTTTCCGGTGGTCTTAGGCGACCCCTGTGAAAGGGTGGTTCGACCCCCAAAGGGGTCGCGACCCACAGGTTGAGAGCCACTGACCTAGGTGGACACAGCACAATCGCCCTTTGGTTTATGCTTCCTGTACATTCTATGGGTGTGAGCAAACGTATGATGACATGTGTCCGTCATTACAGCATTTTCATGGCCTCAAACTCCTCTGTGCTCCGCCCAGTCATCCCCCACCCCCAGCTCTGATGACCGCGGGTCCTTCTACTGTGTCCGGAGTGTGGCCGTTTCCAGAATGTCACAGGCTCGCGATCACCTAGCGTGTAGCCTTGTGAGACAGGCTCCGTTCACCTAGCACCATGCAGTTCATGTTCCACCATGTCCTTCAGCAGCGCGTTGCCTTTTGGCGCTGAATCACACTCCATTGTCTGGGCGGGCCCCCTTTATCTATCCGTCGCCGCTGACGGGCAGGCTGGCGGCCTCAAGCTTTGGTGATGGTGAGCAAAGCTGCACAAAACGTCCGTGGGCAGGTTTCTGTGCCCCTTGGGGGGAGTACCTGTGGTTTGTAAGCAGCCGCCAAACTGCCTTCCAAAGTGGCTGCGCCACCTGCACCCCCCCCCCCAGCACCCTCGCCAGCGGGGAGTGAGGCCCTGCGGCTCCGCGTCCTCCCGGCGTTTGGTGCCGCTGGTGTCTGGGTTGGGGCCGTTCTAATGGGTGTGCAGTGGTCCCTCGTCGTTGTTTCAATTTGCGTTTCCCTGACGACGTGGGATGTGCAGCATCTTTTCATGCGCTCACCTGCCACCTGTTCCTCTCCTTGGGCGAGGTGTCTGTTAAGATCTTTGGCCCTTTTCCATCGGATTGTTTGCTCTCTCGTGGGGTAGTCGTATTTCATTGTTGAGTCTTAAAGGTCCTTTGTACCTTTCAGGTAACAGGTGTCTTTTGTAAATGTTCTCTCCCCGTCTGTGGCTGGCCTTCTCGCTCTCTCCACCTTGTTTCGAGCAGGGTAGAAGGTTTTTTTTTAATTTTAATGGAGTCCAGCTTATCAGCGGTTTCTTTCACGGATCGCGTCTCTGGTTCCGCATCTAAAATGTCTTGGCCAACCCCAAGGTCATGTAGATTCTCTCCTATGTTACCTTCCAGGAGTTTTAGAGTTTGTGCATTACACTTAGGTCCGGGATCCATTTTGAGTTCATTTTGGCAAAGGGTGTAAGGTCTGTGTCTAGATCGCTTCTGTTTTTGCATGTGGCTGTCCAGCTGTGCCAGCGCCATTTGTTGAGAAGTCTATCTTTGCTCGGATGTGCTGCTTTGTTCCTTTGTCAGGGATCAGTTGAGAATGTTTATGCGGATCTATTTCCAGGCCCTCCGCGCTCTCCCAGGGACCCGCAGCCTGCCCTGTGCCAGCACCACGCCGTCTGACCACTGTGACCGCAGCAAGTCCTGCGACTCAGTTCTCCGCCTTCGACACTGTGCGGGCTGTCCTGGGCCTTTTGTCTAGATAACCTTCGCATCCGTATATTGTTATAACCACTTTATGATTCTGATTGGTGGGAGTGTCTTCTAATGCATTAGTAAAGAGAGACGCAGCCAAACATGCTTTACAAAAGCAAGTGCATTCATGGAGCTGTGGGCTCTGCGTTTGGCTTCGGGACAGGGTGCCTCTTGGAAACATTGTTCGGTAACATCAGAGCGAGGAAAGGCCTTGGCTACCTCAGGCAACTGGTCCCCCCACTTCAATGTCGCTCAGCGTCTGGGGTGCAGCCCAGACCTCTGCCCGTTGACCAAGTCCCTGGGGGCTTTCGATGCTTAGTCTCTGGACCACACTCGGGGGAACATGCCCCGTTCATCCTCCACCTTCACAGATGCGGGAGGGACGCTAGAGAGGGGAGTGCCTGCCCAAGGTCACGGGGCTGGAAACCAGCAGTGGGGATGGGCCTGGGTTTGCAAAGAGCAGCGGGGGGCCCGCTCTCTGCTCTTCGCCCCGTGGTCGGGGGCCTCCTTCAGGGGCTCCCAGCCCCCCTCACTGCCCTTTGCCCTCGGGTGGGTTATTTTTCACTGCCATGGCTGGGGGCTCACAGAGGACCACGTGGCGTTTCCTCCCGCACGCGCTCCTCTCTGTAAACGCAGCCTCAGCGAGCAGGAGCCGACCCAAGGGACCCCCAGCCCTGCCTCTCCGTGGAGCGTCTTTGCTCTTCGTCTGTGGGAGGACTCCTGGGCCTTCTGCATCACCTGGGAACGGCAAGGTCATTCAGAGGCCCCAGCCCCCAGCTCCAGAGCGAAGGTCTGGTTCACGTGACCCTCCCCACAGCCCTGAGAGTGGGAGAAATTGGAGGCTCGGAGAGGGAGGCCTCCGACCCACGTCCCCACAGCCCGACAGCGGCAGGTCCGGATTTAACCTGGATCTGAGTTCTCTTGCACGTGTCAGAGGTGAGGCCCAGGTCTGCCCAGGAACGGTCGTTAGACCCAGGCACGGCCCCACGCGAGGCCAGCCCTGGGAAGGGAGAGCGGCAGGCCTGGCGCTGGGCGGGACGCTGGGGACGCTTCCCTACTACGCCAGCCAACCAGGAGCAGGAGGCAGTGGGATGGGGGAGACGGAAGGAGGAGGTGGGGTGTGGAGGAGTGAGCGAGCAGGTGGGATTCAGGGTGGAACAAACTGGGAGAAAAGGTGCTGTCAGGAGGGGACTTTCTGAGAAAGGCCGGCGGTCTGCTAGGAACTGAGCCATTTAGAATAATTCCCAGGCCCGCGGCCCTCCTCCCCCTCCCCCCGTCCCCCCCCCCCCCCCCCCCCGCCTCCCCCACAGCCCAGCCCGCCCAGCTTTCTCTCCCCGCAGCCCGCCCCTCCCCAACACCAGCACCTTTCTTTTCCCCTCCTCCGAGATGTGCCAAGCAGATCAACCTTGGGAATGACCTTCAGATTCAAAGCCGGTGGGAAGAGGCCAAATCCACAGGGAAGAGCCGTGGGAACATGGGGGCCCAGGGCCCCCAGGGTGGGCGCCCTCTTCCCTGCTCAAGGCAGGGCGTGCCCCCCTTTTCTCCGCGCTTCGGGGAGCCCTTCTTTCTCGGGCACAATGCGGCGACTGAGGCCGGTTCCGGGCGGCGGGACGTCCGTGCTTTGTGTGGGCCGGGGGGGGGGGGGGGGGGCTGTCTGCGGCCACGGGCCCCCCGCCAGGGCGTCCACATGACTGAAGGCACTTTGTTGGGAAGGGCAGGGGTTTCTGGGACTTTCTCAGAACGCGGTTCAACAGGCAGCCTTTGCCCTCGGAACAGGCGCTGAGAGAATGCGGTCGGGCTGGGGCCCTGGGCCGGGCAGCTGCTGGGAAAGCCCCCCCTCGCCCCCGCCCTCAGGCTGTAGCTCCCAGCGCCTGGGCCGGGCCCACGTGTGGCCCTGCGGGACCAGGACTGGGACCGGCCACAGGGATGGGTGAGCCGGAAACCTGAGCAACAACCCGCACGCCCACCCGTTTCCACAGCTGAGAGTCCGGCTGCTAATACAGCCCTCCCCGTCCCCTTTGGCCTTCAAGACGCTCTGTTCAGAATCGGCCGCGTCACGTTCAGGGCCCGGCTGGGAATGGAAAGGGGGCGCCTCCGCTGGGAAGGCGGGGAGGCGCTGTCAGGTGGGAGGTGAGGGTGCCCGTGCTGCCCTCACTCTCTTTATGGCTGTGGTTCTCCTCTCTCGTGTGGTCCTGAGTGAAGAGAACTGGAAATGGAAATTTGCTGGCCCAGCACGAGTGCAGCCGTCTCCGTGTTCACTGTGCGAATGCAGGTGCGGGCGGGCTGGACGGGCAGCGGGAGAAAGACGGGTGCAGGAGGCAGCGGCACATGGGCACCTGCAGCAGGAAGAGGGGCCCCTCCAGCCACTGGGCCAGGGCTGGTTCCCGACCGGCGTGGGCCCTCTGCTGGCCTGCGGGGGAACTGACCCTGCCCGGGCCCGGCCCCTCAGGGAGCCAGCCTGGGCCCTGCCAGGTGTGTGTGGTTTACACTCCAGAGAACAGCACCCTCAGGAGGAGTGGGGAGGGGCACTCAGCGGAGCTGACTGGGGGGGGGGGGTGGGGAAGGGGACCAGGTTGCTGTATTCGGAAGATCCCACATACCCCCAGGGCCTTTAGTGGACTCTCCCCAGAAACCCCGTCTGCTGCTCCGGGCCCCCTGCCCCCGCTCTGTGGCTCAGGGGGAGGCCCTGCTGCCTCCCAGTCTGGGCTCCGGGCTCCGGTCCTGATGCTACAGAGCGCGCTGTGCCGGGTCTCAGGGCTCCCACAGGCCCAGGGCCGCAGGCCTGGGAGTGACCCCGCTGACTCAGCCTCCGCGGGAGCGTGGAGCGTGCGCCTGCACTGGACTTGCTGCCTGAGGAAGAGCAGGTGAGCAGCATCACCTCCGTCTGGTCCCAGAGCATTCTCGTCGCCCCAGAAAGAAGCCCTGTGCCGTTCGCAGCCCGGCCTCAGTCCACCGCCGCCGGCCCGCGGGCGGTCGCTGCCTCCTCAGTGCCCTGCCTCCTCTGGGCGCCTCACCCGGGCATCACTGGCTGCGCTGCCTCCTTTCTCTTAGCGCATGTTCCCGGGCCGTCTCTTTGCAGCTCAGCCACGAGGCATCAGGTTTGAGGGCGGAATTGCCATCACTGGAGCGGCTGTTCCCTCCTTGGAAACCGGGGGCCTGGGGGACAATGGTGGGGCCCTCCAAGGCCACCCTGAAAAGTGGGGCATTTCTGTGGGCCTCTGACCCGGGCTGAGAGTGGGCCAGCTTCCTTCCCCTCCTGCCCCCTTGCCCCACCCCCACCCCTGAGAGCCCCAGCCTCGGGCTGCACCTGTGGAGCGGGGTCCAGTAGCCCTTTCCTGGTGGGGCCATTGCATTCGATGAAGCATGCGTTCCAGTGCGCAGTCTCCGGTACCCCGTGGTGGCCGGCATCCTGCAAACACCGGGGGTCCGTCTGTAAGGGGGTGAGAAGGTGCAGCCGCGGCCCTGGCAGCAGCGAGGAGCAGAGGCCGTGGTGCCCAGGGGCTGGCACGGAGCCACCGTGTGCTGGCGGCTCTCTGGACCGTCCTCATTCTCATTGTTTCCTGCAAAGCCCTAGCGATGCCCCGGCCTTCCCCACTCCCACCCCCAACCCCCTCACCCCCACCCCCGCAAAGGCTGGGAGCCACTTGCAGATCGGTGCACAATACAGTGTGATTGACGGCCCAGCCTTCGGGCAGATTCCAGGAGCTGCCAAGGTCTGGCCTGTGGGGCCCAGAGCCCTCACATCTGCCCGCTCCCGGCAGCGACTTGGGCTGCCCGGCCCCTGGCCTTCCGCCTGCTGGGTTGCCTGGGCCTCTCAGAGCAGGGAGGCCGGCGTGGTGTGTGGTGAGCACAGCGCAGTGACATGCCCTCCCTGCAGCCTGCGTTTGGCAGACGGGTACTCAGACCAAACGCCGTTGTCATCTCTCCCAGCACAAAGCTTGGGGGTGCCAGGCCGTGCCCGGGCGCCCTGGGCAGGTTGCCGGGGGCACCTGCAGTGTTGGTGACTTTTGGGCTTTGAACCAGCCTGATGCCCAGGCCCCCCATGGTCTTTCTCCTGGTCAGCACCACCCAACAGTCATGAGTTCCACGTTTCATTTTCCTGGTGAATAACCCGCCCTGTCCCCCTCCCAGCTGATGGTAAGGGAACATAGTCCCGGGTCCTGGGGGTGAGCGCCTGCAGCCTTTGGGGGCCATTACTCTGCCGACGACAGTGACCTCCAGTCAGCAGCCAGGAGGACGAACAGCCCACAGGGAGCTGGGTGCTGCGGGCAAGCGCATGAGCCAGGGGCAGGCCCTTCCCCAGTCCAGCCTCGGATGAGACCGGCCCCGCTGACACCTCCGTGGAAGCTGAGGCAGGTCTGACTGGTTTCTCAAACGCATCTGCCATCCCTCTCCCTTGCCCTCAGGCATGTGCGCGCGCGCGCGCGCGCGCGCGCGCGCGCGCGCACACACACACACACACACACACACACACACTGCTGTCTACACTAAGTATACACATTTCGTGTTTGACACAAAATGCATGGTTCCATGCTCTGTGCTGTGAAAATAGATGCAGATCATCGAAATAGAAACAAGCAAAGCTATTTATTCTGCGCTGGCGCTAGCCAGGGAGTCGCCCCCATCACTAGCATTTGGCAGAGACACAGGCAGGGGGAGGGTGGGGCGGCGGAGGGTGGCGGACGAGGTGGAGGGTGGGAAGGGAGGCTGCAGGAGTGGCTGACCGATGCCCTTGGCCTGGGGAAGCTGGGGGCAGCCCTGGACCTGCTATGTGCTTGCTTAGGGTGAGGAGGGGGCTGTCTGCACTTGGTCCTAATTTGGAAGAGGGGCAGGCATTCAGGAAGCTGTTGGTTATCGCCCCGGAGACCCTGGGATGCCGGGCGGGCCGGGAGCCGTGTGCCGTGGCCGGGGCCTCTGTCACGGCGCATAAAACAACACTGGCACGTGGAGGCCGTTGTTTGCATACAAGAGCGCACTGATGAATAATGGACCATCGCGTCGCCTAGCAACGACCACGAATCAAACTTTCTCAGGAATTAATAGCGCAGCCCGGGAGGCAGGGGGAGGAAACGCTGGCGCTGAAGAATTATGGGCGGCCACCACTTTTTCTGTCCACGTTCCCATTAGCCCCGCGTCAAGAAAACACGGACAGTTATAGATACGCAACATGGTCCAGGTAACCCTGTGGTCACACGAGGGACGCGGTAGGAGATGTGAGCCCATCGCTCTGCTGTTCCCCGGGCGCCCTTCGTCATTAACCCGGGAAGCGGGCGCGGTGGGGATTTTGCTTTCTTCTGGAATCAATTCAGGTCCCTGTCTGGTTAATTAAAAGCGAGGGCATCGTCTCCACCGTGATGGAACAGTCCCATCTCAACAGTCCATCACGCTAATGAGCAAGGGGAGGAGGGACCTGCTTTCAGACCCTCGATTCTAGAATGCAGCGATGTGCCAAGCAACATCCCACACGCAAAGCGTTGTTTTGTGAGAAAAGGGATCTTGATGAGTTTTAGAACTGTCACTGGGATTTGTTCAGATCTGGGCCTTGTGCGTGATCATCGTTGCTGCCAAGTCACAATGAATAACCTAATAATATTTGTTGACAACGGCAATCACAGCAGATAGCATCTGAACGTCTGTCCTGCTCGACATCAGCATTTCCCGCGTGTGTTCATGCAACACTAGTCCTGAGTCACGGGCGATATTTCCGTGGGCCAGAGGCGTGGCAGCAATATGCGAGCCCCTCCTTGGAGATGTATCAGGTTCACTGCAAAACCCCCTTCGGAGCCACGAGGTTAGACAGTTAATCTCTATGCAGAACCGTGGAACCATACTCGATCGTGGAAGAGTTTATACGCGGAGCATCTGTTAGCATGATGGGAATTAATGTTCCGCAGAAGAGATTTTGATATTTCAGACATGGAAAACAGACTACTAAGTCGTTACCCCATTACAGGCACGACAAGGGAGACCCCATGGTGGTCCGGCTGCAGCCCACAGGCAAGCCCCACCCCTGGGATCCGAACGCACATCCGTCCGATTGCCGAGTCCACGTGGCCTGGACGAATGGGTCTCGTTGGGCCGCGGGTCTCAGGCTGTGCACGTCCGCACTTTCCCAGTGGAACCTTCCATCCTTGGTGTTGGGAGGGTTCCGTGTGAACATTGGCAAAATGAAGCGCCTGCGAGGAGACGTGGGTGTCTTCACACGAGGCGTGTGGGCCTTCGGTCCCTTTGCTAGTGCCAGAGGCTCTCCTGCCTGAGCGACACAGCAGGGGACCGTCCGCTGGGGCGCAGGAGAGACAGGGAGAGAGCGGCCCTTTCCTTAGCCCGGCTGAGGCCCGTGCTCGGGGCGGGGCCAGGGCAGAGCTGGATGCCCAGGGTACGGAGGGGACCACAGACGCGTGCTCCCAGGCCCAGCCCCACGCATCCCTGTCTGTAATTTTGTCTTAGGATGAGAATAATTTTCTAGTTTCAGTAAGTTTCCTCCTTTATCTTAATTTTTTTTTTTTTACATGTAATGGTTTGTAGCTGTTTAAGAAATCCTTTCCTCAAACAAGATCATGAAGCCATTCTACCGCTTTCTTCAGAAGCTCCATTATTTTAACCTTCGGACCGATGCTTACGATTTTCCGCAAATGAAAGTGTGAAATGGAAAGTTCATTTCCCCCACTCACATATTGGAATTGGGGGTGGGGGGGAGTGGATTGAAAAGACAGTTTTCCCGTGAAAATCGAGGGTTTCCGTGTGGCTAGTTCTGGACTCGGTTTGGACCGAGTGCTCTGTCTATCTTTGCACCAGTGCCCACACTGACCTAATTACTTCACTTCATTCTAAGTCTTGAAACCTAAAGTCCTCTACCTTTATCTTTTTAAACTAGAGGCATGGTGCATGAAATTCGTGCACTCAGGGGGGTCCCCCAGCCCGGCCTGTGACCTCCCGCAGTTCGGGAGCCCTCGGGGGATGTTCACCTGCCGTGGAGGCGGGAGAGGCTCCCCCCACCACCTCTGCGCTCACCAGCCCTGAGCCCGGCTTCTTGCTGAGTGATGCTGACCACCAGGGAGCAGACACACTGACCACTCGGGGGAAGCTCCTGCATTGAGCGTCTGCCCCCTGGTGGTCAGTGCGCATCCTAGCGACTGGTTGTTCTGCCATTCAGTTGATTTGCATATTAGGGTTTTATTATAAAGGATATTATCTTGGCTATTCTATGTCCAGAGCATTTAAATAAAACTTCAGGGTTTGTGTATCAGGATCTAAATGCTCACTTAAAAAAGGATGATCTTCTGGGGGTTTTATTGGAATTCTATGGCATCTACAAATGAATTTGGGGAGAATTGAAATCTTAGTAAAATTAAGTATTGCGATCCATGAAGATCATCTGTCCATTTCTTTAGGTTTTCCTTGACCTTTCTCCACAGTGTTTGCGTTCTGTGTGGAATTCCTGCACACCTTTCCTTAGATTTATTGCCAGTTACTTGATACTTTTTAATATTACGCATATTTCCATGGATTTATTTCTATGTACTTGAGGATTTTCCTATGCAATTGTAGACAGTAGTATTTTCAACTGTACTTTCCTACTCTTTGCTGCTAGGATATATAACCATAATAGTTTTCATGTGGGCCTCGTATTACCTTGTCTCCAGTGTCTTTGCTAAATTGACTTATTAATCTTAACTGTAGATCTAATTCGTAATTATGCCATTTATAAAGACAGATGGCTCTTTTAATTTCATTTTTAATCGTTTTCGTTTTTTATTTATATTTTGTGCATAATTGCACTGATTAATGTCTCCAGTACAAAGTTGATTAAAAATGATGACATCGACATCTTTGTTCTGTTCCCGTTCTCAGAGGAAAGGCACTAAATATTTTACCATCGAGTATGAAATAAGAAGAGTTTTTTAGCTGATATCTTGTATCAGATTAAAGAAGTTCCCTTTAACTCACTTTGCTAATTATTTTTTATCGTTAAACAGGTATCACATTTTGTCAAATGCCTTTTATGTATCTATTGGGAATACCATAGAGTTGTCCTCCTGTGTTACTAATGTGTAAATTACAGTGATTACAATTTTAATATCAAATCAAACTTCCATTCCTGGCATAAATACGCTTGGTCAAATTGTATTGCTCTTTTATAGAAGCTGGGACATAAGAGGTATTCAGTAGATAGTCCCTTTAACATCCCTCACCCTCCTCTTCATAGAATCAAGAAGACGCCCTAGCCGGGTTTTCTTCAGTGGATAGAGTGTCAGCCCAAGGACTGAAGGGTCCCAGGTTCAATTCCGGTCAAGGGCACATACCTTGGTTGCAGGTTCCCTGGGCTTGGTTGGGGTATGTGCAGAAGGCAACCAATCGATGTGTCTCTCTCACATTGATGTTTCTCTCTGTGTCTCCATCTCCCTTCCACTCTCTCTAAAAATCAATAGAAAAATATCCTTGGGTGAGGATTAACAAAACAAACAAAAAAGAATCAAGAAGGTTTATATGTATGTGTGTGTGTGTGTATCCTGTATAATAAAAGGCTAATAATATGCAAATTCTCCCCTCGACAGGGAGTTCGACCAGGGAACAGGGCCAGCCTGCCAACTGCCCATGCCCCTCCCCCCACCCCACCCAGGCACGAATTCATGCACCGGGCCTCTAGTATATATATATTGGTACCCATTAGAGATGATATATGTATAGATAATAGTATATATAATAGGAGATATATATATATATATATATATATATATATATATATATATAATCTCTAACTGGAACCACCCATTCTTTCTAAAGAGTTTAGCGAAGGCATTAAGAAGGATAAGATATGTAAATTCAGTTTTAAAGAATAAATAAGAATTTATTCAAGAGTTTCATCAGGCAGAAGAACATAATTGTCTCATTAGCGCTCTAAATGCCACGGGGCCTCTCCTGTGCGAGCGTCGCCGTCTAAGTGTGATCAGCGCTAACGGGATGAAGCCGCACAGCCTGAGCCCCGTGGACCCAGGGAGGAGCCAATCACGAAGCCGATGGCGGCTTTAAAAATGGACAGGGTCTGTCAGATAAGCAGGCTCCAAGCGCCCCCTGAGTGCCTGGAGGGGTGAGCGCAGCCCCAGATGTTTTCCGGAGGTTTCTCCCATCCGCCAGGAGGAGCTGCGGTGGGGCCACGGGCGGGTGAGGCGGTCCTGCCCTCGCGGTTTACCGGGACCTCAGCAGGTACTGGCAGCTGGCATGCACCGGACACTGCGGCGGGTCCTGGAGAGACAAGGGTGACTTCGAAAGGAAATCGTATGCTGAGGTTGCCAAGGTCTACGGCAAGAAGAAATCTCCGGGCCCTGAAACTGTGAAGAAGGAACTAGAATTTCATGCTAGTTTGCGGAGGCTGGGGGGGAGGGGAGAATCACATAACTTTTTTACAGTATATTGTTATGATTGTTCTGGTTTATCATTAGTTATTGTTGTTAATCTCGTGCTGTGCCTAATTTAGAAGTTAAAATTTATCGTCGGTACATATGCATAGAAAAACATCATAGCATATAGGGCTCGATCATATCCACAGTTCCACGCACCCACTTGGGGTCTTGGAGCATCTCCCCCATGGAGAAGATGAGGCTACAGTGAACAGTCGCCCATTCTTTTTTTTCATATTTTTTTATTGATGTCAGAGAGGAAGGGAGAGGGAGAGAGAGATAGAAGCATCAATGATGGGAGAGAATCACTGATCGGCTGCCTCCTGCACGCCCCCCACTAGGGATCGAACCTGCAACCTGGGCCTGTGCCCTGACCGGGAGTGGAACGGTGACTTCCTGGTTCATGGGTTCATGGTCAACCACTGAGCCATGCCAGCCAGGCAACAGTCACCCGTTCTTATTCCACTGAGAAGAGGGTGGGCAATGGGTCTTGACTCAGGGGGTCACGTTGTGAGGAACACGGACTCCGCAGGTCAGGGTCTGCAAGGTCCCAGGATAGTGTATGGACGGGGCAGGCACCCTAACTAATAGATCCTCATTGCTATGGCAAGCGACTTGCCCCTCCCAGGGGAAGATACATCTCCTGCAGGGGGTGGGCCTGCTCCTGGGACAGCAGCAAGCCCGTCGGATGACCACTAGGTGGCGCTGCTGGGAATTATCAAATCATCAAGGGGGAGCTAACCCCATGGCAGCCCTGTTACTGTGAATCCCTAAGGACAGAATTATTTAATCTCTCCCCTTCGTTTGCGGAAGGCGCCCTCTCTGAGGCCCGTACTTCTCATTACATTAATTGTTTCTATGTCGTCTGCTGGGAAGAGACTTGGCAGCACATCCGAGCTCAGGAGCCATCAAAGCGGAATCTCACCTCCCCCCCCCCCCCCATAATGTTGCCTATGTCAGACTTTTTCCTTAAAGTCACAGGATGTGAAAGCCAAGGACTCCTCTGAGGAGTGGAGACGGGGACACAGAGAGGGGACGGGACATGCCTGTGAGGAAAGCAAGTCAGGAGCCCTGATGTTCAGTCACTTCAGGTCCCTCAAGAACTGCTGGCGTGTCCGTCACACGCAGGGCCACGCTCTGGCCTAGGCCCCCCTGCGGGCCCTCTCTGGCATGTCCGCCCTCATCTTCCAGAAGTCCTTCCCAGGCCAGCCGCTCTGCAAACTCCTCCCCGGTCCCCGTGCTCTGGGCTGGATCCCCGCCCGCGTGTGCCTCTCCGTCACTCTGCGGTCGTCCCTCCCTGAGCTCTGGGCCTTGGTAGGACCTGGTCATGCTGTGTGGCCCCTCTCGAGACTGCTGCTCCTTGAGGACAGGGCCCTTCCCTGGTTCTGGTTCGGTGACTTCAGCCGTGTTGTAGGCACTGCAAAGGCTCAGCAAGGGTTGCTGTTAACGTGTGTACACATTTGGGGGGACACCCTGTATATATATAAATATGCATGCATTTCAGTATAAGCACCATATATGTCAGTGTGTGTGTCTGTATTTAACCACATTTTAATCACGGGTTAGACTCCGGGGTCTTTGCTTAAACCTTCTGATAGCGATGTGCTGCACTGCCGCCTGCATGCACTCGCAAAGGCTCCGCTGGGTGGGACGTGGGATCCAGCTCTCCATGCACCTCTCCCCACTCCCTTCCCCCCAGCCTCCTCCACCCACCACCCCACCCCCCCACCACACACCCCAGCCACTCCTCCTGGCGGCTGAAGGCACTAAGCTCCGTCCCTTTCAATCCGATCGTATTTTCCTCCGCAGCTCTCTTGTAAGAATTGCATTGTAGCAACTGATCCTTGGGTATCATTTGGGTCTCAGTTGTTACAAGGCTCCACCACCCTCTCCCCCGTCTCTCTGCCTGGGGCGCTGCTCATCTGTTTCCCCCTCCTCTGCCTCCACGGCTGGAATGTAAAGTCCACGGGAGGAGAGAGCCTGCCCGTCGTGTCCCCTGGCACCCAGCAGAGTAGGGTATGCCAGCACACAGCAGAAAATCAGTAAATAGACATGGGAGAACTAAAAACAGGTATAACGTAAGCCCATAAACATCGTGAGAATCGTAAATTCTCCTCTTTATGGTGGTCATTGCTGAAATGGAAAAACAAAGTGTTTTTATTATACTTGGAAATATTTTATAAATCTTTTATGTGGTCAGAAAAGCTCTTTTATGAGATCATTTGGATTTGGTGAGAAGAAATACAAAATTGTTTCACTTGGGATTTTACTTATTTTCTAACAATAAGCCATTTCCACCACCACCCCCAAATCGTGATCTAGACATGGACTGAGAAACCTTTCAGCATGAATAGAAAAGGGCCTCTCATGATGACACGTGGGCCATGTTCATGACATCCTTGAGAGCGTTAGCGGGCACCGTGAAAGGGAAGAATAGAATCACAGTGCTGGGAGGGACTGGCCACTAATCTAATCCACATTCCTCTTTTGCTGATGAAGATGAGGGTGGGGATGATAAGGATCATGGTAAGGATGTTGATGATGATGATGGTGATGATGATGATGGAGATGATGATGATGTTGATGATAATGATGTTGATGGTGATGATGATGATGGAGATGATGATGGGGATGACAATGGTAATGATGATGGAGATGCTGATGGGGATGACAATAGTAATGATGATGGAGATGATGATGAAGGGGATGATGATAATGATGTTGATGATGATGATGGAGATGATGTGATGATGCTGATGATGATGATGGGGATGGTGATGGGGATGACAATGGTGATGATGATGATGGTGATGATGATGATGATGATGATGATGGAGATGATGGTGATGATGATGGGGATGATGATGATGGTGGTGGTGATGGTGATGATGATGATGGAGATGATGGTGATGATGATGGTGATGACAATGATGTTGATAATGATGATGATGGGGATGATGATGGGGATGACAGTGGTGGGGATGATGATGATGGGGATGAGAAATTGATGATAATACTGATGTTAATGACAACAGTGGGTAGGAATTGAGAACAGCTCTGTACCCGGCACTGTGCTTAGACATGTACATGCTTTGCTATAGTTAATCTTCACAACCCTTAGAGCAGCTTCTATGGTCACGCTTGTGAAGGGGAGACTTAGGGGTAGAGAGATTAAATTAATAGCTTGACATCACATCTCTAGCCGGTTGTGAAATTGATCTCAATGTTAGCAATTTCCTAGAATTTTTCTATTGAACTTCCTTTGTTTTTCTTACTGATTTAAAAGAGTTCTGTCTTCAATCCTCAGACTTGGGAATAGTTCTTTATTCATTCATGGTATGAATGTGTGCACATGTGTGTACATACGTGTGTTGGTGGGTTATTACATGTTCATAGGATTGTAATATGTAATCATGTGTGTGTGTGAGAAAACCAGCTCTTGTAGTTATTTTTAGGAGGAGTGTTTGTTCTAACACGTTCTGTTTCACTCACAGTCAGAGGTGGAACGTGGTCATTGTGGGGCGGAGTCCCGCCGTGAATGGCGGAGGAGAATGATGTGATTGGCGCCTGTGGGTAACCGGGCACGATGCCCTCGGCCCAGCCATCCAGGGGAGGCGGGTGGGAGGGGAAGGGGTTGGGCGTAGAGAGTGCGTGCTGCAGTGGTAGCTCTGCTTCCAAACAGAGTGATTGCTCTCGGGGGCTCGGGCGGTCAGAGCCACAAGGCCCTGGGGTCGCGGAACTGGAATTGTGTAAACATAGACCATAGATGCTGCTTCTCATTTCCTGTGGCCGAAGGAGCACCTCAGAGAACAGGTGCAGACGGTGCTGCCAGTGAATTCTAGGTTTTCCTAGATGATCATACTCTTTCGAATGGACATCCTTACATGGTAGAGTGTTTTTCAGGGGCACAGCGATCCTGTGTGTTCCAGCGAAAGGGCCTTCTCTGCCCCCCTCTCATGTCTCCGGTTCAGCACAGTGGACCTCTGAGGGTGGAGCGATGGCCTCACTAACTCGGGACTCATCACCGTGAAAATGCCAACGTCCGCAAATTGCAGACGTTACAGCAATTCAGGGTTATCGCGACGGCATTGTGACGTCTCCTTAACATTCCGTGCTGTACAGTCTCCACCCCCCACCTCCCCTGCCCGCCGCCCGCTCCCACCTGGCTCCAGGCTCACGCACGCCGACCTGCATGGGGCAGCAGCAGGCTCGGAGCTCTCTGCTCCCGGGATGGGGTTGGCTTGGCTAAGGGGAGGCGGCCTGCTCTCTCCCTGCAAGATCTCTGCAGGGAGGCCAGGCTGCTTGACCCACAATCCCAGTTCCCCTTGGGGGTGCTCTCTGCACAGCTCACCCTCTCTGTGTCTGTAACTGCACCCCCACCACGCCCGCAGGTCCCGGGGTGCCCCGCCCCAGCTGTCACCAGCTTCAGGATATGGACTCTCCCTCCTGGACGCCCTCACTACCGCCCTCAGGATGAAACGGTTCCTTTTACAAATTGTGTCTACGTAAATTTTTCTTCATTACATGCCTGTCATCTCTTTCCTGCCAGGATGTAGTAAAAAGTTAGGATGATTAATTTCCCAGAAAATTTTACTTTTAAAATTTGGACTGAGTCGTAGGCTTGGGTTCTACTTCATCATGTGCAAACACTGCACCAAAACTTACATTCAGTCTCCGATTGAGTCCAAGTCATAAGTTACAATAGCGGCATCTGTCCCTTGTACGAGTGGCGAGTCCCAGAAACTCTGAATGCCCCCTTTCCCCTCCACCCCACCCCCCCACCCAAGAATGCTCCGCCTCCTCCAGGCTCGCTGCTGGCGCGGCATGAAGAGCGCCCCCACCTGGCCATGAACTGCCACAGAGGTAGGCCATTCCATTGGAAGGTTATGAGCACAAACATGCTTTTATCTCATGTTCAACAAGCACAGTGAATGACATTGGAGGGTGGCATATTAACAGACTGAATGCGATTGTGGTGCTGGTTGAAGATGGGTCCTGCTGGCTTATTAAACGCTAGACCGGGAAATAGGCCCTCGGTGGACGGGGGGTGCGTGCGAATGGCATGTTGGAATTCCTCCCCCCCCTTCCCCCCCCCCCCGCCCCCCGGTGTACCATTATTGGAAGCTGACCTTAAAGATCTTCACTTGGTCAAACTGCAGCTCAAAAGACAACCCCCTCGTCCACACAAAGAGGCATCTACCCCATTCAGCCGGAGGTGGGAACAGAAGCACGATTCTTTTATTGCTCTTATGTCCTGGGCAAGCTGAGTCATAAGGTGTGTTTGTTTTATAGTCACAATCGGCAGTTCTGCAGCTGTGGCTCGACCAGCGTGTTCATGATCTCGACGTTGCACATGAGAATGTGTGTGTGTGTGTGAGTGTAAGTTTACTGCAATAATTTTGAAAACAACACAGAAGCATCCTGGCGCGTTTTATGTTCATAAACTTGTGTTATTAGCCCCGACTATCGGCCTGCTGGCACGAAATGACTGAATCCTTCCATGTTAATGAGAAAACTAAAAAGGAAGGCTTGATATATGGCATGTTTGCGTCTGGTCAGGGAAGCAAAGCTGATATCACGGGGAGTCCCACCCACACGTGTTCATTTTTTCTCCGTGAGGAACGAGAGAGGCGGTGAGGAGATGGAGTCACGTGACACGAAGAAGCAAACTTGTCCAGCTCTCAGCCACGCTCCCGGGGAGAGGTTGGGATGAGCTCACGCCGTGTGTCCAGCCGGCTTCTCTTTTATTCTAGCAAAACCATGTGTGTGGGTCTCATTGACGGTGTTGATCTGGATTGTATTTGCTTTATGGTTTTGTTTGTACGTCTCCTGCCACTTTTCTCTGTTTTCATTGTTGACTAGAGTTTTTCTGCACAAAGGGAAGCAGGGCCGTCACGTTGCCTTCCCCCTTGAGTCCGAGCCCAGGGGAGGGAGGCGGGCTGTGTCTCAGGGTGACGGAGACCCGGGTCCTGGCTGGCATCGCAGGTCCATTCCTTCCATGTTGGAGGCCTCCGTCTTCACACACATAGAACACGGGAGGTTTGAACATGAACCGTGGTTCTCAGACACGACAGAGCATGTGTCTCCGGGGGGAGCCAGAGCGTGCACATGTGACCGAGTGCTCATCCTACCGGGAGACAGACGTGAGTCAAAATCCGCTTGTCACCAACGGTCCCAATCCCCAGCGGATGGTACTCAGCGGTGTCTTGGGTCTGGGAGGAGGGACAGTCCAGAGCCTGTGTCTCCCAGAGCCTCTGGGAGCTCCCCTTGTCCAGTGCACAGTTCTGTCAATCGCCAAGGTGTTTCGCTGGCCATTCTGTGTTTCCATAACATATAATCCTTGTTCTCAGCAATTTGTAATTTCAATTAGAAGTTTGACAACCCATTTCTCCATGTTCATCTCTGACTCATCACTACACCCTCCCTTTGCACGACTAACGCGGCTTCCTGCTTTTCATCTCAGTTGTTTTCCTCTGCGACCCGGAGGGATTTCTGCACATTTCTTACCTAAATCATTTATTTATGCAATTTTACACCTCCACTGTTTTAGCCCCCAGCCATGAGGCGTTTCTCTTTTCACCTGGACTCCTTTCCCCCTCTCACTCTCTTGGCTTTTGTCTTAGATTTGGCTTACTGAGTGGTTTCTGGCTCCACTTTGTAGCGACTCTGTCCTCCTGTGTTTTTGGAAAAGCCACACAGCTGAATTCCTGTGGAAACGCGATGATATTTCATAGGTGAGCTGGTGTTCTCCGTGGCCATCCCTGGAGGATGCGGTTCTTGTCTGCACTGGGACCAGTCGGCAGTGTGGGTGCCCAGCGCTTCTCTTGGCGTCCGTACAGGATGGTCAGAAACCCCTCTCAGACTGCAAAGGGGATTCCAGTCCAGCTGCCCTTGGGAGCTGTCCGGGTGCTGAAATGCTTGTTTTTCAACAATCTCTCGGCTCCTTGAATAGAGCACTCTGTGTCCATCCTATGTAGAAACCCCCTTCCGACTTCTGACCTTGGCGAATCAATGCATCTCTCTCGGGTGAGATGTACTCGAGGGCTTTCTTACAATCCTCATGAGGTTCAGATTCCACAACCACAGGGTCACCCCTTGGGTCCCCATCTTTCCAGCCAGCACGTGGTGTGCCCAGCAAAACATCTCTCCCAGTGGGTTAACTTTGGAGGTTCCTCTTATTTATTCTAGTGGAGACCTTGGGGCCTTTGTGTGAGTTGTCGGTAAAGAGAAGAGACCTCGCCCAGCTGCAGTGGCTCAGTGGTTGAGCATCAACCTATGACCCAGGAGGTCACGGTTCGATTCCTGGCCAGGGCACATGCCCGGGTTGTGGCCTCGATCCCCAGTGTGGGGCGTGCAGGAGGCAGCCGATCAATGATTCTCTCCCATCGTTGATGTTTCTATCTCTCTCTCCTTCTCACTTGCTCTCTGAAATCAATATAAATATATTTTTTAAAAGAGAGAGAGAGAGAAGGACCCTGGCAGATTCTCTGAGCTCTGCTTCATTTTGAACTCATCGATGAGAAACATCGATGCACCGATGAAAAGGGAACTTGGACATTTTCATCCAAACACGCTCCCCTCTGCCGGCTCCTCTGCCTAGAAGGCCTGTCACCCTTCCCCTTTCACTTCTGCCGCAGCCACCAGAACAAAGACCCAGAGTGTGTGACTCACCCGCTGGTGTTTCCGAACTCGTCAGAGAATGTTTCCAGGAACCCCCAAGGTTATAGTCAAGGTTACGCGTAAAGCAATTATTGGTGACTTCAGGGAGTGAGCTCATCGAAGACACCGGGGATGCGAGAGATGGGTGCACATGCAGAGCTTCCAGAAGAGCCACTCAGCTGTCCTGTCGCAAGTGACTGTCCCCCGAGCGGGTGGTAAAAATTGTAATAGAATCACAAAACGCCTGTGCATCTGAATTAGGAAAAAATGTCTGCACCCATTTAGGGTAAAGAGGGACGCATTTTTCATTTCTGCTTTTCTCCTCATTATATGAAATCACAAACTCAATAATCTTCAAGTCAGCATTTTTTGTGACACCGAAGACCATCGATGAGTTATGGCTTTGCATTATTCAAGGGCTTGTTTAATCAGATTGTTCTTATTAACACCATAAATGATGAGGCAGCTTTGACCTTTAAACCCCTCATGCGTGGATTCGAATTAGGGTTTGCACCCATGAACAAGGAAGAATGGCATTGAAATCCACGGAAATTTGAGGTTAGTCTTGCTTAACAGTTCATGCATTTTCTTCCCCTGAAATTCCTGCATATCTTGCTTCTGCTGTAATAAATTCTCCTCCAAGGAGGCCTGGACAGAGTATCGCATTCTCAGAGGAGAGGCGGGGGGGGGGGGGGTGTAGAAGAAACAAAAGCATTTATTAGGCCAATACTTCTGCAGCCCAGAACTCTGCAGGCCAGGATTCACTCCTGGGCATTACTGCTCTGCTGTAAGTTACATTTCTCTTAGTTCATGTGTGAAATGTTATTTCGGGTTTTTTTAATTTTTAAAAAAGATTTTTATTGATTTCAGAGAGGAAGGGAGAGGGAGAGAGAGGTAGAAATATCAATGATGAGTGAGAATCATGGATTGGCTGCCTCCTGCACGCCCCACACTGGGGATCAAGCCCACAACCCGGGCATGTGTCCTGACTGGGAATCGAACCATGACCTCCTGGTTCATAGGTCAAGGCGCAACCACTGAGCCACACCAGTTGGACTGAAATGTTATTTTCATAAATGTTACTTATCCAACATTCCTCCAGAGAAATCACCCCCCCCCATCATTTTCAAACAGGAGAACGTGCAGCTTACAAAGATGAGGTGACTCACCAAAGTAACTGCTGGCTAAGGTAGGGTGGGGTCAAGGTTGAAAACTGCTGATCTAATTCAAGTTCTTCATTTTCTTTTTTTTTAATATATTTTATTGATTTTTTACAGAGAGGAAGGGAGAGAGATAGAGAGTTAGAAACATCAATGAGAGAGAAACATCGATCAGCTGCCTCCTACATGCTCCCCACTGGGAATGTGCCCGCAACCAAGGTGCATGCCCTTGACCGGAATCGAACCTGGGACCCTGAGTCCGCAGGCCGCCTCTCTATCCACTGAGCCAAACCGATTAGGGCTCAAGTTCTTCATTTTCCCCAAAGCAAGGCTGAGACCCAGTGAAGAAAAGTGAAAATCCAAGAAGTTAGCCCTCATGTCTACAGCACATCCACATGTACTTCTACCTCCGTCGTACGGTCCCGTTCAAACGCTGTGCCTGTGCTACGTTATAGGTAGACCCTTGAGGTGAGATAGAGCAATGCGATTGCATAAAAGGGAGGGACCCTCCCTGAAGGTTAGTGAGAGGCAGGAGCCGGCCTGCCCTGGGAGGTGCAGACCTATCATCTCATCATGTCCCAGTGTGTGCAATCGTGGGTTCCACTGGCCGACGAAAGCTCTCGCTTACTCAGCACTTGTACCGGGCAGACCCTGTGTCAGCACTTTTCGTGAATTTGAACCTGAGTCAAGGAAAGGGTCGTTAACACGCCCCAGGTCATGTGGCTTGTGACCAGAGATAGGAGTTTACCCCGGGAATTCTCACTCAGACGCCAGGATCGAAAGGGCTCATTTGTCCAGTCAAGACAGAAGGAAAACATTTAAAAATTACACAAAAAGCCGATAACAGGTGGGTTATGGGTGGATTAATTATTTGAAAAGCACTAGGAGTTTGGCAAAAGGATCGTTCGCTTGCAAGGCCAGCGCTCGCTGCCAGGGACAGGAGTCTGGTGCGGGCGCCACACCCCGTGGGCGGGACCTCGGCCAGTCGCAGCCCTGGGGCGCGCCTGCCTTTGGCTAACGGGCCGCATCACTTCTGCCTGAGCCTCAGGCCATCCTCTGCAGAAGGCGCTAGCAGACCTGGGGCAGCGTCTTGCAGAACTGACCGAGTGACCGCGTTTTGGGGTGTCCGCCTCCTCCTGTGCGTTCCTGGGATGGTCGGGCTGACAAGACAGCACGCCCGTCGTTTAATGGATGCTCATCCCTCCCGCCGTGAGCTTCGGGAGTCAGTGTTCGACCTCACGTGTCCGGACAAGATACACATGTGTGTGGGCCCCGGGAAATGTCTGGGATTAAGAAAAGTTTTTTTTAAAAAAATAGCAGCTTCTATGGTTGCTATGAGATGAAGTAAACAATGTTAGCCACAGGACCCCTTCCAACAGCGTGAGGTGTGAACAGTCACTCCTTTTCCATCCTGTGCGTATCCAGATCCCAGGAAACCCCTGTTCTGGTCTTACTCGGGAACCTCGAGGGCATCACCGATCCACAGACAGCCCTGCTTCCAGGGCCGGGTGGGGTCAGTGGGAGGAGCCTGAGCCCTGCCCCGGAAGTGAGAATGTCACCCCGTGTCCCAGTGCTGGGACAGAGCAGGAATGCCCAGCCTCTCCAGTCCCCAAGTTCCGATTCTGTGCCCAGGACGGGAGGTCAAACATCCTCACCCCAGACACAGGCTTTCCCAAACGCAGGACTCCCGCTCCAAGCTCCTCCCTTCCGAGCACTTCCCCGTACCGGGTTCCAGGAGTCCCAGCCCCCTGAACCCTCAGACCAGGAGTCCAGGTCCCCGTTTCTCCCTCAGAGGGCCGGTTGACTCAAGTGGCAACAGGAAGGCAAGGTGGCCCTCCCAGCAAGAGTTGGGGCCGGGCCCTCGCCGGTTTTGCTCAGTGGATAGAGTGTCGGCCCACCGACTGAAGGGTCCCAGGTTCAATTCCGTCAAGGGCACGACCTCAACTGCAAGCTCAAACCCCAGTCCTGGTCCGGTGGGTGCAGGAGGCAACCAATCGATGGGTCTTTCTCACGTCGATGCCTCTCTCTGTCTCTCCCCCTCCCTTCCACTCTCGCTAAAATCAATGGGAAAATATCCTCGGGTGAGGATTAACAAAAAAATAAAAATAAAAACAGTTGGGACAGGCGTGAGGCTAGAGGAGGCCACGTCCAAGGCTGCATGGCACTCGGTCACACTGGGGACTGTTGAGTCTGCGTGGCTATAATTCATGTCCAGGCATCCAGCGATCGCCCACCCATCGGGCTTCTGCCCTGCTCCTTTAAAAACCAGCGTGCATGTTTATAGAGCACGTGGCGTCCCACCAGCCCCCCAGGTGACGGTGCATCTGGGCGGCCCCTCTGCCCCGATGCCTCCTTTCCAAACAAGAGGAACCCCGACATCTGAACAGCAGCTAATGGGACAATAAAATGTCCGTTCCACGTGTATACGAAATAGCATCTAACTCGGTTCTCGGGGGAAATGGTCAGAACTACCCCCCCTGGCTAATAGCTTCCTGTAAACCTGACGGGCATGGAAAGGCGCTGGACTTGGTTCGTATTTGTGAAGAATTCGAGTCTCTTTGAGGTGCTTCTCGATCGGTGACAGGCATTCAGGACGCTCAGGGCGGTGAGGCCCATACATGCTGTAAACTGGGGGGCCAGCTTAGTTAACGCTTTTCTTACGAAACTGGGGTGACGGTCTTGGTCCTTTTCGCCCTGAGCCGCTCACGGAGGGCGAACCACGATTTGTCGGCTCGAAAAGGAGCCACGTGTTCCTCGGGAACGATGAGCCTCTGGAGATGCCGGCTCAGCTGTGCAGGCCCGAGCCACGCTCGCCTCCCTCGTGGACCACGTGCTCACACAGGCCCTCTGAGCCCAGCGGCCCGCAGAGGGAGGTCAAGGGGCGGTCCAGCCCAGGTGGGCACCGTTACTGCCCTGGTGGGGGAGGAGCGGGAGGTGTATAAGGAGGGGGCCGAGGCTGCGCCTCTCACTGGGTGGGGGGGGTGCTGCAGGGTGTGCTGGCTGCTGCGGGAATGGGCCAGTGTGGGGCGGGCGTCCAGGGAGCCCAGGCCCAGCCGCCCGGCCTGGCTCTTCGCTGGGGCAAAGCTGCTTCCTTTCCTAAGGCTGTTTCTCTGCTCTCCCCTGAGCTGCTCTAACCAGAAGACTCCGTCCCCGCGGCCTGGAGGGGCGGGCGTGGGGCCTGCCCCCTCCCCTCACGCCCAGTGGCTGTGAGACCTGCTCTGGCCTCTTCTCCACGGACAAAGCCTGCTCTCCTCCGAAGCCCCTCTGTCTTCCGTGAGAGGACCCCGAGACCTGCATAGCTCTGTCCCTCCTGGTCTTCCCGCACCTCCGGCCTCCCCCAGCCCCATGGGAGGCTGCGTGCCTGTAGCTCCGGGCGCCCAGGGGGAGGTTTGGGTCGTGTCGTTCACAAGAACAAGGCAGAGAGAACCTAATCTTGAACCTTCTAGAGAGGAACAGACGGGGGTCTCCGAGACCTCCATTTGCAGAGGAAACAGAGGTGGGTGGGTGAGCCTGTGGGCAAGGACGTGGATGGGCCAGGGCGGGGAGCTCGGCTGCGGAAGGGCCAGCAGGCAGGACAGTCCCAGCGTCCTCCCCTGTCCGGTGGAGCAGGCGGGACTGGCCAGCTCCAAAAGACGAGCTTTAGGAGGAAAGCCATAACGTTAGCAGGAAAAGGCTGCTTAACCAGAAACCTCTGCGATATTCGCCTGCTCTCACCTCTCCGCCGTCTCCCCAGGGCGAGGGGAGCAGCCATTCCAGAACCAACCAGCACCAGGTGTGGCCTCTGGCCGCTCCCCTAGCACCTGCTGCCGCTGAAGGTCAAGGGGCTGGAGCTGGAGCCACCTCAGGCTCATCCTCTCCAGAGTCTCGGTGACGGGCCAGGGGCTTAAGTTCAGCCGCCAAAGGGGCAGCCAGGGGGCCGTGAACACCATGGCCCCAACATGGCCCCACCATGGCAGCTGCGGCTGGCGGAGAGCGCTGAGAGCTAAGGAGCCAGCGTCCTAGTTACCCCCTGAGTGGGAACAGGTGACCATGAGGCAGAGCCCACAGGCACCTGGGGGATGGGGACGAGGGGTGGGGGGCTTGCCAAGCCTCAAACCCTCACAACTAAACCCTCCACGAATCGCCCAATGACATGGCAAAGGCGCTGTCACTTCAGGTCAGCCGGGACCCGTGCGGCCGTCCCGCTCCCTAACTGCTTGGACGTCAGGCTGGGCCGGCACGGCCCGCGCGCCCTCAGCTCCCTCCCCGGCCCTGGGACGTGGCTGTGGGCGAACCTCGGTGCGGGCAGCTCTGTGTGGCTGAGGGCTGTGGTCTCCATGGGTGGGAGGGGTGTGGCTGCTTCTCGCTCCCTCTTGAGGGGAGCCACCAAAGAGCCCGAGGGAGGCCAGCGGCATTGGGGGGACTCTCCCTGCCTCCCGATGGTAATGGCTATTTTGGAAAGTGATTTGGCAGCATAACGTCCAGAGCCACAGAAATATTTATGTCCTTTGACCCAATAATTCACTTCTGGGAACGGAGCCTAAGGATATACGTTTACGTCTGAGAAAGAAAAGCAACATCTATGTATAAATATATTCCCTGAAGCACTATTCTTAGTGGGGGAAACTAGAAAGAGCCGTAAGCAATCAATAACAGGGAAGTGGGCCTATAAATTACAGCATAGACACTCCGGGACTGGCACCTCATTATGAAAAGAGGGGAGAAAACTCTAAACCACCTGGGAAAGCCCTAGACCGCAGGGTGGCCGGGAGACGGCCGGGCCCGGCTCGGCCAAATGCAGAGCTCTGTCCTCGCCCAGAGAGACACCCACGGCAGGATCCTCCTTGGGGCCCAAGCTGGGTGTCAGGGAGCAGTGTCCTCCACACCTCAGAGAAGGTTCCAGAAGTCCGTGCAGACCCTCAACCCCAGGACCCTCCCCATGCTCCTTCATGCCAGGCCCTGCTCAGGTGTCCCCTGACCCTCTCTCCAGAACGCAGCCTTGAGCGGCTCAGGTGTCTGTCCCCCCTCACCTGCCCGTGGTGCCCAAGGCATCAGGAGGGCCGTGAGGAGCCGTCAGCGCAGCCTCGGCTCTCGGAGTCACAGCTCGCCCCAGGCAGGTGCCCGCAGGCCAGGCTGCCAGTGCGTGCCCACCCTGCAGGGAGCCACGAACACCTGCGGGGAGCGCCCTGGTCCTCGCCCACCTGCTTCCCCTCACGGGGAGGGGGCGGGGAGGAGGTGTAGAGGAGGCAGGGCCTGCTCAGGCCTGCTGGTCGGCTCCGGCTCCGGGAGGCAATGCCTGCATCTCAGGGTTTCAAGTTCTCCTGTCTCTCTGCTGCCGCTGAAACGCTTGCTTAAGCAGCCAGGGGATCACTGGCAGGAGATGAGAGAGAGGGACACTGCGGGGGCAGCCACCCCATACTCACCACTCCACCCCTCACTGCGCTCCCTGCGCACGGCCCACCCAAGGGGCACTACCCCCTCAATTAAGGTGGGATAAGGGAGCTCGGAATAAACCAGTTACCCAAGTACAAAACGATTCACTCATCCATCCATCCATCCATCCATCCATCCATCCATTCTCTGTCATTCCATAAATAGGCCACGTGCTGAGCTCTGTGTTGTGTCTGCATGTCCCCTATGCGTCCTTCAGCACCATGGACAGGGTCTGCAGCACCTTTATTAGTTAGCTCCAAGCTCAGCATTTTGGCCACAGCCTACAAGGCTATTTGAGGGCGCATGGGCAGCTTAACTTACTCCCCCTAAACCCTTTAATTACGGTAAGAATAGAAGGCCCTCCACCAGTGATCACCTCGGTGAGCATGAATAACGCACATTAGCGCACAGGCTACAGAGGCCGGGCGTGAGCAAGCAGAACTTCTAACACGTTTACCCAAACACCCTCATCACCCAGACCTCCAGCTGCAGCTGCCAAATCACCCATCAAAGGGGCTGCTTCACATCCCTGGCCCAGCAGCTCAGCGTCCCCTCGATTGGAATCCGGGGGGCGGAGCCCAGCTCGCTGCTTTAACAAGTCCTCCGGGGGATTCTGATGTCCTGCCTGAGAACCACGGTTTTATTTCAAAATGATCTCCAATGCTGGTACTTCCTCCAGCCCTTAAAAGGTGCCTCGGGTGGGGGAGGAACCAGCCTGGGCCAGCACAGGGGTTAAGAGTGGGGAATCGTGCCCGGCTGGTGTGGCTCAGTGGTTGAGCATCGGCCTAGGAACCAGGAGGTCACAGGTTCAATTCCCAGTCAGGGCACATGCCTGGGTTGTGGGCTCGATGCCCCGTGTGGGGCGTGCAGGAGGCAGCCGATCGATGATTCTCTCTTATCACTGATGTTTCTATCTCTTACTCCCTCTGCCTTCCTCTCTGAAATCAATAAAAATAAAACTTAAAAAAATAATAGGGAATGGAGAGTCAGACAGACTGCACGGCCTGTGTCACCGCTGGTCGTGTAGCCTCGGGCAAGCGGTGTCTTCTCAGGAGGGCTGTTGGGAGCTCGGGAAGGGGCACTGAGCTCACAGAGACGAGAACGACTCGCAGTGGCTGCTCAGGGAGAGACAGCGATGCTTCTTTTGAGTAAGAAATGCCTGTCCACACCCTCTAAGGCCGAAGCGGTGGCCAACCAGTCTCACAGCCCACAGGGCCCCGCTCGTTCATGCAGAGGGACAGTGCTGGTTCCATCCCCCCCCCCCAGCCCCTTACTCTCCCCGCCCCCCGCCCCAGGGGAGTGCAGGGCCTTCAGTGCATGGAGCCCGTGCCCAGTCTCTGCTGAGCGACTCGGGACTTCGAGGAAACCCTCACTATCTGAGCCCGCCCTCCTCCTCACAGCCCCCACGTAGGAAAGGACCTGGATGACCTCTGTCTCCTTCTGGCTCCAAAACGCCTTTGAGCCTCAGGCTCACACAGAGCCGCGCTGTCACCGGCATCAGAGGGAGACCAGGATCCGGTTCAAAGCCGCTTGGCGCACGGGCAGCTCCCACCGGGAGGAAGCCCGTGTCGCTTTGAAATCGGCGACCCTGGCACCCCGAGAGCACCTGGCGGAGGGGGCCCTGCAGGAGGCAGAGGCCTCGCTGTGGCTGCTCTGTGGGGGGCCGCCTGGGGCCGGATCAGAGGGGCCGCCCAAGTCTCCTCGCTAATTAGAGGCTGAGTTTGGGGGCACAGCCGCACTAGCGACTGCCTCCGCTCTGGGCCACACAGCAAAGGCGGCCTCCGTGAAGCACAGCCTGTCCCTGCAGGTGGGGCTGGAGTTCGATGCCCTCAGACACTTCCCCGCTGTCTCCTGTAGCTCGGTGGGTGGCTCTCGGCGTGAGGGTGGCTTGCCCCTCCTCCGGGGGACAGCGGGCAGCGCCTGAAGACAGCTCCTGCTTCTCTGAAGCGGGCATAACCCAGGGAGGCTGCTAACCCGCTGCCATGCACGGGACAGCCCTGCACCGCGGGCATGTATCCACCCAGGAAATGTCCGCAGCGCTGACGCTGAGGCACTGAGCTCACTGCTCCTGTGCACAGGGTCTCTCCCAGGCAGCTGTCTGGGTCTGCCTCTTCCTGCCCGAGGGGATGGAGGTGCCCGCGCCCCGGACTCCCACCGAGGTAACCCAGGGGGCTACCAGAGCACTCGCCCCTCTCGGTTCATTCAATCTAATTCCCTGGACACTTTCCTCTGCTAGAGGGAGGGCCTTCCTGGAAAGAAGTAGGCTCTTCCTCAAACCAACTAATGGATACAATGTATCCTTGTTCTATCACCACCTAATAGAGGGGGATGGGCTATTATGCAGCCGTAGGCAATTAGAATTAGGAAGACACTAACCGGTGGGGAGGCAGGACAGTAGTGGGGCGGGGGATGGCTTTCACTCTCAAGAGGACCCTCAGCAGAGGAACCCGGGCTCCACGCCACCAGAGGGCGCTGCGGGCACAGGGAGAGGAGCCAGCCAGTTTCCTCCCCCAGTCTGGCTCCCCTCCCCCGGCAGAGGGCTTCTCAGGATCCTCGGAAATAGAACTCAGTGGAGACAGCAGCATTTAGAAAAGGCAACAAAACACGCCCACACCTCTCTGCGCCCATAGATGGCGCATCCCCGTGGGCTCCACCCCCCACATCATTCCCAACCAGCGTGACTCAGGGAGCTGTCCCCAGGAGGCAGCCTGCCACCAGCCACCACCGGGGACGCCTGTAATTCTGACTATCAGAGACTAAACACCCCTAAAGGGCCTACGGGGGGCCGTCACGCCCCTCCGATGGCCTGGCCACCTCAGGTCAGGACCGCCGACCGGGTTTTATCCCCGTCGTCATCGGCATAAGATTGAAAATGGTGAAAACAGAAGACCAGTCTAATCCAAAGCTACCAGTTAACCTCCAGCAGCCCGACAGCAAGCACTGTTCCGGAGAAGAGGGAGCCGGCTCGAAAGGCTCAGCCATGAACGCGTCCACGCCAGCGCTGGAGGTCAAGGCTGTTTGGGGCCCGGGTCTGTGGGCTGCCCCCCGAACCCAGCCTCGCGCAGCCACCTGGGAGCAGGGGAGGCAGCGTCCTGGGCCTGAGAGACGGGAGGTCTGAGTCCGGACACTACTCCTCAGCCGGTGACCCTTGCACTTGTTACCATCTCTCACCCTCGTTTCCTCGTTTCTAAAAGGAAAAAACGCGCAGCATTCCAGCTTCTTATTTTAATACTCCCCCGTCGCCCTTCACAGCTGGCTGGCTGGTCACCTCCAAACCTCTAAGTCCGATCTCTGCTGTCCTCGTCCTGAAACGAGGGGAACAGTTCTGTTCTCGAGGCACCGAGTGCGAGTTAGACAGCAAGCCCGGCCGGTGTGGCTCAGTGGTTGAGCGTCGCCCTATGGACCAGGAGCACACGCCCGGGTTGCAGGCTCCATCCCCAGTAGGGTGCGTGCAGGAGGCAGCCCATGGATGTTGATATTTCTCTCTCATCGATGTTTCTCTCTTCCTCGCTCTCTAAAATCAATACAAACATATATTTTTTAAAGAATTAGCTGTGGAGTATTGGCATGCCTGGCCCTTAGCACAGAGCAGGGGAACCGAAACCTGAGCGGCATCCCTGAGACGGACAGTGGGAAGGTGGCTCACAGACGCCGGAGCCTGACATCGAGCCCCCGGTCAGCACCGGCGCCTGCGGGTGAAGCGCCAGCACAGAGACTAGGAGGGCGGTGCAAAGGCGGCCCCTCCGTGCCCATGAGTCACCGGCCCTCTCAGGCCCCTGATGCCTCAGCCCTCCCCCCCCCCCATGGGCGGGGAGGGGAGGGCTGATCAATGGGCCCTGGAGGCTGGAGGCGGAGTGACTGTTCTCTGCTGGGAGGAGGACTTTGCAGGAGATGATGCACAGAGGTTTTCCAGGTGTGGAGGCCGCAGAGTTGGCCAGTGCGACAGGAAGTGACTCACCAGAGGCACAGAGCTGAGCCAGGCCGGGCGGGGCTGTAGCTGCTGCTGAAAGAAACGGGCACCCAGCTGCGGGGTGCGTGGGGCTGCGCCGGAAGCCAGGGGCGCCTGCCTCCCGGGACCTGAGGCACAGGAGGGCTCATGGGCAGAGGGTTTGGGAGGTGGTATCACGCGTGCGTTTGCGTGTCGGACCTGGGGCTGCCCCAGGGCACAGAGCCGGGGTCCTTGGCTCGGCGTCGGGTGCGGGTTGGTGCAGGGGGTGAGGCGTGGGTCCTGGCCGTGCGCACCAGGTCCTATCTGCTAACTCTTTCCTGAGCCTCCACTTGCTCGTCTGTGAAATGGGAATAGCAGCGACGTGAAGCTCAGAGGGTCATTATGAAACTTAAGTCCGTGGACACATGAAGGTCCCTTTACCTAACGCCCAAGACTTCTCTCAGGGTCCATCGATCCGTTGTTTGAGGATTATTTTGTTCACACCAATATCAGTCTTATTGTCACATAAGCAACTATTTTCTGATACTAAACCCCGCCCGAGACATCATTCTCTCAGGTTCTCATTCACCAGACACTCCTGCGTGCCTGCCGTGGAGGTAGAGTGGCAGCAGGACAAGGTGTGGGGCTGTAGACCAGGGGCGGGGGGACCAGAAACAAGCAGGTAGCACACACACGGCCCGCCTCCCCCCGGGGTGAGGGTTTGAGGTTAATGAGGGAGGAGGATCAGGCGATGTCCCTGAGGCCGGGCCTGACCCTCTCGGGAGCTGGTCCGGGGTGGGGACCCAGGGTGGTGGCCCAGGGTCCAGGCAGAGGGAGGCCTGGAGCTACTGGTCACAGAGACATGAACAGAATTTCAGATCTTAGAGTGCCCATTTTGATTGATTGATTGATTTTGAGAGAGAGAGGAAGGGAGAGAGAGAAGCATCGACGTGTTGTCCCACTGATTTCATGCGTTCCTTGGTGGATTCTCATCGTGTCCTGACCTGGACCAGACCCACAATGCCGGCTTCTCTATCGGGGGCCCTGGACTCACACCCTGGCTTTGGGCGACTGGCCAGCACCTAGACGGCTCACGTTAAAGCATCGTCTTAAGAACTGTGGAGACCGTCCTCTCCAGATCTTATCCACAAAGAGGAAACATGGCGTCCGAGGGAGGGACGCGTCCCTTAAACTCGGCCCCTGGGCCAGGAGCCAGGGCCCCGGCGGCTCCTTCTCAGTGACTCTGCCACCTCCCACTTCATTCCCACCGCAATCTAGTCCCTCCCTGGGCCTCCAGGAGGCGATGTTTAAAAGCTCTAAGTCAGTGGTTCTCAACCTTCCTCAGGCCGCGACCCTTTCATACAGTTCCTCGTGTTGTGGTGACCCCCAGCCATAAAATTATTTTCGTGGCTGCTTCATAACTGTCATGTTGCTACTGTGATGAATCGTCATGTAAATACCTGATAGGCAGGATGTATTTTCATTGTTACAAATTGAACATAATCAAAGCATAGCGATGAATCACAAAAACAGTATGTAATTATATATGTGTTTTCCGACGGTCGTAGGCGACCCCTGTGAAAGGGTCGTTCGACCCCCACAGATTGAGAACCGCTGCTCTAAGGGCTCCTTGGCGAGGCCTTCTGAACTCACGAACCCTTTGCAGCCTTAAAACCAATTTTCCGTGGGTTGAAGCCCCCGGGACAGAGCCGGCCTGGCCTTCGGCCACAATGACCCTGAAAGCACTGGCCGTGTCCTCCTGCCTGGGGGCCCATAACAAGCTTTTGTGTTGAGAAGAAAAGCTCCCAGAGCGATCCCTGTCTAACAGCCGGGGACACAGCCCTGAGCGTTCACGCGGTTGGGACCAGCTCCGCCGCGGCAGGGCCAGCACCCAGCGCAGGCCTCACAGGGATGGACAGATGCAGGGACGTCCCCCTGCGACGGGAGAGGAAGGGGCACCGTGACTACCCACCTCGAACCCATGTCTTATTTGAGTGCATGGTCCCTCTGTAACTGTCACACACACAGCAGCGTTTAGGACTTGGCGACATGAAGAGGGCGTGGCCTGAGCCTGGGGAGGGACGAAGGGAGCCCTGGGTGTATGTTCCGAAGAATTAATATCAGGACTCGCAGGCTGCCTGCACCCCTCTGTGGGTGGCAACGCTATTCACAGCGGCCACGGGAGGAAGCAGCCCGCATGCCACGGACAGAGGGGGGAGTGCAGCCGTGGTCTAGCCACGCCGTGGAAGAGCATTCAGCCTCAAAGAAGGAAGCCTGCCCTTTGTGGCACCTGGATGCCCGTTGGGGACGTGGTGCCGAGGGAAAGAGCCAGGCACAGTGGGACAAAGACCACGTGATTCCTCTCGGAGGAACCGCCAGCATCGGGAAAACAGCAGCAAATGCCCCTGGGGGAGGGAAGGGGGCGGCAGTGGCTGCTCAGTGGGTAGGGAGTTTCAGAGAACACGAGGTGAGTAAGTTGTTTGTTCTGTGCAAAAGGTTGACATTCCAGAATCAATCGTCATCTCAGCTCCGACGAGTCAGAAAAGCCCAGGGTCGATCACAGGTCTGCCACTTTGCAACGTGGTATGTGTTTCAGAGCCTCGATCTCTTTATCTGGAAAGAGGGGGTGACTCGTCCCCGCCACCTCAGGGGTGGCTCCGTGGCCACTGAAACAATGGCTGTGAAGTGTGCAGAGACGTCTTGGCATGAACTGGGTGCACGGCACACGCGTGCGGGTCAGGAGGTGGGAGCACGGTGAGGGCGGGGCTGGAACGAGTTCAGGTGCGAGCACCTTGGCTCCAGGTGTCCCAGGGCAGGACACACACACCGTGCTCAGGGACACAGTCTGCGGGGACAGGTTTGGGCGCCCGGGAGCCAGTGGGCAGGAGGACGCGGGTGAACAGAAGCCGCCCAGGAACCTCTACACTTGCAGCCAAAGGCGGGCCAAGCTCGATCTCCGTCACTCGTTCCTCCCCTGGCGGGGAGCGCGGTGCAGTGCGCTCTGACCGGGTGATACCGCGAGGAGGGGCGTGTGCAGGCGGAGACTCATCCCGTCATTCTTGGTCCCGGCCCTCTCCACCCCCGGGGGGTGACATGGTGACGTCGGTGACATCGGTTAGTAGCCGAGGGAGGCATCTGCAGGGCAGCCGGCATCACCCCTTCTCCACAGCCAACAGGCAGAGAGGGCAGGTCAGCGTTCAAGGTCACAGAGCCACCCAGCAACAGGGCAGGGCAGAGGACCGGGGAGGGACACCCATCGTGAGCCAGGCGCTCCCACACGCTCCCTCTGGAAAGACCACTGGCCGAGGCCCCTGGAGCCAAGCCCACGCTCCCCCGGCGCCCACGGTGCACCCCCCGCCCCACTCACACGGCCACAGCCGCACTGCGCGGAGGAATGAGGCTTCGGTGAACAGCCTCCACAGGAAGGCGGCATTGCTGCGCCCTGGAACCTGCCACCATCCTGAGAAACAAGCGTGTCAGCCACGGGCACCGAGCCGGCCCCGGCGTCTCTCCGGCGTCTCTCCAGCCCGGCCAGCGCTCACCGTGCCCACCATGAGCAATGCCGGAGTGAGGGGAAGACGCCACGCCGTCTGGGTTCCGGGGTGCCCCCCCCCCGTCCACCTCTGTCTCACCCAGAAATAGACACAGCCCAGCAGCCCCTCAGTCGCGCTAAGGAGCGTGGAAATGAATTTGCCTGGAAACCTTCAGACGGGAGGCGCGTGGTCACGAAGATTTTCCGTTTCATTTCACGGAAGAACGATTCGGCTTCGGGGTTGAGTGTGACCAGTGACCTTGTCCCGAAGGCCCCTCGGCCTCTTTTCAGAGGTGCCCGTCGGGTGGGCACCGTCAGGGAGCCATGAGCTTCAGATCCACGTGGGCCCCGGAGGCCGGGAAGGCCGGGAGCTGGAGGGGACGAGCAGAGACACCCCCACACAGTCTCGGCGGGGTCCCTGCGCCCCTCACAGAGCCCCCTTCACTCGGGCTCCCCGACCCCACCCTTCCTCCTTCCTAGACCGCACCCCCCCCCGTTGCCTGTCCCATTGTGTGCCTCGGGGAGCATAGCCATGGGGTCGGACATCCAGTGTGATGGGGTTTGTCCCCCAAGAAGGAGATGCTGAGAACCTCGCTCCCTCCCTGGCTGGTGTGGTTCAAAGGAGAGAGCGTCGCCCGTGGACTGAAGGGTCAGGGTTCGATTCCGGCCCAGGGCAGGTACCTCGGTTGCAGGCTCGATCCCGGGCCCCGGTCAGGGTGCGTGCAGGAGGCAACCATCAGTGTCTCCACCTCTGCCAGGTGGGCTGGGCGGAAGCCAGTCCACCCAACAGGCAGGCACATGCCGGTGGGAGAAGCACCCTGTGACCTCAGAGTGGGTGGCGTCCTCCCGGCCGGTGGCGGCAGGAATGCCCACAGGCTGCAGGAAAAACCCTGGGGTCCCGGTGACAGAGGCCGGGGCGGGGCGGGCCTGTCCGGAGGGAGGTGGGCAGTTATCACGGCAAACGGCCAGTCAGAGGGCGGTGGGTCTCCGACCCACACGGGGCCACGGAGACGGTTATGAGAACGTGGGCAGGGCCGATGGCCGGCCAACGAGGTTAGCGCTCCATCTAGTCAATCAGGAGGTTTCAAGGACTGACAGCCAGTGCCAGGCCTGACCCCGGACTCGATCTGGAGGGGAAAATGGCTCTCAATGACATTATCGGGTCAGCTCAGAGAACTGGAAGGCAGGCGGAACAATAGATTAAATGTCGTATCCACGGTACCTTGATGGGACCTGACACGTGCCTTCCCAGACCTGTGGAGGCGGGCCCCTCTTCCGCAAGGTCCCAGGTAACCGCCGGCCCTTCTCCGGCCGGGCGCTCCTCACCCTGTCTTCCGGCTCCTTACCAGTGCCGTGTCCTAAAAGTCCCAAGGCCATTGCAATGTCTATGCCCTTTAGCCCAGCAACCCCCACCCCCCATACAGGCCTTACCCCAGGCAGGGGACCCCCACGTGGGGAAAGCCGTCTGCACGAGGGTGCTCATTACAATAGAAAGACGGGGTTCGTTAAGTAAACAATGATTGTCCAGCTGTTGGGATGTTACAGAGCAGCTGCCAATGGAGTTTACTCGCCCCTGAGAGCGTAATGAGTATTGCTGAGTAACAGAGTGGCATTGGAAAATCGCATCTATGTTGTGCAGACAGTTCTATTAAAGCCACGGATGCCTGTGGCCAGGATGGGCCAGTAATATGTGAGCACCTACTATGTGCACGGTGCACTTAGTAGGGAGTCGGCTAGAACCCCACGGCTGCTTAAGAGATGGGTGTTTTCAGAGTTCCATCTGTGGGGGAATGAGACTAGAGAAGCAAGATGCCTTCTTCAAGTCCGCATAGTCATCACATGGTTGCCAGGTCATTTAAACCCAAGGCCATCTGACTCCAAAGCCCTTATTTTATCTCCTACTGCGCTACCTGAGCTATCCCCAGGATATCTTGGGGTGGTGGGAATGTGTTTTGTTTTGTTTTTTAATTATTAACTCTTTTCTGTCCAGCCGCGTGGCTCAGTGGTTGAGCATCAACCTATGAACCAGGAGGTCACGGTTTGAATACCAGTCAGGGCACATGCCCAGGTTGTGGGCTTGATCCCCAGTAGGGGGCGTGCAGGAGGCAGCTGATCAGTGATTCTCATCATTGGTGTTTCCATCTCTCCCTCTCCCTTCCTCTCTCAAATCAATAAAAATATTTTTAAAAAATTATTAACTCTTTTCTGATACGATTGACTGAAAGACAAAACTATCAACCCTTTAGACAAACGCTCGCTAATCCAGGGTTTTCCGCTTCCGCACTGTTGGCACCTGGGGCCAGACCATTCTTCGTGGTGGGCGCTGCCCCTGCATGATCGGGTGTGGAGCAGCGGCCCCACGGGATCGACTGAGGACCGTGTGAGCTGGAATGTCTTGGCTTCGTCCCTGGGCTGTGCTGTAACCTCACGGCCCACAGCTCTCTCCTCTGAGCTCTCCATAGACGGGCACAGAGAACACAGCCTCCACCTGCCGGCCCTGCCCAGGGAGCCCGGGGGCTTCTCTCCTGTGCCCTCACCCGCCCACTTCATACCCCAGGGATGCCCTGGAGTCTCTCCCCCAAACTCTTCACTTACCAGAGGGAACGCCGCGGCCAGGAAACAAGGCATTGCTCCGATCACCGAGGCCAGAGGCGGCCAACGTGGTGCCTACGGGGAGAGCCGACATCTCTTCCAGGCAAGTCGCTTCTTAATCACCCACGAGATGCCCTGGAAGGGAGCCCCTGGCCTCGGTTACCAGCTGTGGGAGCGCATCTGAGGAGTTTGCTGCTTTAACATCTGAAATGACCCGCTCACCCAGCGACAGAGCCGATCTATATATATAAAAGCCTAATATGCAAATTGTCCCCGCTGGAGTTTGACTGGGAGACTGAGTGCTTGCTATGACATGCGCTGACCATCAGGGGGCGGCGCAGAACGAAGGAAGGCCCCGGACAGCAGCCAGAAGACCCCTATCGGCCCTGATCGCTGGCCAGGCCTAGGGACCCTTCCCGTGCAGGAATTTTGTTCACGGGCCTCTAGTAGCTTTGTAAGTTCCTTCGAGAAGAGGGATAGACATCCCCCAGAGCAGGTAACCAAATCGTCACACACGCAGCCGGTCTCATAAGAGCTTGGAGTTCGTTGCCTTTCGCTAACTTACAGACTATGACGGTGCAGGAGCTGCTGCCCAGAGGCCCACGTGTCCCCCTGCGGACGGGTAGGAGGTGAGGAGCGGTGCTGGGAGGTGAGCAAGGGCTGCCCTCCTGGGATCCGAGCCTTAGCACGAAAACTAAGAAAGCAAGGACGGGGGTTCCCAGAGAGCCCTGACGATTGGCAATGGGTGGCCTTGCCCGTCCCTCCTGTTTAAGAAAAATATAAATCCATCGCCAAGATCGCGTGCCCCTGTGTTGGAGGCATCGCTCTGCCTTGCAGGTCTGCTGGGCAGGCATCCTTTGCCCCTCCCCCTGCTGGCAGCATCCATCACTTTGACAAATGGCATGAGCTCCCAGCTCCTGCCTGGCTCCCGGCGCCCACCTTTGCCAGGAGAGGGAAAGGCCTGGACAGGCGTTTAGCGCAGGAAGAGTGATGGGCGGCGGGGAAGCAGCAGGAGTGGGGCCTGCGGCGCTGGCTCCCGTCCGCCCAGCGAGCGCCTCCCCCCGCTCCGCGTGGAGACAACGGCCCATTAGGAGCTTGGACTGGGCCCCGCGGGAGCGCTTGCTTCATGAACAATGGCAGATGGCACAGATCAGGGTTTTTTCCTGAAGAATCATCGTTTAACAGGTGCCTCCAGCGCGAACCCTGCAGGAGCCTTAGCTCACGGCCGCGTGGCCGCCCCGCCACCCAGGGCCCTGGTGTTGGAGGCACCCGAGCCCATTTGCGCCAGGGTGCACCCCTCGGGCCTGTTCCCTGCCGACCTACTGTGCGCCGGGCCAACCCAGAAGCACTGACGTGCTTGTGTCTCAAGTGGCGCTAGGTCCCTGTTTGTGGATGAGGAAACAGGTCCCTGTGTGTGGATCAGGCACCGAGCGCTCGCTCTCACAGCTGCGCCCGCCTCTGGATCCACCCCTTCCCACACCGCACTCACACCTCTGGCTTTGCGGGCAACCCTCCCCCATCCCTGCTGCATCGCTCATTGCAGAAGGGAGGGTGTGCAGAGGCAGCTCCTGGGGATGGAGGGTGGACGAAGCCGCACCTGCCCTCCAGGGGCCCAGGGCCCACTGAGCATCTCAGAGCAATGGGAGGGCCCCGGGAGGAAGAGGAATTAGCTTTTATTTTTTTAAAAAAATATTTTTATTGACGTCAGAGAGGAAGGGAGAGGGAGAGACAGCAACATCAGCGTCGAGAGAGAATCATTGATCAGCTGCCTCCTGCACGCCCCACACTGGGGATTGAGCCCACAACCCAGGCATGTGCCCTGACCGGGAATCAAACCGTGACCTCCTGGTTCATAGGTCTGAGATCAACCACTGAGCCACGCCAGCCGGGCGAGGAATTTTCTTTTCTTTTTTTGTTAATCCTCACACGAGGATATTTTTTTCCCCATTGATTTTTAGAGAGAGTGGAAGGGAGGGGGGAGAGAGGGAGAGAGAAACATTGATGTGAGAGAGAGACATTGATGGGTTGCCTCCTGAACGCTGCACCCCAACCGGGGCTAGGGATCGAGCCTGCAACTGAGATATGTGCCCGTGACCAGAATTGAACCCTGGGCCCTTCGGTCTAACCATTGAGCACACCGGCCGGGAACGAAGAGGAATTTCCAAGTTGGGCAGCCGGTGATGGACATCCCAAGAGCAGGTGGTGGACCTTAGTAACTGACAGGGTGGAAATCAAGTCTTTCTCCCAAGGACTAGACTTGTTCATCACACCATTTCTGGGGATTTCTAGAAACAATCCTTGAACGGTGTATTTTAGCATGTTCTCACAGTCTAGCCTGCATAGCAGCCCTCGAGTCAGGCCCTCGGCTCAGCAGGTGCAGGTGCACCCCCAGGCTTTGCTCTGCGTTCATCTCCTCATGCAGGGACCTCGGATTCATAAATTGCGATGCTCCCTTTTCCTTTGACACATTTTTGTTTTCTATCAAGAGTAATCGGTACGTTGCAGCATAATAAGTATCTTTTAACTGGCTCGGATTTGGAAACCACCTAAGTGCCCATCAGCAGATGAGTGGATAAAAAAAACAACAACTTTGGTGCATTTACACCATGGAATACTACGCAGCCATAAAAAAGAAAGAACTCGTACCCTTTGCAAGGGCATGGATGGGCCTGGAGAATATTATGCTGAGCGAAGTAAGCCAGTCAGAGAAAGACAGGTATCACATGATCTCACTCCTATGTGGAATCTAATGAACCAGATAAACTGGTGATCGGAAATAGACCCAGAGACATACACACATGAAGAGACTGCTGAACCTCAGAAGGAAGGCAGGGGGGCGTGGGTGGGAAATCAACCAATGAACTTGTATGCATACGTGCATAACCTGTGGACACAGACAATGGGGTGGTGAGGGCCTTGCGGGGGACGGGAGTGGGCTGGAAGAGGTTAATGGGGGGGACTTATGTAGTACTTTCAACTATAAAGATTTAAAATAAATAAGTAAAAAGTATCCTGTAATGGCATTTTTCCAGGTTTTCCCTGCCACAGAGGATACATTTATCCTGACACGCCGGTAATTTCATTTCTGTCGTATATATAGTCCCCAAAGTGGATTATTGGGTCAAAAGTCAGATGCATTTTTAATTTTAATAGAATGGATTACTTTTTGAAATGACCGTAATGATTTATAATCCCATCAGTAATATATGAAAAGTCATTTTTTTTTTTTGCTAATCCCTTTCCAGCCATGAATTTTATAAATCCTATTAATTTCTGCCCACTGGACAGTCAGCGTTATACCTCAGAGTTAATTATATTCTCATTTCGCTGAGTGAGCGAGGCTGAGAGGGAGGCCGCCCTTTGCCATTGAGTCAGCAGCGGTGGGGGGGGGGTCCCCCATTGTACGGGAGGAGGGGACACACCTGCACGTCAGGAACGTCACACCCCCAGGTGTGCGCCATTGTCCCGGCCACGGTGACTGGGGCCGATGGCGCCAGGCACCCGCGGCTTCCTCTGGTGTCAAAATACTCCGCAGGAGAAATCAGAAGCCTTGTGCAGTGGGGTGGGGATGGAAACGGTGCAGCAACTATGGGAAACACTATGAAGGGTCCCCCCAAAATTTAAAAGAGAACTACCGTGTGACCCAGCAATTCCACTCCTGGATATACACCCC
Source organism: Myotis daubentonii (assembly GCF_963259705.1). NCBI lineage: Eukaryota > Metazoa > Chordata > Mammalia > Chiroptera > Vespertilionidae > Myotis > Myotis daubentonii. The sequence goes on from NC_081856.1 coordinate 52,838,618, forward strand.
AAAGAATTGCTCAGCCGGCATGGCTCAGTGGTTGAGCATCGACCTGTGAACCAGGAGGTCCCGGGTTCGATTCCTAGTCAGGGCACATGCCCGGGTTTCGGGCTTGATCCCAGTGGGGGACATGCAGGAGGCAGCCAATCCATGATTTTCTCTCATCATTGGTGTTTCTCTCTCTCTCCATCCCTCTCATTTCCTCTCTGAAATTAATAAAAAAATATAACTTAAAATGTTTTTTAAAGAATTGAGAGCAGGGACTCGAGATATTTGTATGTCCATGTTCATAGCAGCATCATTCACCGTGGCCAAGAGGCGGAAGCACCCACATGTCCACGGACAGGACAGAGGGGTGGTAGCACAGGGGCCAGTTCGTACAGCAGGACATTATGACGCCTCAAAAAAAAGGACTATTCTGACGCCTGCCTGGCTCCCCGAGGCGCTAAGGTGCTGCCTGTGGGACGGACGGAGGGGAGCTGGTGTGTGTGACGGATGCGCCTCCCGCCTTCCCCCTCCGGGCGATGCCTTTTCTCCCAGCTCGGCGTCTGCTTCTACGTGGAAAGCGGTGACAGAGCCTAAATACCTCACAAGGGAGACTGTTTCCTTGAGAGAGAGAGAGCAAGGCTCAGAATGTCCACACGACCTTCTGCTGGGGGTGGAGGGCGTGGCTCTCACAAGCGCTTCTGAAATGTCGCCTCCCTCCCACCGTCCCGGCTTGGCGAGAATTCCGGGGTTCGGTGTCCTTCCTGTGATGTCACTGAGCGCGCACAATGAGCCTCTGAGGTCCGTACCGTCGCGATTCCGTCCTCTGGGTCTCTTTCCCCCCATGTTTTCATGGATTCAGAGAGAGAGAAGCAGCGGTTTGTTGTGCTACTTAAACGTTCACTGGTTGATTCATGCATGTGTGCTGACGGGGGATCAAACCTGCAGCCTTGGCGAATGGGGAGGGTGCTCTGACCCACTGAGCTACCCGGCCGTGGCTTTCCTCTGATTCTTACAGAAATGAAATTGTCTTGTTCAAGGTCACAGGGCTCCCAAGCATTGGCGTCTAGGCAGCCTCTTAGTATGGCAGCTGAAATGGAAAAGTAGATTGCTGCCCTAGCCGGTTTGGCTCAGGGGATAGAGCGTCGGCCCACAGACGGAAGGGTCCCGGGTTTGATTCCGGTCAAGGGCACTTGCCTTGGTTGCAGGTTCAATCCCGGGCTCTGGTCGGGGCTCCTGTGAGAGGCAACCAATCAATGTGTCTCTCTCATATGGATGTTTCTCTCTCTCTGTGCCTCTCCCCCTCCCTCCCACTCTCTCTAAAAATCCATGGAAAAATATCCTTGGGTGAGGATTAACCAAAAGAAAGGAAAGGAGCAGTGAATCATGTCCCCGCGGCCCCCTGGACGGAGGCCTCTAGTGGTGTGGTTCGGCGCGCTCCTCAGTGGCCCTCCTCCCTTCAACGTTTCTCACTCACTCACTCACTCACTCCCTCTCAGCGTATCAGTCACTCAGCTGTGCTCTACTGCCCCTCCCTATTCAGGGGCCCCCGGCTCCCCACACACTAGACGGACCTCACACACTCCAGGCGGCTCCCGTTGGCTTCGCTGGTCAGTCAGGACACGGAGGCAGGAGGCTCCGAGACGGTCTGTGGTCAGAGGGCCAGCGCTCTGAGCTCGACTCCAGCTGCTTGTCTGCTAGATGGGGACTCACCCCGCACCTGGTCCCGCGCCCGCCCCGCCCGGGCGTCCTCCTCACCCCCCTGCCCGTGCAGGTGGCGGCAGCGGTGTCTACGGGGCGCACGCTGCCTTCCCATCACTCCAGCGGCGCCTCCGTGAAATCACACACCAAACTCGGCCTCCCGCGCCCGCCGCGCCCGCCTCCTGGCCCTCCCAGGCTCCCTGGGCCCACGTCCACGCCCGTCTCTCTCCAGCCTGTGAGCGGTGAAGCGCCTGCCAGGACTCGTCCGCACCTCCCATCATGTTCTGCGCTAACTGGCGTCAGCCGGTCCCCTCGGCTCTGTTTGTGATGCCCCTGAGCTCAGTCTGTTCTTCCGTGAAGAGGGGGTCACAGAGCCCCGTCTCTTCTGGTGAGGATAAAGCTGGACAGTGCGGGGAGGGAACCCCATGATAAGCATCCAATTCACGGTCAGTGTGGTGGCTGCTCTGAATGTCCAGGCCCTGCCACGCCTGCCCGCTCTGCCCGGGCACCCTCCTACCCACCTCCCCCCCAGCCAGCATCACTCGCAACCCTTGTGCCCTCCAACACTCAGCGACTTCTCTAGGGAGCCTGCTCCGGGTGCCCAGCCCGGCTGGGGGGCCCGTCTGGGCTCTTACAGCACCAAGTACGCCCTTCGTGAACTGACCACCCTGCGTTGTGGCTGCTACCCGCTGTCATTCTCCACCTTGACCTGGGGGCTCCGTGGGGTCCCGGCCACCTCTTCATCCACATGCCCCTCGCCCGTGGCTCTGTGCTGGGTATGAAGCAGAGGCTGAATGGGTGTGTGAATGAATGAATGGATGAATGAATGAGTGAATGAATGAGTGAGTGAGTGAGTGAGTGAGTGAATAGTGTTCACACCTCTCACACCTCCCACGGGGGCAGAGCTGCTAGTGCATAGGACCCTCTCCCATGATCACACCGAAAACCTGATTCCCTGGGGAGGTGCACATTCTACCACGTCTGCGTGTAGCATGAACAGACGGACACGCAGATCATTAGAATAATGACTAGGCAAATGCAATCGGTGACATTTAAAGGGCACTGTCAGGGTCCAGGCCTCCAGACGATGCCTCCTGCCACCGACATCATCAAGTCTGAAGGGCGGTGGCGTCACGGAACCGGATGAAGCCTCAGGGGCGATTTCATCGAACCTGCTCCTTCCCCGGGGGCGGGACAGAGGCCGAGAGGACGGAGATCTGGCTAAAAAGATTATGAAAGAGCCGAGCCCGGAGGCGGGTTATCTAAGAGGCATCTGGGCAGGAGAAATTTCATTTCAGGTGGTGATTCAGGCGAGGCACCAGCTGGAGGGAAGATCTCGCAGCCGGGAGGGAGGGGCGGTCTGCTGAGCTGAGGCTGCCCCATTAGATGCCAGCTCCGGGCACACGGGCCCTCGCAAAGACCCCCAAGCATGGGCTCTGCCAGACGCTGTCTGGAGCCACCAGAACCTCACTCAGCTGCCCGGGGAGCCTCACCGTGGAGCTCAGGCGGCCACAGGAATGAACCAGAGCTCTAGTTCCGGGCACCAACCTCCAGGGAGGCCACACACACGCATGCACACACACGTGCACACACACGCGCACACACCTGCTCGCACCACTCTTGAAGGAGCCCTCCCCCGAGGCAGAGTGGCTGTGGGGGTCAGGGAGGGATCCACCAGCCCCAAAGCTGACCCATGTGTTCTGGTCCAGCTGCCATAGGAGACTACCCTCGATCGAGGGCCTTCAACCAAAACCACTTATTTCTCACAGTTCTGGAGGCTGCAAGTCCAAGGTCAAAGTGCCGGCATGGGCGTGGCTCAGGTTGAGCATTGACCTATGAACCAGGAAGTCAGGATTCGATTTCCAATCTGGGCACATGCCTGGGTTGTGGGCTTGATCCCCAGTGGGGGGCAAGCAGGAAGCAGCCGATCAATGATTCTCTCATCATTAATGTTTCTATCTCTCTATTCCTCTCTTCCTCTCTAAAAATCAATAAAAATATTATATATATATATTTAAAAAAAGATCCAGGTGCCCGCATGGTCGGGTCTGGCGCAAGTTGGCCTGTGCTCACGTGACTGAGCGCATGGGGTGGGGAGTGGTGTTCTCTCTCCTCCTTGTCTCATAAGGGCACGAATCCCAGCGTGGGGGCTCCACCTTCCTGCCCTAATCACCTCCCAGAGGCCCCACCTCCTAACACGATCTCATGGGGGCAGGGTTTCAACACAGGAACTCAGGGTATGTGGGGCGGTGGGGGGGGGCAGACGAAGCACACAGTCTATGAACCCATCTCGGCAGAACCTCGCTTCTTTTTTTATTAAATATTAATTTCAGAGCGGGAGGGAGAGGGAGAGAGAGATGCAAGCATCAATGATGAGAGAGAATCATGGATCGGCTGCCTCCTCCACACCCCACACTGGGGGTCCAGCCCGCACCCTGGGCATGTGCCCTGACCAGGAATTTAACCGTGACCTCCTGGGTCATAGGTCGATGCTCAACCCCTGAGCCACGCTGGCTGGGCAGAGCCTCATGTCCTGTCCTCCAGCTCGAAGGTCAGGCTGCCCTCCCAGGTGACGTCCATCCGCCCGGGTGTTTAAGGGTAAATCGATTTCGTGGCTGATGTTTCATGGGGAGATATCGCTCAGGGGACCCAGGTCGCCAGCGTGTCCCCAGCAGCAGGTCTCTCTGGGGACACTCTGCTCTCCCTCTTGGCCACCCAGGCTGCAGCTGCTGCTCTCTGCGGAGGGGCACAGCACCCCGAGCCTGCCAGAGCCCTCTCCCCTCGCCCCGCCGGCCCCGAGCGTCCTTGGATGTCGACACCCACATTCAAGGCTACTCCTCTCCTCTTGGTTCCCCAACTGGCCTCTGCCTTGTGCCTTTGTGCCTTGCGCTGGAGGACAGTCCCCTCTTACCACGTGAGGAGACGAGGCCCACAGGCGGGAAGTGAGCTGGGCTGGCGCCTGGTAGGCAGTGGAGAAAACACCGCGTCCACGGATTCTCCTTTTCCTTCCAGGCCCAGCTCCAGGGCCCCACACAAACTCTGCAAACATCCCGGCACACGTCCTCTCCTCCTCTCCCCTTTCCACCCTGGGTGGTCCAGACGAGCCAGCTCTATGAACACCCGATAGGGCACAGCACAGACAAAGACAGGGTGCCCGGGCCACGCTCCCCTGCCCGGTTCTCTGGTCCCTTCTCCCTGGGTTCTGAACTGCTGCAGGGGAGGGACAAAGGATGATCGCACGGGCCTGTGATCAGTTCCTCTCACTCAGGGAGTGACCGATTAGCAATTTCCCAGCTAAACTGAAGCCCCTCCTCTTTCGAAGACAGTGAGGGGCCCCAGAGCAGCAGCTGGGCGCTGGACGGGACTATCAGCTGAGTGAACATTCAGAGGACGCCTCGCCTCTCCTCTCAAAGGTTAAAAATGCTTCTTCTTTATCCCTGCGTCAGGCCGCTCAGGGAGCATGTGGGAAACGTCTGCGCGCAGACAATGAGCTTGCTGTCAAAGGGGCCCCAGGCTCCCACCGGGGCTGTTGATCCTGCTACTGTTTCCCTAAGAAGCCTGCTCGTCCTCATCAGACTGGATTCTGCAAATCCTGCATGTTCCCTGCAGAGAAATGCAAATGGCTGCCTTTACCTGGTAGCAGATTGACCCCCATCTTGCTTCCTGCACCAAGCACGGGGGTTCCGTTGACGGTGTGGGATGTTATCTGGGGGTGGCAGCCAGCAAGCAGCACAGGGCCTTCATCTCCCCCCCCAGGGGACCCTCTCTCAGCGCCCTCGCCACTCAGGTGCCCGCACCTGCTCCTGCACGGCCCCAGCAGGGATGGGCTCCCAGTCCTCCCACCAGGAGGTGGTCTCTCCTTGGACAGCGGCAGCAGCAGAGGTGGCTGCCCCTGGTGAGGAAGCACTGCTTCTGCCAGGTCTGCCCGGCCGCCCAGCCCCCTCTGAAGGGCACGTCGGCTACACTCGCCTGGATGGCCCTTCCTTCTGTACCTGGACAAACAATGGGTCCAGCTGCCTGTCACTCCTTGAGCCCATTGGGCAGAGACAGGGTTGAATCGTACGAGCGTTTATTCCAGTCTTGCCGGCAGCGGGTCACCCACAGACATCTGCTCTGCAGCCCCATAAGCCAGCTGCTTCTATAGGCAGAAGGATAACGGAAAAGTAGGCAAAAGGGCAGGGCACAGATATGCAGAAGGACTAGGGGTCTTCAAAGGCTGAGCGACACGCAAGGGCTGGGGTTACCGGGGAAATCGCCGAAGGGAGTGCGTTACCAGGTGAGCAGGCTGGAGGTTTGCAAAGGCCTGCAGGTAGCCAAAGGGGCTGGGGATCGGCAACGGGCTGGCGACTCTGGTTCCTGTAACAAATCTTTGTTCATCTTCTCAGGATGACAGGCAGCTCCAGAAGGGGAGGAGGGGCTGGTCTCCAGGTCAGCCCCAGCCGGGGTGGAAGGTGCCTTCCTTAATCAGAATAAAACAATACAGTTCACAGAGCGTGACTCGTATTTCGTACAATTCCAGCTGGTTCCCCAGCGCCCTGTTCCTGCCCTTCCACCTTGCCCAGAGCAAGAGCCTCTCACTCCCTCAGAGCTCAGTGACCTTGGGCATTTAACCTCTCTGAGCTTCAGTTTCCCTCGGGTTTTGTGATCATTCAATTAGATAACACAGGTACAGTACGATGTGCAAAGGAGCTCCTGGCATATAGTACCTTCTCTGTGTTAGCTGATGATGCCATCATCACCACTGTCATCATCATCATAATTATCACTACCATCATCACCATCATCGACATCATCACCATCAACATCATCACCACCATCACCATCATCACCATCATCACCATCATCACCATCATCACCATCATCACCCTGACCTCCACCATCATTTCCTATAAGTGGTAACCACCCTGGATCCTTCTCACTTGCTCACAAGATATCGTCCTCACCGCCTCACAGTGAAAATATAGCCCTAAGACCAGTCACTCAATTCCCTGATGCTTGGTCCTCATCCTGAAGCGGAAAACTAATGTATAAAGCACTGCCTTGCACACCGGCCGGCTCAGCGCGGAGGCGGTAACAGCGTGGCCTCCCCGCTGGCCCACACCCTCCTCCGGGGAGGGACTTGCTCAGCCTTTGCTTCCTTCTGTGCTGTGCGTGTCCAGCCTGCACAGACGGGCAGGTCGCTCAATGAGGCCACAGCAGCCAAAGGTGGCCGTTCTCTCTGCCCCAACTGCAACCTCTTTACAGCTGGGGTTTTGAAAACAGAATAAACACAGTTTCCCAAGAAGCCGGGGGAAAGCTGTTTTCCCGAGGTCAGACCCAACACGCAGCGACTGCCAGGGACCGATGCCGAGTCACCCCCGAGCCGCTGGGGCCCGCAGCCCGCCTTGCATTTTATCTGCCCCGCGCGCATCCCCCAGGGCCCTCGACCACGCACAGCAGTGACACGCATCGGCGTTCTGAAACACACCGCTGTGGCTGGAGGAGGGAGGGAGCGTTATTGAAGAGTGGGCTTCTGTGTGCTCATAAAAATACATAAGGAGATTTTTAAACGCTTAGAATTCATTTTTAAACGGTGATTTTTAAAAAGTACTTGACCTTGGATCGTACCAAATCTCACCTCTCGTATTCCCAGGCACCGGCACACACTGCAGGTCCCCGTGCGCATCCACTTTGTTCCGAGCCCTCTGCCCGCTCCGCCTCCCTCGTCCTCAGAATGAACTGCAAGGTGGGCCCCGCATGGTCCAGATCCGTTCAGAGATGTGAGCGTCACCAAGACCTGCACAAATGACCTGCGTCCCAAGGTCAAGGATGGGGCGCTTTACCGTCAGGACCTACAAATGCTCAGGTGCTCGCTGACTCCTGGTGGGAGTGAATCCACTGGACATGCGTCTTCTTCGCCATCGCTAAGCATGCGTCCTGGCCATCCCAGGAAACACCCCGACGAGGTTGGCTGACTCGCTTCTTTATTTTTTAAGCAATTTTTTGAGCTACAATTTACATGAAATAAAATCCAACCGTTTTCAAGCGCACAGTTTGATGCATTTAGACAAACACTACCTGTGTGTAACCAACATCCAGTTCCACAAGCTCGAGGAACAGCAAGCAGAGGATTTTATCTCACCGGGTGGGGAGCGTCCGGCCCGCGAGCCTTATGAGGCCGGCAAAATCATGTGTCCTGGCCCTGCCAGGGCCTCAGGGGCGAGTTAACGAAATGTTTGGCCACACAGAGCAGGCTGACGTTTATGCTGATGATTTGGTATGGCCCTCGAATGAGGGTATAAGCATCCACATGGCCCTGGGCAGAAAGAGGCTCCCCACCCCGATCTAACAGAAAGATTAATTTCAAAACCACAGCAACTGCGACATAAATGCATGGTCCAAAGCCCTCCTGATGAGATCCAGAAATAGACGCCCTCAGACGTGAGATCGCTACCTCTTCTCCAAGCGCCAGGTACTAACATCGGCACGTTGGGTCGGCGTTGCCGGAACACCGCCGTGGACTCATTTGCAGATGGTGTGTGGCGGTTCCTGCTCTGGCTGCAGGACTGAGCCCAGACCCATGGCCCGCGAAGCCAGAAGCGCCCACCACCTGTGCAGGAGACGTTGGCCAGCCCCAGCTGAATGCACGGCTGGATTCTGAGCCGCATGACATCAGAGGCCAAAATCCTAAACTATGTGTTTGTCACTTCTCGGAATCAGAGGCATTGAGGAATGAGCTCTTCTTACCCCTCCCGCCTTGTGCACTCCTTTCATGAATCCGGGTGTACGTATATATTCGGCGTTGGCCCATTTCATCCTGTGTTTCCCTGTTTTTTAAAAAAAAAAAAAAATTATTGATTTCAGAGAGGAAGGGAGAGGGAGAGAGAGATAGAAACATGTGATGAAAGAATCATGGATTGGCTGCTTCCTGCACGATCGGGAATGGAGCCCACAACCGGGGCATGTGCCCTGACCGGGAATCGAACCGTGACCTCCTGGTTCATAGGTCGCCGCTCCACCCCTGAGCCACGCCGGCCGGGCTGTGTTTATTTCCGCACGGGATCGTTTTCTTCTGCCGGAAGAACACCCTTTGGGATGTGGAGCCGTCCCTGGTAGGAACTCCCTCTGGTTTCTTTCTAACGTATTTGCATTTTGCCGTCACGGTTGGAGTTGCTTTGGCCAGACGTGGAATCAGAGGACGGCATTGGGTTCCTGTCGGCCTCCTGGGGGTCACTGCATGTATTTTTGCCTTATTTACAAATCAAATAGAGATGATTACGTTTACCAGGTTCCTCAGAGGGCTCGGACCCGAAATAGTCTCGTTATTGCCTTCGTGTCTTTCTGTTTTATAAGCAGACTAGATCGAGGACCCACATTGTAATCGCCGGGTGAGCCTAAAAGAACAGTAACGGGTGTATCGCTAGTGAACAGAGGGACAGAGGGAAAGGGTTTTTAATCTAAAAGAAGGAGGTCACCAGAGGGGAGAGGGACGACGTGGGTAAAGGGGCCAGGTGCTAGGGGACCGGGGGAGGCCAGGCTTTGGGCAGTGAGCACACGACAGAGTGGACAGAAGTGGAAATATAAAGTTGTACACCTGAAATTGATGTAATGTCGCTCGCTAATGTGACCCGGCTACATTTCATTTTAAAAATAAAATGAAGTAAAAGGAGGCAAGAAACAAGCAGAATTAAAACCACACAACAAGGGGGTCAAGTAGAAGCCAGGGAGCCGCCCGTGGCCCACAATCACTCAGCCTGTCCCTGGCGGGGCCCTGGACAGCCCAGGGGTCCCGGATGCACGGGGAGCGGGGTCCTGCAATCCCAAGATCTGCCCCACATTTATCAGACGAGACACGAGAGATCGCATCTCCATCCCAATCATGGAAGCACTGGCTGCCGCCAGCCCGGTTTCCAAAGCCCTTTGTGATCCCTTTCATTGGTTTCTGCTGTGTGGGGTCGCGTCTGCACTTTGCTCATCTCTCCTTCATTGGTTTATGACTAGGAAGCTCAGTGGTTTCAAAAAACACACCTCCCAGTGGCTTCCCACCTCGCTCAGAATAGCCACCTTCTCAAGGGCACGCACGTCACCTGGCCCCGCCCACCGCTCTCCCCTGACCTGCCACCTCCCTCGGCTCCTCCTCGGCTCCGGCCGCCTCATCACAGCTCCGTCGTTTCTTCCCTTTCCAACCAGCTCAGCTTCCTTTCGTGTCAGAGGACTGGTACTTGCTCTGTGGGGTCTCAGTATAGATCACTCTATGGCTCCCTACTTCCCCTTCCTCTGCATCTCTGCCCAGAAACAGATCCTCCGTGACCATCCCCACCAAACCCTTGCTCACCGCATGCCCATGCCCTGTTCTCTGCTACTGAAACCCCAGTGTCCTGGGGATCGAGCTAGATTCAGGAGGCTCCCTCGGCTCCTCGACTCCCCCGCTCCCCCCCGCCCCGAAGGCTGACCTAAAGGGCCGCCCAGCCTTGTGTTTGGAAAAGGCTGAGTTCATTCTCTCAGCATTGAGCTCAGGCACAGGAGCTAATGTTCAATTATAATGGATCTATGCATATGCATATACATCCACACACATGTGCAAAATTATAATATGTAATGCAGCAACATGACAGGTGTATGTAGGCATATACCTGAGACCTGCACCCATAGGCCTGTTGCTGCAACGCGTGCTCAGGAATTGCCGACACCTGGCACATCCCAGGCTCGTTCCAGCTGGGCCGGGGCAGGTGTGAGATGCAGCTCAGGATGGAGATGGGACCCGGTGGGCTCGCCGCACAGTGGGAGCTGCCGCATCCCTTCCCGACGCCATTCTCATCTCAGGTCCGTGATGCCCTGGCTCTGAAGTCACTTTTCTGGGACCGATCTGGGACGCACGGTCTTGTTGGGGGGGGGGGTCAGGGAGGAGGGGGAACAGGGAAGCGGCCCCAAAAGCCGCAGCCAGGTGCTCCCAGGTGCTCCCAGGTGCTCCCAGGGCCGAGGGCCGAGAAGGCGGCTGTGGAAGGGGCTGCAGGGGCTGGTCTTGCTCCTTCCCTGCAGCTTCCCCGAGGCCCCTCCCTCCAGAGCCTCCAGAGCTTTTCGTGCCTTTTGATCTCATTCCCCTCAAACCAGCCGAGGGGAGAGTCTGATCTACCCAGCAGGCTGCAGGGCCGCAGGGCCGACTTCAGAAGTTCCAGGGATGTTTGGAGTGACAAGGGGACTCACCCCGAGGGCATCCGCATGGCAACAGGGGCCAGAGACAGTGCCTCCAGCCAAAGGGACGGTCCAGCCGGCTGGGCTGTTGGCCTCCTCTGATCTCAGTCCCATTTGCCCGGCTCCCTACCTCTCAGGAGGCAGGCGCTTCCTGGCCACTCACTCGCTCCGTGTGCGGCCGGCGCGAAGCTTGTAAACACGTGTGATTGCGTTCCATCTTCTAAGAGGCGTGTCCAACCGTCACACAGCCCTCCCAGGGAGCGTTAAGGAAACTTGTCTTTGTTTTGGTTTTGTCTCAAGGTCAGGAGGGTGTGGGCAGTGAGGCCTCAGGGGGAGGAGGGTGGGGCGATGGCAGAGCTCAGGGTCACAGCCCTTCCCGAGTGCAGGGACCGCCCCCCCCAGATGAGCCAACTGGCAGGTGCCTTTGACCCACAGCCCATGTGCCTCAGGCGGCACCCCAGAGGCAGGCTCTGGGGTCGGGGAAGCATGTCTGGAAGGGGGGAGGTGCAGGACGCTGGGGGGAGCGCTGTCAGGACCCTCACCGTGCTGGGCTTTAGTAAGTCATGACCAGGCTTCGGTGGAACCTTCCAGAAACTCCAAAGCTGGGATGACCCCCCAGAACTGGCCTGAGCTGGAAGGCAGGGCCAGACCTTTATTGACCCGCTCGTGGAGCCACCACTGGGGGTGCGGTGGCCGGAGAGGGGGCAGGACCTAGGGCAGGCGGGGAGGGAAGTGTCCGCCACCCTCCCAGGGCGGTGACATAGGTCCGCCCGTGCTCCAGGGGAATGTGGGCGGTCAGCCCAGCACCCCCAGGGAACCGCCGTGTAAAACCCACAGAAATGGGGCCAGGAAGCCCAGGGTTACCCCTGCGCAAGTTTATAGGCGTTCTTTCCTCACCCATAGTCGCTGAGGGCCAGTAGGGGGCAGCAGAGAGCTTTTCAGGTGCCGCTAAGGTGGGGGTGGAGCAGGATCCGGGGAAAGGCATTCCTGGGCAGGAATTTGGGGAGCCGGGGTTCAAGCCAGCCTGAGCCTGAGCCTGAGCCTGAGCCTGAGCCTGAGCCATGGGAGCAGCATCTGGGAAGGGACAGGCGCCTGAGGCCAGGTGACAAGAAGGCGTGTCATGCAAACCAATGGGCTCTCCCCACCCCAGGCCCCACCCACAGGCCATGGGGCCTCTGATGCCTGCAGGTCCTGGAAGGGGTGCATTGGGTGGGTTTTGTGAAGTGCACGTTGCTGCAGGGAGGAGGCGGCGATGGGGTCTTCCTGAGGGGTCCCCTCGTTGCAGCCACACAAGTTCCTGGACCTCAATATCCACCTGAAAAGCTGTGGGCGGAATAGCAGCACCTCCTAGGGTCTCCGCGCCAACGAGGAGAGGTGACCCATGTCCAGCGCCTGGCGCAGCGCCTGCCACCGCGCGCCTTGCCCCTCAGCGCAGGTGTGTTACGGGCACTGTGGTCTCAGGTGTTTGCCATTTCATCCAGAGGCTGCGGGCACAGGTTGGCCGCATGGTGAGGGGCGGGGGCGCTGTGGGGAGACCACGTGTGGAAGTGGGGGAGCAGGTTGCAGGGCAGGACGAGGGCTGCCCGGGGGGGCAGGCGGGTGTGGGCCGCTGTCCCGGTGAGCACGGAGCCCCTGGGCCTGTCCTCCTGGACGCGGCCTGTCCCCTGGGGACACACCACAGGCCCTCTCTTTCCCGGGGCTCCAGGAAAGCGCGTGTCACATGACACCTGGTCCTGGGTCTGGGTGTGGGAACCCTCCCTCTGCAGGTCCTGAAAGGCTCTCGAGCTTCGTTACTGTCTGCTTAGCCCCGTGGTCAGTGCGCGGCATAGATGTGGGCCCACTAAGAACCAAGTCAATGAGAGATCTGCCCGCCAGGCCGGCGGGGCTCAGTGGCTGAGCGTCAACCTATGAGCCAGGAGGTCACGGTTCGATTCTGGGTCAGGCACGTGCCCGGGTTGCGGGCTGGATCCCCAGTGCGGGGCGTGCAGGAGGCAGCTGATGCGTGATTCTCTCTCCTCATTGATGCTTCTATCTCTCTCTCCCTCTCTGACATCAGTAACAATCTCTGTGTGTGTGTTTTTAAAGGAGACCTTCCTGCCTTTTCCTCAGCACCAGGTCTCCTCCTGCTCACCTGCCTGTCAGCCTGAGCTCCCTGCTCCTCCCGGCCTGTCCCATAGAGCCTGCCAGCACGGAGCGGGGAGTCATTCTCCCACCTGACCCGAGAGTCCCAGAGGCATCGCGGGCAGAACGGCGGGCAGAGGTGGTTCCGCTGTTCCCTGCGACTTCACACACTGCCCCCAGGTGTGGTGGTGGGTTTTGCTCCCAGTTCTGTGGTCAGGAGGCCTGCGCTGGCGGGTGGACCCTCAGCCGTGTGGCATCACGTGGTGTGGCTGGCGTGGCCGCACCCACTGCCGTGGATCCTTCCCGCACACGCCCGGCATCGCTGTGCGCTTTGCCTCCCTGTCTCTCCGTGACATTCATCGGCCACAGCGTCTCCCTGTGGCTTGGGCTCCTCGCAGCGTGTGATCGCAGGAGAGGGGGCCTTCTTATTTTTTTATATATATTTGTATTTATTTTAGAGAGGGGGGGAGGGAGAGAGAGAAACATCGATGAGAGAGAAATATTGATAGGCTGCCTCCTGCAGGCTCGCCACTGGGGATCGAGCCCACAACCCGGGCATGTGCCCTGACTGGGAATCAAACCAGCGACCTCCTGGTTCATAGTTCGACACTCAACCACTGAGCCACGCCAGCCGGGCGAGAGGGAGCCTTCGTAACTGAGGGCCGTCTTCCAGGAAAGCGCGGGAAGTTTGAATGCCTTAAAGGGCAGCCCGGAGCAAACACGAGGGTCCCTCCCGGGGACGGTGTGGGTGGCAGTGCCCGGCCGGCCCCGATGCTGGGAGGGAGAGAGACCCGTCTTCGGTGGGAAGAGGGTCAGAGACTTTGTGGGCGTCTTTAATCGGCCGCCGACGGAGGCGCACTTTTTTCCGAAGGAAGCGGGCACAGCACGCTGCCTGGGTGTCCGCGTGGACTCAGTCACCATCTCCAACTGGGGAGCGTGACACTGACCCCGACAGTGAATCAGACCCCAGAGAAAGTCGGGTCCCTTTCCTCTCACCCTGAGCCCGGGTCTGCCTCGGCTGCCTGAACACTGTCGGCAACCGCTAGCCGTCTCCTACGAGGAGAAGATGGGGCCTGTCCTCGCCTGTGGCTGTTAGAGGAGCAGTGTCGCCCTGGGTGTGAGGAGCAGACAGAGGGGACTGCGCCCCCAGAGGCGATGGGAACAGGACGATGCAAGCCGATCGCCGCGAAGAAGCTGGTCCCAGAAGGCGCCATTGGGTAGGACTCCGTTTCCATGAAATGCCCACATGGCTACACAGAGTTTGCCAGGGCCAGAGGGCGGGGAAGTGGGGCGGCATTGCTTGTGGGAATGGGGCTCCTTGGGGGGTGATCAGACCATAAAAATATGGTCTCAGATTAAATGGAAGTGATGGTTGAAGGATGCTGTGAATACAGCAAAAGCCACTGAATTACACACACGAGAAGGGTGAAGTTTATGAAACGGAAATATCTTGATAAACCTGCCATTTAAAAAAAAAAAAAATTCCATGTGCTGCCTGCTTCCTGCGGGACCCTGACTCTTAACGGCTGAAATAGCGGAGGCCCCGCCTGTCTTGTGATAAACCGCTCTCACCCACAGGAGTCGCTCCGAACCCGACACGACCTGGGGCCGTGGGGAAAGGTAAACGTATTGCAAAGGTGACATGACCTTCTCAGCCGTGACCTTCTCAGCCGTGACCTTCTCAGTCGTGAGGGGCAGGCCCGCCTTCATCCCATAAACTGAGGTGCTCTCACATTCTCTTTCTTATGCCCCTGGCCCCAAGGAGACAGCAACTCTAGAATTCCTGACTATCAGCCTGGCCTGTTGGGCTCAGGGGCTAGAGCGTCGGCCCTCAGACTGAAGGGTCCCGGGTTCCATTCCGGTCAAGGGCGCGTACCTCGGTGGCAGGCTCAATCCCTGGCCCAGGAGGCAACCAATCGACGTGTCTCTCTCACATCGATGTTTCTCTCCCTCTCTCCCTCTCCCTTCCACTCTCTCTAGGAATGAATGGAAAAATGTCCTTGGGTGAGAACAAAAAACAAATAAATACAATAAATAAAAAAAAATAGAACTCCCGGCCATCAGCCCCGGAAAGAACCCCGACACACTCAGCGCACCCCGTCTTGGGTCAGTCGGGAGAACTGAGATGCGGGACAGGAAGCCACTCCTCCGAGAGCACGGGGTTGCCAAGGCCGCCACCTGGGCTGCAGGACCACGCGGGGAGCCGGGCCAGCAGTGAGGAGCCGGCGTCGTGTCCTCTGCTTCCCGGGTGGGCAGCCGAACAGCCCCCGGTCCTTTACTGGGATCAGATGGGAGGGGGGTCCTCATGCAACTGGCTGAGGGGTACCCTGCATTTCATGGTGGGGGGCTGTGTGGACCGTGGTAGGAAGCCCAGGCCACAAGGACATGTGGGGGCCTGGGAGGCAGCGAGCTGGCCCCCTGCTCATCACTCAGTAGCTGTGTGATCTGGGGCAGGTCTCTGGTCCTCTCAGAACCTCAGTATCCTTCTCTGTCAACCACAGTAAAACAAGTCGCCCTCCCAGTGCTGCTCAGGGGGAGAAGTGAGCTACGACGTACACGAAGCGCCCGGCGCGGTGCGGAGTCTCCTCGACCCGTTTCTGGGTCTCTCAGATGCTGACGTGGCGAGACGAGAAACTAGGTCACTGGCTACTGAACTGAACCTGCATCAGCACCACCGGGAACTGGCTGAAGTCAGAGACCCCGGGGCCACACCAGGGTTGCCGGCCTGCAGCTGGCAGGGACGGGCCTGGGAGCCGGAGCTTGCAAACAAGCCACCAGGGCACCCTCACCCTCAGCCCCTCCGCGGACGGGACAGGAAGCTGCTGGACAGGGGCCCGGGCTCGGGCCGCATCCTCGGGAGGTCACCTCTGCGATGTCTATTTTCAGCTCCACGTCCGGGCCGCCGGCGGAGTCTGGGCAGATTACACGGACGCCTTCTCTCCCAGCTCTCGGCCTCCTAATCGAATTATCACGACAGCAGATGTGACAGGCTCCCTCTCAAACCCAGTAACGTCTCCAAAGGCACCTCTGAGTGTCGGGCCCTCGCTAACGTCCCTCCCTCCTCCCTCCTCCGGCCGGGCACCTCGGCTCCGGGCGCTCTCCCCGCCCATTAGCCCCGAAGCGTCCTCCTGCCGAAATATCCCATTGTGGGCACTGAATGGCGGGCCCCGAGGAAGAAAACCGGGGTGCGGCCTCCTCCCAGCCGCTCGCTCCGTGTCTTTGAAACGGGATGGTGCTAAGGTTTCTTTCCCGGAGAAACACTCATGTGCGTCGATTCATATCCAATTCCCAGAGCTCATGGCCCCCGGGGGCCATCCCTGTCGTCAAGGTGGGCCCTGGTCCAACCGGACTGTCATCCTTAGAAGAGGAGATTAGGACACGGGCACACACGGAGGGCCGGCCGTGCGAGGACGCGGAGAGACGGCCGTCTACGTGCCCAGGAGAGGCGTCTGAGGAACGGCCCCAGACCCTGGCCTTGGACTCCAGCTTTCAGAGCTCGGGGAGATGGTCTGTTGCTGTTTGAACCACCCAGGCCTGGGCATGTTGTTCCAGCGGATGGATCCAGAGCAGGGACGTCCGGGCGACCTCGGCTTTACCGCCCGGGAGCGCAGGGCGCCGTGGGAACTGGAGATGTGCCCCGAGGAAAGTTCGAGAAGAGGGCTTTGACCGGCTGTGCCCGGCCCAGCGCCTGTCTCGTTCCTGCTCGTGGACTGGCTGCCTCTTATGTGCAGAGCACCGTGCTCAACCCCAGAGGAAGCAACACCGCGGAAGCCCAGGCCGCTGTCCGCTCAGCCGGCATCCCTTCCCTGCCCACACACCACGGCCTCTCCGATAAGTCATTTCCATGTTTCAACACCTGAATGTGTAACAAGAAATATTTCTTTAAAAGGAAACGAAGGGCCCGGCCGGCGTGGCTCAGGGGCTGAGCGTCGACCTATGAACCAGGAGTCTCGGTTCGATTCCCGGTCAGGGCACATGCCGGGGTTGTGGGCTCCATCCCCCGTGTGGGGCGTGCAGGAGGCGGCCAATCCATGATTCTCTCTCATCATGGATGTTTCTATCCCCCTCTCCCTCCCCCTTCCTCTCTGAAGTCAATAAAAATATATTTTTTTTAAAAAAGGGAAGCAAATGTTAGAATATCCACGCGGCTCCTCGCAGCTCTCCCTTTGGGGCAGAATGTGTCCCCGGGACGCCCTTCAGGCTCCGTTAGCGGACAGTCAGGCACCTTCTCAAGAAACACCACCTCCACATGGCGGAGCATCTTCCCAGCAGGTCGCCCTGGCTTCCTCCCCGTCACCTGGAGTCAGGGTGGCCGAGAGAGGCCTCGCCAGTTTGCAGAAGCGCCGTTAGACACGGACGAGCGTGATTTGAAATAAGTATCGTTTGGCAACCATCGCGAGTCACGGGCACAGGAAATTATTCACCAAGCGTTTGCGCCAGAGACATATTGGAGTGACCCGGAGCCTGGCCGTGGCTGCCGGTGCGCGGGGCGATGGAGCGAGGCCGCCATCTGCTCCCGGGAGCGAGGGCACCTGGCGCCGCCGCCTGGGGGGAGCAGCGTGTCTCCCGGCAGAGCCGCGAGACTGTGCCCACAACACCCACGGCGGGGGGTGCGGGAGGGGGTCCCGCGCCCCACACGTGGACGGGGAGCGGCCACGCGGCACACGAATTCCCTGGGAGCTGGCTCTGGCGCAGAGAGCACACATGGCCCTCCCCCTCTTTCCCGTCCCCTGGCTGTGGTCCCCGCAACCCCGAGACTCACGTCCTTTCAAATCATCGTCAAGGCCGTGTCGAGACGCCTGCCAAGGGAGGAAGGACAGGCCATGCTCCCTGCGCCAACTTGGAGTTCAAAGCCTGCTGACCGCAGGGGTGACGGAAAAGTCAGAGGAGTTTTGAGTGGATTCAGCAGAAAACAGCAGAAGGCACAACCCAGGAGCACAGGATACATGGAGACGGGTTAGCAGGGCCGGGAGGAGAGCGTGGGGACGGAGGTGCGGGCATCTATGGAGAGTGAGATGAGCCCGGCCGGTGTGGCTCAGTGGTTCAGCGTCACCCTATGAGCGAGGAGGTTGAGTTTCAATTCCCGGTCAGGGCATATGCCTGGGTTGTGGGCTCGATCCCCAGGGTGGGGCGTGCAGGAGGCAGCTGATCGTTGCTTCTCTCTCCCCCGCCGCCCCCTTCTCCCTTCCTCTCTCTCTAAGATCAATAAGACATACTTTAAAAAAATGAGGGCTGGAGATCAAGCCTGCAACGGAGGGACATGCCCTTGACTGGAATCGAACCCAGGACCCTTCAGTCTGAGGGCTGAGGCTCTGTGCACTGAGCCACACTGGCTGGGCAAAACTGGGGGTGTTTGTTTTTAATATATTTGTATTGATTTCAGAGAGGAAGGGAGAGGGCGAGGGAGATAGAAACATCAATGATGAGAGAAAATCATTGATTGGCTGCCTTCTGCATGCCCCCTACTGGGGATTGAGCCCGCAACCCAGGCGTGTGCCCTTGGCCAGAATCAAACCTGGGACCCTTCAGTCCGCAGGCCGACGCTCTATCCACTGAGCCAAACCGGCCAGGGAGAATCTAGTTTTTAATATGAGGTGTCTGTCCGGAACCTAGGATTCGGAACATACATGTGCAAGTGTCCTGGAGCTCAGAGCTTCAGGGTAGCCCTCGGTGTAGACAGGTGGGGAAAGCCTCACATCCAAAGTGTGGCCGTAGTCCCGCCCTCCGACCTGCTTTGGCCAATAGGATGCAGTGACATCGTGTCATTCAAAGCCTGGGCCCTAAGAGGAGATGCTCGCTTCCTGTCTCACTCGTAGACCCCCCTGTTTCCACGGCAACGGATCGGCTTTTCTTTGCTTGAGGATGCGATTCAAGGTGGAGGAGGACCCTGGGGCCTTTGCTGAGTGTCTGCTGGCCCCCAGCTGATCTGGGAGCTGGACAGGCTCACTCCCAAGCCCCCATCAAGGTCAGGTCAAGGTCAGCAAAGCCTGGGAGGTAGGCCTGCTGCCTGGCTGAGCCCTGCCCACATCATTGGCCGCGGACTCCTGCAGCCACCACGTGACTGGAGCTGCTACCTCTGAGATGGTGTGTGTGTAGCAAAACCCCATGAAAACCATCCGCCTTGTTTTAGCACGTGGACTTCCCAAAGGGCACGCCATGAGGAGCTCAGCTCTGTTCACATGTGTGTTCTTAGGACCTCACCAGGCTCTTCCATTTAACCCGATGTGAGCGCATGAGTCTGTTCACACGCGATGGCGTATGAGTCTGTTCACACGCGATGGCGCATGAGTCTGTTCACACGCGATGCGGGGGGATGCAGTGCTCTGGGAAATGCTAGTCTCCTGACCCGCTGTCGAGGCGTGACCATGTTCTGAGCGCTTGGGCCCCAGGGCTGGTCATGTGGCCGCGACTGGCCCGGCTCCTGGGGGAGATGAAGCAGCCGATGGACAAACGATGTGTGTGGGCGAGTCAGGGGAAACAGGATCCCAGGGAGCGGGTGGCAGAGGGGTCCCATCCTCTGGAATGAGACAGGGAGAGGAGGCGAGGTCTGCATGTGGCGACGAGGAGGTAAGGCATGAAGAAGCCACCAGACCTCGTCCTGCAGCAGCCACACCACCCACGTGGCCATCGGCCACGGCCTGCGCGCTTTGTCCTCAGAGGCAAGCACAGGCCGACAGCGCACAGGGCCACCGACAGGTGAGTGGACAGACACGTGTCGTGTGTGCACCCAGGACGCACGGCTTAGAAGAGGGGGAGGCGGACTATTGCTTTGTTACGTGCAGCACCGTGAACGGCTCTCGGAGCATGACTGCCCGTGGGGAGGGCGGAGACGGGGACCTGGCAGAGGGGGGTTGTGAACAGAGCTGCCGGTGCAAAAGGCCGGTCATCTGTTCTCCGACGGCTGTCACCACGCGAGATGCCCGATGTTCTTCCTGGCTGTGTGGGCCCTGGAAGGCTGTCCCCTGCGTGACTCGCCCACCCCAGGGGCGGCTTCCCTTTGGGTTTAGCCAGTGGGAGCCACTGTGGGGAAGTCAGAGGTGCAGGGAGAGAGGTGGGCACGGCTCCCCCCCACCCCCCACCCCTGGGCCGTCCCTCCTCTCAGCACTTCTGCCGGGGATGGCATCGCTCGGTCACCCAACTTTGGGCTTGGCTCCCCCCCTTTTTGTGGCTCCAACTCTCAACTCCGTCCTGGTTTCGCCCACTCGCCCCTCAGGCCTGGAGAGCTAGCAGCTTCTTGGGGTGACTCACAGCCTGGACCCGTCCCAGGCCCGTTCATTCAAGTGTCTCTCCAGAAAGAATCGAGAGGAGACGCTCCCTGCGCGTCTGCCAAGACCCTGCCCGATGACTTCCTGGGGGAAGAGTAAGACTGAAAGGTCTGAGGAGGGAGACGGAGGCCCCACGCCAAGGGCTGCCCGGGGGCCGGGAAGCGGCTGCAGGGACCACGGCTCAGAGCTCTCAGCGGCGACATGGACTGTGCAGTCTCCAGGGAGGGGTGCGGGGCTCAGAGTCTGGCTAAGAGAGAAGGAAGAGAAGAATTTGCAAAAGCGAGAGGCGGTCCCTGGAGGAGTCCGGCAGGAAACGGGGCGGAGCGGAGGGGAGGCTGCCTGGCAGGTGCTAGGACGTGCGGGCAGCCTCCTCTGCCTCATGCCCAGAGGGAAGGTCTCACTTCACTCCGCGTGGATCCGGCCGGCCTGGAGGGAGTGGGAAGCAGGTGACCGGCCTGCAGGCTGTGTCCCCATCCGCACAGAACTAAGTGGGCACAGGTATGTGGAGACCGTGAGAAAGTCCTGGTAAGACATGACAGATACGGGGGCTACCAAACCCCCCAGCCTCTGACGGGGCAGGCCAGGCCTTCAGGGAGGCCCCGTGCCCCGAAATCACGCACTAGGAGGGCCTGCAACAATGCAGGGGTCCCCCTCCCGTCAGCTACCGTGATGGGGCGGGTTCATCCGTCTCTGGGTGCAGGTTCCTCGTGTGCAACAAGAAATGCCAGCGCCGTGCCGACGCCAGTCCTATAGGAGGAGAAAGCAGAACTACGCGCGAGGACTGACGCCCGGTGTGTTCGGAAAAGGTTTCCTCGCCCGTCCTCCCGGCGCAGGCATTCGCCCGCCGATCGGGCCTTTTAGCAGAACCAACCTCGAGGGAGAACTGACCATCGACCAGGCACGATAGCGAGCCCTTCACCTGGGTTTTCCCATTTCACCCTCAGAACAATCCCATTGTATTGGTGGGAAAACTGAGGCAAGGAGAGAACGGTCACTTGCTCGAGGCTTCCCATCCAGGAAGTGCGGGAACAAGGATTCCAACCCAGAAAGTGAGCTCCCGGGGAGGGGAGGAGGGAGCCGGGCCGCGAGGACACGCCACCTCCCATGGAGACGTGGCTGCCCGCTCGGGGAACGGGTCGGTGGGTGGAGAAAGGACTTGGAAGAGCCCTGAGGGCCTAGCACAGGGGTCACTTTCACGCGGACACAGGTCTCGGTGCCACAGTTTCCTCTGCGGCGTGCGGGCCAGATTGCCGGCCTCCCGGGGCGTCTGCAGTTGGCCGATTCCCCTGATGGCGCGCGCGCGCACACACACACACACACACTCACACACACACTCTCTCACACACACTCTCACACACTCTCACACACATTCACTCCACCTCACACATCCCATAAAACCTAACCAATCTCAATGAATTGATAGTTACGATCTCTTGCCATTCAGTCATTAAATTAGAAACTTTGAAAGAGTAAAGCAAAAAAGAACTCCCTCCCCCCCCCAAAAAATGTGTACCCTGAAATCACAAAGGAGAAAAAAGACTATAAGCAAGTTAAATGTTCAACAACCTAGAAACAAGGTTGTAAAGGAGTGGAGGAAACGGCGGAGAAGTCTGCTGAAAATTCAGGGCCACCAGTATTTTGTTCTGAGATTCCCTTCCTAGCTGCTCCCCTCTGTAAGATAGCATGAGGTTTATTTTTACACATGCATGCAAGGTGTCGTTAAACTTACTAACGTCGTGTGAGGAAAGCTAAGTGGAGACTCTCAGTTCCACGGGGGCTGGGCTGGGCTGGGCTTTCTTCACGGCCGCACCCCCACCCCGTGGAACTGTGCGTGGCACCTGGGAGCGTGGTCCGTGTTGAGTGACTACTAGAGCTGAATATGAAGTAAAGCGAGGCAGAGTGAACCCTCGGAGAATTTTGCCGAGTCAGACAGAACCGGATTACTGTCCTGCTTCTGGAACCTTCTGGCTGATGGCTGGGGAAGCTGAATGTCCCTCCGCTGGTTGTCGATGACACAAAAGGGAAATGACAGGAGCCACCCTGCCTGGATCTGGCAGGACTTAGAACTGAGGGCCACGCGCCAACTGCTACACGGCTGGGTCTTTGGGGCACCCCCACCCCCCGGAGGCTCCGTCCTGAGACAGGGAGCCGGGGCCCCAGCGCCACGTCTGCTTCACCGCCTGGTTCCTCGGGAGCCTGGGCAACGGGAACGCCAGAGCAGGACCTGAGGCTGGAGGAGGAAGAGAGGCTGGTCCGCGCCCACGTGCCCACATGGACCTCCTGTTCCCGAGAGCGTCCCTCAAGGCTTCTCCACCCTGTGGTGCTACTCCTTCCCTGCAAGTGGTGGGACCCAGTCTGTGATGTTCCCGTCACTCGCAGAACCAGCTTCCTCGGGGCCCCATACGCGGCGGTATCAGCAGAGTAGCCCCCTACAGAGTATGAGTCGCATGCCTGCCCGGCACCGCTCAGTGGTTGAGTGTCAACCTATGAACCAGGAGGTCACAGGTTGGAATCCTGGTCAGGGCACATGCCCAGGTTGTGGGCTCCATCCCCAGTGTGAGGTGTGCAGGAGGCTGCCCATCAATGATTCTCTGTCATCACTGATGTTTCTAGCTCTCTCTGAAATCAATTAAAAAAAAAAAGTGGGGGTTGCAGCTGCACGCCCCTCCCTGAATGCCGAGTCAGTATACGCCATTCCGGGCCTTTCTTCCAATTCTGTACCCGCCGACCCGCCTCTGGGATCGCCCAGGCCCTTCCATCCTGTTGGTTCCGTAACGAGCGATGCTCCAGATTAAACTCTGTTCAAACAGCGGATGAGGCTCTGTCTGCCGTCTGGTCCCGCTGGTGACGCCCTCGGCGCCCAGGACACGCAGCTCCGTCCTTGTTCGCGAGGCACGTCCGCGGGTCTCATCACGGCTGAGCCTCAGGTCAGTGCTGGGAAGACGCCACCATCGGTCGTTCCCCGTCTTCAGAAGAAAAATACGTCCCAGAACCAAATCCAAGCCGCCCCCAGGGTCCCGCCTGGCCCCTCGTTAGATAGGCTTTTACAGAATGTCCTGGGGGGGGGGGGGCAGCAGCTCAGGACACTGAGCCCCGGGGTGTTGCCACGCGGAGCGTCCAGAATCCCCAGCGGAGCCCTGCCCGCGCCGGGCATGCGGCGGATCCGGCTTGAACCTTCATCCTTGGTCTCTGCGCCTCACTCACACCCAGGCCATTCCTTCCTGGGTTCTTGGCAAATGAGGGCATTGCCTTGGCCTGAGAATGAAGAAAGGGAGCCAACAGGACAGGGGGCTCTGGGACGGGGAGGGACGTGCGGGGCGAGCGGGTTAACCCAGATGGCGAGGAGAGGGATGGAGATGGTGTGACAGCAGGCCCGGGGGGGGGGGGGGCCGGGGCGGGGGGGGGGGGGCGGGGGCTGCCTCAGGGGGGCGGGAGCAGGTGGACGGCCTCTCTGAGTCACGGCTCTGGGAGTCCCTGCAGGCGCAGGCGTGTGGACGCCTTCCAGGCCTCGGTCAGGCAGCACCCAAGAGGCTGTCACTTCCTCCTCCCAAAAAGCTCAGTTTCCTAAGGACCCCTGACTGACCCCCGCCCCTGCCCCCAGGCCTGCCTTCCTTCTGGGCAAACAGACCAACCTTCCCATCTGCGTGGAGCAAGACAGCCCCGAGCAGCCTTCGTGGTCCAGAGAGCCCCCACACTTGGCCCCAAGCATTCCCCAAGCAGGTTGACGCTTACACTCCGAGCAAACGCAGGGCCTCCTCAAGGCAGACCCGTCCAAGCTCCCCATCCTGGGAACTGCAGCCCTCAGGGAGGCTGGGAGGCAGGGAGGCAGGGAGGCTGGGAAGCTGGGAGGCTGGGAGGCAGGGAGGCTGGGAGGCAGGGAGGGTGGGAGGCAGGGAGGGTAGGAGACTGGGAGGCTGGGAGCAGGGAGACTGAGGCTGGGAGCAGGGAGGCTGGGAGGCTGGGAGGGTGGGAGCAGGGAGGCAGGGAGGCTGGGAGTCAGGGAGGCAGAGAGGCAGGGAGGCCGGGAGGCCGGGAGGCAGGGCAGTAGGGGCAGACAGCCCAGCCCACAGTGGGTCTCCCCTCAGGGCCCAGAAAGATGCTCGCTCGCGGGCAACGCCATCCTTAGACCCTGAGGCGTCCACCCGGATCCGCAGCCAGTCACAGGGCTGGGCCCTCGCTCACGGGCCGAGAGATGTTACCGCTCACGTTCCTGCAGCAGGCGGAGGGGCTCTGGCTGCTCGGTCGTCTCCCGGGCATAGAATCTCGTGGCGGTGCTTCAGCGTTAACCGGAGGCCCCTGAGGGGAGACTGCATGAGGGGAGACTGCAGGTGTGTAAACACCTCGCGCTGTTTACACCGAATGTTTTTATTTAAAGTGCACACGTCCATGCAACACGCGTGCTCGTTACGTTTAAACTGTCTGAGCTGAAACTGTCCACACGCGCATCAGCGAAGTCGCTTCAAGCAGCTCCGTCTCCACCAAGACCGGCGGTGGAAACCCACTGAAACAGCGGTTCTCAGCCGTGGCCGCACATGAGAATCACCCGGGAATCTTTTTTAAATCCTGATTTCTGGGCCTCATCCTCCGGAAATTCTGTTTCTTTGTTACTAATGTTGTGCCCCCCCCCCCCCATAACAAAGAAATGGAATTTCCCGAGGATGAGGCCCAGAAATCAGGATTTTAAAAAGATTCCCAGGGGATTCTCATGTGCAGCCCAGGCTGAGAACCGCTGCACTAGACTCACTGGACGTCCGCCCGTCCTGGGGACAAATAAAGTGAAATCGCCCCACGACAACGGAGGAGTTAAAAGTCCGAACCCGCAACTCCCGCCCTCAGGGTGTGTCTGGGGGCCGAACCCCAAGCACCTGGCGCCTAACTCCTGGAGCGTCCTCTCCAACAAGCAGCAAGGACACAGCGGGCGAGCTCACTCAGCGCTCAGCACACGGTAGTGACTCGGCCTCCCTGCCGCACAGCCAAGCAGGCAGAGCTGATGGGCAGGCAGCGCTCTGAGCGTTAACGAGGCGGAGCCGCCTCCACGAGGCTCGGGGGCTGGGAGACCAGGTGCGTCTCATTAGCAGGACGGCTCCTCCCGCCCGACCGCCCGGCACCTGCAGGCTGTGGCCGGCCAGGCGCCCGCCCGCACCAGGGCCGCCTTGCTCCTGCCCCCACGGGGCAGCCTCCACACTCCTCTGCCTGGGTGGCTGTTTGCTCGGCCCCCAGCGGTCTCCCCTGCGGAACTTTCTGGCTAAAACTAGGACAGTCCCACGCAGACAGCGATGAGCTGGTTGCCCCCCTGAGTCCTCGGGCTCCTCCCCAAGAAGGACCCGGGCCGCGCGGCTGCCCCCAGGCCAGCGAGGACTGCCCAGGAGTGGTTTTGGTCAAGGTAAGCTGCTGGCCTCTGAGAGCCGCTCCCAGCCGCCCCCCCCCCCGCCCGCCCCGCGGCCCCTGGTCAGCCGAGGACCCCCAGGGGGTGGGGGGCAGGCAGGGAGGCTGCAGGCCCAGGTGCGTGTCCTTAGCTGGGAGGGTGGGGGGAGCAGGCGTATAAACAGCAGGTCTCCCTCTCTGGCTGGGCCTCCTTGCCGTGGTGGGCTGCCCTGGGGGCTTGGCCCTGGTTGGTTGGTGTCCTCAGTGCCCCCGGGGGTCAGGCTCCCCGATTCTGGACTGGCTGCCGGGTGGGGCGGTGGGGCGCCGTGGGGTTTTCAAACTTGCAAAACTGGCTCTTTCTCGGGGCTCCTCCTGCCTGGAGATCTCCCGTCCCCTCACTTTCTCTCCTTTCCCCTCCTAAAGCCCCAGAGGCTGTGTCCAGAAAAGCCAGCGTTGGCGCACCTCTGCTTGCCCTGCCCGACACCCCGTCTCCCCACCCAGGGTCCCCCTCTGCTTCCGGCCTCTCTTTCCTCCTCTAAAGCCGATGCCGGGAACAGCACCTCCAGGCCCAGGAGCCGAGGTGGAGCTTTGGTCATTTTATCAAAGAAGCAAAACAAACCAAACCAGAAGGGAGCTGGTGGGCCCCGGTGACCAGCCTCCGTAGGAAGAACAGAGCGGGTCTGAAAGCTGCCCCCGCCGTGCAGGTCAGCGTGGGGAGAGCCTGGGGGCCACAGGGCACATGGCAGAAGCGGGGGGTGGGGGGGGTGGGGCGAGTAGCGTGGCCCAGGGGTGGCAAGTAGGGAGCCACCCAGGATGCTCCTGAGCTTTATGAGGCCGGTGGTCTTTTCCGACGTGACCCTGAATTTGGTGACCCCCCTTCTTGCTCGATGGGAGTGAAGGGGGAATCGGAGCCTGGTTTCTCTCTCAATCACAGCCCCCTGCTTTCGGCTCCCATGGGCTCCTCTGCTGACGTGGGTGTCAGGAGGAACGCATCCTTTGTCACGTGAAAGTTGAGCGATGCCACACTTAGGCAAAATGAGTGTTTTCCCTAAACGTCTGAAGCTGAATTCCTGACCCAGCGCCGTGGCACAGGCTCTGAGAACTAGTTTATTTCAAACGCGCAAAAGCGGGCGGTAAAGCTGCCGCCGCCAGTGTGTCCTCAGCGCTTCGTGAACTGTGGGTGGGCGCGGGCCACGGCCTGGAAGCACAGAGTCACAGGGGGTCACACGGGGTCACACGGGTCGCACAGAGCGGCTGTCTCAGTATGACATTGCGGCGATGTCCTGAGGGCAGATGCGCGCAAACTTGGACTAAAGTTCTTGGTACTGACTCTTCTTCGCAGTGAAGGAGGGAAGCCGCCGTGCCTGGGATGCAAGCGGTGATGGGGTCTCCGCAGAAACGTAGGAGTTCGTTAGCCGTCTTTACTGACCCCAGGCAACTTGCAAGGATCACTATTATTTTTTTTTAGATATTTTTATTGATTTCAGAGGGAGAGAGATAGAAAAATCAATGATGAGAGAGAATCATTGATCGTCTGCCTCCTGCATGCCCCACACTGGGGATCGAGCCCACAACCCAGACATGTGCCCTTGACCGGGAGTCGAACTGTGACCTGGTTCATAGGTCGACCCTCAGCCACTGAGCTATGCCGGCCGGCCGGGCACAGCTTGCAATTATACGTCATGAACAGGCTCAGGAAGTACGAGGTGCTGAACTTCAGGTGTGTTGCAAAGCCGAGCTCGTGTCACTCAAGTTGATGTCATTGGTCCACTGAGGTCCAACGTGACAAACTGAACCCCCAACAACTGAACCCCCAACCCCCCTCCCACCCCGCCCATACCCCATCCTTAGTCCTGGGCCCGGCAGTGTGCGGTGTGACTCATGCTGCTGTGAGTGCAGTGGCCTGAGTGCTGGGCGCTGGGAGTGTTCTATGCACGTTAATCACTCCATCCTCGTTAAACCTGAGGCCGTTAACATTTCATAGCTGCTATCGAGGAGCTAAAAGGTGGGGGCAGGAGCCTGGCCAAGCCCCACCGGTTTCCCACCGAGAGGCCATCACTGAAACAAGAGTGCGAGGCTTGCCGACAAAGCTTGCCTCTCCCGATGGTTTCTGAGCCCGTGGAGTCATGCACGCCTGGCTGTTTTATTTAAACATTCCATTTCCTAATAGGCGGGTAGATTCTAATTGTGAGCTAAGTCATACGCCTCGTTCTGAACACCGAATACTCGTTATTCAGACGCTGCTCTGCTCCAGGATGCTCGGGAGCATGAATCGAGGGTTTTCCTCAGCAAGCGGTTAGGAAAGGCGGACATGCATCAAACATTCCACTGAATGAACACATCATAACGGGCGCTTCTGAAATAAGCACCTGGCAGACCTGAGCGCGGCCCCTGCACATGGCCAATTAGCCGCATGGCGACGGCTGGAGGCCGCCTTCCGGACAACCACGTGCAAACCCCGCGGGCGCTGGGCTTGGACTTTTAACCCGGGTATCGCTCTGTCTATTTGAACAGCCCCAAGTCCACGTCAGTTCCTCAGTGAGGCGGTTCTTTCCCTCCCCAATTCCCTGCCAACGCTGGGTACCTCTCCCTTCCCCCGCCCCCGCGTCAGAGCCTCTGCATTTTCACAGCCACAAACTCGGAACATGTGCTCTTTTGTACGGAGGTTATTGCTTTGTTTTGGGAGAAACAGACCAGAATCCGTCCTCCCTGCGCTAGATTTGCACGAGCCCCTCGCCTCTGGGGCCCGCGCACGTGACCTTCTGCTCCTGGGAAGGTAAAACTGAAGCCCCTCTCGTCCGTCCGTGAACATGAACTTGCCCAGAGCGAGCCCGAGCAGCGCCTGCCACACCCGTCGTCCCGGGAGGAGGCGGGAAGCGTGTGGTGAACACCGTGAGGACCGCACCCCTGGGGAGCGGGGCTGTCCGCGTGTGGCCACCTGAGAGTCCGGCTCGCTCCTCGAACTTCAGTTCCTCCATTTTCCCGGCGGCCTTGTCAGGCTGGGCTTCCCTGAGTGCGGTCATTTCCGTTTGAAATACGTGCACACGGGGATTTTCCGTCCCTGAATGACACGGTACTTCACTCCGGAAGTGAGGTGGCCGGGCCACTTCGGGGCGCACTGCAGAGACGACGGAACAGAAAGGACGCGTTCAGGACGTCGCGTGTGCAGGGCCTCCGGGAGCCTCTGAAACCTCCCTCTCCCGCCCCCCCCGGCCCCCCCCCCCCCGCGAGGTTTCCAACGCTGAACGGCGCATCTGCTTGCGCTTTTCAAGGGAAAGGGAGGTTTGGTCTCCAAACACCATCTTGTGCTTCCACATTGTGGACTCATCCGTTAAAAGTCCAACCCGAGGTCCCTTCAGGGGACTGCTAGCCAAGGAACCCAGGCGAACGTGATCGATGAGCTCCTGGTGCGTGGACGGACGCGCGTCATCGGGCCACGCCCCAGGCCAGCCGGGCCAGCCCCGGGGTCGGGACTGGTGGCTTTAGAGCTCAGCTTCGGCCACGGCAGGGGCCGCAGGAAGAAGCCGTGGGGACAGTGGGAGGGGGGCCCGCAGGACGCCCTCCTGAGGGAGTCTGACTGCGTGGACCCACCTGGCAACCCTGCGCTGCAGGTACTTCTTGTGAAAGGAACACAAACCCTCCACTCCAGCCCCCAAACACCCCATTTCGGCTCCATTTTCACGTTCAAGCCACTCCTTCTGCAGAGCAGCTGTAAATGGCAGCGTCCTCTGAACTGGTGGCGCCAACTCACCAGCCTTCTCGTTGCTGAGTTAAGCACCATAATCAGTGTTCCTATCTGTATGAGGGCCATCCTCTTACTTTTTTGGAAAATCCTGTGAACACGTCTGTGGCATGAGGCGTGCACCGTGGACAGCTCTCACTCGGATGAAGGCTGCGTGTCAGTTCCGGGGCGAAGGCCTGTCTGGTTTGCCAATGCTGCAGGTATCACCGGCTCCCCGCCAGGAAGGGACAGTAGACCAGCTGGATGCGGAGCCACACCATCGGCCAACACGAGCTCCTGGCGCATAAAGCATTACACGCGCGGACGTGGAAATGTGGAGATTGAAGCGTCAAAGCAAAGGTGGATGATGGGCGCCTTGTCGAGCACTGAGAGGAAACAGCGGGCGTGGTGTGCGGGGGACCCGGGGCCGGACAGGAGGGCCTGCCATCCAATAGTAAAGATGCTAGCGTTCTTCTTTCCTGTGGGCTCCACAGGCTCCTGCCTACAGAATCAGTGTTAAAGAGGACAGGCGTTTTAATAGTATTAAATCAGGGCTGGTACTGTCTTTTGACTTTATAGTGCTTATCATTATTCAAAACTTTAAGCTTTTTTTTTTTTTTTTGTCAAATTTCCCTTGTATTGTCTGGCTTCTGGTTTCCCGTCTTGCTTAGAAACCTTATTTTTACGTTCGTTGCCGTTACTATTTTCATTCCACCGAAGCTGTCATTTTCCCATGCCCGTGCGGAGAGGGCTCTTTGTAGCTTTAGGAATAGAAGACCTATCAGGACAGCTTCACACCGAAACACACAGGTGATTTCCCTGGGGTTACGATTATGGGTGATTTTATTCTCTTGGGCTCTGCTGGCTCCTTCATGGAACAACTAATATATACCCATCATCAAAACTCACAAAAGAAATACAATTTTCTAAACTTAAAATGCCGATCTCTCCAAGGACGCATAAGAAACGGGCTAGCTGGTTGCCTGGGTGGCTGGACATGGGGTAGACGGAGAACAGGCCACAGGACACACTTTCCACTTAAGCCTTTCGAGTTCCGAGCCACGTGAGTGAATTTCCTACTCAAGACCTTAAATTACAACGTGATCTCTCCTGTCCCCAGGAAACACCTTGCCCCACTCAGCATTTTAGGCACCAGGTTGCCCACTCTTGCACCCCCACCAGCAGCAGCCTCTGGCCCCCAGATTGCACACACAGCCCACCGCCTGGCTTGGCAAGCAGCTCTGTGCGGGCCTGTGCCCGGAGTGTGGGCAGCAAAGCCTGGGCTTTGGGGCCAAGCAGAGCTCAAGCTGCGTCCGTCCCAGGCCCTTGGCCACGGACACCAGAGGCACTGGCTTTCCTCTCTGCACGGCTTCCTCCTCACCGGGGGAGGCGGTCAGCCTCAACAGGCCTGGTCTGGGGTTGTGATCATGTCTGTACAGTGCCTCCTCCTCCTCCATAGTAGATGCTCAATAAACGGCAGCTCTCATTAAATTCGTCTGTGGGCACCTTCACATGTGAGGTTCCGCCGTCAGACACGTTCGATGTTTCAGGGGCAAGCGTTCTTTTCTGGTGGGAGGGCTGCCCTGTGCATGGAGGGATGCTGAGTAGCATCCCTGGCCTCCACACACCAAGGTGCCAGTAGCTATGGCAACCAAAAATGTCTCCCGACTTGGCCCAATACCCCGGGAGGCTCAGTGTGCCCCCGTGGGGAGCCGCGGGTCTAGAGCATCCAGAACAGCCCTCCATTCGGTGGCCAGAATTAGAGGCGACGCTGTTAGAAAGCCAGGTGTTCATCAGCCACGTCCACGCCGAACAGCGAGCGAGACATCCCGGCTCTTTGCCCTCGTAGCTCCAACCACTGGAGCCCACGGAGAGGCGGCAGTCCGCTCTGGGATGCTGACCGGCGTCAGAGTCCACGCAGAGCCCTGCCATGTCCCCCCACGTCGGCGTTCACGGTCAGCAATCCCATCCTGTGCTCAGAGCCCCATCCGCTCCATTGCGCCCACTTCCTTTTTCCCAAGGAGTATTTTTTTCCGGTCAATATTTTGTATTGATTTTCAGTATACAGCATGGTGGTTAGACAACCACATTCTGTACACAGCGTTCCTTCAATATTTCCGGTACCCACCCGGCACCGTCCAGTTACTCCAATCGTATCGGCTCTATTCCCGACGCTGTACTGTACATCCCCGTGACTGTTCCGTAGCTATCAACCCGTACTTCCCCATCCCTTCACCTTCCTCACCCAGCTCCCCCCTCCCCTCTGGCAGCCGCCCTGTTGCTCTCTGATTTATGTGCGTCTGGTTCTTTGTTTACATTCATTGTTCCCCACTCTTAGAGGTAAGCAGACAACCCAAGATTACCAGAAACCTAAACACACAGCGTTGAAAAGCAAAGTTATTATCCTCAGAGACGCCGCATTCCTGACATGAAACAAGATGGTGCCTTTTAGGGGGAAATGTTAGAACGAGAGAGAACTTGGGGGATTGGAAAAGACACGCAGACATGAAAACAACCTTTGAGGAGCTCGTCAGGAAGTAAGCCAAGAACAAGGATGAATAATAGATGAGATACGAGAATGTTAGCAGCTCATCGCAAGACGTGGGTGCTGTTTTCCTCAAGAAAAAACAGAAGAGAGACCATTTGAAGTAAGTTTTCTAAATGTTTTCCCCAGAAATAAAGGGCGTGACTTTCTAGACTGAACGTGTCCCCAAGTTCCCTGCACACCAGTCCCAACACCTCTCCATGAAGTTGCAGACGCACAGAGCTGCGAAGGCCATTGAATGCTGCCAGGGGCAAAAAAAACTCCACACACACAGGCCAGGTATTAGAATGTCTGTAGACTTCCCAGCAGCGACACTGGAAGAGGGAATCTGAAGCATTCGAGTGAAAATCATTTCTCACCCCAAATCCTGTTCCCGTTGGAAGTATCAATCAAATGTAACAGTGAAATTAGATGTGTTTATACAGAGGTCTCTCAGAATTTACCTGCCCAGCTAGCCCCTTTGCTGGGAGCGCCCAGTGAAACGGGGGTGGGAATAGTGACGGTGGCAATGGGTAGAGGAGAGAAGATGAGACGGAGGAGGACATGGGGGGACACCCAGAGTGGCTGTGGGTACCAAGCAGTCAGTCTGCACCGGAGGACAGAAGATCAGGGGCAAATGTTGGGCGGTGCCATTAGGAGAGCCTGGGCTCGTTTGGTCTGCAGGGGGTTTTGTCTTCCTTGTCACGTACGACTATAGTTTTGCTGGGTATAGAATTCCAAGTTGTGAATCGCTGTCCTTCAAAATCTTATGACAAAGGGCAGAGCAAGTGTCGCTTAAATGTAAATGTGATGGACACCGTTCTACCCCTATTTGCTGCCTCTTACCTTTCTTTCCAAACTAAAGACAGTGGCTAGCCAACCCTGAACTTTGTATTCTCAAATCACTTGTGTGATCAGCTTCATTATTAAAAAAATTTTTTTAAATAATCTCACTAATCGTTGGGTGGATTTTGTGCCCTATGGTTGCTATTAAGTTTTAAGAAAGAAAAAAATTAGAGAAACGCAGGGCTTATGACGATGCCCAAAGCAAGCTCATGAGATTCGCAATCCATCGATTGCACAAAAGAAAAAGAAAAAAGATGGGTGTCAAGGAAGACAGCGGAACCGCTTAAGTAGTCAGCTGCTCCCCCAAAAGTATGGTGTCGTTTGGCTGTCTGCAGGCTGGCAGCACCTGCCCCTTCCCTCCATTCTCTATGGTCACTGGATCGAGGGTCTGAAGAAGCGGCCTCCTGGCTTCTCCCACGGGGACCGTCTCCGCGCCTTCTTAGCCATCTAAGTTATCTGGGATTTCTGGGCCCCTGTCCTCATAGGACAGCGATGGCGAACCTATGACACGCGTGCCAGAGGTGACACGCAAACTCATTTTTTTGGTTGATTTTCCTTGGTTAAATGGCATTTAAATATATAAAATAAATATCAAAAATATAAGTCTTGGTTTTACTATGGTTGCAAAGATCAAAAAATTTCTCTATGTGACACGGCCCCAGAGTTAAGTTAGGGTTTTTCAAAACGCTGACACGCCGAGCTCAGAAGGTTCGCCACCACTGCCATAAGATGACGGAGGAGAGCAGTACCAACCTCGTCGCGTGGTGACCGTGAAGAGCGTGACGGGCAGTGCCCGCAGGCGGGTGGGGAGTGCCATCGGCGCGTCAGCTCTCCGGGAGGCTCGGGAGCAGGCGAGGCGGGAGAGGAAGACCCGTTCTCCATAGGGGACGCTTCCTCAGAGCTCTGGTCTCCTCCCTTCCAGAGGGAGTCACACGTGCCTTGTTGGTTTATTCATTTCACTCCCCGGACATCGGAGCCCCTGTGTGCGGCAGCCGCTCTACCGCCAGCACGCGGAGCAGAGCAGCGGCAGCGAGCCAGACCCTCGGGGGCGGGAGGAGGAGGCGTTGGCGGTTGTGCATTTATTCGGTGACTGTCTTCTCACAGATTCTCACAGGTGCTCTGAGGGAAGCGTCCAGGGCGTGATGAGAGCACGAGGGGGGAACAGTGCTCACCGGGGCCCTCTCAGACCTGCAGGACGAGGGGGAGTGGGCCAGGCCCGGGAGGGGCTTTGCATGGCGACCAGAGGGCAGGGCCCAGGTCCCGCGTCAGAACGCGTGGTGGCGGGCGCCGAGAGCGTGAGACTGAGGCCGGAGAGCGGGGCCCGGCGTGGCCCTCGGAGGCGGGCAGGTCCCGCAGCGTCTTCCGGACCATGGCCGGGAACTCAGACGGGGCCTCCGTCTGCTCACACCCATTCGTGGTTCTCATTGACAGGCCGGTGGTGGAAGCGCCGACGACAAGCGAAGGTGGACCCGTGTGCGTCACTGCCTCCGATGTGATTGACAGTGATCCTGGCTCCTTCTGGTACCTGAGCCTTTGGTGGTGGGTGGGGCCAGAGTCTGACAAGTGCCTGCAAGTCCCCTCCCGGCCTGAGGGGCGCCCCCAGGAGGGGTTATCCACCTGACGATGCGTTGCTCAGATGGGTCTGGTCCCTGAAGGGGTGATGGGCGTGACAGGCACAGGCCTGATCCTGGAACTGCTGCTCTTCGCTGCTGGGCTGACTCGGAGCTTCGTCCAGGCTCCTGGAGGGCAGGGGCAGCGAGCCCTTGACGGGCACCAGGTTTATCCCGAGTAAGGCAGGAGATGCCCAGGGAAAGGGAACAGCATGCACAGAGGTGGGGCCATGCGGCCCGGCCCCCTGCCTGGCATCGCTGATTAACCGCCGCCCCCTCCCTGTGAGGGCTGGAGGAGGAGATGGCTTGGGAGGCGACACTGTCATTACCCCAATGAGCGCGCTGGCCTCGGGGGATACGGACCCACAGCGAGAGGTGCGAGGAGGAGCCTCGTCTGCTTGTGTTTTAATTATTATTAAATCCTCGGTAATTGGGCTGGGCCCTGGGACGCAATCTGCCGGCAATTAGGCCCGGCCAGGCCTTGGCGGAGACGCAGAGTCGGGGGAAGTGGCGCTTCCAGGCGGCCAGCGCCAGGTGCAGCGGGACGTGAGGGCGCCTGCCGGCTGCCCCTTGCCCACGGGGCTTCCTTCTGTGGGTGGCATCGCTCTCACCTCCTCCACGAGGCTGGCCGGGTCCCGGTGACCCGCTGGGGCGCCTCCCGGAGTGGTCATCAGCACAGTGACCTCTCCCGGGATGGCCACCTGTGCCCAGGCAGCTTGACTCGGTTTCCTGGTTGGCACAGGCGGATCTGAATGGCACCGGGCGGAGGTTCCTGGTGAGGGCTCAGGGGATGCTGGGCCCGTGCCTGGCACATGCGAGCGTCCTACCAGGTGAGCGGCTGCAACCGCTTTCGTCGTCACTGCCAGGAGGCTCACCTGAGACGCCGCGTGTAAATCACACACAAATGCCCCCAGAACCACTCTCCATGTTTACAGAGGGGCCGCCTGTGTCACGGGCCGCAGTCCCCGCCGGCTCTGGGTGTGGCTGGGACGGTGTCTGCGGAGGTGACTCCCTCACGGTCACAACCATCACCCCGGTAACCGGGCGGCCTGACTCGGTGCCGGGAAAGGCCTGAGAGCACAGCCGGCTCCCGGGAGAGAAGCTGCCTGTGGACAGAGGCCCGGGTTCCAGTCGGGCCGTGTGCACCGACTCCTCGCGCTAATATCCAACGCAGGGGTGGGCAAACTTTTTGACTCGAGGGCCACAATGGGTTCTTAAACTGGACCGGAGGCCGGAACAAAAGCATGGATGGAGTGTTTGTGTGAACTAATATAAATTCAAAGTAAACATCATTACATCAAAGGGTACAGTCTTTTTTTTCAATAGTTTTATTCATTTCAAACGGGCCGGATCCGGCCCGCGGGCTGTAGTTTGCCCACGGCTGATCTAACGCCTCCTCCTGGTCCTGCTCCTGGGGGGCCACTGATAATGCAGCTGACCCTCTGAGGGGTGCAGGGACTTGCCTGGGGCTTCTCAGCAAGAAGTGGGGACCCAGGATTGAGCCCTGGACCCCGGGCCCGTCTGACCCCAAGCCCTGTGCGTCCCCTTTAACTGGAATAGGCCTGGGCCCAGGGCGGGGATGAATGAGGGGCACCAGGCCTTCCCCACGGCCCCTCCTCACGCCTGGCTCCTCCCTCCTGCCCAGGTGACCCACCCTGGCAGGTCAGGGTGGACGGGGACAGGCCGGCACTAGGGGTGCCCAGGCCCTGCGCCCCTCAGAGAATCCCCCAGGGAAAATCCCCTCCCAGCCAGCTTAATACTTTTTATAAGACACCCACCCCCTTCAAAAACCATCTCTTCCGGTGCTGTACCAAGACGTTGCCATGGTAACAGGGCACCACGGGAGGCCCCGCAAGCCGGCTGGCCTCCCTGATGGGCCTGTGGGGACCTGGTGGTTCTCAGATCGGCGTGTGAGCCGCGCCCCTTCTCTGAGCAGGGAGCGCAGACCCTCCTCCCCGCCTCACTGGCTCGCTCACCCCAAACCCAGGCCCAGGTGTGAGCTCCTCAAAGGCATCCAAGTGCCTCCCTTCTCTCCCGTGTCCCCGTCCTCGGCTGCAGTGCCAGACACACAGTCGGTTCCCAGTAACTAGTCACTGAATGAGATTTTTAGAAACCTGCTGGGAACGCAGGTCACCTCAGGAAATGCTCAGACACGCGGAGCACGCCCGCAGTGTGGCCGCCTCCGTCGGTGCGCTGGCCCGTCTGGGGGTCAGCACGTGGTCAGCACGTGGTCAGACCAGGTCTCGGGTTCGCCCGCTCCCGCCCGCCCCTGGCAGGACGTGGGAACTTGCCTGGTTGATAGCCGTGGGGGCCGCACACGTCCCGGTGGTGCAGGGCGGGGGCTGGGCCACGGTGGGGGGGGGGGTAGAGAGAGGGCTGGCTCCCCGAAGCTGTGGCCATGGCACAGGCGGAGTGCCTGTCTCCATGAAGGTCCCACCTGCTCCCCGCGCCTGTGCCCACTGGGCTGCCCCTCAGCCTGACGGAGACGCCACGCGGGCGAGGCGAGCGCGTTCCCGTTCGGCAGGGGAGAGATGGTGGGGAGCCCCCCCACCACCACCTGCTCCCAGCCCCCCTCCACTCCGCTGCCAGCCTCTGCCTCCTGGACCTGAGCAGAGAGAGCAGGTGATAGGTGTGTGGAGGCAGGAGAAAGGGACGCACCACCTGGACAGGGGGTCTGGGCTGAGGGTGGGAGAGGCCAGGAAGGAGGTGGTCAGATAAGACAGCCGACCTGCCCACCGACGGGAAGAAGGGGCCCCTAAACGGAGGAGGTCAGCAGCCCCCCATTCATTCTTGCCTCTGCAAACTGGGACTCGTTTTCTCTCTGAGCAGAAGTGGTCTCCGCCATCGGCCACCATGGCTCCCCCCCGTGGGCACCGTGACACCACACAGACACCCGGCCCCAAACCGAGGCCGGCCCGTCAGATCGCGGTCCTGCGCGCAGGCATTGCACCCGCTGTGGTGAGTTACCTGCAGGAAGAGAGTGTGCGAGCTGAGCCCCTATGTGGGGGTGGCCCCCATTTAATCAGCGCTCCAGGCGCTGCAGGCCTCACCTGGGTGGCTGCACCGGGGATGGCTGGGCAGCGGCCCTGAGCGGACACTCGCCCCAGGGAACCCCACTGGGCAGCAGAATCGTGGGTGACCCTAAATCTAATGGGATGCTCAGATCTGATGCCTGTCCCTGGGATTCTGGGCCGGAAGGACTCCCGGCAGCTGTGGCCTTCGCTCCTCGGGGTCGCGGAGACGGCAGGAGTGCTCGGGGCAGCCGTTAGGGACACGGATGTGCAGCCTTAGTGGGTGCGGTGATCCCACTGCGTCGTAACCCCAGAGGCGTGTTCCAGAAGGTTCTAGCTGCATGATTAATAACTCTCAGGTCTTACACGATGCATCTGACCACTGGCTCGTCCTCTCCACCACTGGGTGTGCGCCGTGTGTTGGGAGGAGAAGGGCGGCTCGGGCGAGACCGTTGGGTGATGTGTTTGTCCCTGGAGCCATCCCATGGGGCTCTCATTAGCCGGCCTCGGTGACCGGTGCCGTGGCTGGGGGCAAGGTCTGTCTCCCACGTGGGGATCCTGCCCGTGGCCGGGCATGCGTACTTCCATTCCCCCTCTCAGAGCCTGAGAAATGGCCACATGGGACTGGGGTGAACCGTGGACCCACCGTGGGACAGGTCTGAGCTAAACTTCCCGGATCCCCCGAACTCCGCGACCCCTCCTCCGACAGCAGGGCCATGTGACATCTTGGGCTCCTGGCGTTGGTGCCGCTCAGAGCTGGTGCCCAGCAATCCCCGTGCAATCACCCTGGGGAGTGGCCACAGGTCCCCTTGGGCAGGTGGGAGGGGGTGAAAGGCATGCGTTTGTGGGAACCTGGCCAGGTCCTTCCTCCAGGGGACCCGCCCCCCTTTCCTTCGGGGACCTGGGTCTGCAAACCCGCTCAGGACTGGACGGTGACCAGGAGGAGGGATGCACTAGAGGTCACTGCCAGTAGCCAGCCGCCAAGAGACCACATGTGCGGTGCACACGGCTGAACCGGGTGTGGTAACCCCGCGGCGTCTGAGAACAGAGCCGGCCACAGCCCACACTGACAAGCGTTACATGGTCTCTGCAGGCGCCCTGCTCAGGGGGGAGCCCTGTCTTACACACGAGGAGTCTGCGGCCGGGGGCTGAGCGGGGTCGCTGGCCTGGCCCACTGGGGGCTCCCGCCCGCCCTGGGACTCCCTCTAACCCCGCAGGTGGGCCGGGGAGGGGGAGCCCCACGCTCTGGGGTCTTCGGGTTCATCACTGCGGTCCTGAGTCTGGCCGGGGCGAGCCCCTCAGAGCTGCGGAGACCGTGGGCTGGAGCTTCTCGGGCAGTTCGAGAGCCGAGTCAATAGACCGTCCGACTCGGGGTGGGGCTTGGAAGGCTGCGGGCTCTGCGTGACCTCTGCCCGTGACCCCTGCCCGTGACCCCGCGCAGGAGCCCTCTGTGTGCGTGCGGTGCCCTCCCTCCAGAAGCTCTGCCCCCACATCCCCAGAGCTCCCCGAGCCCCACCCCTGCAGCAGGAGGGGCCAGGGGCTCCCCGACATCCGACAGCTCCTGCGGGTGTGGGAAGAGGCGTCGCCTTCCGTGGGGAGATGACCCTGAGCGCCTCTATCTGCCTGCTCTTCCTTCATTTCTCCCCGAAACACAGACAGGCCGACAGGGGACGGGGCTGTCTCATGTTCTGAACCAGGAGTCCTCAGCCAGGAGAGAAAAACTAAAACCAACACCTGGGCTCTGGGCTCGGGGGTCTCTGCGGGGTGTGGAGGGGGGCTCCTCGGGGGGCTGCTGTGAGGCCGAGCCCGCGTGAGGTGCGCAGCGCGGTCCCCGCCGCCTGGTCTGCACGGCCCGAGCCCCGAGCCCTGAGCCCTGAGCCCCGAGCCCCGAGCGTGCCAGGCGGCGCGTGCCCAAGCCCCCGGCCACCCTCCAGTGCGGGACGACCCAGACACATTTGCAAACGTGCCATAGAGATTTTAATGAAAAAATTAGAAAACCGCGTTATTTTACAACACTACCGTAAAGGGCTCTTTTTCTGTAAAGACCTTGTAAAATATATACAGGGTTGCTTAGTGCATTCGTTACAAAAGAAAGGTGCAATCTCTTGCATAAATTACATATTGTACACGGGCGGGACGTCTACTGGGACTTGTAAACATTGGTGACAGTGTGTCATTCTCCCGATCGGCTGCGAGAACAGACTCCGCGGCTTAGTCCTGGGGTGTCCGTCCCGCTGCTTCAGGCCGCACTCTAAGGCCATGTGTGAAGGCCCCCCCCCCCACGGGCGGAGAGGCCAGAGAAGAGAGACAAAGGGACAGACAGGAGCAGGGACGGGGGCTGCTTGGAATCTGGTTCCCCGTGGTCCAGGGAACCCCCGGTTTGCCGAATGCCATGTGGCTCCCCCCGGAGGTCCACACCCCAGGCTCCCGCCAACGCGGGAAGGTAGCTCCCTGCTAGGAACTTGGGACACCCCATCGCCTCCTGCCAGGACGTGGCCACGGAGCCCCAGCGTTGGGGAGAAATTCCTGATGTCTGCCCCCCCCCCCCGCCCCTGAGCACTTGGGAGCACACAGGATGGCCGAGAGCAGCCAGGTCCCCCAACCACACAGCCACAAAAATGCCAGCAATGTGAAAATGAGAGAGAGAGAGCCCCAGAGCCCCAGAGAGGCCCAGTCAGCGCACACACGCCCCCCAGTGAATACGTGAGGATCCCCCTCCCGGCCCCCGCCCCCAGAGGAACCCCTGCGTCTCTGCCCATCAACCTCGGTGGGAGCTGAGAACTCATTCCGGGTTCAGCTCTGTGCCTGGTCCTAGGGGACGTTAGCTCCGGTCACACACCCGAGAGGGAGGCAGCGCCGCCTGGCCTGCTGGGGAGAGCCCGGCTGCTCCCCCTCATCCGTCAGCTCAGCTCGTCGTCCTTGGTGTCTCCCTGCCTGTGTCTCCTATGTGTGTTTCATGGCAAACCTGTCAACACTGGGCACAGGGATGGCCCCCAGCCTCCGGTGGGGGAGTCGTTTCCCGGTTAAACCGTGTCCCCGAATCCCCTGCGCCTCTGCCCCGCGGGCCGTGGCCTCTCCGGCCCTGGCAGCCCGATGGCCCCGCGCTCCCTGCGGCGCACGAACGAACACGCACTCTGCCCACTGCAGGGGTGCTGCTCTGGGAGCCACCGAGTTACCAGGCGACCGTGCTGTGGGGTCTGCTCCGCTGGGCGCCCGCCGTCCGCGCTGCCCCTCTCACTGACCTCTGTGTCCTACCGACTTCCAGCGCTCAGCTCGCGGACATGCGTGGCCGGCGGTTCGGGTCTGGCACCTGCGCGCGGGGCCCTGTCTCCGGGCCTCGGAAGCACGTGGTCCGTTGGGATCGTGGCCTCAGGAGGCCACGGACATGGACCATCTGGTCCGGCCCACGGGCCGGCAGGCGGCAGGCGCCTGAATGTCTGTGAATCACGGCCGGAAGGGCCCTGCACAGAGGGGCCCCTGGCACCACGCCCGCCCCGTGGCAGCCCCACCTGCCACTCCACTGCCGGGGAAGACGCTCCCGGGTTTGCCCGGGGAGAGGTGGGCATGGCTCGCAGGAAGACGCGCCCCCCCAGGCACCTGGTCCCTGGGGACCTGCCATCCGGGCCGGGGAACCACAGAGGGGGTCAGAGGAGCTGGGCAGACGCGATTCTTTGGTGTGAGAGTCTGTACCTGAAAAATGCGATGCCCGAGAGGGAGGAGCAGCCCAGCTCGGGGACCCGGGCCGCCTCAATGCAGCCTCCAAACCCACCACCCCAAGTGTCAATCAAACGTCCCAGACATGACCACACCGGAGTCCTTTCATCTTCCCAGCCCGGGGGACCCTCCTGCCTCTCTCCGCCCGGCCAGCCCGGCCTCTGTGGCAGCAGAAGGGAGGCGCCCAGGCCCCGTGGCCTGAGAAGAGCAGAAGGAAGGGCACCCAAGGCTGGGACTGCCCAGGCCCTGAGGTCTCCCCCGCGATGTGAGGGGCTGGAAGAGCGAGGCTGTGGTTCTGTGTTTAGGGCCAAGGCGTGTCGCCAGCTCCAGGGCCTCCCTCCTCAGCCCAGCCTGCCCTCTGGGCGCTGAAGGCCTGCAGGGAACTGCCCGGGGCCAGCAGACAGGCCAGAGCGAGATCCACGCGTGGAGTCCTGCCCTCCCTCCAGACTCCCCTGGCTGGGACCGAGGGTCACCAGGCGAGGAGGGGTGGGCGGCAGGCAGACCACGGCCTCCCTGACTCCCTGCCAACCTGGGTGCCCCACAAAGTTCCAGACAGAACTCAGGCAGCGTCCCCGGCACGGGGGTCCTCACCCTGTCCTTCTGGAACAAGTCACGCTTCCAGATCCTTCCCACAGAGATGGGGAAACCAAGGCTCAGGATGGACACATCCCGGGATGAGGGATGGGAGCACGGCAATCCCCCCTAAGCCCTCTCGTCTCTACTTCCCGGGGCGGGCAGTAGAGACTGGAGGGGGTCCCACCCCCGTGGCTGGGCCCTGCGCCCCGTGTAGGGGACACTGGGGATCCCCGGGGCCTCACCCTGCGATCGCACGGAGCTCCCACAGCCACTCGTGCAGTAGATTCACTTAGAGACGGGCACACGGGCTAAGGGAGGCAAGCCCCCGCCCACCTGTGAACGGCTGCAGCGGGTCTCAGGTGTGCGGTGCCACCTGGAGCAGCGCCAGCTTGCCCGTTCCCAAGGCTGCACTACGGAGGCAGGAAGACGCTGCCCTGGCCTGTATCCACGTCACCACTGGGCAGGGCAGGGGACCTGTCACTCACTGTGCACGCCCACACCACTCAGCCTCTCCTAGCTGCAAGAGAAGCATGCAGCACATCCAGCGCAGGGCCACCCTGCAGGGGCAGTGGCACAAGCGTGGAGTCACCACTTGGCAGGAAGTGCCCGGCTGTGGACAGCCCGTGGCCCTACTGCACGGGGCACGCTCAGCTCTGCCAGCCTCGTGCCTCGGACTGGCCCATGGGGGCCGATGGGCTTTGGTCACACAGATGTGCATGGATTTCCAGGGGTGGGCAGGGCTTTTGCTGGAGTTAAGAAGGCCCTGATGACAGTGGTGAGCGCCCCTAGGCAAGGCGCTGGGGATCTGCCTGTCCGTATTCCTTCTGTGGGTGCCGCCAGCACCTGCTGCTCCCAGCCCGGCCATCAGTCTGCCTCCCAGGCCATTTGTCCACGATAGAAAGGACAGCCGAGCCCAAGGAGGGCCTCACTGAGTTCCTCGGGGGCCAGGGAGGCTTCGGCAAGATGGGGGAGATGCTCCCACCCACCTCCAGGCTGAAAAGCAGCAGGGGACCTTCCAGGTGGAACAGCACAGGCAAAGGCTCAGAGGTGGGATGCTGCATGGATGTATTTTCTTGATCAAATTGGAAGGTTGCTAGGCCACACAGGTGGACTGCTTGATGTTGTCAGACCGAGTGGTCATGTAGAACTTGCCAGAGAAAGTATCTCCAAGACGGCGGCCACAAAAGATAGCCCTTAGTGTCCAAGAGTACCGTGTGACAACAAGCTTACAGGTTGTCATTATTAACGATAGCAAGGGCTCAGCACCACCGCCCCTCACTAGAAGCTGCTGGTGCCCACGCACCCCGACTGGCTTTCAGGGATCTTTACAAAGCCCCTGCGGGTGACACCTGCCCCTGCTGTGTGTGCCTAGCCGGACCACCGCCAGGCGTTTGGGGGACAGACTGCTGACGGTGAGCACAGAAGGGAGATCAAGTGGGAACTCCGAGACAGCAGTCAGCTCTGGCTGACTGAGGAGACCCGGTGTCCAGGGCCGGGCACCGCTGCTGCTGCAGCATCGGGGGGCGTCTCTCACAGGGGAGGATGTTGCAAATAACACGTTGATCCACAAGGAGAGGCCGTCGCGGAGGTCTCCGGACAGACAACCGTATGGAACGCATCGCTCACGGGCAATGTGTTCTTGCCTGAAACTCAACCTGAGGGAGCCAGAAGCGGCCCCGACTCTTCCAAATGGCAATGTCGCCAGCACAAAAGTGTGAGGGAGACCATCCCAGACGGGGCAGGGCTGCGTCAACACAATGTACCAGCCGTCTCGGAGGGTCTCAGATTCACCTACGATTCTGCAGGATGTTTTGGGGGACAACTGGGGCAATGCGCACATGGGTTGTATTTTAGATAATAAATGCCGTTGTGTGAAATGTACGTTTTTAGGGGGATACCGGCACTGCTATCTGAGAGGCGGCTCTTGTTCCTGGGAGACCAGTTTTTTCTTTGGCGGCACCACCTGAAGGTGCATCATCCCTTCACCCTCCAAATTCCTGAGTGTGCGTGGGGGGCGGGGCGGCGGGAGAGGAGGCAGCCACTGGGGCGGAGTGCCGGAGGCTGGGGCGTCGGGCAGGAGGCCACAGGAGGCCCTCCTACCACTCGCTCCGCTTCTCTGAAAATCTGGAATTTGCAAGATAGAAATTTGGGGGGGAGGACATCATGGTAACAGATGTCTTCTTTTTTTGTTGCCTCTACCAAGGTGAGGTCGAGAAAGAGCGCCAGGAAATGGACTTCTGCCCAGGGCTCTGGTTCTCGTGAGGAGGCCATTGTTGGTGGTGACACTGTTCCCGCTCCCTCTCCCCAGCTCCCAGCACCGGCCAAGTCAAATGACTCTGGGTTTTCTTTTTTGGGTGGCTCCACCTTCAAGTGTGGCCGCTGACCGGACATCCAGGCCGAGTCCTGATGGGCCCATGCACACACCCTCCCCGCCCCCCGCCCAGGGCCACGCTGACCCAGGTTTTCAGGAGAAATGCTACCTCCTGCCCGCAGCCTCCAGCACAGCTCAGAGGCTCTGCAAACGGGGCATGGACGGCCTGGCCCTGCGGCCCCTGCGGCCAGCGCTCTCTCCCGGGAGCGGGGAGGGAAGATCAAGAAGAGCAACTGTTTCTACTCTCTGCACAGGCTTTAGGGCCCTAACGTTTTTTTTCAAAAAATCTTAGACACGAGAGAATAGAGACAGACCCTGGAGACAGATCTGTCCCGTTAGGCCCGGCGCGTCTGAGGTCCTTCCCAGGTCCTGTGCCCTGCACAAGGGGCCGTGTTTAACAGGGATGTAACATGGATGTGACATGGATGTAGCATGGAGTGCGTGCCTGTTCAGAGGGGTCTTGTGTGCTGGGTTTCAGTCCTATGGGCCAAAGGCTTGGACTGGCGGCATTTGGTCTCCTTTCAGAAACCGTGTAGTTTCCTCTTCCCAGGATCCCGCCGGGGCTCCCGGCGCCTACCGAGCAATCCAGCCAAAGCCCATTTGCACCCGGAGCCGAAGGAGCAGGAGGCGGTGACTGTGGGAATGGCGGGGCTGGCGTGGCTGTCATTGGAAGGGCCTCCAGGGGCCATCGGCACCTAGCTGTCCTCTGAGGTCGCCCCCTAGTGAGAGTGGGAGGAATTTCCCCTCTCGGAAAAGTTGTCCCCTGAGATTGACGAGCCCCCAGCAGGCCAAGACGCGGCTCCCTGCCTCTTCGCCTTCCTGAGACCAACACGAATGCCCCCGTATTTACAATCAGACGCAGTCAGAGACAGGCTTTCCTGGAATACATATACATAGAGAGAGGTTTGTTAACGAGGAATGCCCTGTCTTTTTGTTCTTAATTAGGAAAAGAACCCACATT
This sequence comes from Myotis daubentonii, assembly GCF_963259705.1. Classification (NCBI taxonomy): domain Eukaryota; kingdom Metazoa; phylum Chordata; class Mammalia; order Chiroptera; family Vespertilionidae; genus Myotis; species Myotis daubentonii. The sequence continues at coordinate 52,883,550 of NC_081856.1, forward strand.
GACCTACTGATACCCACTCACATCCACGCACCCCACACCGTGACCCTCACTCATTCGGGTGGCTGCTGCACCAATGGCCATGCCCACCACCATCACAGAAATAACAGGGAAGTAGTGGTCTACCCTCCCAGCTCCCGGTTTATCCGGACGCTTCCAGCCGCATGGTAAACTGTTAGAACTGGAGATGATAAAACTAAACATGTCTGTAATAAAGTAATAGTGCTATTGGCTTCGGATGGTCCCACCGATAGCTTGTCCTTGTGTTGAGAATGCATACCAGTTTAACAGAGTACATGCTTTAAAAAAATGTTTTTAACTGGCAAGCTAAAATGACCCATGTCGCCTTGCCCACCCCACCCCGCCCCCTAAAAATAAGTTAATATAATTTAGAACCTAGCATTTTAGAAGTATGGGCATGACGCATCGGGGAGAAAGGCTGCTCGGGGAACATGCTCGACTTGGCAAGATGAGAAATCAAAAACCTTGTGGGCTTTGTTTTCCTGGGTTGTTTGGAAGCAGCCAGAAGCAGGCTATTAACAAAATTGTAGGATGGAGAAAAGAAATGAATACCTGTGCTTTCCTCCACGTCGCATGGCGCCCGCTCACACGCACGCACGCACACACAGGCACAGAGGCGCACACACACAGGCACACACACACCTACACACAGCCACCCACTCCCTGGAGAGGGAAGAGAGGCGCCCGGTCGGGGACGCCCTGGGGGTGGGAGCTAAGGCTCCGCCTGGCATGCAGCTCTGGGCTGGGTATCGTCTCAGCTGTGTCCCGTGGTCTCGGTGTCACACTGTCCGGAGGCCACCCCGTGAGGGGCCGGCCGGGGGGAGATGTAAGGCATGTGTCGCTGGTGAGGAAGGAGGAGGAAGAAGAACCCCATGCTTCATGCTCAGATGTGCGTTTCAGAGGAGGCCTGGGCGGGCTCCGTCCGGCTGGAAAGGGGGCAAAGAGAGGAAACCGAGAAGGAAGGAAGGACAGGACGGAATGACGGTGACAGGACACCTCTGACGGAGAAAGGGTAATAAATAAACAAGCGAGGAAAGACGTGGGGCCCGGCTGGCATGGCTCCGGGGCTGAGAGTTAACCTATGACCCAGGAGGTCAGGGTTGGATTCCCGGTCAGGGCACAGGCCCGGGTTGTGGGCTCCATCCCCAGTGGGGGGCGTGCAGGAGGCAGCCGATCCATGCTTCTCTCTCATCATGGATGTTTCCATCTCTCTCTCCCTCTCCCTTCCTCTCTGAAATCAGTAAAAATAAAAATAAAAGTTAACAAAAAGCAAGACGAGTGGGGCCGATGGAACGTGACGTGACAGGTGACGGTTTCTGCCGCGGCCCTCCCCGCCCCCGCCCGCCCCCTAGATGGACCTCCGCCGGCGCATGAGCCTGTGCACGTCCGTGAAGCTGTGCAGCCCCGGCGAGACGGAGCTGATGGGCGACGGGAAGAGGCTGTTCTTCAGTGTGCTCGGGGAGATCTCCTCGATCTTGTAGGAGACGGAGTGGAAGTACTGCGGGCCGAGCTGGGCGCCGAAGGAGTTCTGGTGTCCCGTGGGGCGGCCCCCCACGCGGCCCTGCGGCCGGTAGCAGGAGCAGGAGCACACGGACTGCAGGTCCCCGTCCGCCTTGCAGCGCGCCCGGCCCCGCAGCGCCTCCTCGGGCGCGTGGACGGCCATGCTGTTCCGGGCCCCGGCCAGCGACGCCCGCTCCTCGGCGTCCCTCCGCTCGTCCTCGCTGTTCATGGTCAGGAACCGGAGGACCACCAGGTTGAGGAAGGCCCCGATGACCGTCAGCCCCACCAGGATGTACATGAAGCTGAAGGCCACGTACAGCGGCTTCTTCTGCAGGGCGCCCTTGGTCTGCAGCGCCACGTAGTCGCCGAAGCCGATGGTGGTGAGCGTGATGAAGCAGTAGTAGTAGGCGTGGAAGAAGCTCCAGTCCTCGCACTGCGAGAAGGCGGCCGCGCCGACGCACAGCGTCCCCATGCAGGAGAAGAAGCCCACCGTCACCATGTTCTCCATGGACACGTCGGTGTTGCGCATCCCGCAGCACTTCTTGATGCGCTTCAGCAGGTAGCGCACGAAGGTGTTCATCCGCTCGCCCAGGCTCTGGAACATGACCAGCGTCAGCGGGATGCCCAGCACCGCGTAGAACATGCAGAAGGCCTTGCCCGCGTCCGTGCCGGGGGCCGCGTGCCCGTAACCTGGGAGGGGAGAGAGCACAGGGAGAGCCAGTGACCGGAGGGCCCGTGAGGTTGGACGGGGAGGGGAGGGGAGGAGAGTCGGGCTTGGGGGCATTTCGATGGGGAGGGGCTGGGGAGTGTCCCTGGGAGGTTGGGACACGGGGGGGGGGGGGCATGGCCAGGGGGGGTTAGGGTTAGAGAGGAAGAGAGACAACCAATGCAGACAGGTAGGGGGGACCTGGGTGGTTTCCTTGGGATGAGTTTGGAATCTGCCCAGAAGGGAGGGGAGAGGAGAGTGGGAGGAATCGGTGGAGAAATGTCCTTTGAAGCCCGGGGGTGGGGGGAGGTGGTGATCTGCAGCATTTCCGTTGGGAGAGGAAGAGAGTTTGGGAGCCATTTCACGGTTCTTCTTAGAGCAACACAAAATTTAAAAAAAAGAAAAACAGCCCATTTGCTACAAAGAAAACTGCAAAGGCATCAAGCCCGACGAAGACCAAACATGGCCCCTGTGGGCCAGCACGGGCGGTGAACGGCCAGCATGGACGGTGGACAGCCAAGGACGCTGCGCGTTGCAGGCCAGGCTCGGTGCTCACTCCTGTCGCCACCGCCTCTTGATTAAAGGGAGAGCAAAAATGTGCCCATGGAAAGCACCCAATCTGAAGAGCAGAGAGGGACGCAGATAAAAAATAAACAAGCAAAGCTTCCGACAGTTGAGGGCCATCACGCAAGGCTTCAGAGAAGGGAAAGACCAGAAAGTCAGGATCGAGCCAAACTTGGTAACGGACAGAAGTGTACAGACTCAAGAAGCTGTGCGAACCCCACGCAGGATAAACACGAAGAAAGCCACACGTCCGAGTGAAACTGCCGAAAACCGAAGACAGAAAATCTTGAAAGCAGCCAGAGAGAAACAATGTGTCACATACAGGGACGCAGCTGTGTGAGTTCTGCTTACTTCCCATCCTAAACAGTGGAGGCCAGGAAACAGTGGAATCGCACCTTCAAAGAGCTTTCTGAAAAAGGCTGCTAACCCAGAATTGTCTATGCAGAGAAAATATCCTTTAAGAATGAAGGCAAAATACATTTTCAGATTAAGGAGAATTTGCTAACAGCCGATCTGCATGGCATGACTTCCAAAGGAAGTTCTGCCCTCGCTGGTGTGGCTCAGTGGACAGAGCGTCGGCCTGCGGACTGAAAGGCCCCCCGGTTCGATTCCGGTCAAGGGCACATGCCTGGGTTGCAGTTTCGATCCCCCGTGTGGGGCGTGCAGGAGGCAGCCAATCAATGATTCTCTCTCATCATTGATGTTTCTATCTCTCTCCTCCCTTCCTCTCTGAAATCAATAAAAATATATTTTAAAAATAAAGGAAGTTCTTCTGCCTGGAAGGAAAAGATGCCAGACGGAGCCTTTGGGTTCAGGAGCATGAAAGACCTGGGTAAGCACGGGGGTTTATATTGCTCACGGGACCTGCCGAGACCGCGCCGCGAGCCACGTGCACATCGACATTCACAGGCACCTGCCTGGAACACGGAGGCAGCCCGGGTCCCTCCCGCAGAGCCCGGGGGCTCACTGGAGCTGCGTGAACGAGGCGCAGGTGGAGTAGAGCCGCAACGCGTGCATGGGACATGGAGGCACCGGACACACACAGCTTCCTCCCGCTGCCTCTGGCCAGACCCTCCTGAGCTGCCGCGATGCCCCCTCGGGTGGCGAGCCCCCGGCTGTGAACTCCCGCTGGGGCTGCTGCCGTTTGTGGACAAGACTACCCCTGGCACCCGGCCAGCGGGTGTGAGTCCTGAGTCCCGAAGGACCCTGCCTGGGCCCCCCTCCCCAGGCCTCCCCATCCTCTGCCAGTTTCACTGCAGCCCGGCTCCGCGCTCCGCAAGTGGAAGCAGCTGGAAGGCCAGGTGCAGGTGTGGGTGGCGGGTAGGGCAGAAGCTGGCCACCTGGGCCTTTGTGCTTCAGCAAACCTATTGCCGGAAGAGAATGAAATCTTTATAAAGCGCATGCGAGGATTCTGTGCTGGCAGGAGTTCGACAGGCACAAATCGCATTAAGGGGTGACTCAGGGTGGCGCTGGGGAGGGAGGTGGGAGGAGAGCTGCCCCGGCCCCCAGGCTTCCTGGCCGGCTCCCACTTCAGCCTGCGGTCAGCTCCCGGCTCGCCCTTCCCCCAGGAGGAGGGGGTCCGGAAGGGAGGCAGCTGAGGGCTTTGGGAAGCGCCGTACCTGCAGGCGGTTCCCAGTGCAGAGCTGGCTCCACACGTTCCGGAAACTACCTCCCAGGCACCTGGCAGCTGTGTTGTTGCTGGTCCTGGGGTTCGCCCCCTCCGCTCCCCTCCACTCCCCCCACCCCATCAGGCCCTTTTCAGATTCCGGAGGAGCAGAGCGACACACGATTATTAAGACTCAGGTGTGCCCGGCCAGCGCAGCTCAGTGTTTGGGCATCGACCTATGAACCAGGAGGTTACAGTTCGATTCCCGGTCAGGGTGCATGCTCAGGTTGTGGGCTCGATCCCCAGCAGGGGGCGTGCAGGAGGCAGCCGATCCATGATGCTCTCTCATCATTGATGTTTCTCTCTCTCTCCCTCTCCCTTCCTCTGTCTGAAATCAATAAAAATACATTTTTTTATAAAGAGAGTCGGGTGAAGGTGACCACGCGCTCCTGCATTCGCTCTTTCATCTGAAACGGGTGCCCAGTTCGGCCGCCCTGGCCAGCGTCCCCTCCTGCCATAGGACGCCCCTGAGCTCCGCGCCCCAGCACCAGGGCCTGGGCTCCGCACCCTCGGGCAGCTGCCTCCTGCGGCTCTGACTGGGCCGCCAGCCCAGCCCTGAGCCACTGGGCTGTGGGCTTTCCTGCGGGAGCTGCAGGGACCCAGAGTGCGACGGCCGGCGCCCTGAGTCACCCAGCACCCCGAGGAGGGCCCCCCACAGGGAGCATGTCCTGAGGTGGGGACGTTCCACCCCGTGTCTGAGCCCCCCGAGCCAGCCCCTCGCAGGCTTCCGGATGGTCTCCCACGGAATCTTCTGGCTTCAGCCGGTGTTTTGATTGCACTTGATTAAGGCTCAGCCTGCCCTACGCCTCGGCGTGACGACGAAGAATGAGCAGCCGTCTGTGTGGGTAACAGAGCACTTCGCAGCGCAAACACCCTGCACCCAACTCGGTCTCTCACCGGAGCCGCCCTGGCCTGTCCGCGGGGGCGAGGGGACCCCGCAGGTGTGGGGAGCAGGGTGTGGGCAGACGGAGGCCGGGGCTGGGGGGTCGGAGGGGGGGGCGGGGCAGGCAACCTGATTTCAAAAGAGAAGCTGGGAATATGGAGTTTTGAAAATGTGGGATCTAATTGGTGTCTAATTAAACATTTTTACATGTGGCACAGGCCAAACAAAACAAGACAAAACAGACCATCTGTTTGTCTAAAGCAGAGGCATCCTGAAATGGCAGGAAGGGAAGGGAGAGAACAGGAGGGGCTGGAGGGAAGGAAGGGGGTGCAGCAGCGTGGGGCTCAGCGAGCCCAGCCAAACGCGGGGCTCCCCACCACCCAGCCCCCTTTCGCCTTCCCTCCGTCACTGAGCCCACAGTTGGCTCCATTTCACAGATGCACAAACCAAGGCAACAAGAGGTGACATGGCCCGCTGACCGCCTCCCCCAGCAGCGGAGGTCCTTCTGCCCACCCCCCACCCCCAACGGAGGAGGGCCACGCCCAGGGGGGCAGGGCCGTTCTGGGTAGATTGAGGCCCTTTCCCACAATCCCCGAGGGGAACTCCACCCACAGGATGTGTGAGCCCATCTCACAGGGGAGAACGCTGAGGCTCCAGCCCTCGGCCCTGCGTGCAGCCACCGGAGGGTGCAGATGCCGGCAGGAGTGTAGGGAAGAGCCTGGCCCAGGGCCTCCCAGCTGAGCCCTCTGAGCAGCAGGTGGGGGTGGAGGGCCAGCCCGTTTCCTCCTCCGGGAGCTGGTGACGGGCCCCATCTCTCACGGCTGCCGGCTGCTGGGGCTCTAAGGAGGCACCCACCAGGGTCAGCGCTCCCAGAGTAAGACAGCCAGCAGGCGCTGGGCATCCAGACACAGCCCTTCCCAGCACCACCAACACCCCCGCCCCCCATCAACCTCTGAGGCTGGGAACCACGGAAGCATGGAGCCATGCCCTTGGAAACCCTCCATCCACCAAATAAACTTGCTTTGCTGAGGCGCATCCGTGTGGCCAATAAAGAGTTGAATGGGCGGAAATGATGGTTCGAGCCCACAGGCCCGCTGGCTCAAGCGCCTCCTGCCAGGGGAGTCGGGGACGGGAGATGCAAGGGCGCCCTCTGGCGGGAGCTCGGGGGACTGCGGACACACCAGGCCTGCCGCAGCACCGCCCACAGCCCACCCTTCCCCTGGGACCGCATCCAACCAGGGGAAGAGCCATTCATCCTTCCCGGAGACGACGTGCTAAGTGGAAAGTTCCCCCAGAAACCAGCATCCATCCACGGCCGCCCTGGATGTTATGGAAATACCCCATAACAACAACAAGATGGTGGTGGCGGCGGCCGCAAACAGTCGTGAGGGACGAGCTACAATGCTGGGCTCCGGGGGGTCACTTACTCCCAGGGGGGAGGGACGCCCTGTGCGTGGTGAGCGCTGCTACCTCCGTGGCCTGGATGAGAAACGGGGCCAACTGTGGTCTCTCTGGGCCCCACGGGAGACTCCTCGGGCTCCGGCTCTGTCCCTGCTGTCCGCCCGCCCGGGGGCCCTGTAGCCGAGGTTTGTGGGGACCCTGACGGAAGCCTGTGTCTCCTCTGGTCTCCCCACCCCCCTATAAATCCCCCTCTCTTCCTCTCTTTCCTTCCCTCCACTCATGGTGCATACCCCGCCCCCCAAAAGAAACTACAAGGAAATGTGGGGAAGCACATCTGAATCGGAAAATGACGTCCATGGAATTATGTGAGATCTGGCTGACTGCTGAGAAGTGTACAGAATGAGGAGCCTTAAGTCCCGCTTCGCAGCAGGGCCCACTCAGGATCAATGGATCCTTCCGGTAAAAGAGGTGAAGCCAAGTATTAAAACAGGGCTTTCTTCCTGTTTGCCGTGGAGGGTCCCCCTTAGGGCTCATCACCGTGGAGGCGGGAGAGGGAGAAGGTGGGATTCACACTGGAGACCTGAGGGGGGACAGAGAGCCCTGGCCGTCGGCTCCCCCGCCCCTGCCCTGGTCTGCCAGTTGCCCAGCTCTGCTCAGACCTCTCCTGCCTCCACAGGGCAGAGTCCTGCCCTCACTCTGGCCGGCTCTGAATTCTCAGAGGCCCCCAGGCACACAGGGATCTCCATGACCTGGAGGCAGGAGGCCTGGGTCCTCATTTGTGAAATGTGTGATTCAAGCGGGGGGGGGGGGGGGGGGGGCGGGGGGGGGTGGTCAACAGGGCCAGAGAGGCCAAAGGCAACGGGGCTGTTAGAACCGAAAGGGAGCCCGGCCGGCAGGGCTCAGTGGTTGCCCATCGAACTATGAACCAGGAGGTCACGCCTGAGTTGCGGGCTCCATCCCCAGTGGGGGCCTGCAGGAGGCCGCCGCTCAGTGATTCTCTCCACCAGATGCCTGCTCCTGGGGCGGAGGGGAACGGTGGCGTTGGAAGCCCTGCTCCCCAACACGGCTCACGGGCAGGTCCTGAGCCAGCAGGTCTGGGGCCTGGGCCTCTGCATTCTAACCAGCTCCCTGGACCTCCCGCCACAGAGGAAGGGACCTAAGAGAAGTGGGGGCGTAGAGCGGGGCGTCCTGTGAGCACCTCGGGTCACAGATGAGAAAGTGAGGCACAGACAGGCTGTCGCCCAGCGCCTGCTGTCAGGGGGTCCCGGCCTGTGCCCAGCATTGGAGGCGCCTGCGAATGGGACTGGCCTCGCTCCAGCTCTCGGGGCCGGGCCACCCTTTGGACTAAGGTGGCTGCCCCGCTGCCTGCGGGTGAGGAACGGCCGCTGGACCGGGAGGCGGGCCTGCATCTGTCTTGCTAGCGGCTCGGTGTCCCGGAGCCGTTCGCGCTGGGCAGGGGCAGCCTCGGCCAAGGCAGCCGGCCCACGGGCCGCCGTCCTGCAGGGGGAGCGGGCTGGCCACCGCGCGGCCGGCTCTCCTCCAGGCCCAGCTCCGCACACTCAGTCCCCACCCCCCCCCCCGCTGCCCCCCACCCCCGAGAAACCGAGGCGCAGCTGCTGCAGGAGAGGCCCCTCCCACCTGCAAGGCGCTCCGCTGGCGACTCCCAGATGTGGCCACGGGGAGGCCACGCGGGCCACGGTGGCCCCAGGGACGGGCCTGGGGAGAGACCTGGGCTCAGTCCATGGGAAGGTCTCCGTGGCCTGACTCAGTTTCCCCTTTCACATGAGAACGGGGCCCCCTGGCAAAGCTCGGGAACCCTGACAAACAGCGCCAGGTGCGCAGAAACCGCCGTGTCGGCTCCCGAACCCGCACGTCGCCACCGGTGCTGGGGTCGGAGCCGTGAGCAGGACAAGCTGGAACACCGTCACGCGGCCTGTTCTTCCCGAAACGTGGCCATCTTTCCTAGGCAGCCCCTCCCTGGTCAGTGCAGCTCCGCTCCTTCCCAGCGTTGGAAAGGCCGTTCCTCAGAGAAATGGCCTCACAGGTCAAGAGCGAGCAGTAGGCCCGCAACTGCAGTGAGGCCCTGGCCGGTGTGGCTCAGTGGATAGAGTGTCGGCCTGCGGACTGAAGGGTCCCGGGTTCCATGCTGGCCAAGGGCACGGACCTCGGCTGCAGGCTCCTCCCCGGCCCGGGCCCTGGTCTGGGCTCGTGCAGGAGGCAACCCACCGATGTCTCTCTCACATCGATGTTTCTCTCTGTCTCTCCCTCTCTTTTGCTCTCTCTCAAGATCAATGGGAAAACACCCTCGGGTGGGTAACAACTGCAGTGGAACCGAGCCCTGCCCACCCGTCCCGTCCGAGCCTGTCCCCGGCACTGCCCCCCAGGGGCCCTGCAGGAGTCGCCAGCGAGTGGCAGGAAAGCCGGTCCCGCTGCCCCGGGGACGGAGGGGACAGCTGGGGGCCCTGCACTGGCCGGACGTGACTGAGTCGTGTTGCCACGGCGAGCCTCCGTTTCCTCATCCGTCACAGGCAAAGGACCCCCACGCCTCTCCACGCCGGGGAGTGGGCACGGTGTGTGAGGCACGCAGCCCGGGGCCGAGCCCTCGCGTCCGCACAGTGGGCCTCTCCCTCGCCAGCCCCGGGCCTCCCGCCTGCAAAAGCCCTTCCCGGTGAGGTGCCAGCACGCGCTCTCCCGGGCCCGTGTTCCCCGGGGTGCGACCTGGAGCGTCCGGGGGCTCCCTGGGGGGCGGTCAGCCTGCAGATTCCGGGCCGGCCCCGGCGCTCGGGGTCAGAACCCTGGAACGGGCCTGGGGTCTGCATGACAGAGCCACCAAACAGGGGTCGGGGGGCAGAGCTGCGGCCCCGAGTGGAGCTGGGCTCTGGGTCCTGCACCCGTTCCGGGGCCTGGTGCGAGGGGGAACCTGGGGTGGGTCCCCTGGGGTGTGGCTGGCCCACAGGGCCCCCAACAGCAAAGCCCCGCTGATTCACGCGTCTCCTACCAGCCACACAGGGAGGACCCATTCCTGCCCGGAGCGCCCTCCGCAGGGTGAGTGTCCTACATCCGTCAGCGCCCACGGCCACCCCGTCCGCGGGGACCCACAGCCAGGGCGCGGGAGCTCATTATCACTGTCCTTCCTGTTAGAAAGACCAGTCCCGCACCCACACCCACACCCACACCTACACCCACACCGCTCCGCCCTGCTCGGCGCGTGGCCCTGGGCGAGTCACCTAACCTTCAGAGACCAGAGCCGGAACCGGAACCGCAAACCGCGATGGAAACTCCGTGCCCACCGCCTCCTTCGCGCATCTCCTGGGCCTCCAGCCACCTCCCTCGTTCACTTTCTGCTTTTCAGACGCTTCCGGGTTATGAATTGCTAGTCCTGGGAATAGCGCCTGCCCCCGGGGGGGAAGACACTGTTTTTAAGTCAACAGAAGCGGGGAGGCTCCCCTGCGTGCCCAGCCCGGAGGCGGCCCAGCCCCGCGGCCTGGGGTGCGTTCCCCCCACCCCTTTCCTGAAACCGCCCGGGGCCCACTGCGAGCTGCACAGGCGCCAGTCATAGCCTCTGTTTTCCACTTAAAAGAACATGTTAAGGCCGTGGCAGTGCCAGTAAAAATTCTCCATACGCATCATTTTTAATGCTTCCTCAACTTCAAGGAGACAGGCCGTTTCTTCAGCTGAGCAGGCCAACTAGGGAACCCGGGTCTCCGGGGGTCTCCGGGGGTCTCCGTCATGACAAAGACCCAGAAAAAGCCAGAAACCAGCGCAGCACCAGACCCAGTCCGTGCCGGAGAGATGCCAAGGTGACCGGGTCCGCGCCGTCTCCTCTCCCAGGCGGTCTCATGGAATCTCCCTCCGCAGCAGGCAGCTGCTGGGGGGCCCGCACCTCGTTTTCCTGGAGCAGACCAAGCTCAGAGAGGGCGAGGGACCTGCCCCCGTCACACAGCGTGAGTGGCGACCCCGAGACTCCGATCCGCAGCACTGCGACCCAGACGCCCGCGGCCCTCGCTGCGGTGATGCAGGTCGTGGCGGGTGGATCCTCCAGGCGGGCGAAGGGCTGGCCCTGCTGGGGCAGGAGCAGTCTCCCTTCTCCCTGCTGCACGGTCCCCTCCGTCCACCGCCCCCCCGCCCACTGCTGCTGGACCTACCCTGACGGGCAGCCGCCGTGGGCACAGCGAGGGGAGGGCACCCAGGGGCGCCCGGGCAGGGTCCCGACCAGCTCTCCAACGCTGGGAGGGAGCGAGCTGCACTGACCAGGGAGGGGCTGCCCAGGAAAGACGGCCACCTTTCGGGGAGATCGGGCCGCGTGACGGTGTTCTAGCTCGTCCTGCTCACGGCTCCCCGACCCCAGCTCGGAGGTCGCCTCCAACGCCAGCGGCCCAGGGTCGGGCTGTGGACACCGCACCCCGCAGCCACGGACGGGGCAGAGGCGGCTGGAGCCCAAAGGCCTCGGCCTGATGGCGGCCCCTGGAGAGCCAGCCCCACGCTGGTCTCCCCGACCTCGCTCCTCGCTCCTCGCTCAGCGAGAACACGTCCCCTGGGCCTTGGCTGAAAACAGGCAATTTTTTAATCCCGCAGCTGCCTGGAGCGGCACCCCCGCGGAGCAGGAGCCGCTGCCACAAACCTAAGGCGGAAAAGCGGGGAGTGGGAGCCTTGGAAAGGTCGGCCCGAGCCCGGGAGGCGAGGACGCACACACACACACACACACACACACACACACACACACACGGCCGCGCGCGTGACCAGGAAGCACTGAGCGGCCCCCATCGCTCGCTTCTGGCTGACCCTGACACCCCACATGAGCGGGAAGTGAAGGCGAAGGTGGCCCGGCATACAGCCTGCCAGAGCACTGTGTACCCCGGTACACACACACGTCCCCTCGACTAAGTCTGGGAGAATTACTGACTCAAGGCGTTTAAGCAAAACTCTACCCAACAATGCACTGACCACTGAGCTAACCAGGCAGAGACCCCCCGACCACACATGACAAGGAAAACGGACTTCACAGAATTCGTCCAGGAAAGCGGCAGCAGCAGCAGCAGCAGGAGCAGCAGACCCTGGAGGAGGCGGGGAGTTTGGTTTCCAGAGCTGCCATGTTACAGCATCTTAAACATCCAGCTTTCAGCAGAAAAGTCCAAGACACGAACACACAGGAAAGCATGGCCCAAAAAGCAGTCAATAGACGCCGTCCCTGCAGAAGCCAGCAATTAGTAGAGAACATGTTATAAATAAATATGTTCAAAGAATAAAGAGTGAAAGGGAAGCATCCAGTAGTATCAGCGAAGAGACAGAAACAATTCCCATTAAAATACAGAAACCCGGGAGCGGAGAAGAACAGTAACTGAAACGGAAAACCCGAGACAAGGCTCCACGGCAAGCTGGGACTCACAGAAGAAAGAATCGCGGAGCATCAAGAGCCTAATCCAGACTCCCCAGCCCGAGGAACAGAAAGAAAAAATAACTTTCCAAAAAGGACGCAGAGCCTCCAAGACCTGTGAGACTATCACCGAAGATCAACCACTTATTTCCTCGGCGTTCTAGGAGAGGATGGCAAAAGGCAGAAAGTACTTCCGAGGCAACAAGGGCCAAAATCTTCCCAAATTTGATGAAAAAGAAGCCTAACCCATTCCGAGTAGGGTGAACACAGGGAGATCCACACCTGGACACGCCCGAGTTAAGCTACTGAAAGTCAACAACAAAGACAGGACCCTGAAAGCAGCAAGAGGCGCAGCGCATCGCGTGTGAACACCTGAACCCTGGCCAGTGTGGCTCAGTGGATGGAGCCACACTGGTCACGCTCGAGAGGGTGACCAGCCGGCCCCTCAATGAAGCCACCGCGGCCACGGCCCTCGGAGGACGCGTGCAAAGCGCTGCGACAAAAGCACGTCCACCAGGAGTTGGTGTCCATCGACATACCCTTCAGAAGCGCACGAGCCGCGAGATGCCGCCGGTAAGCACTGGAAGAATGCGTTGCTGGCAGACCTGCCTACAGGAAATGGCACAGGGGTGCCTTCTAGCTGAAACAGAAAGTCGGTAACTCACATCCACACAAAGAAATAAAAAGTGCCAGTCGAGGCAGCCACAGAGCCTGTGAGGGCTGCTGGGACAGGTGCTGACTCAGGATGGGGGGTGGGGGGCGCTGAGCAGAGTGGGTCCCTGCGCCCACCTGCTGCTGTGGCTGCCCTGCCCCCACCCCTCCTCCCCGTCCTCCCCACTGAGGGACCAAACCCCAGGAGAGAAGGACAGAGGGTGGACAAAGGGACCGTGTTCCTCCCACACACACACCTCAGGGTCCGTGCCATCAGCGAGCGCAGCAGGGACTGGGGTAGATGGGTGTCTGCACGTGGCCCGGGCAACGTCAACAACCAGAGTCCCTGGGGAGGAGACCGGCTGCCCGAGGTGGTGGTGAGGGTCCTCCCAGGATTGGGGGGGGGGGGAAGCAGAGAGCCCTGCCTCCGCTGCTGGCGACGCATGGGAGACACGCAGCGGCATCCCCAGGCCGCAGTCCCACCTGGAGACTCACCAAGCCCCTCCTCGCAAGGGATTCTGGGTGAACCTGGTGGGTGGCCTGGAATGCCCACCGGACCCCGAAAGCCTTCGCTCCTATTAGCACGAAAGCCGCGAACATCAGGATGAGCGCAGAAGCGCGAGCGCCGGGGCGGGTCAAGAGGGCGCCTCTTGAATCCACTTCTGCTTCCTTCCGGCTGCAGGACCGAGGCCCTGTGCCCCCCCTCCCTCGCCCAGCAGGCTGGAGCCCGAGGGGCCTCCCGGCTGGGGCGGCAGACATTCTGCGATCCGGCCCGGCCTCTGCGACCACCCGGTGCCCACGATGCCCACGATGCCCACGATGCCCACGGCTGAGACACCGCCCCAGCCTGCTGCCTGCTGGGCCTCCAGGGGCCGAGCCTGGCCCTCCTGGTCTTTCCCGGTCTTTGCCTCTGCTCCTGAGCCATGCACTGGGGGGGGGGCCTCCCTGCACGATGCTGTGATCTGCGCCCCGAGGAGGTCTGCCCCCCGCCCCACCCCCACCCCGTCCTGCCCGCTGCACAGAGAAGCAGGGGCCTCCCTCTCAGCTCTGACGACATCATTCGAACCCGGGTCCCAAGGCCCGAAACCGGGTCCGCTCCTGACTCCTCACCGCGCCAACACTCGTGTCGCCAGCGTGAGCTCAAGTCCTCACTCCTGAACCCCTATGAGCTGGTGAACACGATCCCCGTCTGCAACGATTCAATGAGATGACAGGCTCGCGGCACAGGCTGGTAGGGTGCAGGTGACACACACCGACCCCAGACGGCCCACAAGACGCCCCCGGATGCCCCCCAGCCCTCCCAGGAGACCGGTGCCAACAGGGCCTCGCACGCGGGATGCTAGGGCTGATGTTCCCAGCGCATTCCTGACTCTAGGCCCATCCCGGCTCCACGGCCCTGGATCCTCGCTCCTGAAAAAGTGCGTCTAAGAGTGAACACCTGAACCCTGGCCGGTGTGGCTCAGTGGATGGAGCATCGGCCTGCGGACGGAAGGGTCCCAGGTTCGATTCTGGTCAAGGGCACAGGCCCGGGTTGCAGCTCGATCCCCAGTGCGGAGCGTGCAGGAGACAGCTGACCGATGATTCTCTCATCCCTGATGCTCCTGTCTCTCCTCTCCCTTCCCCTCTGAGAACATAGTTAAAAAAGAGAAGAGTGGACACCTGAGCCAGCTGGGCGCGGAGCCAACCACGTGCGCCCGGGAGCCTCCCTCCCTCCCGCGCCCCTCGGCCGGCCCCGCGGGCTCGGGGTTCAGTCCCCAGCTCGGCCTGCTGCCTGTCATCTGCCTCCAGCGCTCCTCCTGGTGAATGTAGGGGACTTCCTCTGACACTGGGGTGGGGCGCGCGGGGGACTGGGTGTTCCCGAGGGCAGGAGCCCCTGCGGGCCGGAGGCTGGTGAAGTGGTTATTTCCTCTGCCTTCCACTTCGGGGAAACGTGGACCTGAAGAGCTCTCAGGAGGGAAGTGCCGCGTGGTGATGACTGAATATTTCCTGGGCCCATAAATACAGGACGCTGTGAGCCAGACGCTGCGGGCCGCCACCCGGAGTGCCAGCCAACAGGTGCCGGGCGGGCTCTGGGCGCAGGCAGGTCCTGGGAGCCCACAGCGCAGGGCCGGGCGCTGGCTCCGCCCCCACCCTCTCTCCTGGGTGGGATCAGGACCTCGGTGACTGGGGGCGACGAGCCGCAGTCACAGGGGCGCGTGTGCGTGAGGACAGTTGGCTGTGTCACCTGTGGGCCGTCTGGGGCCTCCTTCGTCCCACCGCACACCCGTCCGTCCTCAATGCTGCGTCGACACGGATGCGAGGGGCGCAGAGCGCTGGCTGCCTGGCCCTGCCCGGCGCCTGGCCCACCCAGCTGCCCGTGTCTGTTGCATGAAATGGTGAGGAACAAGGACAAAAGCCACCCACCTGTCGGCCTCTGACTCCAAGTAGCTTCCCCCCGGCCAGTGGCCAACACCACTGCGTAGACGTGCCTTCATCTGAGACCACAGCAGGTGGTGGGCAAGGGGAGACGGTGTCAGCACAGCTCACGCGCACGTGGCTTTCCCTGAGCCCCACGGAAAAGCCCCTGACCGGTCTTACCGCTTTGTGCCGTGTTTGCTCCCAGTCACCTGGACGCCCTGCACTGGAGCCCCCGCCTGACCTAGTCCTCCCCACCCCACCCCTGCAGGGGGCCCTCCTCCCAATCTCAGGCCCATCCTTCTGGGCCCCCACTCAGAACGGCCCACGGAGACCCCCCTCCTGCTCTCTCCAGACATTTCCAGGGTGCAGCTGAGGCCCCCCTGGGCCATCCCCACCCTCCCTGACCCAAGATCCACTACATGCCAACACCTCGCCCACAGGCACTCAAAGCTCGATCAGATGGCAAGAGATTTGGAAATTCCTTCCAAACCCGTGAATGGCTGCATGCACGCGGCAGCGTGATGGGCTCAAGGGGGCGGGGCTGCTGCGCCAGAGGCCCAGGGGCCCCGCCCGCTCGGTCAGCTCGGCCAGGGACTCCCTCCGAGACTGCTCCACCAGGGACTCCCTCCGAGACTGCTCCACGCGGCCAAGGCCTCGCCGGCCCCACAGCCCCACACCCACGCCTCAGGCAGAAGGGGCCACATCTAACCCCCAGCTCCTTCCCTGAGGGGAGGGGAGGGCCCAGAGTGGTCAGGTGCTCACAGGATGGGTGGGTGGGTGGGCAGATGGATGGATGACAGGTGGTGGATGAATATGAAGAGGTGAGTAAATGGATGGGTGTGTGAGTGGGTGAGTAGATGGATGGAGGATGAGCAAACTGATGTTTAGGTGAACCAATGGTTAAATCAACAATGAATGGATGGATGGATGGATGGATGGATGGATGGATGGATGGATGGATGGATAAGGGGATTGATGGATAGATAAGGGGGTGAATGGATGGATAGATGGATAAGGGGATGGATGGATGGATGGATAAGGGGATGGATGGATGGATGGATGGATGGATGGATGGATGGATGGATGAAAGGATGGATGGATGGATGGATGGATGGATGGATGGATGGATGGATGGATGGATGGATAAGGCGATGGGTGGATGGATGCATGGATGGATGGATGGATGGATGGATGGATGGATGGATAAGGGAATGGATGGATGGGTGAATGGATAGATGGATAAGGGGATGGGTAGATGAATGGATGGATGGATAAGGGGATGGATGGATGGATGGATGGATAAGGGGGTAGATGGATAAGGGAATGGATGAATGGATGGATAAGGGAATGGATGGGGGATGGATGGATGGATGGATGCATGGATGGATAAGGGAATGGATGAATGGATGGATAAGGGGATGGATGAATGGATGGATAAGGGAATGGATGGGGGATGGATGGATGGATGGATGGATGGATGGATGGATGGATAAGGGAATGGATGGATGGGTGAATGGATAGATGGATAAGGGGATGGGTAGATGAATGGATGGATGGATAAGGGGATGGATGGATGGATGGATGAATGGATGGATAAGGGGGTAGATGGATAAGGGAATGGATGAATGGATGGATAAGGGAATGGATGGGGGATGGATGGATGGATGCATGGATGGATAAGGGAATGGATGAATGGATGGATAAGGGGATGGATGAATGGATGGATAAGGGAATGGATGGGGGATGGATGGATGGATGCATGGATGGATAAGGGGATGGATGGATGAGTGGTTGGGGAAGGTGGGTTGGTTGGACATGGGTTGGTGAGTGGAAAGGTGGGCCCGTGGGCAAATGGCAGAGCTGGAAACACTGTTCTGGTGTCAGGATCTGAGCCCCTGCTTTCTCACCGCCCGCCCCCCCCCCCCGCCCCCCTTCGCTCAGACCGCCTGGGAACAAGCTGACAGTGACAAGTGACGGGCTGGCCTGCAGGCCCGTGTGGCCTCGGTTGCCAGGAAGCTGACAGTCCATCTCACCGCGAATGCGTGCCTCCCGCCCCCAACCCCCCATCCCCGCGCAGCCCTCGCTCGGGGCCAGGAGCAGAGGCAGGGCCGCCACCTCTTGTAATCACGAGGAGCAAACAAAACAAAACAAAACAAACCCTCCTTCCCGGCTCCTTCCCAAAATAGCCTCTCGCCTCCCAGACACACAGGCTGGCTGGCTCCCTCCCTCACACCTGACCAGGCAGATTTTCTGGAACCCTGAGCCCGGGTGGGGGAGGGCAGGGGCGGGAGAGGCAGTGACTCCCCCAGGACCCAGGGGAGAGGATGACAGGGGCAGGGTGACCTCAGCAGGGAAGCAGGGAGCTGACAGGTGCCCAGCTGTGCTGGGGGCTTCGCAATCATCAACCCCATGACCTCCCTGCAAGGAAGGTGTCGTCATCCCCACTTTTCATCTGAGTAAACTGAGGCCCAGCGAGGGGAAGTCCCGGCTTAAGGCCCCACGAGCCTGTTCCTTCCACACCCCTGGCCTCCTCCTCCCAGGGCTCTGCCACTCAGAGTTGGAGCGGAGAAAGCAGACATGGTGGGCCAACCCAGGGCAGTCAGGGAAGGCTTCCTGGGGGAGGAGGCGGATTCCTAAGAGGATCCCACCCATGGCCGATGAGAGACGGGGCACTAGCACCACCACGAGGCCTTGGGGATGTTCCTGGAGCCCTCGGGCCTCAGCTTCCTCATCTGCATAATGGGAACAAGAACCCTGGGAGGGACCCAGGGGCATCAGACAGGTTGAGTCAGACACAGAGGCAAGGTAGGGACAACAGGGCAGCCTCTATGGGCACTGAGCTCAAGGCACCTCTGTGCCACCTTCTCCTGGGCACAGCTAGGGGGGTTTCAATGAGCCAGGGCTGGGGCAGACACTGATCCCGGGGCAGGTAAAGGAACCAGCTGGTGCCAGACCTGAGCCGAGCGGCAGCTGTCGGCTCCTCCCGTGCCCAGCCCGGCCTCTGAGGCACAAGAAGAAAACCAAAAGCCGCCCCTGAGCAGGGAGCAGACCTGACTTCTCAGCCCCGCCGGCGCCCCTCTGCACCGCTGTGCAGGCCCAGCCACACTTTCTCACTCGGGGCCTCCGCCTCGCCGTTCCCCTGCCCGCAGCGCCCTTCCCGCTCTGTTGGGCACAGGTCCCTCTCCTCTCCGCCTCAGGCAGGGCCTCCGCGGTGGAGGAGCAGACAGGGGAGCACGGCTGGACCCACTGAGCCTCGTCCGACGGCCCCTCCCCCAGGAAGTCCCCCCAAACCTGGAAATAACGGATCACTTCCTCCTTCAGGCCAAGCCTCGGAGGGACCAAACCGCACAGCACTCACCCGCTGCCTCAGGTGCTGCCGAAGGACCGCGCCGCCCCCAGATCTGTCTCTTCTCTGGGCTCCACGCACGGCCTGGTGCGGGCCACCCTCGGCTCTCACCTGGGCACATGCCACAGCCGCCCCATGGACCCCCAGCCCCGGCCCCACTGATCTCCCCTACACATCACGCCCAGCCCTGCTCACCCCCACCCCCAGCCCCGGACCCCCTTCCCCTCCCTGGGCTCAGCCCCACTCCCACCTCCACCCACTGTGCTCCCTCTGTCAGCCCCCTTCCCGCAGCCCCCTGGCCTGAGACCCATTCTGCCCACCGCTCCCCCCTCCACCTTGCTGCACGTGCTGTGCCCTCCCGTGGGAGCTGCCCATCTCCAGCGGGCTGGCCCTCCCCGGACTCCACGCCAATGCCGCTGCCTCCAGGAAGCCCGCCTGTCCCAGGGAGGCCAGGCGGCACTGAGCTCAGGAAGTCAGGTGGTGCTTGAGCCGGGACTGAGTTGAACCTCTCAGGGATTTGACCCGGAAACGAGGACCCACCAGGGAACTCCACTGAGCCCTGGCCCCACAGGTGCGGGCCAGCTGGGGACGTGGAGCAGGGAGCACGGACGCCTCCATGAGGCCTGGGCACATGCCCCTCTCAGCCAGGGAGGCCAGCGACCAGAGCAGGAGCCATGGGGCCGCCCCCAGGTACTGGTGCCCCAGGGGACCAGGCAGCTGCCAGGACGCCACAGGGGGGGAGGGGTGCACTCTCTGGTTGCCCTGCCCTAAGCTCCTGCAGCTGCCCCCCCCCCCCGGGCTCAACCCCCACACCTGCGTGCAGGAGCCCCTGATGGGGTGGGGGGAGGAGCAAATGGGCCCAAGAGCACAGCCCCGATGGCACAGCCCCGCACAGGCCTCGTCCAGGAGCCCGCGTGCACGAAGGCCTGTGGCCTCGCGGAGGGGTGTGCCCTGCCCTGTGGGGGTGCAGGGCCTCCCGGCTGCCTCTCCCGCTGCCCCGGTGCAGCAGCCCACCTGCGCCAGGCTGGGGGCACAGTGCCCCGGCTCTCATGCGTCCCCATGGAAGGGAAGCCACGGGAGCTGGTGGCACGGGCTGCGGTTTCCTGTTGGGTTTAGAGTCAAGTCAAGGGCCTCGGCTGTCTCAGGTCAAGGTCGTGGCGGACACACAAGTCCACTCGGGCGGATCTTTGGAGATGAGGCCAGAGAGGCAAGGGGAGGCTAAGGGCACCAACTGGCCAGGGAGGAGCCTGGGGCGCCCCCCCGCCACCTGCCCCCGTGGGCCTGGAGAGCCAGGGCAGCCCAGCGAGGGCTGCAGCCCAGAAAGGGGTGGCGGGGAGGGAACCCGCACGGGGAGGGGAGGGTGCAGGCGTGGGGCTGGGGGCCTGGGGGGCGGCGCAGCCACCCAGAGCGTGACACTGAGAAGCGAGGGGCAGGGAAGCACCTGTCTCCAGGTGGCCAGACCTTCCTGGGAGCCGGCCCAGCGCTTCCCTCTACAGCCCCCCAATATTTCAGAACACAGGGACGTTGGTGGGGACAGACCCAGACCTCAGCCGTGCGGCCACACCGACTCCCTCGCCGCCCAGCAAGCCCGGCGCCTGCTCCTGCAGCCGTCGCAGGGGGACCAGAGGGGCCGATGGCCATGGCCAGGGAGGACGAGCCTGGGGAGGCATCCCGGCGGGAGGACCGTGTGTGCAAGGCCCTGAGGTGCGGGGGCCTCGGAGCCGCGCGTGAGTTCCCAGACACGAAGGTGCTGCGACCCACAGCGCTCCACGGGGGGGGGGGGGGGGCGGCCCGGCTGTCAGGGGGCGCGGCCCAGGGTCCCCCACGGGTTAGGGCAGCGCCAGGCTGGAGCCCGGACCCTGAGAGACCCAAGCTCGGCCCCGGGTCTTGCTTGGGAACGAGGCCCTGACCCCACTGCCCCCAGGGGACGCCCAAGAGCTGAGCCTGAGGCGGCCAAGCCCATCCCCTCACTCCAGCCCCCTGGGGAGCCTGCCTGCCCTGCTGCCCTGGCAACCACCTTAAAGCATCCTGCTGGCCAATGGGGGTGGACACAGCACCTGGGTGTTCAGGAGTGGCCACTCCAGCGCCTGCCCGGCCTGCCCGCACTCATGGGTCACTGTCGGCTCCCTGGGGGCCAGCTCGCGGCCTCCTCCCTCACACCCGCACGACTGCAGGGAGGACAGGAGGTGGCTGCAGAGGTGGGCAGGGGAGGCCAGGTGCCACCCGCCCGTCCAGCTGCTGGGCTTAGCACAGCCCTAACCCTCACCCAGCCTGCTTCCTCCTGGCACCTCACCCCCCAGCACCTTAAGCTCAGGTGTCCTGAGCACCCAGCCAAGGCCAAGAGGGACCCAGCATCCCCCAGACCAGGACAGGACAGAGAGAGGGCTCGGTCCCCATCCTCTCTGGGCATGGCCTCAAAACGTGCCTCCGACCGCTCCCCGAGGCAGCCAGAAACGCCCCTGAACCCCCACTCGGGCCCAGCAATGCCCACGGCGCCCAGAGCCCTCATCCTGGACACTGGGCACAGCAGCCCCCGAGGCCAGGCCGGCATGGGGCAGGCAGCATGGGTCACTCCCGACTCTCCACGCCACAGAGCCACACACAGCGAGGCCACACCACTGAGCCACGGGCAGCGAGGCTGGCCTCCGGAGCCCCCGATTTGTCCACAGGACCCCCGCACCTGCTCCTCCCGCTTTCTCCTCTTTGGGGAACAGCTGGGCCAACCATCAGCGCCACCCCACACCCCCTTAGTGACAGCTGAGCAGAGCCCCCAGACCGGCCACATTCCTCACTGACCACCCCATTTTTGTGGCAATGACCCCAGCTGCCCAGTGGGGCCCCTATTCCCTCTCCTTCCTGACCAGCAGCTGACCTGAGTGGCACTGGAGGTGGCTGAAGGGACGCAGGCCTCCCCCTGGCCCATACCCACCCCCGCCTGTCACTCCCTGTATAAAGGCGCCTCCGCCACCAGCGCCGGGACGCAGAGTGGGCGAGTCACTGCAGGTCAGGGCTGCGGGCATACGGCCAGGTCCAGGTGAGCGAGGCCCGTGGGCGGGGCGGGGCCTGGGGCTGCAGAGGGTTAGGACCCAGCTCCAAGGTCAAAGCCGGCCTTGCTGCCCGCTGGTAGTCAGCGGCCACAGGCGGGCACCCGACACACGCACGTCAGGCGCTGTGATCCCACCCGAGGAGACGGTGCAGGGTGAGCCCATCCCCAGCGCGGAGATGGGAAGACTGAGGCTCCGGAGTTAAGTCGGCTCTCGGTCATGTGTGCGGCTGCCCTGTGAGCAAAGAGGCTTGGCAGCTGCTGGGGGAGGGGACCCCGCCCCGGGCAGAGCGCCCCCACATCAGCTGCTCGCTCGCAAGGCCTGCCCCCAGGTGCAGGGGTCTGGCCGGCACTGCTGCACCTTCCAGCCAGGCTCTCTCCTTCCCGGCGCAGGAGCCTCTGTGAGGCTGTGATTGTCCTGCGAAGGTGTCCTGAGGGGAAGTGGACAGTGTACAGAGGAATGCGGGCAAGGCCGTTGTCGACGCATTCCTCGCAGCGGCGAGACCTGGGAGCCGTCAGCATCGCCCAGCAGAGCGCAGATGAGCTTAGTAAGATCCCACGGCCCGGCCAGTGCGGCTCAGTGGTTGAGCGTTGACCTACGAACCAAGAGGTCACAGTTCGATTCCTGGTCGGGGCACATATCCACGTTGCGGGCTCCATCCCCAGTGTGGGGCCTGCAGGAGGCAGCCGATCAGTGATTCCTCTCAGCATTGCTGTCTCTCTCTCCCTCTCCCTTCCTCTCTGAAATCAATAAAAACACATTTAAAAGGAAATAAATAAGGTGCCACCGCACAGGTGGGCCGTGGAGCCGCCCGTGGTGGCGGGTGCCCACGTGGCCTCTGACAGGCCGGCTTGGACTTGGGAGCTCGGTCTTACTCCTGGGCGGCCCCAGGCACAGCCCCGTCCCCAGGACCTGGCATCACAACTCTGCCTGGGAAGTAGCTTCCTGGCACCCTGCGGGCACCACACGGGCACTGGAGCACCTCTCCTGGGAGCCTGGTTTTGGTGAAATAAGTGAATAAGAACACGCAGCAGACGCCGTGTGTGTGTGTGTGTGTGCATGTGCATGCGTGTAAGTGTGTGTGTGCGGGGCAGTGTGGACCTTGTCACCTGGAGTCTAAGAACCGGGATCCCGGGAGACAGGAGGTCAGGGCCTTTTTCTTTACTTGCATTTCCACCTTTCCTCACAGGGACCGTGTGTTGTTGGTGTGAGTCAAATGTTTTGTTCTTTCAACGTAGAAACATCACAGGGGGTCAAACGCAGACCGTCCGGCCTCCCACCTCGAGCTCTGGGACATATGACCGCCCTCGGGACCCCCATCACAGAGCAGGGACTGGCCGAGCTGGCCCGTGACCACTGTCTGCAGCCGTCGGCCTCACCGGCGCTGCCTCCCGTCCACCACGTCTGTCCTAATGACGTAAGGAGAAGGCTCCCCAGTGACAGGAACTGCCGGCCTGTCGGGGCACCGAGGGCCGCCTGCCGGCTGCTCCCGGAGCCTGAGGCTGCAAAGCCGGCCCCTCCTCAGGGGGTGCCTGGCTCCCGGCTGCCTGACCCCAAAGACGGGCTGCACATGGCCAGCGCCTCCCTCCCTCCCGTGCCCCCAGGGGATGCTCTCCCTGGCCCTCTCGGCCATGTCCTCGCTGGGTGCTCTGTGCCTGGGGACAGGAGGCTCGGCAGTGTCCTCACAGGGCAGGAGCCAGCCCCTCTCTCGGGTTCATGCTTTATTCACGGCGCCCGGGCCAGGCACCAGGGGGCAGCGAGGCCGCCCCTGTCCAGGTGGGTGTGCGAGGCAGAGGGTGAGGCCGATGTTAAACGTATAGACACACAGTTCTCACTCCCACGAGTGATGGCCAGGGCCGGGAGCCTGCATCCGGTGGCACTGGGAGCCCGTGCCCACGGCAGCACCCACGCGGGCACCCGCCTCTGCCCCCACCGCTCACTGAGTTCCCGGGGCCTGGGGTGGTGCCCCAGGTTCCTCATCGTCCCAGAGGGCACAGGCCTCCCCGCTGATGTCACCCGCTGGCCAGCGGCAGAAACTGGGAGGGACACTGTGTCTATCACCCAGGCTGTGCCCGCTGGTGGCAGGCTGGCAGCCCCATTTGCGGGGTCCCTGCAAGTCCCCTGTCACTCATCACACACAGAGGTCGGGGCCCTTCCACGCCAGCACCACCACCAGCCGCGCCTTTGGCCAGTCAAAACCCGCTCGCAGATCCGCTCGCCCGGGAAAGTGGGAAATCAACAGCCAACGCCAGGTATTAAAAACCACGCTACACACCATCTCAGAATAGATCCCAAGCGCAATCCCCATGGCAACCGCCCGAGCCTCAGGGCCCCTCCCCTGAGCAGGGAATGGAGGGATGGGCAGGTGGGCCCAGGCTCTAGGACCCGGACCCGGCCACCAGGGGGCAGAGGACCCGCCCCGGTTCCAGACCCAGGGCTCCCGGAGCAGCGAGGCTGCTGGGAGGGCCACAGATCTCAGAAGCTGGACTTGACCCGAGGGCCTGGGAGCTGGCTCCCGGCTGCTGGCTTGAGGACGGGCACCAACTCAGAGGGGCCTTTCACCGCACAGCTGGGGCCAGGCTGACCGCGCCCTTTGCCCAAAGGAAGGGGAGTCCAGAACCTTCCGTGGTGCCCAGACGGTGGTCAAGTCCTACCTGGAGGGGTGGGGCGCTGGCAGCCTGAACCAGTCGCCGGGACGCACCCTGCGGCGAGGTCGGAGGACACAGTGCTCGGGCCCCACCAGGAAGACATCCTGCCCCTGCCGGCAGCCGCGTGGGCTCAGGGGTGAGCACCTGGGCAGGCCCAGCCCCGGGGGGAGTGAGGCCCCTCAGACAACAGCTCCCGGGGCCCCACGGAAGCCGGCCGGGCCTGCGGGTGCCCTGGATTTGGAGGAAAAGCGGCAACGCGGGCAGCCGCTGCGTGAGCGGGTAGATGAGGGTGCGGGGAACCCCACGTCCACGTGGCGGGACGGCCCTCCCATGGCCCTGCCCTCCGCTGCTGCCAACACCTGCTGCTCCGAATGGGGGGCAGCTGTTTTTCGAGCATTTGCTTTTCAGGAAGACGAAGAACCTTCCAGAACAATGACACATAGCTCCCAGGTGCCGCAAACATCTCCCAGGGCCTGCGCCCCCAGCAGCCTGACACCTGGCCCAGGCGAGAGGCGGGCCCTGCAGGGAGGGCTGGTGGGAGGGGCCGGCCCCTGGGAGGGGAGTGCAGCCCAGGGACAGGTGCTGAGCTGGTGGGGCCTGGGCTGAGGGCGCAGGACGGGCACCGGGCCAACCAGAGAGGACTTCTCAGAGGAGGGCTCTCTGGCGGTCAGGTGGCGGCTCTGCCGGGAGCAGGTGCCTGTGGCCTGGACTCCCGGCTGCTGGGAGCTGATGGCTCTGGAGCAGGGCAGTGACTCCATGGAATCGGCCAGCCCCTGGGCAGCGGACGCACACCAGCAGGGGCCTGGGGATCCCTGGGAGACACAGGCGTTGGGAGGCCGAGGGGGAGCGTGGGTGTTGCATGAGGCAGCGCCCCCGCCAGCCCTGCACAAACAAACGCTTAGGTCATCCCCGGAGGAAGCCAAAGGGAGCGGGCTCCCGTGTGCCCAGAAGCCGGCTGCGCTGCAAACAGCACCTGCAGGAAAAACCCAGCGCATTTCCCACGCCCGGCTCCCACGGCCGGTGGGGGAGGGCTGCGCGGCAGCCGGCTGGGCATGGATCTCCCCGAAAGCACAGAGTGGGCCACGCCCTCCTGGTGGAAGGAGAGGGACCAGCACCAAAGCATTAACAGCCCGGTGCCCGGGCGCTGCCGCCCCGGAGGAAACGCGGAGGGGGATGAGGGCCACGTGGCCAGCATCAGCCTCTCCCCATGCAGGGCGGGCGGAGCGCAGGTGGCGGAGGGAGGAGAAAGCAGCCGGGAGACCAAGGCCCCTGGCAGCTCCCTCCTCGCTGGGAGCGACCCCTCTTCAGCCCCATCTTCTCTGAGTCCTTCCCAAGGGACTGCTGGGGCCCTGAGACCCACAAGGGACTGCTGGGGCCTGTGCCTGCAGCAGCAGGTCCACGGGTGTCCATCGTCGGCCACCGGAGACCTCAGAGCAGCTTCATCCGGGAGATCATTCCCCGCGTGGGCGATGAAGGGCAGACTGGGAAGTGAGGTTGCCCACGACACGTGGGACCTGCGTGGCTGAGGCTGTCCCTGCCACTGGGTGTGTGCAAGCAGGGTCTGCGGGTCCCTGGACAAGCGTCCAGGAGGTCCCTTAAACCCCGGAGTCTAGGCTCCACGTCCCCTCGGCCTCCACGCAGGTGTGAGACGGGGCATGCAGCCACACCCCCTTCTCCTATGATTGGGCTATGCGTGGCCATGTGACCCACCGCTGACCAATGAGTTAGAAGCAGAAGTTACTGGGTGGGGCTTCCAGGAAAATCTGTTGGAAGGGCAATCGCAGCTGGCATAGCCCCCTTGACCTTTGCCCCATCTTTCCTCCTGCCTGGAACAGAGAGGTGACCTGCCTGGAACAGACATGTGACCAACACAAGCAAACATGCCAACACACTAAGGAGGACACAGCTGGGAGTCCAAGCACCTGGGCCCCAGATGGCCCTGGACATGGCACCCCAAGACCAGTACCAGCACTCCCTGCACATCCCCTGGGGAACTCCGGGTCAGCCACACCTCAGGGGGGCCTATCCATGCTCCTGGCACCAGCACGCTCCTCGGCCAGTCCTCGAGGAAGGCATGAGCTCCCACCCTTGCAAGTTTCATCGCCCAACACTTCGGCCGTAGCATCTGACGTGCTCGCGTTTTGTCCGTCCTCCTCGGAAGCTCCCAGCAAAAATGAGCTTCCACCACAGCCAGCCTGCAGGTTAGTCCCCGGGACTCACACACGGACAGCCCTGACCTGGGGCCTGGGCCTCTCACCTTACATTAATGACTTTTGTGATAAGCTGTCTCAACATCTTCCTAGAAGAGAAAGGGTAAATCAGCTAAAGACAAACATTATTAACAAATGCCAATAAAAGGAGGCACAGAAATCACATCAGGGGAAAGAACTTAGGGCAAAAAGTAGCAAACACGACCCAGAAGCTAGTTTTATGAGAGCAAGCTTACCTCCACCCAGAAGAAACAACACCCAGGAGCCTGTGTGCGTCTAACCACACAGCTTCAAATCACGAAACCGAAACTGTCAGCCGTGCGAGGAGACAGGGCAAAGCCAAGCACAGAGCGCAGGAGAGACACTGACGGCTCTCCCTCCGAGATCAGGCAGAAAGAGTAGCGCTAACCAGACAATGATAACGCGAGGGCTCGCGGGGAGATGCGGATAGAGCCGGGCAGCCTCGCGGGGCGAGTGAGGCGACCTAAGGTGACGATGGCGGCGACGGCAGCGAACTGAACGGAGAACAGGCCCCACTAAAGGCACAGACGTTAGCAAACCATGGTCATGTGCACCCTCTGTGTACGCACACATGCTTCGCCCAGCCTGTGTGCAGGGTGACTTAGCGAGCAGTCACTGTGTCCAATCCTCGAAAGGGATTCACGGGACGTAGTAAACCGGTTCGATTCAATAGGGGTGTGTAGAACATTGTGCACATTCACGTACGTATTTTAATTCGGCAGTACTGCATGCTATCGGCTGAAAAATCCAATCAAGAAAGATGTTTAAAAGCAGCACAGGAACGTCACATACCCCCACTCGTGCTGAGGGAGGTAAGGCCACCCACAGTCTACAAATGCGGACACCAAGGTAGACAGACAGGAAGCGAGCAATGCCCACAGTTTCCAAAGTGACATCATTCCCGCACAGAAGAGCCCTCCACCTCCGAAGTCCTCTCTTTCACCAGCCCAGGGGGGGTGATGGCAAGCATGCCACCACTGTCCCTTCTGCACCTATGGCAGACATGACCAATCAATCACACACAGTGCTCTTCTGCATAGCCATGGCAGACATGACCAATCGATCCCTGTTCAGCATTTCCGTGACCACAGCCAATTGGCTGGACCAGACTGACCAGGTGACACCTCTCCATCCCTGGAGCTAGACCAAGCCCCACAGGCTCCCGTCCCTCCAGGAAGCTGTGGGTTCTGCGTGTCTATAACTGTACCCACAAGCCCCGTGGATGAGCCATGTCTGGGATAAGGGTGAATTTTCATGGCTGTGGGCACCAGCCTTCCAACCCTGATTGCTAAGAAAACGTGCTG
Source organism: Myotis daubentonii (assembly GCF_963259705.1). Lineage (NCBI taxonomy): Eukaryota > Metazoa > Chordata > Mammalia > Chiroptera > Vespertilionidae > Myotis > Myotis daubentonii. Next base: position 52,911,283 of record NC_081856.1, read on the forward strand.
AAAAAGTAAGAACATCAAAAACATTCCCAACATGCTGAGAGTTGCTCAAGTTAAAAAAAAAAACAAACAAACAAAAAAAACAGCCCAGCCAGTGTGGCTCAGTGGTTGAGCATTGAACTATGAACCTTGAGGTCACAGTTTGATTCCCGGTCAGGTCACATGCCCTGATTATAGGCTCAATCCCGTGTGGGGCGTGCAGGAGGCAGCTGATCAATGATTCCCTCTCATCATTGATGTTTCTATCTCTCCTTCCCCCTCGCTTCCTCTCTGAAATCAATAAAAATATATTTATAAAAAAACAGCAACATCTATACACACAGAAGTTCAATAAAGAGGTTCAACGATCTATACTTGGCAAGAGGCGGGAGGGATACTTTAAAATCCCTATAAATAACAGAATTGATAAGTAGATAGTAGTATGTTCATTCAGGGGATGTACAGCTGTTAAAATACATTTCCCCGAGGCCTGCAGACACACTAGGTAATGTTTGATATCCATGTAAAGAGAAGAGGGGTTCTGCGATGGTAGGAATACATCACAGACACTGTGGGCGCCCTACCAACACCTGTGTCCACTCCTTCCTCCCCATAGAACAGCCTGCCCCACGTTCCGGGCGCCCTTGCTGCTAGGGTTGGTCATGAGACAGTCCTGGCCAATGAGATGTAAGCAGGAGTCCTTGCCGGGGCTGCCAGGTAAGCGTTTAGAGGGGCAGGCTCAGCCGGCAGGTGCCCCGTCTGTGTTCTTCCCCTTCTCCCTGCCGGGGAGGATGCGGGAGGCAATGCCGGAGGCACAGCAGCCACCTCGGCACCATGAGGCACCGTCCCCAGGACGAAAGCCAAGCTCATCCGGCTGAACAGAAAGAGAGAAGGAGCCTGATCCTCCGAAGGGACTGGGGAGCCGCCTGCCCGCCCATCTGCCTGCCCCAGAATTCCTAACGAGAAAGAGAAAACGGCTGCTCTCGAGTCGCTGTTCATTGGTTCCCGCTACAGGCAGCTGAGCACAGTCCCGAACGGATCCGCTCGGATGAAACGATAAGGACGCGCGCGTTTGGGCAGCGAGAACGTGAGCGTGAAGAGCGCCAGCCTTTGCTGCGGTGACCGTGGGGCGCGCGGACTTCTGTCCCCTCTTCACGCGTCATTCCCGCCCCCGCTTCCTGCGTCCCCTCTTTCCAGCGACGGGGGCCACCTTGTGGACCAGCATGCACTGGCCTCTGCCTCGCCGCGCGGGTCCCTGAACACGGTCCCGAGTGGGTGTTAGACCTCGTCCCAGCCGCCGGGTTCCTCACCCTCGGGGCCGCTGCCCCAGAAACAGCTCCACGCCAGTGGCCTCTGCATTAGGCCCGATCGGCAAACACTCCCCGCCCGCAGCTCCCTGCGCTGGGCCCTGTCCCGGGGCCCAGACGAGACTGGGGGTGGAAAGCCGGCACCCCAGCAGTCACTCCCCACAGAGTCCAAGACACGCAGACCTCGACGCCGCACGGCTGCGGGCAGGGTGCTTCCTGCGGATGCCCCGGGAGCCCCGCAGCCTTGGCCGGAGCGGGCACCACGCGCCCCCCCACTCTGTGCCCCCAGCACAACCTCCCAGACTCTGCTTCGGGGGAGCCCTGTCACCCACGGTTCTCCCCAAACTCACTGAGCTTGTCCCACCCACCTGAGCAAACTTAACCTGCCCCCCTGAGCCCCTCCCCCCAGTCCACCTGAGCGAACTCCCCCCAATCCACCTCAGCAAACTCCCCCCAATCCACCTCAGCAAACTCCCCCCAATCCACCTCAGCAAACTCCCCCCAATCCACCTCAGCAAACTCCCCCCAATCCACCTCAGCAAACTCCCCCCAATCCACCTCATCAGCGGCTGCCCAGGCATCGCAGGGCCTGGCAGACCCAGGACCTGAGGACCTGGGCGGAGCAGGGTGGGGAAGCCAGGACAGCAGGCTGTGCTCAGCTCCGGGACCCCCGCTTCCCCCCCGAGGCCCGGGTCTGCTCCCCGAGTCCCCACAGCCGCCACGTGCTCACAGCCGCTGGGGTTTCTCATGGTCCCGCTGCAGACTTTCCCACCAGCCCCCAGCCCTGCCCCTGCGCCCCCTGCACCTGGTTCTGTTTTGTGCCGGAGACCAACTCCAGGCCTGCACCCCACTCCCCCCATCTGAGCCCCAGCCCCTGCCCGGGAGCCACATGAACTAAGCACTCTGGGACACGGATGCAGAGAGGGGGCTGCCCAGAGAGCGGGGCCCCCGGGCACGCACAAGGGGACAGACTCCTCCTGCAGGCCAGGCCGGCTGGGGGGCACCCCCACAGACCAGAACCCCCAGAGGAGGCACGAGGCTTACGGAGCAGAGGATGGTGGGAAGGAACTCGGGGCCTGGCCGTCTCCAACCTCCAAAACATGTTCCCGAGGAGGTGCACCCCTCCACGCAGCCCATAGTCCGAGGACCCTAAAGTACAGGGTGGGCGCCGGCGCCGAACGGGCAACTTCCCACGGCAGACGTCCCGCGACGGGAAGCAGACAGCGGGCCTCACACACCCTTAGGAAAGGACACCAGGCCCCGCCCCACGCAGGCCCGGAGGGGGCCCTGTGCAGAGGGGAGACCCCACTGTATTCTCATCCCAGAATTCCTCTGCCCGGGGGCCTCCTTTCTCGGGCCACCCACCGGGGTCCCTGCACCTGTGCTCCCCTGGCCAGACGAGGCCCGTCAGAGGACAGGTCCCAGGGTGCCACCGCCACGCCCCTCCCCACCAGGCTCACCCATGTCAGCATGCTGAGGCCCCCTGCTCCCAGGCCCAGCCCCCACTTCCAGTTTCTAAATGGAGACCCTCTGCCTCTTCGTCAGGTGAGCCCAGCTGCCCCTTTAAGAGAAGACCCCCCCACACACACACCTTTCCACACGGCAGCCCCCCCGCAAGTGCAGGTGCAGGCGCAGGGCCTCACACAACACCCTCAGCGTCCATCACCTCCGCCCTCATCCGGGTGGGGGATGAGCTCCTGCCTCTGGGACGCGCAGGAGGCTGGCTGGTGGGGTCCGGGCTGCTTCTGGATCTGAGTGCTGGTTACAAGGTTTGTTTTCAGGGCGCCCTGGCCGATGCCCTGGTGAGACGGGACCGCTACATTCATGAAAACTGTTTCAGATGAAACACGGCTGGGACCCGCTGGCCACCTGGCAGGAAGGAGATGAGGCCAGAGCGCCGTGGAGACGCCCATCAAGACACAAGGGCTGCGGTGGCCTGGAGCTCTGCGCCCCTCCCAGCACCTGCACCTGCACCTGAGCCCCTCCCCACACCTGCACCTGCACCTGGGACCCTCCCCGCACCTGCACCTGCACCTGCGCCCCTCCCCGCACCTGCACCTGCACCTGGGCCCCTCCCCACACCTACACCTATACCTGCACCTGTGCCTGCGCCCCTTCCCACACCTGCACCTGCACCTGGGCCCCTCTCCACACCTGCACCTGCACCTGCGCCCCTCCCCCCCCGCCCCCTTCCCGTGGGAAGGAGCTAAAACCCGCTGAATGGGGGGTGAATGAGCCCGGGACGCAGGGCCCAGAGGTGCTCAGCAGAGGGAGGGGTGAGCGAGCGAGCGAGTGGGTGCCTGCACTGGTGACGGGTGGGTGTGAGCTGTGAGGAGACTGAAAGTGGCATTCAAGGCCCGCTGCCTCCTCTGCACCTGGGTCTCCCCAGCTGTAAAGTGGGCAGCACCCCTCCAGCCACAGGGCAGAGTGAGGGCCAGGGTGTGAGTGTGCCTCCAGGAAGATGCAGGAGAAGGGACCCAGTCTGGTATCAACAATATTGGGCCTGAGGGGGGGTGGGGGGGAGCTGCCCAGGGCCCAGGAGGAAGCCAGGAAGACTCTGGAGGCAGCAGGGGAGGGGTTAACGCTCAGCTGTTCCTGCTCCTCACGGTGGCTGCACAGCCTTGCGCTTGGGTTTCCAGCTTCCCTCCCGCCCAAGGCCAGGCCTTATCTTGTCATCTAGACGGTCCCCAGAGCAAAGCACAGACCAGGCCGCAGCCCGGTGAGGCGAGCACACGTTGGGAAAGCTGCACCGTGGGCCAGGAAGTGGGGAGCCCTCACCCCAACACTCTGCTCAGGGCCTGCGTGCGAACAAGATAGGGCGGCGTCTGGAAAGTCTGCATTCGAGCAGGTGCGGCATTGGGTCCAAGAGTCAAGGGGCCCACGGCCGTGTCTCAGGGGCGCCCACCGGGCAGCAGCCTGCTCCCAGCCGGTGCCCTCGGCTCCTGCAGCCCCCCCGCCCCCCGCATCCAGATGGGCCCAAAGGGCCTGGGAATCACACCCCAGATGTAAGCCTCCTGCTCCCCCTCCTCCCCTTCCTCCCCCCACATAGGGCAGGCTGTAACTCGCCCTCCTGGCCCCTCCAGGTGAGACCTGCGTTCTAAGCGCGGTTTCTTCTCGGTGACCCTGAAGGTGTAACCACTCAGGTCCCGCACTAGATTGAAAAAGGGGCATCGTGGGGACTCCTGCCCTGATGTCAGGAGTGGCTGCTGGTGTGGAACCCCATTTTGGCCTCAAGCACCTCCTGCAGGGAAGTTACAAGTTTTCCAGGGTCCCTAGTGCACCCAGGCCACAGCCCCAGGCAGAGCAATTCAAGTCAAGCCCTTGGCAGCCCCGACAGCCAGCACTCCGCATCCACCACCTCCATCACCACCACCATCACCATCACCTCCACCACCTCTACCTCCATCACCACCACCACCATCACCATCACCTCCACCACCTCTACCTCCATCACCACCACCACCATCACCATCACCTTCACCACCTCTACCTCCATCACTACCATCACCATCACCTCCATTTCCATCACCATCACCTCCACCACCTCTACCTCCATTACCACCATCGCCATCACCTCCACTACCTCTACCTCCATCACTACCACCTCTACCTCCATCACTACCACCTCCATCACCATCACCACATCACCATCACCTCCACCACCTCTATCTCCGTCACCATCACCTCAACCACCTCTACCTCCATCACTACCACCTCCATCACCATCACCACCATCACCTCCACCTCCATCACCATCACCATCACCTCCACCACCTCTACCTCCATCACTACCACCACCATCACCTCCACCTCCATCACCATCACCATCACCTCCACCACCTCTACCTCCATCACTACCACCTCCATCACCATCACCACCATCACCTCCACTTCCATCACCATCACCATCACCTCCACCACCATCACCACCACCTCCATCACCACCATCACCATCACCTCTGTCTCCATCACCACCACCTCCATCACCATCACCAACATCACCACCACCTCTACTTCCATCACCATCACCTCCATCACCATCATCACCACCACCTCCACCACCACCACCACCATCACCTCCATCACCATCACCAGCATCACCACCACCTCCATCACCATCACCAGCATCACCACCACCTCCATCACCATCACCAGCATCACCACCACCTCCATCACCATCACCAGCATCACCACCACCTCCATCACCATCACCAGCATCACCACCACCTCCATCACCATCACCAGCATCACCACCACCTCCATCACCATTGCCTCCATCACCACCACCTCCACCTCCACCAATAGCCTGGGGCTTGGGGGAGAGCTTCCCAACCGTCCTGCCAATCAGACCAGCACGACAGGCTTTGCATCTGTAACTCGATGGCGAGTCCCAAAGGTCTGGGCTCACCGCGGAGAAGTCAACAGCATCCTCTCTGGGAAGCAGCCGCGGGAGGAGGCAGCCGGGCTGGGCGTGCGGTGGAGCGGAAGCCGCCTTCGGGCCCCTGGACCTCTGGGCGTCCCTCCTTCGGCTGTGCCCAGGGCTCCCGGGAGAGTCAGCCTCTGTCCCTCCAAAGCCTTTCTCGAAGGCGCGGCCGCAGATCCGACTGGAAGTGGTCGTTATAACGGGTTTAAGATCCGTTTCCCAGAGCAAGCCATTAGCTGCCTCCGAGAAGCGGTTCATTAGTGGAGTGAGTGCCCGGTGCCTGCCCCTCGAGTGGGAGCTGCGAGTGGGCGCTCACTCCCAATGTCCAGGGATGGAGGAGTGAGCCGAGGAGGGGAACCTGACTCGCTAAGGCCCCTGTCGGACAGGAGACGACGCCTGGGAGGCCGGCTTGGGGCTCGGTTTTGTTCTAGGCCTGGAGCACCTTCATTTGCATTTATATTAAAAAAAAAGAAGAAAACAAACAATTAACTAGAAAGGTGCTTTGTTTCCTGTAAATTCAGGGGCTCCACTAACCAGCTTCCAGGGGCAGAGCGCAGGACAGGCAGGCTCGGGCAGGGAGCCAGTGCGCACCTACTAAGCGCTCCCGTCGCTGGTGTCTGCAGGTACCAGGGCTCCTCCAGCCCCTCAGAGTCAACCTGGCAGGTGGCCACTGTGCAATGCCCCTCCCTCCTACGGGGGGGGGGGGGGGGTACTGAGGCTGGGAGCTGGGAAACGCCCAGTGTGGCTGGACTCAGGTTCCAAGCTCAGTGTCTTCCCACCCCAGGGCAGTTGCACGAGGACAATCTTCTCTTCCCTACCTTACAGATTATTCCAACCTTTCTCTCCGGTAAGGCAGCTGAGCGCTCAGTAAAGGCAGAGAGAAGCATCAGCGCTGCCATCAGGCGCCCTGGGGCGCACCCACAGCCCCGCTGCGATAACACCTCAGCTGGGCCACCCTTCGTAGAAATCACCGTGAGAAGCACAGGCCCAGAACCACCGGTCAGAATCAACAAACACACCCGCACAAAATTTATCTAACGATTTCTTTTCTCAGGCAAACCAGCAACTCTGGGTCCGATTTCAACTCCAACCCTCTCCTGGGACCGGCCCGGCGTGGCGTGTCCCAGAGAGCGGCCAGACGCCCCCGTCCTGGGTGGAGATCACTAAAGACCAGGGGAGGGTGGCTTCCCCACCCCGGGGGTCGGCCTGGGGCATCTGCCTTACTCTCTGGCTTCCAGCTCACAGGCCCTGACCCCCAGGACCTTGCCTGCGCATGTGTTCCGGCCACAGCTCACAGTGGAAGTTTACAGACAGAAAGGGCCGCCATGACAATGAGCGGCTGGCCCATGGGGCACCGGGAGCACAGGGCGGGCGAGGAAGTCTCTCCCGGGTTCTGGCCTCGGCCAGAGGCGTGGCGGACACGGAGCAAAGCTGCTTATGGAGACGACAGAAGGACAGCTTCCTTCCCAAACCATGAGACGCTGCGGCAATGAATCAAACATTTCTGACACGATGACTCCGAAAAGTGTCTGCAGCCGAGAAGGGAAGACAGGCCGAGCGGGGACTTCCTGTTGCATATGGCACAGCGAGCCGCTCCGCCAGCGCAGAGCTCCCCAGACGGCACATGCCGAGGGGACCGCAGACGGGGAGGCCTCCTCCCGGGTGCGGGACAGACAGGACTGGAGGGGGGCGGGAGAGAGGCCCCCCAGGCCAGCATGGTGGCCCTGAGAGGACGAGGAGAGGGTGTGGAGGGCAGGGTGCAGGCTGGGACAAGCTGCGGTCAGACACCACCTCCTCCTGCCCGGGGAGGGCACCCACAAACCTGGGAGGAAGGGACCTGCCTGAGCTCCCAAAAGTGTGATGTCTGCAAGTTCACAGAGCCAGGCCTCAGGGTGCTGCCCCGGCACCCACCAGAGAGCGCTGGGTGCACAGCGCCAAGTGGGGGCCAGGGGAGCCCCCAGGGCCTACCAAGCAGGGCTCCCCCCAAGACCAGGCCAACTTCTCCAGTTTGCAGGCCATACGCAGACTGGTCTTGCCCACAGCAGCCCTGGGTGGGCAGGCCAGGACCGTCCCTGGCCCTCCTCCTTGCTCCCAGCACAGTTCGCCTGCTGCCAACCCCTCACTAATCACCAGATACAACCCCCCCCCCCGCCCCCCCGCCTGGCACGACCCGATGCAGAATTCGAAGAAGAGGCGCCAACAGGGAGGGGGCTGAAATCTGGGCTCGGAGGCTGGTGGCTGGCGAGGGTCAGCGCCGCCCACGCCCCGGGAGCCGTCCTGGCCACCGGAGTCTCTCCCCTCGGGGATGGCAGGCCGGGCACCCTCCCCAACTCGGGGAGAGGTAGTAAGTGTAGGGCTCAGAGCCGCGCAGCCCGCCGCTGGGCGGTGGGTGGGTGTCTGCTGGGGACTATTCTTAGCCTCCACTCGCTTCGCAGAGGGCGCCTCCGCCCTCCCGGTCCCGCACGCTCAGGGCTCACACTCCCGGTCCAGGCACCTGCGCCTGGGAGAGCCCGGCTGGGGTCCTCCAGGAACCAGGCGCCGGAGCGGAGGGGGCTCCCGAGGGAGGCGGGGGGGGGGCGCTGCGGGAGGAGCCCCAGCGACAGGCTGCCCGCACCCAGCCCCGCGCCGCGCGCTCGGCCGCCTCCCCGGCTCCTCCGGCGGCGCAGGGAGCCGGCGCCCAGCCCTTACCTATGGTGGTGATGACCGTGATGGCAAAGTAGAAGGAGCCGGCGAATTTCCACTGGACGCCGGCGCGGTGCGGCTCCGACTGCAGGATGACCTGCTCCAGCTGCCGGTAGTCCTCGCCGCTGATGTTGTACTTCCCCTTGAGGCGCGTCTCCTCCGCCTTGAGTTTCTCCTCCTCGCGCATCTCGTGGTCCGACTCCAGGGCGTCGAAGACGGCGGCGCCCACCAGCAGGTAGGTGAAGGTGCAGACGATGAGGGACAGAGTCCGCACGTTCTGCCTCTTCATGGCCGCCAGCAGGGAGCCGGCGCGGGGGGCATGTCCCGCAGGCTCGCAGCCGCGCGCGTCCCACTGCAGCGCCCGGCGGCCGCCGCCGCCTCCGCCGCCGCCGCCGCCTCCAAGTTGTAAGCGGCGGCGGCAGCAGCAGCAGCAGCGGCGGCGGCGGGGAGGCGGGGGGCGGGGAGGCTGGGGGTGCCCCCCTCCGCCGGGGCCGCCACAGCCGCCGCCACCGCGAGGCGGCCGGCGGGGCAGGGGTGGCGCGGGCCCGGGCGCGGGCGAGAAGGCGGACAGGCACAGGAGGCTGCTGGAGCGCCGCGGCCAGGCGTCCGGGAGCCCCGACACCCTGCGCCAGACCCGGCCGAAGCAGCCCGCCCCACTGCGCAGGGCCATGCACGGCGGCGCCTCCGGGCACCGCGCGGCCCTCCGCTCCCCGCCCCCCGCTCCCGCCGGAAAAGCAGGGGCAGGAGCGGGAGCGCGGCCCGAAGGCGGCCTCCGGGGCCTGCGCCCCTCGGGGTCCGGCTCCCGGGCGGCGGCGCCCCGCTAGGAGCCCACAGGTTGGCGCGCGCCCGGCGGGACCTCCTTCTCCGTTTACCTCTCCGCGGCCCCCCTCGAGGGGGGTGTGGAAAAGTTTGCGAAGTGCCGGCGTCTCCGGAGTCCCCAGCCGGCGGGGAAGGGGCCGGGCAGGTGCGGCGGGCGGGGCAGCCCGAGGCCCGAAGGTCCGAGCGCCCAGGGCCCACCCGAGCGCGCAGGGCCGGGGAGGGGTCCCTGCCGGGCGTCGGCCGGTCCACGAAGTTTGCTCCGCTCAGCCCCCGAGGCGCGGGATCGGGGCGCGGCCTCCGGGCGGCAAAGCCCGCGGTGGAGCGGCCTCGGGGGCGGCCGGGAGGCGGCGCGGTGGCGGTCGTCCAGCCCGCTTCTCCGAGGGCGGCGGGCGCGGCGGCGGCGGCGGGAGGGGTCCCGCGGGCCTCGCGGAGCTGCAGAGCGGGCGCGGGCGCATCAGCCGCGCCGGGGTCGGGGCCCTCCGGCGTCCAGGCGTCTGGGGAGGCGGCTGCGGCGCTGGTCTGCCCGGGGCGCTGCGTGCGTGCGCGCCGGAGGGAGCCCGAGTGTGTGTGTGTCTGTGTGTGTGCGTGTGCGTGTGTGCGCGCGTGTGTGTGTGTGCGCGTGTGTGCGCGCGCGTGGCAGCCCCGCTCCGGCGGGAGGGCCGCGGGGGGGCGGGGGCCGGGCTACGCGGAGGCACGGCCTTCCTCTCTTCCTCCCTCCCCCTCCCCCCGCAGCCTCCGGGGCGCGCCACCTCCCGCCTGGTCCCCGGCCAGCTGGCGAGGCGGCCGCGGCAGCTCCGGCTGCAGACCCAGCGCGGCGCAGGGTGCGCACGGAGGGAGCGGGAGGGGCGGCCGGTGCCGGGAGGGCGGGGGCGGGCGAGGACTAGGTGTCTGGGGAGTGAGGGTGGAGGCGGAGCCAGCAGCAGGTTTCCGCGCGGAGGCTGGGAAGACCAGGCGGCTGCTGGGTCCTGGGAGCAGGCTCCCTGCGAGCGCGCGCAGCCGCGCGGGGCGGAGAGTTTGCGGGACCGGGGCTGGGGGAGGAGAGGGGTTCAGCCGGAGAAGACAAACCGGCGGCTTAAGGGAGAGGAGGCAGCCGGCCGAGGGCGGGGCACCGGCAGAGGGGGCCGTGTGCACCCGGGAGCGGGCAGCGCGCGCGGTTCCCCAGGGCCAGCTACCTGGCGCCGGCGCGTGCCACTGGCGGGGGGCACCTCATCGCGTGGTGGGGTCCCCAGGGTCGCCTCAGCTCCCTCCAGCGGCTCAGCCGGTGACCCAGAACCTGCCGACCTGAGCGTTACCCCGGAGAGCGCCGAGGATGGCACGGGTTGCCACTTTTGGGGTCCGGGCCACACCCCTCTTTCCTCCCAGTGGCTTTTCCCAGAAACACTCCTAGGTTCCCCCAGGCTGGGCGCGGGGTGCATCCGAACGCCACCGGCCCCTCCCCTGCTCTCCGAGCAGCGCCAGGCCCCTCTCCCGACCAGCCTGGGACTGGACGTGCGGCCCGCCTCCTCTGGGGCGCACTGACCCCTTGGTCCGGAGCGGAGACCTCGCCTGGCTCTCCCCTTCCCACGTCCGCCTCCTCTGCCGCTTCCCTCTGCTCCCTGCAGATCGTCGAGGCGGGTCCTTTCACCACGGGCCCCTAGTCTCTCGGAGCTCGAAATGGGCAGGTTGAAGCCGCGGAGACACCCCCCACCCCGGGCTCCCCTTCTCTGGGCCAGGCCTTGGACCGGGCCTAGGAAGAGATGGAGACTTGGGGGAAGGGGCGCCCCACGGCGGCGGGCGAAGAGCCGGGGCAGAGGTGGACGTGGGCACTGTGAGGTCGGCCGGGGGATCAAATCCAACCCTCGCGCAGCTCGCGGGCTGCGGGCGCTCTGGCCCCTCTGAGTCGCCCCAGCCCCTCGGGCCGCGCATCAGCTCCCGGTCCGCAGGGACTCGGAGCGAGGCTGGGGACCCTCAGCTTCACGGAGGCTCCCCGGCTTTCCACACACTTGAGGGGCTCGCGAGTGCGTGCGCCCCCGCCGCCGGGAAAGGAGGCCTGCGCTCTGTTCGGGCCGCGGGGTCTCCGCCGGGTCCGTGGGCTTCCTGGAGCGCCAGGAGGGAGAAAGGGGGCGCAAGTCCCGCCCCAAGGCGCTCCCCCTAGAATTCATTGTGGAAACCAGGCCGCTGCGCTGGCGATGGAGCCCGGCTGCCCGGTGAGTCACCGCGGGCGGGCGACCAGGATTCCCAGCGGCGGGTGCTTCACTGCGCGGCGGCTCTGCACACGACGGAACCCCAGCCGGGCCTCCCGGCCCCGCAGCGGAGCCACCCTGAGTCACGGCCGTCGGACCCCCGCCGTCCGGAAGCGCCGGCCGCGGGGCGCCGCCAGGGGGCACTGGACTCCGACCCACAGGTCCGCCCGCTGTGAGCCAACCTGTGGGGGGGTGGGGAGGCCGGCGCCCGCGGGCAGGTGCGGAGCGGGGCGGGGACGCTGTCCACCAGCAGAGCCCACGCTGTGTCAAGAGCCACTTCTCCGGGGTCTACAGACAGCCTTCCAGGAAAAGGAGCCGCCTTCCGCGTCCTGGAAGGGACCTGGGAGATAAACTGGTCCAAACCGCTGCTTACAGATGGGAACATTCCAACCGAGAATCTGTGCCCAGGGACACGGGCAATTCCGTCTACCCTCCGCCCAGCTCCGCCCCGCGCTCCTTCAAGGCCCCAAGACCCAGTGCCACGTCCGCCACAGACCGCCCCCAAATGCCGGTCTCCCTTTTCTCCCCCCTCCAACTTACCGCTTTGGACTCCAGAAAAACAAGGCAGGAACCGGGCCTCAGGGCAGAATCTGGGGGGTGGGAGCGGAGGATGCTCTGGACTGCCCATCTGCCCCCACACTCCCCTCCGCGCCCCACACTCCCCTCTGCGCCCCACACCCCCCTCCGCGCCCCACACCCCCCTCCACGCCCACACCCTCTCCACGCCCCACACCCCCCTCCACGCCCACACCCTCTCCACGCCCCACACTCCCCTCCACGCCCCACACCCCCCTCCACGCCCACACCCTCTCCACGCCCCACACCCCCCTCCGCGCCCCACACCCCCCTCCACGCCCACACTCCCCTCCGCGCCCCACACCCCCCTCCGCGCCCCACACCCCCCTCCACGCCCACACCCTCTCCACGCCCCACACTCCCCTCCATGCCCCACACCCCCCTCCACGCCCCACACCCCCCTCCACGCCCCAACACTCTCCTCCACGCCCACACCCTCTCCCTGCCAGGCTCTCCTATGGCCTTGACCTACAGGTAGAAGGCGGCCTCTGACGCAGAGCCTGTCCTGACACCTCCCTTGTGCCCCTAGAGCTCTTCCCCAAGGTGTTCTGTTAGCCTTGATGGCTGTGACAGTCCAGAAAGGTCAGGCTGGTCTCTGGGGGCGGGTTGGGTGGGGGACACCCCAACTCCAGCTCAGCCTGGAAGTAGATTCAGAGCTCAGTGTGGCCAATCTGAGCCCAGGATGCCCCCTGCCCACAGTGATTGACTGGGTGTGGCTCCCCCCTCACCCAATGGGAGCCCTGGGAAGGCATTGCTAAGAGGAGCGGAGGGTGGGAAGGAAGTGGGTAATGAGGGTGCAGGCCCCGCACCCAACTGAGGAAGCAAATGTCTGCAAGATCTCTGCTCGGTCCTCGGCTGGAACCTGGGAGCCAGCAGCCTGTGGGCTCCTCCCCCGAGGGCCGAGGGCCTGCGTTAGGAAACAGATGGGCCTGACCAGAGAATGAGGGCCTCCAGGCTCTGTCACTCTCCCTGCCTGCTCCTGTGCTGGGTTCTTCAGACGCTGAGTGAGTCCACAGCCCCACCTCCGAGGACTGCTACCCTGTCTGCCCACAGAAGCCAGTGGGTTACTGTCCTGGAGAGGGCCCGCCCGCCCGCCCAGAGCTCCTCCCACAGCAGCGCTGAAGGCAGAGGCCGGCGCTCTGGGACAGGTCCCCGCTGACGCCGGCACCTCCGCGGGCACCAGTCAGCGCAGGCCCCGGGAAGGTTCCATTTGCTGGAAGGAGCCGAGTCTGCTGGTCCCGGGACCCCCGAGTCCTTGGGCAGGGCCCAGGCTTTGCCGTATTAATGCCGTCCGTGAAAACGGGCGGAGGCTGACGATCATCGTCCCCATTTTACAGATGGGGAAGGTGAGGCACCGAGTCCAGGGGGTCAGAGGAGCTGGGATGAGCCTGCCGTCCCCCAGGCCCGGTGGCGGATTCCAGAGGGAAGCACAGGGCAGCCGGGCAACTGGGCCCACGCAGAGCTCCCCTGCCTCCTCTGGGGATGAGAACGAGTGTGTCGCCGGGAAGGCTGCGTTGAACGGAGGGCAGGACCTTTCAGAGCCTGCCGTCCACTCACAGGCATCGCGGGCCCCAGGGAACAGCGCTCCCCAAATTCATGTGACCACAGAGTCTGCACAAAGTCGGCCTCAGCACCAGCTCCTGGGTCCACTCTTGGGGAGCCACTGGCCTCGCCCAGAGAGCAGGGCACAGGGAGGCAGGACACCTGGGTTCCACTTCCGCTCGGGCCCTCAGACAAGCCCACGCCAGGGCAGTCCTCGTGGCCTCGGCTCCTGGCTGGGCCCTGCCTCCATGGAGCTTCCCCCTCCACCTGTAGCCAGAGCCCCTGGAACAGACCCCGCCCTCCATGCTGAGAGCCCCCAGCGCCTCCTGGGCATCCTCACCTCACACCTCCCACCTTTTGCAGGCTGTCCCCTCCTTTGAGGCAAGGACAGCGCCCCAGTGCCCGCGCACATGCGTGCCCTGGCTTATTAGAGGAAATGTGATTAGTGGGTCTCAGGTTGCTGAGTGGGGTCTGAACCATGCCTGCTCCATAAATAGCTCATCACGTCCGGAGCCCTGCGCTGCCAGGCCCAGCGGGCGACTGGCAGAGGCATCTGCAGCTGACAGCTCCCAGGGGCTGCTGAGGGCCACCAGCCCAGCAGGAGGGTCTCATTAACAGAGTCCTGAGTGCAGGGTCGATAAGGGGGGGGGGGGGAGGGCGTTCCACGACCAGGCAGAGGGGGCAGGAGGGCCCTTCCGAGCTCACCACCCCAGCCCGAGAGAACTCGGCGTTCAGAGAGAGGGGCACTGTGGGACCCAGCTAGCTGCTTTCTTAACATTAACAATCATCACTTCATAGATAAAAACAAAAACTAAAAATCTTCACCCAACCGGCGTGGCTCAGTGGTTGAGCGTTGACCTATGAACCAGGAGGTCACGTTTCGATTCCTGGTCAGGGCACATGCCTGGGCTGTGGGCTCGATCCCCAGTGTGGGGCGGGCAGGAGGCAGTTGAGCAATTCTTTCTCATCATTGGTGTTTCTATCTCTCCTTCTCCCTTCCTCTCTAAAATCAATTAAAAAATTTTTAATAAAAAAAAATAAAAACCACCGCTGACTGGGACGGCAGTAACTGCCCCATCTCGGGCAAGTGGCTGAGTCTCCATGTTGAACTTGGGCTGCAGCGGGCTTCCCTCCGGTGGCAGTGGGAGGGGGGGGTGTAACACCTGGACAGTGCCAGCACGGGGGGAGGGGCGGCGCTAGGAACCTGCAGCAGGTGTGGGGGCCTGCACAGAAGCAGCCAGTCCCTAAGGCTCGGCCCCAAGCTCTGTTTTCCCCCCCCGCCCCGGCCCCCTCAACTCCCCCCGTCCCCGTGCAGACAGTCCAGGTCTTCCCATGGCCAAGTGAGGGCCCCCCCCAGGCCTCTCTCCTGGCCAGTGAAGCACAGGAAAGAGGCGTCCACACCTGGCTGGACCCTCTCCCACGTGCAGCAGGCGCTGTCCTCGCTCCAGCTGACCGCCCACCGGCCGCGGGAGCGGAGCCAGTGCCACAGGCCGCACGCAGCGGGGACCCGCTGCTCGGCCAGCTCCCTCCGGCGGGAGCTAACTTTAGCCGGTCACATGGGCGCGGTGCCTGTGCCCAGAGCTCGCAGAGCCCTGCGGAAGGTGTTTAACCGTCTTCCCCTCAGAAGCCTGGCTCTCGCCTCTGCCATTTCCACCTTGTGTGGCAGAAGGCATTTTTGCAAGCGCAGCCGAGGTGGCAGCGACTTCACAGCGTGAGGCTGCGCCCTGTGCAGCCGCTGCTATTTCGGGGACTCGCAGGTGTGCCGTTTGTGTCCTGACGGCCCGGCCACCCCCAGGGAGGGAAGAGGGGCAGGTGCTCCAAGGCCCGAAGGTCCCCGAGCCGGGGCCCCAGGTTCCTCCCCGGGGAAGCCTGCCTGCCCCGGGCTGGGCTGGGCAAGGCCTGGGCCCCACGCACACAGCACCGTGGCCTCCCTGAGCCTGTCCTGTCCGCTGTGTGCCCAGCAGCAAGCAGGGCTCCGGGAACATTCGTTGAGGCCTCAGGTCGAACCCGAGGCTTCCTCCCCTCTGCTCTGCTCTCTGCCAGGTTGGGGGTCACCAGGGGGGAGGGGGTGCTGGGGTCTGTGGCACAGGATGCTCAGGAGCCCCATGGGTCACGTGGGGGCTGTGGAGCCTCGCTCAGCTTAGACTAGGGGACCCCAGGGGCTTCCCAGCAGCGAGGCCTTGCCCCCAGCCCCTAGCTGTCCCGCTCTCTGTTGCTCTGAGCTGGAGCAGACAGGCAGCCCCGAGGATGCGCACTTGCAGATGGTAGAGACGACCTCCCGGGGCTGGGAGGAGCTCTGGCCATGGGTCTCCTTCCCTGCTCACCTGTGAGGGGCCTTGGCCCAGAGAAGCGGCCGAGCCGGGAGGCCCCGAGTCACTGTTAGCAGGGCCGCGACACCGTCCAGCTTCGGGCCCCTGAGGGTGTCCAGGCAGCCTGCGTGGCCCAGCCACCCAGCTCTGGCCCCAACACCCACGAGCCAGCAGCAAGGCCGGGCTGTGGCGGAGCAGACGCTGGGTGGGAGAGTGCACAGCCCTGGTCGGACAGCGGGCGAGGCGGGGCTGGGGCTGCGGGAAGATGAGAAAACAGTCCCTGAGAAGCGCTGTGGGCGGAGATACCTGGGTGCGGGGTCAGGCCTGCCTCCGGGAGAGAGCATTTGAGCTGCGACTTCAATGACACGTTGGGAGCCAGGGAGAGCATTCAGGCAGAGGGAGTGGCTGATGCCCTCGAGTCAGGGGACGGATCTTGGCTGGTTCAGTGAAGAGCAAGAATGCAAAGGTGGCTGGGGTGAAGATGAGGTCAGAGGTCAGGGCTCCAAGGCCCCCAGGAGGATAGGAGGCGGGCGGGTGGGGGGCTGGATCTCACTTGTGCCCCAGGAACCACGCTGCACTGGAGGGGGAGCCGAGTCACAGCACCTCCCTGGGGGGGGGGGGGGGGCCCTCCTGCTGTGTGGGCCTTGCAGGGCCCAGGGCCTTGGTAGCCCTCTGACCTGGAGGAAGAAAGTCCCCAGGAAATGGGTGGCCAATGAAACAATAAGCACCCAACTATGATGACCGTGAGGCTGGGCTGCCACCAGCCCCGAGGCCATGCTGAGGGTCTCCCCTCGGGGGGGCGCTAGGCCTGTCAGGATGGGTTGGGGGTGAGTGGGGTGAAGTCACAGCAGCTTTGGGTGCTGTCTGGCCCTCAGCGCCCTAGGATAGGCCTGGGGGACACAGCGTGACTCCCACAGCACCAGGAAGGGTCCCCAGTCCCCCAGGGCCTCCCCAGACACCCCCCCCCCCCCCGTGCCTGCAATCCCTGTAATGGTGGCTGACTGAATCACTCTTTTTAAAGATCATTTTGCTCTTTACATCGATTTATTCTTCATCACAAACAATGCCTTTTTGCATTAAATCTAAGAAAGAGAGGAAAATGTAAAGAAGCAAAAGGAAAAGGAACAAAAACCTAAGCTGCGCCCCCCCCCTCGGGGGGGAGTTAGACCACTCAGCAATGGGCCCAGGCCTGGAACGAGCTGCACCCTAAGCACAGCGGCTGGTGCAGGAGGCTCCCTCAGAGTCACGTTCAAGGAAAGGGGTGGCGGGTAAAGTTCAGGGACAGTCAGGAGGGCCCAGGGAGGAGGCAGAGAAGGGGAGGCCCTGGAGGAGAGGCAGGGGGTAGGCTGCTCAGTCAAGAACTCGGTCTGCAGGTGAGGCCAGGGTGCTCACACGCACAGAGCAAGGCGCTGTGGTCAAGGGGCTTCCGTGGCCTGGCACCAGCAATACTGTCCACGATTCAGACCCAAGTGCACCGCTCCCCTGGGGGGCCACCTCGACCCATAGACCGTCCAGCCATGCCCCTCAGACAGTGCACAGGGAAAGGAGCAGGGGGAGGAGCAGGGGAGGAGCAGGGGGAGGAATGGGGGACGCATGGAGAGGAGCAGGGAGAGGAGCAGGGGAAGGAAGTGGGAGGAGCAGAGGGAGGAAGTGGGTAGAGCAGGGGGAGGAAGGGGGGAGGAGCAGAGGGAGGAAGGGGGTAGAGCAGAGGGAGGAAGGGGGAGGAGCAGAGGGAGGAAGGGGGGAGGAGCAGAGGGAGGAAGGGGGGTAGAGCAGGGGGAGGAAGGGGGGAGGAGCAGAGGGAGGAAGGGGGAGGAGCAGAGGGAGGAAGGGGGGTAGAGCAGGGAGAGGAGCAGGGGAGGAGCAGGGGAAGGAAGTGGGAGGAGCAGAGGGAGGAAGGGGGTAGAGCAGGGGGAGGAAGGGGGGAGCAGGGAGAGGAGCAGGGGAGGAGCAGGGGAAGGAAGTGGGAGGAGCAGAGGGAGGAAGGGGGTAGAGCAGGGGGAGGAAGGGGGAGCAGGGAGAGGAGCAGGGGAGGAGCAGGGAGAGGAGCAGGAGAAGGAAGTGGGAGGAGTAGAGGGAGGAAGGGGGAGGAGCAGAGGGAGGAAGGGGGGTAGAGCAGAGGGAGGAAGGGGGGTAGAGCAGGGGGAGGAAGGGGGGAGCAGGGAGAGGAGCAGGGGAGGAGCAGGGGAAGGAAGTGGGAGGAGCAGAGGGAGGAAGTGGGTAGAGCAGGGGGAGGAAGGGGGGAGGAGTAGAGCGAGGAAGGGGGTAGAGCAGGGGGAGGAAGGGGGGAGCAGGGAGAGGAGCAGGGGAGGAGCAGGGAGAGGAGCAGGGAAGGAGAAGGGGGAGGAGCAGGGAGAGGAGCAGGGAAGGAGCAGGGGGAGGAAGGGGGCAGGGAGCAGGGCCGGGCCTCCCACCCAGTCTGTGCCTTTTCTGAGAGGAGCCTTTCAGCCCTGAGCTCCTCTGTGGGCTCAGCTCTTTGTCCTCCCCACCCCCCGCCCCTCCCACCTCACCCTGTGCCCTCTCACCCATGTCCTCCCTGGTAAATTTCTTGGGTGTTCAACTGCATCTCAACATCTGCCTCTTGTGGGACTCAGACTAACACAGGGGCATTCAGAAATCCACCTGAGCTCCCAATGAGCCAACAAAGAAAAATCACAGCTTTTAAGGGGCCCAGAGCCAGCGAGGAGGGGAGAAGCCAGAGAGAGAGAGAGAGAGAGAGAGAGAGAGAGAGAGAGAGAGAGAGAGAGATTGAGAGAGAGAGAGAGGAGGGAGGTGGGACTTGGGAGGTGACAAGGTTAGATGAGGACACAGGGCGGGGCCCCTGGAGGGAGTTCAAGTTCCTATGGAAAGAAGGGACCAGAGCTCACTCTCCAAAACTTGAGGACACGCCTCGCCGGGAGAGAGCCCTTGCCGAGTCCTGGCACCGTGACCCTGGCCGTCCAGCCGCAGGACTGGGAGAGCGAGTGCCCACAGGCAGGCCTCCAGGCTTGGCTCTGGGAGAGCCCCTGAGCCGACAGCAGGACCCACATTTGTGAAGTGGAAAACTCAGGGTCTCAACATTACAAAGGCTTCTGCTTGCTCCTGTGAGCTGACAGGCAGCTCTGCTCTCTGAGGCTCCTCTGAGACCAGACAGCTGCACCCCTGCCCTGGCTTCCAGGATCCGGCAGGGAGGGGGACCCCACAGATCTCGCCAAGGTCCCGGAGACTCCGCCCAGAAATGTCCCACGTCACTTCTGAATACATTTTGTCGGCCAAAGCAATGCCACATGGCCCAGCTCGGGGGTCAGCCCAACCACGTGTCCAGCAAAGACCTCACCCAAGAATCCGGCCCAGCCCAGGTGTGGCTCACCTGCGAGGAAGCAGGAAACCGTCTGAGCTGCACTTCCTGAGCCCTGGTCTACCCCCGCTCTCCCCCGAATCCTCGAACCCTCGCGTGAGGGAGACTCGAGAGAAGACTCAGGATGGGAAATTAATGAGACAGGATGGAGCCCACAGAATGAAGAAAGATGAAGAGGGAAGGGCGGCGGTGAGCGGGGCCTTGATAGGTGGAGAATTAAATCAAAATGAATACGGATAGACCTGTCAGACCCTGCCACCTAATGCTTAGTAAGGGCTCCCGAAATAGAAGCTCCTCCTGGGAGGGAAAATTCCAATGATGGTCTGCTTAGAAAAGTCCTAGCTCAGCAACCTCGCAAGGTCTGGGCAGGGGAAATTTACAGGCTCTCTCAGGGCCTCATCCCTGAGGGCGGGGGAAGGAAGAATTCTAGAAATTCTCACACTGGGCAGAGGAGGAATAGTCAGGGGGAAATAACGCGTCTTACTGTGTGAAATAGCAGGCATCTTAGTATAGAGAAATCTATGTCTGGTCGCAGGGACGAGGAGGGTCTGGGTGTCTGCTCAGGCACCACAACAGAGTCCCAGGGACTGGTGGCCGGCACAGTGGGCGTTTGCTTCTCACAGTTCTGGGGGCTGGAAGCCCAAGACCAAGGGTAGGTTTCATCCCGAGGTCATGTCTCTTGCTTTGCGACGTCTGTCGTCTTGCCGTGGGCTCCCGTGACCTCTTCTTTGTCCGTGCTCTGGTGGGGAGGGGCAGGAGTGAGCTCTAGTGTCTTTTCTTATGAGGACACTAACCTTATCTGATCAGGGCCCCACCCTTATGACCTCGTTTAACCTTGATTACTTCCTCAGGGGCCCCATCTCCAAGTACAGTAACACAAAGGTTTGGGGTTTCAACATGTGCATTTTTGGGAGACACAAACATTCAGTCTGTAGCAGAAGAGCATAAGTAGGGCTTCCTAATTGACAAAGAAAAATATAGAAGGAACTGTAACTTGATCAAACCATCAAAAACGAGGAAGAAACAATGATATAAAATAAATAGCCAACAATAGGAAGTATGTTAAATATGTGAGTTACCATCTTAAATGGAAAGATGTGGACTCTCCAGGAGAACAGCCAGACCTTGTCATACTGGGTTCTGAAGAAACACAGCCAAACAGAATACTGTAGATATTTAGATGGCTGGGGAAATATTTGCAAGGATAAAGCAAGTGAAAATAAAGTAGAACTGGCAGGTACTAATTTCAAAAAAGGTTAAAGATACTTACACGTGATAAATGAGAACATTCTACAGTAGAGGGATACACAGTCAGAAGCCTGCATTTATAAAAGAAGAAGAGCTAACTTTTCAAAGCAAAACCTATTGGGAAAGAGAACTTGATAATATATATATATATATATATATATATATATATATATATATATATATATATATATGCATAAGAGAGACAGCTGCTCGTTTAGATCAAAAATGGACAGAAGTGTTAGAAATGCAGCCCCATGTATGCAGTCCCCTGTATGCAGTCCCCTGTACTGCAGGGCCTCGATCAGAGCCTGGTGTGAACAAATCAAATTGCTCGTAGTGACGTCAGGGACAACTGGGAAAGTGATGTGGGTGGGGCCTTAGGAGATCCCGGGACATCACCTCTCCGGGCAGGGCTGGGGCCACGGTTACGAGGGACGCTTCCTTCTCTACCGAGGAGGGAAGCTGAGGGATGGAGGGATGGAATGCAGGAGGCTGACCTCTCTTACTAAGACCTCAGTGAGAAACAAGCCTGGCGTCATGGCACAGCTACTGAGTCCCGGTGCTTTCCTGTACCTTTGACATTTTAAAACACCAAAGTAATAACACCAGAATAACGCAGCCCACGCATGTGGAGGTGTGTGACACACACTTTATATGTTCTCAAAGAGCGAATACGTGGTCATATGCCCACAGGCCACTGGTGAGAGGCAGGATCTGGCAGGTCAGCGAGGAAACCTTACCAAGTTCAAGGGACACACGAATGCAGCTGTTCACAGGCCTCCGTGCTCTGGCCACACCCAATGCAAGGAGAAATAAAGAATAACAGGGAAGCCCCAAACCCTCCAACTACTTGCAAATGCAAAACATTCCTACATAACTCTTGGCTCACAGGGAAAATCAAAGGAGAAACTGCTGGAAAACGAGGAAAAGGAAAAGCCTTGGGTTAGGACACACAGAGGGGAGTCCACGGCTCGGGAAGGCGCCCCCGGAAAGGCCTTCACCAGACACGGCAAGACTAGCCGTAGCACCAGCTCTTGCGCTTGGCTAGAAATTAGGGGAAAAACAACAAAAGGAATGAGAAAGCGAAAATTCATAAAGGTGAGTGAAATTGATGAAACAGGAAAAAAATTTAAACAGTGGAAAGAATACATAACTGCAAACGCTTGTTCTTTGAAATGGCTAATAAAGTAAAAAACAACCCTCATGAGTCTCATTGCAGGGCACGAAGAGCGAGAGATGGTAAAATTAGACAAGATTAGGAAAGAAGGAGGCTGACGTACCAATATAACTACAGATACAGGGGAGATAAAAATAATTATGAGACTATTGCCTGCAACTCTGAGAAACCTCGGGGACATGGACAGTTTCCTGGTATTAGTCAATTACCAAAATCGGTCCAAGGAAAAAATTGAAAATGTTAATAGACCAATTACCATAAAAGAGATTAGGAGGTGACTGAAGATTTATCGGGGAAAAGGCACCAGAATCAGACAGGCGCATGGCCGAGGCACATCTAATTTCTAAAGGTCTAATCCTGTCGGTGCTATGGAAACTATTTGGGGTCATGGAAAGAAATGGGAGAGAAACGCCCTTGTTCATCCTGTGTATCTACAATAACCTGAGTACAAGTAACACAAAATAAGGGGGCTGCAGGCCAATGGCACTGAGGAATATAAATAAAAGTTCCTAAAATAAAATACTAGCAAATAGAATCCAGCAACGGACATAAAGAACAATACCTTACCCTTCAGCTTTCCTGCAGGAATGCGAGTGTGGGCGAGGACCCTGGAGACACTTTGTAGGCATATTGTCACCCCTCTTCTCTGAGCATCTCTTGGGGAGACAGAGTCGGGACACGTTAGGCAATGATCAGGGGGCTCAAAAGAACAGGACTGGACAGAGCAAAGACATTCGAGGAGCCTTAATATCTGTCTGGTCGCCAATGCCACGATTTCACATGGAAACCGTGTGGGGTTTATTCCAGAACAGGCTCCGAGAGGTCATACTGTTCCAACACCTTATCAACGATTCCATAAAACTAATTCCTTTCTGATCTGAAACCCACCGAGGGAGCAGCTGAAAGCATTCGCCTGTTTTTAGTTGTGCCCCGGTGCCCAGGACCTGGTGCTGAGCGTGTGGTCCATCGCACAGCACAGAATCTTGGCCATCTGCAGGGAGTTGGTGTGATTGGCAGAGGCCTGGAGAGGTGCGGCGACTTTCGAGAGCACTCAGATGGCGAGGGCAGAGTCCGGATCTGAACCCTGCCGAGACCGGCCGCAGAGCCCAAGCTTTAAATGGCACACGTGGAAGCCACATGTGGAAGTCCCCCTCCCACGCCACCCTCAGTGACTTGCTGGCTCACAGAGGAGTTCCAGTCGCCCATGTACCCAAAGCCAGGGCCACGGAATGAACGATGGGTTAGGTGTCAGGAGGCCTCGGTTCTAACCCCTCTCCTGCCACCAGCTCTCTAGGTGGCTGGACCACGACTTTGGCCTTCTCCGACTCTGAGATGCCTTGAGCAGCCTGTCTCTGCAGAGCCGGCCTCGAGGCGCTGTCCGTGGTGCTGAAGGCCTCCGGCTCAGGGCTCCCACTTCACTTCCCTGTCTCCAGAGGAGCCGGCCTGGGCAGCTGCCAGGGACACAGTGTGATTAATCAGCAGGTTTGAAATGGCAAACTAAATTCTAAAGGTGGACGCAGGGAAGAATTCTTTATTGGTTCGCTGAATCGGTGCCAAAGGATCTTTTTTTTACCAAAAGCCATGTCTTTGACAATTCGCATCACCTGGGGCTGACTCAAACATCTCAATTTTTGGAGCGAGGCATGGAATTCAGTTTCCACTGCCCAGCAGAATAAATGGAACATCACCTAATCCCCAAGCTCCGTTTGCCCCTTTCAAGTCCCATCCTTCCCCTTCACCCACAGGGAATCGGCGCTAAATTTTGTGTCCGTTGCTCACCTTTTGTTTCTACAGGATTTTTTTTTTAAGCAACTTGTGTATGGAGCCTTAATAAATACATGGGTTTGCTTTGGGGACTCCGTGTCATTGAAATCAAGCCACAGGTATTCTTTGGTTGCCTGCTTTAGTCCATCAACGCTATGCTTTTGACGAGCACCTGGGTTGTTCCGTAATCACCACTGTATTCTGTTCTGCTACACAAATCGGCCACAACAGAGTGACGCATTCCATTCTTAATAGGACACTGGAATTACGTCCTTTTCTCCTACTATGAACAATTCTGCCATTAATGTTCTGGGATGTGGCTCGTGTTGGGCAAACCACTAAGTATTTGTTGAGATATGGAATGGTAGTGGGGTCACTGGATCATAGGATATGACCAGCTCAACTTTGCTAGGCCTGGTATAGACTCCTGGTGCTCACTGCATCCCATTCCCCCCTCCTCTCTACAGTGGCCAGGCCCCGTTCGCTCTTCTCTATGGGTTGTGAGCAAAAGTGACTTACATCATTTCCAGTTTGAATAAGCTCATTAAAGTGGTAGACCCTCCTCGTATTTCTCCCCGTTTCTGACCTGTCTTTCCACCTCCATTATGAAATCTTCTGAGGAACACAAGTTCTTAATTTTAATATAATAGAATTTATCATTTTATGATGTGGTTTTTGTGTCTCATTTAGGAAATCTGTTTCTAACCAAGGCCATAAAGCTACTTATCATGTCTTCTAAATGTTGTATAATTTGCCTTTCACATTTAGGTCTTAACCGAGAATAGATTTTCATACACGGTGAGTAAAGGGTCCGAGGTCTCCCTTGCCCACATCTACCCGCTGACTTTCCCAGCACTATCTAAGGAAGAGCCCAGCCTCTTCCCTGGCACATGGCCGCAGTAGTTCACACATGTCCCGTGTCCATCTGCGCATGGGTCACTTCTGGGTTTTCATTGGTCCCTATTCCGTGTGTTTACCATTGTACTACATTTCCACCTGTTCTTCAAGAGCATGTTGGTTATTGTTGGATCTTTGCATTTCCACATAATCAGCTTGCCAAGCTTCACCCAAAGAAATTAAGCTTTTTATTACTGCAGCACTGAGTCCATAAATCAATATGGCGAAAATTTACATCTTTGAGACAGTCTCCTAACCATCCACTTAGATCCTCTTTAACGTCCTCCAAGACACTGTTACCTCTTGGTCCATGAGGGTCTTGCACATTGAAAATGTACTCTTGGGTGGTGTATCCATCTCCTATTGCCACTGAAACCACTTAGCGGCCTACACAACACAAATGTCATACCTTACTGTTCCGGAAGCCAGACGTTAAAAAGGAGTCTCTCGGGGCAAAAGTGAAGGATTCAGGAGGGCTTTGTTCTTCATGGGAAACCCTTTCCTGGCCTTTTCCAGCTTCTAAAGCAGTGGTTCTCAACCTTCCTAATGCCGCGACCCTTTAATACAGTTCCTCATGTTGTGGTGAACCCCAACCATAAAATTATTTGCGTGGCTACTTCATAACTGTAATTTTGCTACTGTTATGAATCGTCATGTAACTATCTGATATGCAGGATATATTGTCATTGTTACAAATTGAACATAAATAAAGCATCGTGATTAATCACAAAAACAATATGTAATTATATGTGTTTTCCGATGGTCTTAGGCGACCCCTGTGAAAGGGTCGTTCGACCCCCAGCAGCATCAGGCTAAATGCCCACGCTGCCCCCTCTGGTTCTCTTCCCAGGACGCCTGTGACTATCCTGAGGCCCCCTGGGGGATCTCGCTGTTTTAAAGTCAGGTGATTGGCAACTTTAACCTTTCCTGTGCCTATACTTACTCTTCGCCGTCGGACGCCCACAGGCTCTGAGAACTGGGACGTGGCCATCTTCGGGGTGCCCTTATCAGCCGACCAGAGTCTACCATTTTTTGTAGTTCTGTAAGAGGGAGCCCATTTCATTTCCTAGCCATTTGTGCTATAAAAATGCGATGGCTTTTCTGTATAGATTTTTGTATCTGACAACTTTGCTAAGCACGGATTGATTCTAATAAACCTGCGGATCCTTTATGTAGTAGACAACACACACTGTCAATAACGACGGCTCTGCTTCTTCCTTTCCAGCCTGTGTGCCTTCTGTGGGTTCTTGTCTTTGCGTTTCCATGCTGGCCTGGGCCACGCACACATGTGGAGACAACAAGCATCCTTGTTCCCTTCCTGACCTTAGAGTGCTTACAACATTTCAACATTGAGAAGAATGTCTGACGTATGTATATTTGTATATATATATCCCTTTATCAGGTTAAAAAAAACTCTCTAGACCTAGCTCTCTAGGAGTTTGTTGTTGTGTTTTTTCTTGGGGGGGGTGTGAAGGGTGATATCGACTTTTATCAAGACTTTCCCACATCTACAAGAATGTTCATATGATTTTTCTTCTTTAACTTGACAATGTGGTAGATTATTAACATCCTGTCCAATGTGAAACCAACCTTGCATTCTCTTTGTACAACTCGACCACGATATGCTGCCTTTTCCACATACAACTGAGTCTGTTTGCTAACATTTAGATTCAGATTTTTGCCCCTACATGAATGCATGATTTAGCCTGAAATCTCCTTTTCTAGGCTGTCTTTGCAAAGTTTGGTAACAAGGCCAAACTAGCCTTATGAAAAATAACTAAATATTTTCCCCTTTTCCCACATTCAGAAATATTCTGGGCACACTTGGATTTTAGTTTGTTTGTTTCTTGAATTAGAATTCACTGGTAAAAGCAATCTGGGCCTAGAATTTCCTTGACAAAAAGATTTTTAACTACTGAGTTGATTTCTTCAATGGCTTTAAGATTACTCAGTTTTTCTGTTTATTGCTATTGAAAATTTTAATGTTTATTGTGTTTTCTAGAAAATTGTATTTCATTTCCGTTTTGAAGTTTATTGGTGTAAAGTTCTTCATAATTTCCTCTTCTAATATCCTCCCATCCTTGTCTGTGGTATCTGATGTCCCCTCTTTGTTTGACATGTGGCTATTTGTGTCTTTTCTATTTTATTAATCCAGTCAGAGGCTTCTCGATTTTATTAGCCTTTTCAAAACACAACCTTTAGCTTTTTGCTACTGTGGGTTTTTCTTATTTTATTAATTTACGATCTTATCTCTATCATATTCTTCTCTTCTCGATGATCTTTCCTGCCATCTTTTTCAGCACCTGGGGATGGCTAACTTTCACACGTTCCTCTTGGTAATATAAGCATTTAAGTTTATAAAATATCCCTCTAAATACTGATTTATCAGCATCATACAGTTTTGATATATACTTCGCTATTGTTCAATGTCAATATTTCCTACTTTCCACGGCGATTTCTTCTTTCAACCCTTAGTGATCTAAAAGTGTTTCCTAGTTTCCAAATCCATGGGACTTTTATAATTATCTTTTTGTGGCTGATTTCTAACTCAAGCATATCAGGTTCAGAGAATGTATGTCTGTGATAACAGTCCTTCAACTACATGCTGGGCCACAGCAAATCTCAACATGTGTGCTTGATAAAAATGTCTTTCTACAGCCGTTGAGTGAAGTATTCTATATAAATCCCTCAGATTAAATGTGTTGGTTGAAACTTTCAAATCTTTAACACTTTCTGTCTCCTTGATCTTTCAGTTACGGAGAGAGGTTTGTCTGTTTCTCCTTGTAATTCTATCAGGTTTTACTTCATGTGTTTGAGACTGGATTACTGGTTGCATGTGTATTTGGAGTTAGTATAGCTCCCTGGCGAGGTCACTGTTTTTATCATCATGATGTAATTATTTCTCGAAGTCATTCACGTTTTGCTTTAGACGTTCTTTTCGTTAGGATTCTTCTGGAACATCTTCTCCTGCCATTCTGTTTCAACCTCCTCCCACATCCTTGTCTTAGTGTCTCCTGTAAATATCATAAACCTGATTTTTGTGGTTGTTGTCTAGTCTTTTATCTAGGATAGTCTTTTAATTTATTGTAAGTACTGACATACTTTATTTCGACAACTCGTTTCATAACCACTTCTGGCTACTTATCCACTGGGCTTCACGCTTCTCAACTACAACATAAAGATAATAGTACCGTTACCATTACCGCTCGGTTTTGTTTGTTCTGCCATTTCCATCTATTCATTTGGTCCATTTTTCTTTCTTTCTTTCTTTCTTTCTTTCTTTCTTTCTTTCTTTCTTTCTTTCTTTCTTTCTTTCTTTTTTTTTTGGTCTTCATTTGGACTGAATAATTGTTTTCCTTATTTAACTTTTTGGAGCATCCGGTTTAGAACTTGTGCATGCACTTTCTTACTTTCTTAATGGTTACCCCAGAAACTGAAGTTCTGTACCTAAAGCACAAAAGCTTGCATCTAAGTTAATTAATATCTTTATCCTCCTCCCGAGCCTTTGAAATGAAAACTAAAGCCTTCGCGCTCCTTGACTCCGTCTTCCCCTCACTAACGTGTGTTATTTTGCTGTACATGTTAGATCTGTGATGTTTCCACTCAGTAATTCGTGCTGGTGGTGATGACTGACAGTCAGTGCTGGTTCAGATTTACCCACATTGCTGTTGTTCTTCTTTCCTGCATTTCCAACGGTCAGATATTGATTCCTTCTGCCTGGAGTTTATTCTCTAAAATTCCGTTTAGTGAGGCTTTGGCAGCAGAGAGCCCTGGGTTTTGTTTCCTTAAGAATGTTGCTGTTTCACCTATTAGAGCGTGTTGGTGTCCCTCAGATGTCACTCCACTGACATCTGGACTCTGCTGTGGCAGACGGAAAGTCAGCTATCAAGGTGCCACCTCTTTAGGGTGGTTTGCCTTGTCTTCTAGCTCCTCAGCAATCACCCCTTCACGTCTGGTGTTTGGAATCATATTATGATGAGTCTATTGTGTATTTTCAATGTTATGCTCCGTGGACTTGGTGGGGCTTCCGGAAGTGTGGGGTTTGTCCCAGCAGTTCTGAGGGTCTCAGTCATGCCCCTTCCCATCCTGCCTCTGCTCCATCCTGTCCTCTCCTCCAGGAACTCTGACGATGTGAGCGTCCTCACCCTGCTGGCTGTGGGTTTTTCAGTCTCTTTCATATTGTCTGTCCTCTCTGAGCTGCATTTTTTCTAACGTCGCCAGCTCTATCTTCCATTCACTCGTCTCCCTCGAGCTGGGTTTAATCTGCCTTCAACGCACTCATTAAGTATTTAATTTTAGTTCTGTCACAGTTACGGGGCTTCCACTTGATTATTTTTGTGATGCTCTCAATCTTCACCCATTTTCATCTTCTTTGTCATTTTTGTGACATAGTAAGGCACTGATTTCACAGTCTGTCTGAGGAAGCCGGTGCATGGTTCTCCTTCAAGCCCGGTTTGCTGCCTTTGTTCTGCCCTCACACATGATGCACTGTTTCCTTGTGTGTTTGATGATTTTCTTTCTTTTAGAACTGAATTATTCATTTGCCTTGGAGATTTGGGACAGAAGTGGCTTCTTCCAGAAAGGATGTGTTTACTTCTGCGAGCCGTCTGCTGCGTGGCGGTGGGGGCGCTGGGTGACTGGGACCATTTTCAAGTTAATAAAGGACGCGGGGTGGGGGCGGCCTGGGACTGCAGGTCACGGGAGGGCCAATTTGGGTGGAATCAAAGCGTGGAGACCGGACAGTTCTATTTCCACTCTCTGAGTAGGGGAGGGGGCATTTTCAGTTCACCCCTGACTCAGGGTAGAATCCTTTGGGTTCCCAAATTAATGGGGTGCAGCCTCCCCTGAGCTTCCCCACCTGGGTGGGCGTGGTTCGCTCCTCCCCTTCCCAGTTCTGTGAGGGTGGCGAGCCGGCACCCGCCCTCTCGGGGCTTTGCCCACACAGGTCAGGCAGGTGCTTCTTACTCCCCTGCCGCCCGCGGGGGCGTCACCGCGTGTCTAAAAGAAGTGCCATCACTCAGTCGGTTTCAGGAGGAGGCTGAGTCTGTGCCCCAGTCCATCACGGTAACACCTTTGGATCTTTACTATTTGCCTTAACCCCTTAGGCCATGGTTCCGAGGCCCAGGGGCCAGGCGACCACAGGCTCCCCGCCTCCTCTCTGCGCCCGGGGCCCGGGCTGGCGCGAGCCACCAGGAGGACGGGGTTCCTAGGCTGGCGGCTCACAGGCATCACGTGACGCCGTGTCTTTCTAAACCCTCCACAGGTCGGCCTCGGCCCGAATGCAAACAGCTCAACGTGACGTCACGGGGCTCACTCCCTCGAAGGGCAGCCCCTCTCCCCGGAGCCGCTGTGCAGAAAGCGCCTGACACGGCCCCTCGCTACCTGGTCAGTGAGCCCGCGCAGAGTCTAAGGGAACAGTGAGGGCGCGTGGCCAGCTTCCCGGGGGACAGTGGTCAGGCGCGTGGCCGGGAGGACAAGGAGGCGCGGGAGGGCAGGCGGGGCCCAGCGTTAGCTAGTGAGGACCTGCTGTCACGTGTGGGCACGTCGAGGGGATGCAGGCCAACCGCTAGCGCACATGCCCACGAGGTAGTGCTCTTACCGCCATCACGCAGATGACAGCAATGCGCTTCCTGTCAGTGACGGTGTGAGGTCCCAGAGCCGGCCAGGGGCGGGGCTGGGCTTCCCCGCCTCAGGCACCTTCTGGATCCCGCTCTGCCGGGGGAATTCTGGGCGACAGTGTGACGGCCGGGTGACTGCGGGCCACTGCAGGCCGAAGGGAACAAGGGTCAGAGGGTGAAGCCACGCCGCCCGCTGCTGAGGGGAAAGGACGCTGTATTTCGGGCTGTGCTTCCTCGGCCTCAGGGGGGCTGGGCCCCGGGCTGGCACCTGGACGCCGCCTGCCTGGAGGAGGAATATTAGGAATAACCCGGTACCTGACAACACGGTGATGCACGGAGTCGGGCCGGCGCTGCGAGAAGTCAGGGCTGCCGTGGGGTCAGCGGGAGCCAGGGGCACCGGGGGACACACAGGTGCCTTCCCAGACCCTGGCTGGAGGGGCTGACTGACATTATTGAGCGCTGACTGTGTACAGGCAGAGCAGCGGCCCTTTGCCTGGACTCCCTCATTGGACCCTGGCACCAGGGGGCTGAGCTGGACTCCACCCAGCCCAAGGCCTCCTGCCTGGCGTGTCCATCCGACCTCTGTGTGTACAGCGGGTCCGGGATGGGATGGCTCAGACTGGACCCTGTCCGGGGAGCTGTGGACACATGGTCACAGGGCCCTGGAGAGTTCTAGTGTCCTGAGCAAAGGGCTGTGGCCACCTCTGCTGGAGAGTCCTCTCCGGTCCCCACCCGCCACCTCAGGGCTGCTCTCCTGTGGAGCCTGGAGCCACGGCAGCTGAAAAGATCTCGGGATCCTTGGGTGGCCGGGCTCCTGCACACGGCACACCACGCCCACCCTGTCCCACAGCAGCTGGTGTCCGCAGCTCAGTCAGTTCTCACACTGCCTACCAGAGTGGGCACAGACCGCACCCACAGGTCAGAGCTCGGTCCCACTGGCCGGCTCCAGCTCAGATGCCAGCGCAGGTGCAGGCCCCCCCACTTGTAACAGCCAGCAGTGTACTGGGGTCCCTGGCCCCCCAGGCCTGACAGTTGGCTATGACAGAGCCCAGAGCTCAGACAAACGCCTACTTACATTCCCAGGTGACCACAAGGGACGTGACAAAGGACGCAGGTGAGCGGCGGACGGAGCGAAGCACAGTGAGGTCCGGAGGGTTCCAGGGGCAGGTGCTTCTGCGTCGCCCGCGTGACCGTGAGTGCGTTCACCAGGAAGCTCCCCGCAGCCCAGGTGGGCAGGGTGGGTCCCGAACCCGATCCAGGGAGGACAGGGCGGGGTGGAGGCTCCCAGCTCCTAAGCACGCTGGTCCTTCGGCGACCAGTCCCATCCTGACGCCACCAGGGGCCCACCCAGGGGCCCACCCAGAGTCACCTTGCTGGACAAAGACACTCCCGTTGCCTGGAAATGCCAAGGGATGGGGGGGTGCTCCAGCTCCGGAACCGGGCAGGGACAAATGTCAATTTCTTCCTATCACATCCGCCTGCCTCGGCAAAAGCCCACTCCCTGCTCCCTGCCCCAGGATTCCCGGGGATGTCACTGTTGGGGACACCCCAAGGCAAGGGTCCAGTCATCCTCCTAGCAAGGGTGGGGGCACTGGGGGCCGGGACCGAGGAATGAACTCTGGGGACACGCAGGCCAGCTCAGCCGCCCCTGGCTGGGGGACTCTCTCCCTCCAGATTCCCCTGAGGATTTCGGGGCCAGGGTTCCTGTGGCAGGGCCCCTCAGGGCTCCCTTGCTGCCCCAGGGGAACCCCACTTCCCAGACGTGCTGCTTGAGCTCGTCCTGTGCAGGCTTTGCTGTGCAACCTCTAACTGAGGCCCTTCCTGGGCAGCTGCTGGGCCAGGTGTAGCCAAGGCCCGGCCTCCCTCCTGCCCTGAGCCAAGGGGAGGGAGGGCAGGGAGGGCTGCGAGGGCGCAGCTCCATGAGGGGCGAGGCCTGGGACGGTGGAGGCGGAAGGGGAGGACAGGCGCCACAGCCCCATGGCAGCTCCGCAAGCAGAATAAGGGCCTTCTCTGGGCACACAGCCCCCACCTGGCCGGGCTGCACCCTGCCTCCCTGCGAGCACCTCTGGGCAGCAAACAGTCTGCCAACCAGCCAGCCTGGCCTGGGAGACCTGGGCATGGCCCCAGAGCCCCAGAGGGACTGTGGACAGTGTCACAGGGTGAAGAGAGAGCAAGAGGCTGACATGGCCAGCGCCACCTTGGGGACTGGGGACCGGGGTGGGGGCCGGGGACCGGGGTGGGGCTGGACCTCGTGTTCTGAGCCAGGCCAAAGAAGCACATGTATGGAAGGGGCTGTGGGGTCACCGAGACAGACAGAGCCAGGATCAGCCCTCCTGGCCACCAGCCGTGTGTCGTGGGGGTCTCTGATCGGAACCCCGCGCACTGGAACCCTCACCTGAGTTGGGGCCGCCCCTGCCCACTGACGGAGGCAGGCGGACCAGCAGGGAGCCAGGCAGGCCCTTTATTGGAGAACTTGTCACAGACACACAGATACACACAGCCATGGTCCCTGGGGCCTCGCCTGGACACTGCCCAGCATCTGGCACAGGGGCTGCCTCGGGGGCTCAGGGAGAAGGGCCAGCCCTGGGCGGATTCTGAGGCCTGGGCGTCTCTGCAGGCCCACCCTGGCTGGGCTGTGATCCCAAGGTGCAGGGTCCCAGCTGGGTAGGTGAGCCTCGCCCCCTGGGGTTGGACAGCATCGGCCTTAGCGCCAGGCTCCAGCAGAGGGTCCGTGGTGGGCAGGGCGGGGAGGGGTGAGGCTGCTGTGTCTCCACACTTGGCACAGCCCAGAAAAGGTGCTGCAGGAAAAAGGGATGGAGGGGGCTGGGGCTGGGGCTGGGGCTGGGCTGGAGGAGGGACAGGAGCTACAACAAAGGCTGGGGGGCCAGACCGGGCACCCCCACAGCGCAGGCCGGACCCGGGCTCAGGCCTGGCCCTCCAGGGCGCGCACGTGCACGCTGGGCAGGCAGAACCAGGAGGGCGGCAGCTCCTTGCTTGTGCTGTCCTCATGCACCCGGACGTGCAGGAAGAAGTCGCCCGTGTAGAGGAAGAGGAGGGCCCCGAGGCAGGCCGACTGGCCCGCAGGCTGCACCTACAGGCAGGAGGGAGGTGTCAGCCCAGAGCAGCGGAGCCCAGAGCCACAGGGGACCTCTAACCTGCCCGGACAGTCACTGCACCTGTCCCAGCCTCGGCTTCGTTTCTGGGAGGCACTTCAGGTGGGGATGGGGGTGGGGCTGAAGGCACAGTGTCACGTGGGTGGAGCTTGAGGGCTGTGCCCTGTGAGGCTGGGAGGTGGGGCCAGGTGAGCTCTGTGACTCCATCAGTCCCCTGGGCCCCTGCAGTGACCATGGACAGGGAGGAGGTGACTGCATGGGGCAGGGCAATAGTGAACGGGGGACCTCAGCTGTCCTGCCCCCCCCGCCCCCCCGCCCCACTCGTCTTGTCTCCTAAACTTCCCTGGTCTCACTCCTAGGGCTCCGGATGCAGAGAAGTGAGCTGCCTAAGGCAGGCAGACCAGAGCCAGCCCAGAGGGCTGGGGGGCAGTGGGACACGACCCCGGGGCTGCATGGGGCTCCCCGACCACGCACCGCATCCAGGTAGAAGGTGCTGGAGCCCACGAAGGAGACGGCGCTGTGCAGGTCGTAGTTGTGCACGCCGTTCTGGTGGTCCTGGAAGGGGACCACGGTGAGGGCGAAGGGCCCCACGCTGCGCGCGCTCCGGTTCGTCAGCCGCACCTCCAGGCGCATGGGATCGCCCACCTGGCAGGCCGCTGCCTCGCAGTCACACGGCTGTCCGTCCACCAGCACGTCTGCCAAAGACACAGGACATGAGACTGTCAGGGACACAGCCCAGGTGGCCTCCCCTTCTCGTCCGTCTTCTTGTTCATTCATTCATTCACTCCTTCCCTCATTCATTCATCCCCTACCCCATCATCCTCCACGTCTGCCACCCCTCTGTGCCAGCTGGGTGCACGGTCCAGTCCCTGCTCTGCTGACGTGCAGGCTGGCAGGGACAGGCATGGGGCCAGAGCTCTAGGAGGGTCCCCAAGGTTGTTTGGGGCTCCAGGAGGGGCTCTAAGATACTCCCGCCCGGAAGGGCTGAGCTCTGGCCACAGTCCCCCAAGATGACAAGTGGCACCTGGCTGGGCCTTTGCGACACACACTCCTATTGACAGTGACTGGGGGTGGGGGTGTATCTGCAAACCCCCCACCACGCTCCCCTCCAAACCCATGTTTCAGGAAGCCTTCTGCGATCAAGCCTCCCCCACGTTTTGTTTCTTTAAAATCATGAGCTTTCACAGCACACTGTAAACACTTTGGGAAGTTTACGGAAGTAAAAACACTTTTGTAACAATCCCAGGCCCTGGCCCCGCCCCCTCAGCACCCCGGCGACCACTCCTGTGTCTGGGCATCCACGTTGATTAACGCGGCCGTGGGGCTGGCTGCAGTCCTGAGTTCTGCTCTCTGTGACCGTGAGGATGAGCATGTCCCCCATGTCGACGTCCGTGGGAGAATGTTCTCGGAGGCGCAGAAGATCCCAGGCAAGAAACACGCATGATGTGCCCACCCACCACGTCTCGCTGTGCCCACGTTTGCACCATGAGCTTTGTCTGAATTCAGACTCAGGAATGGAATCATTGGGACAAAAGTAAGAACGTCTAAGAGCGGCTGGTCCTAGGGTGATGGCCTCCAGGGAGGCTCCAGGGCCTGCACCTCGCAGCACCACGCCCCCAGGTGCCGACTCCACCCAGTGCTCCACCTCCCGGCGCACAGCTCGCCACACCCGCTCCTACTCCCATCACAGAGCCAAGGGGGTGCGGGGGAGGCTGCAGAGGTCCTGGGCAGCACCATTCAGTCCCGTCTCCGCATGCCTCCCTCACCCCTGCTCCGAGGCACCCGGGCAAGGAGGGCAGGCCGAGGGTAGACACAGGGTCGCCCAGCCTAGAAACCTTCCGACTGAAGAAACCCAGGTCACGTTTCCACACTCTCACTTTCTCATGACCCACAACATCTTACCTGAAGCTCTCGTGTTTACCACCTGTTTAACTATTAACCGCCTGTGTGTCTCCTCCCCCAGAAGCTCCGGAGAACTGCCACTTGCCCCTGTCCCCAAGACCCAGGCCAGGCAGACTCTGGTTCTAGTTCATATTTACTGGATGGATAGATGGGTGGATGGATGGATGGATGGATGGATGGATGGATGGATGGATGGATGAGTAAGTGAGTGGGCTTTGGGCCCAGATGCCTTCGGGACCAGCCCGTCTGTACCGTGAGGGTTAGAGGGTCAGGACCGCCCTCCCCCTTCCTAGCCTGGGTCCCTGATGGCAGCGCCAGCTCTCCCGCAGATTATTCATGCAGGAGGCTCTTGGGTAAGACATCCCAGGAGCAGATTAGGCTCTGTCCCCACAGCGTTACATGGGGCCACGGCCCACCTCCTGCCTTCCGTCCCCGCCCCATTCCCCCTCACTGTTAATACAGCCGGAGTCACGGACTTAATTTCGTCTGGCCCAGAATGCCTCCTGAAACCACCACCACGCTTATGCTACAGCACGGCCGCGACAGACACACAGGCTATAAATAGAAACCAGGAGGAGGGAGGGCCTGCGGCCGCTGGGAGGAGAAGGAAGCCCCCGGTGGCAGGCCGTCCTGGTGCCAGCCTGCCTTTGGGCCAAGGGCAGCCACGGTGGGGCGGGGGGTGCACAGGGTGAGGGAGCTCGGAGAAGGGTGGCGGAGGGGCGGGGTGGGCTGGCCCGGGGCTGGAGAAGCCCTTTTTCCCAGACAGGCTCCTGGAGGGCACGTGCAGAGCAAGGTCGGCCCTGCCGGGGCTGCCTGTGCTGCGCCCTCTGCGTTCACAACAGAAGCCGGCCCTTCTCTTGGGCACAGCCCTCGGCATCTGCCCATCGGCCACGCACACTTAGGTTTCCGTGAACGAATGAGCCCGGGAGAAGGTGGGGGAGTCGTGGAAGGGGCTTGTCCTGATCAGTCCCCTATCCAGGGCCCTTCCCCCAGCAAGCTCAGCAGCGCCCCGTCCCACTGCTCGGGTTCCTGTGGGCGACCAGAGGGCCTGTTTCTTACGCACCTGCTGGATCCAGGCCGCCGCTTGCAGGGCCACATGGGTGCCGCTCGCCAGGCCCACCAGGCCGGCACCCACAGGCGAGCAAGTGGAGGGGCACCCACAGAGCAGGCTCCTTTCGTGGCCAAAGGAAAGCTCGCAGTGGCAGCAGGCCCCAAGGTCACATGGAAATCACTTTCCGTGACAAGGAGGAGTGACCCTGCGCTTCTTGCTCAAGTGACGTACTGACAACCTGTTCACCTGTCCCTTAGCACCTGGCGCCCAAGGCAGGCAGGGGGTACTGTCCCCGGAGCCCAGACTCCCAGGGAGGCCATCCCCCTGCTGGCCCCACGACGCCCCCTGCCCGGCCCTTGGTGACTATAAGAAACAGGGGAGGCTCGGTAGACTTGAGGTGCAAATACCTAATTTCAGATAAAAAACTTTTAAGGCTTAAGAGCAACGCGGAGGGATTAGTGAGGCGACAGCCGGGAAGGGCGGGAGTGAGCTCACCAAGCCGGCTTCGCTTCGGCCAAGCACACTGAAATGCCCATTGCTCAAGGCACCGCACCCGTCTAGCCCACGTAAATCTGGGTGAGCCGAAGTCTGAGTCAGATTGACTCCAGCGAGGCCTGGATTGGGGGTCAACCCAGGAGCTCTGACAGCCGCGCCGGGACGTGAGGGAGCGCGGAG
The DNA here is from genome assembly GCF_963259705.1 of Myotis daubentonii. Lineage (NCBI taxonomy): Eukaryota > Metazoa > Chordata > Mammalia > Chiroptera > Vespertilionidae > Myotis > Myotis daubentonii. The sequence continues at coordinate 52,947,921 of NC_081856.1, forward strand.
GCCGGGCCTGCTGTGGGCCTGGCTTCACCTGCTCAACGGCAGCCAGCGGGCCTCGGGGCGGCACAGGCAGGCCCGGCGCGAAACCTCACAACTCCAAGTACCCAGCACAAAGTGGTGACCTTTCTCTAAGGCCAAGGGAGCACGTGCAAGGTGCCTAACCGACCGGCAACCTTACCCTCTTTACTGATGAGAGTCAAGAAACTGACCTTTTCTCTGTGGCTGTTAGGAAGCTCAGAGTCAAAAGGACAGCCATCGAACCTTTGGTAGCCATATTAGTCCCCCACCCCAACATTCATTCTCCCTCTCTCTCTCTCTCTCTTTCTCTCTCTCTCTCTCTTGCACACCCACTCCACCAGTCTTGACCAACTATGCCAAATACGGTTCCCTTATCCAGGTTTCTAAATGTCATAGGGCTACTTTTCCATATATTGAGTTTTAAAAAGAGGTCAAAAGCATGGACAGTGGCCAGGAGGTGGGGGTGACCATGTTCTGAGCAAGGGTTTAAGGCAGCGGTTCTCAACCTGGGGGTCGAACGACCCTTTCACAGGGGTCGCCTAAGACCATCGGAAAACACATATATAATTACATATTGTTTTTGTGATGAATCACTATGCTTTAATTATGTTCAATTTGTAACAATGAAAATACATCCTGCATATCAGATATTTACATGACGATTCATAACAGTAGCAAAATTACAGTTATGAAGTAGCAACGCAAATAATTTTATGGTTGGGGGTCACCACACCATGAGGAACTGTATTAAAGGGTCGCGGCATTAGGAAGGTTGAGAACCACTGGTCTAAGGCAAAGAGGCACCTGGGGAGGTGGGCTCCCCCCACCTCCCCGTCACCCTTGCCCCCACCTGGAGCCCCCGCAGGGCTGGGCGGGGGCCTTTCTTTGGGGTGAGCTGGCTCAGGGAGGCAGCTGGAGGCGAGTGACAGGCGGGCGGGCGGCCTGCACAGCTCAGCTCTGATCCCAGTTGCAAGGTCACGGGTAGAGCACAGGCTCGTCTTGCCCCGGGGCAGTTACCAAGTGAGCGCCTGTCAGGTGGAGCCCTGCTCTGCATCTGCCAGGGCACGTGCGGTGACAGTGATGGAGGTAGCTAATCAGTGCGTGAGCCAGAGCGCCTGGCCCTCAGCGCCCAGGGAGGAGGCCGGGCAGGACCCACATGTGTAATTACCCTCAAGGCAGGAGCGCCCCAAGGAGCGGCTTGGCTCTCTCGGGTAAATAATTTACTTTTACAACTTTCCATTAAAGATTAAAGGGAATTAAATTAAAATTAGGCGAGTGGAGAGGAAATCGCGCCGCCCCGGGTTCTCTGTGGAGAGGTTCCTGGCTTCCCCAGCGTGCCCACCGCGAGCCGGGCCTGGCACAGGCCTCCAGGGGTGGGGCCCATGGAGGAGAGCCCGGGGAAGGTGTGGGGAGCTCACAGAGCGGTGAGGGCGGCCCAGAGGGCGTCTTGGCGTGGCCCGTGGCTGCTGTGGGCCATGGCGAACCCCTGTCCTCAACAGCGGGAAGAAACACATGGCCAACACCACACACCCTCCTGTGGGAGTGCCCTCCCCACCAGGCCAGGGTTCTCGGGCCACACAGGTGCCCACTGCAGGGCCAGGTGAGCCCCTTCCGAAGCCAGGGCTGCTGCCTCCTTGTCTGAAAATGGGAGGAGGCAGCGTCTGGCCAGAGGGCTGGTGGGTGCAGAGGAGATGTGTCCGGAGAGGGCTGAGGTCCCAGTGTGGAGAGAACACAGGTCCTGGCCCACAAACACAGGCCTCCCACAATCCCTTTCTCCTGGTGGACAGAACTAAATGAACTGAGGAGCAGAGGAGGGAGGAATCGTGGGATGGGCAGGGCCATGGTGGGTGGGACCACGATGGGTGGGGCCGTGGGATGCGCAGGGTCATATGTGGGTGGGCCGTGGGATGGGCGGGGTCGTATGTGGGTGGGCCGTGGGATGGGCAGGGCATCCCTGATGTTTGGGGCTTTGTCACAGCATTTATCTGAGACATTCGCAGGCCTCCAGCACTCATCTAACCAGCCCTCTCGTCAGAAGGGAACATGAGCCCAGCAGGGAGCTGACACGCTCCGGCCACACTGTGCGCTGGCGCTGGCGCGGGCACGGGAACCCGGAACAGAACCGCACCAGGAACGCCTGCCGGCTAGAGGCAATGCCTCTGTTAGGTCCTCTGCTTCCACCTTTTCTGGGACAAGCACTTCAGACAACAGAAGACAAACCAGGGAAAGGCAGGCGGGGAAACGGGACATGTGCCTGCTGGCGGGCATTACGCAGAGACAGCCTCTGAGAGCAGCAGAGAATGTGAAATGACTCGTCTGTCCCCACGCAACGTCTACCGGTTCAGTCCTCATCTTCATCTTCCCTCCAGCCTTTCTAAATAAAGCGAGGATTCCTGCCGCCCGGCGGGACCCTCCACCCTGCCCGGGGCTCTGCGCCCGCCTGGTCCTCACCACGCCGTGTCATCCGGCCTCGGACCATCTTGCCGGCAGGGTCGGGTCACACACGAGGGAGGGAGCATGGGGAGGTTTCATGCCCCTGGCCCTGTGCACAAGCGGTGCCCTGCCTCTGCCGGGGAGTCTGCCTGCCTCAGGTCCGCCTCACTCCCTGGGAAGCCTGCCCTCCCGGTGCCTTGGTCTCTGAACTCGGCCTTCTGCACTTCCCTGCCTCCACCAACAGAGTCCCGAGGGCCAGGACCTGGGCCCCCCCTCGGTTCCCGGTGCCCAGCAGGGCCAGCGTACGGGGTCTCTGCCAGGTGTGCAGACCTCCCACTGGCTGGTGGTGGGGCCAGGCCAGCGGGGAGCCAGCCGGGAGCCAGCCCAGGGGAAGAGGGGCTTGCAGAGGAGACAAATGGTGCAGATGCAGAAGTGACGCCGCTGCCCCTCCAGAGTGTTCGAGGCCTGGCTGAGACTGTGCCCTCTCCACACCCGCAACCTGTGCCCCTCCCGCCGTACGTCCCCCACAGCACACGCGATGCCCTCATGCGTCCCCTTGCCGACTCCCACTGGCCTTCTCGACACTCAGCTTGAACAGCACCTCCTCCAGGAAGGCTTCCTGACCCCGGCCCTGCCCAAGCCCCTCTCACTGAGGGCCGGCTCCACACAGGCTTTTCTGTTGAGGGGCTGTCTCCCGCTATGGAGCTGAGGGCTCACTCAGTGAACTGACAGTGACCCCACACGCCCCCGAGCCTCTGCTCCCCGATCTGTTACATGAGAGGATCGGGCCAGATGATTTCAAAACAGGCTCAGCCCCACTGAGTCTACACGCAGACCCTTCCCGACTCTGCACACTGCCCACCTGTTTTCATACCAGCTTATAATCCCTGGCAACAGAGGGAGGCTCCCCCACTTTGCTTACTGAAGGTGTTGGTCTTGGTTTGGTGGGGTCCCCGGTTAGAGTGACCCCCAAGGCTCCCTTCTTTTTCTTTTTTTTAAAATATATTTTATTGATTTTCTACAGAGAGGAAGGGAGAGAGACAGAGAGTTAGAAACATCGATGAGAGAGAAACATCGATCAGCTGCCTCCTGCACATCTCCCACTGGGGATGTGCCCGCAACCCAGGCACATGCCCCTGACCGGAATCGAACCTGGGACCCCTCAGTCCGCAAGCCGACGCTCTATCCACTGAGCCAAACCGGTTTCAGCCCCAAGGCTCCCTTCTAAACTGCTTAGTGATCTGGGCTCCTGTGTCCCAACCTAGGAGCAAGAATCAGATTCTTTGTCTCTGCCGTTACAAACTCAACACCACTAGACTGCAGGTCACCCCTCCGTCCATCCACCCACCCACTGACCCATCCACCAATCCATTCCTCTATCACCGCTCAGACATCCACCCATCCACCCACCACACACTGACCCATCCACCAATCCATTCATCTATCACCGCTCAGACATCCACCCATCCACCCACCACCCACTGACGCATCCACCAATCCATTCATCTATCACCCTCTCTCTCATCCATCCACCCACCCACCCATCCACTTACCACCCACTATCCATCAACCTGTTCATCCATCCACCCCCCCACCCACCTATCCACCCATCCACACATCCACCCACAACCCACTCACCTACCTACTCACCACTCTCTTCCATCCACCCATCTACCCATCTAGCCACCTGGCCACCCACCCCCAGCAGGGACTCAATTCTGGAGCCTGGCCGAGTGTCTGACTGCAAGTCCAGGGACGCAGTGGCACACAGGCTGGGCCACAGCGCAGGGTGAGTGCAGTGAGAGGGGTGTGTCGGGGTGCTGCTCTGGCAGGAAGGGAGGGTACTGAGCTCGCGGGTCTCCCAGGAGGCACAGAAGGGGGACTTTCACCCAGTGAACGCCCGTGGAGGACTGAGTCTGCGATCCGCCAGTGGCTGAGGTGATGGGACCAGCCTCTGACTATCCAACGAGCAGCAGCCACACGGCTTCCGGGAGAAACTGGAGCGTTTAAAAGCAACTTGGAAATGACTGCCTGCTGTGCTGTCTGCTTAATTAGCAGGAAAGTGATTTCAGCCGCAGAGCAGCGCCCTGGGCGGGACCAGGGTCCCAACACGGGGTTGGCAGCTGGCTCTCCACCATCCACGGCGGCTGTGGAGGAGACACAGGCCGCCAGGCCCACCCACTCCATATGAGGGGCTCAGGGCAAAAGCTCGTGGAGACCACCTGCCCCACGTCCAAATACTCGCAAGCTACAGACCAAGTTAACAAAGGCGATCGAAACCGTGTTTCTCCTCCTAACTTCACAACACGTCTCCAGAAGGCCGCGTTCAAGCTGCAACTCTGTGGCTCAGAGCAGAGTCCTGGGCGGAGGTGTTAGAGGGCAGTCCTGCTGCTCCCCCTCCACGCGGCAGCCAGGAGCTCTCAGCTCATCCCACGGGTCCGCCTCCTCCAGGCTGGGGTCCCCATTCTGACTCCAGACCCACGGAGCCCACCTTTGAGCACCTCCAGCAGGTGACAGGTGTACGGGCAGGGCTCCCCAAAGCAGCAGACTTGCCCCAAGCCCCCGCCCCGGCTCCAGGCTGAGGCGCCCTCCCCACAGGGATGGCCTGACAGCAACCCTGACCGCTGAGCCACCCAGCTCTGGCCTCACTCTCCAGGCCCAGCCGCTCCCCAAAGCCTGTAGCCTCCCTGCTCTGGTCTCCAGCTCCAAAGCCCTGAGCGCTGCACCCCGCCCGGGCAAGGGCACACCTCCTCCCTCCTGCCTCTGTGCCCGCCCTCCTCTGCGTACGTCCTGGTGCTGAGTTCAGATAAGACCTGAAGGAGAGACGGGTGGCGTTCTGAGGTGGAGCAGACACAGCCTTGCCCACCTGCAAGACCCCATCTCCCTCCGGGCCCCACCCATCAGAGGGGAAGCCACCTGCACAGGGTCTTGGCTAAGGAAAACCTCCACGTGCCCCTGCAAAGGGGCAGCGCTGGGGGCTGGCTGGAGCGAGGGCTGCTGCCTTAGGAACCAGGAAGAATGGTCTGTAATGAGCATATTCAGAGCCGTATGCAAATCAGGTGCTTGAAAACAGCTTGTTCTCTTCAATAATTCAATCATCTCCACCTCCCTCCTCTTCTGGGCACAAGTGTTTGCTAGCAGGCGGGCCGGCCGGGGCGCCTGCGGGCAGAAGCCTGGCCTCGGAAGGAGGGGGGCTGGCCTCTCCTCACCGCCCTGAGCTCCTGGGGTTACCCAGGCCTGCGCTGGGCCCAGGGTGACAGCCTGGAGGCCAGAAGCAGGAACTTTAGGAGCGTGTACAAGGCAGGAACGCCCTCCAAAGGCAGAGCCCACACCCAGGCTTCTGAACTACACCCTGGATCTGTCTGTCCACGCCCCAGCTCACACGCGCCTGCGCCGCGCCCATCAGGGTCCGGCCGCCAGCCTTCTCCCGCACCGGACTGCAGCTCGGAAACCAGCCCTGGCCCCCTTTAAGGACAGACACTGGTCGTGGGAGAGCTTTACGCCCAGGGTGACAGGCACAAAACAGAGTGTTGTTCATAGAGGCAACATCCAACACAAAGCAATCAACGGGGAATGTTTGCTGTTTCTCTTTCTCACGAGGCCTCGGGGAGCTGTCAAATCCCTTTGGCCCCAAACAGGGAGGGACAGAGACAAGAGGAGGAGCCCAGACCAGGCTGTCCTGTCTGCTGGCACAGGATGCGTGTCCTCGGGGTAGTGAACCCGGGGGGGGGGGGGGGGTCAGGGGGTCCTGGGGCCTCTGCCCCTGCAGCCCTGCGCGTCCCAGAGAGCGCATGAGGGCTGCTCGCTCCACTCCAGGTGCCTCCACAGGGTCACGGCTGGTCCAAACAAGCTGTAGCTCCGTCTAGAGTAGACCCTTCACCAGATCGTACTAACTTCAGGGCCAGGTCTCGGAATCCCATGACACTCCAGCCGGGACTCTGCACTGACCACCATGGCCTGGGAGAGGACTTGCCATTTCGGGCAGTTTCCTCATCTGATGTGCCCGCCTGGCCCCGTGTGAAGACAACGCAGGGAGAGGAAGCCAGGGGCCACGAGAGAGGAGGGCCAGATTTCTCCTGCCCACACCAGCAGAGAGCTGCGGGCTGACCCCGAGGCCCCTCGTCCTCACCAGGACCCATCTGGGGGTTAGGTGGGCCCAGGGAGGAGCCCAGGCAGGTGCCGGGCGCAGGGGCGGAGATTCCAAAGGCAGGAGGCATGGGAGCCAGGCGGGAGGTGGGCAGGTGGGTGTGGCTGGCTGGGCCCAGATCCCGCAGAGACAAGGGAACTGGCGGGCGTGATGGATGCTCGGTCCAGGAAGAAGCACACGCATGACACATGCACGACACACGGTGGGGAATCTCGCACACCCGCCGTCAGAGCGCGCACGGGAGGTGCAGGGCCTGTCTCTCCTGGCCTGGCCGCTGACACAGATTTTGAAGGAAAATAAAAGCTATTGCTGGCAAGAGTCCAGGGAAATGGATATGTTCCTCAGCCTATTAGCGTCTGAAAGCTGTTACACTAACGGAGGGCGATCTCCATGTGAGGAGCAAACAGCCCTGAGAAAGCAGACACCCCCACCCCCCCACTCACAGTCCTACCGCAGAACCTTGTCAGGGAGGGGGGGCTGGGCCTGCAACCCTGAGCGCCTGCAGCTGACCCGTCCAACAGAGGGGCGCCACAGGAATTAGGGACACTTGGATAAAGGGGTATGTGCAGCCACTGAGACCCAAGCCTCGGACCTGTGCACGCTCGGTGTGAAGACGGTGACCCGATGACCGCGCCCAGGGAGGAAAAGCAGAGCTATGCCCACAGCCCCTGTGTGTCTCGTGTCTGTGACACGCACAGCCCACCCTTGCGCAGCGTGGTTCGAACCATGCGGGTCCACCACACACTCTTCTCGTCTCGACTCGTGAACCGACAACGGACACTTACTGCATCGATAGATGCCACCCAGGCTGCGGCGGCGTTTCCCTTCCGATGGTTTCTGAGTACCATTCTCTCTCCAGCCCACTTCACTATGAGACAGTGCGCTGCGCAGAACACACAGCTGTGGTAACTGTTTGTGTTCCTGGTAAGACTCCGGTCAACCGCAGGCTGTCAGTCGCTAAGTGGGGGGCTACATTTATGTTTTATAGATGGATTTCCAACTGTGTGGGGGTTGGCACCCCTAGGGCCTGCCGTTCCAGTGTCAACTGTACATAGGAAATAACCCAGACAACCACAGACCGTTTGTTAATGGTTAACGCCTCTGGGTGATCAGGTGATCACTGATATTTAACGTCTTTGTATTTACCTATAATTGTTATTTTCTAAATGAGCATGAATTTTTAAAAATTTGTCGATGAGGTTTATCTGAACAGAGAGCACATAACCCACTTTTATTCTTATCTTTGTAACAACCTGTATTAGAAGCATACCAACGTGCATCAAGTCTAATGTTATGGGTAACCTGGGTCTCCCCAAATCCATACACTAGGGTTCTGACACCCCCGCCCCGGCCGTCACTGTCCATAACTGGAGAGGACCTTTGAAGAGGTGACGGAGTGGAAGTGTGTGGCCAGGGTGGGCCCTGACCCAGTGTGGCTGGTGCCAGCACAGCAGGCGGCTGGAGCCCGGGGTCACAGGGGGCCCAGGCATGGTGGGCACCTGCCTCTCAGCACCCCCGGTCTGGGCTGCCTGCCGGGCCACCTCCCGCACCATGGGCCAGGCCTCACTCCCGGCAGCGTGTCCTCAGCCCCACACGCTGTGCCCACGTGGCGAGCGGCGCTGGGGGAGGCTGTTGCGCCGCTCAGGGCCGCCAACTGGGTCTCGGCCTCTGTGTCTCCAGAGGCTGGCGCTTGAATAGGTTTTAACTAAAATCTAGAGTAAATGCCAGACAGGCCTTCGTGCTGACGGGGCCGCTGCAATGAAGCAAATGAAGATGAATCTCCCAGAGTTCACGGCTGCAAGGCCCCCAGGACCTCGGGGGAGTCTGTCCTGAGGCCCTCCCTTCAGCAGAGCTCAGGTGGGAGGTCACGGGTCCTGAAGGGCAGACTGCCCAAGGGAAACTGAGGCAGAGTTGGTAGAGGAAACCCTGGGATGGACCTCTCGGTTGATGGGGCAGCAGCTGCCCACTCCCATACCCTTCCTCCCCATGGTTGCCATGCTCCACGCTCGGTCACTGCCAGGGCCTCCTGGGCATCCCGCCTGCCCCCACGGCACAGCTCTTCCCTGTGCCAGGCTCCCCCAGCTCCCCCAACTGTGCCAGGCTCACCCAGCTCCCCCCTGTATCAGGCTCACCCAGCTCCCCCCTATGCCAGGGGCTCCTCTAGAAAGAAGTCAAACCTTCTAGAGAGAAACCAAGTGGATAGGCTGGCACAGCGCCTGCTCATGGAGCCCAGTACAGTGGGGAAGGCAGGCAACACTCGGACCGGTTCTGAGAGAGGGTGGTGTGGGCGGTGCTGGACCACTGCTGGGGAAGGCCGGTGGCTGCAGGACAGTGCGCAGCGGCACTTTCCGGGCTGGCCTGGGTGGTGGGGGAGGAAGAGAGGCCTTGGAGGGCAGGGCGGGAGGGACAGGTAGATGGAAGTCACTGGGGTCAAGCAGAGTGACAGCTGGCTCACGGGTGCAGGGGTCACTCGGGCTGCTGGCTGGAGAGACCTGGGCAGTGATGCCGAGAGGGGGTGGGAGGTGAGCAGCGGCCCAGCAGAGGGGAAGGCGGCCGGAGGCCAGGGCCGGGGGCAGTGGGGCCGGGGCTGGTCAGCCTTGGGCCCTCTGCATGGCCATGCACACGTGTGCAAACACCTTGACTGCTCGCGGCCTCGGCCTGACCTGTGATGTCCACTCAGACGTGTCACCATCCAGCTGGGCCACCTCCTCTTGGGGCCATCAGCCAGGCGCTCCCGGACTCGCCCCTCAGACTTGCCATGCTCCCTGCCTCGGCCTCCCCGGGGCTGAGCGGACAGGGACACTGGGCTTCGTCACATTTACCACAGGAAGGCCAGCGTCTTCCTGTCACCCTGAGGGACTGGCAGTGGTAATGACTGAGATGGTCCTTCTCCGACAGGGCCGTGAAAGCTCCGCAAGGGAGGAGCTGCCCGACTGACCCACAGCAAGAGACAAGGATGGGGAACTGCCTTCTGCTGCCTGGGCCCAACCCCGCCCAGCCAGGGACATGCATCCAGGGAGCGACTGAGAACTGAGCTGTCAACAACAGGGTCTGCCGGTCAGGAGGGAAGCACCCCGCTGGCGCCCTGCGGCCTTGGGTACCATCTGACAGCGAGGCAGGCCGCAAGGCTGGGGCGCAGGGCCAGCGTGGGCCCAGCAGGACCTCGGTGCTCCACGCCTGGGCCAGGCGCCCAGGACAGCGAGGGCCTCTCTCCACTCGCCCCTGCAGCCCGGTGGCCGGCTCAGCCACAGCCTGTACAGGGAGGGACCAGCACAACGCCCACTCTGGTTCTGGGTGGCTCTCTTTTTGGCTCACTTTTCTAATAAAAACAAGAGACCAGCATATTGATCTCTGGGGACCAAGCAAGGGCTGCAATTATTTATTCGTGTTGTGCCTTCCTTTCTGGTAAACATTTCCCGTTTCCACAGCGAAGAAAGGCGCTCTTCCCTAAACTGAGAAGAGGGCTCTGGGCCCAGGCTGAGCACGGAGCGTGTCGTTCGGGGCTAGAAATCACCAGCTGCTCCCGGGCCCAGGAAGCCGAGGGCTGAGGCCTGTCTGGGAGGGCGGGGCCTGTCTGGGAGGGAGGGGGCATGTCTGGGAGGGAGGGGCCTGTCTGGGAGGAAGGGGGCCTGTCTGGGAGGGAGGGGCCTGTCTGGGAGGGAGGGGCCTGTTTGGGAGGGAGGGAGCCTGTCTGGGAGGGAAGGGGCCTGTCTGGGAGGGAGGGGTGCAGGGGGCCATGGCTCGGGTCATGCCCTGTGACCACACTGCTTGGCCGTCAGTCCATCAGGCCTGCGTGGTTCCAAACAGGCTCCCACGGGCTTTGGGATGTCAGGACAGCTGCTCTCTCTGTCCCCACGGCCCCACAGGGCGAGCCCCAAACTCTGGAGCCACACGCCGGCCTGAGCAGTCAGGACGAACGCTCCGTTCTGTCCTGCACGACCACAGGCTGCCTCCCGGCCCCGGTGCCAGGCCTGAGATAGGGTTCAGAGTGGAATGTCCTCCTTCCCATTTCTGCACTGAAATTCCCCTTGAAGCCTGAGCCCCTCCTCTCACCAGGCACTGCCAATGGTGCTGGTGTCACCACCGGGAGGCCGGGGACAGGCGGGAGGACCCAGCTCCTTCAGGGGGGACTCGGGATCCGGACACTGGCCCTGCTGGGCTCCCAGCTGGAGGTCTCTCCCCCACAGGCTACTCGCTGGCTCCTAAAGGCCCAGCCCGGCCATGGGATGACGGTGTGCAGGGAGGCTTGGTGGCACCAGCCAAGGTGCTCGGCGGGGCCAGCGGACTAAATGGGGCCGTTCCCCACGACAGGGGTGACCGGGCTGTCCTGTGGCCAGAGAGAGGCAGCAGGGCCGTTTACAGAAAGGGGGCGTGTCACACTCCTTCAGGAAACAGGGTCTTCATTACAGAATCGATCACCCGATTAGGAAAGCACAGCTGACCCCACAGCGGCCCTTAACTCGCCTCCAGAGTGGCTTCTGTCAGGGCCGCCTGCCCATCCGTCTGCCTGTGTGCACAGCAGGTGGGCACGTGTGCATGCACAGAAAGTGCACATCTGTGTCATGGAAAGGCATGTGTGTGTGCAGGGCTCAAGGGCGCGGGGTAGGACAGACTCCCAAGCCAACAAAAGTGATTATAAAGTTTTACTTGAGAAAGACCATAAAGTGCCTTCAGGGAAACCAAAGTGACTTTCAGGCCATAAGAGCAACGTCCCCCAAGCCTCTGAGTTCACAGAAATGAGCCGAGGTGTTCTCCTCCGCCACATCCAGGAGCCTCACCGCTGCAGGCCGCAGCTCCGCCTCAGCCCACACCCAGGTCCTGCCCCGGCCTCCTCCGCCTCTGAGCACGCACCTCGCCCCGTCCCCTGCCCTCTCAGCTGTCCCCTGCCCTCTCAGCCGTCCCCTGCTCTCTCAGCCGTCCCCTGCCCTCTCAGCTGTCCCCTGCCCTCTCAGCCGTCCCCTGCCCTCTCAGCTGTCCCCTGCCCTCTCAGCCGTCCCCTGCCCTCTCAGCCGTCCCCTGCCCTCTCAGCTGTCCCCTGCCCTCTCAGCCGTCCCCTGCCCTCTCAGCTGTCCCCTGCCCTCTCAGCTGTCCCCTGCCCTCTCAGCTGTCCAAATGCAGCCCCCGCCCCCATCTCCAGGAGGCGCTCTCTTCCTGCCTCATGGTCCAAACCACACACGTCCACCGTGCCCTGGGGTTTCCGCGTCAGGCTCTGCGGGGCGCGCTGAGCCTCAGTTTGCATACCGACGGCCTGACTGTGTGTCCCCGGGCAGCGCCGAGCAGGGCCTGGCAGGTGCCGTGCTCAGGGAATGTCTGCTCGGTAGGTGACGGACGGCTTTCCCAAGGGAGCTGTTAACAGTCCTTGGATCTGGCTCCAAACAGGAGGAAATAGCGTTAGTCACCGGGCCCTCCTGGCCGGTCGGTAAGCGTTTCCTGAAGGATCTAATGAACAAATGAATGGCTTTCCCCTTGGCCCCCAGAGACGCGCCATCCTGGCCCTGAGACTCCTGCGCATCCACATGCACTGCGGCCGGATGGAAATCACCTCCCACCAGCTAGAGGGGCGTCACAAGGCAGACTCACCCTCCCTCCCACAGGAAACACACCAAGCCAAAACAGACAAACGCGTGGCACAGTGCTTTTCAAGACACTGGTCATCAGGCAACGAAGCGCAGGGGCCCTGAGGATGAGGAACAGAGGAGGCCGGTTACCCTGGCCCACGGCCATGGGACAGTTTTGGGGCATCACACGGGGAGTGGAGACCGCAGGGGGGCCCCGAACACTCTGGGAGCTGAGGAGATGAAGCTGGGAGTCCAGGCAGACGAAGGCAGCCAGGGTTCACAGGACAGAATGCCGGAAGGAAGAGAGCGAGACCATGGAGGTCGACAGAGGCTGGGTCCATGTCATACGTCTGTCCAAACCCATAGCATGTGCCACACCAAGAGCGACCCCTAATGCACACCACAGCCTCCGGTGACACCGATGTGTCCATGTAGTCACTGATGATGACAACGTACCCTCTGGGGGGGATGCTGCTGGGGGGAGGCAGGGGGCGGCTGGGTATAAAGACACTCTGTGCTTTCTGCTCCATTTTGCTCTGAGCCTAAAACTGCTGCATAAAACAGTCTGTCTTTTCAAATGGGATCATGAAAACACCCAGCGACTCTAAGCGAAGGCGGTAGAAGAGGAAGCTGCAGCAGAGACCAGTTGGGACAGATAGAAAACAGACGGAAGATCAGAGACTTATACCTCAACATATCAATAGTCACACTCAGTGTCAACAGACAAGAGGCAAATGGGCCGAACAAAAGACCGAGATTGTCAAGATAAAAACAAAACAAGAGCCAAGTCCATGTGGCTTATAAGAAACGCACTTTCAATATCAAGAAACAACAGGTTAAAATTGAACATGTGCAGAAAGGCATGCCATGCTAACACCACTGTCAAGTAAGCGAGAGTCGCTGTATCGCATGGGAGCGACGGCTAGCAGGAAGTTGTAGATGCCACTTCATAACTACCAGGGCATTTCATCAAAGGCTGTAAGAGTCCCAAATGTGGCCCCTGCCGTGTGGCTCAGGGGTTGAGCATCAACCTATTAACAAGGAGGTCACGGTTCGATTCCCGGTCAGGGCACATGCCCGGGTTGTGGGCTGGATCCCCAGTGTGGGGCGTGCAAGAGGCAGCCGATCAATGAGTCTCTCTCAGCATTGATGTTTCTATCTCTCTCTCCCTCTCCTTTCCTCTCTGAAATAAATATATATTTTTAAAAAGAGTCCTAAACGTGTATGGACCTGATAATAGAGCCCAAGGTTTGTCAGGTCCAGTCTGATGGAGCAGCCAATAGAAACAGAGGGGCCACCGCTGCAGCAGGGCAGGCTGGGCCTTTCAGTAGCCTCCCTCAGCAGTGACGGGAGTCAGCCGGCCTAACAGGCTTTCATGACCCACCCAGCAGCCTGACCCGACTAACCCGTATGGGACATGCCACCCAAAGGGCAGAGCACAGGCTGTTCTCAGGGCTCATGAAATATTCACCAACACAGACCACACTCTCCACGGTGAGACTGAGAGGGCTCACATCACATAAGCACACCCTCTGACCACAATTATATTAGCAATCAGTAACAGAGAGAGGCTGGACAACCCCCAAATAGTTAGAAAGTGAAAAATTCCTTTCCAAGTAACCCTCAGGTCAAAGAGAATAAGTGGGAAAATAGAAATTATCCTGAACAGAGTGAAAATGAAATCACAGGATACCAACATTGGTGAGATGCCAACAGTAGCGCTTACTGGAAACGTTATCGCACTATACATGTATTGGGGGGAAAACCCTCAAATTTATGATTTTGGCTTCCACTTTAAGAAATTATGAGAGAAGGACAAATCAAATCCAAAGGAAGAAAGAGAAAGGAAATAATAAACAGCCATGGGAAAATCAATGAAATAGAAATCAGAAAATCAATAGAGAAAAATCAATGAAACCCAGAGCTCAATAGAATTAGTAAACCTCTGGCCACACTGATCAGAGACACAAAGGATCAATACCAGGAAAGAGCGGTGATGTCACCACAGGTCCTATAAATGGTGAAAAGAAAATGGAAATATTGTGGAAAAATTGATTCCAATAAATTTAACAGCTTAGATGAAATGGGAAGACTCCTTAAAAGACATACCAGCAAGTCTCACTAAAGAAGAGAGACTCCGAATAGTCTGTATCCATTAAAGAAACTGAGTTGTAGTCAACATCCTTCTCACAAAGGAAACTCTGGGCCCAGGTTCCCTCACCAGGGAGTCCACCAAACACGTGGGAAAGAAGTGACCCCGATTCTACAGAGAAGCTTCCAGAAAATCACGTCCCCACTCATTTTGGCGTCATCATCCTGAGGCCTATGCTGAGGGTGGGTCACAACTCCAGACAAGCATTCCTCACAAACACAAAGGAAGATATTCTAACAAAACTTCTTTAGGAAACGGAATCCAACATCTACAAAAAGGGTACTACATCGCTACCAGCTGAAGTTTACCCCAGGAATGCCAAGGCAGCTCAGCATTTGAAAACCAGTCCGTGTAGCTCACCATGTTAAGAAATTAAAAAATAACAACAACACATGACCATCTCAGTAGATGTAGGAAGAGCATCTGGCATGATGCCACCTTCGCTCCTGATAAAAACGCTCAGCCAGCCAGGAGGAGACGAGAGCTCCCTCGGCGTGACTGCGGGCAGCTCTGCAGCCTGCGGCCCTCACCTTTCCCGTGAAAGCCCCGTAAAAGCCCGATGCCGTCCTCCCCGCAGGGCAGGTGGAGCGAACGCCACGGGGCACGGGGATGAATGAGGAAAACGCATCCCGACGGGAAAACGGAAGACTTCATTCTCAGGTGACATGAGGGGGCCTCAAGGCCTGCCAGCGGCGCGGGTGAGAACCGACACTGCCTCTCTCCCAATAAGCGGGCGCAGAAGAGCTAGGGAAGGCTCGGTAGGGAGAGGAGGACCCACTGTGGGCGCTCACCTCACTCCCGTGGGGTCCGGGGCACTCCTTTGCTGCCAACCATTCCCAGGCCCAACAGGTCCAGAGGGCACTGGACTGGGACCAGGCAGCCTAATTCCAACCCGGCCCCGGCCCCCCAGACCCCTGGCCCTGTGAGCCTGTGCTGAGAACCGCGCAGTGATCACAGCCCGATGGGCCTGTCACCCAGATGACAGATGCGCGTGCCCCTCCCAGAGCCTGGCTGCAGCAGGGCAGCCCCTCCACAGACACCCTGCCCACCCCTCCGCCCTCCTGCTCGCCTCACCCTGGTGGCCCGGTGGCTGGTGTGCACCAGAGGAGGGCAGGTGGTGGGTTAATTTAAAATGTAACTGGCTTTCTTTTCCCACAGGGAAAAGGAGTGGGAACGGGTTTCTAAAAATAGCCGGGCCTGTCAAAACCGTTCAGCATCAGGGCGAAGACGACTGCTGGGGGAGCAGGGAGTCCCCGCTCAGACCTTCCCACTGCCAACACCAGCGGGCTCGTGGCCGCGGGCAGTCCACAGGCCTGGGCCCAGACCATCCCCAGGCGATGTGGTCCCCCGCTGGGTAAAGCTCCAGGCCGCCTGGCCCTCGGGCACCTGCTTTACACAAACCCTCCCTCCCCCCTGCCCGCCCAGACCGAGGCTCAGAGAGGGCGAGGGCCTCTCCCAGGCCGGAGGCTAAGCAGCCCAAACCCAGCCCCTCGTGAGGACAGCAGCCACTGGTGCTGCCGCGTCGGTGCACCGGAGTCCCGGGACTTGTGGAAACGCGATGCCAGCCCCCCTCCCACAGGTCCCGGGCAGCCACCACGTGCAGGGGCGGTGGCTGTGGCGCTTTGTCCTGGGCAGGGCCCCGCCTGGGCTCCATCCTCACCGCCTTTACCCAGGAAAGAACTTTCTTCCCAGAGAGGTGGGGGGAGGAGTGGGGAGGAGATCAGGCAGTTTCACACACAGACCCTGAGAGGAAAGAGCTCAAGGCCCACAGCCCACGCTCCCCTGGCCCCACACAAGGTCAGCCATCACGTGTCTGAGCAGATCAACCCACAAAGTGCCCCCTGCCTTCCCAGCCCCCCCGTGTGCTGGTCCCAGCCCCGCCCAGGCGCTGCAGGTCAGACCAGAGCACCTTGGAAGCGAGTCAGAGCGAAGAGCCGCTGCTTTCTCTCCAAGGACCCGCACACGGCCCGGTCCTCTCTGAGATGAGACACCTCCTGGGCACGACGACACACACAAACCATGGGGGGTTACCGACAGTGACTGGGAGCCCGAGGAAGGGGCTGGGGCGTGCGCGCTGCCCAGTCCACACCAGCACGCCATCACTCGGCCTTCTCAGGCCCGCCTTCCCGCGCCTGCTTAGACTCGGCCTCATGCCCCCCAGGCTACGTCACGTCAGCCCAGCTGAGCCACACTGACACAGGAGGGCCGCACGCCTCAGTCAGCTCTGAGAGGGCCTGCACTTTGTAATCGTCATCGCCAGTAACCTGGAAACAGGCCTGCTGGGCAGGGCTCTGGTGCCTGTGTGCAGTAGGTGGTCAGAGACGGGGGCGGGAGGGAGTCAGGGTGAAGCCCCGCTCGGGGTGGGGATGATGGCCCTGCAGCCCGGGCACCCAGACCTCCCTCTGCTGGCCATCCCTGCGGCCTCTGCCCTGTGTCTGCTCATGCGTCTCCTGGGCTGGGATGGAAGGTACTCACACCCTTGACCCAGCCCCCCAGGGAGGCAGGTGGGCGGGAGGGGGACAAAGCTGAGAGCACACAGAGGTGGCCTCGCTGGTGAGCTCACGCCCAGCACACCCGTGTCACCAACAGCCTCCAGGGGAGCACCTGACGTCAGCAATGTGGTCAGGGGCTCAGCTGGCCGCTCCACCCTCTCCCCGGCCGCCTCCCCGCAGCAGGCAGGGCCTTGGGTGGGACCAGCCCCCTCGGTAATGGCTGCTTGAGGCCTGGCCCCCGGGAACACGGGGTGTGTTGCTGCCCAGCGGGGACAGCAGGTGTTTACAGGGCATCTGTGGACAGCGCGCTGCACAATCGCTGCATCGGGACACAGGCAAGGACACCGGGGCCTGAACCTCTTACTAATTAGCGCTGTCATGCCTGTGATTAAGCCCCAGCACAGCCTATTTTCCCCAGAGAAGTTCAGTCCTGTTTGGGCCAGGAACCCAAGGGCTCTGCTGGCTGGCGCCCAAGAGCCCCGCTCCGCTAATCAAACTCAGAGCCCGCCTCGCCGCCTCGGTGCCACCAGTGGTGACCTGAGGACCAGTGACACCAGCAGGGCTGCTCTGCCCTCCAGCGGGAGCAGGGCGGGCGCACAGACCGGAGCCAGCGCTCGGGAGCCCTGGTCTCTGTCCCCGTGCAGGGTGCTCCTGCAGGGCCTGGGTGCGGAGAGGCAGCAGGTGGAGGGCAGGGCCTGTCCTGCCTGAGGGGCTCCAACCCCAGGACTGACCTGTCTCCCAGCAAGTCTGCCAGGAGGCGGCAGGAACAGTGAGAACACGTGACTCCGCCTCCGGGACTGCAGGCTCCATGGCTCGTGCCGAGCCCTCGATGGCACCTCTTGCTCCACGGCGAGGCCCTGAGAGCACCTCCCAGCCCAGGGCCTCTGGACGCTGGGTGTGGGCTGGGCTGTGCCTCCTTCCCTTCCCTGGGCCCCTCTGAAGGCCCCTCCGGAAGACAGAGAGATCTCCAACTCCGCCTGGAAGATGGAGGAGCGGCCATGGGACGCCGGGCCCCCAGCTCGAGCTGCCCCTGCCCATGATCCCAACAGCTTCCCCTGGGCGCCCGCGGCTTCATCGGCCTCATTTCCAGGCAAGGCGGCTGGGAGGGTCTGTAATCACAGCCGCAGGCGGGTGGGGCGAGGAGGTGAAGTCATCAGTAAGTGGACACTTGGATGAGCACTTACAGCCATCAGTTAGCATCTGAAAGCATCCTTTTCAATTATCTCAAAATAATCCGCGCTACCCTGAACCCGCAGCTCACAATTAAAGTGCTGGGAGGGAGCGGGCTCATCACGCCGCTGGGCCCAGCGCGACACCAGGTAGGAGGCAGACCTTTAGAACGGAGACCAGCCAAGCGCGAGCCAATTACCACCCCGAGATCGATCCCCCAAATGGCATGGGAGGGAGCAGACCCCCATGTGCGGACGGTGCAGGGTCATTAGCCCGTGGTGACCAGTGACTGAGCCAACCCAACATGGGAGGCGGCAGGCGGCCGGGCCTCAACCCGACGCCCTCGGCACAAGTGGGAGATGGGCTTGGGGAGGGGCCTGCCCTGGGCGCTCCCTGTCACGCAGCCCTGGGCATGGGGTGCTCAGAGCCAGTTCTGCACTGGGGGGTCCTGAGGGTCAAATGCTGGGGCTCTGCCGTCTGGGGGTGACCCACTCAGTCTCCTCGGGACACAGCTGAAAGGCAGCCCCCCCGTCCTTAGAAGGCAGGAGGAGGGCCCCCCAAGGAAGGCCGTGCAGAGGCCATGTCCTGCTGCTAGATGAGCCCCCCTCTCTGAAGGACTGGGCTTCCCAGGAGGCCCTGGGGGCCTCCAAGCCACGGGTCTCCGTGGGCGGCTGGACTCTCTGAGCAGGTGACATGGAGTCAGAAAGCTCAGCCAACGTGGAAAGGAACCAGCATTGCTGAGACCACAGCAGTGCCAGGGGGCCGCCCACACGTTCAGGAGGCCCTCTGTGCCCACAGCCCACGCCCACCGCCCCGCCCTTGGCCACAGGTGTGTCTCGTAACAGGGGTGGGGAGAGACAGGAACTGGCATCCTGAGTCCCTTCTGAAATAGCAGTCACTGTGCCTGCCGGGTGCCCCACAAACATCTCAACATCCATGAACATCTGCGAGGAGACTTGGTGCACAGCACAGGGCCTGACACCTCACACCAGGCGACAGGTGCTGCAGGTGACAGTGCCGGGGGGACTAATGTACAGAGACCAGGGTGGCTGCACAAAGCTGGGTGGCATGCACCCATCGGCTTCTGCCCCAGTCCCTCTCTGCCTGAGGGGGCCCCCTCCTCTGGCCGGGCCACTGTGTGGGAATCCCCACCACCAGCAGGGGTATGGGGCAGGTGTCCGGGCAGGTGGGCGCAGAGTCTCCTTTCACACGAGAGGATGGCACGGCGAAAGGAGTTTAAGCTCAGCTACGGCCAGAGCCTGAGGGCAGCAGAGGTAGGGGTGGGTCTCGCCTGACTGTATTTCATGATTATTTGTTAATGTGTTTCCTGAGACATACTTCACATGCCACACACTTAAGGTGCGCAACTCAACGGTTTTCAGTGACTTCACAGTGTGCAGCCATCGCCACTATTTAATTTCAGAAGCTCTCCATCCCCCCAGAACCCTGTCCCACGGACAGCAGTGGGGTGAGGGGGGAGGGAGGAGACATGGAGGGGATTGTGACGGTGCAGGAGGGGAAGGAGCAACAACAAAGAAACCCGTCCCCAAAGGCAGTCACCTTCCCCCATCCACAACTACTAGCCTACTTCCGATCTCAGATTCCCTCCTCTGGGGGTTTTCACGGCCACAGAATGTAACTCTCTGGGCCTGGCTCCTTTCACTTAGCAGGACACGTAAGCGGGCGCCCGCCCGCCCTCCGGCGTCTCAGCACTTCACTCCTGCTTGTGCTGAGTGAGATCCACGCCCAGGTTCGTGCACAAACCGCGTTCTGTTTACCTGCTGCTGTGCTCAGGGCCGCTCGGCTCCACGCGCGGCTCCCAGGGCTGGCGCCGCTGTGCGCATGTGCGCATGTGCGCAGGCTCCTGCGGGCCGTGTGCTTTCGTTTCTCCCCACCTGGAAGGGAACCGGCCTGACTCTGAGCCCGATCCTTGTCCCCACAGAGGCTGAGAGCCATCGCCAAGGACATGTCATGCCAGGGCCCTTCTGAGGACGGGAGACGACGCCCCGACAGCTCACATCCCTGCCCGCTCCAGTGCCCCCACACGGGGAGGAGCGCCCCTTGCACTGTGGGAAGGCCGTCCTGGATCTGAATACGGGAGTCTGCTCCTGTTGTGCCAGCAACACAGTGACTGAGTGGGCACAGGCGGCCAGAGGGCAGCTGGGACGGGGTGAGGGTGCTGCCCACGGCGCCGGGACTGTGCAGGGTGGGGACTGACCCAGCGTGAGAAATGCTGGAGGTGGAGGCGCAAGGGGACAGGGCGGGATGGATGTGCTGTCACTCAGGGTGGTGCTGCAGAGGGGCCCTGGGGTGCTGGCTGGGTGCACGTGGGCCGCCCGGCGGAGCTGCAGGCCTGGGCAGCAGCTGGGCCTCAGACCTCCCAGATCTGAACCTCTGCCCCCATCCCTGTGGGATCAATTAACAGTCCCAATAAAAATGGCAATTTGATTTCCACAGCAGCTTCTCAGGAAAAGGTCATTTCCGCCCCCAGGAAATAACTCCTCCGACCTGGTGGGCAAGGAGTGCCGGTGCCAGTGCCTCTCCATCCCAGCTCAGACCTCTCTCCTGGTGCCTCCCAGCCCAGCCCAGGCCTGCGCTCTCCCCTTGAGCCTCAGCCTAGAGCACTGGCCTTCACCTCCCTACCAGCCCCTCCGGCCTCCACACCCTACAGGTGCAGCAGAGCTGCTTTCCAGTTGCTTTAAATGGGGGGTTGCATTTGAGTAATGAATTTTGAAAGCTACTGAGCTGAAGCATCCTGACGGTCCCTCCAGCTCCTCCGCGCCATGGCTGTGATCTTATCGCCATTGCTCCCCTGCAGCCAGCGGTATTGCTCGCTCCCTCCCTCCCTCCCTTCCCAGCCCTCTCCCCCTTCCGCCCTCGCCCTCCCATCCATTCATTTATCTATCTTACATCCACGGAACACCCTGACTAATAACCCTGGGGAGCTCAGTGGACAGCGCGGGAAAGGCCACGGTGCCGCTGTGAGCCGATGGCGCCCAGCTGGCAGCCGATAAGAGACGCTGGTGCCAAGTCTGCTTTCTTTAATTAAGGGGAAGATTGATAAGCGCTGTCGGAGTGAAATGAAGAGACTCCAAGCCTGGCTGGTTTGCTGAGATGTGAGAGGGGGAACTGGAGACTTTAAAAAGCAAGTTTCCCTAGAAAGCCCACAGCAGAGTGGCAGGAAGTAGAGGCAGCGATGTCTGATGTTGAACAATGGAGCCCACCCGAGTGCCCGGCGGGGACAGGCCTCATCTCGCCAGCGGCTTGGACAAGCTGTGTTTACTGTTTGGATAAACGGGATTTTCACCAGGAAAGCGCTCTTGGAGAAAAGTCACCCTCCCTCTCCAACCTCGGGGGGCGGGCATGGACAGGTCTCCTGTAACCCTCCCCACACTGTTCCGCTCACAGGGCACTTGGCGAGGACGGAGCACACCAGGACCGGCCCCCAGGCCGTCTGCGCCCAGCTGCTCCGTCTGCGCTGCCGGTCTAGGCGTTGCAGCCGCAGGCCCGCGACTCAGCTGGGTTGCCATTCTCATCAAAAACAAGGTAAATACAACTTTTGGCTGGTCTGGGCCGCCTGCGCCCAGAGAGAGACACACACACCAAGGCGCCTGGAAGGCTGGAGATGGGCCCGGCCGCCCTTCCTGGAGGACTGGGGCCGGGGGCAGGCCACGCTGCCGTCCAGGACTTGGCAAACAGCACCAGATAAATATTTGCTGAGTGACCGATCGCACGAACGCTGATTATCGCTGAGGAGACGTGGTAGTCATGGCACCGGGCACCGGGCACGCGGATTCTTAGTGACTGACGTGACGACCCACGTGGCTCCCAGGAATGCCTGAGGGCCCAGAGCTGCGGGTGCTGCTGGCTGACGGGGGGCTCTGGGGCCCTTCTGCTGCAAGGCGGCCGGGTCCCAACACAAACGAACGAGCCACTGAGAGCCCATAATGACCCTTGCTCTCAGTTCTGCCCACCAGAGGAGAGCGCGGAGACCAGGCTTGCGTTCACGACGGACAGCAAACCTGCCCTTCCAGGCATTATGACGCTAGGATCATTCCCGGTTACAGAGCAGAGTGCACCCTCCTCAGCTGGACAGCAGGGGGGACAACCTTCAGAAACACAGGGGACTCTGGAGAGGGAGCTGAGCACCGAGGGTTCCTGGGAGGTGGACAAACTGCCTTCCTCAGGTCCTGGCCATGCCCACATCTGAGCGCCCTCTTCCCAGCCCAGAAACGTGCTCCCCCCTCCCACCCCCGCCCAGATGGTTCTGAGTCTGGGCTTCTCGGGGATCGTTCTGAAGGGACGCCGAGGCCTGGCGGTACACGCTCCTGCCCCATCAGCTCGGGGGCGCACCACTTGCAATCTGGGGAAGGCCCCTGACCCCCAGCCCGCCTGTCTCAGCCTGGCCGGCCAGGGCTCCCCATGCTGGGGCCCCCTCGATACCGTCCCAGTGGCAAGAACCAGGTGTGCAGCTGTTCCTCACGGGATCAAGAGCAGGAGGTGGCGAGATCAGAGCGCAGTCACTGGGAGGCGCCTCCCAACCTCGCTCACTCCGGGAAGAGCAGGTGCCCCTGAGCCAGGGCGTCCAGGGGTCTCTTAGTGATGCCATCTGTCTGCCTCAGAGAGAGACGGGGACAGGCACAGACCCAGGTCGCCCGAGGCCCCACATGCAGAGCAGAGCTCTCGGACGACAGGCGAGCAAGGGAGCAGGTAAGCGGCCCCAGCCCGGCGCCGGAGGGGCGGTTCAGCTCTGGGCTTCAGGAGGCGGGTTGCCCATGAGGCTGCAACTGCCTCCTTTCGGGTCTGCAATGGCCCAGCACTGGGATCAGGGTCCAGCCCGGGTCAGGAGCAGGGGCAGAACTCTGCTTGATGGGCTCGCTCTGGGGACCCGGGGCAGAGCCTGGGGCGGGAATCCCTCAGGGACAGGTGCCCAATGGCAGAGGTGAAGGCAATGGGGAGTGACTTTAAAGATAAAGCAAAGGGCTCCGTTTTGGTTTTATTTCTCTTTGTAAATGACTATGTAAATGTTTAATATGTTTATATTACATGCATCACATATAATTATTGTAATCATAGATAATTATTATGTATACACATATGCATATCACAAGTGCATATAATTACCTAATAAATATGCCAACGTGAGCATTATTCAGGGGCTTGTTGATCATTTCATTGTGTTCTGTCTTATTCTCAGGGCAAATGGTCCTGCTACAGGGTCATCTGAATAAAAAAATGCAAGCAGGGCAATGCGCGCATCAGCTCGTGCGTGGTCCTGGGCGTTGGAGTAGAAAGTCACCCCTCCTACCAGCTGCCCAGCCCTCGCAAGGCTCTCCGGGCTCACTGAGCTCCGATCTGCAGGCTGAGCTGCTCCAGCCCTGAGCATGTTCTCCGCTCCCTGCGCCCCCCCACCCCCGCCCCGCCCCGCCAACTCTGGAACATCAAGGACTGAAGCCTCCACACTGTCTCTGAGTCAGAATTGACAGGGTGGCCCTGAGGGGGGGCGGGGGGGGGTGGGCCCACTGGCCTCTGCCCACCCTTGCGGCAGCCCAGCCCCCAGATGAGCACTGATTCCTCCCATTAGGCCATCAATCATCCATGCACACACTGCACAGTGTTCCAAGGCAAGCACATCAATTACACCACTAGTGGCTCAGTGCACGAATTCGTGCACATTGAAAGGAAATTAATTAGAAGCAAGATTTGTGCAATAATTACGTTACTCCAGCCCGGCCAGTTTGGCTCAGCGGATAGAGCATCAGCCTCTGGCCTGAAGGGTCCCAGGTTCGATTCCAGTCAAGGGCACATGCCCAGGTTGCGGGCTCAGTCCCTGGTGTGGGGCGTGCAGGAGACAGCCAATCAATGATTCTCTCTCATCATTGATGTTTCTGTCTCTCTCTCTCCCTCTCCCTTCCTCTCTGAAATCAATAAAAATACATATATATTTCTTAAAAATTACGTTACTGCAAAAAATGACGTCAAAAACTATATATATAGCCGAAACCAGTTTGGCTCAGTGGATGGAGAGTCGGCCTGCAGACTGAAGGGTCCCGGGTTCGATTCCGGTCAAGGGCATGTGCCTGGGTTGCGGGCACATCCCCAGTGGGAGATGTGCAGGAGGCAGCTGATCAGTGTTTCTCTCTCATCGATGTTTCTAACTCTCTATCTCTCTCCCTTCCTCTCTGTAAAAAAACAATAAAATATATTTTAAAAAAAACAAACCCAAAAAACAAACAACAACAAAAAAAACTATATATATAAAAGGCTAATATGCTAAGTGTCCATCCGGGTAATGACATCACATAGCAACACCGGCTTCCTCTCCCTAGTGACTAGCCTCCTTGCAGTTTCTTCAGCCCAGGAACATGACTTGCTTTATAGCCAGGTGGAAACATTTCAAACTTCAACCAAATGTCTGTGATGCGTTTTCCTGTGCCTCATCTCATTTGATCCTCACAGAAGTCCTGGAACAGGTAGATAGGAGACTTGGTGGAATCCTATTTTCTTTTCATTAGCCAGAAAAAGGGAGATTTAGAAAGCTTAGAAACTTGACCTGACTGAGAAGTAAGACACGGTGGACCTTGACAATGACTTCAGGTTTTGTCACTGCTCAGAATATAGTCAAACACTACTGCAGTTAAATATTTTACCCTTGTTTCTCCCTGCGTGATCTACAATAATAATGTGCTTTGTGCTGATATTTATTGCTGTGTTGCTGACAACCTGAAAGAGAAGTTGGGTTGCTTCATTGGGCTGGAAAAAGTTTAGCTAAATCAGAAAGCAGGTCTAATTAAGCAAATTTATTCTATATCTATAAAAGGCTAAGTTGACTCACCCATGTGTGGTACATATAAAGCTCTCGCTGGTGCCAATCACACGCATGTGTTTCGATCTGTCATTGTTGATCGTGAGTTTGGTTGACACTTCTATTATAGAAAAAGGGCGAATAGCGATATTAAAATATTTCTTCTAATTAATTTCCTTTCAATGTGTATGAATTCACACACTGGACCACTAGTAGTATACATGATAATAGTCTTAGAAAATAAAAACACATGTGCGATTGGCACCAGCGAGAGCTTTATATGTACAGTTCATGTGGGAGTCAACGTTTATTTTTAAATCGCCAGTGCTCATCCTATGTAACGGTCGGTTGTTCAGTTGGACCAACGGTTGGTCACTTAGCCTTTTATATATATAGGTTATCTGTCCAGGTCTCCGAGAGGCGGGGCTCTGCCTCCTCCACAAACATGCCGTGAGACTGTCAGGCCCACCTGGCTACCTTTGGAGCCAGGCCAGCTCCAAAGGCAAACCAATCAGTGAAAGAAACAGGCGGAGGATTCTGAGTGTGGGGCATGGAGCCACCGAGGGGCAAGCAGCTCAGTGTGCTCCCGTAGCGGGGATCGGACTCCTGCTCGGATCCCTGAGCTGTGGCCACGGGGCCCAACGTGGCGGGCGGGGGCTGACTCCCAGCTCCAGCATCTCGCCCGGTCCCTCCACTTCCTGGGCCTCAGATCCGACCACTTCCCAGAATGATCGCATCACCAACACTCAGGCCCACGTGGAGGTCCAACCAGGTCCTCAAACCACAGCTTCCACTCCACTCCTGACCCAAATAAGGCCCTGGCAGCCTGCAGGTCATTCTCGTGGCCCAACCTCGCACCTGCCGTGAGCGCCGAGGGAAAGCCCCGCCTCCCCCGAGGTTGGCCGGTGCTTTGCAGTTAGTTGGTTTTCTCTGCCGCTGCTGTCAGGCGTTTATAGACGTGACAACTCTGTGGGTGGGGGATGTGTGGACCCCACTGGACCCCACTTCCAGGGGTCAGCTCCTTCCTGTCTGCACCCACAGGAGCCTGAACTCAGGAGAGTGCGATAAACATTTGAGAAGCAACAGTGGTTTTGCCCCAACGAGAGCCAGCGAGCGAGGCGGAGACCCGGTCTGTCAAGGTTGGGCACACTGTGCGCACCAGCACCTCCTCCACACTCTGCCCCACACACTCACGTGCGCCCCCCTCCCATGTCGGCTCATCCCGCCGTCTCTATCTGGAAGCCTTGCCCTGCTCTGCACATTGAAATCCCGCCCCTGCTCTCAGCCTCACACGTGGCTGCCTCCAGGAAGTCCCCTGGTCAGCGGTCCACCTGACAGGCACTTGAGCATCCCCACCTCGTTGCCATCTGAGAGCCCACACCAAGCCCAGGGGCCCGGAGCTGCTCCCGGCGGGAGCAGAGGCACCTCAGGTCCCTTCACCCCCCAGTGCCTGGCCCTGGCAATGCCCAGGAGGTGGCACTGACCTGAGCCCGGATGCCCCCACGTGGCTGTGCGACCCCGTGGCTTGCTGGAGGCCGGCTCACAGCACGCGCAGCTCCCCCGCTCCTCTGCCAGCTCCCGCCCACCTCGTTTCCATGTTTAGAAGCAGCCATCAGTGCTGCTCACTGTCCTAATGACCCACAGAGACACTTCGTCAGCGCGGCTTGCTGCTCTCATGAGCGCCCGGAATGTCTGCATGAAGCTCAGGCTCCACACATAGAAGGGGCGTGTGGGTGACAGCCTGCCGCGGCTTCAGGAGGCAGGGACGTGAGTGCCTCCTTTGAGCCATGGCAGCAGGTTCTGCACCCGAAAGGGTGACCCCCAGCGAGCGATGCTGCACCAGGCAGAGACAGTCCTGCCTGCAGCCTGTGCCCCTGCACACCCAGAGTGGGAGCGACGCCAGCGCTGCCCCACGCAGCCAGCAAGCTGCAAGGGACAGAGACGAGCCTGGCCGGGGCCCAGGCCCCAGAGAACACGGGTGGCACGTGTGTGGGAAGAGCCCGGGCAGAGATAGGGAGCACGGTGGAGGGGCGAGAGGCCAGCAGGGGTAGGTGTGGCAGCCCGGAGGCCCCTTTGCTTTCTGGGCAATTCAGTTCTGAGGCCATTGCGGGGGTGACAGGGTGGACAGGGAGGGTGTGGGGGCACCTGCCCAGTAGAGCCATGAGTGCGGGATGCCAGCACCTTGGAGAGGGGCTGAGATCCTGGAGAGGGGAGGGCCGGTGGGGACAGTGGTTGGCACCTGGGGGGACTGACACATCAGTGCCTGCACTGCAGGCCATGAACGCCGCCTTAGCCGGACGGGAGCACAGTGAGGGCCGGGACGCTCCTGTGGTGTCGGCTGGAGTTAGTGGTCGGTGTGCGACCGTGGCTGTCAGTATCCGTAGGAGGACAGAGGTGCTGGGGGGTGTTCCCATTTATACGTGCGTGTCTACTTCCTGGCCCTGGCCTCTGAGATGGCGTGGGAGGAAGAGCTCCCCAGTAGAAAGGGCCTCCCTCCCGTCTGGATCCTGGCTGCTGAAGACCAGCCTTCACTAAAGGGACCGACACACCGGGAAGATGGATGGGGGCAGGGGTGCAAGATGAGGCTGGAGCATCTTGTACCAGAAAGTGAGGCAGGGCTCACAGAGCGAGGAGACGCGTCGGGGGCAGGGGAGTCAGCCTGAAGGAGCTCCCACTGGCGGAATCTGAGGCTATCTGAGCATCACCATAAATAAATAATAGCAACGTTTCAGCCCTCTGAGTACAACAGGGACTGAGAACCCGCTCAAACTAAGTCAATGGACAAAGGGAAGTGGAGGAGTCGCATGGTTACACAGTTGCAAAGCACTTTCCCACAGAGCACCTACTGCTCACAGAGCCAAGGGGAGCTTAGGAGGGTGACGACTGGCAGCCTCCGCCTTAACCCAAGGACCAAAGGGGCTGTCCCTGACAAGGGGCACAGGGCCCGGGGCGCCTGAGACACGTGCCGAGGACGCAGCGTCGCTGGCACAGACGTATGCACTGAATCGCATCGCCAGGGCCCAGACCCACACGCGGACCGAGAGACATTCTTGCAGTAGCCGGTGGGTCTCTGTCTAAAGGGACGGAAATCAAGGGCAGAGGAGTGTGCAGGCCCAGGAGGGCCGATACGTAACTGAATGCGACAAGTGATTCTGCATGAGGCCGAGGGTTTTTAGGTGTAAAAGACACGGTTGGGACAAGTGCCACTTGGGTGGGTCCAGAGGTTAGCTGCTGGCACTGGTGCGAGTCCCTGGCCTGACCGCTGTGTGTGGTTATGTAGGACACTGTCCTCAATGGTGGCAAAGACACAGGAGAAACTGGGGACGAAGGTGCATCAGGCCAGCTGCTTCCTCTAAACCGGTTCAGAAAGCAATCTCACTACTGCACTTGCAACTTTTCTGCAGTCTGTGCACAACAACACGGTTATTTCTGGGAGGAAAAAAAAAGGTGGATCCGTGCCTAACTCCTTAGACCTTAATACATCCAGACGAATAAAAGATCAAATGCTAAAACAACTCAGCCAGGAGAGTGCGAGGAGAAAATATGGGAGAATGTTAAAAATATATTTCGAGATGAGGGAAATCAAATATGGTACAAAAACAGATTTTGCCCAGCCAGTGTGGCTCAGTGGTTGAGCATCGAACCATGAACCAGGAAGTCACGATTCGATTCCCGGTCAGGGTACATGCCCAGGTTGCAGGCTCAGTCCCCAGTAAGGGGCAAGCAGGAGGCAGCCGATCAATGATTCTCTCTCATCATTGATGTTTCTCTCTCCCTTTCTCTCTGAAATTAATAAAAATATATATATTTTTTAAAAACCAGAAGATTTTTTTAAAGAGATTGCTAAATTTAAAGTAATTATCTTCCCACTTGACTCGTTTTTGTAAGGACTGGCTGTGGACGGGGACACTTGCTGCAACAATGTTTATGACGGAAAGACTGGAAACAACCGAAGGTGCAGAATAGAGAAACTGCCTGCTCCTATGTGGGTTAGAGCACGTGCCTGCCCTCGCGCTCAGCTGCTTCCTCACAAGGCGCTGCGGGCGGCGGGCTCCAAGTCGATTCTCACCTCCGCTTCTGGGACACCCGCACGAGCTCCCTACGTGCACGCCAGGCTGTGGGTGGTGGCCGGTGACCGACCCGGTCCCCCACCCACATCAGACTGGAAGTGTCTAAAATCAGGGATCAAGTGTGACTTATATTTGGTTCCCAGCACTTAGCATGGCACCTGGTGCAGAATGGATGGTCGATAGATAGCTCTTTGCTGAATGAATGGATAAACCCATCAATCAGAGAATCTACCAGCTCCATGTAACCTCAAGCAACATAAACCCGAGTCTGTTTCCTAATTCGTAAGAAAAGAGAATAACAATGACGACCTCACAGACTTGTATGCGTTGCACAAACTGCGTGGAGAATTTGGTTGCCGTGTCTTGCTCCCCAAAAGTGTAGGTGTGCCATTCTCCCTGAAGTAGGGCAGTGGGGTGCCACCACACAAGGCATCCATGGTCACTGCCTCCTAACGGGCATTCCCTCATGCCGAGGAGCGCCGCCCACACACACAGCTCGGGGCCCAGCTCCAGGTGCCAGCTGCCCAGTGGCTATTTGGGGAACATGTACTGAAAATATCCTTTCCAAAATTCAGGTAACCCCTGATCTGTATTCACAGGATGGATGTCAATGAAAAAGAGCGCAGACCAATCCCTGATGCATCTGAGAAGCTCTGAGGAGAAGTGTTACCAGCTGCAGAGGCGGTGGGAGGCCCAGCGGCGGGGCTTTCAAAGCAGAGTAAAAAGCAGAGTAAAAATCGCTTAGCCCATTAGTCTCCAGTACCTGGTATCTATGGAAACAACTGGAAACAGGCCTCAGAACCACCATCAGAGAGCATGCTAGCTCTGCGGTCCTCCCACCTGGAAGGGCAGCCTTCCGGGTGCAGGACGAAGGCAGGAGCTTCTAGGGAGCTCCCGCCATGGCGTGGGGCCGTCCTGCACCCCACAGCCTGGCCACTGCAGTCCTGTCCCGTCTGCCTTGCCTCCGGAGGCACTCACAGTACCAGACCCCCTCCAGCAGCTCTGCTTGCCCCACTCCACAATGATTCCAGCGGCCCCGCCACCCAGGCCCACCCCCACCTCTGGGAGGTCGGGCACGGTGGGGTCGGGGCACATCTCCCACCCCCATGAGGACCTGGTGCCCCCAGCATCCCTGGCCTAGAGAGGAGAAACAGGCTCAGAAGGCTGGGCCGCCGGCCCCAGATGTCACAACTGCCGATGCAGCAGAGCCAGGACGGAGCCTCATGGCTGCTGCGCCCTCTGTGCCCCGAGATGCCGGGCTCCTGTTCATCCCTGAGCAGATCGCAGGATCAGCTGGGAAAGCCTCTTAGGAGACGCTCTGCTCAGCCGAGGGCTATGGCTGCTATTAGAGGCACAGACCCAGTGCCCGGCGCACGGTCCCAGGCCGGCCCCCAGTGGCTAAGCTCCAGGGGAGTCTAGGTGTTCACCAGACACACGCTCTTCCCCGCTGACCCTGTGGAAAGCTGCCAGCTCCTCGGGAGGGGACGGAGGGAAGGAGGTGACACTCCTGCTCCCCCACCTCCCCGGTCGCTTAGAGTCCATCCCCACCACAGCAGACACGCCCATCAGACAGGTGCCGCGAGGAGGGCGGGGACTCCGCAGCACCTGGAACCAGAGGCACCGAGCACACCTCATACCTGGGGTTTGGTCACAGGTCTGGCTGCGAGGACACTCAGGTGAAACACAGGCACCAGCCTGGTGGCGTGGTGAGTCCCCCCACGCCCCCAGGTTCCCATGGTGACCTCAGCTGAGGGCAGCCCCGCAGCGGGCAAGGGCGAGGCGCGGGCGGGGCGTACTC
The DNA here is from genome assembly GCF_963259705.1 of Myotis daubentonii. Lineage (NCBI taxonomy): Eukaryota > Metazoa > Chordata > Mammalia > Chiroptera > Vespertilionidae > Myotis > Myotis daubentonii. Next base: position 52,978,561 of record NC_081856.1, read on the forward strand.
ACCCCACTGCAGGGGGGCCAGCTGCAGGTGCTCCAGGGCCAGCTGGTTCAGGACGCCCTCCACGCTGGCCTCGCCCGTGCGCTTCAGCGAGGGGTGAGCCTCGGTCAAGGAAAACACGGCTCCTGCTGGGCCCCGGGACAGGAGGGATAGTGCTAGAAGTCTCTGGATAGACTCCCAGACAGGAAACCACCTGCAGATATGCAGACAAGCCCTCCTCCAACCACCAGAGACCCCTGAGCGTGCGGGACACAGGCCCCTCCTCCGACCGCAGACCCCGCGAAGGAAGCCCCAGCCGGTGAGGAAGCCCAGGGCGGCCCGTGACCCCCAGCTATCCTCGCTGGGGACGCAGAAATGGGGTGTCTTCCTCAATAAACACCACCAGGTGCGTTTCTGACACGTGTGCATTCCCGCTGGCTTCCTGTGTGAGCTCTGCCTTGTGGTGTAATTACACGAGTGTGAGAGATGGGCTCTCTGGTGTGAGCTCGTCATGGAGCGGGTACTGGCAGGTGGACTGGGACAGGACTGAGGCTGAGAACCGGGGCGGTGTGGGGGCCCTGAGGAAATGAAGCCCCTAATGGGCTCTGCTCTCCCTCCTCTTAGTGCCACGTGGTAGCTGAGCAGGGGGTGTGGAGACTGAATCCTGGCACCACCACTGGTGAGCGGGGGTGGGTCTCAGTTTCATCTGTAAAATGGGCTCAAGAGCAGCACGCCTTCTCAGGCTCATGGGGAGTGAGTGTAACCCACAGGCAGCGTGGGTGAGCGTCACCCCGTGGGGAGTGCTAACCCCACTCTCATTCTCTCCTCCTCCCCGTCTCCCCTACTCTCAGGAACACGGCCATCATTTCTGTGGCCTCAGATGCCACAGGGACCGACTCCGCCACAGCCATCTATCCGTGTTTCTCTCTCCCAAAGATAACTCTCTCCCCAAGAAGAGCTTTCCAGGTGAAATGCTCTCTGCCTCATCACACGGGGCTGTGTGCCGAGCTGGTATCACTTGGCCCTGCACTGTGACTCATCGCAGAGCCTGGGACACTCTCGCAGGCGGCCGGGATGCGGCACTAAGACTGGCCCCAGCCACCGCAGCTTGCAGGCCTGCAGGGGACACGTGTCATCAGCCAGCTCCATCTGTGGCTGTGTCCCTCCCCTTCTCAGGCCACCTCTCAGCGAGGACACCCGTCTCAGTCGAGGGGTCACCGTGCGGAGGTCCCGCAGGGGGACAAGCATCTGTGGGGACACAGCGCCCTTGGCTCTGCTGTCTTTGAAAAGCCAAAGCCTCTGTTCCTTAAAGGAGCCAGCCCAGCGGGAAGCCTGTCGGGCACTGGCGTCTGGGCGTCTGTGACCTCAGAGATGACCTGCACAGCCCCTGTCCTGGCCTAAGGCGGGACAGGCACAGGCGACACCATGGACAGGGCAGGACCAGGGGCTCCAGGGCCCCACGCAGCTCTTTCCACCACTGCCAGGGGGGCCCACAAAGCCCCCTCCGCCTCCACGCAGCCCACAGCCAGTGGCTGACTGACAGGGGAGGGTGTTCAGTTCCCACCGGCCTGCGGGGACTCCGGAGAAACAGCCACGCTGTCCTCAGGGACCCTCCCCGGGGAGAGGCCGCGCTGGCCCCTCCCTGCACCCCGCAGCAGCCGGCCCTGTCCTGTACCGCTGGGGGGGGGGGGCAGTCGCCTGTCCACGTCCTTGTTTAAGGCTCTGTGACGTGGCATCTTACCCCCTCACTACAGAAATCGCACCAGGTTTTCGAGGCGGGTTGAGCGTGGGGCCTGCAGAACGGAAGTGGCGCCCGCGAGCCGCGCCCCACTGAGGAGCTTGGCAGTGATTCGCTGGAGGAGCGAGTCAGAGTGGGAGCCGCTGCAAAGCTGCCAATGGCTCTGGGGCTTTGGGAACCGGGCCCGGAGCACACTTCTGTATTAATTTGCTTTCGGGCGGCAGCCATGGAATTCTACAGCTGAGCTAATAAAGCTAATTACCTGCCTCCACACCCCTTTTCGGCCCCAGGAGCCACCCAAGCAGTGTTGTGTCTGGGCCTCAGCCACGCCGTCGCGTCCTGCTGCTTCCTCTGCCGCCGCTGCAGCCAAGGCGACAGTCCCAGCGCCTGTGCTGCTCCTCCTCCTCACATACACAGACCCTGGCACTTGGGGCCAGAGATCAAGAACGGTGATAATGGCGATGATCCCTACCAGCATTCCTACCAGCAGGGCGTCTCCGCAGGGCCCCCACGCGAGGCCTGCGTGCAGGACGCGTTTAACACACATCTGCTCCACTTAATACTATTTTCACCTTAGACTTGAGAACATGGAGGGTGGAAGGTAGGGACTGCCATTTCCATTTTAAAGAGTTTTTAATTCAGGCCCTTGCAGAGACTAAGGAAGCTGGCACCGCAAGGAAGTGGGGGGATCAGGGCAGTCTGACCCTGGAGCCCCACCTGCAGACACAGGAAACCTGGACGCCAGGAAAGGTGGGGACCCCCCCACACACAGGGCCCCCAGGCGCTGGGCCCACCTCTCCTCCAGCTCCCAGGACAGCCCTTGGGGACTCTCCATGGTGCTGAAGAGCCTGCCTCCCCTTAAGCCAGTGGTTCTCAACCTTCCTAATGCCGTGACCCTTTAATACAGTTCTTCATGTTGTGGTGACCCCCAATTTCATTGTTATAAATTGAACATAATTAAAGCATAGTGATTAATCACAAAAACAATATGTAATTATATATGCATTTTCCGATGGTCTTAGGCGACCCCTGTGAAAGGGTTGTTCGACCCCCCAAAGGATGAACCCACAGGTTGAGAACCGCTGCCTTAAGCCCTTTTCTGGTCGGGGATCTGGGACGCAACAATTAAGTCTCCAACTAAGTCACAGGTCCTTGTCCCCCAGACCTGCTCCTGTCCCTTCGGAGGGCAGGGAAGGTGACCCTGGGGCAGGGGGACTGTGCCATCACTGTCATGCGACCCAGGCTTTGCAAGCCTCGAAGCCACACCCGTGTGTAACGATTGACAGCCCTGTGCTGCTGAACCAGAGCGAGTTCCCAGCTCAGGCAGTGTCTGACCGACAGGAACCACAAGGCCCCCAGCCTCGCCACTCCCTGCCGCAAAGGCATGGCTCAGTTACCAGGAGTCACTACAGGTCGCCACACCTCCTGCCTGTCACAAACCCTCGGGGGAGTGAGCCAGGACACCCAGCATCCAGCGCTGCTTCCCACTCCCTTGCCTGGAGCCCCCTTCAGCCTGGCCTTTCTGGTGACCGCCCACCATCTCTGGAGCTCACCTCCACCTTATCTGGGACGCCCTCTCTGATGCACCCCCAGCCCTCCCTCCTCCCTACACTCTTGCTCAGGTGTGCATGCGCCCCCACGTGCCTCCCCTGCAGGGCCTGAACCCACACAGGGTGTTTACTGACACCCAGTCCGTGCGCTGTGGGGGTGCTGAGGATGAAAAGACCCACCAAGATGAGGTCCCTCCTGCTTTAAGGAGCCCAGTCTACTGGATACATCTTATCTCACTGGCCATCCATAACTATAATTACATTTAATTATTCATCAGTGTTTGTGCAGGGCCTTTTGTTCACAAACATTTGCACGCACACGTCTCAGTTAACCTACTTGTCTTGGGAATTGTGAATGCTCGCTCCGAATCTTTGAAACACATAGCGAGATGCAGGGAAAACACAGAAGGTTCAAACACCTTCGCTCCCATTGTCTGCTCGGCCATCAGCAGTGAAATATTGGGGGATGTGCTATAATCAAAGGGCCATTTGAAGCCACTGAGCAGCATTTGAGATCCCATCTGCTTATGTGACTGAAGTTCACCAGGACCCCGTCGGGTACTTTAGAGAAAATGATGGTTCCATCAGTCCTCCCGCTGGGGCCTGTGCTGCCCAGTGGGGGGCCGGACTCTCCCGAGCCCACCTCGCCTTGCCCGGGGGAAGCAGCGCCCTGCTCTCAGCGCCGGCTAAGACACATGGCTGTGAGCCCAGCGGAAAACCCTTCACGGGTGCTCCCAGTGAGCGTCCTGGAGAGGGTGCTGGGCTGGGGGCCGCTCCTCGACATCCCCCAGGACAGCAGCCGTCGGCACCCATGCGCCAGCTCTGCAGGAACCACCAGTGCAGGGGCTCCGCCCAGCCCCACTTTAGCCCAAATAAATGAGCAAGTCGTCATAAATAGAAGTTATGCTGATGGAAAGGTGCTTAGGTAATCAGTGGGCCTCTTCCCCCGACTGTCTCCAGTCTGCACCGGAAACTCTGGGAGCGTTCTCATCACGGCAGGGCTGCCAACGGCTCGGCTCAGCGCCCCGGTGTCAGAGACCAGTGGACAGGGAGTGCCAGGCAGTGCACTGAGCTGCCAGGGGAGTTGCAGGGCGCATTGCTGTGGGGCTTGTGGGCTGAGGACCTGGAGAGGTGAGCATGGGGCCAGGTGAGATGAAGGGAGCACTTCAGGGCAGGGAGTGTACCAGGTAAAGGTGTGCCAGCAGGACCTGTCACTAACACAAGTATCCACCCTGGCAAGAACTCTGGGATCCAAGGCCGGCACCTCCAGCCCAAGACCTTGCCTTGCCCTGAATCGGTGCTTCCTTCGGGGGCCTTGCAGGTGGTGAGAGGCAGAGAAAAATGCCCTCTCTCCAGCCCTCTCTCCCAGCCATGGCATTTCTGAGCTACTTGTGGCAAAATGCAATAGCTGCCCGGCCAGTGTGGCTCAGTGGTTGAGTGTCAGCCCATGCACGTAGAGGTCGTGGGTTCGATTCCTGCTCAGGGCACATGCCCAGGTTGCAGGCTTGATCCCCAGTGTGGGGCATGCAGGAGGCAGCTGATCAATGATTCTCTCTCATCATTGATGTTTCTATCTCTCTCTCCCTTCCTCTCTGAAATCAATAAAAGTATATTTTTTAAAAATGCAATACCTAACCCCTCATGAGTCCCCTCCATGGTCAGAGAGCCCGAGCAGGGGCATCGAGAGCCAAGGCCGTGAAAGGATATGATCTGCCACCGGATGCCCAGCTTGCTGTTGATCTCCAGGCCGCGCGCCTCCTGCCTCTGCTCCTCCAGCTGCTTTGGACTCGCAAATTGTCCCTTCTCCCCAGGGGACTCTGGGAAACTCTCAAAGTTGAACTTGTCCACCTGAATCGCCATTCTGAGAGAAGGGGACACAGCAGAGAATTAGTCAGGGGGTGGGGGTCAAGGTCCTCGCTGGCGTGGGAGAAGAGCACGCCAATGTGAGACGACATAATGGGTCATTATGGCAATTCATGACGGGTGGTTTCGGGGAGATGAAATAACAGACTCCCAGGGTAGCTCCAGCTTCAGAGCTGGTTCAACACACAGTGTAGGACTGAATCCTCGGTCACAGACTCCCACCTCGCGGGAGGCTTGGGCCCCAGAAATGGTACATCTGGAAGAGGACGGGACAGACAGGGCCTGCTGTGGAGAACCTCAGAGACTGGCACTTATGCAACCTGGGAACCCCAAAGCCCCTGGGATCTGCAACGCACCATCAGAGCCCCCTGTCATTCCTCATCCTCGGCCAGACAGACTGGCTCACACACACCACGCCTCACCGGCCCCCTGCGCCCGCCTGCCCACTGCCAGCCCCTGCGCCCGCCTGCCCACTCCCAACCACTGCGCCCGCCTGCCCACAGCCAGCCACTGCGCCCGCCTGCCCACTGCCAGCCCCTGCGCCCGCCTGCCCACAGCCAGCCCCTGCGCCTGCCTGCCCCCTTGTCTTAAGCCACTTCTACCCTACAGGTTCACGCTCTAGTGTCACATTCTCTACAAGACCCTCCATTCTGTTGGCTGACCAAGCCCATTTGTAAGATTCTGTGCAGATTAAAGACGATGGTGGATACAAAGTGGCTGGCACAGCGCCCAGTACATGAGAACACTCAAAATAGTGGCTGCCATGGTGACTACTGACCCCACGTGCAGAGGGAGAGACCCAGGTGTCGAGGAGGTAAGGAGGCGCCGAAGAGCGCGCAGACCTGGCCTGCAGTTCCGACCCACCCGCCCACGCTCCCAGCCCCTCCCAGACCATCCCTGCCGCTAATGATCCCGTTCATCTTTGATGAGTCAGAGTGAAGTAGAATTAATACGACGACTGACTGCCAATTTTCATGTTTCATTTTATGGCCAAATGTGTCAGTAATAGTCAAGAGCTGGCACGAAAGAAAGGTGCTGAGATGTTCAAAGAGTCTATTAAAGAAAGCGCTGGTCTTAAATGCCGCGTCGTGTGATTCAGTCTTTAAACAGCTGAAGACCTCGCCCCAGACGTCTTAACGATGACATTTAAATACAAACCAAGGAATCGGATTTAGAGGGGCCCTCCCCTTGGAAGTAAATTGAACTTCCCTTGGGAGGTGATGGATAGTTAGGAGGCGTGACCTGCGGGAGTCCCTGTGGTGTGTTACACGGGAGTCCTTGTGGCGTGACCTGTGGGAGTCTGTGTGGCGTGACCTGCGGGAGTCTGTGTGGCGTGACCTGCGGGAGTCCGTGTGGCGTGTTACACGGGAGTCCTTGTGGCATGTCCTGCGGGAGTCTGTGTGGCCTGTTACACGGGAGTCCGTGTGGCATGACCTGCAGGAGTCCATGTGGCGTGTTACATGGGAGTCCTTGTGGCATGACCTGCGGGAGTCCGTGTGGCATGTTACACGGGAGTCCTTGTGGCGTGACCTGCAGGAGTCAGTGTGGAGTGTCCTGCGGGAGTCTGTGTGGCATGACCTGCGGGAGTCCATGTGGCGTGTTACACGGGAGTCCTTGTGGCATGACCTGCAGGAGTCCGTGTGGCGTGTTACACGGGAGTCCTTGTGGCATGACCTGCGGGAGTCTGTGTGGCGTGACCTGCAGGAGTCAGTGTGGCGTGTCCTGCAGGAGTCTGTGTGGCATGACCTGCAGCAGTCTGTGTGGCATGACCTGCGGGAGTCAGTGTGGCGTGTCCTGCAGGAGTCTGTGTGGCATGACCTGCGGGAGTCTGTGTGGTGTGTCATGCGGGAGTCTATGTGGCCTCTTGCTGCTAAGGCAGCTTCTGCTGAATCCTCAGGTGTGGAACTAGCTGCAGGGACCCAGGAGGAGACCCCAGATGGTGCAGAGGAGGCACCTGTGCATGCACTATCTCATTTTACACTTAGGGGGGCCTGTGTCACCACCCCCATCACAGAGGGTGAGCTGAGATAAAGTACTGTACTGTGGTCACAGGAGACAAAGAGCCAGGCTCTAAGGCAGCCCTCTGCTCATGGCCCTGCATGGACGCTGGCTGGCCCCTCCCCACGGCTCCACCCTCCAGACGCTAACTCCATGCACCCCTCAGACCCCGCCAGGCAGGGCCTTGCTCAGGGGCCTCACTGCGCCCCACCCCACCTGCCTTCCTGGGGAGACAGAGCGGAGAGATGGACTGTCAGGTGGTGGTCAGAGCTATGACACAGGTGCTCAAGGTGCTATGGGGTTGCAGGAAGGGACAACCAGTGCTGCCGGGCAACCTCAGGGGCAGCTGGGAAGCCGGCTGGTGGAGCTGAGGGGGCAGGGCAGGCGGGGGGCCAAAGGGGGGCCATGCCGGACGGGCTTGTCATTGCCAGGAGCGGGATGTGGTGGAGCGGGACTGTGACCGCCGACCCGGGAGTCGCTCAGGCCGGACGGGGGACACGGGGAGGGGCTGACGGGACCAGTTTTCAGTGCCAGGGCCCCATCCAAACCAGAGCCGCCAGCAGGAAGACAAGTTCCCGAGGCGCAGCTTCTCCAGGGATTTATACGTCGGCATCACCTGAGTATCATCTGTGTGCAAAGTAACATTCATGCAACCTTCAACAAACGGCTCTGTCAACAAAACCCCAGGACCTATTTATAGAACTCGGGTTGAGAACTAAAGGAGACGCCTTTAGAAAATAAAAACTAGAACCCATTTCCAGAAGCCAACATTCCTTCCAAGAGGCTTACGTACCAGGGAGGCATCAAAGCTTCCCAGTGACAATCCCTAGCGCTCTGCGGCCTTTCTCGGGGCTGGGCACTAAGCTCCCTCCCCTTGCGTCCCGCAGGGGCTGCAACGAGGAGCCGCGCCCCTGTGCCAAGCCGCTGGAGCTTCTCCCCCTTCACCCGGTGCAACCCGAGTGTAGGCAGGCGGGTCCCGGTTTACAGATGGGGGACCGAGGCTCCAAAGGAACTGCCAGTGTCATGAGGGGTGCAGACAGGGAGGCAGAGGCCTGGGAGCCAAGATCCCATGAGCAGAGTCAGCGGGATGCCGGGAGAGGAGAGAGGGGAGCGGCAGGAAGTGTCCGAGCCCAGCCTGAACTAGGCCAGCGCTGACGACGCGCCTGCACGGCTGGCCACCTGTGCCGGGGGAGCTGCAAGGCAGCAGGCTGCGAGCAGAAGGGCCAGGAGGAGGCCGGGATGGGAACACGGTGGGGCCCAGAGGTCTGGACGGGGCACAGCTGGCAGTCAGGGGAGGTCTAGGCAGGGAATGGCACCACTGGCAGCTGGAGTGAGGTGAGGAAGGGTGGCGCTGACCAAGGTGCTGAATTCAAGGAGCCTGGCAGGGCCTGGTGAACAGAGCCCAGGAAGATCCTGGAGACCTGAACCTGAGTGGGAGGGGTGGGGAGAAGTGGGGCTCCTCAATGGCCAGGCCTTGGCCTTCTCCCGGAGGTACCCACATCAGTCCTCATTATTTCAAAGACCAGCTATTCCAGTGCAGCTCTTGGCATGACTGCACCGTCACCGAGCCAGCAGGACACACCAGCCTGCACTCACACCACCAAGGGAGGGGCCAGAGCAGCTCCCCGCACCCTGACCACGCGCCAGGGCATCAGCCTCTGGGATCCGGACCCCACCAGGGTCTCCCCCGCTCCCACCGCCAGCATCACCCCCACGTCTTGCTCATTGAGACGGGAACACTCAGCACCCGTTGGTCTAGCCCAGGTCTCGGCCCCACCTTCCCTGCTAAGCTCCCCTCCCACCCCCTGTGCTCCCAGTGTCTCTGATCAAGCTCATCAAAAAGCCCAGCATCGCAGGCACAGGTCTTCCCAGCGGGCGGAGAGAGACGATCTGTCCTCCCCTGCCCAGCGGCCGGAACATGGCCTGGCACAGAGTAGGTGCTGTAGAAACACTGGCTGAGCTAAGAGGCACCAGCAGGCTTGCATGTGGCTGGAGCCTTCTCCTCCCAGAGGGAGCTGCTCAGTGCAGAGTTGATTGGCTAAGGAGGGAAGTGCCCCATTTTGTTAACAAAATGCCTCAATCATACTAAATCAGTTGCCATTAGTAAAAAAGGACTATTACATCTAATTACACATTTCATCGATTCTGAATTAAACCTCCTATTCCCTAAATTAAATGAGAAAAGCAAACAAGAACAGGAAACGCTCAGATTTCCCTTGCAAACCATCGAAGGGTTTGTGCCAAGCTCGGGGAGGGGCCCCACATGTCTGCTTGCCCCCCCTCATGTCCAGAGCTAGGGGCTCCAGAGACACGGACACCTGGACATGCACCCACGTCTGTGTCACTCGGGGTCGGTCAGTGGCCCCCTGGAGCACTTTCTAGCTGTAAGAATAGGGACGAGCTGAGAGTGCAGTCGTGAGGTTGAAGATGCCGCAGGCCACGTGCTAAGCACCGAGCAAGCACGCCAACAGCGGTACCTGGCCTGTGGAGTGCTCACCTGAGACGGGGACGGTAGGTGAGGGGCTCTTCCACCTGGCAGTCCTGGGTGAGGAGGTCCCGCTGTCTGTCTAACCTTCTGTTACCCATAGGTGACACAAAAGTGACACCTAGAATTGCAGATGACACAGTGGGTGTTGAACAAGTGTGGATCACCTGGACATCACAGATGCGCTGGGTGAGGGGATGATGCTCACGGGGGGCTGTGCCCCTGGGGTCTTGTGCCCTGTTTTAACTTGCATCTACCTCCCTCCGACTCCTGCAAGGGACAGGCTGTGGGGCCTGGGCAAGAGCCGTGGCCGCCTGGGGTTGGCCTGTAATGTCAAGAGTTGTGAGAACAGCTAAGTGCCTGCTAGTGGCCTCTCGGGCAGCCTCCCCTCACAGGTGGGCGGCTGGCTCAGATCACATCGAAAACAAGGGCGGTCACGGCGAGATCAAAGCTCTGGCATGAGCTCTGGTTTCCATTCAGGAGGCCAACAGCAGCGCTCGCGGCCTCAAGGAGACAGAAGCGCTATTTATACCCAACTTGTTCCGACCACGGCGCTAAAAGGGCAGAAACGTCACAGTGACGAGATGAACATTCAAAGACAGCCTCGATCCCCCCCGACCTGCCATACAGTGAGAGGCGCCCACGGGGAGGGAGCTCAGACGGGAACGTTCCCGGAAGAGGCTCAGAGAGGAAGGAGGCAGAAGGAGGCCATGCGGGCCAGCAGGAGGAGGATGACACAGAGGTACCTCCAGTGCTCACCGTGCGGCACACATGTGGTAACCTGTGGACTCGCCACAACCCACCAGTGCCCCTGACACAGAGGCAGAAACCAAGGCAGGGCAGGACCGCGCCTGCTAGCATCGGCCCTCAGGCACCAGAGCCTTCTGGCTTCCCGGCTCCGCTGTTGGGCGCAGGCAGCCAGCCCTGCTCTCACCCTCCCACCTCCCAGCTGCCCAGGGGGTCCAGGCAGGGGCCTGCAGACGATGCCAACCCCACCTCCACAATCATGAACCTGGGGAGCTCGGCCGTCCGCTCGGAACAGGAGGAATGAGTAGTAGAGGACGGCCTCAGCCTGAACACCCGCCCTCAAGGACCATGTTACCCAATCCTCACAGCCCCTCAGGAACAGGTGTGACACCCGTTTCACAGGAGGAGCCTGAGGACTGTGGGTTAGTGATGGGCCAGTGCAGGCGACGGCGGTCCTCACACTCGAGGTTTCGCTGTGGGATCACGTGGTGCGTCCAGGAAGAAGGCGAACACTCCCAGGCCTGGCACGCTCCTCGGGCACGTAGCTAACACAGCAGCACACGGAAGCCCAGCATCGGGGGTGGTCCAGGAGAAAGGGAAGGAGTCGTTGCTCTCTCGGCGCAAACTAAGCCATCCCGAGGCCCCCGGAGCTCCCCTCTCCCCCTATCTGTCTGCACGGGCCATGGGCTGGGGACTGTCTCATCTGCAGAGCCAGCCCCATGCAGGCCAGGCACAGGCAGCCCCCAGACAGCGCAGGTCTGTATTCTGTCAGCCTGTCAGTGAGGCTCACGTGTCTGGGGCCGGAGGAGGGAGGGGAACGCAAAGGCGGCGAATGAGAAACTCAGGCGCTTCACCCTGTAACACGGCTGTGATTTACTGCTCTATCGTGATGACACTGGCCTGCCAGAGAGACTGCAAAACAAAGAGTAAAAGCACACGTCCATGTTGGGACCCGGCTCTGGGGGATTTATGCCTCGATGCTTTCCCTTGCTCACGGGCAATCTGTGGAGTGTGTGGGAGCACGGAGAGCAGCGACACGACACAACATGGGAGGAGAGGCGCAGGGTCCAGGCGCGCTGGTGGCGCCTCAGTGGAGACCACGTCCTGGCTGGGCTGTGGTGCCCAAGCGCCCACAACAGCAACGTGTGCGGGCAGGGCGCTCATGGCAGCCAGTGAAGGGGCCGTGGGTGCACCCCCCGTCCTGTCCTCACCGAGAGGCTGAAGAACACACACAGTCAGGACAGAAGTGAACAAAACCATGCTCGAGCCCACCCAGCAGGTACGAGCGACCCTGCAGCGAGCAACCTCGGATACACATTCCATTCAAGGGCATGGGCTACCTCCCCCCATGGGCCAGGCTGTCCGTCACACAAGTCGCCACCTATTTACAATTCGGAAATCACAGAGTATTCAATCTGGTTGACAACATGCATGTCACGTGTTTTTAGGGGCAAGTGTGCTGATGTCTGCAACTTACTTTAAAATCCATGAACAAATATCATGGATTAAAAAAGATGTAGATATATAAATAGGTATATAAAAACTAAAGGCCCAGTGCATGAAATTCATGCATGGGTAGGATCCCTAGGCCTGGCCAGCAATCAGGGCCAATCTGCGGGGCAACCAGCAGGGCAATGGGGGGAGGGGGCCCCCACTGGCACCTGCCTTAGCTGGCCTGGTGTTGCCCGCTCACCGGCCCCACCCCCCACCACTGCCAGTTGGGGCCTGTGGGCTGGGGGCAGCCCACAGGCTGGGGGCAGCTCCTACGTTAAGCGTCTGCCCCCTGGTGGTCAGTGTGCGTCATAGCGACCGGTCGTTCCACCATTTGGTCAATTTGCATATTAGGCTTTTATTAAATAGGATACAGGGTATCCACCCAAAAAATGTATACACACACTATGAATTCATTATAAAGGCAGTGTTTATTAAAACATTTCATTTTCATTTAACAGCTATCAGCTATTAAAGTGTATACACATTTTTTGCGACACCATATATATGTGTGTGTGTGTGTGTATACAGATACGTGATAAAGCTACTATAGCAAAACAGTAATGACAAATCTAGTGGGGGGTTTACCAGTATTCACTGCGAAATTCTTTTTGCTGCATGTTTGAAATTTTTCATAATAAAAAAATGGAAAAAATCAATCATTGTTCAGTGGCCGTCCCAGAACACCTGAGACGGGAGGGGCAGTGTGTGTCTGCAGGGAAGTGGCTGTGCAGTGGCTCCCGCGTCTGTCTCAGGAACCCCACTCCAGCCCCTTCTAAGAAAAACCTCAGGACTGGCTCCAAGGTCAGTCTTTCTAGTCGGCAGCAAAGGGCTCTGAAGGCCAGAGAGTCTCAGAGAAATAATCAAAGCCCAGAGCATTAATTCGCTTAAGCACCATTTCCACGGCCACGCAGCGGAGAAACGGCACCGTGGAGCTCCTCGGGCAGAGCCGGAGTGCGCACCGTCACCGCGTCCCGCGCCATCACCGCGTCCAGCGCCTTTGGGCAGAGACACTCCTGCCTCAGGAATGCCTCGCTGCAGTGATGCGTTCTCAGCGCCCCAAACTGCATTTCCATAAGAACACATCTCCTCCTCTAATCTCCTTCCTCCGCCTCCCCAGGCCCGCATTGGACAATACACTGCTTCCTCTCGCCTCCGCGGCTTAACCTGCACCCAGATTCAGCCTCAGCAGGGCTGGCTCCTTGCCTCCCTGTGCCAAGGCCCTGCTCCTCTGGCTTCAGAATCAGCGAGGGGCAGCGAGTGAGCGCTGTGTGCCAGGCACAGGCCAGGTTCTGACACGGGGTCTCGGCTCGCCCTCACAGAGCCCCATGGAGCCCCCTTTTCCTCCTTACCACAGGAGGAGCAGGCTCGGGGATTAAGAGACTCGCCAAGTCAAACAGTTACATTTAAGTGACAACACCGTGGACGGCTGAAGTAGAATAAACTGAACTGGACCCTGAACGGGGAGACCTCCAGGCGTCCGGCAGTTAGGGTCCCTGGGGTTCTCCCCAGAATGGTGAGCAGGAGTGTGCCAAGAAAATGAGACGGGAGGGGGCACAAAAGCCAGCTGGGCGCCTGGGCGCTGCTGGAGGACAGACATTCCGAGCCCACAGAGCACTGGGGAGGGGCTAGGGTGGCCCCACCTGGGAGGAAAGCACCTCTTTCGGGGCGGCTCTGTGGACCCAGAACTGGGCACAGGAGGTCACTCTATTGAGCCCTGAAGAGCTTTGTGGGGCGTCAGGAGCTAGAGGAGCCAGAGGTCAGTCAGGTGAGGAAACCCGGCACCAGGCCCGCTGCTCAGAGCCAGCTCACTCGCGCGCCGAGCCGCTGCTGGGCCCATGTTTTGCCCTGTGACAGCCCTAACTGAAGCGTCTCCTCACGGGAGCTAAAAATAGCTACCTTAACGCCAGTGAGTCCCGACAGCCACAACCACCTCTGTCCACAGCAAGGCCCAGGGAGTTGCCATAGAAACTGGAGGGCACAAGTGGACCTGGCTACTTCAAGGTCACAGGGGACTGGGGCAACCCCGGGGCACAGCCCTGGAGAGCACTGGGGCTGTGGGCGGGCACACAGCTTCACCGAAGCCGCTAGTGAGCCGTCCCCTCAAAGGCCAGGAGAGCTGACGGGCACCCTGCAGAGACAAGAACCCGGGTCTGGCAGAGGGACAGGCCCACATGCAGCAGTGGCCCCGACCCAGGTGGAGGCCTCTGGGCTGCGGTCCCTCCGCGACAAAACTGGGGAGGACAGCCCTGCACCCGGGCCCTGCCCAGGGACCATGGATGTGCTGTCTGGTGCCCAGCCCACCTGCGCCCAGTACTCAGGCCGCTCCCTCTGCCTCGCAGACGTGCACATGGACGTGCAGAGAGAGTGCGGAGAGTGAGGCCAGCGGCCCCGCATGGGGCCACCCAGAGTGGAGGCTCGTCCGGCGGACTTGCTATCCAAGTGGACTTGGAGGAGCAGAGCACCCGCGGACACCCTGCAGCTCGCTCTGCTCCTCCCGGTGTGGACGGCCTCCCCGTCAGGTCAGCCCGGCAAGCGAGGGCCTGAATGTCAGGCAGCGGCTGATCACAGAGTCCAGTCAGCTGGTGAGGAGGGCTTGAGCTGAAGGACACCCTGAGTGGGGGCCGCAATCAGGCCCCTGGCAGCCCTGGCTCCCCTCGGCCCACGTGGAGAATAAAGGAGCACAGTGGGCAGGGAACCCGTCTCGGGGACCAGAGCAGCCGGGCGAGGCCACCCCAGGCCCTCGGTCCCCAGGGGCCAGAGCCAAGCCGTGAGGCTTGTCCTGTCGATACCCTCACGCCTCCTCACAGCGTATGTGCACCCGCCACTGCTCAGCCTGCTACTCACAGCCCCTCTGCCGGGACGCAGTCTCCGCTGAGGTGCCGCCAGCGCCTGGACTCTGCCTCCCTTCCCCCATTTTGGGTCACGCCGCCTCTCCTGTGACGCAGGGGCCCTGCCACATCACAAGGCCCAGCTCAGCCTCCTTGCCTCCTCGTGAGGCCCAGGCAGCTCCCACCGGGGGCTTCAGGGCGCCTCTCCAACCAGAGTCTGCCACACTGTGTCAGGCAGCGCCCTCCCTACTGTCTGTCCGTCTTGTCTTCTCCTTGGATGGCAGGCTTCCCAGGGCAGGACTGACTTTTTTTGTTTGTTTAAATATGTTTTTATTGATTTCAGAGAGGAAGGAAGAGGGAGAGAGAGCTAGAAGCGTCAATGATGAGAGAGAATCATTGATCAGCCGCCTCCTGCACGCCCCTCACTGGGGATTGAGCCCACAACCAGGCATGTACCCTGACTGGTTCCTAGGTCGACACTCAACCACTGAGCCATGTCGGCCGGCAGGACTGACTTCTGAGTGAAGGCTGCTATCCCGGCCGCAGGGGCGCAGGGATTGGGGAAACCCGCCACTCTGGGATGCTGGCGGCAGCTGTGGCCACGCGGTGTCCCTCCCTAAGGGGCCTGCCTCCCCGCCCATGTCTGCGCTGCACTGCCCGCACTGTGACAGCGGGCACGCATGACACATTCTATGAAAACATCGTTTCTGATAGCGGCACAACAGCCAATTACGCAAACGCACCGCAGTTTACTAGTCACGCCCCGTCGGCGACACTGGCTGCTCCCAGGGTTTCTACGAGTAACAGCGACACACTCATCCCGTGCTCAGCACTCGCCTGCAGCTCAGATGGTTCCTTGTCAGGAGAGGGTCCGGGAGGAGTGTGCTCACTGGCCCCACAGCCCCCAAGGCCTTGCTGTGCGCAGTGGGATGTGCTCGTTTTCACGGGAACCTAACATCTCACGGCATCCCCCCAACACGGAGGGAGGGGGCCCACGCGGCCGAGCCCCTCCTCTGAAGGTTCCTGAACACCTGTGGACACAGGGAGCCACACCCCTAGGGGACAAGGACAACATGGGGGGATTATCTGACTGTGGCCAATGCCCTGAAGGCCCAGGTGAAGGGCCGCGTGGGCACAGCCTCCCTCAACACGGGGCTGCCCTCACCCCGCATCTCCACGCGCAGCTGCAGATGGGGATCAGAAGGCGGCCCTGAGGCCCCCTGAGCAGGAAACGATGCCTGGTGAGTTCCTATCAGTCAAACGTTTTCCAAGTACAAAGGTTCCTGAGCCCAGAAGCTTCGCCCGCCGGCCCAGGAGCCCCGCGGGCACCGACCCGCTGAGATGTTCCCAGCGAGGTCCCCGTTAGCATTCATGACGCAAGGCCTCGCCCCTGTTTCAGAGACATCCCCAAACACAAGGAGCAAACACAAACAGTGCAATGACTTCACAAAGCAGAGCCACCCCGAGGGGAGGGCGGAGGCGCCATGTTAGGCAGGGTCTGCGTGAGCAAATGCAGACTCTGCTCGAGGAACAAGTGATTGGAAACAGAAGTTCCTGTCCACTAGCCACCGATAAACAGCCATGAGCAGGCAAGGCGACCAGTAAGATGGAGGGCTGCACAGCACCCACCAGCTCCACACACAGCTGTCCCCAACCCCCAGGCTGGCTGGGGATGAGCCCAGCTCCTGGCCCTGGCCAGCCCCGTCGTGCTTCCTGCACCCAATCCCAGGCTAAGGGGGGAGGTCCTCGGGGGCCTGGGTTCTGCCCCCAAAGAACAGTGTCTGTTTCCCAGGACCACACATACCTGGCAACATGTGCTTTTCATAAATGTTGAATAAATAAAAGGTAGCACTATATTCTGTACATTCCTGGTATAACAGGATGGGCCCTGTGACACCCATCCCCACGCCCACAGCCACCACCCAGCCCTTGGGTGGGACTTTCATGGAACAACCGCTCCCTCTGACTTTGTCAGCTGAGACGGGAGTGCACATGTTGGTGTAAGAATTCCATGCCAGGCACCTGGGTACAGGCTCAGGGGAGAGAAAAGCATCAATAAGATGCTCCATCGCAGGAAGAAGAGAAGCAGACACTCTGCCTTCTGATGAAAGAGGAGCACAGGGGATGTGGGGGCACATGGGGATGTGGGGATGCAGGGACAAAGGATGTGGGATGCAAGGACATGGGATGGGGGGACGCAGGGACATGGGATGTGGGGATGCAGGGACATGGGATGGGGGCGGGGGACACGGGGATGTGGGGACGCAGGGGCATGGGGTGGGGGGCAGGGGACACGGGGATGTGGGATGTGGGGAGAGGTACATGGGGAGCGGGGATGGGGGACACTCACCGCTGGCACTCGCCCGCATGCAGGATGAGCTCCTCGTTGCCGCGGGCGCTGAGGCTCAGCTCGTGTTCCGTGGAGTTGAAGACGTCCAGGAGCAGGTGGCACTGCCGGGTGCTGCAGGGAGAGATGAGGGAGGCTCAGAATCGCCTGGTGGCCAAGAGGAGAGCGGCTCTGCCTTCTCTCCCCCCAGAAGGTCCTCCCCTCCTTGAGGATGTCAGTACTGCGTTTCATCAAAAATGCCCAGTGCCCCTGGGCTGAAAGATGACTGCGGCGCATTCCGAGCAAAACTATGGACTCGGAAAAGTGGGTCTGGGGTCCTCCTCGGTCCCGGGTCACATGCTCACAACCCTGCTGTGCCCTGAACAAACCACGCGACTGTGAGAGGTAACTGGAGTCTCCTCACTCACAGGTGTGAGGACCAGAACACTTGATATGTAAGTAAGACAGCGGGGGGCGGGAAGGAGGGCACTCGGCCAGCGTCGTTCCATGAATGCCACATCCGAGTCACAGTCCCATCAGCCCCTGCTCCCTGGGGTGCCAGGCCCGAGCCCGGTGCAGGGTGCCGGGCCCTGGTCCCGGGGAAGAGCCCGATGCTGATGTGCGTGGCTGCTGTGGGTTCTCACACCCCTGCTCCTGCTTGGGGCGTGGAAGACAGTGGGGGCTCGCTCCCCCACCGGAAGCCTCCGCTCCTTCGTCCTCTCTCCCACAGGGAGGCCGTGGGTCAAAGTCCTCGCCAGCGAGGACAGACTGCAGGGGACGCTCCGTCCAACAGAAGACAAGGCCCAAGAGGAGGAGGCACTCGCCCTCGGCCTCCGCTCCCTGCCCGCCCTCCCTAGAGTTCCCGGGTGCGAGGAGCTCATCAACCACTCGAGGCCACGAGGAAACACCACGGGCTACGGGAGGCGGGGGCCAGGAGGGGCTGGGCGTGTCGTGGCCGAGCAGCTGGAGCAGCCCTCAGGCCCCCGCCCTCCAGGCTCATTAGCTGCACACACAGAACAAGACCGACCACACGCTTCAGTGGCGTCGGCGCCATCGGTTCAGCTCCCATTACAGGTAAATGCCACTTGGAGCGAACACGGTCTCCCAAATGCCAAGCATCTCGGCTGCACGTGACAGGTGGCCCCTGTGCCTGCTGACCTGCACATGACAGGTGGCCCCTGTGCCTGCTGACCTGCACGTGACAGGTGGCCCCTGTGCCTGCTGACCTGCACGTGACAGGTCGCCCCTGTGCCTGCTGACCTGCACGTGACAGGTGGCCCCTGTGCCTGCTGACCTGCACGTGACAGGTGGCCCCTGTGCCTGCTGACCTGCACGTGACAGGTCGCCCCTGTGCCTGCTGACCTGCACGTGACAGGTCGCCCCTGTGCCTGCTGACCTGCACGTGACAGGTCGCCCCTGTGCCTGCTGACCTGCACGTGACAGGTGGCCCCTGTGCCTGCTGACCTGCACGTGACAGGTAGCCCCTGTGCCTGCTGACCTGCACGTGACAGGTGGCCCCTGTGCCTGCTGATCTGCGCGTGACAGGTGGCCCTGTGCCTGCTGACCTGCGCG
The DNA here is from genome assembly GCF_963259705.1 of Myotis daubentonii. Lineage (NCBI taxonomy): Eukaryota > Metazoa > Chordata > Mammalia > Chiroptera > Vespertilionidae > Myotis > Myotis daubentonii. Next base: position 52,997,138 of record NC_081856.1, read on the forward strand.
GGGCAGCGTGCCCACGGCAGCAACAGAGGCGGAAGCCACTCTCCTTCTGGAGGAGCGAGGGGAGCAGTTTTCACAGAAAAGAGACTCGAGGAAGGGGCCCACCTGGCGTGACCTCCAAGCAGGCCCCGCGGGGGCATCTCCTGAGTGCGGACAGGGCTTCCTGGTGGGGAAGGGACGGAGGGGAACACCGTGAGGTCACTCCTCCCCATAACCCAGGGCTGTGCTCCCCGGGCCTGTTCATGGGGAAGGATAGTGAGGCCCAGGCGATGACTGGGACTCAAGGCAGCACTCAAAGCCTCTAGTTTTCACAGCAGATAAACCAGGTTCCAAACCAAGCCCCACCCCCTGCTCTTTCCAGAGAAGGGACCCGAGGAGAGCGGGGCAGTAACTTCTCCACATATACACACCCTTGCACACATGTGTACACAAACACGTACGCACACATGCACACATATGCACATGTCATCGAAAAGGCCAGAGCATCTGGCCTGCAGGGAGGGAGAGCGGCAGCGTAAGGCTCTCGCTGCCGCGCGGGAGACGCATCCCACACCCGCCTTCAGAAGGGCAGGTTCGCAGCGGTTGCTCCTGGGCCCTTGGGTGGGGGTGTCTCCCCAGAGGTTCAGCTCTTGGAAAATATTCATTAGCTCTGACAGCTGCCTACAACAGGCCTCTTCACTCCGCTCACGGGAAAATGAGTTTCAAAAACGATCTATCCGCCTTTGTCATAACTTCATGAAATCTTTAATCACAGCAAAATCTTTCATCAGAAGAGGGAGTTGGTGAAACATTTATCAGAGGAGGGAAATGGATGACTTTTAGAGCGGGGAGGGGAAGGTTCCAACATCTGTGTCCTTACTCCCAGCCGCATGGATGGACATGGGCACGCGGCTTTCTGGGCTCTGTGTTTCGGCTCCCTGGGTGCCTGGACCCACCCTTTCCTGCTCTGACTGAGGACGTGCCGGTGGCCTGTGCCCTCTGTGATCCATGAATGGGTTCCCTTCCCAACGGGCAGCCGTGCCCACCTGTGTCTTGGCTCTGAGCACCTTGCCCGCCACGCCGAGACAGAGCGGACATGAACCCACTTGCTTTCTGTGTGGGCTTTTTCTCTCCCTGGGCCCGTCTTTCTGAAGTACAGGGAAGCCCCAAAAGCCTCCTGGAAGACCTAGGTCAGAGCAGGTCCTGCAGGATGGACCCACCGCCAGGCGTGGGGGAGGGCAGGGCAAAGGCCCGGGGCAGGGAAGGACCTGGGGGAGGGGGAGGCGGGGGTGGCCAAGCCCTGGGGGGAGGGGAGGAGATGTCCCAACACAGAGGGCAGAGCATGTGGAACTACCTCCACATGGTCGGCACCCACCGTTCATCTTATTAACCCGCCTACACGTATAAATACCTGTGGATACGACGCAAACGAGAAAAACAGGGTCTCTGCCCGGCCCGCTGAGCATCATCCACGCACCAGGGGGCTGCCAGTTCGATTCCCCATCCAGGACACGTGCTGGATTGTGGGCTGGATCCCAGGTAGGGGCCTTGAAGGAGGCAGCTGATCAATATGTGTCTCTCACATCAAGGTTTCTCTCTCTCCTCTCCCCCAAGCCCCTATTCCTCCCTTACTCTCTCTCTAAAACGAACGGAAAAAATATCCTCGGGTGAGGATTAAAAAAAAAAAAAAACTTGAACAAACAGCTCAACAAAAGGCAACTAAGCCCCCAGTGAGCGTGCTGCTCCTCACCGTTAGGGAAGCAGCAGAGAGACCAGGTGCTGACATCGCGGCGCTTGCACTGAAGTGGCCCCAGGAGAACACCGACAAGGCCGAGTGCCAACGAAGAGAGGATGCAGGGTCCTTTCTCTCCTGCCCGGGGCCTGCCCGGGGCACTGCCCTCCGAGAGCAGCGGGCGGTGTCGCTAAAGCTAAGCCCACGCTGACCTGTGTGTAACCCTGCAAGCCCCCTGGGTGCTCAACCTCGAGAAATGAAAACGCTCCTTCGCACAGTCGGGATGAACCGGCGTTTATGGCAGCTCTACTCATGGTCCCAAGAGCTGGAACAGCCCGAGGTCCTTCGGCTGTGACGGGCCTCCCAGACAGGGTGCACCTAGACAAGGGAAGCTCCGCAATCACAAAGTCCAGCTGCTGACGCCCGCGACACGATGGATCTAAAAGCAACTTGGTGACGAGAAAGTCCCCTTCAAAAGCTGACACACAGCAGGATCCCGGCTCCGCCACGTCCTGGGGACGCTGGGCCTGAGCCGAACACACAGGAGGCCGGAGGGCAGGTCCGCAGGCACTGGGCCAGGGTGGGCGGGTGTGACTGTGAGGAGCACATGATGAGGTTTCGGGGTGACAGATCTGCTCTTTTTTTTTAAATATGCTAATTAGACCAGACAGCTTCTGGAAGAAGCCGGGGCTGTGAGGGCCAAGCCCCTTGCACAAATTTCGTGCATCTGGCCTCTAGATCACTTTTTTTTTTTAATATATTTTATTGATTTTTTACAGAGAGGAAAGGAGAGGGATAGAGAGTTAGAAACATCGATGAGAGAGAAACATTGATCAGCTGCCTCCTGCACGCCCCCTACTGGGGATGTGCCCACAACCAAAGTACATGCCCTTGACCGGAATCGAACCTGGGACCCTTGAGTCCGCAGGCTGACGCTCTATCCACTGAGCCAAACTGGTTAGGGCCAGATCTGCTCTTTATCCTGATTGTGGTGGAACGTGAATCCAATGTGTGTTAGAGCTCACGACACTCCATGCTAGAAAAGTCCATTTTGCTATGTTCATTTAAAACCTTTTTTTTAAAAAAGATTTTATTGATTTTTTACAGAGGAAGGGAGAGAGATAGAGAGTTAGAGACATCAATGAGAGAGAAACATCGATCAGCTGCCTCCTGCACATCTCCTACTGGGGATGTGCCCGCAACCCAGGTACATGCCCTTGACTGGAATCGAACCTGGGACCTTTCAGTCCGCAGGCCGATGCTCTATCCACTGAGCCAAACTGGTTTCTGCCATTTAAAACTTTTTATAGTGATGTGATTAGAAAATAAATGGCACAACAACCTTGATGAGCTCGTCCGAATGCCGGTTTGGTTGCTCAATAACTGTAATGTCTTAGGCAAGTCATTCCATTCCTCTGCGCCTCAGTTTCCCCAATGAAGACAAGGATACTGCTGCCATGGGACTATGGGAGGCTCCCATGGGGAAGCGTGACGGTGCTTCCCGCACCCACAGGAGGGTGTTATGTGACTGTGAGGCGGTGGCAATCAGGGCTGCTGCAGGGAGCAGTGAAGGCATAGCACACACGTGTGCCCACAGCAACCCCTCGAACTGCCCAGGACTGCCTGAGCCACAAGCGCGCTCGAGAAATTCCCACGCCGAGGACCGAGTCTATCCAAACACCATGCGCCACGGCCAGGAAGCACGGGGCCTCTTCCTCCCGCTGAGGCCCATGGGTACCTCCGGGGCCTCCCAGGGTCCGAACATCAACATCCGGTCACTCCTGGGAGCACAGGCTTGGGTGACTGCAAAGCCCAAAAGGGCACCATGGCCTCATGCACCAGGGGCCAAATCCGGGTGGTCTCCTAAAAGTCTATAGCTGCCCAGTTTCCCATTCTGTCTTCTTTCCAGAACAACTCAGCAGCCCGTCTCGGCACAGAGGGCTTAATCAGTCAAAGGTGAGGGGAACAGAACCCAGGGTCCGAGTGCGCCTGGTGACGAAGCCATCGCCCACTGCACACTGAGCTGCCGAACTCGCGAATGTCCTCGAGCCACGAACACCCGGCCGTCCACGGAACAGGGTTGCTCAAGGCATCATGCAAGGGCCGCACCAGACCCGGAGGCCGCCAGCAGTGAGGTCACAGAGAGGCAGGGCAAGGCCACCAGGCCCTGGGATGTACCGAGGTGAGTGACGTCCTGCAGAAGGCACAGGGCGGCTGCCAGAGCTGGTGTGTGTGACACACGTGACGCGTGCCTCTCTCCCTAGCACGTGGCACACCATTGCCGTGTGCATGGGCACACACAGGAAAATGATGACACCACTTTTCAATGATCCACCTTGTGTGAGGCCCTGCATTCGGCTCTTAGGTACACACTTTGGCAGGGCCTGCAAGATCCACGTCACCTCCCGCCCAGACGAAGGGAAGATGGTGCTGGGAGACATGTGAGTGCACAGACACAGGCGCAGAGCCAACTGAAACCAGGTGCAGAGACGACCTGGTGCCTGCACAAACCCCATTCTCGTTGCATCTGAAAGCGATTACACACAGAACTATAACAACTGGGGGAAGACGGACCGTGACAAATCAGCGCTGCCACAGCCCGACTCCCGCCTGCAGCCGCACTGCCGGCCGGGGCAGATGGGAGCTTCCTAAATGGCCGGGATGAGCGCCGGGATGTGTCAAGGGGGGTGATTTCTGTGAATAATGGGACGACTGTTGCGCCCCACGCCCTGCTCGGAGGAGTGCATTTTCCTCGCAGCGTCTCTGGCCGGATCATTTATCCTAACAGCCGAGGAAAAACTGCTCCCCGGGACCGAGGGAGGCTCGGCGCTCAGGCGGGGCAGGGCCCATCCATTTCAATCTCGCCCTGACCAGATTACCGGGCAGCTGGTGTGAAGAGGGACGCTCGGAGGTAATTGACCTCCTCAATAAAAGCCGACCGAGGCCTGCGCGCAGCCCCGGGAGAAGGGAGGCAAACAAGGAGGTCGCCACCGCCATCTACGCCGAGGAGCGAGCCCTGCCCTTCGCTGTCTGATGTCACCCTCTTTCCACCAGGAGCCTCGGCGTTACCCCTGAGGGACAGGCAGGCTGAAGCGGAGGTGAGCCCAGGCACCCGCACTCTCCGGCAGAGGCCCTGGGGCAGAGGCTCGGATCAGGTGCCAAGAGGCCACAGCTCAAGTCCCCTCTCTTCTCCTCACTCTAACAGAGGACGAGTTAGAGACAGGAACCGACGCAGTGCTGACGTGGGTGGGGCTCTATAGCTGAAACGGGGTGCTGGGCACCCCTGGAATCAAGCGGGCCCTGAGGAAGTAGGGTTTCCCTGCCGCCTTTCACCACTGAACCATCACCAACGAGAAGAACCGCATGGATGATCAAGGCTCAGAGCGGAGCAGGCACACACCCTCCCCGGGACCGACAATGACGGAGCACCCACCAAACAGGCGCGGGAGTGTGGGCCACCTGCACCCCTTCCTTCTGAGACGGTTCTTACTTCCGTCTCCTCGGTGTTTAATGTTATTCATAGGCTACAAGGCCTCGGCTGCAGCGACGTATTATCAACATTCCTCCCCGCGTGCAGCCTGCCTTTTGATGAGCTGGGGGTGGGGGTGGGGGAGAGATTAGCTGGGAACCTGGGAACTTATACGCATAAATACACAGCCCAAGGTCACAGACAATAGTGCAGTGAAGGCTGGGAGGGGTGGTTGCGGGTGGCGGGGACGGGGGGGGGGGGGGTGACATCTGTAATGTTTCCAACAATAAAGATACGTTTAAAAAAGAGAAGCCTGAGCCGAGCCATTCCTTCTTGCCCCAGCCATCCTCCACTTTGGGGAAGGTGAACAGTCTTTCCCACTGACTAAACCTGTGCATGAGAAACTGTGAGCTCCTCTCAGAGAAGAACCCCTCTCGTACCGCTGCCCACGGTGGTCGGAAGTGGACACATGGTCTGGCTTCCTTCCCCTGGAGACCAGGCCTGGGAGGAGAGAGGCCGCGGGGCAGGGAGGGCTCCCGGGCAGAACAGCCTGATGCTCCAAGTGAGAGGCTGGGCAGCCTGGGCCACACACAAGTCTCCTGGGACGTAGAGTGACGTAAAGAGAGAGGCTGCCTCCTCCGGGTGCCCCAGTGCAGGTCGGAACCCAGGCCAGGCTTGGGGCAGTGAGCGGGCCGCATCCGCACAGCGCCGACCACACACTCACACACACACACACACACACACACGCACACACGGCAGTGGCAATGTCAGCATGACCGCTACAGCATGGGATGCATGCGGGGGACCCCCACGCACTCCCAACTGCCTGAGGCTCTGTCTGCTTCTTGGATGAGGCCCTGAGACCCAGGGCATCTCAGCAGCCTGGGGTGAGGGCCAGGCTGAGGGAGGGGGCAGGGTGACCGCCCAGGTGGAACTGCACACGCAGGGGCTCTGGAACAAGGGACACGCAGCAGACCGTTACCTGGTGGCCGGCAGAGTGCTGACTCGTGTGAGGAACACTGACGGCTCCACCTCCACGCGCAGCCCCAGGGACAGGTCCCTGTAGTAGCCTTCCACGTGGCCTGGGCCTCCGGAGTACTTGAAGTTCAGGATCGCTTCCAGGGCCTGCAAACATGTAAAACACGGCGTCAGTCCTTGCGAAGTAGCTCGTTCCCGCAGGAGGTGGCTTCGCATGGGTGAGGCTGGGATGCGCGGGGTAAGACCATCACTCCCACGGCGCGGCCCTGGGCGGCGTCTCTCCTGTGGTCACGCTTAGAACAAGGTGAATAAGGTGTGGTCCTTGGTCAGGAAACGCTGAGGGAATGAACGGGGGAGTGAATGAGCTGACAGACAAATGGAGCCGGCCCTCGCCCAGCGTGCACAGCGGCTTCCTCCCTGCAGGCGCGCGGGCAAGAGAGCCAACAGCTTCCCGGCGCTGGCCTTGCACAGCCCGGCCTGGCAGGCAGCAGGCTGCCACATGAGCTCTGTTGGCTGGTTGCTTTTTTAGGGTAAAATTAAACGCCCGCCAGGGAGTGAGGTAGCAGACGCCCCGGGAGCTGGGACACAGACACTGTCAGGTACCACAGAACAAGGAAGGAGTCGTCTGTTTCTATTTTCTTGGAATTGGAGGTTTCTTTGCTCTGTCGAGAACCAGGGGAAAAGATGTCATTATAGAAAGATAACTGTCTAATTTGTGAAAATCAAGTTCAGAAAAGGTCTGTGAAATCACTGAGTCTCGCTGTCTTTCTTCCTTGATTGAAGAGAAAGCCTCCTGGCTGCCTAAAACTGGAATATTTTGCTAAGACCACCGAGCGGGTCGGAAGGCAGGAGACCGGATGTTCAAGTGTCTCAGCGACAATGTCACGGAAGCAACACGTCCTCTGCCAAGACACGGCCCCTCGGAGCATGGCGCAGCCCTGACTTTGAGAACGGACTGTCACAGCCAGCAGTCATGGGCAAGGCACTAGAGGACAGTATTACTCATTTCTAGGCACTCAGTGATTGTGCGAACTAAAATGAGAGGCCTTTTCAGCAGCTACCTTCCATTGAGTGCCTACCACGTGCCAAATTCTCTGCCGAGTGACCTATGCACATGAACCCTACCGTTCTTAAATACGTTTTTATTGATTTTTAGAGAAAGTGGGAGGGAGAGGAAGAGAAACATCAATGAGAGAGAAACATCAACGATCAGCTGCCTCCTGCACGCCCCCTACAGGGGATCGAGCCTGCGACCCAGGCATGTGCCAGGAATCGAACCGTGACCTTTTGGTCCATGGGTCGATGCTCCACCGCTGAGCCACGCTGGCCGGGCAACTCTAACTCCTTAAGAGCCCTGCAGGGAAGTCCTGTTTTCACAAACAAGGCTCAGAGTAGTCTGGTGACTGGCCCGGAAGCAGCACACCCAGGAGATGAACACGGAGCCATATGGCCATACAGCCTGCGCTCTTGCCATTTATGCAAATTACTCAGAATAGCATTCGTTCACCCATCCAATCATTCACTCACCAACCCTAGAGGGGTGTCTGCCTGTGATAGAGGATGGCGGAAGACTCGGTACCAGCCCTGAGGGGCTGAGTCTACTCGAAGACACAGGCCCAGAGACAGCAAAGGTAAACGGTGGTCGTGACAGGGAAGGGCAGGCTACATGAGGACAGAGAGCAGCCAGCGAGGCACGTGCCTGAGGGGCAGGGCCTGGGTAGGAAGGGACAGCACCTTTCAGGAAAGCAGGGTCAGGCTCTGATCAGATTGAAAACGGACACATAATGGAGAAACATCAGGTCACTGAAACCTCATTTTTTAAGACGTCAATGGAAGTGGCAATCCTCTGAGTTAGGCAAATCCAGGGGCACAAAGCGAGGCTGGTAACCAAGATCACGAAGGAGGAAGAGAACCGCCTCGCGGCGCAGATGCCGCCCACGTTAGCACAATGACAAAGGAATGACGCACACAATTCAGTGCCAATAGATTCACCTGCTTAGATAAGTGGACGCGCTACCAAACGGGGCACGAGGAGACAGACCCGGGGGAGTCTCCCGGCGACTGAACCGCGGATGCGCCATAGAACGGCCTCCTCAAAGCTCAGACGCCTCCAGCTGACTCCATCAAACCTTCCTGCTGACGACAGCACCAACTTCACGCCAACACCTTCAGAAATGGAGGGAGGGTGGGAGGGCAGGTCCGCATCCCTTTGATGAGGCCAGTGTGGCCCAAGTAGCCAGTCAGACGGAGAGTGTCCATGGGGAAACCACAGGCCTGTGTGCCTGGTGAATTTAGAGTAAAACCCTAACAAAATACTACTGAGTCAGACGCAGTGATGTAACGATGGGCAATACTGCAGGACAGGTAAGTCCCACCCCGCATCTCACCGCTAACCCTGGGGCCGGTGCTCACGGGAGCCCCACACACAGGTGTGGAGAGAAAAAAGCCCAAATCCAGTTGAGAATCCAGCCGTAGAACCCGGGAGCTGTAAGGCCCTGTCCAACGTGAAGTCTGTGACAATGGGTCTGCCTCTGATCAGCCCTGACCCCGCCCTCCCACTGCTGTACCCTCATTCAGTCCCCCAGGCGTCCCGGCCACAGAGCTCGGAGTCTGATCACAGCCACTGGCACTGCACGCCGCCCTGACAGGCGTGGGCCACGTGGCCTGTTACTCGGGGCGGGAAACACGGAGTTCATTGCCTCAAAGGATTGAGATGCGATCACGGCTTTACTCGAGAGACATGAGAACCAGAAAGGCGGCCATCCCATTGGAGACACGTTCGCCGCGCAACAGTCACCCTCCACAAGGAACACCTCACGGATGAGCTGAATTGGCATCCAAGAGCCAGACTCTGACCTCAAGTTCAAGGTGGCACCGCCTCCCCTCTGACACCAAAACAACAACTATATACAGAGCCGCTGTCTCTGAGAAGGCCCCAAGGACCAGCGGACTTCCTACAGCTACGGAACAAAGAAGCCACCGTGAGAAGAGCGGGAGGGACGCACCCACCCCAGTCCCTGGGCGGGGACCCACAGTGGGACCCACAGTGGGAGGATCTCACAACCGTAGGGTCGCCCCAAAGCGAGAGGGGTCTGAGCCCCACCCAGCCTGGGGACCTGCACTGGGAAGAGGAGCCCCCATAACATCGGGCTTTAGAAGCGAGCGGGGCTCACGTCTGGGCGAGCCAAGGGCTGAGGGATCCCAGGCTGCACTCTTGCTGGGTCCCAGCACGGAGGCAGCAGTTTGCAAAGCACCTGGGTCCCATGTGAAGGTGACGCACTGATTACTCTCAGGGTGTGCGCTGGAGGCACAGGGGTCTGTGGGACTTTCTCCTGAGTCAGAGGTGTTGGCGGGTGCCATCCCCCCTCTTGAACCTGGTTGGTCTGAGGCTGGCGGACGCCCCTCTGACACTCTCCACAACCTTGCTAACACTGTTCACCCCACCCTGGCATTTCCCCGAGGACCCGCCCAGGCTAGCACCCCCCAGAGGGGCTCCTGCCTGCCACACCCAGTGGGCGGCCTCAGTGTGGCTGGGCCTCGGGTGAGCCACAGCGCAGGCCTGCCCGGCACACCAGTGAGCCCGCAGTGGCTGTGGCCAGGCCTCCAGCCAGTGGGCCAGGGGCAGCCTCGCCACCAGTGTGTCCACAGAAGCCGTGGCCCTGCCACCGCAGGAGGCCACACGAATCCCCCAGGAACCCCTCTGAGCACAAGGACTAGGGCATGGCGTTCTGTGGAGGCACCGACTCCCAGGATGTCACCTCGGCCACTGGCTCAGCTGAGATTAAAAAACAAAAACACCCTGTGGCGTGGATTTGTAATTTGCCCAACTAATCCCAACGCCTGGCAGTGACAGATCCAATCCCACATCTGCCCAAGTCCGCAGTCCTGCTGATGGATGCCACGGCGCGCCGCCCCGTACAAGCAGGCAGCGTGACCGTGGGCGTGTCCGGCCCCCTCTGACGGTCCCTCCAGGCATGGCGCGCCGGGCGCTCGCTCACAGCCTGGCGCACTGCCCGGTGGAGGAGCCCAGCACACGCCTCCCGAATCGATGAACGAGAGGAAGAAACAGCTCCAGCGCGGGCAGGAGGCTCCTGAGGATGCGGCTCCCAGGCCTCCGGGAGAATAAATCTCCATCATAAACAGAGCCTCCCGGCCCGGCAGACGCGCTGATTTTATTCCACGTGCAGCTGTAACAGAACATTCCGCCTCGTGTGCTAAATACGCATTTCTAATTACACTCACCTACGACGCATTCCCCCTGAAGACTGAGAACAGCTACACAATATAATTACAGAGAGCAGCACTCTATGGCAGAGGTAAGCTAGGGTTAGCGAGCAGACAATAAGTCATGGAGAGCAACCATCAGCATCGCAAACAAGAACACGCAGCACCAGGGCACAGAACTTCACCCACGTGGCACCAGGCCCTGACTCCTGGCCTCTAGTCACCAGCACAGGTGGGCAGGAAAGAAAGGAGGGGAGGAGTCCACCCCCTCCACTGCCCGCCCCCCCCATCCGACAGCAGCCCTGCCCCCAGCTCCGCTGGGAGCAGACAGGGAGGGTTACCTGCTGTAGGGCGGCCTTGAGCATGGAAGGAGGAGACGAGGGCCTGGGTTTAACCAGCATCAGTGCCCTGTGTCTACGTGGCAGCCTTGGCTTCCCAACAAAGATGGAGGCGGCGCTCGGCCAGGGGAAAGGAAGCAGCAGAGCCGGGGAGGAAGGCTGCCGCCCGGCTGAACCCCAGATCGCCTGGGCCCCCACTCACTCCATTCACCAGGCATCTGCTCCGGGGCCAGGTTATTCTGTTTAACCAATAAAAATGGAAAGCGGTGACCGCCAAGACTGCAACTGGAACTTGGTTCATATGCTAGTAGTGTCCACTTTCCACAGATGGGCTGCCCTCCTCGAAAGAATGACAGCATTTTAAGACGAAGGAACAGAAATTAGGAGATTATTTTTAAATAAAACAAGGGGCTGGAGCTAGACCAGAGAACAGGGAGCGCCTGGCCCACCTCCCAGAGTGGCCATGGCCACGATGCTGTGGGTGGCATTGGTGTCAGCCTTTGCTTTTCTAAGCACATCACACACAGGAAGCTCGTGGCCAAGGAGGCAGCACACAGGGCACGTCTGTCCCATCCCTGCCATGCTGCCCTCCTCGGTTTTAGAAGACTCCTGGGTCAGCCCTTAATGAGCTGAGATTGAAATCATCGGCAAGGAGGGAAAATTCATTTCCTCTCCCTGGTCACCTCTCAGAGTCTTTAATATCTAAGTTCAGGGGTGGGGATGGCACTGGGCTGTCACTGGAGACGAGTTCCCATAGGCCCGCCAGCTAAACATTCATGGGCTCGGTGTCAGCTCGGTGCCTGTGAGACTCCACACCCACGGACGAGCCTCCCTGAATCTCCTTCCCTCTCTCCTCTTCCTGTGTCAGCTGCCTCCCCTCTGTAAGCCATTCCCGGACTCTCCATTCATTCATTCACTTGCTCACTCATTCACTCATTCATTCATTTGCTCATGTGCTCATTCATCCATTCACTCAATCATTCATTCATTCGCTCATTCATTCACTCACTCCACCTCTCAGGCTCACTAGACACCTCCATCCCTGGGCCTGTCCTGGAGTTTTGCAAACATTTACCCTGGAGTTGCCTATTGTGTGCGCGCACACACACATCTGCACATCACTGTGTACACAACACGTGCGCACACACATGTGGGACCGTCAGCCTATCGGAGTTCCTGTGAACCAGGGTTGCGGCAGCTTCATCTCCACGTCCTCAGGCCGCGCTTGGCGCTTGGCGCTCGAGCAGCCGCCGGGGAAAACAGGAAAGGCGCCCTGGAGAAATGACGGTGCGCCTTTGAGAAAGAAACGGACTTCACAGGGATGAGCGAGGAGGGGTGGCTTTGCAGGCAAGAGGAACAACGTGTGTGAAGGCACATGCCCTGTGCTCCCTTCCTGCTGCTGGGGGCCCCTGACGTCACAGGTTCCACGGGGAGGGAACCATGCAAACCATGATGGGCCTGTCAGACACTGCGGTCACTGCACGTCCAGGCAGAGGCTCCGGAGCGAGTGCCCAAGGGATGGAAACTTATATTTGGAGGAGACGCTCACTATGAACTAAATTTTCACTGTCAAAGAATTGCCATCATTAACAGTCCTCACCCAAAAGAACAATTCAAGCTCAGCCGGCCTCCGAATGGAACGGGGCCGGTGGGTAACACAAGAAAGGGTGAGCACCTGTGTCATGAAATTCTTCAATCAAAACAGTCCATTTGTATTTGCAGGCGGCAAGCGCGGCCTAATTCGCTTACCGCTAACAGCGCTGCTTCGGATACTTGTTCAGTCCTCACTCGTGACGACGCTTCGCTTGGCTCCGCAATACAGCTCTGCCTAATAGATTAAGTCGGCGAGGACTAACCACCCGAATCAGCAGGAGCCTGTCGGCGTCAATGTGAGTGTCACTATGTAATCGGTGTCGCTCCATTAACTAATGCACCTTGACTCTCCCTCGCATCCACAATACACTGAGGGTAAAAAAAAAAAAAACATAAGGAGGAGAACACGATTTAAAATAATGTTGAAAAAATGACTTTCTGAAAGGCACCACTGACTGGCCACATGGGGTCCAGGCCCAGTGCAAACACAGCAGGCCTTCCAGCCCCGCTTGGGGCCCAGCGCCACCTGCAAAGGAAGGGCACCTGCCGCTGCCTCCACCCCCACCCCCAACGCCGCTGCCCACACACCCACCCGAAGCCACGGCATCGCGGAACTTCTAGAGAACGTCAGCATAAGAGCAATTTAGTGACATGTGAAGAGCAGAAGTCCACTCATTCTGCGGTTCTACCACCACCCAGGGCCCTGTAGGTGCAGAAAGCTCCGGAGGCAGGGTCAGGCCTTGGGGCCCAGGTTCAATGCCCACAGAACCTGCATGTTAACCACTTACAGCCTCAGGCAGTTCCTCTAAGAGGGAAAGATAGTGCGACCCCAGATGGCAGGGGTGGGCAGGGTGGTGGGCCTGGGTGAGCGCCAGCCTCTGCAAAGGGCTCTGGAATGGCCACCAGGTTCCTCTGGGCCAGGCCCCCACGCACACTCACAAATGGATGCAGCCTCAGTGAACCCAGGTAGCTTGCATGCACTCACCTCCCAGCGACCGCAATGAGGTCAAGAAACAAAACAAAACACTTATTTGCAAGAAAGAAAATTGTCTCCATTCACAAAGGACCCGAGCACCAAAAGCATGACATGTCGATACAAACCTAAAAAACCTAAGAGCGAGGTATGTGCACTGAAAACTGCAAAGCCCTGAGGAGACAGATCACAGGCCTAAACAAATGGACGGTGTGTTTCGTGTTTATGGAAAGATGTCAGTTTCCCCCAAATGTATGTGTAGCGAGTCCAGTCAGAATTCCCGCAGGATATCGGGGTTGATTCTGAAATTAACATGAACAGCAAAGGGACCAGAAGAGCAAAACACTTCTGAGAAGGGAGAAGTGGGAAGACTCACACCGTGACTCCCAGACTTACTCTAAGGCTGCTCCAAGGATGGGGGTGCAGGTGAAAGAGACACAGGAATCAATACAACAGAACCAGACCCCACACATGGCCGGTTGCTTTCCAACAGAATTGCACATGCAATTCAATGGAGGAAGGAAAGTCTTTAGCAAATGTTTCTGGAACAACTGGAGACCTGAATACCAAAAATAAATAAATCCTCAACTCCTACCTTGTACCATCAGGAAAATAAAATCAAAATAAACCATGGTCCTGCCCAACTGGCGTGGCTCAGTGGTTGAGTGTTGACCTATGAACCAGGAGGTCATGGTTTGATTCCCAGTCAAGGTCACATGCCTGGGTTGCAGGCTCCATCCCCAGTGGGGGTGTGTGCAGGAGGCAGTCAATCAATGATTCTCTCTCATCTTCGATGTTTCTCTCTCTTCTTTCCTCTCTCAAATCAATAAAAACATTTTTTAAAGAAATAAGGCACTCGATGGCATTCGGTGGTGTCCAGCACAGGCCCTCAATCGCTTCGGGGTAACAGCGCCCGCACTGCGGAGACCTAAACACACCAGGCCACGTTCCTCCCCCTCCGACTCAGAGCTGCTAAGATTCACAGGCCCACAGAGCCGGGCCAGGTGCTTCCAGCGCCACAGCCAGAGCTCCAAGTGTGTATATTGACCCGAGCGCCCAACAGCGTTTCCGTCCAGCATGTAAGAGCTCAGGGTGCCTCACAACCTTTCGCCCCCGGGGTCCTCCCATTGGCGCCGTGGGAAAGGTGCTGGGACAGACCCATGCACCCACTGTCAGGAATCCTAGACACTTTTTGGCCACTAGCAGGAAAGCCACCTCCTCCAGGAAGGCACCTGCTAGCTCGGCAGACATGACTGGCAATTACTCAGAGAAGGCAACTCCCTATCCCCTCGCCAGGTTACCATCAAGATGAACTGCCCCTGCCATCTGTTCCCAGTTGCCCCTGCGGCTGACAGATGTGCTGGCCTCCCCCACACAGGCCACCTGTCGCTGCTTCTACCTGCCCCTCACCGTCCCCACCCGCCTCTACATCTCTAGCTATTCACTTCCCCACCCCCAAGCCCCTGCGCCATTCTGTGTTCACTCCACCAGTCACGGTGGGGGCAGGATCCAGGCGCTCAGCAATGCCTCTGACCATCGCAGGGGCAGTCCCCCAACACCTGAAAGTGGCCATACAGGTGTTCAGCTCACTGCTCTATCGCAGTGAAAGCAGGTCTCTGTGTGAGTGTGAAATGGCCACTAAAAAGCTTAAACTGGGAGGGTAACAAACCCGTGATGAGATTGGAGTAGAGGCTGCTCCTCCTCACCCATCTGCACCTCCATCCTCAACACGGGACCCGCCCAGAGGAGGAAGGAGACGTGCATTCCACACCTGGCACCGGGGATTTAGCAAGTGTCCGGCGAGAACTCGGCCTCTCCCGGGGGCCACAGGCCCAGCCTTCTCTAGCCCAGAGGTGGCCTCAGAACAAGCTGGGCCAAGTGGGACGGAAGGGACTTGTGACAAGGGAGGGATGTTGTCAGCCAGGGCAAGCACGGGCTTTAACATTCCTGGCTCACTTCTTCCTTCCCTGAAATCTGAGTTGCTGTCCAGCCCACACAAAAGCCACAGGTCCCTGTGGTCAGCCCCACAGAAGCCACGCCTTCGTGACTGGGCCAGCGGCCGTCTCTCTAAGAATTTAAAGGAAGAAGCATCTGAAGCAGGACGCTGGCAGCGGGGTCTCCAGGGCTGGCAGGTGTTCCGGGGAGCGCGGGTTCCTCCAGGCAGAGCGAGCCCCTGGCACCCAGCTCCCCACAGAACAAGGCCCCGGAGGGCAGGGTGGAGGAGCATTCTGAGGCAGACACGAGAGAGAGGAAAGCGTCACCGCTTCTTCGTATTCTGATGCATTTTAACAACCTAATTGACGTTAAGATGGTGACAGAGACACAAGAAAGGGGGGAGGAGTTAAGGGTGACAAACTACTAAACTTGCAGATACTGTTTGACTCCCCAGCCTTTGACACTGTTATTCACTTCCCGTTTCTCCAGCCTGCCCTTCAAATTCATTTTTCTGCTAGAAATGAAGCGTCTGCAAAAGACTGAGGAATGCCCTCTTTTCTTCTTCGGTTAAACGAAAGGAGAAGTCGTTTGATTTGGTGGGAGAGCGTGTGCCTACGCTACAGGGCACAGTCACACGTTTCGGCAGAGTCCACGCTGGTTGGAGGGGATCACGATGGAAATGTCCGCTGCTGGAGGGCGCGGAGGGACAGACGCCCCCACACGGCCAGCGATGCAGGGCGGGCACAGCCTCTCTGGAATGCCATTTGACAGCTGGTCTAACGAGGGACTTAAAAAACGAAGCCATGCTACCTCTGGGACCCTGTGCTGAGAGTCTAACCTGGAATCCAACCTGTGGAGAAGCTATTTCGAATGGTCTGGTGACATAGGACCGTGGAATGTCATTTAACCATTAAATTATGTTGACGCTAATGTGACCTGAAGTGGGAAGATGCCTCTGGACTAACGCTGAGTTAGGAGGCAGGGTGCAGGCACGTGGGGACTGGGAAATGGAATCACTCTGGACACGGGCTCGCGTCCCGCCTCCCACTGGCCAGCCATGCGGCCTTGGCCAAGCCTGTCCAGCTGAGCCTCAGATCCCACGGGCGTACCCAGGGGAACCACCCTGAGAGATGTTCGAATCAAGAGCCTAGGACAGTGATAGCGAACCTTTTGAGCTGGGCGTGTGAGCATTTTGAAAAACCCTAAATTAACTCTGGTGCCGTGTCACATATAGAAATTTTTTGATATTTGCAACCGTAGTAAAACAAAGATTTATATTTTTTATATTTACTTTATATATTTAAATGCCATTTTACAAAGAAAAATCAACCAAAAAAATGAGTTCGCGTGTCACCTCTGACACGCGTGTCATAGGTTCGCCATCACTGACCCAGGACAGCATCTATCATGCCGGGCACTCCGTCATGGGGCTGCTCTAAAGTGTGCTTAGGAAAGAGAATAAATACGCTAATGAGTCTGGGCACGGAACGACGGGGTTCTTTCTTCCCACATTTTTTTCATTTTCAACATTTTCTATAGTAAACATGTTACACTATTATAACGAGAGTAAATCTCTATAAATGTAAAATTGTCCACTCAAAATCCTAATGGATAAGGCAATAAAAATATTATTAGTATCGTTCCTTTCCATTCATCTCCCGTTTGGATGGGAACCCAGCAGTTTTTAATCCGCCTAATGGCTACTCCGGGGGTGAGCGTGCTGGGCGCGTTTCTTTTCTGTTTAAGACCCTGCGGTGGGCCCATGGGACCGCGTCCAGCGCTGCATGATGCGCAGCCTACGCACCTGGCCCCGCCTGCCATCCCGAAGGCCAGCGCAGAGCCGGGAAGTGAGGGCGCCCAGCTAACATGCCTCAGGTACGGCCTATGGGCAGGCAGGGCTGGACAGTGGAGGGCGCAGTGGTGACCAGCGTGCGGGAGCCGTGCCTGGTTCTAGACCAGATGACGGTGTCCCTGAGGGCCTGGTCTGGGCTGACACCTCAGAGCACAGAAACAGCCTGCCCTGCCCTGGCCCGCCGACCCCGAGAGATGAGGTGCCGGCCAGGTTCTGAGCTGTCACCATTCTTGTCTTACAGGCAGGAAACCAGCACCTGGAGAGGTTCAGCCTTGGCCGAGATGGCAGGGCTGGGGCCGGGCAGCTGGTCCCTGAAGGCTGTGCTCTCAGCCGCTCCACTGCACTAGCTGTGTGTGTGCCTGACCCACAGCCAGTCCCTATGACACAGAGACGCTGGGCCACACACACACACACACACACACACACACACACACACACAGGGCGAGCCGTGTTCCCTCCCAACACCTCTGCCAACCTCCTGGCCCAGGACTCCTAGAAGGCGCTCCCCCTCCCCCACCCGACTCCACGCTTGCTGAGGCTGCCTCAGGGTTGCTGGGCCCACACGCTCACCCCAAGTTGGGCCGCATCGGCTGTGACTTTCACACCTCAGGTTCTCTCCGCATGGCTTGGCAGAAAGGATGCCAAGTGTGTGTGTGTGTGTGTGTGTGTGTGTGTGTGTGTGTGTGTGTGTATATATATATATATATATATATATATATACACTTTTTTTTAAGACTTGAAACCCACTAGACTCTACTAAAGATCATAAATTTCAACTTTTTCTATCCTTACCATCCTGATCAAATCTCTTTAAATACAAACCCTGCCTTCTTCTCCATGCGGAAGGAAGTCTGGTAAAATGAGGGTCACCGACAACCCTGGCATGGCCACACCAGCTGCTCTGTGGCTCACACAGCCAAGCACCCGGGGCCCCAGCTCCCGGCTCCCGGCGGGGAGCGTGCAGCTGCTGATGTCGTCAGCTGGCCACCTGCTGTCTCCCAGCAAACGCCCTGCTCTGCTCTGCCGGCCACCTGGACAGGACGGGGGGCCAGTTGCTGACTGGGGCGCCTGCCGAGGTCGCTGTCCCCACCTTGGAGAGTGGGTGAGGGCGACGGCGCTGGGTGATAACGGTGATAATGCGCGCCTTGCACTCTCCACGTGGGAGCCGCAGCCTCTCCATCAATGAACCGTGTTTCATCCCCTGACACGTTGTTAAAAATAAACACCCCTCCTTCCCAGCGCTGCCAGGCTGCCTCCCAGGCCGCTGCGTGGCGGGCACGATGGGCATCTGGCCTGGCTGCGGCTCGCAGAGGCTCGGCTGGGACACATGCTGAGGGAAGGAGGTCAGGCTGACACCCAGGCCTAGCAGGCGGTCAGACCTCCCAAACTTCCTATGACTCAGGGAACAGCCACATGACAAGCATACGCTCCCCCAAGCCCTGCCCTCCCAAAGCCCCCCACCCCCCAGCCAGCAGCCAGTGGTCCTTCTAGAGCACAGCCAGGCCATACTATTCCCTGGCTCGCTCCTGGGACGTCCCACCACACCCCTGCCCCCCAACCCTCTGCCTGCAGACAAACGCTCAGGAGCGGGCTCGGCTCCCAGTGTCCGCGCACTTGACCACACCGCTCCTCAAGGTGCCAGGCTCCGCCAGCCCTGCACCGTCACTCTGGCGTCATTTCTGCTTGGAAAACTACCACTTACCCACTAGGTCTTTACCGGGCTGCCTCGTTCCCATTACCCAGACCTCAGAATAAAGGCCACCCTCTGGGGAGTTGGTCCCCCGACAGGCGTGGACACTCCTTCCTGGGACTGTCCCTCTCAGAACTGGCCTTCCTCAGGCGCTCACATCCATCCCGCACCTTCTGCGCAGCAGGACACAGACCCTCAGAAGACGAGCTCTGTTTGTGCCCCTCACAACTCCACCCCAAGTCCCTGTGAACCTGACACACCGCCAGCCGTGGGCTCCACCCCTTCCTTCTGCACCGACCTCTCCACACCAGAAGCTGAGAAACGCCGGCTCAGAGCCCTTGAGGCCAGATGTCTCTCACAACCCAGCGTCTTCAGATCTCGGAAATGCGATGGGCCACGGGCCCCAGGCCAGCAGCCCCGCAGCTGACGCGCAGGTCTGCAGTGACACGCACACACACTGAACACTAAGTGACGTGAGGACGTCTAGTGGCCTCTTGCCCATCGTGGTGGGTTTCACCTCCAACCAGGCTGCACGCTCCATAAGAGAAAAGCTCTTCTCCCGCCGGTGCAGCTCAGCGATTGAGCATCGACCTAGGAACCAAGAGGTCACAGATTCGATTCCCCACAAGCCTGGGTTGCAAGCTCAATCCCCAGCAGGGGGCGTGCAGGAGGCAGCTAATTGATAATGTTTCTC
This sequence comes from Myotis daubentonii, assembly GCF_963259705.1. Lineage (NCBI taxonomy): Eukaryota > Metazoa > Chordata > Mammalia > Chiroptera > Vespertilionidae > Myotis > Myotis daubentonii. The sequence continues at coordinate 53,016,592 of NC_081856.1, forward strand.
TCTCATCGATGTTCTATCTCTCTCCCCTCTCCCTTCCTCTCTCTCTAAAAAAACAATAAAAACATTTTTTTAAAGAGAGAGAAAGAGAAGCCCTTCTCTGGGGAGATGCTGGAATGGCAGGCAGGAAAGGCAGTGGGTCTCAGGAGCTGCCTTCCCGCCTGTCGCTTCCTGAGGCCCTAGAGGCAGGGGTCCCGCCTCCTCCCCAGAGCCATGCGGAGCACAGAGCCCAGCAGGTGGGCAGGCCCCGGTGGGCGAGTGGGCAGGTGCTCAATCCTGCCCATCCCAGCCTCGCGGCTGCTCTGTCTGTGCAGCTGTGATAACAGGCTGACTGGCGCTGCTGCCCAGCACTGCTTCTGTCGAATGCAGGTGCCACCCTGGGTATGGGCAGTCACACCATGTGCACCTCTGTACACACAGTGTCACCTGCTCCAGGTACAGCCTCGTCCCCCAGGCCTGCTGGGTGCACTGCTTAGAACCAAGAGGCAGACCGGCAGCCAGTGTGCCCGGGTTAGAACCCGGGTCTGAGGGCAGCGTTTGCTCTTTCACTGACACTAACCAGCTGACACTTTAAAAAATATTCTCAGTGTCCTTATCTTCACTGGCCAGTACCAGGCACCAGGTGACTCGGTGGGCCTGGCACTGGAGCTAATCTGGGTGGTTTATGTTTGCTGGACGTTCAGCCAAGTTCTGCATTCATCCCTCCAAATGGTTAGGCTCTGCCCAGAGATGCAGGTGACCTCACACATCACACACACAGGAGTCAGGCCGAGAAAGTCAAAACACCAGGGAAGGGATGGCCTCCCTTCTTCGTGAAGACAGAGGCAGGCCCCCAACACACAGAGCCTGGGGCATGGCAGGCCCCCGACACAGAGCCTGGGCCATGGCAGGCCCCCGACACAGAGCCTGGGCCATGGCAGGCCCCAGACACAGAGCCTGGGCCATGGCAGGCCCCCGACACAGAGCCTGGGCCATGGCAGGCCCCAGACACAGAGCCTGGGCCATGGCAGGCCCCAGACACAGAGCCTGGGCCATGGCAGGCCCCCGACACAGAGCCTGGGCATGGCAGGCCCCCGACACAGAGCCTGGGCATGGCAGGCCCCCGACAGAGCCTGGGCCATGGCAGGCCCCCGACAGAGCCTGGGCCATGGCAGGCCCCCGACAGAGCCTGGGCCATGGGCAGGCCCCCGACACAGAGCCTGGGCCATGGCAGGCCCCCGACACAGAGCCTGGGCATGGCAGGCCCCCAGGAGCAGCTGGTCTGACACACATCAGGACGAAACAGCACCATCAGCCCTGAGATGCAAAGCAGGTGCATGTGTCCACACCTGCCAGGGAGACAGCAATCCCAGAGTCCCCAGCGCGTGGAGGACAGTGTGCACCCCTCAGAACTGAGCGGAACAGGGAGAAGGAGGAAAGGGACAGAGCGAGTCAGCCTGGAGCAAGGAACAAAGGCAGCCTGGGGCCTGAGAGCCACGGTGTTGGGCAGATTAACACAGATGCAGCAGCAGATAAAACTCCTTAAAATATTTAGCACCTTAAAGTGGTTTTGAAAGGAAGCGAGCTCCCGGCGCCCGCCAGCTCACTCCATCAGCGGGACACTTTAATAAGGTGACTCCAGCAGGAGGCCAAGGCGCATGGCCGACGGGCTGTTCCATCCAACGGCCGCAGCTTCCTCTAGAAGAGAACACTGGGCAGCCCTTCTCCTTCATCGGTGTGGCCACTTCCACAGACAGAAACAGTCAGGAATGGCCGTCCCGGTGGCCAGGGCGGGGTTTGCTGGAGGGAGGGAGGGTCTCTGGAGCCTGAGGTCTTCCCAACCAGCTTGCAGTCACCTCCCCCTGCCAAGCCTCGCCGGGCGCCTGGAGGACGGCGTGGACCACATGGGGGTTGTAGGTTGGATAAGGAGACAGAGGAGGCGGTGACCAGAGGGTGAGTGCGCGGCACACGGCAGGCAGGCGACGGCAGCTTTCATTCAGTGCAGTGCGTGCGGTGGAAAACGTTAATCTACAGGAAGTGAAACTGCTTAACGGAGTGAGGTGAGCAGCAACAGTAAGGGGTACGTCTCCTCCTCAAAGGAGTTTAGAAATCAGACTCTGACTCAGCGCAACGCTCATGGCAAGAGATGCAACATCAAATGCACGTTGTCTGGGAGGAAAAAATAGATTCCTCCAGAGCTCGAGGCGGGCAGAGACCAGCGGGGCAAAGTGACTCATTCCAGTTCCTGAACCTCGACGTGTTTACGTACGACTGCTCGTCATCTGAAATCACGTCTGAATATTAATTTTAGAGCTTACGAAGTCCATAAACATCTATTTCTCACAAAAAATCTCAATATCATTTTACAAATTAGGAACCAAGCTCGCCTGGTGTGGCTCAACGGTTGAGCATCAACCTATGAACCAGGAGGTCACAGTTCGATTCCCTGTCTGGGCACATGCCCGGGTTGTGGGGTCATTTCTCTCTCATCATTGATGTTTCTCTCTTTCCCTCTCCCTTCTTCTCTCTGAAATCAATAAAAACGTATTTTTTAAAAATAATTATTTAAAAAAAAATAGGAACCGAGATTTGCTTCAGTGAAGGCCTGCACTTAGGTGCCTCCCTTCTCCAAAGAGCAGGATGCCAACAGCCAGTGTTCACAGAACAGGGAGCGCCGGGCACGGGCACTGGACAAGTTCGCTCACAGACTCCAGCCACAACAAAGGGCAGGGCAGGAGAGTGGCTGTGGAAACACACACACCACCGCAGGGTGCAGCCAGCGCCTGCCCCGGAGGCTAACAGGGGTGACTATTCCGGATGAATGTCCCTCATTACAACTGCTGTGGCCTCCAAGGAAACCTGGGTTCCAGGTCATCAGCAAAGGATTCAGTCACCTCGAGTACCTGCAGGGACGCGGTCCGACACCCCTGCCCGCCCACCACAGCCCTTCTGAGCACCGGTACGGCCACCAGCAGCCACCCTTCTCACTAAGGTTCAGGCCCACCGGTCCCGGCGACAGGACCAGGAGAGGGTACAGAACAGAGGTGGGGCCAAAAAGGGGCCTCCTCCTGGCAGCATGGAGCAGGGCTGCTAGTGTCACCTGTGGTGCAGGAACCAGGGCTCAGGTAACTGTTGGAGCCAATGAATAGAGGACGGGGAGGGAGGGAGGACAGGAAACCATGCAGATGGGACATGCTGGAACCGAAGCCCTGCAGGCTGGTCTGAGAGCTTTCCAACTGGGTCCCCTAGGCCTGGTCCCCTGCAACGTGGCTGTGGCTCCCACACAGTCCCAGGCGTCTCCCCACACCCTTGGGGCTGGAGACCGCCTGGAAGCAGTTTCCCTGAGCGCAATCAAGAGTCTTCACTCAGACAGGCCTCTTCCAGGTGCAGCCCAACGTCACGCCCAAGCCACCTGCGTATGTGGGTCTCCGGGAGGCCCAGGGGGCACAGCTGGTTGTAACTTCCGAGCAAGGAGACGAGAGGAGCAGGGATGGGGGGTAGGGCAGGAGGAGGCAGCAGCGATGCCCGGCCGTGCCAGCCGCAAGCACACGGCAGGAGCATCGTCTCTGGAACGAGTTCAGGAACGGGCTAATTTTATCCACAGCCGAAGAAAACTGATGATGAATCGGCTGCACAAAAATGCAGAACATGATCAAGCAAAACAGGTCCTTTCAGGATCCCCCCCAGAACGGCTCCTCTCAACCAGCTTCATCCTGGGTCCCCACTTCACAGACAGTGCCGCAGCTGGGCCTTCTTGGTCCCTGCCCGCCCCTGCGCCACCCCACCCTGCCCCTGCCCGTCCGGCCCCCTGCCCCTGCCCGTCCGGCCCTGCTGGCTGCAACACCCTTGCTTCTTCATGCCCAACGCCTGCCCATCGTCTAAGGTTCCGCTCCAACAAAACACCGTAGGCATTCGATCCCTAAGCACCTCTGCACGGCTGTGCCATTGGACAGACTGTCACGCACACACAGCTCAGGAGATGCTAATATTCCCATCTTAGAGGTTAGAAGCCCGAGATCAGAAGAGGACAGTGACTTCTCCAGAGTAGCTCAGCTGAGAAGTAAAGCAGGAAATTTACCAGGTCTTCTGACTCCCAATGCTCCTACCTCATGCATAAGGTCTCCCCATGTAACCACCTCTATGAAACCCTCCCAGGCTCCTCTCAGCCAGAAAGGACACCCCCTTCCGCTCAGCTGGGCCCCACAGAACTGTGTGGGGGCTCCATGCAGGGTCTGCCTCAGCCGGCTCTCACTGCGCCCCTTTCTACATCATTTTTGCACCCGCGAGACCGAGTCCTCAACTCTGAGCCTTATTCCAACTCTGGAGGCCTCGCCTCAACGGACACGCGCCCAGCAGCCAGTCAGAGAGTGAGCGAGGGTGAGGGTGGCATGAGTCCTTTAGGAAGGGGTTTCTCGTGCGTGTGCGCCCTGCCTGGGCCAGGACCGAGGCCGAAGCCGAAAGAGAGGCGACGGGGCCTCGCCCTGAACTGGATCCTATCTGCAGGTGCCACAGAAGAGAACTTAAGACAAGGGGCTGGGCTGAGGGGGTCCTGATATATTGTGACGGGAGAAGATTTAACTTTGGGTGGGGGCACACAGTGCAACATACACATTTGTAACCCACACCTGAAACCCATATGATCATGTTGACCCATGTCACCCCAATAAATTTAATTTTAAAAAAAGGAAAAACAAGAGAAAAAGAAGAAATTAAGGCAGAGCTGGGCTACAGAAGAAACTGTCTTCAACTCAAGATGGACTGGGGTTTCTTTTCCTTTTTTACCAGAAAACTCGGCGTAGCGCGGCAGGGGAAGTGGAGACTGGGGCGGGGCCTCTGCAGCTCCTTCAGCAGCTGGAAAGATCATTAGCGTTTCCCTGATTTCCAAGCTTCTGGGTTAATTAATACAACAGAGTGCGCTTCTCCCAGAGAGGAGTTTTAAATAGATCTCACTTTAAAGACTTTCGGTTCCGCCCAGCTCCCGTGCGATACTTTTATTCAATCATTCCTTCACCCCTTTTCATTCATTCAAAATGCATGCAGCTCACGCCACCCACCAATCTGGTGCCAGATGCGGGGAATCCAGAGGCACGTGTTGTTAAAATGTCATCGAACAAAATTGGGTCACCAGACAGCACGTGGGGTGCTGTGAGGGGGTCCCCACGGTCACTGCACGGAGGAGCAGGGAGCATGTGCTGCTTCCGAGGATGTCAGAGAGGCCTCCACGGAGGAGGCAGTATCGGTCACATCTGGGAGAAGCACTGCGACTAATTTAAAAGTTGATTCCAACCGCCCCCCCCCCTTTTTTAATGTATTCTATTTATTTCAGAGGTTCATTGAAGGGAGAGGGAGAGAGAGACAGAAACATCAATGATGAGAGGGAAACACTGATCAGCTGCCTCCTGCACACCCCACACTGGGGATCGAGCCCACAACCTGGGCATGTTCCCTGACCAGGAATCGAACTGTGACCTGGTTCATAGGTTGATGCTCAACCACTGAGCCACATGGGCCAGGCCACCTTCCCCGCTTCTGTGAAGCTGCCAGCCACGAGGGAACTCACTGTCGACAAAGGTTGCTCCATGCCGTCGGCTAACTCCTGATGGCTCGTCATGTCAATACCACGAGGACCAGGGCGCCCCCAAGCCACCTGACAGGGCAGGCATACCCATCTTCTTAGAAATCCACCTGGAAATGGTTATCGAGCTGATACGAAAAGGCCCAACATTTCAACTATGGGTAGGTAGTGTGTCCTCTTTACCAACTACCTGGCATTTAAAATTGGCATCTTTATTCAAAAATCCACTTCTAATGTATATCCTGCCGGAAGATGCTCAATGGTTCCTGAAATTCCCGCCGGGTGTCACTGGCTTGCCAATTCAGTTACTTTCTTCCCGAGCAACTGACACCAAACAATGTAGGCAATCCTTTCCAGGGGCAGAAATCCATCTCCTGTCACATTTTTAAAAATGAAACACCTTGGAGCAAACTGCTGTTTTCTAGAAGTTTCTCCAGAGCTTTGTAATGCATCGCTGGCCTCTCGCCCGTGGCAGTCCCCTGGCCTGCGCGAAGATGAGAGAAAACTGAGGGACGACAGGCTCGTCTCTTGTGGTTAAAAAAAAGTGACAGCGCGGAGCCTGACCCGTGTGATTTACTCACAGATCAAGGTGACTAAGCGGAGCGCGCAGCACGAGGTGTGACAGCTGCTGCCCAGGAAAAGCCCAGAATCCCCTCGGTTTCTTGGGAACGCCTGGTTTTCCGGGATGCTTTCGGGTGTGGCTGCTGAAATGCCTGCACGACTATCTTCCTAAGCTTCGGCTTCTTCATCCACAGGCTCAGGACAGCATCTGCCGCGGTCACGTCTCAGATACAGAGGGAGAGAGAGTGAATGCCTGTGCTTTGTGCGCCAGAGCGCCCGCACCAGGGGAGCAGCCTCGCTGTCCGAGTCCCACTGACTGCTCCTCTCTCCCGGGTCCCGCCGCAGGTGGCGCCCCTTCCCTGCCCCGGCCCGCCCCGCACCCTGCACCCTGCATTCCAAGGCTCAGCTCTGCCTCTCACCCTCCTCTCCAATGTGTCTGACACGGCCACACTGTGGAAGCTGGTCGTCGCTGCGTCCCACCCCCATTCACACATTCAACTGGGGAAAAAGTTAAATATGCAAACCAGTGTTAGGCAGCGTGGAGTGAGGGCTGCCTTCACGACAAGTCCAGTCCAGAGAGATGCATGGGGTAATGGGCCTGCCCTTGGCTGTGGATCCCCCGGGGGTGGGGAGGCTCCCACGGGGCCTCGTGCACAGGAACTGCAAGGGCATCAAAAGAGCCCCCTTAGACACACCATTGGTCATTATATTATTCTCCACACCTTTTGGTATGTCTCAAATAATTTCCAATACATTTTTTAAAACCCACTCCACCACAAAGTCACTCATCGTTTCTTAGTTTTACTTTCATTTGTCCATTCATGCAACACTGAGAGGTACGTATTGTAAGCCAAGCTCCATTGTAGGAATGGAAATTATACTGATATCTGAGACCAGCTCCTGCCCTTGAAGAAATTACTGTCTTGGGGGGTCGGGGGCGGTGAGGAAGAGGGCAGGGGTGAAGGAGACAGACAACATGATGAAGACCGTACCGCGAGAAGGCACTGCCGCAAGGCGGCGCTCATGGGCAGGTGCAGGTGACAGGCTTGTGCTGGGCAGGTGAGGGGTGGGCACCGATGGATGGACACCAGAGGGCTGATGGAAGTGAGCCACGCTCTTATGGGGGTCACTCGTGGACCCCAGAGCAGCCTCTCCCTCATCTCCATTTCACACGAGGAGATCAAAGCCAAGGAGCTGGAATTGGGACTTGGGCACCCCAGCTCCCAGCAGTGACCCCTTCGCCACAGCCTCACACCACACACTCCTCACTTGCAAAATGTCATTCATCTTCAACTCGTTCGAACAGACTGCAGGCTCCAGAGATGCATGTCTGCCAACGAAGTCACCATTCTCAACAGCGAGGACCGTCTATTTTCCTACTGGGGTGTGTGTGTGTGTGTGTGTGTGTGTGTGTGTTAGTGCCTATACTTCGCTCCTTGCTTCCCCCAGTGTCCCTGGCAGTATATCTGGCATTTAACAAGAGCATAAAAATGTCTCCTGTATTCATCTCAATCAATAAATGAAAGACAATTCAGCTGCACAATGTCCTTACATACCAATTAAGAAAAATCCAATGCGTCTCAGAGTCCCCGCAGCAATCCCTCCTCCCCCACTACCGTTGGGCCTCCAGGACCCGCCACCTTACCCACATAGCTGTCTTCCGGGAACAGGAAGGAGTCCGACCAGGTCCACTTTTCTCCTTGAAAACCCGGGAGGCTCCTCAGTCAGCAATAGCTCCCCAGGGGGCTCCTCAGCCTTCCCTGGCCAAGCCCGTGGTTTCCCTCCAGCTCCCACTCCCACCCGATCCCTTCCTGGCATTGATTTGTGCTACGGGCACTGCCCCGACAGGCCACAGATGGCCATGGTCTTTCGCTCAGCGAGTAATTTTTCTTACTTTTCCTGCCTTTGCTAATCCTCGTTCATCCCTGAGATTCAGCACAAAGGGCAACGTTTCTATGTTACAACAGACATCTGTGCCACCTCTTCGTAACACTGATTTTGTTCTTCGAGCATCAATAGTTGCTTGTTTAATTCCTCTTGCCACAGCAGCTACTTGTGGTTAGGAGACTACAGCACGCCTCGCAGCGGGGGTTCATTGGAAGTGGGGGCAGGGAGCCTGCTCTTTGGACCACGTCTCTATTTATTTTGCACCCACTGACTGAGGGACCCCTCTCGGTGAATCAGCACCGGGCTGGCGCTCTGAGGCTTGCTGGTTTTGGAGAACTTGCTGTCGATGTGTTCTAGTTAACAAAACAATATTAGTAGAGATGCTTGGCTTTCTTAAGCCAAGAGGCTGCAGAGGAGAGGAATCGTAGGTGGTAAAGCGGGAAGAAGGCAGCGTAAGGAGCGGGGTCCTCCGCTGCACGTGGGAGTCTATATTTACATTAATGGGGTCCATATTCCAATTAGAAGATGGTTTCAGCACCGCAGCGTACAAGCTAACGTTACGATTCTGTGGTTGTTGTTAAGGGCAAGGGAGGAACCTGTCCTGATATTAATTACTCGTGCTGCTCGTTCACGTCCCGAGTTTACTCAGTGTTAAGCACACAATGCGCTCGGTTCCTGTCTCCATTCAAACGCTACTGAGTCCTCGAGAACAAAGCGCAGCGACTGCTAGACTCCTCCGCGGCAAAGGGTTAATGGTAACCATGGCAACGCCTCCAAGAATAGCATCCTCTGCAGCCGCATGCACGCTGGGGCAGCTGACAGAATGGTTATAAATATACCTATTAGCAGCCTGCGCTGAATCTTTAAACAGCGCTGCTGGGAGAAGGGGCCTAAAAATAGCTCCGCACGGTCGCACTGGCAGCCGCGTCCTCAGAAACACTGCCTCCCGCTCACATCCACACACGCGCAGCGCGGCGGCACCGCTTCCTACCAGGCGCCAAGGAGCGAATGCGGAGGCGCACAGTGGAGTACGCGGCCGGTTGCGACCTTCTTGCACTACGACATGCCACACAGAATCGCCCACACAGGAAGGGCGGCCACTGTGGGTGCCGCGTGGGCAGCTGGCTGCAGGGCCACAGGCGGGCCGGGCCCCACACGCCACGCTCCCGGGAAAGCTGCTCCTGCAATGCCCCACGTGGAGGAGGCCGAGCTAGGTGACAGCACTGCCGGCCGGGGAGGGGTGTCCCCCCAGCTCTCCCTCATGGTTGGGGCCCCAGGCCGCTTCTCCCTCATGGTCCTGGCTCCATGCGCTGCAGGGACAGCTGGTCCTCGTTCCTCCTAAGTGCAGGCTCCCCTCCGCACCGAGCCAGCGAGCTGCAGCGTGACCACATTCAGTTACTCGCTAAGTACATCCACCTCTCCAACCTTCTCTTCACTCGTGGAGAGGATGATGCAGTGAGTCCCAGGACGGTTAGAAAGAGTAAATAGTTTCATTTTTTTTGCATGTATCTGTCCAATTTTCCCAACACCATTTATTGAAGAGACTGTCTTGACTCCATTGTATGCTCTTGCCTCTTTTGTCAAATATTAATTGAGCATAGTGGTTTCGGTCAATTTCTGGGTTCTCTATTCTATTCCGTTGGTCTATATGTCTGTTCTTGTGCCAGTACCAGGCAGTTTTGAGAACAGTGGCTTTGTAATACAGCTTGATATCTGGTATTGAGATCCCTCCTACTTTGTTCTTCTTTCTCGGAATCGCTAGACCACCAACTTACACCATACACAAAAATAAGCTCAAAATGGATAAAGGGCTTAAACGTAAGATGGGAAACCATAAAAATCTTAGAGGAATCCACAGGCAGCAAGATCTCAGATATATGCCGAAGCAATATCTTCACCGACACAGCTCCTAGGGCAATGGAAACTAAAGGGAAAATAAACAAATGGGACTACATCAAAATAAAAGGCTTCTGTACAGCAAAAGAAACCATCAACAAAACAACAAGAAAACCCACTGCATGGGAGAACATATTTGCCAACGATATCTCCGATAAGGGTTTAATCTCCAACATTTACAGGGAACTCATACAACTGAACAAAAGGAAGACAAACAACCCAATCAAAAAAATGGGCAACAGATCTAAATAGATACGTTTTGAAAGAAGACATAAGGGAGGCCAAGAGACATATGTAAACATGTTCAAAGTCACTAATCATCCGAGAGATGCAAATCAAAACAACAATGAGGTACCATCTCACACCTGTCAGAATAGCTATCATCAACAAACGACAAGTGCTGGCGAGGATGCGGAGAAAAAGGAACCCTCGTTCACTGCTGGTGGGAATGCAGACTGGTGCAGCCACTGTGGAGAACAGTATGGAGTTTCCTCAAAAAACTAAAAATGGAACTCCCATTTGACCCAGTGAACCCACTTCTAGGAATATATCCCAACAAACCAGAAACACCAATCAGAAAGGATATATGCACCCCTATGTTCAAAGCACCACAATTTACAATAGCTAAGATCTGGAATCAGCCTAAGTGCCCAGCAGCAGATGAGTGGATTAAAAAAATGTGGCATGTCTACACAATGGAATACTATGCAGCTGTAAAAAGGAAGGAACTCCTACCATTTGCAACAGCATGGATGGAGCTGGAGAGCATTATGCTAAGTGAAATAAGTCAGTCAGAGAAAGATAAATATCACATGACCTCACTCATTTGTGGACTATAATGAATAACATAAACCGATGAACAAAAACAGATCTAGAGACAGAGAAGCATTGATCAGATGCTCAAACCTCAGAGGGAAGGTAGGGGAGGTTGGGGGTAAGGGGGAAAGATCAACCAAAAGACTTGTATGCATGCATATAAGCATAAGCGATGGACACAGATAACGGGGTGAGGGTGAGGGCAAGACTGGGGGGATGAGGGGACAATGGGGGGATAAAGACATACTTGTAATACCTTAATCAATAAAAAGAAATTCTTTTTAAAGGAAGAGTAAATAGGAGTGGAAGAAAGATGCCTTGCACCCAGCAGCACCCAGCTGGTGAGGCTTCTTCCTCTTCCCTGCTCAGGTGTAGGTTACAACGTGGGAAGACTGGGCCATAGGACCCATGCAGCTGTTAGCGGAGCCAACGGCCAAGGACACAGCTATGGAATGGAACCAGGAGCCGCCGCCTGGTGCCTCTGTTCCCGCCTGTCAAAACTCCCCAGTCACTCCATCCCTCAAAAAGGAGCGACAGACATCACCACATCAATAGCCCGAAGGGATGCGGGCAGCAGAATGCAGGAGGCATGAGAATCTGTCTGCAAAGAGGGAGCGCCCAGCGATGCCCGGCCCCCAGAGAGCAGCCAGGGGTCTCAGGCCTCAGCCCGGCCACATGCATGGCCTCACGTGTCACCTCAGCTCCCTCTCTTAAAGTGGAGCTGGCCGGACCAACCTCACAGAATATACAGGATAAAGCACAGAAAGTGCCAGATCGGCTCCCCGCCCTCTGCCCAGCCTATCTGGCCTGCGGCTTGGGTGGCAGATGGCCTCGGGCGGTATCACCAGGGCTCTTACCTCTGGTTGGAAGGTCAGAGGCAGGAGGCAGGAGGGAGTCTGGGCCTCTTGTTTCCTACTCCCTCCCCACCATGGCCCAGTAGGGCCCCGTGCCCATACTGGAGTCCTGTCCACCACGCTTCCCTGGCTCTCGCTCTCCATGGCGCTGGAAATCCCATCGGCCCCTCCTTGCCCCCTCAGGCCTGGGGAGCTGGCATCTTCCCCGTTTGGCTGCTGAGTACCCTTCTGTTGCCCTTAACCTCTGGCACAGGCACCGCCCGTGCCTGCCTGCTTCTTTCTCCCAGGACCTGACCCCACAGGCGGCCCCGGATGGTGCCAGCTGGTTGCTCAGATCCCCACTTTGGCCAACACTGTGTGAGTTCCTGTTCTGCTACATCCTTGCCATTTCTGGTATCACTGGCTTTTTTAAAAAATTTTCCCAACCTGACAGATACAGATTTTACAAACAGGAAACTGCCTGTCTCCAGCCAGCCACTTAGTCAGCAAATATGTAAACTGCTGTGTGCCAAGCACTGTGCTGAACGCACTGCAGAAGCCACAGACAGAACCACTGCCTCGGGGAGGAGCAGGCAGAGAACAAAAGGAAAAGGGATGATGGGGAACATCATGTGGGGAGGGATGGTGCTATGGGGAGGACCACAGCAGGAGGACAGGGCGGAGAGCACGGAGCTGCTGCCCAGGGTACGCTGACATGCACGTAGGCGGTCAGTACTGACAAGAGCACCAGTGAAAGCATTTCATCACGGTGGGCACAGACACCATCAGAGTGAGGCCAGACAGAAGCAACCCCCTGGCCCAGCCGGGGGCGCCAACAGCATGGCCCCCCACAGGCTCAGGCTCCTGGGGAAAGGCCTGCTCAGAGCCACGCCCACCTCTCCAACTTCTCATGGATGGACCCGTATCAGTGAGCATCCCTCAGGCCAGCTGGTCCTTGCTGGTGATGTGTTGGTCATGGCTCCGTTCCTGTGGATTATCTGTCTCTTTCATTGTTTCCTTGTTGGGGACAGATGGTAGGGACTGAAAGATGCAAAACGTAGTGGACATGTGACTTTGCCTTCAGTGTTGTTCAGGCTCCTTTGCGGCGTTTTGGGAAAGTGTCATGTCATCAAACTGGCTGGGCTTTTCCTTTCCACATGCCAGCCTAGGAGGCCCTTCTGCCTGAGCGTGCTCAGAGAGCCCATACGGTACCTTCTAAACCTGTAAGCATGGCGCTCACCTGTCACTGACTGCGTATGGTCTCCCGATTCTCCGTTTTCCCACGGGTATCAAATGCGCCTGCATCACTTCTGAGAAGGTGCTTTCTTTCTCCCACTCGGTTATAATGCTGCCCTTTTGTTCCGCCGCCCATCAATTCTAAAACCCCATCTATCAGAAGGTTTTTATAAAGCTGTGTTAGGGCTGCCATCTGGCTGACAATTATAAAACATCAGACTGTAAGACGAATTTGTATTTTAGAGATAAAACCAATGCGTTCCTGCGGCCTGAAACAGAGCCTGTCCGATCTCCCGACCTGTGGCTGTGACAGGGCCTCCGGTCTCTTCCACTGTCCGTCTGTCCCTGACCATCGATCAAACTGTTTCATCCTCTTGCTTTGCAAGCTTACCAGCTCATAGGCAAGCCTCTGACATGTGCTCAAGATCTTCGATTTATCTTGGCTACCCTGGCTCCTTTTATATGAATTCTGGGACTAGCTTGTCAAGCTGATTTAAAAACTCCTGCTGGAAAACTGCCAGGAATCGCATGTAATTAATAGATTAATCTGGGAGTGAGTTGACATGTTCGTAATATTTCGTCTCCCCTCCACAAATGCGGTATAGAGCTTACCTTGCTGCTTCATCGGGGCTACGTTTGGGTTTTCACACCCTCCAGAAAAGTCTTGCATTGTTGGATGGTGTTCGAGGTACTTAGCGCACTGCTAGCTATTATGACTGGGGAGATTTTAAATTGGATTTTCTAACTGGTTCTTATTGGAATAGAGAGATGCTATCAGTATTTTATCTTGAAATCTCTCACAAGCTCTAACAGTGTGCCCATACGGACAATCCCGTCACCCACAATGAAGGACGGTTTTGTCTCCTCCATTCTAATTCATATGCTTCTCCTGCCTTTTTTTTAATATGTTTTTATTGATTTTAGAGAGACACAAAATCGATAATGAGAGAGTCCTCGATCGGCTGCCTCCTGCACGCCCCGCTCTGGGAATCGAGCTCTCAACCTCCTAAGGCATGGGATGCCTCTCAATCCACTGAGCCACACTGGCCGGGCGCCTCTCCTGTCTTTATCTTTTCCAACTGCATGAGCCAGAACTGAGATCATTTCAAATAGAAGCAGCGATAGCAGACATCCTGACTTAAGAAGGTAAAGTGTCTAAAGTTTCGCCGTGATGTTTCCTACAGATTTTCCATAGACACCCCGTCTAAAGCTCACAACCTTTTCGAGAACAAAGTGTTTGAGAATGCTACGCACTCAATTCGCCTAACATGCTGGACTTTCCAAACACCCTCTGCCTCCTGAGGAAACATGTCCCACACGCTGTATATGCAAAGGGGCAGCTGTGCCCCTGTCTGCCATGCATGCAGCTTCCGGGAAGGCCTTGTGAAGAACCAAATCCTACACTAACCTTAGGAAAATGTGTCCACGGCACTATGTAGGCATGTGTGCAGGGGGAAGGTGTGTGCACATGATTGGGTACACACACACACACATTTCAGCTCAACTTACATCCAAGCCAATGCAAGCAGCTCCATTTAAAAGGCATGCTCCTAGAAACCAACTCTACTTAAAACTATTAAAAATCAAAACAATAACAAAAATCACCAGGCCAGTGTGGCTCAGTGGTTGAGCGTCAACCTATGAACCAGGAGGTCACAGTTTGATTCCCAGTCAGGGCACATGCCGGGATTGCATGCTCAATTCCTAGTGGGGAGCATGCAGGAGGCAGCCAATCAATGATTCTCTCTCATCACTGATGTTTCTATCTCTCTCTCTCTCTCTCTCTCTCTCCCCCTTCCTCTTTGAAATCAATTTTTAAAATATTTTTTAAAAAACCACTCTGATATTTTAGAATTAATTTGAGCTTGTAAGTTTCCTTTAAAGATGTTACTTCCACCTTCCTGCTCTTGCCTGCCTCTCTCCACTACTTGCCTCTAGAGGCCCAGTGCACGAAATCTGTGCACAAGTAGGGTCCCTAGGCCTGGCTGGTGATCAGGGCCAATCAGGTTCCCTGCCTCCCGGCCTCCCCGCCTCCTCCTGCCCTCACTCCCTCACTGCCCCAACACCGCCACAGCTGGTCGCCCACCATGTTCCGCGCCGTCCCCTGGTGGTCAGCACACATCATAACGAGCAATCGAACTCCTGAACTCCCAGTCTCCCGGTCAAACTCCCAAGGGGACAATTTGCATATTAGCCTTTTATTATATAGGACAAGTAATAGCTAATAAGCTCCCTATAGCAGGGGTGGGCAACCCCTGGCACGTTTGCCAAACATGGCACGCCAGTAACTTTTGCTGGCACGCGAAACCCTCTCTTATAATCTTCCATTTACAATTTTTTTCTTAATATCAACTTTTTTATTTTTCAGATAAATTCAGTGTAGGTGCATCTTAGATAAATAAATAATTTTACATAACATGTATACATTAAAAAATAAATGTATTTTTCATCATCATATACTGTGTCTTTGTCGCTCAAATGAATTTTATTATTTCTTCAAGGTTCTTCACATACGTACACCTTAAGAGATATCAAGTAGGCGTAACATGTTCTCAAAAAATTAGGGTTGGCACGCAGAAGAATTTTGAGTCAGAGATTTTGCTAGTTTTGGCACGCACTTACAAAAAGGTTGCCCACACCTGCCCTATAGTTTCCCGCACATCAGGCCCTGTGGTTTGTAAACTCTATGATGTCGGGCAAGTTACTTGACACCCAGAAGCCTCCGCCTCCTTGTGGAGAAAGAATGGGGGGCAGAGCACTCCTCTCCAGTGTGACTTTGTAACCAGATACGATGAAGCAACACAGGCGCCCAGTGAGCACTGGTTTCCTTCCATCTCTGTCCCGATGTCCACGTTTCCTTTCCTTCTGCGTCACCTTCTCTCCTCCCATTTCTCGGTCCCATGTTTCACTACCCAGCAATGTTAAACAGTTTAATACACACTTTGGTGCGAACTTAAGCAGAGAAACCCAATAGAGCCAAAACGCCTCCATGGACAAGAAGAGCTGTCTACATCTGAGCCCTCCCTGTGCTGACCACCATGCCACCGACCTAGTCAGTGTCTACTCACAGGAATTTTCTTTACTGGGCAGGGCCTGCGCACGTGCTCTGAGCCACGGGTGGATGCTCACATCTCGCAGAACCTTGGTTTCTCGGCGGGAGACAGCAAGGCGTGCTCATAATCAGAGGGGAGGCCGAGCTGCAGGGCCAACGCTGCCCAGAGAAGCTGGCTGAGAGATAAGATGTGCTGTCTCCCTTCCTCTGTTGTAAAGAGTCATGATGTCTACTTATAGCTTGATAACTCCACAGCGGGAAGAGGGGAGATGAAAGAGTAAGTGGGGCCTTCCTAACACTGTCAGAGCTGTTTTGATCTGAGTGTGATAAGTGTGAACAGCACTATGGCCCACATGAGCGTAATTAGTGATTGATCCCCCCACACACACACAGCGCTCCATTGCCAACAATACTTCACGGTTGTAAAAGCATTTTATATGTATTATTTCCATTGATTCTCAAGAAAAAAGCCGCAGAGAGCTAATTTACAGAAGAGAAAACAGAAGCTGAACGAGGCAAAGGGACAGAGCATCATCCAGGAAGAGCCTCCTCCCATGGGCGCTCATCCTCCCGTGGCCACGCCAATGGGCGAGGGGAGTGTGCGCGGGGCGGACGGAAGGCGCCCGGCCCAGGAGGGAGGCAGGCCACCTCAGCATTCAGCTCTGCCCACTGGACCACGTTAATAAGCGGGACTCCCTCCATCACGATTCTCCATTCTGAGAGTCCGTTTCCACGCACCGGCACGGGAACTCACTCACTTGCACTTGCCTCCACACTGGGTTCTGGACTCAGCTTGATTGCACTGAACTCTTCTCTGGGGCAAGTTTTCTGTTGTCAGAGAGAAAAATCGCAGGGTGCGGCATGGAACCCCCACCTGAGAGGAAACTTGAGGATGGTCCATTCATCAGCTCCTTCTTCCCGCCTAGTGGTTGGGATGGACCACAATGACCTCAATTGTGCGCACCCCCGCTCAGGACAGGGGCAGCCCCTCAGGCGGCATGCCTGCCATCCCCCCTCCCAGCATGTCTCACGGGAAGCTGCACGTCTGCACTGACCCCGACCCTGACCCTGACCCCGGGAGGCTCCTCCAACAGGCTTTCCCTTCAGCCGTAGGCCTCCGGCTGCCCCGCTGCAACCCACAGAAACTCACCTCCAACAATGCCGTATTCACCTCGCGGCTCCCGGCGCCGGCGCACTCCGCGCGCGAGGACAAGATGAATGGTACGGTGAGCACGCGAGCAGAGGCAGAATTATTAGAATTCTATTCATTGGTACAGTCTGTTCCGACTTTGTTGGGAGTACGAACTGTTAATTCACTGTTTACAGCCGCATTCTATCAACTGCATTTGCTGCAGGAGCTAACCCACTGGGGAGGGGGTTTCTTGTCAGGGCCCCTGTATGTACAGGAGGAAGTGCCAGGCAAGGCCCCCACTCTCAGTCTGTACTGCGCTGGGTGGCACCAGCGTGTCCGGGGGAGCTAGGCCGGTGCAGTAGGTGCCCACTCTGCAAGGGGCAGGAACTGTGCCTGTCATCACCCTCTGTCCGCACCCCACTGTGTCAGGCTCCCCGCAAACCACCACTCCTGGGTCCCACCAGCACGGTCAGCGTGGCCCCGGACGGCAAGCCAGCCCTACAGTGACCAGGAAGGTCCAAGCAACGGCAGGTGCCTTGGCTCTCGGGTGGGAATGAGAATATTATTCTGCTGCTTTAGAGACTGGCCTCCAGTTCCTCATTAGTGAAGAGAGGAGAACATCCACCACGAAGGGTTGTGTCGGTTAAAATGTGTATAAATCATCTCTTCCAAGGTAGTGGGCAAATATTTATCAGCTCCACGCTCAGCTCATCCAAGCGTTTGCTCCACGTGAGTCAGTAAATGAAACACAAGTATGAGCCCTGAGGAACCTCCAGCAGAGGCCTCTATCAGACACCCACCCACATGCACATGCAAATACACACGCATGTATGTGCGGACGCCTGCACAGCACTGTACAAACCGCAAAGGACTTCCAGATGGCATGAGAGGAAATAGGAGCTGCTCGGCCACAGCTGACCACCAGCAGCCTGCCACGCAGTAGCAAGGCATGTGGGACATGCAGGCGGAACGCTCTGTTGAGGATGTGCACATGGTGCTGATGGCGGTGATGGTGGTGATGGTGGTGATGGTGGGGTGATGTGGTGGTGATGGTGGTGGTGGTGGAGGTGATGGAGGTGGTGGTGGTGGTGGAGATGGTGGTACAGGTGGTGGAGATGGTGGCAGTAGTGATGGAGGTGGAGGTGGTGATGGTGGTGGAGGTGGTGAGAGTGGTGATGGTGGTGGTGGAGATGGTGGTACAGGTGGTGGAGGTGGTGGTACAGGTGGTGGAGGTGGTGATGGAGGTGGCGGTGATGATGGTGGTGGTGGGGTGATGGTGGTGATGACGGTGGTGGTGATGATGGTGGTGATGGCGGTGGTGGAGGTGATGGTGGTAGTGGTGGTGGTGGTGGTGGTGGTGGTGGTGATGATGGTGGTGATGGTGGTGGTGGAGGTGATGGTGGTGGTGGTGGTGATGATGGTGGTGGTAATGGTGGTGGTGGTTGCAGTGGTGCAATGATCAGGTTAGTGAATGTATATTGAGGCCTTAGCATTACTGCCAAATTCTCTACTGATATTACCCCGATTAATCATTATAACACCCTCATGTGAGTAAATTGTCATTACTACCCTCACTTTATACGTGAGGCACTGAGGCCTAGGAGTTCATCGGGGTGGATACCAGCTGGGTCAGAGGGGTTAGCCCGAAGCAGCATGCGGGGCAACATGATCACTGGAACCAGGAGAGGAGAGGAGACCAGCAGGACAGACTGACAGGGGTGAAGACCGTCTGGTAGATGAGCAAGCCACACCCACAAGTAAGGGACAGCGAATGAGAGGGAGGGATGGGGGCTGAGATGGTCCTGGGACCGGGAGCATGAGGAGAAGGATTTTCAACCCCGATCCCTGGGGTGTGGCAAGGCTCTGCCCTCGGTGCTGCCCCTTTGGCATTGTCTCCTACAGGTGTGTTTTTTTCCCCCATCAGTGACTTAAATAAAGACAAAATAGGCAAGTTTATTTCAGTTCTGTGGACACCACAGGTCTCCAGGGAAAGCTAACCTGAAAGACAGAGAGCTGAAATTGTAAGCGACTTCTGGCTGATATATGGAATCAAACCAGGAAGATGACATTTATCAAGGACTCATCTCACTCCCACACTCAGGTTGCAAAAAATCAACCGCACAGGGACAGATTCGAGGAGGCTGAGATTGACAGCAGATGAAGGATAAAGAGGGAGGGGGGTCCTGACACCCTGACTCCTGCTCAGGAGGGGCCAGGGGCATGACTCAGCAGGCTGTGACCTCAGGCCGCACTGGCAACAAAGCAGCCCTGTGCAGAGGGCGCTGCGACCTCAGGACACGGAGGTCTGGTTTCCATCCGCAGCTGCTGACCCGCTGAGAGCCTCCTATTGAGCAGCCTCCCCTCCTGCCTGCAGCAGGCGGCTAGGGCTCCGCAGTGAAGAACCACCACCGGGCCTGAACCAACAGCAAAGTCCTGCCTCACAGCGCTGGGCCGGGAGTCTGAGACCCTGGTGCCGCAGGGCTGGTTCCCTCCAAGGCCTCTCCTTGGCTTGGAGATGGCCATCTGCACGTTCCCCTGGGTCCTCCCATCATGGCGTCCTCCCATCCTGGCATCCTCCCTGTATGCGTGTCTGTCTCCAAGTCTGCCCTTTGGATGAGCACCCATCTCCCCTACAATTCTTTCCAAACTCTGTCTTTCCTCCTAGAAACCTTCTGGAGCAGTCCAGGTGGGCATCCTGGCGCCTGCTGCCATCTCTGTGCGCCCTTACAATGACCACCTTGCATTACACCTTGTGTTATGGGTCCCTCTCCCGCAGTAACCACCAGCTCGTTACTGCACTGTCTCTGCCGTGGCCTCTGCCTCACCAGCGTAGCGCGCGGTGCTGAGCGTGGAGCACAGCGCACGGCACTGGTAAATGAACGCACGCACGACTCGTCAGACCCACCCTCCGCATTACGGACTCAGTGATTTTTCCAAAGCGCCAATTTGATTATGACCCTCAATGGCTAAAAGCCGCTCAGTAGCTGCGAGGACCCTCCAGGATAACGTCCAAACTTCTTCCAGTAGCACAAGGACTCTCCGGGGGCTCCCCAGCCCTGCCACCGCCCATCCATCAATCCTGCTGCCACCCCATCCTCTAACCCCACCAGCCGTGCATAACCCCCAACACCAGAGGCCTTTCAAATCTCCCCACTCTCGCTCCTGGCACCGCCGCCACCCTGGACCCCCTGAACATGGAAAGCAGAGAGAATGACAAAAATTTCAATGTAGGGGTGGGGATGGCTGGGGAGAGGTCAATGGGGGGGAAAGGACACATATGTAATATTATATGCAAAATACTTGAAACGATAAAGAATTAAAAATAATAAAAATTAAAAATAAATAAATAAATTTCAATGTAAGGAAGAGAGAGACTCAAAAAAAGCAGGTCCAAATAAAATGTCCCTAAAACCATTATGCAGCAGCAAAAATCAGAAAAGCACTTCTTTTCCATTCAGAAGCCTTCCCTGTCTCCTCGCACTCACGGCCACCTCTGCTGGAGGCAGACCTGCTGAAGGTGCCGTGCGCACAGCAGACCCCCAGTGACTCTTTGGTGAATGACTGTCCAAAACCCACACCCTCCATCCCACTGTTTCCAACTCCTCAGACATGGGCGGTGTCCTCCCGGCAAAGGTGTGCCTCCTGCCTCCGGCTCATGTCCGCAGGGGACGCACGTGAGGAAGGGAAAGGGAGTCCGCACTTTTAATAAACAGCGTTTCACAGGTAATGCGGAGTTTATCCTGAATCTCACTCAAACCACTGGGCCGAAGGGAGGAAGGAAACCAGGTCTCTCACTCTGCGAATCCAAAGGAAACCACGCGTTCCATGCAACAGAGGCGCTAACAAATCAACCAGATGCTCAGCACTGTTTCCAGCTCCGTCTCCCTGAGGACGGGCGGCCCCGTGCGGTGAGGCCGGGGAACTGCACCGACGGCCGCTGCCTGCTCAAGCCCAGAAAATAGGCTCCCGAGTGAGTTTCTTGGCCTCTGTTTCGGCTGCTGCCCTATTTCATAGCCAGTGAAGAGGAGCAGACAGCGGGGAACCAGACTATCCTGAGTTTAGAAGCAAGAGGAGAACAGCGCCGTTGCTGCAAACACTGGTGCTCGCTGTGTGCCCTGTCGTGCGTCCAGTGCGTCCATGACGGAGTTAGTCTCGTGGGCTTTTATTCTCCCTGCCTCGGTGGCCGGCTCAAAGGTCTCAGCAGGTCAGGGACGCACCTGGAGGTCCCTAGACCCCCAGGGGCACCGCGTCTGAGGCACACCCCTTCCCTGTCCTAGAAGAGAAGATGCGGGCATTCACAGGGTGCTTTCTGTGTGCGGGCACCTGATCTCTCCCTGCCCCTCTCCCAGATGCAGGCTGGGCTCAGAGACTGAGCCCATGAGGACACCCAGCACATCACCGTGAAGATTCCCTGCTGGTCCTGCTGCTGCAGATAGAACTGCTCGTTCGGCGGCAACAGAGCCCTCACCCTGAGCAAGGCTGGACCAGAGGGCAGAGAGCAGGAAGGGGCGTGTAGGTGAGCCCAGCCGGAGCCAGCCACCAGGAAAGCGTGAGCAGCCACGCCATGCAAGACACTAAGGAGAAAGCCCGATTCCTGGCACGGCCGCCTCCCCAGGCCCAGGCCCAGGCCCGGAGCTCTGGGCCGGAACTCCATCTTTCTTCTTGGGACAATGGTGCGCCCAGCCCTTACCAGACTTCCGCTGGGACCCCAGCCCCACTATAGGGCAGTCTCCCTGCCTCAAGCTCATGGCCTACCGCTCTGTGAGTGTGAACTGTAAGGCACTGACCCTACAGAATCCAAGGGGAATTGAGAATGATGTGCTGTTATAGGGAAAACCCAAAAGAAAGTATAGGGACAGCCCCAACCTGCTACCCTGCTTTCCAACCTCACCCTTCCTCTACGTGTGCTGGCACTCAATCTCTAGGCTCCTCATCATTTCCCGCCAACTTCCCTGTTGCTTCAGTCCTCTGTGCCTTTTCACATGCTATTCCCTCTCTGAGGAAGGCTGTTCCATGCACTCCCACCTGAGCCAAGACTGGTTTTTTATTTCCTTAGTAGAGTCTCATTCCGTAGACACAGTACCTGTCTTATCTGATCTGTTCTCCCAGGACTAAGTCCAGTGCCTAATACACAGCAGGTGTTCAATAAATATTTCATGGATGGATGAAGAAATAATCAGTAAACTCCATGGAGCCTGGCCACCACCACTACATAATGAACTTGTGGGGAGGGCGTTTGTGGTGGTGGTGCTACACCACGATGTGAATGCACTTAGTGCCACTGGACTGCCCTGAAAAGTGATGAAGAGGGTGTGTTTTATGTTATGTATATTTTACCACAAAATCTAAAACTAAATTTTTAAAGGGCGGTGGGGGGCATGGTCCACTTTCGGCTCAGCAGACCTGCCTGCTCCCTGCAGGAAGCGGAGCGCTGCAGGAAAGGAAGGCGGCTGGTGGCCAGGCGCAGGCGGACCTGTGACACCCCCACAGCCAGGACCCTCAGCAGACACAGCCTCCCACCTGCACACCAGGCTCTCCGTGGCTTTCACAGTCAAATCACCGCAGATTCTAACTCAGGCTGGACTCCTCAAGGAGAGGGACTGGCTCCCCGATGCCCAGACCCTGGCCCAGAGCCCAGCGAGCAGCCATCAATAAACGGAAGAGGCCACCAGACACTGACAGGGAACATATCTGGTCTTCTCGGTGTTATTACAGCCATTTACCAAGAAGGACAATCACATCCAAGCCTGCCTCCTGGGTGCTGAGTGAGCCAACGAATGAATGAATGAAGCAGCGAATGAATGGCCTCAGTAGGAACAGAGGGCAGCAGGCGCAAAACCAGGGGCTCAGAGAGGCCTGCTGCGTGTCTCCAATGCGAACCAGCACCTCGGCCATGTGGTGACGGGCGCAGCAAGAGCGGTGGCCAGGGGAGGTGCACTGGCGCTGGACGCCTGCACAGAGAGCTCGGCCACCACGAGCACTCACCCAGCGCTTCCTCTTCCAGGGCGTGTGCAGCCTCCTGCCCAGTGAGAGAACGACCTTTCCACGTACGACCCCTGGACCAGCTGAACAAGCTGAGGTGCTGTCCACACCCCTCCTCCCCGGAGCCGGCACTGCCTCCATTTGACACACCTCCCGGCCACGGTCACTGCCGCCCAGGCCTGTCTGGGTCTGGAGCCCACCCCCCACCACAGCACCGCACAGACACGCGGGCGCTGGGCCCATCGAGCACGAGCTCTCGCTGTCGCTGCCTCTGCCCGCACAATGGCCCGGGGCACCCAACACACCTTCTAAGTGGGAGCTCCTCATCTTCAAACAAACTGAAACCCACGATCAGGTCCCGGGGTTGTGGATGCAAATGAATGTCAACAGAAACGTCACAGCGAGAACAAGCACGAAGCACACGGCTGCGTCTCCAGGGACGGGAGTGATACTGATAACTAACTGGGTGAAGGATGAATGTCACCCAGAACCGTGGTCGGCAAACTGCGGCTCTCGAGCCACATGCGGTTCTTTTACCCCTTGAGTGTGGCTCTTCCTAAGCCTTAGGAGTACCCTAATTAAGTTAATAACAATGTACCTACCTATATAGTTTAAGTTTTAAAAATTTGGCTCTCAAAAGAAATTTCCATCATTGTACTGTTGATATTTGGCTCTGTTGATTAATGAGTTTGCCGACCACTGACCTAGAACGTCTCTAAAGAGGGTTTCTAGGCGAGGTGAAGTGGGTGAGAGGCTGACGTGGGGGAGAGGAAACTCCATCCTTTTGCATCTGCCACCTGCCAGTGCTTGGAAGCGAGGCTCTGAGGGAACCTCATGGGAGAGCAGGCCCGGGCCCCGCCCCCCGCCCCCCGCCCCCCGCCCCCGCCCCACTCTAACAACAGCCCACGCTCCTTTGTGGACTCGCCCGGCCTGGGTGGCTGCAGACTCAGCTTGGACACCTGCAAGCCCACGCCAACTTCACTCACTTTGAGGACCGGAAACAACGTGCAGGATGTCCCTGCGATGCCTGTCACACAGCAGCCGTCCTTAACCACGTCCACGAACTACAACCACTAGCAGCCACGGCTGCTGAGGCATTTGCCCCACTTCCAGGAGTGGCTGTTTAATCCAGCCAAGGCGAGACAGAATCTCCGCCGACTGACAGGCCTCAGACCCCTGCCACACGGCCCCCTTCCCGCGCGGCTGGGAGGGAGGGTCTAAGTCAGTGATGGCGAACCTCTGACACGCGAACTCAGTTTTTTGGTTGATTTTTCTTTGTTAAATGGCATTTAAATATATAAAATAAATATCAAAAATATAAGTCTTTGTTTTACTATGGTTGCAAATATCAAAAAATTTCTCTATGTGACATGGCACCAGAGTTAAGTTTGGGTTTTTCAAAATGCTGACACGCTGAGCTCAAAAGGTTCACCATCACTGGTCTAAGTAAACGATACTGAAATCCCCGGCCCCACGATCTAAAACCCAAGTGTGTTCCGAGGTGACTATGCAGTGGGGATCATGGCTGCTCACCTACAGGAATAAATTTAAATACACACTTCGAGCGCAGGCCTAGATTATTGCAGATCTCAGCTTAAAAACCGCGAACAGCAATTTAACCAACAAGCCTGACCTACCTTCCTGATTGGGAGCAGCGTACTGGAGCATTACAGAGTCTACCTGAGTCAGGTGATGGCGAAGCTTGGATACAAATCTGCAAAGTTGAGCTTAAAACATCTAGGGCAGGGCGGTTTGTTTTCAGAGACGTTTGAGAAGTTGACTTGGGGAGGGAGGAAATGACACTCCCCCATCAAGCTTCCTCTGCAGAAGGAACCTGTGCTTTCAGAAAACACGCTCCTGTGATGGCTGTGCCCCGCTAGAGGCTGGGCCGGGCAGCAGAGCGAGGGCGCTACGGTCAGGCGGCCAAGCCACTTCCACGCTGTGCGACTACAGACAAACCGGGGCTGTAAAGAGCCTCGTAGCCCTCGCCTGTCAGGGCTGCTCTGAGAATGACCGAGGATTTGCACGCAGCCTGGCGCCGAGACTACGCTGGTTCCCACGTGTGGAAGCTGCTCTCTGCTCGTTTTGCAAAAGGGAAGCGGAGTCCCGGCCTGCCTCCAGGGCTCACCTAGGGAGTCTTTTCTTCTTTTTTAAGATTTTTTTTAAAATATATATACTTATTAAAGGGCAGATAATATATATTTTTATTGATTTCAGAGAGGAAGGGAGAAGGAGAGAGAGAGAGAGAAAAACATCAGAGAATCACTGATCGGCTGCCTGCCTCCTGCACGTCCTCCACTGGGGATCGAGCCTGCAACCCAGGCACGTGCCCTGACTGGGAATCAAACCGTGACCTCCTGGTTCACATGTTGATGCTCAACCCCTGAGCCACGCCGGCGGGGCTGGACCCTCAGATCCTAACCCAGGGGTGGGCAAACTTTTTGACTCGAGGGCCACAATGGGTTCTTAAACTGGACCGGAGGGCCAGAACAAAAGCATGGATGGAGTGTTTGTGTGAACTAATATAAATTCAAAGTAAACATCATTACATAAAAGGGTACGGTCTTTTTTTTTTTTTTAGTTTTATTCATTTCAAGCGGGCCGTAGTTTGCCCACGGCTGTACCTAACCCGTTTCAGCGCCTCGTTCTAACCGGGGGCTGCAGACTGTAGACTGCTCTCAGGCTCAGCGCCTGCTGTGGAGGCCTCTCCAGATGAAACAGTGATGTGGTTAACTTCCTCTCTCCTTACCAGATATGTAATGACACTCCGGCCACAAGCCAACGCTTAGGGATATTTCTTTAATGAGTTTTGTGGTTCTTTATAAAATATCTATATCTCTTCAAGAGGACAGAACAGAAAATGAAAGAACACAGAACAAAGGGGAACATGAAGACCTGTCCGGGGGAGGCAGCCCTGCGTAAAGACAGGACAGAGCAGTGGTCGGCCCGAGGGCCTCTCCCTGGAGGGTACACAGCATGGGGTGAGCTGGCCTGCGCCTGCTCGTGCAGTGGAGGGCGTTCAAGTACCAAGAGGACGGCTGGTCTCCTCAGGAGGCCTGCGCAGCGAGGTGAGGAGGAGGCTGCGCCACGGGCCGGGCGGGCCGCTCATCTCCAGACTCGGGAGCCACGCCTCCCTCCCTCCTCAGGCATTCACGGTGGCCAGCGTCTGACCTGGCTCAGACAGGCTCTGTCACCTCCTGATGCTGCACAATTAGGAGCTGACAAAGCCGGGACTGAGCCCAGGGCGCTGGGAGACAGGCTTGGGGAGGGCTGTGGGGACTCTGCTATCTTTGAAGCTTTTCTGTCCATTTAAAAGGATTCCAAAATAAAAAGGAACTTTTTAAAAGGAGGCCACAGCCCAGGGTCACGTGCTCTCTCACCTGAGGGGCAGGAGGAAGGTGTGAGCTGGGCGGTGGGCTGCGGAGGCTGCAAAGGCCAAGCGTCCACACACTGAAGATGCTGAGAGCCTTCGGGCCAAGGGAACCCAGCGGGTCCTCCAGCCGCGGAGCACCCGCGGAGCCGAGGCCGGAGATTGGCGAGCATCCTCCACTCTTCATGCAGCCTCAGCAGACTTATTTTTTGGAATTGTTTAAATTGACCCTACGGCACTGCATGCTTCTCTAGATTAAGTTTCTGGGGGGCGGTTCCTGCCTCCCCATTTCCCAGGGAAGCACGGCCTCGCGTGCACAGCACTGCTCCTGACGCCGCGGGCTGCGGCCGTGGCTTTTGCTTAGCACCCGATGGCCGTCTGGCAGATGCTGTTGCACACTCTTCCGGAAAACCTGTCGCCGAGTCTCCACTCCCTGTCCGATGCCTACTGTGGCTCGAGGCTCTGGGACTCCCCGGAACGGCTCCAATCGGAAACATTGTATCTCGTTGTCATTTGTACCTTCTGTCAGATGACAGGTCTTGATATTTAATGTGAAAACACAGTCATTCTTTAACTGAGTCATTTGGATGCTGGTGACATTTCTACAATCACACCTGACTCCCACTCAGGAGCTTGTCAAAGGGGAAGGAGGAGAAAGCAGACAGCAGCGGGGGTGGGGGCGTCCCTGGGCTCGGGGAGGAGGTGACAGCCAGTGTGGCGAGGGCCTGCTACCACGAGGACACGGGCAACGCGGGGACAGATGCAGCAGTATACGCAGCCTCCGTGTCCACGGGAGGAACAGTGCGTACACATGGGGCTCCGGGGAACAAGAGAGGACCCACACTGGGGGCGAGACCTCAGACTCAGACAAGCCTGAGCCTGGCGCAACGACGCCATTTCTTAGCTGTGTCATCTGTCACGAAGTGTCTGCTGTAAGCCTCGGTTTCCCCAACCCAAATGGAGACACCGGTAGATGACAGGTTGTTGCCAAGACGGAAAGAGAGCACGGCGCCGGGCTGGTGTTTGGAAATGCGGGGCACTGGTCCATCACCGTTCTCGGGGCCAAAGCACCCCACTCTCGGAGTCTGTTATTACCGCCTCCGCAATGAGTTCCAGGGCTCAGAATTCCACTCTTAAGCTAACTTCCAGGAGATGAAAATCGGCGCTCTAGCTGTGCAGCCTGGAGGGGTCCGCCGCAGTGCTGTGCGTGTCTCCAGCTCGCTTCCTTCCAGGGCCTCCGCAACATCAAAGAGAAGACGGTGCTGGATTAAAACCAACTTCCGTGGCGCACAGAGCGGGCGTGAGTGGTCCGGGCAGGGTGCTGGTTTGGACTAATTAGTTATAATAGAACCTGGGAGTCAAGTGGGGGAAATTTTAATATTGTCTGGATATTAGAAGCAATAAAAATGTACTGAGACATGAAACTGTACAGTACGGACAAAGCAAATTATGAAACGGACTCGCGACCACACAGCGAGGAAGCAGGAGGCGTTCGTCAGCCAGGTGCCATCCTCAGCCTCAGCTCAGAACCTACTAGGAAACATGGCAGGTGGTAACCATGGCAGCTGGTGCTGGCATCCCAGGTGCCCAGCAAGCCGTCTACCAGGCTGGTGTGCTGACAGCCTATTCAGAGCACAGTGGGCCCCACCCTGCTCCATCCTGCACTTCCCCAGCGCCTCTCACAGCCTGAGGTCGCATTGCTGGGTCTCCTGCCAGGGGCCGCTCCAGAACCACCTGCTCCCAGGACTGGCCTGGAGGAGTGAACGAAATGCCACAGGGATTCGATGCACAACAAATATCACAGAAGCAAAGTCCTAAAGGTGTCACAGAACCCCAAGGAACATTCTTTGGGCCTTGACCTTAATTCTGTTCCAGAATTCCCCCTGCAGTCAACTCCACTCCTTACTGCTCAATTCCTATTAAGTGTTGAAATTGTTGGGCAGATTAAAGGATTCCGTTGGAGCTTTGGTGCTTAAACTTTGCAGAGAGAACTTCCCCGTCTCTGTAACTATTACCGGGACAGATTAGAAATAATTTGGAACTGAATTGGATTTGCCATTTGGTAAGCTTTTCTTATCTGCCAGGGCTAATAGCAGACACTTTGCTCCTTATAATAGCCCAGGAGGAAGACCTATTATCTGCATTTTACAGATTAAAACTGAGGGTCAGATAGGCGAGAAAGCTTGCTCGCTGCTCTATAAATACGGCCAGAATCGATACAGGATGTTTTGTATCCCGTAAGTCTGGAAACTTAGAAATAGCGCCAGCTTTGGACTCAGACGTATCTGGGCCTGAGTGTTAACTTCTACTTGGTAACGCTTTGACCTTGGGCGCGTTATTTAATCTTCCTGAGCGGCGGGTAATTTCCACCTGAATAAGGGGACGCTGCCGTCATGAGCGCAGCAACTGGACACACGGTTGAAAGCACTAATCTCGCTGGTATGGACCCCAAGCCCCTCCGGCCTCGGCACGCTCCACCCTCGCCGTCCTGTGCGCAGTCAATGAGCAAATGCACTGTCCCCTCCCGGCCGACGGAGCCTTCATTCTGCCACCGGACGGGCTCACGGAAAGTTTTCATTTGTAACACAGCATAACAAAATGGGCCATTTGTTGTAACACAGTTTTTTTAACTACATTTGCTCTTAAGGTTTCTTAGCAGAGCCTTCCAGTCGGCCCGTTGATAAATGCAATTGTTGAAATGAAACACACATGAACATACATGAACATCCCAGGACTCCAGTGTAAAGGCTGAAATGACAGGAGTATTCAACAGACCGAAGCCATCACCTGAGGGCTGTCACCGCCAGGCCTGGCCGAATGAGCATACACCGTTTGGCCTCCCTGATGCCCAGACTCTTTGGATTAAAGAGAGTCCGTGGACGGGAGGTGTCGCTGAGCTGTGGGGAGCATCTGATCTGGGAAGATCTACTTCAGGCTGAGCAGGGACCAGCCCGTGGCCTTGAGGACATTCCTGGGAACTCAGGGATAAAGCACAGAATGACAGCAGAGGTGGGAGTGGGGGGCGGGTGGAGATCCGGGAAAGGAGCGCTGGCTCTGCTCACGCCACCTGGAAGGCCTGGCAGGCAAGACAGCCTCGAGCGTGGCCCTGAGACTGGGGACATGCTGGGAGTTGGGGGAACAGAGGGAGGACCTTGGTCAGTCGCAGGGACTGCAGCCCAGCTGAAGGGCAGGGGACTGGGTGTGGCTCAGGGAGGCAGCCTGTGTGGCTGCCCCCAGGGACAGTCACTCTGCACCTCTCCAGACAGTGGGAGTGTAGGTGGTGGGCTGAGGAGGATCCCTTCCGGTTCTCAGTCGGTGAGTTTTATTGGAAACAAACAGGGCACGTCGTCGATGCCTTTTCTGCAGCCATCATGGAGACGCTGGTAGTTTTCCTTTCTGGTCTGTTGGTACTGAGAACTGCATGTGTTGTGTTGCTAATGTTAAAACCAGTCTTGCAGTCCCCAGGTAACCCTACTTGGTCCACATTCTACATGTTGCGGAACGGGACATGCCCGGAGTCTGTGCCCAGGTCCTTGTGGCTCCACACCCTCTCCATCAGCTTTGGTACCAGGGCAACGCTGACCCCACAGAACACTTAGGAGTATTCACTCTCTTTCAAGTTTCCTGAAAGAAGAGTTTACATAAAACCCACGTTATTCCTCCCTTAAGTGCTTCATAAAATGCATGACTGAAACCATCGGGCTGGGAATGTTCTCTATGGGGAGGTTTTAACAAGAGTCCCATTTCCTTAACGGCTACAAGGCTATTCCGACTGTGTTTCTGTGAGCAAGCCCACCAGCCTTGTGCAGGCCGCGGCACGTCACAGGGGGACGCAAGGCCTGGAGGCCATGCTGCGGGGCCTGGCTGAGGGGAAGGTCATTTCCAACCTGCGTCCACGTCACACAATCTGTTCAGTCCTCCGACTCGCCACAGCGCGCAGAACGACTCCTCGGGACCACGGACAGACAGCGGGTGCCCGCTGGACAGGGACACGTCTTCCCGGAACCTGAGGACACTCCCTCCCACTTCCTGGGGGCCTCCCTCAAAGCTGCTTCCACTGACTCACTTGTTTCCATGACTACGCCATTCCTGGTGATAGCTTTACAGGTTGAGCACATTCCCAATGAAATCATCTTTCCTGCTTTGGGGAGATGTGTGAGGTAACAAGCCGGGCAGTGCCAGGAGGCCGGGCGATAGGGGCCCCCGCAGCAGCACCCCAAGCCTGGCACACAGCGCCACACGCCCCTCAGGAGTCCCACAGAACCGCAGCAGATGCGCCCTGACACCGGGGGGCCCTGCATCGTTTCAGTTTCGAGCTCCCCATCATCTTCCCCACCACCGACTAACGCAGTTGCTCCCACACACCCCTCCCCACTGCCTTTGGGGGCACGGGGTCTGTCACCTGGGACATCCTGCTCCGAGTCTGGATATGGGTCCCATCCTACTTAGGGTCCAGGTTAGAAGGGACCCGGATTCTACCCTGGATCCTCACCGCTGACTAACTCCAGGAACCAGGGTGAGGCCCAGACCTTCCCTAAATCCCAGTGTCCCCTTTCCCTGACGAGATATTTCAAACGCTGAGAACACCTCTGAGCAGACAGCACTGGGCATGGCCAGGCCTGCAGAGCACAGTCCACCAAGGCCAGCTCCTTTCCTCTGGGGCCTGGGCAAGAAGCCAACACTCAGAAGGCTCAGTGAGCCTGGCGGACAGACAGGAATGACTGGAAGGGACCGAGAGAACCTATAAACCGCCACGGTTGGTGGGGCCAAACCGAGGACTGGAAAGCAGGATCAAGAGGCTTGCCCTGGCCAGTGTGCTCAGTGGTTAGAGTGTCAGCTGCTCACCACAGGGTCTCAGGGTCAATTCCAGGTCAAGGGAATGTACCTGGGTTGCAAGTTCGATCCACAGCCCCTGTCAGGGTGCGTTCAGGAGACAACCAATCCATGTGTCTCTCTCACACAATGCTTCTCTCCCTCCCTCCCTTCCACTCTCTCTGAAAATCATGGAAAAAATATCCTTGGGAGAGGATTAACAGAGAGGGAGAGAGAGAGAGAGAGAGAGAGAGAGAGAGAGGTGCTTTGGGCTCAATGCACAAAACTCAGAAGGGCGGTGGAGGGAAGGCATGTCATAGTGCGACGGACAGGGACTGGAGGGACTGAGCGTGTCGCATCTCCCGGAGCCAGCGCCCTCACTGGAGGAGAAAACCACCCTCAGAGTCATCGTGAGAATTAGAAGAACAATTTCCATACAAGTGCCAGACAACAAGGATGCACTCAGTAAACAGTAATGGTATTTAAATAATTATATTTAAATACACGCACAAGCAAGTACCACATTTATAATCATTATAAAACACGCAACTCCAACTGAAGAAAAATTCATGCACCACCTCCATCACCCAACCAGCAGGAAGGGCGAGGCCCAGGATTTTTAAATCTGACTCTGCGACCCAAAACCTGTGCTCCAGTTCAGACGCAGGAGCTCTGTGGACATGACCCTCTCTGCTTGCCGGAGGCCCCCACACACCCCAACCTCGCACTGCACCCGCCTGCTACCGCACGTGCCTCTGGCTGCCTGACTGTCTGGAAACCAATGAGGGGAAGGAGGTGCCAAAGAAATAAGAAAAGTTTACGGGATCAACATCTGAACTGGGAATAATAATGGAATCAATGCGTCTTTCAAATGAAGAAAGAGGCAGGAAACAGCCTACGCCACTCAGGGCCCGCCTCGGTTGAACCCCTGCATTCCCAGATTTCATGGAAGCGAGTCAGCAACACCACGGTTGGAGCACGCTGGCCCAGGGAGCCTGCTTCCCACGCCGGCGAGAGGAGCACCCAAGAAACCACATTCCACAAGCACACCACTGCTGCCACACCCACGCCGCCTTCCCTTTTGGAGAAACACCCAGAACCTCGCCTCCGGAAAGGCTCGGCAGGAGCCGAGCGCCAACCCTATGGCCAGCGGCATGCGTGTGGGGCCAACTCACCTTCGTGTGGCTCGGGTCCCCAGGCTTGCTGCCCTCGGGCGGGTTCGCGCCCTTGCTCTCCACACGTGGCCTCACTACTTGGCGGAAGGGGCTGCACAGGGGGAAGCCGCTCACGCTGATCCCATCTGAAAGGTGAGGGTGGAGTGAAGTGAGAGGGCAGCTGGATGGAGGGAGGAGCTGTCGCTCAGACATAAGCAGTAAGAGGGGAGAGCCAGCCTCTGCCAGCCCAGCCTGCGCTCCTGCACTCCGGTGACGCCCCGGAGCGAGCCCCCACACCCGCAGCAGGAAAAGCTGCATGGAGACACACAGCCCAGCACCAAGTTCCCCAGAGGGGCCTGCAGGTTCCAGAAGAGACCGGGACCCAGGGGCCGAGGATGTGAGCAGGGCCTCTGGCGTAGTCGCAGGGCCAGGTGGGGAAAACCCTGGCGTGGAGGGTCCCCCAAGGAGGCAGGGCACTGACGCTGAGTCCCGGAATGTCTGGGTGGGACCCCAAAGGATGACACACTAAGTGAAGGGCAGACTGGAAACAGCGCAGCCTCACAGGGACCACGGCCAGGCTCTGAGTCCTGTTGTTCCTGCTCCTGGATCCAGGCACTTCCACCAAAACTCTTCCCCAGGTCCCCCCTCCTCCCAGTGTCTTTGTCTCTGGTCACAGGCATCCTCTTCCATAACACTCCCCTGCACCGTGTGACCCCGGGACCCGCTCCCTGCCTGCAGTCCAGACCCAGGAGCACAAGCTGCTACCAGGGACGTGGGTGGAGATCAGACCCTGGAGGCCTGACTCCCAGCCTCTCCACCATCCGGCTGAATGGCCTCGGCCAAGTCCCTTTTCGTCTTTGAGCCTGAAGTGCCTCATCCCTAAAGCAGGAGCAGCTATAACACACGGACCGTGGGGTTGTCTGGAAGCATGAATGAGTCACTGCATATGAAGTACGTATCTCAGCGCCCGGCACCGGCAAGCATCCAACAGAAACCACTACAATTACTACAGCAATGTGTGTGTGTCCCGACTCCTCACTGACTACAAACTGCATGAAGGCAGAATCCTCGTCACTCCCACTGCCGGACCTCCCACAGCAGCTGGCACGGGCTCACGCAGATCGCAAGCCCTCAGTAAATGGTAAGTAAATGAATTAATAAGATAAAACCCATAACTAACCTAGTCTCACAGGTTCGACTTGACCGCATCACTTCCTTAGCACACAGGGAAGGCTGGGAGAGGCTGGCTGGGAGACCAAGTTCAGTTCCCAGAGAGCGAGAGAGACATCTAGCCTCTGAAGGTACAATCCACTGCCTTACCGAGGGTCAGGCCTCTGTACCTGCTGCTCCCTGAGGTTAAATGGGGTCATGAGGATGGGGCCTAAGCCCACACGGCTGGTGCCCTTACAACAGACACCAGAGCGCTCTCTCTGCCACATGAGGACATGGTGGAGTCAGGTAGGCATCTGCAGGCCAGGAGAAGGCCCCTCACCAGAACCCAGCCATGCCAGCCCCTGCTCTCAGACGCCCACCCTTCAGAGCCGTGAGAAATAAATTTCTGTTGTACAGCCACACTGTCGGTAGTTTTTTGTTATGGCAGAGCTAACTAATACACCCACAATGCCGCCACATGAATGTCTGAATGCACGCTTCATAATTTGACATAATTAATCCATGGGATCTTATCTGAAATCAGAGATTCCCAAATATAAAGTCTCATGTTCTCTAGACTCCGAGGCCTCAGAAAAATCACCAGACTCTGAGGAGAGCTTGATCATCCCCTAATTAGATCACAGCAGGTGAACTTGAAAAATGCAGTTCCCTCACTCCACCGACTCAGGGTGCCCTCCTGGCCCCTGAGCACAGCACAATGAAGGGTGTGAACGAGGAACTGTAACTGAGAAGCCCTTTGCTGCTCTCAGATAAAGGGGGACTCACTCGGGTAATGAGGCGCCCAGGAGTCTGAAGCAGCTTGAGTTAGTGAGTGACAAGCAAGGGCGGCGGCGCAGCTCGGGGACCGCGGAGCGCTAATGGGAACGGGAAGCTCACCGTCGCTGAGGTCTTGGAGGAGGTTCTCCTGGCACGAGAAGTCCAGCTTCACCTGGACGCTGACAGTGAGCGTGGCCACCTGGCCGGGCTGCAGGGGAAACTGGGCCAGGGCTTCTTCCAGCTTCCAGCTCAGGAAGTCGCCGTACAGCTTTTCTGCAATGACAACAACATGCGATGGTGATAATGTGACTGAGGCAACAGGAGGCTCGCTGATCCCCCGGGGAGTTCTGATGCATTCTTAGAAAGCCCAGAAAAACGCAAACCATTTCAAATGTTATAGATCAAAGTACCAAGAAAGTGCCAGTTCTGGGTGTTGGGAGGCCATCACGTGGGTGTGTGAGTGAGGCGCCAAGCTTGAAGCCAAGTCACCTTTGCAACCACTGAGCGGCTTCCTGTGGTTTTCCACAAGGAGTGTGCATGGCGCAGGCTCCTAAAGGCACACACGTGCTAACGGCTCACTGTCAGAGTCCACCCTCCAAGGCACACATGGAGACGCCCTGTGCCTCAGGCCTGCTGAGGTCAGCGGCCCAAGGAGAGCCTGTTGGAGGGATGCATGGGCTCCAGGGGCTGGACCCACTTGGGAAACCCTGGCTGCAGGTGACAGGTGGGTCCCAGGCAAAACTCTTCTGAACCTGCAAACGCCCCTGCATTCGTGCGCTCAAGAATGCTTCCTGAGAGTCTACGACAGAAAGGCGGGTACAGGGTGCGTCCTCTGCTCCATTAGCCTCCTGCGTGCGCTCTTCACACATGACTAGAACGCCACTCTCATGAGAGCATCAGACAGAGGGAGAAGCTTTCAGACGCTCTGCACACGGCACCCAACAGCGTGTCTTCTGGGAATAGAGAGAGAAACTGCTCAGGGCAAACCTGCCGGGAGCACCCACCTTTGGAGGTGAGGACTTTAGAGGTGACTTCCAGCTTCTCCAAGGGCTCCACTCCGATGTTCTCCAACTTGATGACAAGCTGCTGCGTCTCTCCGTTGTAAAGCTGGACGGACACATGCGTGGATATTTCGTCACCAGAGGCAGGTTGCAAGGAGTGTGCAGATCTAGGATAATGGTAGTAACAATGATGCATCATAAAAAGAAAGAAGAAAAGAAAACCAATGCATTTTAGAAGTATTCATATCACCGCACGTAGAATTTCAGAACTAGGGACAGGGAATCTGGGCTTGAAACAGGGAACGCAGTGCTCCGCCACCAGGAACAGGAGGGTGAATTGGCCACAGAGGACCCGGCAGACCCGAGTGTGTTTATACGCACCACAGAGAGCTTCACCCACTGTCTGGTCCAAAGCACAGAAAAGAGTGTTTAGGCAGTGCCGGTCTCACACCTGCGCTGTGCAGGGAGAAGCCGACGCTTAAGCAAGTTGGGCTCACGGACCAGTCATGCCCGGCCCAGGGCCTCTGGTTCCAGCCCAGATAGAGAATTGCTTTTGATGTCAACAGCAGAACTCTTTGCCTAACCCAAGAGCATGAAAACTTTCTTCGGAAAGTTTTACACCTCCAGCTCTTACAATGAGTGCCAGGATCCCTTCTGAGTTCACTCAGGCGATGCTCCTCCTGCCTCTGGTCTCAGGCTGCTCCCTCAGCGAGAAAACCCTCCTGTCCGCCCATTCAGCTGCTAACTCCTCCCTCACCTCTCCCATCGCAGGCATGTACGCCACCTGGAAGGACTCCCGCAGTCCCTGTGACCCCCAGCCCTGTCAGCATCCTAAGGACAGCGCCCTGGGACTGCTGCTCCCTGTCCACCTCCCCACGGCACTGGAACTGCCTGGGCAAGGACAGGACTGGTGTCAGGCCTGCGCCCAGCG
The DNA here is from genome assembly GCF_963259705.1 of Myotis daubentonii. Lineage (NCBI taxonomy): Eukaryota > Metazoa > Chordata > Mammalia > Chiroptera > Vespertilionidae > Myotis > Myotis daubentonii. The sequence goes on from NC_081856.1 coordinate 53,052,735, forward strand.
TCCGGCACAGTGCCCACGACATGTGTGAGGGAGCTTTTAGGACATTTCAGAAAATACCAAGACACATCTTACAAAAACAGCCAAAAGAGTCAGCACGCTCTGTAAGAGCAAAAATGGAGACAATCCCAAGTTCCAAGAGCAAGGACATGAATGGTGATGGGATTCTGAGATACTTTTTATGATGAGCTTTCTGACGTCATTGAAGTAAATGTGTTTAGCTTATGTTATATGCTTACGCAAAAAGTAATCTATCCCACTACCTATACTGTAATTAACACGTACAGGGGTTGACAAAAGTGGGTTTGCAGTAAGAGTACACAAAATGCCAAGTTTATTCTTATGTTACTATTAATTACTATTTTGTTTATTTGTATTATGTCTTTTTGTTGTTGTTCATCTCACCCAGGATATTTTTCCATTGATTTCAGAGAGAGCAGAAGAGAGAAAGACAGACAGAGAGAAACATCGATGTGAGAGAAACACATCGACTGGTTGTCTCCTGCACACGCCCCGACCAGGGTCAGGGAGGAGCCTGCAACCGAGGTACGTGCCCTTGACCGGAATCGAACCCGGGACCCTTTGGTCCACAGGCCAATGCTCTATCCACTGAGCCAAACTGGCTAGGGCTTATGAGCATTATTACTGCTGTGATCTTGCGTCCTTACTTATGGATTTACCTTTTAGGTAATTTAACCTACTTGGGCCCACCCCTCACTATATTTCACAGAAGTTGTGACTGCAGAGGCTAAGTGCACACTGTGTCTGCTCTGGGTAAGAAACCCTTCCGCTTCTCTACTCGCTGTCACAGAGCCCATCGCTCCCTCTGTCCCGACACAGCCCTTGCCCACACTCTAGTCACAAAGTTGGAGCCTGACTCAGGCTCCTGGTGCCCGAGAGGTGCACACTGAGCGATGCACACTGAGCCATCTGCCTTAGGGCCACGTGTAGTCCGGAGGCCGCTACCTGCTCTGTGGCATCTACCTGGGCAGAGATGTGCTGATCTGCAGTCTGGGCAGAGCAGGAATGACTTCAACTGTGGAGCCGTTGTTCTTTATTCCTGGGAGGTTGTCCAGCAAACAGTCGCTGAAGACGCCAAAGACGGTGGTGTGGTAACCTGGGAGACAAGGGGAGGGGCTTCCACCCGGCCAGCTTCCAGGCTCAGGCCTGAGGGCCGAGCTGAGGTTCAGGCCCGTCACCTGCCAGTCCCACCCACAGGCCCACGGCTTCCCCCTGGAGGCGGAGCTAATGCAGCACCCGATGCCCACCTGACCAGGCTGCCTGAGCCCCAGTGAACATGTGCCTGTGTGGTCTCTGTAAACTGGGATCTCTGCACAGCTTAATTCCATCTCGTCCCTTTCCTGATGTGCTTTTCAAGTGTGGCTGTCTATAACGTGAGAGTGAGAGCCAGCACTCCTTTCCAGGACATCACGTGACTTAAGTCTTTGAAAAAATGATTCAAAGTCTAAGCTCCAGAGCCGATTATTGTCATCATCACCGCCACGTGAGACAGCAAACCTGCTGCTTGTGGACAGGAACCACAACCTAAGATTAGCAAAATTTCCACGACAAAAAAAACTCCCTCAGTTACAAAAGCACTTGAAATTGTTCAAGCTTTAAAATGGCTTTTGAGCCCGGCCGGCGTGGCTCAGTGGTTGAGCATCGACCTATGAACCAGGAGGTCACGGTTCAATTCCCAGTCAGGGCACATGTCTGGGTTGTGGGTTCCATCCCCAGTAGGGGGCGTGCAGGAGGCGGCCAATCAATGATTCTCTCTCGTCATTTATGCCTCTATCTCTCCCTCTCTGAAATCAATAAAAATTTATTTGAAAATAAAAAATGAAATAAATGAAATGGCTTTGAAATGTTGAGGTTCCCTTTGTAGCAAAATGAAGCAATGCCCGGGGGTTGGGACTAGGATGCTGCTGACCGGTGACAGGCCTCCGTGAGTCAGGGCAACAGAGCGGCTGGCCGTCCTACCGACCCGAATCGGAGAGAAACCCCCTTACCGTTCACGGAAATCGTCCCCGTCGTCTGGGGGACCCCGACGAGCGTCACTGGGTAAAGACCAGACTCGGCCGGGAGGGAAAGTGCCGCAGGAAGAGACTCGAACTCCACTCCACTCGTGAGGAGCCCCTGGAACAAGGGCAGGCGACATGAATAAGCGCAGCCCAGACCCACAACCCCGCGCTCAGCTCCAGAGCAGCCGGGGTGCGGCCACTCACGGGCTCTCACAGCACGCCAGAGGCCAGAGGCCAGAGCCGTGGAGGCAGGCGAAAGTGCGTTCCCAGGAGACAGCGGGAATGGAAGCAGCCTGTGTGCCTGAACACATCCCTCCTGATACCAGCCCAGCACTATTTTCTATCTTCATTTGGTTTTGTTGTTTTACCAAATGGGAATGCAAACACAAAAGAAAAAACATGAAGCGTGGACATACATCGTCCAGCATCTATGCATCCTCAGCTCATTTCCGAACTGACAGTGAACAAGACCGAGTCCCTGGCCTCAAGGAGCTGCCCCACGACTGGAAACGATGCGGGATGTCAGCTCTAGACGGCCCAACATTGTAACCGACATGCACAGTGCAAGAAGGCAAGAAAAGGAAATGAAAGGCACACAGACAGTTATTCTCACACACACACACACACTGTGGCCACAGAAAACCCTAGGGAATCTAAGTGGAAAAACTAATAAGTGCATTTAGCAGAGTGACCAAGGCGTCGTTTTTAAAAAGGGAAGGCACTGCTCCAATAATCTAGCAAGAACGTGTTGATGCTGTGAGCCCGAGTTCTCACGCTGGAAGAGGGACGCAGGTGTGGAATGGAGGAAGGCGAGAGAGGACTTATGGAGACGGATTAGAGCTGGAGGTACCCCTGTGAAGTCGGGATTTATGAAATGTGTGTTTGTGCTGTGCAGATGGGCATGAGTCTATGTATACATATGCAGGGGCATGCATGTAGGCACATATGGGCATACATGGCTGTGTGTACATTCTTATAGGTGCATGTGGGCGTGCGTGTCTGTGTGTACATGTGTGTTGATACATATGGACATGCATGTCCACATGGGTACATATGGAACTTCGTGTCTAACGTACATGCATGCACAATTCTCCTACCTCTGTCTACAGAAAGCACCCAAGAGACGCCCTAGTGGCAGTGAGCACCCCTGAGCCCAGGTTTTGAGCAGAAGTGAGAAATGATCCAACTATGTAAAGAACAGATGTCACGGGCAGGAGTAGAAACAGAAACCAATGAGATGGCTATTGCCTCTAGGTGAAATAAAGCCGCATTTTGTTTCTTTTTAAAATAGCTAACGCAAATATGGCCAGCTGTTAACATTTTCTAAATGTGGATGGTGGATATGTGAATGTTTATTATTCCCTGTAACATGTCATATGTTTGAGATATTTCATGACTTAATTTTTTAAAACCTGACCATGACTGGGGGGCTACCTCCTGGTGTCATTTTTTTTTTTTAAGAGAAAGTAGAATGGAGGGAGACAGACAGAGAGAAATGCGAATAGGAGAGAGACACATTGATTGGTTACCTCCCACACATGCCCTTACCTGGGCCAGGGACTAAACCTGCGACCCAGCTACGTGCCCCTGACAGGGAGACCCTGAGACCCTGTGGTGCACCAGCTGACACTCTAACTGCTGAGCAACACCAGCCAAGGCTCCTAGTGGTCATTTTTATTTTAGTCTTTGTTCTTCCCAATTTTTTATGAAAAGCTACTTTTTTAAAGATAAAAACAGTGTAAGAAAAAGCAGGAGGCAGATGATACTTTGATCACTTTGGGGAGGATTCTCTAAACAACTATCATTCCCTGTTTGGCCAAGAGACAGTCCCTGGAGAGGCCTGGTCACAAGCCGAGCAGGAGGCCAGCACGGTCCTGTACCACGGGGGCAGCACCCTCCAAGGCCCGCCTCTGAACAGCCTCAGCACTATCAGCTCAATATGCAGCGGACGCTCTAAGAACTCACACAGATCTCAGAAAACTATGCCGCGTGCTGAAGGCCTAAGCATCACCGTAAATAATGCCCCGCCCACCTGGGAACTCTGACTCACCTGGTGCTCTCAGCCGAGCCGTCGTCATCCCTGCCTGACTGCACAGGGGTCCTTCCGGCCCCTCATGCACCCCACACCACAGCACTGACCACATCACCGCAGGGATCGGGCCCCGGTGCCCCGCCCGAGGCCTGGCCATGGCATGGCTCTCAACCAGACACCTGCACGAAGCACCTGCCCTCCCCTGAATGTGATCGGAAAACTCCAAGCGTCTCCACCCTCCTCTGCAGGCCTCCCTGTGAGCGTGCACACAGGGGACTGGCACAGTGGACTCTGCCCTGGGATCACTGGGATCAGCCCGACAGCCAGGATAAAGCCCCTCCCACAATGGAGTCAGGTGAGCGCTTCCGACAGACACCGCTCCCTGGTGAGCTTGAACGCCCTGCGCACGGGACCAGCACCCGGGTCTCGAGGCTGAGAAAAAGCCCAGGAGAGTGATGAGAACGTCACCCTCTCCCTCAGCCTTGGTCACCTCGTCATCAGGCAGCAGCAACGTGACCTGTGATCGTCACACGCAAACCGCAAGGAGATGATTTCAAATCTGATTTCCAAGCAACTAGACATGATGTGAGTCCCAGTCAGAGGGGTCTCTGTCCACTGATTCAAACACCGACCGAGTACCAGGCACTAGAGACTCGGGAAAGATAAGGTGTGATCTCCACTTACAAGCTGACCAGCCCTGACAAAGCAAATACAGAACCTGACACAGCTTAGGATGTGAGCCTCAAGTATTAGGGAGAAAACACATCTTCATAGCAAGGTGGCAGTCAGCCCCAAAGGGTCGAATGTGGTGATACGTACCATGTTCTCAACTCGGAGTTCAAAGGGCATGGGGTTGTACACCATCAGCTGGACTTCGCACACGTCTCCCTGCACCCACTGGAAATCTAGAAACACACACACAGGGTCCATGTGTTAGCTGGTACTCTGTGTATTTCACATGGTTTCCTCTGGCAAGTCCTTTCTCCGGCGGAGCAGCGGGCATAAATATCGTCATGAGGTAGCCAAGGCAAAGCTGGTTTCCCCACAGGCTTTCTCAGAACCAGAGCAGGTCCTACCGCCACTTGGGTGCCACATGACAGGTATTTCTCGCCATCAGCAGAGACTGATTCTCGCCATCAAGCCAAATGCAGCCTCACAAAACGGAATCAGTCCCCAACAGCACCAAGCTGGGCACGGAGCCGCCAGCCGCACAGCTTCCCGGGCCCCGAGGCCAGTGAAGTGACCTATTAGCTTGCTCCCTTCTCGCTCCCCTCCGTAACACAGTGGCTTCTCCTCCTGACCACTCCCAGGGCGGCTGCAGGTCACCACCTGTGGGAGGCAGAGTTCTGAGATGACCCCCAGCCTGGGGCAGGTGCCCTGGGAGAGCCTCTCCCGAGTGCGAATATGAGGAGGAGGTTCTGCTCTGTAACAAAGGTAAAGGGATTCTGCAGACTGACTAAGGTCTCCAATCGGTCGACTTGGGGTTAATCAAAAGGGAGAGTACCCTGGGTGGGCCTGGTTTAATCAGGTGAATCCTGAAAGAAAAGACTCAAAGCCAGAGAAGGCCTATGGGAGGCCATGTGGCAAAGCCCCAAGAGCGGCCTGGCTGACAGATAGCAAGAGAAGAGGGGTGTCAATTATACAACTCCCCCAATCATACAAGAAGACTCGTTCATGGAGACTGGAATTGTGGCATAAAGATACGTGATTCTTCAAACCTCTAGGCAGGCCCTAGCTGATGAGTATATTACCAAAGAGAAAGAAGCCACAGAATGTAAATTACATTTTCCTACCCATGGGTGTTCAACCAATAATATGCATTCTGGCTGCAGCTTCTGTTACATCTCAGAAAAAATCTTGCCTCGCCCACTGAATGCATCCTCAGTCCAGGTGAGCAGGTGCTTCTCGCTGTGATGGGGAGCCAGGTGCTAAAGGAGATGCCCTGGCTGTGACCACTGACCTGGCTGGGGCCTGAGCTCAGCCACGTCCGAGCTCCACCCAGGCAGGCGATTTAGATTTGCCGTCTTGTTTTCTGTCTGTAAACTGGGACTAGGACGCCTGTAGCGCCTGCAGTTATGAGGATCACTGCAGCACAGAGGATTATTTTCATAAAATGAAACCTCGACAATTTCTTAAGCCGGGAGAGGAAAAAAGAGGGGCAGGGCCGGCCCCGGGGCTGACCCTGCAGCAGCACAGCCCCAGGCGCCAAGGGCCCGCCTCTGTCCGTATCCCCACCCAACCCTGAATGGAGTCAGCCTTTCACCCCCAGTGGCTCGGAAGCCACGCCAGGCCTTGGAAATCACTCCCCTTACTGCCCTGCTGCAGTTCACATGAGTCTCCGCTAACAGAGGCCCTCTGGCCTCTACAACTCCCACAAACATCCCCTTTCGTGAAACAGATTTTTAAAAGTCAGATCTATGACAACTGCCCGACGGAGGCAGTGAACTGATCAGCCGAGAGGAGAGACTGCTCTGTACAGATGCCTGCACACGTGTGAAGCTCGAAAGCCAGGACGGTCCTACCGATCTTCTTGCTCCGCTCCTCCCCACGGCTGTGGGCAATGATGGGCGAGTAGATGAAGGGGCTCTTGGCGGACACGTTCTGACCCAGCAAGCTCTTCATTTTCTGCGGCCGGAGGCTGGCAGGGAGGTTCAGCAGTTTCACATGCCTACAGTTTCAAATGGAACAGAAATACGTCACCTGCCTTGTCAGCTTGGTTTCAGCGGAAATATCACCCAGCAGTCTGTGTCAGAACAGTGCATCCCACAGCAAACAAACTGAGGGAGAGAAATTGCTCTGATGCGGCAGGACAGCACGAATGCTGCACACGGTGGCCCGGACCCGCCCAGGACGGGGCGGTGACCCGGCAGTCAGAGGCCCGGTTGAAACCTGAACTGCACTGCGCAGCACTGTGTGCCGGGGCCAGTGGCAGGCCGGCCCCAGACTTGGGCCCCGTGTCTATGAAGTGCGGTGAGCCCTCAGACTGCTGGGAGGACTCGAGCTGCCCCACTCAGGTTCCCTCTTCTCCCTGCTCTCTCCTTCCTGCCGAGCACCCACACAGCAAACAGAAGGGCAGCCCCGATCGCTCAGCCCCAGGGCCCACGTGTGAAGGTCAACAGCACCGTTGCTTCATTTAAGGGAATGACTGGGTCTCCATCGGCCTGGCTGTACCTTACGCTGCTTTCCCAGCTGGGACGGGTGCTCAGCAATGCTCACGCTCCCACCAGCCAGCCTGCGTGTACCGCAGGTTTACTAATCCACGGAGCCTGCGCACATCCAGGCCCTGCAACCACTTCCGTGCACTCCCTCGTTACCCACCACACCTGCCCCGTCGGTTCCAGTCAAGGGCTCGTACCTCGGTCACAGGCTCAACCCCCGGCCCTGGTCAGGATGCTTTTGGGAGGCAACCAGTTGACGTGTCTCTCTCCCATGGATGTTTCTCTCTCTCTCTCTCTCTCTCTCTCTCTCTATCTATCTATCTATCTCTCCTAACCCCCTCCCTTTCACTCGCAAAAAAAAAAAAAAATCAATGAAAAAAATATTCTTTGCTAAGGATAAAAAAACTAATAATAAAATATGCAAAGGAATTCGGAGGGCGTGGTCAGCCAGACAAGGAAAGGAAAGCAGGGGGCAGCCATGGCATTCACTCACAACCAGAACTGAGCACCCATGTCTTCTTATGAAACCATCCTAGGGAAAAACAGTCACGAGGCACTGACTTCATGCAGCAAGAGTCGCTGCAGAACTAATACTGTATGTTTGTTCTTCGAAGCTGCCACCAACCAAGAAAGCAGAATCCCAGGGACAAGACGTCCAAGACAGGGAGTATTTTTAGAGACTTTAGGGGCTGTTAACATTTTAAAACCTGACGCACAGCAAGCTGTTGCTAACTGGGGCCGTGAAAGCAATGGCGGAACACTAACCAGGAAAGTGATACAAACTGGCAGAGAGGGGCGCCCGGGAAAGAACTCACCTCTCTCCCTTGCTTTTCACTCCACCGACCTAACTCACAGCAGAAACACACCTGAGACCCAGTGGAGAGCTCTGCAGACGGGCATGATGAAAACTCGCCACCTCTGCCCACATCGGGACAGTGTGGAGGGCACCCACCCCTCTAAGCCCACATGGCTGAGACGGCCAGAGAGGGCATGAACCCCAGCCAGGCTAGTGATAGGACCACCCCCTCAGGCTCCTGAATGCTGCTGTGCACATCTCACTATCTTCAAACACCCCAGAGGGAGGTGATGGGCTGGGTGATACTCAGCGGGACGGAAGGGCTGGGCCACGGAGGACCCTGGTGGGGCCGTGGGAGCCTCCTCCTAACACTGGGAGGCTGGCTTTGCCCCGTTTCAGAGGACAAGGAAAACCACCCTGACTAGCGTGGCCTCCGGGCCCCTTTTTGAATAAAGGCCTGTAATCCTTCCTCAAACAGTATAATTAACTTAAGAGTTTACATTTTAAAAGCACCAAAGCCACTCAAAGCAACTCGAAGCTCATTCTGACTGGAGGGTTTTGATCCTCATCAATAAAAACGGCCTCATTAACTGCAGAGCTCTCACCGGGTTGAAGGAGTTCAATGTTGGTGCATAAAAAACAACCACCATCAGCCATCCCTCCCCCAACCCCAGGCCAACGACAGGCCCACTGGCTTTCTTTCAATGGCATCTCCACTCCGCTCATTTCTCCTTCAGTAATCCGTGGCTGGCAGTGTGCACACAACCCACATGACCGTCTGGGCAGTAACAGTCGGGCTGGCTTTTATGTACATGCTCATGTGTGGAGGGTCCTGCAGGGATAAAACAAGGTGCTTATACTGCAGTTGGGCCTTCTTGGCTTGAACCCAGGGAGGAGTGACTGGTCTGGGTGTGGCAGCCCCTGGCACAGGCCCCTGGGCAGCCCAGAAACCCGGGCTCCGAACATGCTGGCCATCCTCTCATCCCCGGGACACCCCTTACATTTGCTAGGATTGCTGATGAGGTCCGACAAGACAATAGACAGCCAGCGACAAATGGAGACTCATCTAAAGGTCTTGTTCACGACCAGGGCTGAGGACGGGCCCAGCGTGACGCACACCTCCCGCACTCGCCAGCCGCCCTACCTGACGATGGGCAGCTTGGTGAGGGGCACAGGCGGCAGGCTGAGGCCATCCGGGAGGGTGATGAGCTCCATCGTCCCAGGGCACTTGGACGTGTAGCTCTCCAGGCTCTGCGTCACGTCTTTCTTTTCTGAAGAGAAAATAGAAATAAAACAAAGGTGAAACCAAAGTCAATGTGGGAAGCTTTTACTGTATTTAAGCAAAAGTAAACTTTTCAACCCAAACCCTGACAGTTCAATGAGCCCCATCTTCTGACAGCGATAAAGGGGCAGCGGCCAAAAGAGACCAAAAGAAAGTGGGAGCTTTGTTCGATGTATTTAGACGGCCACTGGCAGTGGCTCCGTTTAGGGCCTGTGGGTAACGGGAAACTAAGTTACTGTCTTCTAGATGCATTTCCCAGGAAAGTCAGCAGGCGGACAGGATGCAGACCGGCATGTTTACTCCTGAGCCAATACTTGTCCAGCAGTCCCCAGGTCCAAGCCAAATGCCAGGCCCACCCCAGGGGTCTGCGTCCGTCCACATAGCGATATCCGAGAGAAGAAGTTCAGGTCTACATTTCTGATGCCGAAAGGGAGCCTTGTGAGGCGGCCATTTTCCCACCCACCCCACCCTGTCCCTAGGAGGGAGGAAGAGAGCATGGTGACCATGATGGCGTTTGCTTGTGTCTGCGACGTGCTCCCCTACCTGCTCGCAGACTGTAAGTGCGACCCCCACGAACGCACTTTCCAGCCTAAAACACATGGCAGCCCTGACTGGTTTGGCTCAGTGGATAGAGCGTCGGCCTGGGGACTGAAGGGTCCCAGGTTCGATTCCAGTCAAGGGCATGTACCTTGGTTGCGGGCACATCCCCAGTAGGGGGTGTGCGGGAGGCAGCTGATCAATGTTTCTCTCTCATCGATGTTTCTAACTCTCTATCCCTCTCCCTTCCTCTCTGTAAAAATCAATAAAATATATTTCAAAAACAACAACACATGGCAACCCAGGCAGGTAGGCCTCGCTGCATCCGTGTCGCAGAGGAAAAGGCAGAGACCAAGTGACGTCAGAAGGCTTGTCAAAGACCGCGTGTCTGTTGTCTTGTCACTATGCTGTTTAGAAGAATCAAGGAAGCTGGGGGGCGAGGGGGAGTTCGGGGCTCACTCCTCGGCCATTGTTTCCTCTGTCATTGCAGACAGACCTGGAGAGAAGAGTAGCAGGGCGCCCGGGGGAGGCCCACGGCAAGGCAGTCAGACCTGGTCCGCTAAAGGCTTGTCCTCCCTGGCTGCTGTGCGCACCGTGGGGAAGCCACCCAACCTTCTGAGCCTGTCTCCCACGTCAAGAGTGACCAAGGACGAATGCGATGAGGTACCAGAAACTGGCTGGTAGACGTGAGCACGGAGCCCCGGGAAAGGAGGGTGACGTCCGGCCTCTTCTGTTTGGCGATTGCCCCAATAAGTGAAAACACAGAAGACAACACAGATCGCTGGAAACATGATACTCAGCCAGTTAAACATCTTACGTAGCAAGAAAAACCAACTCTGCTTTTCTTCACCCAGGCAGCTCCTCGGCCCAGCTACGAGGCTCGGAGCGGTCACGCGCCACCGCTACACTGACGAGCGAGCTGCCAGGCCAGCAGGGTGGACACGCCCTCCCCGGACCAGAACCAGCCTCTCTCTCCTCAGCAGAACGCGGACGGGCTGCAACACGGCGAGCCACGCTGACGCCTCCGTGGCACTGCCTGCACCTGTGACTCACTTGGTTTACACAGCGACACCTCGGGGGCCCTGATCAGCAGCCATTCAAGCACAGCGGGAGATTAAATATTTCCCTCGTTCTCTTCAAGTACATAAACATGATCTACCACAATGAAAGGCAATTATTTCAAGCCATCGGCTTCCTGTCTCATCACCCAGGTAAAGCACCACCTAGAAACTACTGAAGGGTCTCTAGAGACCCCAGGATAGCACCCAGAGGGGAGCTGCCTGGAGAAGGAAGACTTGGTGCATAATTAGAAAGAAGCTGCATATCCGATGATGAAGGCATGGCGGGAGAAGATGAGGCACAGTGAGAGGACGCACATTCAGGCACCACTAAAAACGACGCTTACAAAGCTCTGCCATCATATGGGAAATGTCTGTTACATTCTGTGGAAAACCAGGATGCAAAACTATATTTATGAATAAATTCAATTTTAAAATAATCCAATTTTTAAAAGAATAGAAAACAATATTGAGAACTACACAGCAATGCCAGGGTGTTGGCCTGTGCAGGCCATGCATAACTTTCTCCTCTCTGTTTACGTTTTCCAAGATTTCTAAGGGGAGCATACATTATTTATATAATAAAAATAAAATAAACACTTATAATTGAATTTCCACAGCAGCTCGGTAAGGAAAACCAGGGTTTCTTTTTTTTTTAAATATTTTATTGATTTTTTACAGAGAGGAAAGGAGAGAGATAGAGAGTTAGAAACATCGATGAGAGAGAAACATCGATCAGCTGCCTCCTGCACATCTCCTACTGGGGATATGCCCGCAACCCAGGTACATGCCCTTGACCGGAATCGAACCTGGGACCTTTCAGTCCGCAGGCCGACGCTCTATCCACTGAGCCAAACTGGTTTCGGCAATAAAAATAAAATAAACACTTATAATTGAATTTCCACAGCAGCTCGGTAAGGAAAACCAGGGTTTCTAAACGTTCTGCGTGAGCAAAGACCATGTCGGTGCAGGAGGAACTCTGGGGGCCTGCGCTGTGGCCGAGGGGATCCCCGCAGCTGTCCTGGGCTGGGCTGGGCTGAGGAGCGACAGGCGGGCAGCGACTGGCATTTAAGAGGACTTGCTACATGCTGGCCCCGGGCAGGCCCTTCACATGGGTCATCTCCATAACTAGGCCCTGAAACGTCGTGTGCGGTGCCACTGTCGTCCCAACCTTACAGAGGAGCACCCTGAGGCTGGCAGGATCTGGCCCCAGCTCAGTGCACCCCCCTCGCACGCTCAGCCGTCAGTCGCCCTTTCCTCTAAAGCTATTTCATGCGTATTTCACAACACTCCTCTAGCCTCTAGCACAGCCCCGCGTTGACTGTCGGCCTCCTACTGGCTCACGTGGCACCGCACAGGGCACCGGCAAACTCAGATTCCCATCAGCCTCGGGCATTTCTTTTCAATAAAAGCACTTCACACACAAAACAAACGATTTCCTGTCTGAATCCCTGAGGCCCAAGTCTCTATGCCGCCATTTCCCTCCCAAGCTTCACAGAGTGGATGTACCCCGCCCAACTTTCCCAGAATCTTTACCGTTGGCAGGTGAAAGTTAGTTAATTAATGAACAATAAAAGCTGTTACTAAACCTGTACCTAAAGGGGACATGGCTCGTCCACTGAGGCATGACTTCCCATGTGTATAATTTTACAAACCACAAGAAACCTCCTTGGGTGGCAAGTCACAGATCTGATTTGGGAAAAACTGCTCCCCACAGAACAGGGGGTGCTCAGGGACTCCAAGACTCTTGGGCAGTGACCAGGTGGTTCTCTGCATTTTCCTTCCTAACCACACGGATAATGGAGGAGGAGGGAAGGAAAAGGGGAAGGAGGAGGGGAAGAGGGAGGAAGGGAGGAAGGAGGAAGAGAAATAAGGGAAGAGGGAAGAGAAGAGGGAAGGGAGGAGGGAGGGAAGGGAGGAGGGAGGGAAGGGAGGAGGGAGGGAAGGGAGGAGGGAGGGAAGGGAGGAAGGAGGAAGGAAGAGGAGAAGGGGAGGAAGGAGGGAAAGAAGAGAAGAGAAGAGGGAAGGGAGGAAGGAGGAGAAAGAGGAGGGGAGGAAGGAGGTGACATGACAAGCATGCCGACAGACTCCCCTCTCACCCGCCCACAGGACAAGTCTACACCTCAGCCGGGCATGGGGCTGTCATCAGCACCCAGCTGCACCCCTGCCAGCCCGAGCCCGCTGTTCTGCAGGCGGCCCATGTTCAATGGCACAGCGGTGCCCGGTGCACAGGAGCACCCGGAACTCACTGTGACTCTGACCTGGCATAGCCCTGCTGGGCACTGTCCCCAAGCACCACAGAGCTCAGATCTAAGGTCACCTCTCACGCTGCTCGCTTCCACCCAGGATCCACCACGTGCGAGATGATCGATGACTATTTATAGGAAGGAAATGGAGAAGCCTCCTCCGGCGTGACTCTTGGCCTCTTCCTGGTCCCTTGTTCCCCGCACAGTGCTCCTAGAGACCTTAGCATGTGTCCTTCATGAGCCCGAAGGGGCCACTGCAACTGCACGCCCAACTCAGAAAGCTACCTGCTCCATGTGTAAAAACAAAAAGCCGGTACAGGAATGGGCTGCTCCACTCCTTATTCTCTTCACAGCGCGACGCCCTCCACTCACAAAGCACACGCTCTCAGCCAGTGGGTGTCCGGCAGGGCAGGGGAGGGCGTGGTCGGGGATGTTCCTGTCTAGCTCACCTAGGCCTGTGTGCGGGGGCGTGCCACAGAAAACAAACACCAAGTCGCCCCTGGTATTAAAACAAGAAGTGAAATATCTATCAAATATGCAGAGAGAGAAGGAAAAAAGACACAATGCTCTTCTCAGTGCAGACTGACCTGTGCCTCCTGAAGGTGGACAGGACCCAAACCCCAAGGTCCAGCCTTCCCCGCGGTGCCGGCTGGTCTGGCTGGAAGCCACACCCCTGAATCCCTTTCCCCTGAATCCGCTTCCCGGCGCAGCTGAGCTGGTGCTCCAGGGACCTGACCACACAGGGATGAGCAGCGGGTGCTCAGACCCTGCGGGCGGGGGCCTCCGGCCTGGCCTCTCCTCTGCTGGGCCAGCGGGTACAGCAGCCAAGGGCTCCCATCTCTCCTACAGGAACCCCATCACCAGAGCTGGGGGCTGGGGACTGGGAGCGGCTGAGAAGCCGGCACGGTCCACTCCACCCCTGGGGTCCCGCTCTGCCTGGCGGGCTCCAGCTGGTCCTTGCCGCCTTCACACCCACCATCCCTTCCCGGCTGCCTGCTGAGGGCCTCAGGACCCGGCAGCACACACGGCAACACAAGCCAAACCCCTGTCATAGGCCATGTGTGTGGGGACACGTGTAAGCACTCAGAGGCACCCCTCCTTCACCAACAGTAGGCCGGCTCCTCGGAGCCTCTTTCCGACTGGGCCCCGGGCCCTGGCCACGGCTGTCCTTGGCCTGCCTGGGGCAGCTGTAGCAAGAACTTGCCAAATCAGTTCACCAAGTCCCCCCACACCCTTGATATCTAATCACCCGGCATCCGATCCACTTCCTCATCCCGCCCTTGAGGCCCAAGTCCTTGGCCGCCTTCACAAGGACCCTGTTAGGACAGTTCGGCCCCAACCCCCTGGCCCTGATGTCTCCGCTCAGTAATTTTCCATCTGCGCCTCCCTCCAGCTGCTGCCGGCTCCACGTCCCCACTTGTCCTTGTGTTCGGGGCTGAGCTCAGCCTCTCTCCCCCACAGCAGCCTCCTAATAAAGTCTGCCTCACCGTGTTAGCAGGTGTGAGCGGATTTCCTCTTCGACAGTACATATGCATTATGCGTGTGTACATATGCATTATGCGTGTGTACATATGCATTATGTGTGTGTACGTATGCATTATGTATGCGTGTACATAAGCATTATGCATGCATTTTGTGTACGTGTTCCATTTATTTAGCCCAGAAATGAACCCTGACTGATGCAGCAGTATGCACAGCTCTGTTGTCATTTTCAAAGGGGTACTTCTTCCTCTTCCATAAGCAAAACCCTTTGTGATGGAAGGCTGTTCTGAAACTGTTTCCAAGCTCAATGAGCGGTTTCCTTTTTCCTTCAAAGAAATGAAAAATGTCATCACCCCACCTCCAGGGGGCAAACAAAACTTGGCATGTTCAAGAAATCAAAGTGGCCGCTGTGGGTCACATGTAGGGAGCCTCACCCGGCTGTTAGAGGCACACGTGGTGCCTGAAGCTAATCTCTGTAACACACGGGTGCTGCTTAGGGTTCCAGCGACACTTGCAAACTCCACGGTAAGCAAAGGGGACCTGTCACAGTGCTCAAAAGGGGTTCCCTGACACCCTCAGTTTTATCCCAGAAACAAGTGCACCCTTTTGGGAGGCACCCTCACTCTTTCCCACCGCGCCCCACCCCCAGGTGGTTATGGTATAGAGTGCGCTGTCTACTGAGTGTGTATACGTCCCTGGGACCGGGGCTGAAAGCTGGGCTCTAGACTCGGCGCTGCCCTGAGTGACCGGGGAGACTTCAGGCGAGCCGCTTAATTAGCAGCTCAGAGCATCACAGACCTCGCCAGCACGGTGGTCAGGATGCGAGCCGCCTCCCTCATCCAGACGAATGAGGCAGGAGGCAGGAAAGCACTCAGAAGACTGCAAAGGAGTTTCACATAAAAGAGATACAATTAGCAAACAAACAGAGGAAACAATATCCGGCTTTGCATGTTACCCAGAAAATACAAATTAAAACAGTGAGGCAACATTCTGTACACACTGGATTAACAGCACTGCTGCGGGCGGTACAATTAGACCCATCCTTCCAGAAGGCAATTTGGCAATAGGTTGCAACAGCAATAAAAATGCTCACGCGGCTGACCCGGCAAGCCCTCTCCTGATAAAATCGCTCCTGCTCGGAAAGCTGAAGACCTGAGGATGGTCACCATGGCGTTATCAGTAACAGCAAACACCAACCAAAGGCAGTGTTTAATATTAATGCATCCAGCACGACGTGCGCGCCCACGTGACTGCTGGGAGCTTTAGGGCGCAGGGCTCCTTTTGGAGGTGACCAAAAGATTTTTAAAATGGACTCTGGTGCAAGGTGCATGTCTATGAATGTCCTAAGAAAGTGGCATAGCCCCACCAGCGTGGCTCAGTGGTTAAGCGTCAACCTATGAACCAGGAGGTCCCGGTTCGATTCCCGGTCAGGGCACATGCCCGGATTGTGGGGGGGCATGCAGGAGGCAGCCAATCAGTGATTCTCTCTCATCATTGATGCTTCTCTCTCTCTCCCTCTCCCTTCCTCTCTGAAATCAATAAAAAATATTTTTTTAAAAAAGAAACATGTATATTTTAAATGGGTGAATTGTGTAGTGTGTGAATTAAACCTCAATCAAGTTGATTTTTAAAAAGGAAAAGCATTAATTATTCATGCACTTGGCAACATGTGAGTGCCAAGCATGCCACTGGGTGACGGAATGGGACACAAGCAGGTGGACACCTGCCTCCAGGAGCTTGCAGCTTCCATGGGGAGTGGCGATTAAGTAAGTGATGGACATATAGGGATGACAAGTGCTCCAATAGGCACGTTCCACTCTCAAGGGAGAACATTTCAGAGGAATCCAAGCTGGTCTAGCGCGACCAAGAAAGGCTGCCTAGAGAAGGGAGGTATGTAGGAAGGTGGCACCAGGCAAGAACAAGCCCATGACCCGAGGGAAAAGGGACAAGTGCCAGGGATCAGGATGGCACCCTAAACTCTAAGGCCCAGCGAGGATTCCACCAGGACCGGCTGCCACGCAGACACTGTGCCTCCATCATCGCCAGGACACTGGGAGCTAGTCACCGGTCCGCAGCCAGAATTCCATACGGGACCCCAGCAGCCAGAGAGCTCTCATGCGTAGCTGCTTGAAAAAACTGAGTCTGGAAGCACTCACCTTGATCCGACAGGAAGTCCAGCATGGTCTGCAGCAGGAAGGACAGATGCCTGACGGACAGGGCGGGGTTCCCCATCCTCCGGGAGGCATAGACCAGCTCGTGAAGCAGGCGCATCTGCACAGCAGCCCAGCCTCGGTGTGTGCCTGCCACCAAAGCCACACAAAGTCACAGATCAGAGACGAGCAGCAGGACGGGCACGGGACAGACACGTCTATATAATGTGTGAGCCGCGAGGGTCCAAATACAATGCCTCCACCGTCACACTCCCAGGGCAGCAGATGACATTCCATTTGTTTAGCTCAGAAATGAACTCTAAAGTGGTACTTTTTTCATGCATTACCTGGTTCATATTACACTTTCTTCTGCAAAGAGACAATTTTTAAGTAACCCATTTTGAAATAATTATAACAAGGTTGAAAAAAGATTACATTTTCGACAGCATGCACCAGTGTTGGGCATACTTCTTGTTTTTTTTCAACAGAATACTGATATTTGGTGGGTTTTGTTACCAACAACCAAGGACATGACATTCAAAAGCACAGTATTTCTCTGAAGTAGAACAAACGTACAGAAAAGCAGATAAACTAGAAACAAGGTTATCAGCAAACTTTTGTGGCCACCCCTCCAAAATGATTCAGTGTACGTGACATTAGAGGTGGGGAAACTGTTTGCACAGCCAGTGAAAAGGATCTCTTTTTCTTTTTAATCCTTACTGGGGATATTTTTTCCATCTTTTTTTTTTTAGAGACTAGAAAGGAGGGGGAGAGACAGAGAGAGGAACATCAATGTGAGAGAGATACATTGAATGGCTGCCTCCTGCACTTGCCCTCTCGCCATCCAGAGCCAGGATGAAGCCTGCAACTGAGGTGCGTGCCCTTGACCAGAATTGAACCTGGGACCCTTCAGTCCCTGGGCCAACGCTCTAACCACTGAGCGACTGGCCAGGGAGTGGAAAGGACCTCTGTAAGATCACAGAACTTCAGGCTGATTTATTCCATTCTCCTTTGGGCAACAACTACTAGTCTTAGGTTTTTTTCACCTTCAAATCCTTCGTGAAGAAGATAGTGGTCCCAGGAACCCAAACCGAATAGGTCACCCCGCAGTGTGGTGTGCCCAGGCCAAGGGGCTCGTAGAAAAGTTGTGGGAAAGGGCTTAAGGCTCCAATCAGAGGTTCCTCCCTCACTGCCCCTAGCGGCCTCCTCACCCTCTGTCCTGCCCACACAGTGGACCCGTCCTGCTGTGTGTTCCCACGGCACCGTGCACACAGTGCCTCCGTGGGAGTTATCTGGCAGGTGCAGTGAGGCACCTGTAAACTCCCATGTTTCTGTCTGTCCTTCCCGTCCCGGTGAACTAGGACTGTCTTACCCACCCGGGACCCGTGACGCCTGGCAGGAAGCTGGCACACAGCTGGTACTCAGCCAGCTTGGGAGTCGGATGGGACGCCTGCTGAGAGACACGCCCATTTTACAGGCACGCAGACACATTTGTGCAGGGGAAAAGGACATGATTTCTGGGACCGGCTGTAAAATACCTCAACAAAGGACAAATGGGGGGGGGGGGCATAAACAAAGCAGACGCGGCCCAATGAGAGAAAGGCAAGTCCCTGAATTGTTTCCACGTCGTCAGCAGAAGCTAGAACCCAACGCTGACACAAAGCAAGCAGCTTTAAATGTATTTTTTTATTAATTTCAGAGAGGCAGGGGGAGGGAGGGAGAGAGAGAGAAACATCAAGACGACAGAATCATTGATCGACTGCCTCCTGCACACCCCACACTGGGGATCAAGCCCACAACCTGGGCATGTGTCCTGACCAGAATCAAACCACGACCTCCTGGGTCATAGGTCAACACTCAATCACTGAGCCATATCCACCGAGCAAAACAAGCCACTTTAAAAAGGATTGAGGCGCTGAAATTGATGTCGTGACTAACCTCGCCATAAATTCAAAATGATCCAATTTAAATAATCTCAACACCACTGTATGAAGGAGGCTTTCTTGCTTTAGAACTCGGCAAATATCATTTTGCTGATTTTCTTTTAAATAGATAATGATCCACTTCCTACCACAGGCAATTATGAGTAAGACTGAGTATAAATTTCCTTAACACTAAATAGTGTGTGAGTTGTCATTTCTGTGTGAATCAAATTGCTTCTCCTATAAAAACTTAAATCTTTTCATTTTTAAGACAGATTTGCAACAGAGGACCCAGCAATAAAGTTTTCAACACTCTTGTATTTAAGAAGCTCACCAATGTGAGAGTTGATCACATCACCTCTGCCTTTCAGCAGTCCCCTGCCTTGCCGGACTCCTTCCTCAGAGCTCCCGGGGAATGTAATCCACTGCCCAGGAAAAGGCCGAGCCAAAGGACTGATCGAAAATCTCCATGTACAGCCACACAAAGACCAAAATGACAACGAGCCACCGAGAGCCGGCAGCACGCGGCACACCTGTGCTGCTCTGTGGACTGTGCGGAAGCAGCGAGTGAAAAACGCTCATTTCAAGAAATAGGTAGAAATACATTTCAGGTCCTGACAATCCAGTCCACCTTTTCTTCACAGGCTCAGGGCTTGAGCAGATTTCCTCTGAACTCTCGGAGAGAGGGCTGAAGTGGCCCAGGGCACCGCGGAGACAGGTGTGGAGGGATTCTGATTCCTTCTTATCAGCACATCCAGCTGACACTTACCCTCTTCCTTTATTTGATCTCCCGCGACTACCATCTTGTCTTCCCGAATCTTTCACAAACTGATGGCGAATGTCCCCTCCTGAGACGGAGGCTAAGGAAAAGGACCTGGGCACTGGGAGGTGTGCACATGTGCTTTATTTTTCAAAAGAAACATGTTTCGTGCGGTGATTGCAGGAGGGGACGGGAGAGGGGACAAGGGGGATAACTGGTGCTGGCTGGACGGAGACTAGCCTTGGGGTGAACACACCCACAGTGACAGGTGACGTGTTGTGGAATTATGCCCTGAAACCTGAACAATTTGGTTAATCAGTGTCACCCCAATAAATGCAATAAAAAGGGGGGAGAAACACATTCCATTCACCTGATTCAAAAATTAGATCAAGAAACAAACTCTAGCCAAAACCGGTTTGGCTCAGTGGATAGAGCGTCGGCCTGCGGACTGAAAGGTCCCAGGTTCGATTCCGGTCAAGGGCATGTACCTGGGTTGCGGGCATATCCCCAGTGGGAGATGTGCAGGAGGCAGCTGATCGATGTTTCTCTCTCATCAATGTTTCTGACTCTCTATCTCTCTCCCTTCCTCTCTGTAAAAAATCAATAAAATATATTTTAAAAAAATAAATAAATAAATAAATAAATAAATAAATAAATAAAGAAACAAACTCTACTCAGTAAATGTAAACGAACACATGGCACTGTGGCTGCTCATGAGGTGGCTCCCACATTACACGTATGTGCGGGACACCTGCCCCGTGATGGGCACGGTGAGAGTCAGGGGCCTCGGCCTGACAGGCTCACAGGCTGGGGAGAGGCAGTGGGGAAAACGCCCCAATTTATTTGTAACGTATTTACGAGTTAGGGGAGGTGGACAGGGAAGAGCGGAAGCCAACGAAGGGGAAAGAGTCCACTGAGGCTGCGCTTCCCTGAGGGGCCGCCCTGAACAGGCATGAGTGGGACCCGAGGGTGACAGGCAGTGAGCGGGTGAGCGACAGGGAAGAGCGCTCCAGAGAAGGCGGGCCGTCAGAAGACCGACAAATGGCCTCTCAGAACCTCAGGCAACCAGCCCAGGAAGGTAAAATGTTATAGAAACAGCTCCTGTGCGGCTGTCCGCAGGCTCTCAGACGCCATTCGGTTAAACATCACGTGGCCTCGGCGCTCTGGGAAACTAAGGACACCCGTGATCACAGCTGGGGCAAGGCTGTCCTGAGGGTAAAGCCTGGATTGAGGTGCTGGTTAAACGCCCACCAGGGTGCCGAGCGAGAACCAGGACGGGCTGGGGGAGCGCCGTGCACGCCTGCGCTCCTCGCCTGGGAGGAGCCGGCGCTGAGCTCACAGCGCGCCTGTGTGACACAGCATCACAGCCCGTCTACAGCGCCAGCCACCGGCAGGTGCTCAGCGGCCGGCTCTCGGAGGACATGGGGACAGGAATCAGAGGACAGAGAGCAGGCGAGGGCAGGTGGAGAACATCTGTCCTGGTGTCTGTCTGGGTGAGAACGAGGGTCTGGAAAGACGGCCAGGTCCACGTGGCCACATGTTTACCCTCAGCACACGGCGCCGCGTCCAGCACGAGGCAAGAACCAAGACGTGCTAACGCCCTCCCGGGGGCTGAGACACAGCCAGGGACAGACAGGGGCAGAATCACTCCCAGCTCCATGAGCCCCAGTCACGGACGACATCCGAACAAGACACGTGTCAGCCCCACAGGGAAGTGTTAGAAAACCAGGGCCCGGGCACAGTCCGCAAAGCCACAGAAAGGCAGGGCCTATGTGGGCCCGATTCAGGAGGGACGCACTCAGCTACAGAGCAGGACAGTGTTGGCTCTGGGCCTCCAGGTCTCCCCCCGGGGCCCTGAGGACGGAAGTCAGGGCAGCTCCATCCCAGTGGGCCCTCCCGGACACAGGAACTGGCACACCAGCCTCGGCGAGCCTGTCCTCATGCCCTTGCCAGTCCTTCGACCTCTGACCCCTCCCACGTCCCCTCACTCCGAGGGCCACCTGACAAGCCCCTCTGCCCGCCCTGTGGCTCACTCGGTCCCCCTGTGCTCTGCTAAGCCCAGAACCCTCCTTTTAAAGGATTTTGGAAAAATCTTTTGAAGTAATTTTGGGGAAAAAAAAAATGAAATTTTAGCTATCACATGCTCTCAGCCAGGGATACGGCGAACTAGAGTCCACACAGCAGCCTGGCCGCCGCCTGTCTGTAA
Organism: Myotis daubentonii; assembly: GCF_963259705.1. Classification (NCBI taxonomy): domain Eukaryota; kingdom Metazoa; phylum Chordata; class Mammalia; order Chiroptera; family Vespertilionidae; genus Myotis; species Myotis daubentonii. Next base: position 53,074,382 of record NC_081856.1, read on the forward strand.
ATAGAGCTCCGTGGCTTACACCTGTCAGCGCGGCATCCGCGCCCTGGAGCAGCTGGGGAGCCACCACCGAGACCACGTGGCCCGCACGCCAAAATATTGACCCTCGGGCCCTGGACACAGTCTGCCGCTGCTCGCACGAGGCAGGGTTAAGGGAATCAGAGCAACGTTTTAGTCCCGGCCGGTACCTTTGCTGAAGTCCTGTGGGTCCAGCGACAGGCTGTAGCCCGGCAGCGTCTCCAGAAGCAGCTTGTAGCAGGCCCTCCAGCCGGGCTCGGCGATGCTGGGCGCCACGCACTGCATGGCGGCCACGCGCTTGAAGAAGGCGGACTTGCGCCGGAAGCCGATGAGCTCGTAGAGCTCGGAGAGGACGCTGTAGCGCTGGATTTTCTCCTCCTCGGAAAGCTGGGGCACGGGAGGAAGGGAGAGGCTTTGAAAGACACATAAAAACTTTTTTTTTAAAGCTTTTTCATAAAACAGCAACACAATGAAACGTGGAGCAGGAGCAGGTGCCCACAAGGCGACAGGAAAGCAGTGGAGTCAGTGGGTAGAAGCCCTGACCCTCTGAGGCCACTGGCCTGGAGCCAGCCCGTCCCTCTGCGGGAGAAGCCCAGGCTCCCAGGACAAAGACATCTGCTGCACAGCGCGCGTGCATGCGCACGCACAGACACACGCACACTCACACATACACATGCGCGCGCACACACTCACACGCATACACACATACACACACACTCACACATACACATGCGCGCACGCGCACACACTCACACATACACATGCACGCACGCACACGCGCGCGCACATACACACAGACATGCACATGCGCGCGCACATACACACAGACATGCACACACACGCGCGGTGTCGGCTTCGAGCTCCTTCGTTAGAAAAGGAACGTGGGTTCATCAGACCCTGGGATGTGGCAGGACTCTCAGCAGATACAAAACTCAGCCCACACAGCGTGCAGAGCCAGGTGACGCGGCAATGGGCTGCCGGCAACAGCAGCCCCACTGAGAGGAAGCCTTCCTGGCGCACAGCCTTCTAAGCCCAGACCTAACCAGACTCTCCCGACCACCCTATGGTGTGACGACGTCTGTGTCTAAGCACGAACTCTATGCCAGCAAACATAACGTACTTATTTAATCATTGCAACAATCCCATGAGCTAGCCAAGGAAATATGAAGCTCAGAAAGGGATTAATCGTCTGTGCAAGCCACACAGCCAGGAAGTATCAGGCACGTCCTGAGTGGGTCCCCCCCACAGGCCCACACGCCCACTCGAGGCCACACTGCGTGAGGAAGTGCTTCTCCCACTGCCGCCTTGCCCATCAACCCGTTCCCCAGAGAGTTCTGTGAGGACAGAGCCCAGTGTGGATCCCTGCCACCTGCTGCTCTCCTTCAGCCCAGCCCCGTCCTCTCCCCCCACCCCCACCCCGCCGCCCTCACCATGCCCACTCCCATGCCCTCGCGTGGGCCCCCATTAGCTCTCAGTGGCCTCAGTGGTCTTCCTGCCAGCTTCCTCTACCTCCCTCCCTCCAGACACTTGCAGCTGCCAGGTAAGATTCCCAGGTCACAGTTCAGGACCCGTCACCCCCTCCCAGACACACCCACGAACATGGAGCACAAGTGCCTTCCCTGGCAGGCCAGGCCCACGCGAGCCCACCCAGCCCGCCCTGTACCTCCAGGTCCCACCGCCTACTGCGAACATTTCCCACGTGCCAAGCAGTGTGCCAAGCCCTTCATACGCATTATTACATTATTTAGAACTTGTAACATGCCAGGAAGAAGTGAATGCTGTCATTCCCAATATGCAGATTCGCAACAAGGAACAACACACTTGGTCAGGAACAAAAACCTTGTGCATTTCAGAAAAACTGCAGACCCTCTATTTCGTTATTGTAAATTCCCAGCAGGACTCATTAGTCTGCTGTCTGCTCATCTGGCAAGCAAACAGCCCGACGAGCCAACTAAAGCCGAGTGTGGTGTGGGGACAACATTCACCCCACATCAGCACCGGCTTCCACGCTGGCCTCAGAAAGCCTGGTATCGTCCCTCTGGCGTGTCTCTGCTGCCCCCTAGTGCTCACCTCGAAGATCAAGCAAACAGAGCAAGAGTTGTTCCAAACAGCAGCAAATTCCCACATATTTTAAGTAAACAGCGCAGTGTTTCAGTCTGGTTGCCCTACCACGAAAATCCAAGTTAGCTAAATGTCTAAATCTTCCTAGACTAGGAATTTTGGGGTTTGGCATTAGCAACCCGTAAAAAAATTTCCTCATGATTTTGTCTGATTAAAAACACACCCAGATTCAACAGAGGCAGCAGTGTGGAAGGTGCTGTGTAAAGAGGACTGACATCCAGACGGGGTAACAATGGCAACTGCATCACAAGTGACAAACGTCAGGTGAGAGGCACACAGACCGTTCAAGGTCGCAAAGCTGTCGGAGGCGAAGCTGCTTCTCCAAGCAAAAATTAAAAATTTGGAAGGAGAGCGAGTCCTGGACTTTGAAAGTGAAATACTGTAACATAAAGAAGCAGCATGCCTGGCTGGTGTGGCTCAGTGGTTGAGCATAGACCTATGAACCAGGAGGTCAAGGTTCGATTCCTGTTCAGGGCACATGCCTGGGTTGCAGGCTCGATCCCTAGTAGGGGGCGTGCAGGAAGCAGCCGATCAATGATTCTCTCTCATCATTGGTGTTTCTATCTCTCTCCCTTCCTTTGTGAAATCAATAAAAATAATTTTTTAAAGAGTGATGCACAATAACCACACTCAGGATGGCGAGTTCTGACCCCCAAGTTTCCCCCATGCCACCCTGAATCCCAGCAGTGTGGACGGATCAGTGATAACTAAGGAACAGGAGACTGCACTCACTTCCACCTCAGGGGAGGGGGAGGGTTTGGGGGCGGGGGGCTAAGACACCCACCTGTCGGAGGTTAATGTAAACGGCATTCTGGAGAAATTCGGAAGCCTCCATGCTCCGCTTCTGAATGGCCAGGACACGCACAGCTTTGACGCACGCTTCCAGCTCAATCACTCCCGCATTCTTGTACTGCAGGGAGAGAGGGCCCTCCGTCAGAAAAGAGGAAGGAAGATGGTCTGTCCCCCCACGGAGACTCGAGGACCTGCAGCAGCAGCACCCAGCATGCACCCCTCCCAAGGGGGCAGAATGTGCTTCAGAATGTCTATCCCTGAGGGGGACAAAAGGAGGGACCTACATGCCCATGTACTAATAAATATGTTCGCATCTGTTCAACTGATACAACCACAATAGCTGGATGTGCTACAAAACTTCAAAATGTTATCAATGGCTACTCTGCTACTCAAGTCATTTCCACCTCTCATCTCTAAGACACTTTTAGAATCCCTCTCTCACACCTGAGCTTTAAGGCAGCCGAGTTAATTCATGTGACTTTGTTGCAAAAATTCTAGCTCCCTGTATCAAATTCATGTGACTTTGTTGCAAAAAGCCTAGCTCCCTGTCCTCTACTTAAAGGTTTCCGTCTTTCTGATCTGCTCTTTCCCAGTTACTTGATCCTGCTTCTTCAATCCTGGGGTGAGGGACAGATGGAGACGGAGAGAGAAAAGGCCCTGTGAGCTTCCGTTCACACCTCCGTAAAAAGCACCGATGAAGCAGGCAAGAACTTCGCTGCCACCTCAGTGACTAAAAACCAAGGCGGTGCTTCTCCCTCAGAAAGTGGGAGGCAGCCTGGCGTGCGTGTGTACAAATCAAAGACCATCAAATCCCGGAAGTGCACAGGTATGTTTTATGTCGCTGTCAGTTCCCGGCGATGGACCAGCCCCCAGGGCAGCTCTAACCGGCGTCTGGGTGGCTCAGGAAAGTCCCAGCCTCTTGCAGTGGAGGAGGTGAGCAGGAAAGGAGACAAGAGGAAAATGAAGCAAACGAAAAAAACACAGCTGGGCACAGGCACGGCACTGACTTCCTTTTCCTCGTTGTATCACACACACGAGGACCAAGGAGTCTTGCAGAAAACTGGGTGAGGACGAAGAGACGAGGACCAGTTTTTCATGAGCAACAGAATGAGGCTGGTACTGTGGTTGGCTGTATGTGCGCAATTACCCTGGTTACAGGAACCCTGGAATGCCCATCCTGAGAGAGAACCCTGAGCTCAGTGCGGTCGTGCATGCTGACTAACGTCAGATGTGGGATGACCCTCAGGCTGTCAGACTCCAGAGTCCACTCTTTCCTCTCCAGGCTCCCCTGTGCCCGTGCAGCAAGCCTTTCCCATGGAGGTGACGTCTGCAGTTCTCATTGGCACAGTGCTCTGGGCAGCCACTAAGCTTTATTCAGACTCAGGGGCAACGCGGACCCACCACAGGGCTTTGCCATCAAGGCGGGAGAGCGCGGCTCCCCGCTCGTGTCAGAGCCGCCTGGTCTACCCGGGGTGCTTCGGGCGGGCCGCAGTCCACAGGCAGCCACTACGGTGCTCAAAAACCTATACACGCCACCCCCCTCTCTCCATCTGTCTCCCCAGCAGCAGGACTCAGCTCTGAGCACTTTGATCATTGGAGAGGAACCTGTGATGAGTGTAAATGCATAGGGAGACCTGCCGGAGTTACGGAGAGAAAGAAGGAAGGCACTCAGCTCTGCCCGCTGTGAGCCGGGAAGGAGGCTGAAGGCGCACTGCTGGCGGAGACGCCCAGGCCGCACCTTGCCGTAGTAGGAGATGGCCTCCTTGTACTTGTCGATGATGTCCTCGGGGCTCAGGCAGTTCTTGGCGCGTCCGATCTCAGCGCTGGTGTCAGGGTTTATGCCGTTGGTGGTGAGGGCACCTGCACACCGAGAGAAGGGAAAGTATCTTTTGCTTTTCAGTCTCGTTTCCTTGTGAGTCTCAAAGAGGGGCACACACAAGGTAACACACATCGCCTGCTGAAATGTAAGTAATGAAATCATTTGAAAAGTCCGCATAGCTCATACGCTCCCTAGAATAGTCTCACCACCCAAGCATCGTATTAAATGTTAATTAGCTCACAATACGTTTTCCTCCCTGTTGAAATTTTTCTCAAAGAGCCTGAAATGCATTCTGTAGAAGCAGCACGCCTACACGAACTAGCGAGGTGGACTTGAACACCATGCGGCCAGCACGCGTTACCTCCGGCCTTAAGCTCCGACAGCCGCGGGCCACTGTGTCCTGAGATGGAGATACACTGTTTGAAAGCATTTCCAACTGTCCAGCACTCAGAAAAGAATGTAACTTATAAACACCAGACCTTCCTGTGGCTGCCACGCTCTGTGTTTAGCCAACCTCTGTGAACAAGCGGAACCTCCCAATCCCTGAGCCTCACACTCGCATGGGGGGGCGGTGTCCTCTACAGAATGTAACCAGCGACACACACACTGCCAGGAGACCAAGGGAGAGAGTCTTTGAGTTCCTGGAGCACTCAAACATCCATTCTCCTGAGCCACGTGTTTATCTCACGGACAAGCATCTCCCACAAGCCCTGTCTTCTTCAGGTCCACGGGGAGGCCCGGCTCACGTGTGCTGTGGGTCTTATCGCTCACAGCCCCTACACTGCCCGCCAGGCTCCTGCGAGCCCCCTCCGCCCTGCTCTCCTCCTGGCTCCGCCTTCTCACCTGCATGGTTAGTGTTCTGTACGCTGCCTCGCATGATGTGTGGAACAAGACACAAGAATGAGTGGACAGATAAATGGATAGATGAACAGAGAGATTCCAAGAGACAGAAAGAAAATGTCCTGTGTCAAATCCCCCCCCAGTCAGGGAAGAAAGAGCCACACGGAGAACTGGGAAGAGGCAGGTGGCTGGGGATTCTGCTTCCCGCAGATTTTGTGAAAATCACAGCAAGAGATGAGAGAGCAGAACTATAAATAATAAAAGAAAGGCGTGCTTGAAAAGATGTCGAACAGATATACTTCCTAAAGCAGCGGTCGCCAGCCAGTGATCCGCGGACACTAGTGGTCCGTGAGGCCCGAAAGGGTGGCGACCACTGTTCTACAGAACAGACCCAAATCAGCAAGGCCACTGCACAGGGCTGGGCGCCAGCAGACGGAGGCTCTGCATTACAGGCGACTGCACGCCATCACAGCACAGCCAGGCACTTGGCCTTCCCAGGAGCCAGAAGCGAGGGGAGGTGTCCACGCTCACAACCCCCACGAGAGGAGCTCCCAGCATGCCCCGGCCTGCAGGTGAGGAGGCAGGTCCAGGAGCGGAGTCGTCCTGCTGGCCCTCAGGTGACGCGGGCTCGAGCTCTGGGGTTCACGTGTCTAACACATGTGTCCTGCCACAGTAACACTGAATAAACGGCAGGTCCCCTCAATCTATCTCATTAGCCTGAACAATTTCTATTGTTGAATTTTGCTGTTTTCCTTTGGAGAAAGGGAAGGGAAGATCATGGGGGTCAGAAGGAGGGGGTGCTTAATTCCTCATGTGGTACCACATCTCATCCCAACAGCACACGATCAAGACGAATCACCTACAGCCTGGCCGGTGTGGCTCAGGAGGTCAAGGTTTGATACCCGGTCAGGGCACATGCCCGGGTTGCAAGCTGGATCCCCAGTGGGGGTGTGCAGGAGGCAGCCGACCGGTGATTCTCTCTCACCATTGATGATTCTATCTCTCCCTTTCCCTTCCTCTCTCCCAAATCAATAAAAACAATTTTTTTAAAAAAGATGAATCACATCCAAGTGGAGTGGGGATACTGTGGGAGAGATAACAAGAATGACTCTGTTTACTTCTATGTAGTAAAAAGTATCAATCAGTCCTAGCCAGTTTGGCTCAGTGGATAGAGTGTCGGCCTGCGGACTGAAGAGTCTCAGGTTCAATTCCAGCCAAGGGCACATGCCCAGGTTGTGGGCTCGATCCCCAGTAGGGGGCGTGCAGGAGGCAGCCGATCAATGATTCTCTCTCATCATTGATGTTTCTATCTCTCTCTCCCTCTCCCTTCCTTTCTGAAATCAATAAAGAAATATATATATTTTTAAAAGTATCAATCAATAAAGATAGGGAACCCTATGCTGGGATACAAACAGGAGCCATTAACTGTATTTCAAATAAATAACATAATGACACCCACAGGGAGGATTAAGGAACAAATCCAAGCAACTTCAAATGCAGGGCCTTGTATATTTACCCTAAGTATAGAGACAAAAAGCACCATAGACAACCTTGACTTCTACTTCGATGTTTGTTTTTACAGTGATACCAATTAGCAATTCTGAAACTACTTTCTGTATATGGTAAGACTGAGGAATTTAGCAACTATATTGATCATCTCAGGAGCCAGATGTCTCACTGTTGAAGAAGGAAGCAGTTTAGATAAAACGGGAAGACTGGAAAAACCCTGGGCCTGGGGGCTGGAACTGGAGACAACAGTGTGACCTTCTCACGGGGCCTAGAAGCGACGACCCTCAGTGCAAGAAGCATTTCAGCCCAGCCGGTGTGCTCAGTGGTTGAGCATCGAGCCAGGAACCAAGAGGTCCCAGGTTTGATTCCCGGTCAGGGCACATACCTGGGTTACATGCAGAAGGCAACCAATGAGAAACATCAATGATTCTATCCCTCCCCTTCCTCTTTCTCTAAAATAAATTTTTTAAAAAATACTTTTTTAAATAAGCATTTTAATGCCAAGATTTAAGTTTCTAAATACCATTCTCCAAGAAAATGAACTAGAACATCTTAGACAACTGTCTGGTTTCAGAGCTGGGACAGGGAAAGTACAAAATGAAACTAAATTCTTGACCCAGAAAAATGAGTAGAGACAGCAAACACCAACAGCGCCCCCCTCACCTCCCAGCAGCAGCAGAGCACACAGTGTCCTCGGACACGGAGGATCCTCCAGGATAGACCTCGTCATGGTTATAAAACCAATCCCAATAACCTTAAATGAACTGGAAACGTCCTCAACAAAACACTAGCAAACTAAATCCAGCAACGAGGATTGTGCAACGTGACCAAGTGGTATTCATCTCAAGAACGTCAGGTTGGGTTAGGAGGCCAAGATCAATTAATACGATACACCCTATCAGTAGACTGAAGGACACAGACTACACTAGACACAGTGAGATTCTTAAATAGAATTCTAATGTTAGAACATTGATGGAAAGCTACAAAAAGGCTCTGAGAAACAGGTATAGTTAGCAATTTGCATTTACTGTGTGAAGGTACTGTGTGGTGCCTTTTTTAAAAAAGCAGCTTTAATACAATTCACACATTTAAAGTGTATCATCCAGTGGTTTTACTACGCCCGGAGCTGCACATCCATCCCCACCATCAACCTGAGGACGTTTTCATCACCCCGACAAGAAGCCCTGTACCCACAGCCGTCACTCCCGCACCCACCACCGGGCCCTGCCGCCTGTTCTGGACCTTTCGAATGGTTCTTTGACCAGCAACTCGGGTCTCCTGAAAGCAAAGCATGTTTTTCTTCCTCTACACGATCGACAGCCTGAGCAAGAGGTGATCACGGAACATGAGCCTCGGGAAAGGAGCCGACACAGTGTTAAAACAAAAGAATCTGCAAACCTGAAGCGATTTCATGTCAGAATCAAGAGACACGATGAGATGGGATCGATGTCTGGGCCGCACAGTGTGTGTAAGCATGACTGTCTGATTCTAGTCCTCAGAGGCAGGCAGGGTCTCAGGTTTTTATTATTTACCTTTTGTCATTGTTTCGGATTAAGCCAGAAAACAAAAGAGCTCATTATAAAATAATTAGGCACTGCAATAAAAGAGGTTAATCACAGGAGGTGTGAAGAGGGAAAAGGCAAACCGGACTCTGAAAAAAAAGAAAAAGCACCATTTCTTTTGGTGCTAAGAGCACACACAGGAAACACAAATGAATGCATGTTGCGAGGAGCATGGACCACAGGTCAGAGCACAGTCGTTTCGGTGAATCAACTGGACAGGCATGCCCGTGCATTCAAAGCGCCTGGCAGGCACACGTGCGGGCCATCCACGCAGCCATGCTAGCGGGGCGGGAGCTCCTCCACAGACAGCATAGAGCAGTCGGGCCCCATCAACGGGGACCAAGCAACAATCAGGGTTGAACAGTTCTGATTTAAAGCGGCTTAAATCAGAATGCCCCACAGATCGCCCTGCAGACATTGTAACCGTTCATTCACCCACCGAGAAACAAGCGCTTAAAGAACGGCAAACACAACCAAAAGAAACGAAGCACAGAGATGGAGTACCTGGGTCAATGAGAACTTCCTGTGCGCCTGGAAGAGAGAACAGAGCATGGTGTTTTATTGGGAAGACAAACTGCTTTCAAAGGTAACGACTACATCATCTTTCACAATTCACACAGCCTTCAAACCCGAGGTGCTTCTCTCAGATCAGAAAAGCAATTCTGATTTACAAGCTCAGTGCCTGTTTGCTTTAGAAGTTTTTCCATGACTTCTGCACGAATTGTGGGGTGCCACCTCACCTCTTTTCTCCCCGCTGCCTAAGCTCATACACCCCAGTTATTCTCCAACAAGTATGAGAATTTGTTACTTCCACAAATAAGCCAAAGGACAAAGGAATATTGATTCATTTGTGCAAATGGAGGCAATGGTACCAAGAGGCTATATAGAACTTACCACATGCTACCTGAAATCTTCCACACACACTCATACTCACACTCACACTCTCACACACACATTCACACTCTCACACACACTCACACCCTGACACACACACACACAAATTCACACACAGAGTTACTGCACACTTCAAACTAAGGATTTCCTACTTTTAGACAGTAACTTTGCAGTTAGTTTAAAATACAAAATAGTTCATTCTCTTTTTGGAAGCAGCTTTGAAAGCCTTGATCACCTGGTCAATTGTCCAGTGTCCATGAACTCCATCTGCCTTCCTGTGGAACATGGCTTCCCATGATGACAGAACACACCCTAAGAATCATGCTTGCCATCAGCCAGGATCATTTGTAACCACACTCACAGGACTGAAAAAGCAATGTCCCAATAGCACGTTCCGACTGAAACTGCGTATGTATTCAAGTGTCTATGCAGAGCAAGGCCCAGGGCACGGTCCTCTGGGAGAGCTAGTTGCTGCACTGCAATCTCCATTTCCACACACAGACTAGAGAGCCCTGCCGTCCCGACGCCCGGGCTGTAATACAGTAAAGACAGGTGCCTTCTGTGGCACAGCCGTGCGCCCAGCCAGAGCGTGACCACCGCCATGGGTGCCCACCCTCAGGAAGGCCCAGTGCTGGGCGCCTCCAAGCCTGAGTGTGACAGGGCAGGTCCTCTCGCCAGAAGGCCTCTGCCGGACGCTGGGGAACCTGTTTAGTGCCGGGGCACAGTATCAAGATTCCCATTTTCCTGTACCCCTGACGTTCATGGGTAAGGTGGCTTCACCAGTAATAAAAGTCACATCTATCCCCAACCGCCTACTCTTTTGTCTCACCTCTCAAATGGCTGGTGGATAAAGTAGGAATGCCATTATTGAGCCCCCTTGACTCCCACCATACTCTAATTAACAAATAATTCTGTATTTGTGACTGTCACATCTCTGCGGCTGCTGTTACACTGTGAGAGCAGGAACTACGGACCCTCCCAAGTATTTCATTCATTTCTTAATTGGATCTTTGTTTATAAAACCATCTTTTCTTATTTAATTCCTTCGTTGTTGACAAAGACTATAAAATGATGGCTCCATACAAAATAATAGCTAGAGTTTATTCCTCTTTTATGAGATAACCACTGGGCTAAACACTTCACATCATTTCTCTCTGAATCTCACAGTTCTACAAAGCAGGTAGGAGCACCCCTGGTCCACGGATGGGGAGAAGACTCAGAGAGAACTGCCTCATTTACCCCCTGGCGTGGCTCAGGGGTTGAGCATCAACCTGTGAACCAGGAGGTCATGGTTTGATTCCCAGTCAAGGCACAGGCCCGGGTTGCAGGCTCAATCCCCAGTAGGGGGTGTGCAGAAAGCAGCCGATCCATGATTCTCTCTCATCATTGATTTTTCTATCCCTCTCTCCCTCTCCCTTCCTCTCTCTGAAATGAATTTTTTTAAAAAACATATTAAAAAAGAACTGCCTCATTTGAATGGCTCAGTGTCGTGTGTTCAAACCCAAGTCAATCAACCAGGCTGCCCAGGTACAAATCACCTCCCTCATTCACCCGCACAGTGGGCCCAGCGTCCACCGACTCAGAACAGGCTTTCTTCTGAGAGGTGCTCCTGAGACCGTTTCTATCTCGTCTCTGACATCACGGTTTCTAATTTTGGAAGAAAGGCCCAATATGGCCATTGTTCACAGCTGTCTAAAACTTCGCGCTGAGGTGGCAGAATAAAAATAAGCTATAACTAGAACAATTGCTCCAGGTATCCAGACCCTGAGCTATTCTGAAGCAGTAAACACAGAAATCAAGTAAAAGGGACATGGTGAAGTCTTCTTTGAGAAAACGGAAACTAAGGCTTTAAAAGGTGCAACAGCACCACCTATGGCCAAAAGCGGTCTCCCAGGTTGCAGGAGAAGGGAAATGATGGGGAAGGTTTTTAAAAACAGGATGTTCAGACCTAGTGGGTTTGGCTCAGTGGATAGAGCTTCATGCCCGGGTTGCAGGCTCGATCCCCAGTGTGGGGTGTGCAGGAGGTAGCTGATCAATGATTCTCTCTCATCATTGATGTTTCTATCTCTCTCTCCCTCTCCCTTCCTCTCTGAAATCAATAAAAATATACTTATTCAAAAAAAATAAATAAAAACAGGATGTTCAGAGCCAGTAAATGCTTAGCTAGCACCTGCTGAATTCTGCTTCGGAGAAGGAAATGCTATTGGGTACTTGATCTATAATCTTTAACACGACCAAGTACAAACAAAAGACACAGGCTCAGGGGGAGTGATAGTAGAGCAGAAACACGTTATTTACAGATTAGGGGCCTGAGACCAGGGAACTGTCCTTCCAGCAGTCAGAAGCGCAGCTGGCCCCAATCCTTACATCCTGCACTCCACCAGAGCCAACGGCACTGTGGAACTCTGTGCATGAGAGCCGCGGCTGCATTTTTCCAGCAGTAGGGAGTCCAAGTGTTTAGCAAAATACTTTCCAAAGGGCTTGTGACTAGGAAGCAGACAATTTTGTGAAATTTTGTAAAAAAAAAAAAAAAAAATGTGAAACCGGCCCTAGCTGGTTTGGCTCAGTGGATAGAGCATCAGCCTGGGGACTGAAGGGTCCCAGGTTCGATTCCGGTCAGGGGCACATGCCTGGGTTGCGGGCTTGATCCCCATTAGGGGATGTGCCGGAGGCAGCCAATCAATGATTCTCTCTCATCATTGATGTTTCTCTCTCTCTTTCCCTCTCTCTTCCTCTCTGAAGTCAATAAAGATATATTTTTTTTTTAAATGTGAAAACGTTTACTTACAAAGGAAAACAGCATGGGCTCCACTTTCATTCCCGCTCTGTGGCCAAAGTGACAGGTGACTTTCAATTTTTTTTTAACCAATTAAAGGTACAGAAACAAATCAAAATTTCTTCAACTGCAAAGGAGATAAGCTTATTCCCGGAATATCAATGTTTCTAAATTAATGACTATGGTCATGTAAAGGTTTTAGTGGATGATTACATGGCCATATGAATTCTGAGTTGTCAAAATATACCTTCTTACAAATAATCTTTAAATTATTCAGCTTACGGCAAGTTAGCCAGTCCCTACATTACTGGAATGACACGGATTTAATCAAACCTTCTTACTGCACTAAAAAAATAAATGAATAATGGAACTGAGCCCTGGCCGGGTGGCTCAGCTGGTTAGAGCGTCGTCCCGAACACCAAAAGGCTGCGGGTTTGATTCCTGGTCAGAGCTCATTCCTTGGTTGCAATTCCCAGTGGGGGCAACAAGGGAGGCAACCAATCGATGTCTCTCTCTCTCTCTCTCTCTCTCTCTCTCTCCCTCTCCCCCTTCCTATCTCTCTAAAAATCAGGAAACATATCCTCAGGTGAGGATTATAAAAAAATGAATGAGTTTGAGAGGGGAAAAAACAAGTAGTAAGTCATTAGCAATGGTTAGATTTTCAAAATCCACTTCTTTTCTGCACTATAATCATTTTAATGTTGTTTTCAGTGCTCACGCAGTTACAATTTGAAACACTGACGTTGGTCATTAGCTGAGAATAAAACATTTGTGGAAATAAATGTGCAATCTTAGTCTCTGCCATTCTGTCTTACATCCATCCTCGCGGCTGTCTCCCCTTTGGGGCCTCTGCAGGCTGAGACCACTAACGCGTGTCGTTCATGACCTCGCGGAAGCTCAGACAAACGGTCTGTCCCTGGGAGGCTGATGGGGGGACAGGTAAGAAAGCTTCCTGGTCATCATACCAACCAGGGCTCAGGTCCCGAGTCGGCCCCTCGCCCGCTGCATGATTTGGGTCCAATCACCTCATCTCTTTACACCTCAATCCCTCACCTGCCAGTGGAGATATGATACCTGCCCTCCAACGCCTGCTGGGAGGTCAAACGTACAAAGAGCAGTCAGCACAGGGCCAAGGAAGGTGCTGGGGAAGTTTATAGCTATTTGACCATTATGATGATGATTACTGTTCATAAATTAAGGACAAAAAAGTAGTTATGACCATTAAGGAGAAACAGTTACTTGTCAATAGCCATTTCCTTCCTTTTGGATGGATTACAGATGTCCTGTTGATTTTTTTTTTTTAATAAACCAAGTTGTGTCCATTCATTATAGACTTGTGGGTTCATATATAAATCTGGGGGGGGGGGATTTGTGGCCTCTAACCTTTGATTACTAGGAAAGTCTTTATATATTTTTCCCTTTTTTATTAGATTTATTGGGGTGACATTGGTTAATAGGATCATATAGGTTTCAGATGTGGGTTTCTATGCTACAAGATCTGTATATTGCACTGTGTGCCCACCACCCAGAGTCACATCTTCTGTCACCAAGGAAAGTCTTTAAAAACTTTAAAACAGCTCAGCCATTGAGAGTCGACCTATAAATCAGGAGGTCATAGTTCAACTCCTGGTCAGGGCACAGGCCAGAGTTGGGGGCTCAATCCCCAGTAGGCGGTGTACAGGAGGCAGCCAATCAGTGATACTCTCTCATCATTGATGTTTCTATCTCTCTCTCCCTTCCTCTCTGAAATCAATAAAAACATCTTTTTTTAAAGTAAAACAAAAAAAGAATTAAAGCAAAAATAGGTAGAGACTACAGAATTCTTTTGAAACTAAGATAACTCAACTTTAAGTGGGGGTGGGGGCGGATTTCTTTTTCTTAGAGGAAATCTGCTTGAGAGCCATGCAGCCTGGATCTTTAACATAATTCATGAGTTCATACTGCCAACAGCAACAGCACTGATGAGACCTGCCGGCATGGACCAGGTGCAGGCATTTCTATGTGTCTCACTCAACCTTCCCAGAGCCCTGGGAGGTAGGGACTATCACCCTCTTCCCCAATTCACAGACAAGATCATTGAGGCAGAGAGACGGCACAGCATGCTCCATCTATATTTCTGCTGCTGGGCTGTGCAAAAGGACCCTGAGATAGAACTTCAGGGCAGAATGTTAAATAGTCAGTTTGTCTGGGCCTCATCTCAGACAGCTGGCGCCCTAAATCCCTGATGTAAGAGGAGGCTGCCAGCGCACGCTGATCATTGTGAAATTAATTTGCAAGATCAAGCAATGTGTGTGTCCTGTGATTGAGCCTGCTCACGGGCCTGGAGCCTGGAAGGCAGGGCCACAGTTTCCGGCCTCCATGCGGCTCACACCGCTCCCCCAGCTCTCACGGAGCCTCAGGGGCACTTCCCCAGAGACCGCCTTCAACACTGAAAAGCGCCCAAGGTTCGTGAGGGTTTTTTTTGCAAAGCTACATAAAGACATTTCTCTTCTGCAGACAGAGCAGGTTTTCAAAAAAGCTGAAAACTGTTTCTGCCTACGTTCAGCAAGCAGGGAAGGAAACACTGCCGTAAAAAGTCCCTGGAGCCTCACTAGTCGCATCAGCAACACCGTCTCCCTCTCCACACCTAACTTCAGGTCACAGGGGACCAGCCTCCAGCCTCGGCACCCCCAGAGGAGACAGAGGCCTGCCTCCCAAGGAGAAAATGAAGCAGGCGTCCGCCTGTCTGGCTATGTGGGAGCTCACAGCGCTGGCAGCTGCCTAGAGAAAACATAGACCTGAAAATGCTGTCATCTCGCACCATAGACAGGAGTTAGCACAACGAGGGGTAAATACTGGTGGTGAGCACAGGAAAGGGAGGAGCAGAGGAATGATTCTCCACCTCACTCTTCCCTTATCCACTGTCGGCGCGCTTCTCTCTCCTCTCAAATCGTCAGGAACAGCTCCACCGAAGGGTGAAGTATCTTCAAAAACCATTAGAGTCACGCTAGCTGTTCTGCAGAGAGGGCACCCAGGCTAGGGCTGCAGCCCCGGTAGCTGATACACAATGGTGGCCCCTGCCCTCTTTGCTAAGAATGGGGATGGGTTACAGGGGGAAAGGGAATTCAAGGCCTTTCCATCCCATACAAATGAACTACGGCGGACTTTCTCTTTGGGAATAAATATGCTAAAAGTCTCACAGAACAAAAGATGCCTGTAGTTTTGTGTCTAGCCTGATCTCTGCAATCGTTGTTATTATCTTTGTGACCTATACCTCCTGAGCCGTCACAGGCAAGTTCCTTCAGTGAGGGTCGGAGGGTTAAGTTCATTCAACAAGCACGGGTGAGTCTCCCCTACCAAGATGGTTTACGCTGCATCAGGGCTAAGAAGCATAAGCCAATCACACGTAACTCACTAAGAGAAATGTCATCACCCGGGAGAATAAGAAACAGGCCCTGAATTAGCCATTAAAATGGACCTCTGAGGTGAGCTTCACCAAATGCACAGCAATTATAAAGATCCCCAGACACAGAACTTCAGGGTCGGTGGACCCTGAAATTTAGGCAATTGTCCCAGAAATCCGCCAATCACTGCAATCTATTCATATGATCCGCAAGACTCGAGATGGATAAATATTCAATAAGATCAGAAGGAAACATCTCGTGTGCAAGGATTCTGACCGCACAGACACTATACTTGACTGAAACACTGTCAGGCTTGACTCAGAGGCAGATGGAAACAATGACCCTGCCCGCTCAGGACAGCGACTGAGCCCAGACGAGGAAAGAGCGCGCTCACCTGGTCGGTGTCTGTTGGCTGCCTCAGCAGGAAGTGAGCCCCCCTGGCACCTGCGAGCTCCATTCTTGCCACCGGTCCCACCAGGGTAGTGATAGATGACAGAAGCCGAACACAGCCCTTCCAGGGCAGCTGGGCATAAGAAATAAACAGGACCATCAGTAAGTCAGTGGCCCATTCCCAGCTCAAATCGCAGAGCCTACGAATGCCCAGGACACTTTATGTGGAAATGCCCATTTTCCTCACAACAAAGATCACGCCCACGGTCACTGGTTCTGTGATGCACAGGAGCATGCCGCCGGTCATCTTCCAGGTGCCACCGTCAAGGCTGGCACCCCAGAAAACTCCCACGATGCTCAAGGCTCCACGGAGGGACTGCATCCGCAAGTGAAATGGGCCAGCCCTCAGCCAGCCAGCCATTCATTTAACCAACAGTGTAGCAGGGGTGGGGAACCTTTTCCTGCCAAGGGCCATCTGGGTATTTATAACATTACTCACGGGCCACACAAAATTATCCACTTAAACATTAGCCTGCTATAGTAATAGTCAATAAAAACTGATTTGGACATTTTTAAAAAATTAGACTGCTATATCTGGTCAACATTTAATTAACTCACCTCTAATGTATTGGCAGGGCCAGACCAAATGATTTCTCAGGACTTATACAGCCTGTAGAGCTTACTGGGTGGCAGGTGCTGTGCCGGATTCTGACACTGTGATGTGCGGGAAGTGCCCTGCACTGACAATATTTAAAAGTAATGCCATTAGCCCTAGCTGGTTTGGCTCAGTGGATAGAGCGTTGACCTGTGGACTGAAGGGTCCCAGTTTGATTCCAGTCAAGAGCACATATTCGGGTTGTGGGCTTGATCCTCAGAAGGGGGCAAGCAGGAGACAGCCAATCAATGATTCTCTCTCATCATCGATGTTTCTCTCTCTCTCTCCCTCTCCCTTCCTCACTGAAATCAATAAGAATGTATTTTAAAAGTAATGCCACCAAAGCAGGACCAGGATGTCTTTCCACATCAGACACCCCAAATGCATGCGTTCCATTTAGAGCAAACACCTACGGGCGTGCCTCCTCCTCAAGGGCAGCCACAGTAACCTGGAGTACATTTCCTTCTGCTGTCAATGGCAGTTATGGCCTAAGAATCTCAGGCGAGGCCACGTGCCCTGTAAGTTGTGCAACAGTGTGCTCATCTCATTCATTAGCATAGCAGTTCCCAAACTTTTTGGTCTTAAAACTCTGACATGCTAAGAAAATACAGAGGATCACAGAGCGCTTGTGTGTGTGTGTGCGCGTGTGTGTGAGTGTGTGTGTGTGTGTGTGTGTGTGTAGGCTACAGCTGGAGATATTTACTGTATTCAAAAATAAAACCACAAAAGGATTTAAGTATTTATGTGGCAACTCCTTTTTCTTTTTCTTTTTTAACATATTTTTATTGATTTCAGAGAGGAAAGGAAAGAGAGAAAAAAACATCAATGATGACAGCGAATCATTGATCAGCTACCTCCTGCACATCCCACACTAAGGATTAAGCCCACAAACTGGGCATGTGCCCTGACTGGGAATTGAACCATGACCTCTTGGTGCACGGGACAACGCTCACACACTGAGCCACGCTGGCTGGGCAGCGCTTCATTCATTTCTCTGTCTACTCCACCATCTGGATATACTGCACTGTACTTATCCATCCACCTGCTAATGTATGGACAAGGTGTTGAAGAATGAGTGGTGGGGGGATGGCATTCTAAGCAGAGGGCGAGATATGCTAAAATTAAAAACAAGAGGACCAGGGAATCAGGACTTTGTAAACGAAGGGCACCGTGCTCCAGTCCTGGGTGGGGAGTGCCAGAGGCGAGGCCGGGACGCTGCCAGGCCACTGCCCACTGCCCCCAGCAGGCTGCCTGCTTCTCCTGCCCATCCCTTGTGTTTAGGCCCATTTTTTTCTGTTCTCTTATTTCAGATAACAGCTGCCATAATCACATATCTGACCAGCTTCGTCACATCGCCTTACCGCCGAGCCACAAGAAGTCGTTCACGGCGCGGAGCAGCTCCACGGCCATGTGGTAGTGCACCAGGGAGTCCTGCAGCATGCCCGCCTGCAGGCACAGGTCCCCCACGTGCTTCCGCATGCGCCCCTGGCACCTCTTCTTGTAATGTCTGAAAGATAAAACGTGTGGAAACACATCACTGCGAAGGCCCGACTTCTGCCCCCCGGCACACTGGCTAAGCAGCTACGCAGCTCTCTCACGACAAAAAAAAAAAAAAAAAGCTACAAAGGCAACCGGAGGCTCTATCAGGACAGCCAGCAGCCATCATTGCCAGTATGTGAGCTGGAGCGGTCCTGGCGTCTAAGTTATTTTTTCAGTGTCACAGGGAGAAACAACTCCCACCGTGTGTTTCATCTGGGCAATAGGAGCGCAGGAGTTTTCTTTTCAGATGTTCTGATCACAACATTAGCACAAGAAAGTATGTTGCAGCTTTTTAAAAACACGATTAACTTCCACTTCCTTAACTACAAACATATTATTATTTTATAAAGAGCGTGAGGCTGTCTATTATAAGCCAAGCATTTGGCTTCTGCAAACAAGACCTGGATCTTCACGATTTCAGAGTGAGCGTTAGTAATGCTTTGCGCGGGCGGGGCCTGGGCGCTGACAGCTCTTTAAATGTTGGCAAGGATGTGCCATTAAATAATGCAAAGGCTTTGAATTCCATGTCAACTCAGAAACCAAAAAAACTACACCAAAAGCTTCCTTCATCATTTTAAAATAATCTCTTGACTATTAAATTTCTTAGAAGATATGATTTTTTTTAAGGAAAGTCACAGCTATAGTAACTCTTCCCTGACCATGGAAAGCAATAGTATCAAGAGTAAAAACCCGGATGGAAATCCAGAAGATGGGAGGTGTCCAGCTAAACAAATGTTACTGGCAGGTCTCAATACATCCTATCAGATCTAACTCTAATGAGCTCCACAAACTCTTTTTCTTTGGCTACCCTGGAATTTAGCTTTTCTGTTCCAAATACTCAGACCATCACATAAGGCAGGGAGGGATAGAAGGGGACTCACCAGCCTCCCTCCCGTCCCTCCTATGGCCCCGCTCACAAGCCCTCGCCACAGGGAAGTGCTACATCCATATGCCTCTGCCATCCCAGCCGGACATGTCATCTCTCCCCGCCACGGGTCACCTCAAGAGCCTTCTATGTTCATCTAACCCCCTCTCTTTGACCACACACACACACACACATGCACACACACACACACACACACACGCGCGCGCGCGCGCTCGGCGTAACCTTCCCAAAGCACTTCAAAGCTTTCAAAGGTTCTCCAGTTCAGGTCCAGCCCCTCTCACTACTTCTCCACACCCCACAGCCACACTGAGGTACTGGGGTCCCCTGTGACCTGACCCTTCCACCTTGCTACTGCCCACTCTCCTTAGGGCTCAGTGTGACTGTCAGTTTCTCAAGCGAGCCTTCCCTGCCTCCAGCTTCTGCATGCTGGGCTAGGAGTCCCTGCCGTGTTCCTAGAACACTCTGTGCTGAATCAACTTCTGGTATCTGTAAGCTCCAAAAAGGCAAGCATGTTTTGCATAATATTGTGTATCCACCCTTCTTCCCCCGGACACTCAAAATCAAATGAATGGATGGGTCGCAAAGGTACGTGCAGCCGCTCCTGCCCACCCCACTCCTTCCTCCAGACAGCAGCGTCGGGACTACCGCTCCCCAAGGTCACCCCTGCTGGCAGCCTTCTCTGCCACCTGAGCCCCCTCTCGGCCCCTTCACCTGGCTCACTCCGACTTTATCTTGAAAAGTCAATGCAGAGCCCTCTCCCACCAGGAAAGCTTCCCTGGAAATCCCTCTAGCTCTCAGCTGGGCTGCCCTCCATAACAGGTCAGCCTAGTTACTCTCTGGGTGTCTGGCCATCCCTTCCATCGAGACCATGACCTCTAGGAGGGCATTTGGGAAGAGGAGAAAGAGAGATGAAGGAAGGGAGGAGAAAGAGCGAAATCACAGCCCAGCCTGGCCAGTGTGGCTCAACTGGTTGAGCGTCATCCCACGCATCAAGAGGTCACTGATTCGATGCCCGATGAGGGCACGAGCCCAGGTTGCAGGCTTGATCCCCCGTGGGGGGCCTTCAGGAGGCCGCCGACCAATGTTGATGTTTCTCTCTCACCAATGTTTCTATCTCTCTCCCTTCCTCTCTAACTAAAATCAATAAAAACATTTTTTTGTCATCACAGCCCAGGCCCCAAAGTCAAGTATTCTCACAAATGTGCACACGCCACTGGAGCTGTCAGGGAAAAGGCTCATTGAGCACCTGTTCGAGCGTCTCACTCTGAGATCCACGTGATGCGCTGCAGAGGAACGCTTATCTTCACCGGATGCGAAATAACGGAGAATCATACAAACGCACCCAACTTCAGGCGCAGCTCCCTGTTCCCCTGAGAAAGTGGATCCCTCTGCCCGGCGCAAAGCTTCGCCCGCCCACACGAGGGCAGTGCGGGGCTCCCTCACCGGCTGTGCTCTCCTGCTCTAATCAGGAAAAGAACTGTGTCCAAAATCAAGTTCTCTTCCCCAACAGTGACATGATTCTCCACTTGTAACACGCGGCTGAGTTTACCAGTACTGCCATTATATTGACCCACAGGAGATTTTGAATTAGACTTGATTTTTTAATGGAATTTACTCCTAACCTGATAGAGTAAAATCTGCTTTAAAGCATTCTGCCTGAACGCTTCAAAAAAAGTAAATTATTCCCTCTTCCCAGCACAGGACACTGCAGGCTCGCTCGCAGCGTGGGAGCCACCGCCCTCTGAGAGGGAGGTCTCCCCCGCCCGTCACTGAGGGAAAGCACGTTAAGTCTCACAGGGGGCCAGGAGGTGGCGCAGGAGAGGGGCCTGACGTCTAGGAGTGACCTCGGCTTGTGGCATACCTGCATGGGGGGAGCTGGAGAGAAAGGAGGAACCCAGCAAGGCTACTCTCGCACCGATCCCCTGGGAGCGGGTGAGTGACCACAAAGGCCCTGCGGTCCGGGGCATGACCGGCCCTCACGGGATCCCCGCCACGCATTTTCCAAGCCACACGGCTTCAAGTTCCAGAACCTGCTACACTTATCTGTGTTTTGTTCTCCCCACCCCAGAATATGACCGAATCTTGCAGGAAGGCAGCCTGTCTCAATTGAGGTGAAAGTGCTCACACTTGGACCAAAGCATTAAAGAGCCAGGCCTCCTGGCCATGGTGGTGGCAAAACCTTTCCCCACGGGGTGGGATGAGTCCTAGGTCACCAGAGATGGTCCCTTCGGGACATGTCCCTCAGTGACACACATTAGCCTCAGCACACACAGAAACAGCCACTTCCGGCCAACACAGGGTTCAAGGTAAAGGCTGCTGCAGGTAAGGGCAGTACAACCACGGATGTCTGGCTCTGACCGCTTATTGGCTGGAGAGTGGGGACCAGGGTCAATGAAAGGTCCTGGTATCCACAAGGACTATGAGCTGGCTGCGTACGAGCAGCCGTACTTCCTGACACTCGGAAAAGTCACCCTCAGAAAGGGGCATAAGGCTGGTGTTGATTTTCGAGGAGCCTCCGCCCCTTCGTAGGTTGCTAAGGCGAAGCGAAGTCCTGGCATGCTCAAGGGGAAAGCAAGAGAAACTCCGGGGGCCGCTTCCTCCAACGGCGTCCCTTTGCTGGTGACCGTGGCCACGAAACCCCGCCATGCACACAGCCGCAGCCAAGAGCCACGTGCCAAATGCGCTCAGTTAAAAGCCAGAATCAAGCAAGGCGCTTGACCTTCTAGGTTAAAGCAGCCCAAGAGAGAGCCCTCGCGGCCACCGGAAACAGCATCTCCCTTCCTCGTACGAATGAAAAAATTAATACAGGCTCGTTGGTTACAAATACTAAGTAAGAACAACAAGGTCCCCAAAGCAAGTATTTCAACAGAGACCACACACCGGCGGGTTACATGCTAAAGCAGCTAATAAAATTTTAGAAAATAAAAGGATGACCAGGATGCTACACGGGTCAAGGCAGCAGCAAGGTTTTGTTCTGAAAGCGATGGAGGCGAGGAGGAGGCAGCACGGATGGAAATCTAGCTACTTTCCAAGCAGAATGTTCCCAGCCTACCTTTTCAGACCCAACAACATACTCACAGGGCGGTATGAGAGAAAAGAAAAGGAAAAGAAAGGAAAGAGGAACAAGCAAAAATTAGAAACACACAAGAACAAAAATAACTTTGGCAGCTACGACTCTCCATGTACAGGAATTTGAATTTACGGCGGGCGCCGAGGAGGCTGGGGACACACGCGACGTCTAAGTAAGACCCACCCACTTCTGGGCTCCCGGGGGCCTGGGCCTGAAGTTAGCGGCATCTGCCAGGAAGCCCATCAGGGGGTCAGTTCGCCAAACCCAAGCGGGACCTACTCCTGGACATTTCCCTTTGGGCTACGAAATCCTATCTCATCTCCCCTCTACACTTTGTAACAATCCTGCCCCAAAGCACTGTGGTAAAGGTGAGTGACTATGGAGCCGTGGAGGCCACAGCAGGTTACCAGTGACTAGAGGGGATGGGTCTGATTGGGGGTCACTGGCACCCCACTGGAGTTCAAATGACGCTGAGTGTTTGGAGAGCGGTTAGAATAGGATGGGCCGTGTGTCTGCAGCCTCGAAGCCTAGAAGTTGATAAGCAAAAGTCACCCAGCGGCCTGTGCAGTGGGGAGAAGCCAGTCCCTGCCACCCGCAGGCTGTGGTGACATGGGGAGGACAGGGAGCGCTGTGCGCTATGCAGCCCCATTCCGTAAGGGATGAACCATCTGACAGCCCAGGAGGCTCAGCAGCTCTGCCCTCGACAGCTGCCCAGACCCCTAAACCAGCCCCTCAGCTCCAAGGAATGGGAGGGGAGCGCTGGCACATGATCACAGGGCCCCTGCCATCCAGCATGCGTCAT
The DNA here is from genome assembly GCF_963259705.1 of Myotis daubentonii. Taxonomy (NCBI): domain Eukaryota; kingdom Metazoa; phylum Chordata; class Mammalia; order Chiroptera; family Vespertilionidae; genus Myotis; species Myotis daubentonii. The sequence continues at coordinate 53,097,435 of NC_081856.1, forward strand.
GGGTATGGCATGCCTTGTCCTTCCCTCAGACCTTATAAACGTGTCTGGGGAGGAAGTAAAAATTACTCCAGACCCTGCAAGGCACCACACACAGCCGTGATGGGCTGATCTGCGCTTCTCACTGGCAGAGCTGGCCTGGGCCATTTTTTTCTCAATTCTGTGACATTTTCTCTACCAACTTAGCAACCACCAGAAAGGCAGTGTTTGACCTTAGGGTCCATTCAAGAAACACACTGAGCGTCAATTTGCAGCAGGCCTTAGCCAGTGTGCACATGTCAGTGACTCCTCACCTGCGAGACCATCGTCTGAAGTCTACATTGAGGGAGGAAAGACGCAGAGTGCCCAAGGCAGGAAGCCCAGGCCACATGGCTCCCCAGCTCCCCTAGCAAAGGGGCCACGTTGGCAAGCAGTGGGAGCCCTGGCTTGCATCTAGTCCTCTGCTGGACAGATGCCACCATGGCAGCCGGGAAGACAGAGAAGAGGGAAGAAGGAAGAGGGAGAGAGGGAGAGAGGGAGAGAGGGAGAGAGGGAGAGAGGGAGAGAGGGAGAGAGGGAGAGAGGGAGAGAGGGAGAGAGGGAGAGAGGGAGAGAGGGAGAGAGGGAGAGAGGGAGAGAGGAGAGAGGGAGAGAGGAGAGAGGGAGAGAGGGAGAGAGGGAGAGAGGGAGAGAGGGAGAGAGGAGAGAGGGAGAGAGGAGAGAGGGAGAGAGGAGAGAGGGAGAGAGGGAGAGAGGGAGAGAGGGAGAGAGGGAGAGAAGGGAAGGGCCCAGAAGAGCTCATCTGCAATTCCAGTGCAGAGTGAAGCTGTCGACTTAACCGACTTAACCGCAGGGAAAGCGTGAAGACCGACCTTCTGCCCCAGCCACACTCCCTGTTCTTCGGACACTGGAAACACAGTCCCATCTGAGTAAGGAGCCCTCTGGGAAGTCCCTGGGGGTGTCCCTGAGATCCTGGGTCTGACAATGTGGCTACCAAGTGGCAAAGTGGGGTTGACCCATGCACGATACCCGGTCTGGGCACCGGAGACACGGGTCCACTTCCAGCTCAGCTGGCCCTGGTTCTGCCCCCTCTCCAGACTCGGCCTCTCCTCTATAACCACGGATGAGCCTGAAGAAGTAAGTTTCATCTGGGCTCTAGGGCAGCGCTGTCCAACAGGCACACAGTGTGCGCCACATGAGTAAACTTTTCTAGTTGCCACATTTAAAAAAGTAAAAAGCAAAAGTAAATTATTGAAACTGATTTAATAACTTATTTTATTTGACCTAATATATGGAAAGTATTATCAATCTGACATGTAGTCAATATCAAAACATTAATGAGGCATTTTACATTATTTTTCTCTGTTCTAAGTCTCCAAAGCTGATGTGCATTTCTCTTACAGCACATCTCGGCTCAGACTAGCCTCCTCCCTGGTGCTCAAGAGCCACAGGGGCTCTGGCCGCTGTACTGGACAGCAGCTCCGGGGGGTCCCACTAGGGGACGCGGCTGAAAAGGGGGAGTCAGTGTGCACAGTAACCCTAAGAGGATTTCCCTGAGGCAAAGGCTGTCCCGTTTGGAAAAGGCTAAACACGAATGGACTGCACCTTTCTACCCTTTTCTGCCATGAAATTCCACCCGGGTCCCTTCTGGGTGTCGGGAAGCCCCCCAAGCTCGCAGCCGGGACCCCGGGCCTCCAGGTGAACTTACCTACTGTCCGTGTCCAGGCCGACAAAGTCCTTCTTCTCGAAGGGGACGCAGAGCAGGGGGACCTTGTCCCCGGACTTGTCGGTGGCCCTGTCCAGACGCTTGGACTCGAGCACAATGAAGAGCGACTCGATGAAGTCCTCGATCCTCTTCTCCACGCCCGGGCAATCCTCGTAGCTGGGGTAGAAGGCCACGTCGGTGCGCGGCTGCTCGGCGATCTCCCCCTGCAGCCCGAAGACGAAGAGCCTGGAGTCGTAGAGGGTGGCGCCGTAGATCTCCTTCTGCATGTGGAACTTCTCGAAGGTCTGCGGCCAGTCCTTGGCCGAGCAGCAGTCGGTGATGGTGACGAGGCCCACGACCTTGCGGTGGGTCTGGAAGTCGCCCCACTCGTTGTTCTCGGGCGGGTAGTGGTGCCGGTAGCGGATGTACAGCACGCGCTGGGAGTCCCGCACGCTGATCTGGCTCACGGAGCAGATCCTCTTGTAGATCCGGAAGAAGTTCTCTTCCGAGACGACCCCCACGGGCTGCACCACCACGAGGAGCGTCTGGTGGTCCTCAGCGCACTGCATGTAGTCCGGGACGCTCATGGCGAAGTCCCTGCCCGAAGACAGGAAAGGAGACTTTAGGCGCACGCGGTTGGTTGTGAAGGCTGCTTAGGGACGGGGACTGACGCTGACCACCTGGGAGGCAGGGTACGCCCCACGCGAAGCCATGGAATACAGCGTGTCCCCCGAGTTCTGCAGATGACTGCCACAGCTCCCACCACAGTGCCCCCACTCCTGGACTGGGCCCCGAGCTCCTGCAGAAAAGGGGCTGCCCCTCATTTTCTGCTCCCGCCCGGGAGGGCACTGGTGCCGTCAGTGCTCAGGCACGTTTGCTGAATGAAGGAAGGAACAAATGAGAATACAGTGAGAAGAAGCACTGGGATCCAAAGGTCTGGACTTGAACTCCAGGCTGCCTAAGCTCCTAAGTTGCAAAATCATGGAGATAAGAAAATGTGCCTTATGAGAATCTATCTGGGCTCAGGAAGGTTGCTAGGTGACATACCCAGCACACTGCCTGACAGAAAAAGAGGGGTCCTACACATTTACCATCCCTCCGTTATAAACGGTGGTGCCCTGGGAGAGCTTTCGTAACCTGTCTGAGCCCATACTGTTGGCTATCGAAAGGAAACCAGAGTACATATTAGCAGCACTGCTGAAGAATTAAATTAGATTACCCTTAGGAAAGTATCTGGCCCATAGAAGGTACTCCAAAGTGTTTGGTGAATGAATGAGCGAATGAATGACCAAATGAACTGAATACCGCCCCCTCCCAGAGACTATCACAATGGAAATGGAAATGCCAGGAAATCTGAAGGCCACGGTCAACTCCTGACTCTACACTAACCAGGCAGGTGACCAGGGGCAGGCCTGTCTGCGTCTCTAAACCCCAGTTAAATGGTGAATAAAAATGAGGATAATCACACAAGCCTCAGAGGGCTAGTGAGTGGACACTCTGGTTTTAATACTGGAACAGAGTGTGGCCGGCTGGCACCACCAGAGGGAACTGGGCACAGGGTCTGTAGGCTCTCTCAATGTTATTTCTTACAGATGCATAGAAATCCATACCACATCTCCAAATTAAAATGCTAATTTTTTAAAAAGATACTGAGATGGCCCTGGCTGGTTTGGCTCAGTGGATGGAGCGTCAGCCTGCGGACTGAAGGGTCCCGGGTTCGATTCCGGCCAAGGGCACATGCCTGGGTTGTAGGCTTGATCCCCAGTAGGGGATGTGCAGGAGGCAGCCGATCAATGATTCTCTCTCATCATTGATGTTTCTATCTCTCTCTCCCTCTCCCTTCCTCTCTGAAATCAATAAAAATAAAAAAAAATAAAAAAAGATACTGAGATGAAATGGTGTCCCTCAGCCTGGCCTGCTCCCTCTCGCAATTTGGGACCCCCGAGGGATGTAGCAGTTCCGAGGTGGCAGGTGGCCAGGGAGGAGCCTCAGCCGGGGCCGGGTGCAGCTCCACTGCCGCTCATCCTGGCCTTGCTGCGCCTGCTGCCGGTTTTGCTCAGTGGATAGAGCCCAGGCCTGCGGACTAAAGGGTCCTGGGTTCAATTCATGTGAAGGGCACATACTTCAGCTGCAGGCTCCCGGCCCTGGTCGGGGGCATCGCACAAGGCAACCAATCCATGTGTCTCTCTCACATCCGTGTCTCTCACTCTCCCTTCCACTCTCTCTAAAAAGCAATGGAAAAAATATCAGGTGAGGATTAAAAGGAAATAATAAAACTAAAAATATATTTCTCACCCAGCCAGTGGGGCTCAGTGGTTGAACATTGACCTATGAGCCCGGAGGTCATAGTTCAATTCCCAGTCAAGGCACATGCCCAGTAGGGGGCGTGCAGGAGCAGCCGATCAATGATTCTCTATCATCATTGATGTTTCTACCTCCCTCTCCCCTTCCCTTCATCTCTCTGAAATCAATGAAAACATACATACATATATATATATATATGTATATATATATATATATATATATATATATATATATATATATATTCTTCACCTTTGTAGTTCCTCAAAAAGTTAAATAGTTACCATATAACAAGCAATTCTACTCCTAGGTACATACCAAAGAGATTTGAAAAACCTATATCCACACAAAAACTAGCTCACAAATGTTTGTAGCAGGATTATTCATAAAAGCCAAAAAGTGGAAACTGCAAGAACATCCATCAGCTGATAAAGGAAACAGTCTGGCCCTGACTGGTGTGGCTCAGTGGATAGAGCGTCGGCCTGCGGACTGAAAGGTCCCAGGTTCGATTCCGGTCAAGGGCACGTACCTTGGTTGTGGGCACATCCCCGGTAGGAGGTGTGTAGGAGGCAACTGATCGATGTTTCTAACTCTCTATCCCTCTCCCTTCCTCTCTATAAAAAAATCAATAAAATATATTTTTTTTAAAAGAAAACAGCCTGCCCACACAATATCACTCAGCGATAAAAAGAAACAAAGTACAGATACGCCTGCAACATCATGACCCTTGAAAATATTGTGAAAGAAGCCAATCCCGAGAGGCCGCATTTCCTGATTCCATTTATATGAAACTAGAGGCCCTGTGCACGAAATCTGCATACTATGCTTTTATTATATAGGATGCCCCAAAAATGCAAATCCATAGACAGGAGGTAACCCCGTGGCTGCTGGGCAGCGGGGGGAAGGCGTGACGGCCCATGGTAGGGGACTTCCTCCCGAGTGATGAGATGTTCTGGGATAATCATGTTGCCCGACAGTGACGACACTGAAACGTGTTCCCTTTACGTGGGTGGATTTTATGGCATGTGAACACTCTCTCAGGAAAGCTGTTATCTGAAAACTATCTTTTTTTTTTTTTAAAGAGTAGAGTCTTTTTTTTATATGTTTTATTGATTTTTCACAGAGAGGAAGGGAGAGGGATAAAGAGTTAGAAACATCGACCAGCTGCCTCCAGCACACCCCTAATGGGGATGTGCCCGCAACCAAGGTACATGCCCTTGACCAGAATCGAACCTGGGACCCTTCAGTCCCCAGGCCGACGCTCTATCCACTGAGCCAAACCGGTTAGGGCTGAAAACTATCCTTCTTGACACCACTCGTCCCTCTATACCAGTGGTTCTAAACCTTCTGGCCCTTTAAATACAGCTCCTCATGTGGTGGCCCAACCATAAAATCATTTTCGTTGCTACTTCATCACTGTCATGTTGCTACTGTGATGAATCATCATGTAAATATCTGATCTGCAGGATGGTCTTAGGCGACCCCTGTGAAAGGGTCGTTCGACCGCCAAAGGGGTCGCGCCCCACAGGTTGAGAACCGCTGCTCTAGACGCTGAGTCTGCCACACAATTGGAGGAACACAAACAAGACGAACCAGACCTCGCCTGGGGCTCCCAGAGGCCGCAGTGTCAGGGCGCCTGCACCTGCCCTGAGGGCACACAGACCTCGCCTGGGGCTTCCTGGCACCTGCCCGCGGGGCACACAGACCTCGCCTGGCACCTGCCCGCGGGCACTGCAGGGCCTGACTGTAGCTGGACCTGCAGGCTGTCAGGGGCCTGCCCTCAGGCCATGGACCCGAGCGGCCGGCTCCGGCTCCGCAGTGTGAGCCGGGCCATGACCTGTGGCGAAGCCCCCGGGCGCCCAGCAGAAAGGCCCGGGTCGGCATCGCGCAGGAGGGAGCCTGCGACGCCCCTCCCAGTGGGGACACCGGGGGTCCCCCCACTTCCACACACACACTGGGTCCCCAGACCCCAACACACACACCCGGGTCCCCACACTTCCACACACACCCGGGGTCCCCCCACACTTCCACACACACCCGGGGTCCCCCCACACTTCCACACACACCCGGGGTCCCCCCACACTTCCACACACACCCGGGGTCCCCCCACACTTCCACACACACCCGGGATCCCCACACTTCTACACACACCAGGTCCCCCCCACACTTCTACACACACCCGGGTCCCCACACTTCCACACACACCCGGGTCCCCAGACCCCAACACACACACCCGGGTCCCCACACTTCCACACACACCCGGGGTCCCCCCACACTTCCACACACACCCGGGGTCCCCCCACACTTCCACACACACCCGGGATCCCCACACTTCTACACACACCAGGTCCCCCCCACACTTCTACACACACCCGGGGTCCCCCCACACTTCCACATGCACCGGGTCCCCCCACACTTCCACACACACCCGGGGTCCCCACACTTCTACACACACCAGGTCCCCCCACACTTCTACACACACCGGGGGTCCCCCCACACTTCCACACACACCCAGGGTCCCCCCACACTTCCACATGCACCGGGTCCCCCCACACTCCCACACACACCCGGGGTCCCCACACTTCTACACACACCAGGTCCCCCCACACTTCTACACACACCGGGGGTCCCCCCACTTCCACACACACACTGGGGTCCCCACACTTCCACACACACCGGGTCCCCACACTTCCACACGCAAAGGGGTCCCCCCACTTCCACACACACCCGGGGTCCCCACACTTCCACACGCACCGGGTCCCCACACACTTCCACACACACCGAGTCCCCACACTTCCACACGCAAAGGTGTCCCCACACTTCCACACACACACTGGGGTCCCCACGCTTCCACACACACCGAGTCCCCCCACACTTCCACACGCACCGGGTCCCCACACTTCCACACACACCCGGGTCCCCCCACACTTCCACACGCACCGGGTCCCCACACTTCCACACACACCCGGTCCCCACACTTCCACACACACCCGGGTCCCCCCACACTTCCACACGCACCGGGTCCCCACACTTCCACACACACCGAGTCCCCACACTTCCACACGCACCGGGGTCCCCACACACACCGAGTCCCCACACTTCCACACACACCGAGTCCCCACACTTCCACACACACCCGGGTCCCCCCACACTTCCACACACACACCGAGTCCCCACACTTCCACACACACCCGGGTCCCCCCACACTTCCACACACACACCGAGTCCCCACACTTCCACACACACCCGGGTCCCCCCACACTTCCACACACACACCGGGTCCCCACACTTCCACACACACACCGGGTCCCCACACTTCCACACACACCCGGGTCCCCCCACACTTCCACACGCACCGGGTCCCCACACTTCCACACGCACCGGGTCCCCGGACCCCGCCCGGCCCGAGTCGTGGGCTGGAGGGAAGCGGGAGGGGAAGGGGCGACACTGCGGAGCGGGGCGGGTCCTGGGCAGGTGGGGACAAGCCCCGGGACGGGGGACCCGCCGCCGCAGGTGCATCAGGACCCCGGGGCGGGCGGCCGGCAGGCGGCTGAGGCGACCCCCGCGGGACGCTGCCTGGCACCGCCGCCGCCACACGGGGACAGCCCCCCGCCCCCCCGGGCCCCGCCCCACCCACCCTGCACTTACACAGCGGGGCGCCCTGGGCCGAGCCCGAGAGCCGGGCCAAGCAGCGGGCGGCGGCCGAGCAGCCGGGGCCGCGCTCTGAGCAGCAGCTTCCGACTTGGGGGGCGGGGCCGGCCCGGCACGCTCCTGCGCATGCGCGCCTTCCGGGCCGTGATCCGGCCCGGGTTTTAGAAGAGACGTCTGGAGGGGGCGGGGCAAGGGGCGGGGCAAGGGCGGGGCGGGGGGAGGGAGGGAGAGGGAGGGTGCAGACCCCGGGGAACAGCGGGGAGGGGGAGGGAGGGAGAGGGAGGGTGCAGACCCCGGGGAACAGCGGGGAGGGGGAGGGAGGGAGAGGGAGGGTGCAGACCCCGGGGAACAGCGGGGAGGGGGAGGGAGGGAGAGGGAGGGTGCAGACCCCGGGGAACAGCGGGGAGGGGGAGGGAGGAAGAGGGAGGGTGCAGACCCCGGGGAACAGCGGGGAGGGGGAGGGAGGGAGAGGGAGGGTGCAGACCCCGGGGAACAGCGGGGAGGGGGGAGGGAGGGAGAGGGGGGGTGCAGACCCCGGGGAAGAGCGGGGAGGACGGCGGAGAGGAGGGAGGAAGGGCGCCAGTGTAGCGACCACAGGGGGCTCCAGGCTTGGAGTGTCTGAGCCGAAGGGACGCAAGTCTGGTTAAAAGGAAACGCTCTTGTGTGTACTTGGACGTAAAGGAGGCCGCGGGTGCAGAAGCACTACTTTGTTTAGGCACGTGTTGACGTCTTTTTCTGTAATTGGCTCCGGATTTGGATAATTACCTATTAATTTTATTTATGGGTTCGTTAATTTACTTATTTGCAGTTGGCTTAAACGTATCCCACGGTGGTTCAGGCCAAGCTCACCTGTGAAACACTGTGCTACATTTTAGTATTCGGCAAGAATGGCATTGCGTAAGAGCAGCCCAGACCTTGAGACCCAGTCCTATGTCTCAGATGGAGGGACCCAGAGGGCCGGGGAGGGGCGGAGAAGCGGACGAGGCGAGAACCGCTTCCGCTCCTGGGGGCGCACGGAAGGAGGGGCCTGTCCTGCATCCCCCGCCCGCACTTCCTACTCCCTAAGGCACTCCACCTCCCCGTTGTCGCCAGCGCACATGGTTCCCCTTTTACAGGCTGGGGAGCTGAGGCATGCACAGCCTTGGCACGGGCTCAGGGGTGGCCCGGTGCAGGCTGCCGGGGTGCCTGTGCTGGCCCGGTCCCTCGTGGGTAAAACTGCTCTGGCTCTGGGGGCCCTAACTGTCCATCCACATCAAGGCTTCCCACCCCGAGCGTGGGAAAGCTGTCCGTGGTTACGGGGCCAAGGAGCCCCGCTTGCAAGCCAGAGGCAGAAGCCACTTAGGGACTTAAACCCATCAAGGTTAAAAACAAAGACATCTTCAAAGGAGGCCCTGGCCAGGGAGCTAGGTTCCTTGGGGTTTCGATCCCCAGTCAGGGAACATACAAGAATCAACCAATGAATGCATGGATGGGTGGAAGAACAAATCAATCAGTCTCCCTTCCCCTCTCTAAAATCAATCAACAAATGAATTTTTTATTAAAAGGAATTTGCATATATATGTTGGAACATGCATTGCATGTTGGAAAGGACACACAGGCAACTCCAGGTCCAGAGCACTGGAAAGAACCTCGCTCCCTGTGGGGGTTTTTGTGTTCTGTTTTTTTGTTTTTTTTTTTTACCATAGGCATGTGTTTCTTTTTTAATTAAAACATACGGTATAATGGAGCCCAGCTGGAGTGGCTCAGTGGTTCTATGAAGGTGATTCCAGTCAGGGCACATGCCACTGTTACAGACTTGATCCCCACTGTGGGGGCAAGCAGGAGGCAGCCAATGGATGATGCTCTCTCATCGCCAATGTTTCTCTCTCTCTCTCTCTCCCTTCCTCTCTGAAATCAATAAAAATATTTTTTAAAAAAATAAAAAGCATATAATGGAGGACAGGCTTGGTTCTCTCAGCAAATACAGCAGCCATGGGAAAAGTACCTGAGCCCTCACGTTGCTTTAAGCCAGCATTTATTGACTCTCTACTATGTGCCCAGTACTGTTTTATGACTTATTTTATTGTTCATCTATAATAATAAAAGCATAATATGCTAATTACCAGAAGTCCTTCCAGACGACCCTTACAGATGAAGCCGGGGCTGTGAGGGAAGCCCGGGTCCCAGGTGCCAGAGGGAAGCCGGTGCCAGCAGCCAGGAAAGGAAGGCCTACTCGTGCACGAATTTGGTGCATCGGGCCTCTAGTATTTTTTATAAAATAATCATGTGCTCTCCCTCATCCCTGCCCAGAGCCAGTGGAAAACCAATTGAGTTTTTATAGAATTGTTTTCCGAGGAGTAGGAATGAGTTATCAACCGAACACATCTTCAGGGCAAACCAAGTGGAGTGGATGTTCAGTGTGCCAGCCAGCCAGCCAGCCAGCCAGCAAGGGTTTCCAACAGAGGCTCCCAGGAGCTGAGGGAGAAGTGTGCTGCGCTCAGCACGGCCAGGGGTGAACCTGAGGGGGTGGGGAAGGATTAAAGAAGACAGACAAAAGAATGAAGCTAGCTAGGGCCAGGTGGGATGCTGCTCTCGGATGGAGAGACAGTACCACCACCTGCAAGCCAAGTCTTTATTTTATAGCAGGTTCCACGAAGCAAAGTCAGGGTGAGGTCAAGATGTTTACAATGTTCTCAGGGGTTTCGCATCTACTCAATGACATGCACCTGAACTCCCTCAAGCTCTGTTTTGGCAGCACTTGCTGCACCTCCCAGCCCCTATCACTCAGCCACCTGGGACCACAGGTCCGGACCAGAAGGTCAAGCTCACAACTACTATACAGCCTTTGGCTGTCATTGTGCTGGGCGGGCTTTGCCCTCCAAGCTGGGACTTGCGCGCGGCTTTGCCCCGAGAGGACCGCGCCCGCTCATCAGTCCGGGGCTTGAGCCTGTCCCCACGGGCAGCCGCTCCCCCAGAGAAGGCCCCTAGGACACCTCACAAAGCTGCCCGAGGCGGCGGCTCCGTGCTGGTAGGCGCGCGGGTTGACGGTCACAGAGCACAGAGAACAGACATGGAAGGGAGCCAGTCTTTGTTTAAAAAGAGAGGTCTGGAAAGGACACGGCGGGGCTGGAGTCGCACACGTGGCTGCTATTTTGGGATCCCAGTCCGGGCTGCCTGACCCACAGCCGGGGCTCTTCCCATGGCCCTTTTTTCTTCTTCTTCTGTCTATAAATGGATAAGACAAGCAATTTGGAAACCACATTGAAAGCCGGCAACGGAGACATTGCTATTTGTACAGCACGTCTCTGTTTACAATGTACACTTACACTAATTTATTTTGTTGTTCCAGCTCAATCTGTGGGGGAGGGAGGGAGGGAGCAAACTAATCTGCATTTACCAGTGAGAAAACGAAGCTCAGAAAATGTAAGGGCTCGCCACACGGCCCCCAAGCCAGCAAATGAGGGTGTCCATCCCCGTCCCAGGGCTGTCTTGCTCCTGGGCTTGTGTTCCTATTGTAGCTTTTCCTGAATGTAGAGAATTCAAAGAGTACACCAAACCTGCTCTCAAGGAGTTTGAAGACACACACGTAAAGTAGGGAAGGGGCCTCCGAAATCATCAGGTCTAAGCCCTCACCCCAACACCAGGGGCCCCTCCGCACATGTCCTCCCCGAGGGGGACAGCGGCACGACACGGGCCCTGCGAAACAAGACCGAGTCCGCTTCCCTCGCACAACCAGCCGTGAGCCTCAGAGTTGAGGGCCAGCGCCCAGAGCCGAGCACCATCCCTGAGCCGAGTCGGCAGCGCAGGTTGGAGCGCCCGCTCCTCCTCTCACTGTGGGAGTCATCCCTTCACACGGCTGTTATTGGTGTTACATAACATCAAGTCTGGGAAAGGCCTTGGAGACAGAGAGCGGCAGATCGAAGTTCCGTCCCAATTCCGTCGTCCCAAGCTACTCGTACGGCTTTGGGCTAGCCGCTGGGATGATCATATATCTTGACTTGCCTGGGACAGTCCCAGTGTATGGCTGTTGTCCTGGCTAAAGAGGTCTGGTTGGGTGATATGGTCACCTGACACTGGGCAAAACCCATCAGCTCGCGGACCTCTCAGGAGTATTACAAAGGCTCCCTTGCTCCTTTCCACGTCGTAGGGCTGGCTCTCCTGACCACTTGGTGCCAAGTCTCTCCTGGGCTCCTAGCTCCCAAGCCAAGAGCAAAGAGAGTCCTTCATTAACTCCATTTATTTAGCACCACTAAGAGCCAGGCGCGTGAGCAGTTCTTTCACATTCACTCCTCAAAATGATACAATCGGGGGTGGCTACCCTTTACCTGGCCGGTCATGTGTAATGTGCTTGGCACGAATTTCTCATCCCACCCTCACAATGGCGCTCTAAGGTAGGTTGTTCTAAGGTAAGGGGACTTACACTTTTTTCCCTTCCCACGTGTGGAATAATTGAGAAATAAGACACAGGAACCAGACAATGGATATTTACAAGTCAATGTTATTACCAATACTTGATTGGAGAGGGGGCCCTTAGATCTGGAGCCAAAAGTTTGGTTTTGGTTTACTCAATCCTTCATCTTAGAATAACTCAGACTCGAGTCGCAGCCAGAGCTGGACAACCAGAGGCCTCCCCTCAATGGTCCACAGTCCCACAAGCTCATGAGGGACCAGGGTAGGAGTCAACCCCAAGAAAAGCGCCAAAGCTCAGTTTAAACCTCGCGAATGCCTCTATTCTTCCTTCAGACACGAGTGCAAAGTGATGGAAGTGGCTCAGGAATTGAGCGCCTCGCCAGGATTCCGCCTCGGGCCTTCCAGTGCTCAGCTGCTGCTTTCGCAGATGGGGGGCCTTCGGGGAAGGTCCTCCCTGTACAGGAACCCCTCACACCAGACTTGAGTGGGAAAGAGGCGATGAGGTTGCACGGGAAGAAAGGAGGAGAGACCGCAGTGTCAGCCAACAGGTGGACTCCTGGAGTCCGACCCATCTCTGAGTCCCAGCGCCTGGCACAAACTCGGACACAGCGGGATCTTGGCACAAACTTGGACACAGCGGGATCCCCGCGAAAGGAGCGTGAACCAACCCATCCGGTGAATGAACGAATGAATGAAACTTCTGAGCCCGCCTCGGGAGTCTCATTGCGGCTCCACAAGCTGGGCTCCTAACTGGCCAATCAACGCCCTCGCTCGCCCGCCCCGCCCCTCCCCGACGCCCCGCCCCTCTGCCTTCCCTCCAGCTGCGCGGAAATCCCGGACATTGCCTTCCGGAGGCGGCCTCGGTGAGAGTGCGCATGCTCCAGGGCCGGCGTCGGCGAGGCGTCCTTTCCCCGCGGCGCCAGGGGCGGGTTTGAAAGTGGTTGCTTGGTACACAGCTGCGCTCCACTGCCTCCCCCGCCAACTCCCCCAGCAGAACTGAGACTTATTTTGGTAACGTCATCCCCACGACGACGCCCCACAAGCCGAGGGGAGACGATGCCCATCGGAACCCTTCCACAGGCAGGGTGAGACCAGCCGCGAGGGACCGGAAGTGACGCACAAGAGGGAGCGGAAGTACAAGGCCCCGTGCTTGTTGCCCTGGAAACCGAGCCTTCGGCCTGCGTCCCAAGTGCGTCAGCAGCCCCGAGGTCGCTGGCGCGGGGCGGAGTCGCTGCTAGACCCGCCCCCGGGTGGGCGGGGACCAGCGCCTATGGGTGTGCACCCCGTTATCCAGCCCTGAAATGTGTGTCAGACTCCGGCCTCGTGCCAGGCATTGTGGTCAAGGACACGGGGGTTGGGGGTGGGGATTGGACCTGCGCAGGTCGCCCCATCCAGACCGCTGGTCCCCCGACCCCCTCTACGGACGTACTACCCCCTGCTCATCGGGTCGATTTTCTCTCCCCAGCTTCCCGATCTCAAAGCAAACCCGCGGCTCTTTTCTCATTTTTCCCTAAGCCGCGCTCCTCCGCGCTTCCTTTTCTACATTGTTCCTTCAGCCCGGAAGGTCCAACGAGCACATTCCTGCTCCTTGACGTGGTGCTGAAATGGCACGTGGTTCCGTCCCATCTTCCCAGGCAGCTGTTGTTCTGGGACAGAAGTGTGGGTGATGGACGATCTGTCTTCTTTTCACTAAATATTTCCTAGTTTTTTTCTTTAAAAGGCATACATACATTACTATCATAAGGAAAAATAAGTCATTTTTAAAAAATATATATTTTATTGATTTTTTACAGAGAGGAAGGGAGAGGGATAGAGAGAAACATCGATCAGCTGCCTCCTGCACACTCCCCACTGGGGATGTGCCCGCAACCCAGGTACATGCCCTTGACCGGAATCAAACCTGGGACCCTTGAGTCCACAGGCTGACGCTCTATCCACTGAGCCAAACCAGTCAGGGCAAGTCATTTTTTTAAAGAGACCAGTTCTTTATCCTCAAAGAGCTTGTTACTTTTGGAAACAATTTTTTGGTTTAACTTTTTTTTTTTTTAAATATATTTTTTTATTGATTTTTTACAGAGAGGAAGGGAGAGAGATAGTTAGAAACATCGATGAGAGAGAAACATCGATCAGCTGCCTCCTGCACATCTCCCACTGGGGACATGCCCGCAACCCAGGTACATGCCCTTGACCGGAATCGAACCCGGGACCCTTCAGTCCGCAGGCCGACGCTCTATCCACTGAGCCAAACCGGTTTCGGCTGGTTTAACTTTTTTATGTATATCATTTCAAACAGAAAACTGACACGAATTGTAAAAAGAATTCCCATATGCCCTTTATCCATACTCACCAATTATTTACATTTTTGTTTCATTTGTTTTACCATTCGATAGATACCCCAATTATGTATTTTATAGCAGCTGTTTTCTCCCTGCCCAGGATCACACACTGCAATTAGTAGTCATCTTTTCTTTAGTATCCTTTTTTTTTTTTTTTTGAACAATTTCTCAGTCTTTGGTCTTGCATGACTTTAACATGTTGGAAGAATACAGGTCAGCTATTTCGTAGAACTTTCCTCAACTGGAGTTTGCCTAGCATTTTCTCACGATTAGTTCAGGTTATGTAATTTTTCGCAGAACACCACAGCTGTGCTGTGAGTCCTCAGTGCCTTATCTGAGGAGGCACCAGGTGTTGTTTGTGCCGTTGTTTGTCATGTTAACTTTGATCACTTTACTAATGTCGAGTCTGGAGCTTCTCCACTGTAAAGTTGCTGTTTTTCCCATTGTGATTAATAAGTAACTGCGGGTTTTTAAGCTACTTTGAGATTACATAAATAGTCTAGTCTCCCTCACACTTTCACCAATGAATGTAACATCCACTGATATCTGAAGAATGATTACCGAACAGCGTAGTAATGACTGTCATTTACTACTTATATTTCAAACAAAACACCATGCACTTTGACATTTTGGGGGAAATAAAATGTGTTTGTCCAGCAGAAAATAGGTGGTCAGTAAGTATTATTTACTATGTTAGGTTTCCTTCCTTTATAGATTAATAAAGAGGTTTCCTGTTTCAAAGAGTATCACCTGAAGCACTAGATTAATTTTCCATCCAGATTATTCTTCTCCTGTTAGCATCTACCTCAGTGCCTGTCATTTATTTGAATTCACAAAGGAAAAATACACATACCCCATAACTGTGAGCAACTAATATTTAAGAGTTCTCACATATGCATGGTAGTCACTTGTAGAACCATAAATTGTGTAAAGATAAGTTATAATATGTCCAATTTAAGAAAATCGGATTTTACATTTCAAAATAAAGTTTAAATAAAATAATTCAAAAAAAGAAAAGAGTAATCCTGAGGATATATGAGTAGCTGCAATGCCAAATATGGCCACCAGATGTCAGAACAAGCTAAGTAGCTACTCTAGAAAAACCAGAGTCTGGCCTAAATTAGGATCTAATTGTCTCAAATTGTGTCCAAAACCTTGGATTTTGTCACGTTGTCAGAGGAGTCTGGATCAGGCAGTTCTGGAAAAATCCAAGTAGACTGAAGCTAGGAAGGAACTCACAATAAAGATTTACAAGAATTGGCAGTGGTTTAATTCTTGAACTGGGTGGTTTGAGAACTCAGATAATTATAACATTACTTTATACATTTTATGTTACATATAAAATAATATGTAACCCAATTGGAAATATGTTGTATATAACATATCAAGTTGTTATAATTCAAAGTGTATTTATACATTTGGTGTATCTTTTTTTAAAATATGTTTTCATTGATTTCAGAGGAAGGAAGAAAGGAAGAAAGGAAGGAAGGAAGGAAGGAAGGGAGGAAGGGAGGAAGGAAGGGAGGAAGGGAGGAAGGAAGGGGAAGAGAGGGATAAAAACATCAATGATGAGACAGAATCATTGATTGGCTGCCTCCTGCACACACCCTCCTGGGAATTGAGCCCAAAACCCGAAACCCAGGCCTGTGCCCTGACAGGGAATCAAACTGTGACCTGGTTCATAGGTCGATGCTCAACCACTGAGCCACAGCAGCCAGGCTCACTTTGCTTTTTTAAAAAATACATGTAACCCTGACTGGTTTGGCTCAGTGAATAGAGCGTCGGCGTGGGGACTGGGGCGTCCCAGGTTCGGTTCCGGTCAGGGGAATGTACCTTGGTTACGGGCATGTACCCAGTGGGGAGTATGCAGGCGGCAGCTGATAGATGTTTCTACCTCTCTATCCCTCTCCTTTCCTCTCTGTAAAGCATCAATAAAATATATTTTTTAAAAAATACATGTAAACATGTTACTTTATAACATTTTCATGACCATTATTCAGGCTCATAAACAATTACTTCCATTAATATTTTCCAAAATATTATTGGAGACTGTAATTTTTTGACTTGCCAAAAGTAACTGGAATGAACGATATTTTTATTTTCCCAGCTTCCTCTGAGCACACTGGGTAAAATGGGAAGCCTCTGCACAAAAGACCAGCAGGACATTTCATGGCCATCTGCCAGCTTTTGGTAGCACTGTCCAGAAATGTTGAACTTTGGTGTCCTACCCTGAAACTAAAGGCATGAATGAGTCTAAAGATGGGGTAATACATCATTTTCCAAATTAGCTCATTTCAGTTCTTTCTTTCTGTAAAATTGAAGGAAGACCTGCTGAGCTGTTCATTGGTGACACTCAGTTTGGACCTGTACCACCATCTGATCGTCTGATGGGAGTTCTGAGACTTTACAGACACCTGCTGTAGCCCAGTTTCTTCTATTCCCATCTCATTTACGTGAACCAAGTTCTCAGCCTTTACACACGAAACCTGAAACTGGAGCCCCGGCCAGTGTGGCTCAATTGGTTGGGTGTTGTCCCTTGTACCAAGAGGTCACCGGTTCAATTCTTAATCCCAGGTTGCGGGGCTTGCTCCCCAATAGGGACAGTGCAGGAGGCAGCTGATTGATGGTTCTCTCTCTCATCAATATTTCACTCTCTCTCTCCCTCTCCCTTCCTCTCTCTAAAAAAATCAATAAAAACATATTTTAAAAAAGCAAAGAACCTAAAGAAATAGTATTGGTGCCCAATCTCTCTCTTTCAAGCAAAAAATAAATAATTTTCAGATCCATAAAAATAATGTTTAGCCCTAATCGGTTTGGCTCAGTGGATAGAGCATCAGCCTGCGGACTGAAGGGTCCCAGGTTCGATTCCGGTCAAGGGCATGTACCTTGGTTGCAGGCACATCCCCAGTAGGGGGTGTGCAGGAGGCAGATGATCAATGTTTCTAACTCTCCATCCCTCTCCCTTCCGCTCTGTAAAAAAATCAATAAAATGTATTTTTTAAAAAATAATGTTTAAATATTTCATGAGATTTATTTCTAATAACACTTACCTTTATGTTAATTTAATGCTTATCAAAATTTAATATATGTAACATATTTTGGCCAATTGTGTACCACCAGTATCTTAATTGATAAATCAATGAAGAAGGAAAACAATTCTGATTTTTAGAGCCTATGGACTCAGGAATTTTCCTTCTTAATAGATTGATTAATATAGGTATTAAGGGCCTGGCCGGTGTGGCTCAGTGATTGAGCGTCAACCTATGAACCAGGAGGTCATGGTTAGATTCCAGGTTAGGTTGTAGCCTTGACGCCTCAGTGAGGGGCATGCAGGAGGCAGCTGATCGACGATTCTCACCGTTGATGTTTCTCTCTCTCTCTCTCTCTCACCCTTCCTCTCTGAGATCAATAAAAACTTTTTTTTTTTTTTTAAGAAAAAAGAAAGAAAAAGCCCAGCGGAACTTCTGTTCCTTTCGCAGATGCTGGCCTCCAGCCCCTGCGGCTCTTGCACGCGCTCTGTCCAACCCAGGTGGGTGCCGTGGGCTGTGCGCTGGAAATAGATCTCCGTTCAGGGGGCGTGTCTGGCAGAGCTGTCAGGAAGGGGGTCAGCGCTTGGCCTTTCTCTTTTCACACGCACACGCCTTCCCAGAGCTTTACTTGGGCCCAAGGCGAAGTTAGCCTGGCTTTTCCAGGGCTCACCGGGCTGCCCGCGATCCTGCGGGAGTCCGGGCGGGGCCTTGCCCGTTGGCCCAGGACCGGACCGGGGCCCCGGGCGGAGGGATAAGTGACTCGGGCGGAGGTGACCCGCTTCCTCCTCTCAGGCACTCGCTGCTGTTGCTGCCGATGAACCGCCGCCAGCGGGGAGCTTTCACCGCACAAACGCATGCATGCCCCCGCGGTTCCAGTCTCCTCCGGGAGCAGCGCTCTCCTGTCCCGCTCCCGCTCCGGCTCCGGCTCCTGCTGGCAGCTCCGGGGCCCGGGCCCCTCCTCAGCTCCCAGCGCCCGCCCGGGGAGCTCGGCCTGGCCCGGTGCCGCGCTGACCGCACGGGGCTACTGTGACTGCGATGATGTTCCAGAGCTCAGCGCTGGGAGAACTGCGTCTGAACCCCGCTTGTCTGCCCAGGGGCTTCACGGCCTTGGGGGGCGGCTTCACCTGGCACAGCCGCCCTCTTCATCTGCCAAACGAGCCTCGGTACTCACCACTGGGCCAGCTGTGCAGGTTAAATGCTTTAGACTTGAAAAGAGCCTAGCGTGGGAGAGGCGGCACATAGTAGGTGCTGCCACACGTCTCCAGCTTCTTCCCACCGCTAACAGGCTGACCCGTCTCATCGCAGCACGTGGCTAACCCCTTACCTCCCAGGTCGACTCACTAAGCAATTCCCTGACCGGTAAGGGCCAGGGCCTGTGCTGGGCTCTGGAGGGAGGAGAATGCGTCAGGCCCAAGCCTGGCCCCTGGAAGGGCGCAGCAGCGGTTCTCAACCTGTGGGTCGCGACCCCTTTGGCCGTCCAACGACCCTTTCACAGGGGTCGCCTAAGACCCTCCTGCATATCAGATATTTACGATTCATAACAGTAGCAACATGACAGTGATGAAGTAGCAACAAAAATAATTTTATGGTTGGATCACAACATGAGGAACTGTATTTAAAGGGCCAGAAGGTTGAGAATCACTGGAATGGATAATTTCAATTGGGAAGATGAAGTTCTGGAGATGGATGGTGGTGAGGGTTTGCACCACAATGTGAATGTGCTCACGGTCCTGGCCTGCTGGCAGCCGCTGCGACAGTGGGCTCTGCTTGGTCCCCTGTCATTCCTCTATCCAGGCCACTATCTGTGATGACAGGCTGGCACTGTATTTTTACAACTTGTAAGATACTCCATAATGCTAAACGGTCGTTATTACCATTACTAAATATCTATTAAGCACTCCTAACCACACAGAGCCAGTAAGATGTAGGTTCAGCTCTTGGAAGTCTTCCTTCTAATTCCATCCAAACCCCTTTCAGTTCGCTACCCTCCTTCCTGGAGGAGCCGGGACCCCTGCGTCGTGCCTGAGTGTTAAATGCACGCGCTCGTCGCAGCTTCCCGGTGATGCTGGGCACAGATGCCTTTGCCTTACTTTACAGACATGGAGGCTGAGAACCAGACTGGGCAGCCCGGGGAGACCAGCTTTTTAAAAATATATATATATTTTACTGATTTTTTACAGAGAGGGAGAGGGAGAGTTAGAAACATTGATCAGCTGCCTCCTGCTCACCCCCCACTAGGGTGCCTGCAACCAAAGTACATGCCCCGATCGGACTAGAACCCAGGACCCTTCAGTCCGCAGGCCAACCCTCTATCCACTGAGCCAAACCAGCTAGGGCGAGACTCAGCTTTAAGTCTTTCTGAAGGCAAAGGGACACTCCTCTCATGCAGTCTGGTGGCCTGGCTTCTTGTGACGGGCTACTTTTTTGTTTTACACTTTAAGTGCCTAATACCATGCTATGTGCTAGCCCAGTGGGAGGAACTTATGAGCAAACAGATCGTTCTAAAACAATGTCCTAGGCCAGGCGTCAGAAACTCAAATGCTCACAGCGGCCAAGAAGTGGGAACGGAGGAAGCAGACAGGTGCGCGGAGGAGTGCGGAGGGGCCAGCGATCAGGACATCAGCGACGTTACACTGCCCCACGCCTCAAGATAGATTAATGTGGGGAGACCTGGCAGTTACTGGTTATCACCTAGCCCACAACCAGTCCTCCTTGAACCCACCTCCCGTCGGCTCCGGTCACACCCACACCTGGGGTCCCGGGTCAGGCCCCTGGTCTCCACCAGGGTCCAGTGGCACATCTGACGCTGCTGCTCAGTGGACAGCAGTCACCTGCAGAAGATACATCTTTGCCCCCAGCTCCTGGGAGTCTGTGCGGTGACTCCTTACTGTGCTGTCGGCCCAGACAGCCTGCCCAGTGCTGCGGGCTTACCAGGTGACTGGGTCACAGAGCAGCGCACGGCCGCTAGGGGTCAGAGCACCCAGCGCAGGACATTCCAAGTCTCTCTCCCCCAGCTCAGCTAAGCAACCGGTTCCCAGCTGCTGGGCTGACAAGCTGTACCAGGACTCTGCCAAGTCAGCTACACTGACATCAGAATCCACCCCCCAAGTCTCTGCTGATAAAAATGCATGAATATCCAAGTTCAGCCCTGACACCATCAGAATCCACTCCCCAAGTCTCTGCTGATAAAAACGCATGAATATCCAGGTTTTTAAAAAATATATCTTTATTGATTTCAGAGAGAAGGGAGAGGGAAAGAGAGAAACATCAATGATGAGAATCACTGATTGGCTGCCTCTTGCATGTCCCCTAATAGGGATCAAGGCCGCAACCCAGGCATGTGCCCTTGACCGGAATTGAACCTAGGACCTTTCAGTCCGCAGACTGACGCTCTATCCACTGAGCCAAACCAGCTAGGGCTTTTTTTTTTTTTTTTGAATATCCAGTTCTTTCAGTGTGCAGACAGCTGAACACTGGGCGAGGCCGTGGTTTCCCTGGGGCATGCTGGGATCTGACTGCTATTAGGGTTAGAGCCAATGGGGCAGAGTCTTGCGGGGTCTCAGCAACCCCTTGCCAGGTAAGCACCTCAACGGAGCTCACCACAGGACTCCAAACAGGTGAAGAGTCCCCTCCTCAGGCTGGCAGGAGGCTGTTCCACGGACAAGGAGCTCAGATGGGTGGGGGTGGGGTCAGTCCTCCCAACTCTCCCCATTCTAATTCCCAATCAATAGCCACCTTCACAGAAAAGCGGGTGAAGGTGGACTTCAATCTATCCTGCAATTATGCGTCAGGTAGGATCAAAGGGAGGTCTGACTTCAGCCGTGTCAGCCCCAAGGCTACAAAAGATAAGGAATCAGGGCCAGCACCCGATCTGACTTGAAGTTTAAAGCCCGTTTTTCTCTCTGAAATCCCTCCGATGCCCTCGGAAGGCAGCCTGTCCCAAGAGGCTCCATTCCCGCCACGATGGTGACTCGCAGCAGCCTGCCCTTCCCTGAGCACTTGATCCGGGAAGGCAGGTGAGTCGCTGGTTAGCTGTTCCGCCAGGGGACGCTGCCAGTGTCCGTGTGGCAGCACAATCCACTCGGGGAGGCAGACCCCACTTTTCTGGGCCTGTTTCCGAAGCCCACGATGGATGTGCCCTGGGGCCTCGGGACGAGCAGTCACTTTCAGAACCCACTAAACCTGTATGAACCAGCCCTACAAGTACAGGCCGCCGTGCTGTGTCGTTACCTACGTGATGGACAGCACGGAAATCAGAACTGAGTGCTCCACTCTTTTCACATGAGCTTTGAAGTCAGAGTGGATTTGGGGACCTGGCAGCGGGAACAGTGACCTCACGCCAGCAACAGGCTCTGGAAGGCCGGGTGGAGGTTCACTGAAGGGCGAGACTTCCTCCTAGGTGCCAGGCACTGCACACCTCCGCACAACCCGAGATGGGGGTGGCGACCCCATCTCTGTAGAGCAGCAGCAGCGGTCAGAGCGGGCACTTTGTCACACTCCTGCCAGTGGCGGCCATCTTACTGGACCTCCCTGCAGTATTCTAACCGCTGATCGGCCTCTCCTTTTAGAAAAAACGTCAGATGGCTTTGGACACCCGATCTCCTCCAACTCAGTGGCCACTTCTCCCCAGTGTCCTTTGCCGGGTTTTCCTTCGCTTCTTCATCTTGAGATGCTGGAGGACCCCCGGACGTGGTCCTTAGATCTTTCACTTCCTCCTAGAGGTGGTCATCCAGGCCCATGGTTTTAACCACCACCCAGAGATGGCTGCTGAATTCACTGCTCCAGCCTCAACGCCAGACTGGACTACCCACTGTCCGCTCCACATGCCACTCGTGTTTGAGAGGCAACTAGAGCTTAACCTGCTCCGAACCGAACTGCTGCCTGCCGGACCTCCAGCCCCGCTGCCACCTCAGTCAATGGCACCCCCACTCGCTCGCTCGCTCGCTCGCTCGCTCACTCACTCACTCACTCACTCACTCGGTCCGAGAGCTCTCCCAAGGCCTCCCAACTCATCGGGGGAGTCCCACCGTCCACAAGGCCCTGCCTGCCCTGGCCCCTGGGGAAGCCCTGCCACCCTTCCTAGCGGCGCCTTAGCAACACCAGCCTCCTCTTCCTCGCCTGCAACCGCCTGCTTGGTTTCCTTGCTTCCACCGTAGACCTGCCCACCTTTACCACTCCCTCCTGGTCCATTCACAATCAAGAGCCAGAGAGATTGTTTTAAAAACTCAGACAACCCTGCTCCGTTTGGCTCAGCGGATAGAGCATGGCCTGCGGACTGAAGGGTCCCAGGTTCGATTCCGGTCAAGGGCACGTACCTTGGTTGTGGGCACATCCCCATAGAGGACATGCAGGAGGCAGCTGATCGATGTTTCTCTCTATCCCTCTCCCTTCCTCTCTGTAAAAAAATCAATAAAGTGTATTAAAAAAACAACAAACAACTCAAGACAAACCCCATCATGCCTCTCCTATCTTTCACCCTCTTCCCATTCTCCTTAGGATAAAAGCCACCAGGACACCGCTCAGGCCTCCCGGCCGGCACACCGGCTCCAGGGCAGGTCCCGTGGCGCTTTCCGGAACAGCTCCGGCCGCAGGGCCTCTCTCGGCAGCGGCCTCTCGTGCAGGGAAGCGCGCTTTCCGACATCAGGCGGCTTCCTCTCCCCGCTGCCCAGCCTTCCTCCCACCGCCCGGTTAAGACGGTGGCCGCTTCTCCGTATCCTCTCGCACCGCTCTGCCTCCCTTCACGGTATGGACCAGCATCCCGCTGGTGCCTGCTCCCGTCCTGCCTTCCCTCCGCCATGCCGGCGTCAGGAACGCGCTCCCTTTTTACACGCTGCATCCCCAGTCCTAGCAGAAAAGACACCGCCCACTTACTGAGCGACAAGGACCGCGGGGAACCTGCTCCCGCCTCTGGGAATCGCTGCACCGCCACCCGCTCTAGCAGCACCTGCCCTCCCTTGGGCTCCTGCGGCCACCCCGCCAGGTGCCAGCGCGCCCTACCCCGCCGTTTGGGCTTTCTCAGGCTTCCCGGACTCCTTCCGCGCAGCCGCGGGATACGCGGGGCATCATGGAGCTTGTAGTCCGTCCCCGGAAGGACGGCAGCCGGCCCCCGCCGTGGCGCCTCCCCCGCACTACAACTCCCAGGGGGCAGCGGGACGTCGCTCTCGCAGCGCCCGTGTCGGCCGGCCACCGTGCGGCGGGTCCCGGCGGCCGCCGCGGGGGAGGGGCAGGAAGATGGCGGACATGGTCGTGGGCAGAGACAAGTGCGGGGAGCAGCGCCTCGTGTCGCTGCCCCTGTCCCGCATCCGGGTCATCATGAAGAGCTCGCCCGAGGTGTCCAGCATCAACCAGGAGGCACTCGTGCTCACGGCGAAGGCTACGGTGAGCGGGCGCCGTGCGGGGAGGAGTGAAGAGCGGGGGTGGGGGCCGCCGGGAGCGGCCGCGCTGCGCAGTTCCCGTGGGCCCGCGGGACGCCAGCTACCCTTCCGTGGGCTCGCGCGCGCGCGTACTTCCCTCCACGCCGCGCGCGCACCCGCGCGCTCTTCTCCACTTGGCCCCGCCCCCAGCGCCGCTCCCGTGCTCCCTCGCGCGCCCTCCTTCATTTGGCCCCGCCCCCAGCGCCGCTCCCGTGCTCCCTCGCGCGCTCTCGCCCCGCCCACCCCGCGCGGCTCCCGCCTTCCCCCGCGCGCCCTCCCGTCCTCCCTCGCGCGGGGGTCACCTGGGCGGCGCCGCGTTGTACCCCAAAGCCTGCCCCTTTTTCTCGCTTTCGGCCTATTGCTGGTTTCGGGGCCCCAACTTCCCAGATGGCCCAGCGAGGGCCCGAGAGCTGTCACGCGAAGCTCGAGGGCTTCCAAACGAGGTCCGGCCCGGGTGCCGTGGGGCCTCCCCCTCCCCTCACCTCCCGGCGGGACGCCCCCGGTGGAGGGAGTCGCAGGGACGCGAGCTGCACTGCCCGCCGCGTCTCGGGTTTGGTCGCGGCGGTGGAGGTGGAGGCGGAGGCGGGGCGGGAGCCCTCCAGTTCCCCGGCGGCGGGGACTTGCCCGGAGGTGGAGTCTCCGGGCTCCTCTGCCAGCCCCGCAGGGTGTCGGGTTAGAGCTCGGGGCGGGAAAGCCCAGATTACTTGCGGGTGTTGTGCCCAGCCTCGCTTTCTTGGAGCCAGGGCAGTGCCCGCTCAGCGTGGATGTTGGGGTGCTTGTTCCCGGGACAGCTCGGTCCTCCGAGTGTTCAGGAAGCAAATTTAGCCCCGCTGGTGTGGCTCAGTGGATAGAGCGCTGGCCTGCGGACCTGGGCTGGATTCCGGTCAAGGGCGCATGCCGGGGTTGCGGGCTCATCCCCAGTGGGGGGCGTTCAGGAGGCAGCCGATCAGTGATTCTCATCATTGATGTGTCCTCTCCCTTCCTCTCTGAAATCAATAGAGAGAGAGAGAGAGAGAGTGTGTGTGTGTGTGTGTCTGATACGATTTATGCAGCAGGCACTCGATCCCGCACGCACCGTGCTGGGTGGATGGAGGCAGTGCAGGCCCTTGCCTTAGGGAAGGTGTGTGGGCGAAATAGGAAATGTGGTCTGTTCGGAGCTTCCCTTGTTGACTGTTTTATTTTTAGGCGAACCACCTAAGACAAAGTACTCCTGAGCCAAACAATTTTTGAATGGTCTCTTGCTTTTTTTTTTTTTTTTTTTTACTGTAGAGCTCGGTCATTAAACATTTACGACTCATTGTTTCGTTTTAAATATTTTTACCGAGTTAAGAATCTAAAGTAAACTTTAGGGAAATGCCTGCTTCCCCACCAACCCTGATACTCGGTCTCTTTCTGACCTCATGGCTCTCCTTCCCTCCGGTGATTTCCTGTCATCTGAGAAACCAAGATAATCTGCAGTCATCCACACTTAACGTAACTCAAATTTTAAGTTCTATGGTGTTTTCAAAGCACACCTTTCATGTCGCCTTTTCATTTGTTTTAGGAACTTTTTGTTCAATATCTAGCCACCTATTCCTACAGACATGGCAGTGGGAAAGAAAAGAAAGCACTTACTTACCATGACTTATCCAATACTGCAGAGGAATCGGAAACGTTCCAGTTTCTTGCAGGTAACTTAGAGCTTTTCCCCCTGCTTTCACTGCAGTAAACATTGTGCTGCTTTCTCTAGGTGCCAGCGTTAGCCATGGCCTGGCACAGTATTGCCTGTGTCTGTAATGGGGCTCACCTAGAATGGTAATGAGGCCAACAACCTCCAAAAGGGAGTTTGGCTGGCTGGTGAGCGTGGCAGACCCGAGCTCGGACCTCTCCTTGCCACTGAAGGGAACACCCTGGGCTGGGCTGCTTGGCCCCAGAAACGAAACTAACTTGTAGAACAGGCAGTGGGGGCCCGGCTAAAGGGCTAAGTCTCCCCCTGGGCCCGCCCGCCTGTCGCAGGGTAAGTTGGGCGGGTTGCTCACAGGCTGGCCCACTCGTAGAAGCACATGGTTTGCATTCAGTGATGTGGAAACAGACCTTTAGCATTCGTCAGGAGACCACCCTGAAGGGCAGTCTGATTTCGTCTTGTTTTGGAACCTACTTTAGAGGTCAGAGCAGGAAGTAGTAGGTTTTGACACGTGCGCGGCTGTGTGCACAGTCTACCGCAAGCAACTGCTAATGTTAGCTTTATGTTTTTAAGATATATTACCAAAGAAGATACTAGCTAGTAAATACCTGAAAATGCTGAAGGAGAAGAAGGAAGAGGAAGAGGAGGAGGAGGAGCATAACAACGATGAGGAAAGTGATGAAGCAGAATCCTAAACCCCAAACGAAATGCTTTACAGTCCGCCTGGTGAGGGCCCCCCAGGACCGCCCAGCACTGCGCCTTCAGTCTCCTCACCTTCCAGAGGCTTCCAAGACACCGCTCCTTGGCTGAGACGCAGGGCCTGAGGCACCTGCACACATGGCCGAGGAGCTGTCGGGCCACCCCTGCGGTTGGCGGGCACCAAGCACGAGCTGCCTGGACAGCCAAAGACAATGCTCTCCGCGCTCGCTTCGGGTGGCGTTCCAGAGCTTCTCCTGGCGGCTCCATAAAACAACCAAGTCTCGTTTTAGCTCCATGTAGTTCAAGTTACATTTTGTTACATTGTGTGTAGTTACATTGCATTTTTGTATTTCAAGAAAATTTGAATATTTGTTTAAATACAGCATTTTTAACTGTAAAGACAAAAATTTTAAATTAAAAGTTATATGTAGTTTTACAGTAAAATGCTCTAGGTCTAATTTTAGAAGCCTCTATTGTCCTACCTAATGCCTCGCTTATTATCTGAGACTTTTGTGAAATTTTAAAATACGCATATCTAGCATTTTCCTAGAGGAAAATTTTAAGTCAAATCATAAATCCAAAAATACTACCTCTGCGTAAGCATATATATATATATATTTTTTTTAAATATATTTTTATTGATTTTTTAGAGAGAGGAAGGGAGAGGGGTAGAGAGTTAGAAACATCGATGAGAGAGAAACATCGATCAGCTGCCTCCTGCACACCTCCTACTGGGGATGTGCCCGCAACCAAGATATATGCCCTTGACCGGAATCGAACCTGGGACCCTTCCGTCCGCAGGCTGACGCTCTATCCACTGAGCCAAACCGGTTAGGGCAGCATATTTTTCTTTAACACTTTAGAACCTTTTGTATCTTGAAGATATATCTCATTTACTGTTCCTTCTTTACACCTACAGTAACTACCGTCCACAAGAGAAAACCATAAACTCTGTATTTTCTGGCTCTTTTAATCTTTTTTTTTTTAAATGAGGTATTTACATCCAGTAACAGCATCCTTGTTCAGTCTGTTGGTTGTGTAAGCAAGCAGTCTGTCCCATCACCCTACCCCAAACATCCCACGTATCCCTTAAAGGGACTCCCCCTACTCCCAGGCAACCACTGATGTTTTCTGTCTCTCTTGTTTTTAAAGTTTATTTTTTAAAATAAAAACCCACTTTTTGGTGTACAGTTCCGAGTTGGACAAATGCAGAGTCATGTAACCACCACAAATATGATAACAGTTTTATCACCTCCCGCCAACTTTCTGCGAGGTCCAACGCATTCCTTCCCTTTACCTTGGCGGCCGCTGAGGAGGCTCTGCCTGGTTGCGGCGCCAGCACTTTCTGCAACGGAAAATATATGGAAAATATGTTCCGTCTTGTGGGCTGCCGGTTACTCAATCCTGCCGCTGTTCAGAAGCAGACGGAGAGAGGACCTAAGGAATGAGCGTGGCTGTATTTCAAGAAAATATTTCTGGATGCTGACATTTGAATTTTGAATCGTTTTCATGGGTCTAAATTCAAACAAAAATTTTTCAACCATTTAAGAATGTAAAAACCATTCTCATAGTTCCAACAAAAAAACACTGTAGCGCCCTAGCTGGTTTGGCCTGCGGACTGAAAGGTCCCAGGTTCGATTCTGGTCAAGGGCACAGGCCCGGGTTGTGGGCTTGATCCCCAGTGAGGGGCCTGCAGGAGGCAGCCGATCAATGATTCTCTCCCATCATTGATGTTTCTCCCTTCCTTTCTGAAATCAGTAAAAAGACAGACTTAAAAAAATAAGCCAAACGAACAAGCCCACAGTAGCCCCCGGACTGGTTTTCTGGCCCATCTTTCCCGAGGGCCACGTGAGGAACCACAGTGCGCGAGGCGGAGGCGGGCTTTTAGTTGAGCCAGGGCTAGGCTGCTGCTGCAGTGTCGGCAGCCCCGCCCTGTGCCCTGCTGCGGGCTCCGGTGCCGCACCGCGGTTACCCAGTCCCGGGTGAATGGGCAAGTCCCAATTTGGGTTGTTTCCAGTTTTGACAATTACACAGGCCCGTGAACACTTAGGGAGAACGAAACCTCCGCCTGCTTTACTGACACTACATCCTAGTATCTCCAGCCACTTCTTGCTTTTCTCACTCCAACTGCCCCGGGCCTTCCCCTTTTTAGTAAAGACAGAGGTCACAACCAGCCCAGGAGGCCCAGGTGTTCAGAGCTGCATCAGTGCAGGCAGCCCCAGCCAGGGCAGAGGGGCCACGTGACTACCGGCCACGAGCCCCGTGTGTGGACAAGTTTGATTCCCACAGGACGTGGACTCGGGGCTTTCATTACGGGCTCAGCTGAATGGTCTTTTACATAAATGTCCTTTCTACGGCAGCTGAAGCAGAAGCACCCGGCTCATTCTAGAGACACCTGTCCTACCATCCAGTCCATTCCTGTGGTTCTCAGCCCAGACTCCCAGTTCTCAGGGGCAGTGCCCGGCACTGTTCAAGGAATGGGTGAGTCCGATGCTTGTAGAAGCCCTAGACCAGCGGTCGCCAACCAGTGGTCCGTGAGGTCTCAAAGGTTGGCGACTGCTGCCCTAGGCGGTACCAGTAAACACACCAGTGCCCTAGGCGGTATCAGTAAACGCACAAGCAATTGAAGACCTTTGGGAGAAGCAGCTGTAAATACAAGGAATTTTATTTGATTTTTTGCTGACATACTATGAGGCAAAACAAAATTGACACAATACAAAATAACTTTATAAAATATCATTCACATTTACAGCATTCTGTGCATGTTAAGGGTTATGTAAGGAGGTGAAAAAACACTATGCCAAATTTTTAGTATTAGTTTATATACACACAGTAAGAAACAAAACAAATAACTGTTAGGGTTTCCATGAATTTATTGCAAAAATAGTGCAAACTACTTTAACCTAGGAAGCTGTAAAACAAACTTGAAAGGACCCAGCTAAGCTTAGACACGGCCATAGGTGCTCAGCCTCTCAGCCTGGAGCTTTCTTCACCAGTTTAGCCTTTGTCCATCAAGACCACACCCCACCCGTTTGGTTTAGGGTGAGAGCAGGGGAGCGGAGATGCAGAGCCTGGCTTTCCAGAGGGGCCGCTGGGCCGCTGCCCGGGGCCAGCAGCACCTCTAGGGTCACGCTACTCACTCAGTGGCGACCGTGTGAGGTCTGTGTTGAAAACGTGTGAGATGCCACGATGGTTAAGTCTGACCTTAGCAACGAGTGACCCAACCTCTGCGCGGCACGGAGACCGAATCCAGGACGCAGCGTGAACGGGAAGGACTGGGAACGCCACTGCCCGCCGACACCCTCTTGGGTGTGTCGGGTAAAGTATGATTCTGCTTGTGGGCAACCTTTGAACCGATGGTGAAGTTAAAAAAGGGGGGAAAAAGCCACGGTATCCCTACAAGGGTAAATCTGAGGCTTCTTTCAACAGTCTCTTGGGGTCCGAAAAGCATCAATCTAAACAAAACAATAGGAGCAAAACAAAATGCTACACTAAAAGCTAAATAAACAAAATGCAGCACATTCAGGTTCTTTTTCTTGAGGTACCGATATGAATCCACCACCTGCCCCCGGGACTCCTGCTAGTAAAACAACACTTCCTGGCCAGCCAATCGCGGGGCATCTATTATTATTGAGAAAGTGCAACAGGGCCCATCCTTACATGCAGCATAAAGGGTGACTCGCTCCACAGAACAGCCCGCGGAGCGGCCAGACAGGAGGTTCACACGAGAGACATTGACTCAGAATTGCCCCGTTTTTGAGATCCTGCAGCAGAAAGCCGCCCAAATCCATCAACTTTCAGAGTTTTGCCACTAAGGAATGTTGGTTCTCTTGCAAAATTCAGAGATCTCTTTAAAATAGTAAAACTATCTACTACAGGAAAGATTCCCCTGAATTTTTATGTCTTATTGGTATAAAATCAAATTCTTAAGACTCCAAAATATTGCGTTACCTCCAAAGGATTACGTTAAAAAAGATCGCCATAGTAGGAAAAGTCTAGATTGTAAACTGCCCAATATAAAAGCGTGGAAAGTGGCCCATCCCCTCTGATTCCTCACCTGCCAGGAAGCTCTCCTCCCTGGGACCCTGGGCTGCGGCTGCTGAAGCCCCCCCTCCCCCCCCCCCCGCCCCCATCAGCAACACCTCTGCCCCCAGCAACACGTCTGCAGGTGCGGAGAGATGAGATCGACACAATCCATTGCTGCTCAGGAAATCAACTCACAAGCAGAGGGAGAAGGGCCAGACGGCGAAAAAGCAACGGCCAGGGCACGCAGGGGCTGCTCTAGCCGCCTTGGCTGGCACAGAGAACGAAGTGACAGCTATAAGTACGTGCAGAGAAGAGTTTGGGATTTGTTCGTAAAATGTTAAATTTTCTCTTGGACATAATTTTTCTCTTTTTTCACAAGAAGGCAGTTGGGATTCAATGTATGTGAGTGGTCGGCTGAGTGTCTATCGCAGGCCAAGGCCAGCGGGCTTCTCTCCCACCTGGAGTACAGGGACTTAATTTCACACGGATCTTGTTTCCAACCCATGAGGATTCAACACAAAAGGCACAAAATAAATAAAAATATTATTAAATAAACGGAAACTGTGATTTCAAGCTTCATGTGGAGTTGACAGCTCACGTTTGGTTACCTTTTCCAATTTAATTTGACAGGCTTAGTAAATAGCACCCAACTTGTAGTGAGGTAGGTCCACATTGTAGAGAAAGCTGGGTCCCCTCCATGTTATGTCTAAATTTAAGATGCTTTTACAAAAACAAAAATCCATTGAGTCACAGGCAGAAGCGATGGCAGGTGGCACTACCTGAAGAAAGCTTGGAACGTGAGCAAGTAAGATTCGTGCCCAAATCATACTCTCCATCAGCCATGAGTCCATCTCAGGTTGGAGGGGGGAATTCAGACGTTAAAATAACCCCGGGAAAGTCTCAAGGCTTCAGAACAGGCCTTTTCGACTGACTGCCACAGAGACGCACAATGGTCTGTTCTTCATTGAGCGATGGCAACAGCCAGGAGAAGGAGAGAGAGAGAGAGAGAGAGACGGAGAGGGGGAAGAGAGAGGGAAGAGAGGGAGAAAGAGAGAGGCGCATCACTGCAAGTTTCCCTTTGTAACTGGAGAAAAGACAAGCTGAATTACGAGGCGGCACCCTGATCTGGCCGGTTGACACTCACTCTGCCTAAGGTTTCTGCACACTCTGAAACTTACGGACGGGACATCGGATTAAGGCTTAATTTAAAGGGGCCCCCTCCCGGCCTCAAGCGCGCTGGACAGCCTCCGGACACACCACGGCAGGGAGCCGAGGACAAGGATGGGGGCCGCAGAGGCGCGCGCAGCGGGTCCTGCGGTTCCACCGCGAAGTTTACGATTCACACAGCGAGCTCTCGAGAAGCCACGCGGAGGCCAGCGGGCAGAAACACTCGTTGGCACGGGAACCGCCGCTTGACACACAGCACACGGCCGGGGCGGCGAGGGAGGAGCGAGCGGCGGACGGACCAGCACCACGGCGGGGCCCTGGCAGCTGCTGGGCTTTGTGGGGCGAGTAAACTTGAATGTCGAAATACATTTTGATTCAAAATGTCTCCTACAGCGTTTTGTTGCCGGGGAGTCAAGAAAGGGCAAGACCTACCTAGGGAGCTTTAGAATTCATTTTTGGTTCTTTTTCAATTATTTTATAAAAATAAAATAAAACTAGAAAAGTTGATAAAACTCAGGGTCCAAACCCCTCCATACATATTAGGTGAGTAACTGGAAGTGTCCCAGAGGTAAGAAAATTCTGGATTTAGACGCTACATTCTTTTCTTATATTTGATGAGGAATTAGCCACTTCGCTGCACAGAACCTTACAATTATTCTCTGAAAACGGCTTAAAACGTAAAACCGCAGTTGTCTCTACAGTAACAACACATGAGCTCACACCCTCAGCAGCGACTTAAACCCCATCACGCTCAGGGCGCCGGGGCCGACTCAGCGCCTTCGTCAGGGGATGTGGCTTTGAAGAGGACCCCAAACTGGGACGGTGTTGCCCGTCGCCTGCTGAGGGCGGAGGGCGGGGGGGGGGGGGGGGGACGATGGACGGGCTTTCTATACATTTGTAAATAAAGAACATTGACCACCGCCCCCACTTAAGACCAATCACATCATCCCTGACACAGAACGGCGGGTAATCAGACCATCAGCCAAGGGAAGCGCTCACCACCCAGCGAGAGAGCGAGAGCTGCACTTGGCTTCAGGTTTGTCCATCCTGGAGTCCTCGCGCACGGGCGGCCGAGGTGACACCCACACTGAGCGTCTGGGAGAGCGCTGCAGGCCTTCTGAGGTGAGGCGAGGCCGATGGCACCGCAGCTCCATTAGACTAACCACTCGGGAGCGACTGAACAACCCCACCTGGCTCTGCTACGGCCACGGCCACGGCCGCAGGAGGAGCCACGGGACCGCCACCTCATGTTTTCTGACACGAGACAACACGCACGGCATCACCTTTTACAGAGTCAGAGCTGAAGTAGCGTCAAAGGCAGGAGGCGACGGATGACTGACGTGGGGACGGCGCAGGCTTACTGCCCAATGGGAAGGCAGCCCGGATGGGTCCCGAGGCCACCGAGGCCCAGGCTTTGAAGGCACGAGGCTGAGACGGGGTCTCCCAGGGCCTGCCCCTCCCATGAGGGTGTTCCCACAACCTCCAGAGTCCCAGGAGCCTCAGGTCCCCCACATGGGCAAGCAGTGCTCCCAGGTCCGGGCTGTGGGCTCTTCATGGGGTCCGATCGCGGTGGGAAGGACCACGAAGATTCAGAAGGAGCTGGGGTCCCGAGGGAAGAGTCAGTGACAGGTGTTTCAGCTCTAGCTCTGCATCGCTCAGCTCCAAGGGGCGGGGCACAGTGCTGATGCACCCCTACACCCGGGGAAGGTGGGGTGACATGCGGCCTGCACCCCTGGCCCACCACCCAGGGCACCCCCGGATCTCACACATCTAATACTCTCACATCCCCAGGTAGAGAGAAAGTGTTAACAGAAGCACCAGTGGTCTTTGTTCTCTCGCTGTCAACCACTTGCAGGAACGCACACGGGGGTGGGGTGGGGTGGGGGGTCTTCTGATTCTGGAGACCCGGGCACAAAAGGCCGATGGGCAGATCCCAGCTGTCAGTCCCCATGACCGATCGAGCAGGTGCTGCCGTGCAGGGTCGCCCAAACACCTGTGTTGGGTCCCGGCTGAAAACAAGACTCACCCAGCAGCCAGCCCCTCTGCGGGCACCCCACGCGTCTCGAGCGGACAGGCGATCGCCCTGAGGAAGACCGAAGGACACTCAGCTCGCTCAGGCGTGAAGCAGCCACGGAACAGGCCAGGCACCAAGACTCGGACGCACCGGAGCCTCTGTCCGAGGTCCGGGCGCCCTCCACGCCAGCCAACGCCGCCGCCTGGCCCTTCAGACGCGAGAGCTCAAGGGACCCCGAGGAAAGACCGAGGAGGCAGAGGCACCTGGCCCGCGGCCGCGAGGGCACTCAGTCCTGACCGCGCCGCCCAGAGCGGGCTTCCTGCGACGACCCTGCGACGACCCAGGGCGTTGGGAGGGTCCACTTCCCGGCACCGCAGGCGCCTTCCTTCCAAACACCGGGCCTGGGACTCGAACAGAACAACCCGCTCAACCTCAGGTCGGTTTACCGTAGGGAGAGGTGGGAACACCAGGCTCAGGGTCAAAGGTCAGTCGGTGTGCCTGCGCCGCTCACACCACGCGGCCACTTCAACTGTGGGATTGACGGGAAGCGGGGTCCCAGCCCTTGGTGAGTTCACAGAGGCGGTGAGGAGGAGGAGGAGGGAGGAGGCGGGAGCAGGGGGCGCCTTTCCAGCCGCGGGGGTGGGGTGGGTAAAGCAGGATGTGCGTCCTTCCTCGGAGCGGGCCGGCCCGCCACGCGGCCACGCAGCCACGCGGCCAGCACTGAACAGAGGTGCTCACACTCAGTTACTCGGGAGACGTTTGGCTATTTTCAGTGTGGACAGCGAGGCTAGGAGCAAACATGAACCTTCAGAGAATTAGAGGTAGCCTTTATCTGCATTTGCTTTTTTGAAAACGAAAAGGTATTTAGAAACCACCTTCTGTAGTGAGTTGGCTACGCCAATACATTCACTGGGGACAGTCACATGGCAAAACGTACCCAGAAAGCACGAGGCGAGGGCCCCGCGGTGCCATCACGCCCAGGTAACCGGCTGGGCGGCCTGACCACACACAGAATCACACCCGGGAGGGGCGTGCGAGCAGACACGACTCCCCCGGCAGACGCCGCAGGCGGCAGGACAGCGCGGGGTCGCGGCCTCCACAGCTATGACGGTTTCGACACAACAGTGACCTTGTGGCTTCACAGGACGGCCGACCAGAGAGAAGCCCGGAGGCGTCACTCTCGCCGGACACACAGACGCCTGCTCTCCACTTGGCCAAGTGCTCCCGGGGTCACGGCAAACGACCAGGAACCCAACAAGCCACAGAAGCACCCACGGACGTGCAATGAACCCTCTTAGGCGACGCCTGCGGACCTCCGCGAGCACACGCCCCTTCCCCAGGCCGCAGGCTCCTCGGGGAACGAGGCAAGGGCGACGCTGCCCTTCACGCACGGCCACCGGCACCGGCGAAGGAGGAGCCGCCACTCTCACCCAGAACCCGGCACCGGGCGGTCACAGGGCCAAGCACGGCTCCTACTTACAGTCAGCCAGACGAGAACGGCGATGCGGGTCGGACATAATTACAAAAGGAGGTTGTCAAAATCAGTGCAATTATTTTGAGTTGAAATTTTCCTTACAAAAAAGAGTGTGTGAGACGAGAACAGCCCGTGGCCAGGCTGCAGAGCCGAGAGGACAGCTTGGGGGACGGGTTAAAATATAAATAAGAGAGTTGCATTCTGAAAGTGAGGCGCACGAACACTGAGGACAGTTCTCTAATGTACATTCCTTTTCTCGCGAGCGTGAGAGATGAGTCCGAGAGAGGTCACAGGGAGTGTCTATGGCTTGTCCGGGCCACTGGGATTGTCCACGGTTGGGGTCACGCCAGCTTCTAAAGTTCCTCCGACTGGAGCCACCTTAGTGTGTAGGGAAATGCCCATGAAAATCCTTTAACTGTCCATCCACTCAAAGTCCCGCCCAGGACCCCAGATCTTAACAGCCCCCCAGAACAAGCCCAGCACCTCCAGGACTCAGGGCGGACAAGCCGTCCCGGCCACAGGCCCTTGGGGACAGCTGGGGTCCCACCCGCAGGGCGCTTGGCTGGTCCGCCCTTCACATATTGTATCAAATATATAATTTGATTGAAAAACTGCCTTGCAAAAAGAAAATTTAAATCTCCCCGCAGATCAGTGTAACATTACATTGCTGCACATGTAAGAAACAATTCATCCAGAAAACTTACATTTGTGGCTTTCAAAAATAAATCAGCCGGCAAAGCTGCAGG
This sequence comes from Myotis daubentonii, assembly GCF_963259705.1. Taxonomy (NCBI): domain Eukaryota; kingdom Metazoa; phylum Chordata; class Mammalia; order Chiroptera; family Vespertilionidae; genus Myotis; species Myotis daubentonii. The sequence continues at coordinate 53,133,024 of NC_081856.1, forward strand.
TAAACGTTAGGCGACTCGTACAAGCTGGGAAGGTGACTTCTAGCTTACAAATCAGGTGCCACGTGCACCAGGATGCCCACACGGGCCAAACCAAACCAGAGCAGAAAGGCAAAAGGAACAGCAACATGGGCACTGAGCAACAGTAAACAACACACAACACGCATCAGCGCCCCCGCCCCCGCCCCCGCCCCCGCCGCAGGAACGGAGCGGAACCAGGCCAACAGCTCCCTCCCGGGGCCGTGGCCAGGGCTCCGCTGTGGGTCCAGGGCGCACACATTCACTCGGGGAGCGTGAGGGCCACCCCAAGAAGCAACGCGATCTGGGACAAGAAAAGCTGGGCCCTTGCGTGCAGCAGCCAGCGAGTCAGTGTCCGCGTGAGGGCCCCTCAGACAGGACACCCGGCCCAAACGGAGACAGAGCCGCCCCTTCTAAAAGCAGAGGCTCCCCAGCCTCACCGAATCACCGAGCCCGGCCACCTGCACACGCGGCACAAAGGGCTCTTCTGCAAAATGGCGACTTTGATGGCTCTGCGGGGAGTTGGGGGGGGGCTTGTCGAATGCGACAGACAGAAGTGAGGGGATGGGCTGCGCTGATCTTCCTCAGAGGATATTTTCAAGCAGCTACGAAGGGCACCAACAGAAGAATCTAACTGGAGAGCTCTTTTAAAGAGGCGAGATAAATGCCCGTTTTTCTTTGATACGAATCCCGATTTCTACACCATCATTTCATTTCACATTCAGTTTGCTTCAAGCAAGGCACACCTTACTAACAGTGGGGTGGGGCGCAGACAGCCAATGGGGGTGCCCTCCTCGGCCTGAGCCTGAGGTGGCCCCAGGTGGGGGTGAGCAGTCAGGATGGCCGGGCGGCTGCTGATGGTTTAGCGTGGAGCGTTTATGAAACAAGCACAGGCTACAGAAAGTGCTGTGGCCACTGAAAAGCAAATGGTGCCTCGAAATAATTTGTAAAGAATTTAGGTGTAACTTTCTGCCAGGTTTTAGCTTAGAGCTTCATGGCCAGGGGCCCCCTCCACAGGCTCTAGACGGGGTCCCAGATGTCAGGCAGCCCCGGGCCCGGAGGCCGCAGCGAGGCCGGGAGCCTGCCCTTCCTCCGGGCACCACGCCGCCCGGACCGCGATCCTGTCGCACATGTGACAAACATGCCTTTGAAGCAAACAGGGTTCGATGATCCTAAAAGTGGCTGGAAACCGACCTAACTTGACAGCATGTGAGTGAAGGTCCCTCCTGGGCAGGAAGCCAGGATGCGCCAGGAGCGGGCGGTGTCCGGAGCAGGAGAAAGTGCCACTTGCCAACAGAAGGACAGGGAGCTGCGACGTTTCTCAGAGCAAAGGCTTCTGTCGTTGAAACAGACGAGATACAGCAAGAAGAGACGTATGCCACCGATGAGACACCACATGCACACACGTACACGCACGCACCACTCAGCGTAGACAGCTGCACAAACCATGTCCACCCTTGTCACTGCCGCCAAAATCCGGGCCGAGTGTCCACGACAGCCCCTCGCACTCCCTGTCCCCCGGCCCTCGGAGCACTGACAGGAGACAGTGGGCGCCCACTCCAGCGGAGGCAGCCCCGTCGGGACCCCCGCCACCACGGCGCCAGAGGTAAGTGTCAGCAGGGACAGGAAACAGCACAAAGCAGCACGGGAAGGCTGTCTCCTTCCTCGAGTCTCTACAATGGACGTGGACCGGACCCTCGATGGAACTGCTGCCGGGACGGAGCCCACGTGGCACAGAGCCGTCGGCTGTCACCCTTCCAGCTGTCGTGGCATCCCTCTTAGTGCAATGGTTTCTGGGGTGGCAACCCCATGCCAGGGCCCAGAAGGCAGATCGCCGCGGCAGGGTCTGGCCCTCACGCTGGTGGTTGTCATGTCAGCCGCCCTCCGGGGACAAGGCGCCCGGCAGAGCCCCGCCGACGGCTTTCTGTGGGTCTCCGCACACAGATCCATGACACCCAGCACACGGACGTGCCTCCCAGGGGCGGAAAGATCCGTACATTCCACTTGTGCTTCATCGGCTGGGCCACCCCGGCGAGGAGGCAGGGCGGGCGCGAGTGAATGCTGTGAGCGCACCGGCCCCGAAGGTACAGGCGACAGTCTACACGGGCGGTCGCTGTCAGTGAGTCCGCCGTGCACTCTGCGCCGAAGCTGAGACCCACGGGGCGGCGGCCTCGCGGCCCCGACACCAAGCACAAGAAGTTCCCGTGCCAGGAACTGAGACAGCGCCGAGCGCTCACATTAATACTGCAACCAGATATATATATTCTCTACATTAAAGACATACAGTGAAAGGATTGTACTGTATCATCACCACAGACCCGTATTCTTTAGAAACTTTGGAAAATAAATGTCACAGTCCTAGAGGACCAATCTCACCATTAGACTGTCGGCATACCATCTTTTTTCTTTTTTTTTTGTTTTTTTAATAAATTTTTATTAAAATGGCACTTGGCTGCCAATCTCTCTGGACCTAGAAATGTTGAGTGGGCGTGGTCTCTGGCGTCCCAGCCCCTTTCCCCCGCAGGTGGGGCGCCCACCGCGGGTCCCTAAGAGCTTGCGGAGCCACGTCAGGGCACACGAGTGTCGCGTGGGACACACGTGAGTGACAACGTCAGAATGGTCAAGGCTTTAAAACCACAATAGTGTTTGCGTTGCTTTCACCCTCAGAGAACGCTCACAGCTAGTTTGAGCCCATCAATTCCATACAGAATCACGTGTTAAAAACAAGTAAATCGAATGACCAAATAAATTAAAAATGTTTTAAAGCCCTGAGTTCATAGACTGCTTTTAGGAGATGTTTTTAGGAAATACGGGACTATTAATAAGCAGCGGATAGATTTTGGCAAACCATCTCTCCTGCGACAGTGGGGTCTCATACAGGTCTGCAGCTCAGAACGAGTGTGAAATCCGGACGGAAGGCATTCTGGGAAAGGAGCCTCGGCTGAGTCCACGACGTGTGGTGTCCAGTGCTGGCTGCCACGGGGCTGGCGTCCGTTGGTCTGAGTGTCGCTGGTCTCGTGTGAATCCGACTCGGCACACAATCGTAAACACAACATGTCAAGCAAAGTACATGGTGCGCAGCGTGTCCTGGTGGACCTGGACCGCCTTGGCCAGTGCCTGGTGGTCCCGCCCGTTACTTTGCCCGGAGGTATGGCTTCCTTCAGCACTGGGGACAGCGACAGAGACAGCCTGGTCAGCTGGGCCGGGCCACGCCCCCGCCGGGACCACGCCTCGTATCAGACCAGGGCCACGCCCCGCGCCCGCCGGGACCACGCCCCCGCATCAGACCAGGGCCACGCCCCGCGCCCGCCGGGACCACGCTCCCGCATCAGACCAGGGCCACGCCCCGCGCCCGCCGGGACCACGCCTCGTATCAGACCAGGGCCACGCCCCGCGCCCGCCGGGACCACGCCCCGCGCCCGCCGGGACCACGCCTCGTATCAGACCAGGGCCACGCCCCCGCGCCCGGCCAGCTGCTAATGGCTGGGCTGGAGCATCCGGGCCTCTGTTGGCTCCGGAAAAACAGCTGCCGCAGCCTGTCTGGGAAGCGACCCCCGCTGGGGCCTGTGGCCAGGAGAGGCTGCCACTCACCTGTCATGTTCTTTATCCACCAGGTGGTACCTGGCGCGGAAGGCCACCAGGTGAGCGTAGTATGCTGGCGCTGGGATGGACACCGAGCGCGTGCAGCGCACGTAGGTGTGACACAGCTGGTAGGTGAGGATCTGCAGCTCGTCGGAAGAGAAACGATTGTCATCCCAAAGCACGTGGTAGTGGGAGGGCCTGCTTGTTCCCTGAAAGCAGACGGGGGGTCAGAGACGCAGCGCTCACCGCGAGGGCACCGCCAACAGGCTGTGTGTGCCCAGCCGCTCACCGCTCGCACGCTCCTTACCAAGGACACGGTGTTTAGCAACAGACAGCGACGTTATTACGCATCATTGTAAAAGGCACCAGGAGATATATTTCATCGGGCGTGTAAACACAGACCGCACACACTTATTCACATACAAAAAACCATAGAAAAGATATAAAACACTAGAGAAATGTTTGTTCCGGGGCTGCCTCACCGTATAGGTCGGGTTTCTACAATGTTTTATTTACAGGCAAGAAAACCATCTCTTAAAACTCACATGTTGACCACCCTTTAAAAAGGGAGTTGGCACACGTGTGTTACTTGTGCAGCTTGTGAAGCTGGAAATCTTTTGAAACTGAAGGAAATGGGAGCTGGCAGCCTTGCCCCCCAACACAGGGCACAGAAGGCACCGGCGTGGGCACCCTCACAGCTGCCACACTGCTCAGCCGGCCCACCCGCCCGCCTCCCACAAGGTCCCACCTGCCTCCTCCGGTCAGGCCACGGCCGCCCGCTCACCCCTGTGCTCGGCCCAGTGACAGATGTCACGTCCCCGCCCCACCCCCACTTTGCCATTTCGTTGGTGGCTGTTAAAGGGGTGGGGGGGGGGTGTTCTGTGTAAGGGGGCCTGCCCCTCGAGGCCCATGTGTCTCAGCCCTAAATGTCTCAGCAGAGGACAGGCCAGAGGCCCCCGCCCCTCCGTGTTCGCACGTGGGCCTGTGTGGAAGGGCGCCCGCTGGAGGCCGTGAGCGGGAGAGGCTGCCCAGGACCCACAGGGAGGCCACTGTCTCCAAGGCTCAGTCTCTCTTTGGTGGACACGGACGAGCCGTTCGGGCCTTGGGTTCACCAGGCCCCTAGGCCACACCTCGGCGTCGGGCAGTGACAATTCCCAGGAAACAGTCCAACTCCCAAGTTCACAGTGAAGTCTCAAGTTTTAGGTTCCCGTTCTCTGGGGAGGGTTACTCAAGTCCTACACAGACTCAGACCAAGCCCGTGTGCTGGGCTCTGAGGCAGGCAGCACCCCGGCTGGACTCCCGCTGCCCAGCTGGCAAGGGGCTGCCGGCACAGCACCCGCGTGGCAGCCCTCCCACAGGACCACCCTCTTCCCCGAGAGACGGGAAGAGCCAGAGACACGTCCCCAGGTGCCCAGCAAACACACGTGGGGGCGACACGTGTGGACCCCAACACGGGGTGTGAGCTCACCGAGGGGGCCCCTCGTCCCTCACCGCCCTTCCCACATCTCCGGAGCCCTCTTCGTCACCTGGTGCGAGGCCGACCTTCACCAGGTGGTCTCGTCGCCTGAGCTCTCACCCCGCTTGCTAAGCACCGGGCGCAGGGACACCCTGCCCGCACCCGTGCGCCTGCACCCGGCACTCACCGCTCCCGCCTGGACCTTATCTCATCTGAAATGCACCCCAGCTGCCCAGTGGGTCCCTTGTCCCCAACGCCCGGTGGTCCCGAGCCCCTGACCACGGCTGGGGCCCCTGCTGAGTGCTCCCCACCGAGTCCCACCCCGAGGGTCACACCTGCATGTGTCTGCTGAGTGTGACCTGACGTCACAGACACTGAGAGGCCCAAAGGGGACCCTCTGCCTCACCTGGATGCCAGCGTGGCTGCACAGGTAGAAGTCGAACTCGGTCGGGTGGGTGATCTTCGTGTCCACGGTGGTGCCTGCTGGAATGTTGCCGCTCTTCCCGACCTTCAGCAACACAGGAGTGTCAGCCATGCCCGGAGGGGGGCGCAGGGGGCAGCCGAGGAAGCCCAGCAAGCCCTGCCCACCGCCCTGAGGCTGGGCCCCCCTCCACGGGCCCCGTTCCACTCTTTACATTGACGGATACATTCGCTCAGCACTTTCCGGACCGGCCACAGCTGTGGCTACTCACTGGCGGGTTCTCTCAGAGCCGCCTCCCGGCCCTTTATCAGCTAAAGCTCGTCTCCGCCGGACCCGTGCGATTCACAGGGCCACGTGCTCGCCAAACGGAGGACGGCGCTTCTCTAATGCCCCAGGCCCGGACCCCACACAGCCCTCCGAGGGCAGCGGCTCCCGGAGCCCGCCGGCCCCGCGGCGAGGACACGCACCCGCTCGTTCTTGTCCGTGCAGAAGAGCCGCGTGTGGTGCCGCTTCTGCACCACGATGAACGTGATGCCCGGCTGGTAGTCCTTCTCCAGCTTGATGCAGGCCTCGCGGATGGCCAGCAGCTCGTGGTGCAGGACCTGCGGGGACAGAGGGCGTCAGGGCCAGCGTGTCCTCAGGGTCTGCTGCCGGGAGCAAGCCGCTTCGTCACAGGCAGCACATGACATGTAACTGCAGCCACGGCTCCGAGTCCCGCCGGCGTGTTCATGGCTGCGTGCTCTGCCTTTCGGGACCTACGCCTCCGTGTGTACAACGGAGAGACCGACACCCAGGGCTCAGGGGCCAGCGGCTTCAATGAGAAGATGGTAAAGCGCTCAGCTCGGAGTGTGCGCAGTGCTGGGCGAAGGCCGCACAGTGGCATGGGGCGCGGTGGGGGCACGGCACAGCCCTCGCCACGTCTGTCGTGGAGAAGAGCGAGCGGGCCTCGTGGGAAAGACACTGGCTTAGGCGTCGGAGGCAAGTCCAAGCCCTCGTCTGACATGAGCCGCGGTGTGGCTGGGGAGCCAGGCACCCTCTCTGATCCCGGTTTTCACTCTTAAGATGGGAATACCGACCTTGCAAGCTTGCTGTGCTGACTAAAGCGATGTGCAAAGCGTGTGCCGGGAGCCCCGGAGTTAGGGCACAAGGACGGCGAGGCCCCGTCTCGTTCCCTCCGTCTGTCATCCGAGAAGACGGGGACGTCCCCCACACACCCCTGAGGCTTCAGTGACTGTCCCCACTAAACACTGTTCTGCTGCCCTGACTATGCCTCCAACCCCACAGGAGAGGAGGGCGGAACTAGACGACGAAGAAGCCTGGAGCTCCGAGGAGCACCCTTCCAGCCGGAGGGAGGCGACCCAGAGTTCTGCGCTGGCGGTGCCACGGGGTCCACTGGCCTTGGCACCCAACAGGCGAGGGAGCGTCCAGCCCATCCCCGTCGCCGACCGCGGCCTCAGACGAGCCGCTGCCCTGGGCCCCGCCCTGCACCCAGCAGCTCACCCAGGCACCAGGGCGGCCCTCAGGCTCCTCCCGCCTGCACCCTGCCTCTGCCCTGAGAGCATCACCAGGTAACGCGTGTGTTGGGGACGTGGCGGGAGCAGAGGGGCAGGCACCGGCCAAGGGGCACACGCAGGGACAACCTCCGAAGACCCGGGCGGGACGACTCCTGCCGCCCAAGGCCCCGACCTGGAGGCGCCACGGCTGCTGTTCCCGCTCACCGCCCTCCTGCGGTGCTCCCTGCGCCTGTGACGCACCCCGCCTTCCAGACCGCCCTCCCTCCACGTCCCCCAAGATGCTGCCCCTCCCTCCCCATCCAAACAGCGGCCGGGCCTGCTGACTGCGTTCTAAGGGCTCCCAGCCACCCGCCCCACCCGGCGTGCTTCTCCATCACGCCACTCACTGCCTGCCCTGCGCACTGCAGCCCAATGGGGGGCCCACCCACAAAGCCTCCCCCACACCTGCCTCCGCCCGCACAGCTCTCCAGCCCCAAGCCCACCCATTGCTCCTCCCGCCCGTCTGTCCTGCCTCAGCGTCGCCGCCCGTGCCCACCGTCCCCATGACCTGACAAGCACAGGCACAGGGAGCGGTCGGACAGGCTGTAGATCGCACCCCCTTCTCTGCAGAGACCCCGAGAAGCCGCTCTGCCGGACAGACAGGCAAACCCCAGACACACTGAGCACAGCGCGGAGGCGCCCACCTGCTGGAACTGCCCCTCGGACACGCCGTCGCGGTAGAAGATGATGCGCGTGGGCTTGAAGCGCGTGGACTTGTAGAACTGGATGAGCAGCTCGCGCACCATGGCCGCCAGGTCCTGGATGATCTCCTGGCGGTGCTGCTGCACCCGCACGGTGGCGCAGTAGCGGTTGGGGTGGGCGTCCATGCTGCCCACGACCTGCGGGCAGGAGGCGGCGCGTCAGGGGCAGTGCTGCCGCTTCTCTCGGGAGGTGCCCGGCCTTCCTGGGCTCCCCGTGTGGAGGGGAAGCTGGCATTGGCCCCGTGCCTGGCATGGAGCAGGGCTGGACCCACGAGCTGCCCCGGGCAGAGGGAAACCCAACAGGTGGCTCCGGACAAACGAGGAGCACACACGGCCACCCGGCCCTCTGGCAGCCCCACGGGGTCGACGGGACCTGCAACCCCGGGCCTTCGCTCCTACCCCCGGGGGAGGCCGGGCTCAGCCCGAGGAAGGGGCAGCGGCCGGGTGTCAGCAGGGTCACCGTGAACCGAGGCCGCCAGGAGCAGCGCCCCCCTGGGTGGGACGGACACGCCGCTCTCACTGCTCCGCAGTCGCACTGACCAGCCCGCAGCGCCGCCCAGTGCCTTTCCCACGGGACCGGACGTCCCCAGCTGCCACCTAGCAGCCTCCTGCTCTCAGGAAGAGCTCTGGCCGCAATGGGACCGTGTCCCCCGCCCCCCCCCCCCCCCCCCGGCCAGCAGGGCACTCACGGCAGCGATGGAAGGCTTCTTCCCGTCCCCCGCGGGGGGGTGCGTGACATCGGCCCCCAGGAAGATGACCGGCTGCTGGAACACGGGCGGCCTTCGGGGGGAGAAAGAGCTTGAGGCCGAGGCCGGGCACCGCCCACTCCGCGCGGGCACCCGCTCCTGGGTGGCCAGGGCACTGGGCGAGGTTCTCTTAGCGACACTCAGAAAGCCTCACAGTACGTGGCAAGGCCACGTGAGCTTCGGAAGAACCCATGGGGAGAGGTGTGGTGGGCCGGCCGCTGAGGCTGGACGGGGCGGGGGGGAGGGTCCATCTCCGCACACACAGAACATTTCCCAAATAATACTTCCTGGCCCCCAGGAGGACAGGGTGCTTCCCACCCGGCAGAGGGAGCAACGGGAGTCGCCTCAGGGGGGCCCGACAGCACTCACACGGAGCCCCCCAGGCACTGAGGACCGCCCCCTGCCCGAGTGGAGTGAGGGAACGGGGGGGGGGGGGGGTGCCCTGTCAGGTCCCCCATCCGTGCCCAGCGTGGTCTAACCACCGCTGCCCGGCCCCCCAGGACATGGGAAGCTGCTTGCTACCCCTTCCCGAGCGTGGGATGCGCGGCCACTGGACACAGTCCTCCCCACATCTGTACAGAGGGGCCGGCGGGCACCCGCCCACCCGCCCGGGGCCCTGCCTCACGGCCGACCTGAGCTTCTGGGGTTAGAAGACCTCCTACTAACCCCTCCCCTAAGGCCGAGCGCCGCCGCTGGCGAGGCTGTGAGCAGCAGCGGGAGGAGCGCAGGCTCCGGCCCCGCCTGTCTGCACACACACCCTGCGCCCCCACCTGCTGCTCCCACCCCCAGTTCTGGATCATTCCCAACAGCAACCACTGCAGCCGTGACTCAAGCCTGTGGCTGGGCTCCACGCTCCTCCCACGGCTCCCTCCCTGCCTCGCTCGCTTGCCTGGAGCACCTGCGGTGAGCTCTGGAAGCAGAGGCCGGGTATGCCTCCCACGTTGCCACGGCAACCAGACTCCTCTTTGCAAGGTCACCACCTGCCTGACCTGCACGCCACCCGTCCGGCCTCAAGACAAACCACTTTGGGGTCCTGGGAGGACCCTCCCCTCCCTTCTCAGGCTCCACTGCCAGCTCCTGACCCCCATGGCCTTTAGCCCCAGACGCCCACATCCCTCCTGTCCGCACCCTCCAGCCGGGGGGCTTTAAGTCCCACCTCCACACCAGGAGCCCTGACACCAGACCTCACCCTCAACCCACCGTCTCCCCTCGAGGCCGACAGAGGCCGACACCCACACACACCCCCAGGGGGCCCTCCAGGCTTCCTCACCACCAATGCTGCCTTCTCTCTCCACGGCCCGGGACCTTGGACTCATCCCGGAATCTCCTCTCCTCTCATCAAACCCAACAGGTCTCTGAGTGCCCCCTCCCCACCCCGCCCCCTCCTCCGGGGATAAGGCAGGAGCCGACTGTGCTTTGGGAACAAGGTCGGACAGACCCCATTCACTCTCGAACCTCCAACTGCAGCATCCTGCCCAAGGGCACCCCCTCCCAGCAGCTGCAGCGTCTGTCAGTGACAGCGACACGCGTGTGTGCAGCCCCCCTGCCCCCGCCTGGGGCCTCACCTGCGTGTGTGCAGTCCCCCCCCCCCGCCCCCGCCCGGGGCCTCACCTGCCCTGAGGCAGCCCCCCGCCCCCCCCCGCCCGGGGCCTCACCTGCCCTGAGGCAGCCCCCCGCCCCCCCCGCCCGGGGCCTCACCTGCCCTGAGGCAGCCCCCCGCCCCCCCCCGCCCGGGGCCTCACCTGCCCTGAGGCAGCCCCCCGCCCCCGCCCGGGGCCTCACCTGCCCTGAGGCAGCAGGATGTTGTTCACGCCCCCCAGCTTGACGTTGATCTTCAGGCAGAGGTTGGACAGCGTCTGCGGCGTGGTCCGCTGCACATTCTTCATCTGCACGCACTGGGTGGCCATCCCCAGCACCGTGTCCCCCACACGCTTCACCTCGGCTGCGGCAGAGGGGGCGCTCAGGCCGCTCTCCTGGCACCTCCCTGAGCTCTCGCCCCGCCCGTCCGCCCGCCTGGGAGGCAGGGGCCAGGCAGGTGCAGGGAAATCAGAGCCTCTGGGTTCAAGTTCTGGCTCCACACCGCCCGCCTGCGCCAGCCTCGCCCTCACTCCTCAGGCAGGAGGGATGGGCAGAGCCCGGCTGGAAGCCAGGGGCTGGCATTCCTGGGGCGGAACGCCATCTTCCCCCACAGCACCCAGGACTCGAGGAGTGAACAATAAATGCCCCGGAAGCCTGTGCACCCTCAGCTAACACCAGGCTGAGCTCACAGAGCGGGCCGGGCCCACACCCCCACCGCCGGCTCCCCGGGGAAGCAGCGCCGCTCCCGCCGGCCGCCCGCCCGCCTACCGTAGACGGGGGTCTTGCCCGGCAGGATGACCACCACCAGCTGCAGGCCCGTGTACGTGTTCTTCAGGTGCCGGAACATCGGCTCCACGCTGTCGGCGCCCTGGGCGTACTTGCAGAAGCACGGCTGGCCCTGGATCGGCATCCCCGCGTCCCGGGAGATCTTTCTGAGCTGCTCCGTGAAGGACCTGGAGGAGCGGGCGCGTCAGGCCAGGAACCCCGCGTGCTGGCGTCCAGACCCAGCCCAACCCGTGCCGGGGGTCGGGGTCGGAGCCGCCGCCCTGGACAGAGCTGGCCCGCGCGTTCACGCGTGGAAAAGGGTGCAGTGCTGAGCACCCACAGGCCGCTGAGGAGTCACCCCAGCTCTTCTGCTCCAATAAACCGGAAGCCTCCCAGCTGGCCCCACGCTGGCCCCCGCCCCGGCCGTGGCCCCGTGCAGAGTGACGAGGTGCCGTGCTCACGGCCCCGCTTCCATGGGACACGCCCGCCCGCCCAGGCCGTGAATGCCCTCCACTGTGGGAGGGGCCGTGGCCCTCGTGTGCACAGCGCGGGGACGTGGATGACATCATCGTGGAAAAAGCAGGACGGCGAAGCTAGAGTCACACCTGCGGCTGCGGCCAGCGGGCACACACGCGGGCTCTATTCTAAGCTCCGGAGCAAAAACAACGGCGCCTTCGACAGAGGCTGAGGACACGGGTCCAGCCCAGCCGGTCGGTGTCGACAAAGGAACACGTTCGCGCCTGCTTTAGCGTCCACGTGCACTGACCGCGGGGCCACCTGGCTCCAGGCAAAGCGGAAGGAAGGGGCCAGGACAGACCCCGGGGACGGCCCGGCCCGGCCCAGACGTGGGCCCCAGCTCGACTCTGAGGGCTCTCGGGCGGCCAGCTGGCCCTGGGCGGGGGGCCGACAGCAGCCGCCCCCACAGCCCCTCCCCCCACGGCAGCTCCCTCTGCAGAAAGGTTCTTGGCGACACTCCCCGGCCTTGGTCTTGTCGCTCCCGCCTCCACCCGAGGGAGGAGGCTCCGCCGTGCGGGACGCTGCGGCTCCCGGCGCTGCTTTCAAAGGCTGTGCAGCTGGCTGGCCCCGCGTTGCCCAGCTCCCTGGAGGGGCGATCCCTGGCGGGGCTGTCGGGCACGCTCCCTGCCCAGGACAGCGGCCCAGACGACTTCCATTCCGCCCCTTCCAGGGAATAAGGCCCCTCTGACCATCCCGGCCTCCTTCTGGCTTCATTTTCTCCGCCTCCCTCCGCACGGACTATGTCGCTAATGTTCACTGAGTCCGCTTCTCTCTCTCGCCTCCCTTTTTTTTTTATATATATATATATTATTGATTTTTTACAGAGAGGAAGGGAGAGGAATAGAGAACTATAAACATCGATGAGAGAGAAACATCAATCAGCTGCCTCCCGCACACCCCCCAACGGGGATGTGCCTGCAACCAAGGTACATGCCCTTGACTGGAATCGAACCCGTACCCTTCAGTCCGCAGGCCGACGCTCTATCCGCTGAGCCAAACCGGTTAGGGCTCTCGCCTCCTTTTTTACACTCACTCCCGTTTGCTGTTCTCTCGTCTCATCTGTGCTGCCTTTCCCTCTGCTCGGACGACGGCTCCGAGCAGCTGTGGGGAGGGGCCCACACCGCACGGCCTGTCCCAGCGCGGCCTGTCCCTGCCTGGCCTGTCCCAGCGCGGCCTGTCCCTGCCCACCCCGTCCCTCCCGCCCGAGCCCGCACGGCCGCTGGCGCCTTACTTGAGGTGGACCTCGGTGCACTGGCGCTGGGGTGCGAAGCAGGCGATGGCCCACACCTTGATCTCAATGCCCGTGTGGAACTGCTTGTTCCTCATGTCCCAGACGCCCTGCACAGGCGTGGCAATCGCTTTATTCTGCAAATGGCAAGACGGTCAGAGTGAGGACAATGGGAACGCAGTCCTCGAACCTGGGGTTTTGTCACTGTCCCCGACCAGACGGTGGCTCCTGAGGCTCAGAACGGAATCTCTGTGTCGCCCACCTCGAGCCGCCCAGCACTGCAGGGGTCCAGGCGGCTGCGGGGGGCGGGCGGGGGGACAGGACGGATGGGTGGACAGAGGGGGATGGGGGATGGCTGAGTGGATGGACAGGTGGTGGGTGAGTGGATGGATGGGTGGGTAGATGAAGGCATGAAGAGGTGAATGGGGGACGGTGAGTGAGTAGACAGGGACGCTATGCAACTCACGTCACATATACATGCAACGACCTCCAAGACTTCTACGGGCTCTAAGAGAAAATACTAAGTAAAAAACAAAGCAAGGTGCAGAAGTGCATTTAATACGCCATCTGCAGCCCGGCCGGTGTGGCTCAGTGTCGACCTATGAACCAGGAGGTCACGGCTGGATTCCCAGTCGGGGCACATGCCCGGGTTGAGGGCTCGATCCCCTCAGTGCGGGGCGTGCGGGAGGCAGCCGATCCATGGTTCTCTCTCCTCATTGATGTTTCTCCCTCTTCCTTCCTCTGAAACCAATGAAAATAAAATAGAATAACATGCCTTCTGCACAGGAAGGGTGAAAACCCTGAGGCTACCCCTGGGCGGCTCGCAGAGGAGAACACACCAGTGGCTTCCTGGGGGCGACCGAGCTGAGAAAAAGAGACTTTTCCCTACAATTTCCTTGCTGCCTTCTGAGCTCTAAAACAAAAAATACAAAAGAAAAATACCCTACAATCAAAACTACCCCTTGCTGGCGGGGGACTCACTCCTTCCATGCTCCCGCTCACCGCGGAGCCCCGCCCCCCCCCAGGCTGTGAACCCGAAGGGACCAGCCACGAGGAGGGAGGGGACCCACGCATGAGCCCTGAAGGCTCGGTGGCCAGGACGCCTCTGCTTACGTGCTGATAAAAGCTGGGGGTCAGGGGGCAAACCCAAAGAGACGCCCAGGTGACCGACCCCCCGGGGCAGCGGGAAGCAGCGAGGCCTGGAGAGCAGCTCGTCGCCGAGAGCGCCCGGAGCCCAGGACAGGGCTGCCACTCTCCATGGACACCAGTCACCCTTGGGAGAGAGAGGCTGACTCCGAAAAACTTCAAGAAGAGCCAAGGAAACCGGCTCCCGTGCAGCCCTCACTCACTTCTCTGCCTGGACTTGGGGCGGCACCTGATGGGGGACACCCGTGGTCCGTGTGCGGACACCCCGGGCCCCGCCCCGCGCACGTACCCGGCCCCCGTAGAGGATGGAGGGCGGCTGCAGGACCCGGCCGGTCACGTCAGTCATCTCATCTTTGACCATGATTCCAAATTCCCGGACGTAGGGGTCGGTGTTGAAACTCGCACTTCTCATCTTGGAAAGGGGAGAACAGGCAGAGTCAGGGGTGTCGGCTGCTCCCAGAGCCGTGTCTGTCCCCACCCGGCTGCCCCCAGGACCGGACACTCACCAGCTTGCTAATCTCCTCTTGCCGATCGGGCGCCGACCTGGCCGTCGCTCTGATCATGGTTGAGGTCTGATTGTCAGTCAACTTCTTTATACATCTCTGTCCTGCCACGATGTTACAGACCTACAGAGGCGCAGACGCGGCGTCAGCGCAGGGCTGGGGGGCCTGGGACACGGGGGGCAGGGCTGACAGCAGGACTACACCCCGCTGGTGACAAGGCACCACCCTGTGGGCGGCTGTCCTGGCGCCGGGCTGTGGCCTCCGTCCTCACAGGGAAACAGCTGCCCGCCACGGAAGTCCACCTCCGGGCCACGGCGGATGGAGCTGAGCCACGGCCTTCGATGGGGGGGGAGGGGGGTACACACGGACCGAGAGTATGAACCACCGACAGAAAAGCGCCAGGACCGGGCGCCCCGCGGGCCCTCTTCCCAGGCAGGGCATTTTCAAACAACCAGTGAGAAAGTTCATTCTCAGAGCACATTCGCCCCTCGCCAGGGACCTGCCGGCACGGGCACGAGGCGCCAGCTCTCATCTTCCACGCGAGGCGTGGCAAGGACCCGCGGGGGACGGGCAGGGGAGGAGGGGCTTGCCTCGAGAGGAAGGTAGGTGTGTTTCTGCTCCTGCCCGACTTGTAAACATGGGAGGTGGGGGTAGCGCAGCACCAGCTTGTGCCGGTCCTTGAAGTACTGGGCCACCGTGCACTCCACCGTCTGCCCGCTCTCCTGCTGCAGCGGGAACCTAGGGGACAAAGAGGAGCCCGTGGGGATGGTGGCCCCCACGCCCGCCTGCCTGGGGCTGCGCCCCTCGGGGCAATGCTTGGGGCACACAGCCAAGGCCCCGCCCAGGGGCCAACAACAGACCCACCCCTGGGTCACCTGGACCGTCCCAGGCCCGGCCCTGCCACGCTCCCCGCAGCTGGGAAATAGGAACGCCTGTGAGCCTGTATGCAGGATGCCACCGGCACACGCGGCCACACACTCAGGCTCTGCAACTGGTCCACGGCCGCGAGCTCAGGTGCCGGCCGGGCCTGCAGCTCCCGGGTCTGCGCGGGCACCCTCGCCACCGGGTGGGTGGGCCGGTGCGGGACCAGTGCCCCACACCCTCTGGGCCAGGAGACCCTGCGGAGGAGGGGAGCGCACCTCCTGCTTCTCCCCAGGACGGTGCCCACCCTGCGGCCTGGCAGTCACTCCAGGGCCCTGGATCCGGCTGGTAAGTGAAGCCAGGGCCACTCACAGCTGAGACGGGGCCACGCCCAGGAACTGGGGGGGGAGAGCAGCCCGCTGCTCCCAGCATGCTCAGCCCCGAGCTCGGGACAGAGGGGCCCCTGCTCTACACGGCGGGGGCGCTGGTGGGAGCCCCCAGGTTCCTTCCACTGGGGGGTTTGGGAACCCTGGGCTAATTTCAAAACCGACTGGATCCTTTTTCCCGGAGCCACTGTCCCCACGGGGCCCCTGCCTGGCGGGAGGGCCACGGCCGGGGGAGCGGTTACGTTTGGTTGCTGGCCGGCCGCCGGGTCACGTTGCAGACGCGGTACTTCCTCTTCATCTGCCCACAGTGTGTGATCTCCACCTTCAGACCTGGCGGCACAGAGCAGCGCCTCAGCGTCGGGCAGCGGGCCCGGGCTCACCCAGGGGCGCCTCCGCCCCAGCTCGGCGAGGCCACGGCAGAAGAGGGGGACGGGCCCTCGGAGCAGCCTCAGCGAAGCGCCGCCGACGGCCGAGCCGGGTCCCCGGGCCCTGGTCGCTGCTCCAGGAGCCCCGGGCAGAGGGAGCGCTGACAGCGACAGCGCGGGGCTGCGAGGTGACCCCAGAACCAGGGCGCCCGCGCCTGAGGGGCCGCAGGACACTGAGCACAGCCACGCGGTCGCTGGGCCTGACCTCGGGAGGGACGCTGGTGGTCACCCTCGCTCCGCGCCCACAGGTGTCGAGGCAGGGAGCTCCCCCCCCACCCCCCGCGGAGAAGTGGGCTCGCTCGCCTGGGGGTGCCCCCGCCCCTCGGACCCGGGCGGGCACCCACCTTTGATTTCTTTGGTAAACTTGACCCTTTGGGAATCTGTCAGAGGTTTCTGTTGTTCTTCAATACTTTTAAAATCCAAAACTTCACAAACAAACTCGATGACTGGCTGTGCCTTATAGAACGCTGTTGCCGAGACTGGCGGCGGGAAAAGAGACACAGGCAGGGGCGTGACGGGGTCGCCCGCGCGGGCAGGCGAGCGGCACCTGCGCCCCCTCACTGACCGCAAAGCCCACCCTCGGGCCTTGGAGACGGACACCCCAACGTCACGCCCGTGAAGGCTGGATTCCCCACCCTCCGAGGCAGGGCTCTCTGAGGTGACAGCCCGGGCACAGCCTGAGAGCCACCGGGAGACAAGGGGACAGGCAGTGGGGGGTCCACCCCGCCCCCCAGAAAACCCCATCCTGCCCTGTGGACGCGGCCGCGGCCTCTGGGACCTTGTTAGATGCGGGCCCTGTGGGTGGCTCCTCCGCGAGGACCACGCCCGACGGCCAGGCAGGGGACACAGGCCGGAGACAGCGGCTCGGGCTCGGCAGAGGCCGTTGGGAGCCGGCCGGCCACGCGGGGCCTTCGGGTCGCGGCCCCCCGCAAGCCCCACCCAGCCCCACAGTGAAAACGAGCCCTGCTCACCATCAATATTTAGCATCATTTTCCAAAGAGAAGGGCGGACGGACTGATGGAAGCCGAACCACACTTCCCGGCCGCCGCCCAGGGGGTTGGAGCAGCCCTCGGAGGCCGTGAAGAAGGAGCGGCCCACGGGCGTGTACCTGCAACCGAGACCGGCTGAGCCCGCGGCCGCGCCGCCTCCCGCCCGGCGAGTGCCGGTGGCGACTGGGTGGGGGCGTGACCCCGGAATGAAGCAGAAGTCTCATCACGCCCGGCCCTGAGCCCCGACAGGCTCCCCCGGGGCCGCCCCGTCCTGCGGAGCGTGGGCGCCACGCCCCTGACAAGTCCCAAGTGCGGAGGCCACAGGGAGACGGTGGAGCGGCAGCGCTCAGGCCCCGCGGAGCGGAAGCCGCAGCGGCGCCCCACGCGGGGAGGGGGGCCTGCTGGGCTGGGAATTCCCGGGAATCTCTTTCGCATTAAAAATGTCCCCCGTTGGCACTGCTGGGCTCGCACGGCGCAAATGCACATGGCCGTCCCAGGGGACCGGGCCAGCTCCCCGCGCCCCCCCGCGGCGGGCCTCACCTCATGGACGGCAGGTGCCTCATGACCACGTCGAGGGCCTGGATCGTCTCGAAGGGGACGCTGGGCAGCCGCCCCGAAAGTGCATCGTGTAACGCCTGCAAGCTCACGCAGGACACCCACTTGATGGACACCTTGAAGATGCGGTCCTTCCCTTCGCCCGGCAGCGTGACCTCCAGCTCCACCTGGGGGCCCAGAGCGCAGGTCATCCACGCGGGCCTCCGCCCCACGTCAGGGGGGGTCACGCTCGGCCGGGGGTCGGGTCGGCTCCTCTGGGGAGCGTGTCCCCGGGAGAGGCAGGGCGGCCGGCGGGGGCCCTGGGAGTTCTGTCCCCAACGGAAACAACCGGCGGCGAGCTCTGCAGGGACCGAGTCACGAAGAGAAACCCTTCCCAGACGGACGTGTGGGCATGGAATCCGACCTGCCCGCCGGGCTCAGTGGTTGAGCGTCAACCTAGGAACCATTGATGCTTCTCTCTCCCTCTCCCTTCCTCCCTGAAACCAATATAAATGTATATATTTCTTAAAAGAGGAACCCGACCTATTTTACCCCGAGCTGTGCTGCCAACTTCTATGGGGGCACGTCTCACATTCGAACAGCGTGGGGACTCCCCCCCGAAGGAAAGTGGGGACCCCCCGAAGGAAAGTGGGGACCCCCTGAAGGAAAGTGCTCCTGAGCCCCTGGCGCAGCGATACACACGCAGACGAGTCTGAATGGGCTCGGTGTGGCTTTCCTTCTCACACTTTAACCAAAAACAAGTGTCAAGTCAAACGCAAAGCTCTCATCAATGAGTCTCCAACGCTCCGCTCGCTGGTTTGCAGGGGCGCCTCCCGCGCTAGCGGGCAGGGTCCTGGCACCCTCAGTGGGGACACCGGGCCATCGCCCCATGCCAGGGGTGCCCGTGCTATCTGAGCCACCAGCCTTCAGCACGGAGCCTTATCACGAGGCGCCTGGCCCAACGCCTCTGCTCTTATCGGGCACAGCCCCCGCCGGAGCCGCCCACGGGCGCAGGAGCTGTCTCCTTAGGGTGATGACTAAACGCACAGCAAACACCGCGAGCCTGCCGGGCGCACGGACAGCGGGCAGCAGGCGAGGCCTCTGTGCTGAGCCGCCCCGCGGGGACACCTTCTGGGCGGGAACTTCACCATTTTTTAAACAGCCACTCGCCCCAGAGCAGGACACAGACAGGAAGAGGGTGGCTCGAGCACGCAGGCCTCCCCGTGTCGGTCACTCCAGGTGAACCACTGGCTACAGGCGAAAGTCAGCCTTGTTTTACTGCCACGGACACACACACACACACACACACACACACACACACACACGCCTACAGCCGTGCGGGCACCTCTCCTCAGGCGTCACCACCCCAGGGGCCACCGGGCTCCTGTCTGCACACCTGGCAGCACCTGCCGCGTGGGCCTGTCTCACATGGGAAAGCCCAGTGGTTTCCAGACCTTCTCAACTCCTGTCTCCCAGGGCACCGGGCGGCGTCCTGACAGGCCCGTGCGCTCCCCCGCGGGACGGTCCCGCACAGCCAGCCACACGCAGGGCCCAGGCCCCGCCCGGGACTCACCTTCTCCCGCCCGATCGGAAGGGGCATCGCTGTGTAGAGGTTCTTCCTCCCGTCGAACACTGGCTTCCGATCCCCGAAGATCTGAGTTTTAAAGTGCTGGACCATGTGCTCCACTATTTCCCTGCAGCAGGACAGACGCGAGCGAAATGTTAAGAGCGGACGAGAGGCCCAGGCGCCACACCCTCCCGGCCTCGGCCCCGCAGGAGCGCCCGGCACTATCCCGGTGCGGCCTCTCCGTCGGGCTCCGGGACAAGGACCCTGAATTCCCCTCAGACCCCGAGTCGGCCTGACCAGCGGCCCAGGCACCACCAGCAGGGTCGCGAGTGCCCGTGGCTCTCCGCTGACGCCCGACGTGGGTGCTGTCGTCCTCGGGCCTCACAGCAGCTGACCCCGGTTCACAGGAGCTGCTCCGCCAAGTGCCCCCGGGCACCACGGGCCACGTGAGAGCCACGCCCCGCGGAGGCGCCGACCGGCGGGGGCAGGAGGAGCAGGGCCACGCAGGCATGTCTGCCGGCAGCTCAGGGCCGTGCGCGGCACCGCAATTCAACTCACGACCACGGGACGCGCGCGCACTCAGTGCCTAGCAGAGTACAGACGGGATGCCCGTGACCCCGGCCTGGCCCTGCGGCCCTCCAGGCAGACATGTGAAGGACGGATAGCGAGCGGCCGGCAGGAGGATGTGGCAAAGGGGAGACAATCCTGAGAGCAGGCGGGGGGGGGGGACCTAAAGCTCCCCCACGCTGGGGCCTGAGCCCCGCTCTGCGCAGGCTTCTCTCGGGCAGCCCTGCCCGGCCAGGAAGCAAGAATCAAAGGCACCCCCTCCGTCCCCAGAAAGCACGGACAGCGGCCTGCCCAGCTCTGCCCGCCGACCTTGCACGGCGCAATCACAGGGGCCCAGCAGTCCGGCCCGGACACCCCGTGCCCAGGAGTCCCCGGGGCAGACGGGGCCTCTCCATGCATCTCCTCTGACGGCGCCCCCGAGAACGCACCAGGCCTCCGGCCTCCGACACCACCTGGGAGATGACAGCCCGGGCAGTGCAAAGCGAGGGCCTCCGCCCAACGCCCTGCGCCTCCGCGTGCCACTGGCCACCGCGCCTCTCCAGCCACGGCGCCCCGAGCCTCAAGGTCAGGTGGCTCCGCTGGGAGCTCCACCCACATTGAGAACGTGACCGTGAGCAGAATGGAGAGGGCGCCGCCCAACCATTCTCTGAGGCTGGCGAAGCTTTCGTTGTTTTAAAATGTATTTTTATTGTTTCCGGAGGGGGAGGGCAAGGGAGGGGGGAGAGGGGGGAGGGAGGTGGAAAGGCAGAGAAACATCAATGAGGAGAGAGAATCACTGATTGGCCGCCCCCTGCATGGCCCACTGGGGATGGAGCCTGCAACCTGGGCATGTGCCCTGACCGGGAATCGGACCACGACCTCCTGGTCCATAGGTCGATGCTCAATCACTGAGCCACGCCGGCCGGGCAAGGCTAGCGTAGCTTTTATCTCAACGCCCGACAAGGTGATCATGGGCCAATCTCACTGATAAACACAGACGCAGAAACAAAGCAGTAACAAAAGGAATCCAGCAACACGTCAACAATAATACAACGTGTCAAGGTTGGGCAGACGCCAGGATTGAAAGGTCCGGTTTAAAGGATGAACGTAATTATGTGTAACAAATGAGACTTAAGTAACAGCCAGCTATAGACCTTCTGGAGGGAAGCAAAAGAGAAAAATCTGTAAGAAGCTGGGCAGACAAGATGTCTCAGCACATAAACAGTCTCAACTGTGAAAGAAAAGATTAACCGGACGATAGAAAAATCGAACGTCTTTCTCTTAAGATGCCTTCACTTGTGAAAAGAAAAGGCAGGCCGCCGCCTGGGAGAAATAGGCAAAAAGCCACCGACGAGGACTCGACCGGCGACAGGTCAGAGACGACAGCGGCTGCTGGGTGGGCCCGAAGGGACCTCGGGCGGAATCGAGAGCCCAGAGGACCGTGGCCTCACGGACGTTTCATTTACGAGAAGCAGCAGGAGAGAGAAGAGCTGAGGCAGCGAGGTTCCTGGTACGCAAAGCAACGAACTGGAGCCCGTGCACCCGAGACAAGGTCTGCGCTGTGCCTGCTGCCCGCTCACCCGACTGCGGGCAGGAGGCACCGGGAACGCCCAGGCCCAGCAGGCAGCTCCCCGGGCTCAGGGAACAGCCGTGCCAAGGGGACTCTGCTCGGCCATGACAGCTAGCACCCCGATGGGGGCACGCCGCCCCCCGATGGTGGCACCACTCTCTTGGCCTTGGCGCAGCCTCTGGGGGACTCTACCCAGTGTCTCCAGGGCACACTGCCCCGTAGGGAGCACAGTGTGGAAGGGGAGGGTCGGGGTGTCTGGAGCTGGCCTGGCAGCCGCACCCCAGGGGACAGCCCAGCCTGAATCCAGTCCTTGTCGCGGCCTCCCATTCCAGCCTCAGCCTCCCTCGGCCTGTGCTGACCTGCAGCCCCGCTGCCGCCGGTCTGGCCCCTCCTCCCCACCACTCACCCGGGCCAGTGCCCATCCCCAGGAGGGGGTTCCCTCAAGATGGCAGGAGCCGCCCAGTCGGTGTCAGCACCAACACGCCCATTTTCCTGGACTACTTTGACTGTAATTGCGGCAGGGCCTTAGCCAAACCGCACCACAATCAATCCTGTATAATAAAGAGCGAATACGCAACGGTTGTCACGCCCTCGTGCCAGGGCCGGGGGACCTGAGGCCGCGCCCCCCACCCCGGCCGGGGGACCTGAGGCCGCGCCCCCCACCCCGGCCGGGGGACCTGAGGCCGCGCCCCCCACCCCGGCCGGGGACCTGAGGCCGCGCCCCCCACCCCAGCTGGGGACCTGAGGCCGCGCCCCCCACCCCGGCTGGGGGACCTGAGGCCGCGCCCCCCACCCCGGCCGGGGACCTGAGGCCGCGCCCCCCACCCCGGCCGGGGGACCTGAGGCCGCGCCCCCCACCCCGGCCGGGGACCTGAGGCCGCGCCCCCCACCCCGGCCGGGGGACCTGAGGCCGCGCCCCCCACCCCGGCTGGGGGACCTGAGGCCGCGCCCCCCACCCCGGCTGGGGGACCTGAGGCCGCGCCCCCCATCCCGGCTGGGGGACCTGAGGCCGCGCCCCCCATCCCGGCTGGGGGACCTGAGGCTGTGCCCCCCGCCCTGTGGGGCTTGACGGGGTTGGGGCCGGCCGGGTCTGGGTCTTGCACGATTTCAAGGTGCGTGTGGGTGGGTGGCGACTTGACTCTGCGTCCCGCAGCGTGCCCCAGACTCTGACAGGAGGGAGATTTTCATACACATTTTACTAATTTTTTTTTTCATCTCTGACACTTCTATTATAGAGAAAGGGCAAACAACAATATTAAAATATTTCCTCTAATTAATTCCCTTTTAATGTGCACGAATTTTGTGCACCGGGCCACTAGTAGTAAAATAAAAAACCCCAGATGCTCACACACTTAACCAGGCGGCAACTCCCAGGCTCGGCACCCAGGGGCAGCAGGACATGCTGGGACATGGCTGGTGGTGGCCAGAGGTGCAGCCCAGGGCCCGCCTTTGCTACTTTCTGTCTGACTCGAGGGAATTTCTAGTGGGTAACCTTCAAACCCAACGGGGGAGGAGGGGCGGGGGGGCAAGACACCTCACTTTAATCACCGCCAACCGCTTCCGTCACCAGATAACACAACCTCAGGCAGACCTCTTTTCATAAAAGGTGCTCCCTGCGCGCTGTGGTTGGCGGCACAATCAGACCCACAGATCGGACCACCAGGGCCCGGGAAGTGCTGCCTCCGTGCCCTCCACCAGCACCGAGTGTCCTGACCAGACTCTCACACACAAACCAACAAGCCCCCAATAAACCCAACAACTTATGTGAGATGGACCGACTCCTTAAAAGACACAAACTACCAAAACTAATACAGAAAGAAATGAAAAAAAACAACAAACACAACAAGAGACAGAATTGTCTAATATCTGATAAAGAAATCAAACTGTTGCCCGGCTTGCGTGGGTCAGTGGCTAAGCGTCAACCCAGGAGCCAGGAGGTCACGGTTTGATTCCTGGTCAGGGCCCAGGCCCAGGTGGTGGGCTCGATCCTAGTAGGGGGCGTGCAGGAGGCAGCCGATCCATGGTTCTCTCTCATCATGGATGTTTCTATCTCACTCTCCCCCTCGCTCTCCCTTACTCTGTGAAATCAATAAAAACATATTTTAAAATATACAATTTGGTGGTTTTAGCGGATTAGAGAGTTCTGTAGCCATCAGCACCATGCCAGTTTTGAACACCTTCATCACCCCAGAAACCCCAGACTCATTAGCAGTCTCTCCCACCCCTTCTAGAGAAATGAAATGTTAAAATACAACTTAGAGTGACAACATAACATCCTGAAGAGCAAATGAGACCCTTGAGCTGCACATTATGAATACTTGCGAAGAGAAACTACGGCAGCCGCCTGTCGAGAACGTGCTCTGTTTATGGACTGAAGACTCCGTGGCAATCCCCCCAAACTTAACTACAGATCACAGCAACCCAGTACCAGCTCCCAGAGCGGCCTGGCAGTTCATGCACGTAAACCGATTGCCCTGAAGGTGACGGGCCGAGCAGCGCAGAAAGAAGCGCTCTTTAACAGGCCCTCACCTCACACCGTACAAACCATCATTTCAAGATGGACCGAGACCCAGATACACAAGCCACACTGTCATCCTTGTAAAAAAATAAAATATAAATAGGGGGGTATCTTTGTTACCTCTAGGAAAGCGAACGCTCCTTAGAGAGAACCCACCGTGTAAAAACCATTTTCAAAATTTGCTGCTGTACTTCAGAGACATAGAAAGCTCTGCTCACCGACGCCGGCAGTGAAATGGCCAGCTCCGCTGTGCGGCTCGCCCAGTCACACCTGTGCCCACAGACACACGGCCCCCGCCCGGGAACCAGAGACAAGCACCGAAGGCCGGAGAAGACCAGCCGGCCAGCGCGTGCCGACAGGGCGCAGAGAGGGCCCACTGGTCGTTTCCCACACCCGCACCCGCACCTGCACCCACACCCGCACCCGCCCTGTGCCCGCACCCACACCCACACCCGCCCTGTGCCCGCACCCACACCCACACCCGCCCTGTGCCCGCAATCCCCCTCCCCGCTGTGTGCCTAAGAGAAACGCGACGAAAGCAGGTTCACAGCAGCTTCGTGCAAAGCCGGGCGGCCGAGCCTCTAACAGGAGGGGAGTGACTAGATGATGCAACGGCCCAGGCTGGTGTGGCTCAATGGATAGAGGGCCGGCCTGCGGAGCAAAGGGTCCCGGGTTCCATTCCGGTCCAGGGCATGTGCCTGGTTGCAGGTTCCTCCCCGGCCCGGGCTGTGGTCGGGGCTCGTGCAGGAGACACACAATCGATGTGTCTTTCTCACATCGGGTCTCTCTGTCTCTCCCCCTCTCCCCCTCTCTCTAAAATCAATGGAAAAACACCCTCAGGTGAGGATTAAAAAAGAACAATAAATAGATGAATGAATGAAATGATGAGCTATTCACGTCAGGCGGTCCTGAGCAGTAAGACAAGAAGCTCCTAACACGAGGATGCCGGTCCACCTAGAAACACGGGCCGGGGAGCGGACGGACAAGGGGCTGAGCCCACAGGGACACGGCTCGGACACGACCTCAGAGGGCAGGGCTGACGGGCAGGGGCGGGCGCCGCTCTGGGGGCGGGCAGCTGTGAGCGTGTGGACACGCACTTCACTGCACCGCGAGACAAAACCGCTTTCCACAGCATCCACGCGACGGGAAGGAACTTCCAGGGGAGGAAGTGGGAGGCCCCGCTGGACCGAGCTGACCAGCACCTGTGTCTGCAGCAAAGTTCACACCGACCGACCGACCGACCGACCGAACGACCCGTCCTGAGGACACGGTACCTGTTCACTCTCCGCGGGCATTTCTCTGGCTTGATATCCAACTCGTAGTGATAGATGTCGATTTTCGGAATGTCCATTTCAAAGAAGTTGGCCTGTAACTTGATTGTTCTCCCCGAGGTCCCGAAGTCCGGTCTGGGCGGAGGCTTGAAGGCATATCCTTGGATGGGGGGCGGCGGCGGCGCCGGAGGCGCGAGCACTGCAAGGCAAAGAGGTCACGTCACGCGGGAACGGAACGGGAACGGGGGGCTCCCTGAAGCAGGATGGTCCTGGCTGGGCCATCCTCCCCCTCCCCGGACCCCACGCCCAGTCCCCCCCCCGCCCCGTCCTCCCCTGGCTCTGCCCAAACCCCCGAAATGTGGCATTTTCCCTGCTGAGCGCTCACAGCCCACAGCCCTGCCCCCGCAGCCCCTCCTGCCATCACAGCCTGGTCTGCCCACCGCCAAGACCCTTCCCACCTCACCCACGGCCACTGCACGACCCTCGTCACCGTCCATCTGCTTGTCCCTCAGTCACCGTCCCACCCCCCTCCGCCCAGTGCTCTCTGCTTCCAGGCCGTGTCTGAGTCACCTGCCCAGCGCCTCCGTGGCTCCCCAGCACCACTCGACACCTAGGCACCTGCAAGTCCCCACAACCTGGCCCGGCCTCACCCCCCAGGGCCCGGTCCTGACGGGGCCCATCAGCTCCTCACAGCGCCGGCTCCCTCCTCCCTCCCTCGCGTGCCCAGTGCAGGCGTGCCAGCCTGTGCTACCGCCACAATTGAGGTGCCTGGCTCCCCAGTGGGAACATGAGCATCTCCGAGGGTCTGAGGGCACATGACACACAGTAGGAGCGCAGGCCCTCGATCCCCCTCGCTTGCCCGCGAGGACACCGACACTCAGACGGCGAGGAGAGGCGAGTCACACGGAGCCTGCCCTCCACTGTGGCCACCAAGCCACCGCGCCTACCAGCTCCTCCGGTGACTCCCGGGCCCCTCACAGCTGTGCGGGGCCCACGGGCACCTGCACGGCCACGGTCTCTCTGGTCCCGGAAACCGCGACTCAGCACCTCTAGTCTAGACCAGCGGCCCCCCGCCCCCCGCCCCCCACCCCGACAGGCAGCGTCTCCACAGAGCCAGCGCCTCGCTCAGAGGGCACTCAAACCGCTCGGTGTCACCTTGCCTGCAGGGGAGACGGGAAGGCGGGCGCTGTGAGCAACGGCAAGGAGACAGGCGAGTCATCGATGGCCGGCACCCCCATTCACACCGCCGACTGGACAGGGTGTGCTCCCAAAGGAAGCAGAAGGAGCTCCACCCCCCCTAAAGTGTGCAGAGATTCCACTAGAGCCGCTAGAGCCGTGGCCTCAGCCTCAGCGGAGAGAGCGCCAGCCTGCGGACTGAAGGGCACACTGATTTCCGATCAAGGGCACAGGCCCGGGTCGCAGGCTCGATCTCCAGTAGGGGGCGTGCAGGAGGCAGCCGATCAATGATTCTCTCTTCATTGATGTTTCTCTCTCTCCTGCCCTTCCTCTCTGAAATCAATAAAGATGTATTTTTAAAAGATAAACTGTGATTTTAGGAAAATTTCCCCCCAATAACTGAATACTTTTTATTTTCACGCCAATGTCTGTGGTTTCTTAATCCTCTGAATTAAGAAAGATCCAGAGCCTTCAGCGCCCGCGTCCCCTGGAGCGCGCTCTCGGACGGCAATGGGAGCTGCTCCGCTCTCCTCCCCTCGCAGCCTGGAGCCCGAGGTTACTGGCCTCACGCAGCTCCATCTGGAAGCCTTCAGGCCTCTCCCTGCTGCGACTTCACAGATGACACACTCACAGATTGCACAACACGCCCTACGTGCCGGGGCGGGCGCCAGGGACAGGGACTCGCCAAAGCACGGCTCTCCGTGCTCACGTGTCGCCTCCCGGGAGCGTCCGGGCCAGCCAGCAAGTGGTTGTGGTGCGTCCACTTCTCGGAAGCCCAGCAGGTCACGTGACCCTGCGCCAGGGCTCCCACCGTGCCCAGGAGCCGACAGAGTGACACCAAACCCAGGCCCTGGGCACCACCCCAGCCCCGCCTGCCAGGCCTGAAGGCCTCACCTCGCTTAAATCTGACACCCACACAGGCCAGGCCTGGGGCCCACTCCTCAGGGGGGCCTGCTTTTCCTCCGTCCCCAACACCTGTTCCTTCTACGGGCTTGCCCTGGGACACAAAGAAAACCGTCCAGCCTGCTTGCACTACGCTGTTAGAGCAACGCAAAGACTGCGACAGCGACACAGTCATTCCTAACGCCACCAGCTCTGTCTCCTTCCAGCTTTTTAAAAATATATTTTTATTGATTTTAGAGAGGAAGGGAGAGGGAGATAGAAACATCAATGATGAGAGAGAATCATTGACCGGCTGCCTCCTGCACGCCCCCTACTAGGATGGAGCCCACAACTCGGGCATGTGCTCTGACCGGGAATTGAACCCGGGACCCTTCAGTCCGCAGGCTGACGCTCTATCCACTGAGCCACACCAGCGAGGCCCTCCTTCCAGCCTTTGCGAATGGCAGCCCTGAGGGCGGTGGGAAGACATTGGGGGTGCGAGGGGAGCCCACCAGCAGGGGCCTGGCGGGCACACGCCCCTGGGTGCCTCCTGCACCTCGGACCCTGCAGCGGGCGCTTGCTCCAACCCGGGCGCAGCATGGCTCCCGCAGGGCGGGGCAGCGAGGAGGCCGTCTGGTCTGCATCAGAGGCCGTGGCCGCAGAAAACACCAGCGCATCCACCGGGAGGGTTTCAAGACGCACCCTCGGGAAGTCACAGGGAGGAATGTGCCGCGAAGTTGGCGGGAGCTCCGGGCGCGAAGGACACTGGCTGTCCAGGGCTCGGCCTCCCACACTCCCTGGGGCGGTGGCCCAGCAACCACGAGGGTGACGGGCCACCGAACAAGCCCGAACAAGCCCGGTGCCTGTCACCTCTGAAGGCACCTCTGACAAGATCGACAAAACCGCAAGAGAAGAAAGGAGATGCCACCCGCCCGCCCGCGGGCCCGGCCCAGCAGGAACCCGCCCAAGCCCCACCCCTGCACTGAGGACTCCCTGCGTCCCCGGGGCGTGGGCTCCCGGGACCCCGGCCTCCCACATCCCCTCCCTCCTCTGCCCACTGGGGCGCTGGTTTCGCCGAGTGGGTCTCCTGTTGTTTCTGTACCTTAGTCCTGCTCTGCGTTGGGGAAACCCCTGAGGAATGGGAACGCGGGGCGCCGGCCAGTGAGGCCGGCTGTGCTGAGGGCGCTCATCCCCGCGGCCCGCTCATCCCCGTGGCCAGGGCCCGCTCATCCCCTGCGGCCATTCAGCCCCGCGGCCCGCTCAGCCCCGCGGCCAGCTCATCCCCACGGCCAGCTCATCCCCGCAGCCATTCAGCCCCGCGACCAGCTCAGCTCCAGGGCCTTCAGTGATGACTCTGTTGTCAGGCCCTCCTGGCCAGAGCGACCTCGAGGGCTGGGTCCCTGAGCTGAGCACACAGCAGTGCCGGGACTGCAGCGAGCGGGCTGGCCCGCCTGCCCATCACCGGCACACGTGTCTAAAAATTCCACTTTTAGCCCAGCCCGTGTGGCTCAGTGGTTGCGCGTGGACCCACGAACCAGGAGGTCACGGTTCCTGATCAGGGCACATGCGCAGGGTGCAGGCTGGATCCCCAGGGGGAGGGGGGGGCGTGCAGGAGGCAGCCGATTGATGATTCGCTCTCATCATTGATGACTCTTTCTCTCTCCCTCTCCCTTCCTCTCTCTCTCTCTCTAAAAAAAAAAGAAGCTTTTAAGCAAATTCCATTTTTAGAGCCGCGTCTCAGTGAAAGGGAAACGTAGTGAATGAGTCACCGGCTTCCTGTGCGTAAGTGGGTCACAGCCCGAGAGTTTCGGGGTTTCTCACAGACGCTGGGGCGCTTGCCATCACGGTGCTGAGGAGCCCCCCACCCGGGGCAGGGTTGGCCCGGCTTTTCAGGGGTCGCAGAGCAGGGCTGGGGGCCATGGCTCCATGCACCAGGGGGTGCCCGTCTGCACCCCTGCACCCCCCCCCCGGGACGGGAGGGAGGCCAGGGAAGAGCTGGCAGAGGGACAGGAGAGCGAGGTGACAAGAGAACGAGGGGTGTGCGGAGGGTCTCCAGCGGGCGCGCCCCGGGTGGGGGCAGGGAGGCCGCAGTTGTTCCCTCGGGGCCCCCCTCACGGCGACACGGCCAACAGAGGCCTCACTGCCCTGCGGGAATTCTGCTCAAACCCAACTCATCTCAGGGCGGCGGGGCAGCTCGGGCTCACCCACCGTGGACGGGGCGGCTGGGTCTAGGGGGCGGGAGCAAGCGGAGGTGTGGGGAACCCCCAGGAGGTGGCCTAGTGACAGAGCCTAGAGGGCTGCCCATCAGCCAAGCCGCACCGACAGGTAGGCATGGGGTGTGGCCGAGGGGACGGGTGGGGAGGGCGGGGCGGGGCCAGGCCCAGCTGAAGCGCAACCCAGTCTCGGCCTCAAGGGAGCCACTCCGGCCCCCACAGCGCAGTCCATGGTCCAGGACACACGGACACACTAACCCTCCCCCGTGGACCCAGGAGGCCCGGCACAGACCCGGTTCTGAGACCATGGCAGGCCCAGCGTGGCAGCCGGGCGGCCGCTCGCCTAGGAACCCCTCCCCAAGAAGGCGCGCGTTGGGGTGGGGCTCGCACGCTCCCCACGTCCCAGCCTCCCTCCAGCCCCGCCTTCTGTACTGGTTTCGCCAGGGCTCTGTGCTTGTGCCCGTCACACCTGGAGGTGCGGGTGGAGTGCACGGGCTGCCGCCAGGTCGGCCCGCACAGGCCCCTGTTCTCCCTCTCTCTCCCCCCACACTGTGGCCTCCACCTGGGCAGGTGGTCTGGGTTCCAGGGCACAAGCCTGGTCACCAGGTGTCCCAGGACCAGGCTGCCCAGGCCAAGTGCCTAGGCCAGTGGTCGGCAAACTCATTAGTCAACAGAGCCAAGTATCAACAGTACAACGACTGAAATTTCTTTTGAGAGCCAAATTTTTTAAACTTAAACTATATAGGTAGGTACATTGTTATTAACTTAATTAGGGTTCTCCTAAGGCTTAGGAAGAGCCACACTCAAGGGACCAAAGAGCCGCATGTGGCTCGTGAGCCGCAGTTTGCCGACCACGGGCTAGGCCAGTGATGGCGAACCTATGACACGCGTGTCAGAGGTGACACGCGAACTCATTTTTTTGGTTGATTTTTCTTTGTTAAATGGCATTTAAATATATAAAATAAATATCAAAAATATAAGTCTTTTTTTACTGTGGTTGCAAATATCAAAAAATTTCTCTATGTGACACGGCACCAGAGTGAAGTTAGGGTTTTTCAAAACGCTGGCACGCCGAGCTCAGAAGGTTCGCCGTCACCGGGCTAAGCCAGCAGCCCTGGTGCCGAGGAGCCGGCCCACGGAGGCCAGAGAAGCCCAGCCTGGCGAGGGCGAGGCCGGCCGCGCAGGGAGCTCCGGCCCTGAACCTGGACGGACCCTGGAGACACGTGGTCCTCCCTCCACGGAGCCGGGAGCCCCGGCAGCGGCAGGCGCAGGGGGCGCTGTGCGCGAGGGTGTCCGGCTCCCGCGCCTCACCGTCCGGCCCCTGCGGCCCTGGCCTGCGCCATGAAGGACGCGGGAAAACGTTCTCCCCAAAGGGCCCCGCCCCCCACATACCGGCTCTAAGGGGCCAAGGGGCCTCATCTCTGAGCAGAGAAACCGGGGTCCCAGCTGCTGACATCACCCAACACCCCCCCGCCCCATCAGCAGACAGCAGCACCCGCCGCAGGCCCGTGGCTGCCTCTCGTGGCTGCCCTGGGAACGCGTCCCCGAGGTGCGTGAGCTCACGATGTCCCGGCTGCCATGACAACGGGCTCGCCTGCTCCTCACACAGCCGCCCAGCTCAAGGGCGCCGCGTCGGGTGCGGAAAGCAGACATCTTCCTGCGCCGTCAGCATCGCCGGCGGCCAGGCTGGCCCGGCAGCAGGAGCCCCGCACGCCCACCCGCTGCCCCGGCGGCAGGGACAGGACTGGTGCACAGGCCGGGCCGGGGCCACAACTCCACGTCCACCCTCAGCACCTGGCCAGGTTCAAACTGCGGACGCAGGTCGGTCGGCGCAGACCTGGGACCACAGGAGGCCCCAGCTCGGCCCCGCCCACACCCGCCCTTCACCGCACCATCCAGAGGTCCTGGCCACAGGCACATGCACCACCAACTAAACAGACGAGCCAGAAGCCGCCCTGGAGACAGGCCCTCCTCGCCAGCCTGCTCTGAGCCAGCGATGGTGAGCCTGGCTGTCGGTGGGGAGGGGGCGGGGGCTGTAGGTGGGGGCTGGGGGGAAAGCACCGAGACAGGCCTGGGGGCCGTCAGGGGAGACACCATGAAAACCCCCAGGGGAGAGGCGGGCACAGGGCTTCCCAGAAGGGGCCGAGCAGCTAATGCCCAAGGGTTTCCATGTGGTAAGACAAGAGGCCACGCCCACCCTCAGGAGGCCGGTCACTGCCCCGCCTCATGCCCCGGGCAGGTGCGGTCAGCCTCCCATTGTGGGAAGAAGAGAAAAATGAGAGGGAGGAGGAGGCCCGACAGAGCCCGGGCAGGTCCCCGCAGGGTGGGGGTCAGAGCTGTTCTCGGGAAATGGAGATGTGTCACCTGGTTCCTGTAAGGCCCCCCTTCTTCCTCTTAAAAACTCGGTGGGAAACTCCAATCTGTCTGTCAGCCTGGTTCTTGCCGCCCCCCCGCCCGCCCCCCGACTGTGGGGTCCCAGAGGCCCTGTCACTACGGAAACGCCTCCCGCGTGCGTGGTGGATGAGTAACAGGCTAAAAATACGCGGCCTCCTGTGCGACCCGACGCGGTGTGCAGTGTATGACACGCCAGCGGCCGGCCCTCGTGCGGTTCCTCTTCCTCTCTGTTCAGCCTCCAAGCACTGCCCGCCGCGGCCTTTTAAATGGGCTTTTAAGGTTCAACCTGAAACTCGTCTAAAACACGACCCCTTCCAGAGATGGCTCCCAGAGCCACCCCTGTGTCTGCAGCAAGAAAGTTTCACTGTAAGAGCTGGGGGTGAAATTTCCCTTCGGAGTCAGAGGTCCGCCCCGCGGCACGCGTCCTACTCGACGACGGGAGAAAGTGCCGCGCGTCCCGAGGCTGAGGAGCAGCCAGCGCCTCCCGTCCCGGCCGGCCGCGCCGTCTCTCCAGCCCGCGAGACCAGCTGGGGTTTCATGCTCCCGTGTGTGTGCGTGGCTGGAGGGAGGGAGCTGGGAGGCGGGAGCCACACTAACCCCGGGAGGAGCCTCTGCCACAGCTCGCGCCGCGGGTTCAGGCGTGAAGCCACGGTCTCTGCCAGCGGCTCCCGCTTCCCCGAGGACGTGGTGCTCTCGCGTCGACCAGGCTCCCGGGGGAGGCACTGGCCCCGGAAGCCAGCCGTGGCCTCCCAGGCGGGTCTCACAGGGCAGCCGCAGGCCAGGCCAGAGGTCCCCATGGTGCCCGCCGGGCCTGGCCACCTGCCTGGCGCCGCCCACTGGGCAGGCAGGATGCAAAGCGGGTGTCCTTGCCCAGGGCCCCTCGCGCTCCCTGCCGACACCCGGCCTCCCGCTGTCTGCCTCCCTCCCCGCGGGCGGCATGTGGGTCCCTCTGGGGTGGCGGGACCCCTCATTCCTGCCCCTCTGGCTCACACTCGCCAGCCTCGTTGCTGCGGGACACGCGCTCCCACTTCATGAGAGCGGGGACGCGGAGCAGAGAGCCGCCCACCAGCACTCACTCATTAAAAATATATTTGTACTGATTTCAGAGAGAGAGGGAGAGAGAGACATCCATGATGAGAGAATCATGGGTCGGCTGCCTCCTGCGCGCCCAACTGGGGATGGAGCCCGCAACCCGGGCCTGTGCCCTGACGGGGAATCGAGCTGTGACCTCCTGTTCATAGGTCGAGGCTCAACCCCTGAACCACCCCGGCCGGGCAGCCTTTACTGCATGGAAAGGAGAAGGTGGCACTGAGCACACCGGCTCCCGGCACCAGGGCGTGGGGCACACCTGTGACGTCCCAGCCCCGGTGCTGGCTCGGGACGAGGTGCGGGAAGCGACTGTGGTGCGAGCAGCCGTGCGGGTCTGGCTGTGGCCGCCACCTCCCAGTGTCTCTGGTGACGAAGGCGTGGCCACGGCCGGCTTTGTGGGCCAGCACCGCCCCCGAGCCCCTCAGACACCCAGCGTCCGGGCACCTCTAGCTCCCGAGTCGGCCGAAGCCTTCGCTCGTGGGTCTGATGAATTTTAAGGGAAAAGGAGGAAGAAAATGCCGCCCAGAACGATGAGCACGGCTTCCATCGCGCCCGGGGCTTCCAGGGTCCGGCCTCGCCGCCTGGAAAGGGGGAGGTGTGTTCCCAGCCGGGCAGCCACCCTCCCTGCCGGGTGCCATCCCTGCGCCGGCCGGGGCTCCGGTCAGAGGCTCGGAAGTGTCACGCCGAGAGCCACCTGGGGCCAAGGCCGCGGCTCAAGTCCCTGTAGGTGAGACCTTCCGAAGGGCCCCTCGCATCCCCACCAGACCGCCACTGGAGACCGCACCGCCTCCCCCACCTCACCGTGCCTCGATGTCCCTTCTGAAAGGTCCGCTGCGCTGGAGGAACCGTGACCGGGGCCACACCCGAGCCGGGAGGGCTCAGCCAGCGCCACAGGCAACCGAACAAACAGGCGCTGACCCCGCGAGCCACACCAGCGGCTTCCCAGCCAGTCCCACCCCGGCAGTCAGAGGCCCAGCCGCCACTCAGCCCTGTGGACACGCAGGCCCACACGTCGGCAGAAACTCGCGTGGAGCTCAGGGAGCCTCCCGGGGACGCCCCGCCAGTCGTGTTCCCATCCGAGAAGGGGACACGTGCCAGGTCAGCTGGGGTCGCCCACAGCCCCCAGCCCGCGAGGGGAGGGGCCCGGGGGCAAGCAGCTCAGCCCTGGAGCAGCGACTGGCCACGGAAGCGACCTCTCCAAGGGCAGAAACAAAACAAAACAGAGCAAAACGGCAAAACAGAGCAGGAAGCGGCTCCCTGGGCCAGGCTGAACCCCGAGCCTCGCATGCGACAGCACCCCTGCTGCCAACCGTGGCCGCCAGCCTCCAGGCCGGGGCGCCCACAGCCTCGCTGTCCCCCGCCCCCTGGGACCAGCCACCTCACACACGGACGGGAGCGGGGGGCATGTTGGCGTCCGAGTTCTCTCATGGCTGCCCAGGTCAAGGTGCCTCTAATACTGCCCCAGGGCCCCACGCCATCAGCCCTGCCCCACCGTCCGCACACAGGTCAGTCCGGGGGCCTCTGGAGACGCAGCGGCCAGAGACCAAAGGCAAAGGCGCTCTCAAAGCCTGGTCACCCCCCCGCCTCCTGCCCCCAGGTCCTGCCAGGCCTCTGCACCTGCCCGACCTCTGCTTGCAACTCTCTCCTCCCCCGAGATTCCTGCGGCTGCTCGCGCCCTCTCCCTCCGGGATCTTTGTTCAAAGTCCCCTTTGCAGCAGGAGCACCTGTTGGAGGCGGCCCTCGGCCCTCCAGGGGCAGGTCCCGCCGGGCGGTGCGCCGGGGCGTGTGCGCCGGGGAGACTGGTTTCTCTCGCCCGGCCGCCTGGGCCTCCTCTGCCCACAGCACACGCTGCCAGCTACACGGCCCGGCGTGTGGGAGGCGGGCTGGGGGCAGGCCCGCGGCAACCCAGGGCCCCACGGTGGCTCCGGGCACAGCACCCCAGGCCACACGCCCCCCGCAGAAGGATGCAGAGGAAAACACGCGTGCAGAGCTCCACGCACCCACGGCACCTCCCTGCGGCCACCGTGCTCCACACGAACACGCAGGGTCCTCTCTTTAAAATAGGACTGCCCGGCCGGCCGGTGTGGCTCAGTGGTGCAGCTTCCACCTAGGAACCAGGAGGTCACAGTTCGATTCCCGTCAGGGCACAGGCCCGGGTTGCAGGCTCGACCCCCCAGTGGGGCGTGCAGGAGGCAGCCGATCCATGATTCTCTCTCATCATTGATGTTTCTCTCTTCCTCTCACTCTCCCTTCCTCTCAGAAATCAATAAAGAAAAACCTAATAAGTAAAATAACGAGACATAAAATAGGGTAAGAACAGGCCCAGCTGACGGCATGGCTGTGTCACACGCACACACTCCCACACGCCCGGGGCAGCGACACGGCGTTTCGCTCGGAGCGCTGCAAGGACAGCGCGTGGTCTGACGGTGCCGTCACTGTCCGGTGAGAGGACGTGGCTTTACTGCTCACGACACGGGACCCGCTGAACAAAAAGCGTCTCGGATAAAAGGAGCAAAAACCGGCCCCGTCCGCGCCCCTCGCCGGCCGGCGCCCCGTCCGCGCCCCTCGCCGGCGGACAGAACTCAGGAAGCTCCCCGATCCCGTGGCGCACGCTGGCCGAGAGGGCAGGCCGCTAGGAGCCGGGCCCATCGGGAGGGACTTGGCTCAAAGTCAGGCGGACGCAGCCCCCGGCGGGCCCCGCAGCGGACCGTCCGCCACGACAGGACAGGACAGGACCGTGTCCCTCCCGCCGGGCGCGGCAGCCTGGGGTCACGGGGCGGCGCGGCCCAGGGTCATTTTCGATGGTGCGTGACCAGCCGCCGGTGAAGTCTGCTGGCGCCTCAAGGTCAAGGCCGAGCTTGGGAACCGGCTCATGACTATGCATGGAATGACCCAGGGCCAGGTTTTTAAAAAATAAAGTTAAAATTCACATAAATTAACACAAAACGGACCATTTTAACCATTTTAAAGTGCAATTCAGTGGCTTTCAGGGCATCCACAACGTTGTGCAGCCATCGCATTACCTAATCCCAGGGCACTGTCGTCACCCCAAAAGGCAGCCCCCCCACGGGTCGCACCTGCTCTGACGTCCCCCCCCAGCCCCCTCCCCGAGCGCCCCGCTTTCGAGACGGAGCTCGGCCAGAACGACTCAGAGCAAAAGCGAGCGCGAGTCTGCAGTCGTCCATCCAACGAGCGTTTTAAACGAGTCACTGGCCGCTCCTTCGGCGAAAGGCTGGCCACCGTCACACCCCGCGGCTCCAAGGCCTCGCTCCCCTTCTCTCCGCGATGAAGTTTGTCTACACCTTCGGTGACGGCGGCCACGCCACGCCGGCTCCTCCCCATGCGCTCACCCACGTTCACAGCCTGGCCCAGCCCTCCCTGACAGAGCCTCCCTGTGCCTCAGCTTCCCTTCCAAAACGAGGAGGCCAGAGCCACTGGGGCACCTGCCGGCACACAGTCACCGCGGCGCCCTGGGAGCTGCTTGCTGATGGCGTTCTCACTGAGCGCATCCCCCAGCTCACCTGCAGCCCAAGCCGCCCCCCGCCCCCCAGCTCACCTGCAGCCCAAGCCGCCCCCCGCCCCCCAGCTCACCTGCAGCCCAAGCTGCCCCCTCCCCCCAGCTCACCTGCAGCCCAAGCCGCCCCCCGCCCCCCAGCTCACCTGCAGCCCAAGCCGCCCCCCCTCCCCCCAGCTCACCTGCAGCTAAAGCCGCTTCCCCCTCCCCCCAGCTCACCTGCAGCTCAAGCCGCCCCCCTCCCCCCAGCTCACCTGCAGCTCAAGCCGCCCCCCTCCCCCCAGCTCACCTGCAGCTCAAGCCGCCCCCCTCCCCCCAGCTCACCTGCAGCTCAAGCCGCCCCCCTCCCCCCAGCTCACCTGCAGCTCAAGCCGCCCCCCTCCCCCCAGCTCACCTGCAGCCCAAGCTGCCCCCCGCCCCCCAAACCCAACCTGTGAGACTCTCGTTTCCCGACACACAGACCCGGGCCCTTCCCCGCGGGTCCTGCCGCTCACACATTCGTCACTCTCCACTCTCCACTCCCCACTGGACTGGCCTGTCACTGAGGGAGCCGCCCTCAGGCCAAGGTGCTGCCTGATGCAGCGTGTAGACAGCTGGGCCGTGTAGACAGCCCCGAGGGAAGGGACAGGCTGTCCGCAGGGGGCGGGGACGGGCCTCACAGGCTGCAGGAGCAGCTGCCCCGAGTCTGCCTGGCAGAGCTCAGCTCCCACGGCTCCCACACACCCTCTGGTCAGAGGCCGCTCAGGGTCTGGGCCAAGCGCCGAGAGGAGCCGGGTCTGCCCGCGGGGGGTGGGTCAGGGCACGGGCGTCACCCCGGGCGGAGGGTCTTGGGGGAGGAAGTCAGGCTGAAGGAAATGTTAGCATTTATTTTTTTCAACTATTTTTGAAAACTATATTTTTATTGATGTCAGAGAGGAAGGGAGAGGGAGAGGGAGAGAGAAGCATCCATGAGAGAGAACCAGGGATCAGCTGCCTCCTGCACGCCCCCACTGGGGATGGAGCCCACCACCCGGGCCTGTGCCCTGACCTCCTGGTTCATAGGTCAGTGCCTGACCACTGAGCCATGCGGCCGGGCTGACATTTTAACATTTAAAGAGTCTGAAAGCGGATGCCCCCGTGTGGGTCTGTCCCCCCCCACACGCCCTCGTCACACGTAGGCACCCCCACCCCGGCCGGACCCCACACGGAGGCCTG
Organism: Myotis daubentonii; assembly: GCF_963259705.1. Taxonomy (NCBI): domain Eukaryota; kingdom Metazoa; phylum Chordata; class Mammalia; order Chiroptera; family Vespertilionidae; genus Myotis; species Myotis daubentonii. Next base: position 53,170,363 of record NC_081856.1, read on the forward strand.
CTCTGAACGGACACCCGCCCGCCTCCTCCCGGCACCCGTTTAGAAAACAACCCTGACGATGTGAGCACAGCCGGCCGCTCAGGCGGGTCCGTCCAAAGGGGGTTGTCCTAGCACAGGCCCCACGCCGCCCATCCAGCAGCCTGTCCCCTCTGACCTGTCACCCCCAGGCCCAGGCGCTCACCCCGCAGACGGGCCTCCTGGAGGCCAAGGAGAAGCCGGGGCCACACGCCGTCCGGGGCTCACGGGTGCTCAGACCACCCGCCTACACGGGGACCTCAGGTGGCAGCCGGCACCACGCCCATCGTCCGGGACGGAGAGGAGCGCCCAGGAGCCCCTGCGGCTCAGCCCGCACCAGCCAGGCACAGGCCTCCCCCTCGGCCCGGCGCCCCAAGTCCTCTGCGAAGGGCTCGATCCCGGGGCCCCGCCTTCCACCACTGACGCCACCCCTGGTCCAGCCATGCTCGGAGCAGAGCCCGGCCCGGGGTGGGGGTGGGGGGTGGGGTGTCGGGGAAGAGACCTTCCCTGTCGGAACCCATTTACCGCCACGACAACAGCCGCGTTAACTACGGTGAAGTGACAGTGCTCACGGCGCGCGTAACAACGTAAACACAAGGACAACCACCATTTACAACCAACACCCAGCGCCCGGCCAGGCGGCCGCGCCCGCACGGGAACCCGGACGGAACCCCGACGGAACCCCGACGTGCGGCTGCAGCTGCCGGTTCCCTCCGGCTCCTCCTGAGAACGGGGAGCTCGGGGAGCTGGGGAGCACGCCTCCCCCTCCGCTCCTGGCCCTGGGGCGGCGCCCCCCACGGGTGCACAGCAGGGTCCCCAGCGCCCGCCTGACCCGTGAAGCCAGCTCACATCCGGGCGTCTGTGACCAGCCCTTCGGGAGACAGACACGCCCCAGCACGAGGCGTTTCCCCTCCGCGCCTGTGTGCGCTCACTGAGCTTCCCGTCCCCCCATAAATGCTGCCGACCTGCTCCCCAGCACCTGTGGTCAGGGAGAGGCAGGACGCCCCTGGTCCCCGCACACCGGCCCGACACGGGCCAACGGCGGCAACACCCCCCACACGAGTGCCGCTCCGGCTCCTTAGCCACTGGACCCACAGCCGCTCCGAGGGGCGCTCTGCCCGCGTTTCCGACCGAGAAGGGCGGGCACAGGAAGGGGGTGCTGGCACCACACAGGGGTGCCCCCTCACCGGGAGCCTGGCCCAGCCCTGCTCTCACCTGCCGCCTGTGAGGCCGCCACCTGCCTGGCGCCAGAGAGGCTCCAGGAGCGGGGTGACAGGAACACGTAGGTGTAAGGGAGGCCCATGCCAACCGCCCGCGTGGACCGGGGGACGGTCTGCCAATGCGCACGCGCCACACACTGCGTTCCCCGAGGACAGCGGGGAGCTCAAAGCCGTCCTACGGCAGCGCCTGCTAAATGCTCGGAGCCCCGCGTGTCGTCCCGTGAACGCGAAGGAGAGTCACTTTAACCACACACGCTAATCGGGCAGCACTGCCCGGGTCACGCCCCGAGACAAGCCTGGTGGACCCGCCTGGGGTGCGGGGCGTGGGGTGCGGGCTGTGGGGCGTGGGGTGCGGGGCGTGGGGCGTGGGGTGTGGGGTGCGGGTGTGGGGTGCGGGTGTGGGGGTGCGGGGCGTGGGGTGCGGGGCGTGGGGCGTAGGGCACGGGGTGCGGGGCGTGGGGTGCGGGTGTGGGGCGTGGGGTGCGGGGCGTGGGGTGCGGGGTGTGGGGCGCGGGGCGTGGGGCGTGGGGTGCGGGGCGTGGGGTGCGGGGTGCGGGCGGGCGCCTCGGGATGACAGCTGCGGCCGGCCCGCCCCGCCAGCACAGAGTCTACAGTGTAGCCAGCAGCACAAACGGCCTGAGTAGCAACTGTTACCAAGTCCCATTCAGCTCTGCACACACTTGGCAGCAACTTTGTAGCAACTCAAACATGGACCGCGGCGCCCGGGCGGCTCTGTAACAGGAGCCAGGCCGCCTCCTGACTCCGAGCTTGTTTCAGATTTTAACTGCAACACGAATGACCGTCTCGCTTTCCAGCGACTCATTCCCTCCACAAACGTGCACCTCCCGGCTCTCACCGGGGCGGGCGGGCGGAGGGCACAGGAGACCGCAGTGCCGCGGGCACGCGTGGGCCTACACCGGCCGACAGGGTCGGCACAGGGCAGAGAGGGCGCCCCGAGGACCCAGGGGCGCAGGGAGCGCGGCCGAGCACCCTGACGGGGGAGAACGCCGCGACGACACCCAACACCGGACCCGCCGCCAGCTCTCGGCTCTGCTCAGGAGCGTTTCTCCCGGGGACGCGGGTTCCGTCCTCACACGCGAACGCGGTGGTGGTGGGAGCCGGGCTCCGTCTGACCGAGAAGGTCCAGCGAGGACGGGAATGGGGGCGGCCTCGGGCGGTCAGCGTGACCACGGCCGGGACCGTCCGCAGGAGGGCGCGCCAGCGCCGGCCGGGCCGGGCCATCCTCCTCACCCGGGCGCACAGGGGAGCCCGGAGCACCCTCAGGCCCGAGGAAAACCCTCTGGAACGGGGGGGGGGGGGGGGGGGGGGGGCCTCACAGAGCTCCCACAGGCTGGAGAGGGCAGGGGCCCTGACGAGCGCAGGCGGGCCCGGCGCACAGAGCCGCCCGGCACCCGGCCCCAGCCCCGGCCAAGCCGGACGGAGGCGGCAGAGCGGCCGCGTGGGCTCCCAGCGTCGGCCTCCGCTGGCCTCCTGTCCCGGGAGCTCATAAAGGATGACGCTGGGGCTGGGGGACTCCGTGCTACTTGGGCCATTTTTCTAGAAATAGAAAGTTATTTCAAAAGAAATGGATAAAAGAATGTTTGTGAACACGCTGAGTCGGGGGACTGAGCTGAGCGGAGTGACTGGGGGGCCGCATCCGCCCCTGGACTTCTGTGTTCGTCTGAATTCTCCCTCATTGAAAGGCCAGGAAGACTTCTTCTCAGCCCAGCCGGGCGGCGTGGCTCAGGGGCTGCGCTTCGACCTTTGAACCAGGAGGTCCCGGTTCGAGGCCGGTCAGGGCACAGGCCCGGTTGCGGGCTCGGTCCCCAGAGTGGGGCGAGCAGGAGGCAGCCGATCAGTGATTCTCTCTCATCACTGATGCTTCTCCCTCTCTCTTCCTCTCCCTTCCTCCCTGAAACCAATAAAAATGTATTTTTAAAAAGAACTGAATTTTCTAAGAGGCTGAGGTGGCCATGGGGTCGGCCGGGACGTGAGGAAAACAGAACTTTAGATGCTGTGGGCACCTCCCTCCTTTACTCGCCCACCGTCCGGCTCAGCCCTCCGGGGGCCTGCACCCACCTCCTCAGCCTGTTCTTACGGCAGCAACCCCGGACCCTGTGCAAAAGGCAGGCAGCCGAGGCCACGCCCCATCAGCTCCCCCTGGGCTCCAAGTCCCTCCCACCCCAGCACACTCCCCCTCATCTCACCTGCCCCCTGGACTCCTGGCTCGGAGCTCACCTTCTCAAGGCACCTGCACTGACCACCGTCCCAGGCCCCGCATGGCCTCTGTGGCCACAGCCTGACTGTGAATGTCCCGTTCTCACCGCCCGCCCCCCACACGCGCTCTGACTTCATCCCCCAAAGCGGTCAGGCCCACGGCCCAGGCTGCAATGCCGTCTCGGACGCCCAGCATCACCCCCGGGTCTAAGGCGCCGCCCCCGCCCCGCGGTGGCCCATCTGAAGGGCGACCGGAGGCGCATCGCGCAGCGCTGGAACGGAGCGCCCCGAGCCCCACCCCGGCCACCGGTGAGAACCACACAGAAAACGGTCTCCTCCCGCCAGGCCGTGCCGGGCCCTCGGTGGGGCCCTGTCCACGCGGCCCGGCACGGGGCTCCCCACCGCCCGAGGCCCCCGAGGCCCCCCTGCACAGCTTCGAGGGGAGGCTGGGAAAGCTTGCTGCGGCGCCCAGGCTGGCGAGGGGGCGGGGATGGGGCCGCGGGTGAGGCCAGGGCCCACACTGGGGTGAGGGCGCGCGGGGGGGGGGAGGGGGTCCGCCTCGCACTGTGAAGCCGGGTGACCAAGGCTGGGAGGGGTCCGCTCACCGGACCGACAGGAGCCGCCAGGGACACCCAGTCTGTCCCCACGGGACCAGGTGTCCCCTCTGCTGGGAGACGGGCCCGTCAGAACCAGGCCTCCCCTCGGGGACAGGACAACGGGGCCTGGGCGTCCGGTTCTTTCTAGAAGCTACTAGAGAAAAGCGGGGGCCACTCCGACCGAAGAAAGGAGCAGCTTAGAACTTGAGTGGTTTCTCCAACGTCCGGAGCAGAGGAAATGGGGGAGGGGGCCCCAGCTTTAGAGTCTAGAGCAGGGGTCCTCCAACTACGGCCCGCGGGCCACATGCGGCCGCCGAAAACATTTATCCGGCCGCCGGGTGTTTCTGCCGCCGCTGTGTGCATACCTAGGAATTTTTCATAGTTTTTTTTTTAAACTATAGCCCGGCCCTCCAACGGTCTGAGGGACAGTGAACTGGCCCCCCGTTTAAAAAGTCTGAGGACCCCTGGTCTAGAGCCTCAAAGATATAAAACTAAACCTATGTGAACTTTTACTAAAACCCAGGATCCCAGACAACCGACGGGGAGCATGCTCCCCAATGCGAGGAAGTGACCTGGCTTCAGGCTTAGCACGTCCCAGCCGCACACCTGGCCCGGGAGTGGGGGGCGGGGGGGGGCGCGGGTCTGGGACTCGCTGTAGACACGTCTGCAGACAAAGGGGAGCGGGCGCAGGGGCACGTGTGGGAAACCCTGACAGTGGCTGAAGCTGCAGGTGGATGAGGCAGGGGTCCCTACTAGCCACAGACTCTGGATTTTTTAAATTCTTACCCAAGGATATTTTTCCATTATTTTTAGAGAAAGTGGGGGTGGGGGGGAGAGAGAGAGAGAGAGAGAGAGAGAGAGAGAGCCATTGATGTGAGCGTGGCACATCAATTGGTTGTCTCACGCATGGGATTCAGCCTGCAACCGAGTTCGTGCCCTTGACCAGAATCAATCGAACCCGGGACCCTTCAGGCCGCAGTCCGATGCCCTATCCACTGAGCCAAACTGGCCGGGGCAGACTCACTGTATCTTCATTAGTTTACAATGAAAAGTGGTTTAAAAAATGGAGCGTGCCATCTGAAGGCTCGCGGTAACGGCTCAAGAAGCAAAGGTGTATGCGTCAGGGTGGCAGGTCCAGGAGGCTGAAACAGAATGAACCCACGGCGTGGAGCCACCAGAAGGTGCAAAAGGACCCTCTGCTTCCCGCCACCCGGACTGAGGAGTGGGAGCGTTACGTCTCTCCCTCAGCCTTTACTCACAGCCTCTTCAGGGCGAGACCAGATCCCAGGGACTTAGTGCCCCCGGGGGCAGAGGGCGCGACCGGGCGCGGCCGAGCGGGCACATCTCACAGAGATAAGGGGGGGGGGGGGCAGGAGGAGTCAGAGTCACTATCCTCTTCAGACAACTTTCAAAGGCGCCTGAGGAGGCTCAGAGGTTCCTGTGCAGCCGACCTGGGAGGGATGTAACACAGTCACGCTCAGCGGAGCCAACAGGCCCCTGGCGAAGGCCTCTGCTCAGACCCTCTAAGATCTGTGAGTGTGTGTGTGTGTGAGAGTGTGTGTGTGTTTTAAATAAACAATGTGTTCGCCTGTGAAGGCCCAGGGCCACAGGAGAACCTGCCCCTCCCAACCACTGCCTCTTCCCAGAAGTTCCAGAAACGAGAGACAGCGACAGACCCAGCTCCGGGGCCCAGGCACCCACATCTGTGACCCGCCGGCAGGGGCACCGCCAGCCTCGCTTTTAAAAAGTTACTGTACTTAGTAAGTTTGCTTAGTAAGTGTCTGAACATTGGAAGGAGCAAAACTACCGGTAATTTTCATCCAGTCCAGGCGCCCGCTCATGGCCCGAATCGGGAAACACACCCCCGAGCTTCTGGGAAGAGCCCTCTCCCCCAGCTCCCTTCGAAGGGAGGGAAAAGGCTGGGTGTGTGAACAAGCCCACGCGGCCTCGAGAGCCGCCCGCCTCCGGCTGAGCTCTGCCCCTCGGACCCAGGCCCCCACCGGGGCCCGGCCACAGCCAGGCTGCCAAACGCCGTTCTGGGCAGCGCCCAGCCTGGAGTTCCTAGGCCACAGCGTTAAAAAGACAGACAGACAGACAGACAGACAGACAGAAGAGACAGGAAACATCAGGGCTCAGGGCTACCTGTGGGCGGGCGAGCGCCCTGTCGAGACGGAACCGGTATTTGTTTCTCACTGTGGGTCAAGGTCAAAAAGCGCAGCAGCCGGCGGGCTCCTGTAGAGTCGTCCGCGTGGGACCAGGCGTGGGACCAGGCGGCCGCCCTGCTGCCCGCTGGCCGCGCCCCCGCGAGGCCTCAGCCTCTGTGCCCTGAGCGCCACGGCGTCGCCAGCCGTCCAGGGGTCCGAGGACACGAACGACCACCCAAGGCCTGGCCTTCCCTCCTCCAGGCCCTCAGCCTCCAGAGAGGTCTGAGCGAGCCTACAGCTGGCGGCCAACGCTGGGGCCCTCCAGGGTCAGCTGGCAGGGCCTCCCGCAGGCAGGGGAGGGGCGGCCCTGCCCTGGCCCCATGGGGGGCCACCACCCTGAGCCTCAGGAGCCAAACCTGCCCCCAAGACTGTGACACCTGAGACCGGGACCCTCCTCACGCCCAAGGGTGGGGTTCAAGACAGTCAGTCTCCAGTCAACTGGCCGGGCCCCTGACACGCTGGCCAGGCTCAGCCTTGGAGCAGCTTTCTCACCAAGTGACCCCCGAAAGCAGACCCTCGAGCCCAGGCACAGAGCGGCCGGCGGGGCCAGGGCCACCAGGAGGGGCTTCAGGGCGGGGCCTGGGCAGGTGGAGCCAGGACCCGCACCCGCAGGAGCGGCCTGGAGCCGGGGCAGCGGCGGACAAAGGGCAGGCAGTGCCCGCGAGTGGCAGGGCCGCGGAAATTGAGGGGCCACGTGCCTGGCGCGGGACCCTGGCCGCGGCCCGCAGTCGGCCCTTTCCCGCTGCACGTAGACAAAGGGGTGTCGCTGCTCTCGGCGCTTTAAGTTTTTAGGAACTTTTCCCAAGGAGAGGCCGCCCGCCCCCTGCGCCTCGGGGGCCATTAGCACTTGAATGGGGGGCGCGCGAACGGACGGGGACGGGCCACAGGCAGCCGCGGGGTCGGGCGCGCTGCCCACCCTCCCGGCCACCAGCCCGGACGCCCCCGCACCGGCCGGCCCGGGGCATCGCAGGCGCCCCTTCGGGGCAGGGGCCGCGGGCGGGCCGGCGGCAGCGAAACCAAACCCAGTGCGCGGCCGCCTCCCTCCGCCGCCCGCGCCCCGACCCGCGCCCCGACCCGCGCCCCGCGCCCCGCGCCCCGACCCGGGCCTGCGCCTCGGCGCCCGCAGCCCGCAGCCCCGAGCCCGGCCTCCCCCGGCGGCGGCGCAGCGGCTCGGACGCGGGCCTCAGGCCTACCCGCCCTGCGCGGCCCTGGATCGGCCCGAGCGCCGCCCGCGGCCCCGGAACGACAGGGACCGGAGGCCCAGGCCGCGCGGGCGCCCCGACGAGTGGGCCGAGCTGTGTCCGCTCCGAGCCCCGAGCCCCAGGCCCCAGCCGGGCGGCCCGCGCCGCACCCGCCAACCGCCACCCGCCACCCGCCAGCCGCCAGCCGCCTGGGAGGAGCGCGAGCGGCGGCCCCGCGAGGACTCACCGGGGCCGGCTCCCGAGTACATGGTGGCGCCGCCGAAGGGCTCCGGGGCCGAGGGGCGGCCGCGCGCGCGCCACGGGCCCCGACGCCGCGAGCCGCGAGGGAGCCGCGGGCCGCACGATCGCCCCGGCGCGGCCGCCTCGCCAAACAGGTTTACCCGACGCGGCCCGGGCGGCGGGCGGAGGCGGCGGCGGCGGCGGGAGGGGGAGGGGAGGGCACGGGAGAGGGAGGGGGAGAGGGGGGACGGGGAGGGGCGAGAGGATGGGGAGGGAGGGGCGCGGGATGGGGAGGGGAGAGGGAGGGGCGCGGGGATGGGGAGGGATGGGCGCGGGGAGGGGCGCGGGGATGGGAGGAATGGGCGCGGGGAGGGGCGAGGGGAGGGGGGGGGCGGGGAGAGGGAGGGGCAAGGGGACGGGGCGGGGCGAGTGATCGGGAGGGAGGAGCGCGGGGAGGGGCGAGGGGACGGGGCGGGGCGAGGATGGGGAGGGAAGGGCGCCGGGAGGGGCGCGGGATGGGGAGGAGGAGGTGAGAGGAGGAGGAGGGAGACGAGGCGCGCGCGTCTGGGGGCCGGGAGGGGACCCCGCGGGGCAGTGGAAGCTGGGCGCGCGGGGGATCCAGGGCTGGGGGCGGGCGGGGACTGGGAGGATGCTGTGAGGCGTGGGGTGGGGGGGACCCCTCGCAGCCACTCAGATGGGTGACGTGGCCTCGGGGCGGAGCGGGGCCGCTCGGCGTCACTGGCGGAGACTCGGGAGCAACACCAGGAAACAGCCTGGTCTCCCCGCCGCCTCCCGCGCGCCTGGGGAGCGGGTCTGCTGCTGGGGGGGGGGGGGGGCGCGCGACCGTCCCCACGTCACCCACCCGGACGGGGCACTTGGCCACGAAGCTGCCTGGTGCTGGACTCGCCCCGCATCCCAACCTGGCTTTTATTTTTTTTTTAAAGTTATTAACGAAATCTGAATGTCGGGAGCTTGCTTCTGACCAGAGGGTGAACTTGACCGCGTCCGGCCCTCACACGACCACCTCGCTCCCCAGCCAGGGCCCCCGGTGCTCCATGTGAACCGCTAGTGAACGGGGTTGGAAGGTGAGACTGTGGTGCCGGGGCTGGTGCCTGGCCGCAGGCTCCCGCTCGGCCTCGGCCCATAAGCGCGCGCTGCCTGCGTGTGGGGCAGGGCCCTTGTCCCTGCGGCCGAGCTGACTCTGAGCGGGAGGGCCCTGCCTGCCCGCAGCTCCGCACCCAGTGGCTCTATTGCTAGTTCTTTGCAACCTCAGGGGCATCCCCGAATAAGTGCAGGAAAGCCAGCCTTTCCTCCAGAGAGAAACACAAAGGACATCCGTCTGCACCAGAGAAACCATCGCCAGGACCGCAGCGGCCCCAGGCGCGCCCTCCCCAGCTCTCCCCCAGCCCTCCCCAGCACCCCTGCTCTCGCCTGGGCCAGGGGCCTGAGCAGCCCCTCTTGCCCGGCAGCCGTCTCCCTAGATCACAGGTTTGGTTCGGTGCCTACTTGCTCTCTGGCTCCCATCGGCACCTTGTGTGGTCCCAGCCTGTTTTCTTTGCAGAGCCGGGTGCCAGCCCTGCGGGGTGTCTCTGCCAGCCCCTTCCCCGGCTCCTTCGGGCCTGTTGTGAGCGTGGGTCTTGCCACCATCACTTTGGAAACCAGTGAGTGGCATCCTGAAGCGCTGGCCTCGGGGGCCTAGCAGGGCAGAGCACAGCTGCGGGGGTCGGGGGACAGGCCTGAGCGCCTGGGCGCCTGCGCGCCATGTCATCAGGGATCAGCTCAGGGAGCTGCACTGTCCACAGGGGTCAGCCTGACGGCGAGGCCCTCCGGCTCAGCACTGCCCGCCGGCAACAGTGTTGGGTGAAAGGCGCCACCCGCCACAGGTTCACTTATAAAAGTTCCCAACCCCGGCCCGGCCGGCGTGGCTCAGGGGCTGAGCGGCGACCTATGACCCAGGAGGTCACGGTTGGATTCCAGTCAGGGCACAGGCCTGGGTTTCCCGGCTCGATCCCCAGTGGGGGGCGTGCAGGAGGCAGCCGATCCATGGTTCTCATCATTGATGTTTCTATCTCTCCCTCTCCTTTCCTCTCTGAAATCAATAAAATATATATATATATATATATATATATATATATATATATATATATATATATATATATATATATATTTTAAAAAGGTTCCAAACCCAGGCTCAGGGCTGTGCAATTGACAGTAAAAAGTAAAGACAAGGTAGTGGTTACCATGAGCGTCAGACTGATGGGTACGGGGGTTGGGGGGGGTAGGGGGGGCGCTCTCCCCGGGTTGGCACGTCCCTCAAGCTGCATTAGTTTGGGGTACTTTTCGGTGCCTTCGCGGTATTTCACAAGGGAGACATTTTCACGTGCCAGTCACGACTCTTGTCCGTGTTGTCCATGAACCTCCAGCCACGGCGGGAGAGCTGTGACAGCGCGCTCCCTGCCTGCTAGGGCCCTGCCCTCTCTCCCCTTAGACTCTCAAATAACAAAATGACAACAGCCGACGGAACAGTGGCCATCTGGTGCGAATGAATGAAAATACCTTTTTTTTTTTTTTGTCAGATCGGAAAAAATATATATATATTTGGTGTTAGCCTCAGACTGAGTGTGTGCGCGCCACCGGGTGAAGGCGGCCTGAAACCCCCGAGCGACCCAGACGCCTCGCCTGCGGCTGCTCCTGTGACCTGTGGCCTCTGGACACCGGGGAGAGCCGTCCGTGTCCGCCGGGGAGCCCTGCTTCCGAGCTCAGCGTGGGGCCCGCGCTCCTGTGCGGAAGGTCAGGCAACAGAGTATCACCCGGCGCTTCTTTGTGTCGCTTCCCCGCCTCCAAGGACGCGCGCGACCCCTGTTGGTGGAAGGGCGCCATCACAGCCCTGCCCGCCCACCCGCGTCCCGCGGGGTCCTCCCACCCGCCGCGGGGGACTGTCCCCCAGCGCCCACCTCTCCCACCGCAGCCCCCCTCAGCCCCCACCCCCGCAGCTCCAGGGCCACAGCCACACCCAGTTCCTCCTCCCGACCTGCTCTTCCTCCCCTGTCCCTGCGTGGCCAGCGCTCACCGTCCACGAAGACAACCCCAGGCCCCGGGCCTGGCCTCCCGCAGACAGCGGTCCACTCAGCCCACCGAATGGGGTCCTCGCCCTGCTGACCGGACCGGCGCTAACCCCTCCCGCCGCGCCGCCTGCTCCTCCAGGCTTTCCTCCAACGCGGATGTTGACCCCACAGGACCGACTCGCGGGTCCCCTGGGGCCCAGTCTCTCTCCCTGGCACATTCACTGCTCTGTATTTTGGGGTCCCGATGCTAAGACTGCAGGGTCCCCCGCGCTGGTCGGCCCCAAGTTTGCACATCGGGTGCTGCGCTCCAGACCAGTAGCACGCTGGGGAGGTCAAGAGAAGGGCTGGGGAGCCACAGCGCCCCCCTGTGGTCATCGTGCCCACAACGCTCAATCCGGGGCCCTTAATTTCTTTTTAAACATGTTTTATGGATTTTATATTGATTTTAGAGAGGAAGGGAGAGGGAGAGAGAGAAGCACCATCAATCAATCGGCTGCGTTCTGCACGCCCCCCCCCCCCAACTGGGATTGGGCCTGCAACCCGGGTATGCGCCCTGTCTGGGAATTGAACCATGACCTCCTGGTTCATAGGTCAACGCTCAACCACTGCGCCACACGGGCGAGCAGGATGGACTTTTTGATAAAGGGTGCTGGGATAATGGACACCCACATGGGGAAAATGCATCAAAGCCCAATTCCAGGTGGATGGCAGACTACGTTTAAAAGTAAAACTGCTTTTGCCGAAACCGGTTTGGCTCAGTGGATAGAGCGTCGGCCTGCGGACTGAAGGGTCCCGGGTTCGATTCCGGTCAGGGGCATGTACCTGGGTTGCGGGCACATCTCCAGTAGATGTGCAGGAGGCGGCTGATCGATGTTTCTCTCTCATCGATGTTTCTGACTATCTCTCTCCCTTCCTCTCTGTAAAAAAATCAATAAAATATTAAAAAAATAAAACTGCTTTAGTGTGGCTCAGCAAGGTTGCTGGTTCGATTCCTGGTTAGGGCACATGCCCAGGTTGCAGGTTAAATGCCTGGTTGGGGGTGTGCAGGAGGCAGCCGATAGATGTTTTACTCTCACATCAATGTTTCTCTCCCTTTCTCTCTAAAAATCAATGTTGAAAAAATATGAAAAAATATTTCAAAAATATTATATTTCAAAAATATGAAAAATATTAGAGGCCTCACACAACTTCAGGGTTTATTATAAAGCAACAGCCATGGGGATGGTTTGGCTCATGCAGAAAGGCATTTTCTGAGACTTATATTGAATGTTCTCTTATTTAGAGCCACCATGTGTCACCCGATATATTCAGAAAGGTTTGGGGACATAAAAATATTAATTCATCTATACCACTGCCAATAAAATGTTTTTAAAATGGAAGTTTTAAAAAATCACTTCTTTACATAAACTTATGTCAAACTCTTAAGGCTACAAAATTTAGTTCATTCAATTTATGGAAAACTAAGTCCATGTCCCCCTTGTCAAATTACTCAGCCAAACACACTTTTTTATTGATTTCAGAGAGGAAGGGAGAGGGTGAGGGAGATAGAAACATCAATGATGTGAGGGAATCACCCATCAGCTGCCTCCTGCACGCCCCCTACTAGGGATTGAGCCCACAACTCGGGCATGTGCCCTTGTCTGGAATTTAACCTGGGACCCTTCAGTCTGCAGGCCGACGCTCTATCCACTGAGCCAAACAAACTTTTGATTAGAAGGTTGACTTCATTTTATAACTCAAATGCTAATAGGCACTTCCAGGAATATTACAGAATCTACTGAGAATTAGACCCAGGAATGAATGTCTTTTTTAAGACAGGCTCTAAAAGCAGTGCAGGTGAAGCCGACAGAGGGCTAAGGTAACTAGTGTACCTGGTACACAATATGTGGGAGCGCCAGGAGGCAGTCGGGGCCTCTAGCAGGACTGAGTTCCTAGCATCACCGTGGGACATGCACCTGGAGGGGCAGTCGGTATGGAGCCAGAACAGGCGCGCCCTCCTGTGGTAAATGCGGGCGACTGCTGTGCTTTGGGCGTTTGAGATTCGTTAAATGAGAATCAAGTATAAAAACCAAATAATTCCGTTCATTTTGTCACTTGTCATGACTGGGTTTTCTTATGGATTTAAAGAAATCTTAAGTAATTTAAGCAAATGCTTAAAAACAAAAAACCATCGCTCTGGCAGCTCACATCTCATGTTTGTTGTTGTTAATCCTCACCTGAGGATTTTTTCCATTGATTTTTTAGGAAGAGTGGAAGGGTGGGGGAGAGAAACAGCCATGAGAGAAAGATGTTGATTGGTGCCTCCCACATGTGCCCCAACCAGGCTGGGGATCAGCCCTGCAACCTGGTGCACGCCCTTGGCCAGGAACCCAGCAATCCCTCAGTGTGCGAGCCGGTGCCTGCCCGTTGAGCGCCCTCGCCAGGGCTGCTTGTTGCCGATGTTAAGTACTTGAGAAGATGAAGTAAAGATGAGGACTGACCATGCTCATCCAACAGAGACGAGGGAAGTGTGAGCTGGGTTTCAGCTGCTGTATCCTGAGAAAGGTGGTGGGTCCAGAGCACACTGCAGCTGGACTCCAGGCATCGCCAATGCCATGGCGTCAGCTCCTGGGAGGGGCCTTCTCTCCCACCCGGGACAGGCCAACCAGGAGGAATGGCTGTCACAGCGGGGAGGGAGGAGGACCCTGGCTGCTAGCGAGTGGAGGCCAGGCAGGCTGCTAAGCTCCCCGCAGTCCACAGGGCGGCCCCACTGCGAGCCCTCATCAGGAGGGCGGCCCTGAGGCAGGAACACCAGGACACCAGCCCCGCCCGGGCTGCCCTTGCTGGGGACAGTGAACAGGGTGCTTCGGACCTAGCCGTCTCTCCCTGGCAACAGCCTTCCTGGTCTGCAGGCCAGGAAAGAGGGAACGGACACACTGACTGAGAGCGTTCCCATGTGTGGCTTTACCTGACACGTCACCCGGAAACCTGTAAATGGTGTGAAGGAAAGGAAAGAGAAAGGCCACTGCACCGAGCCCTTACTGGTAACACCTGTTTAATAGGTCAAAGTCACTGTACAGTTCAGTATATTCTTCCTGAGAATAATTTATACCCCCCAGCAAACTACGGGAGGTGCAGTTCTCCAAGGGCCTGCTGCCCCCGGGAAGACACACGAGGAAGGTTAGTACTCCGGCGGCGGCTGAGCAGTCAGCATGGCTTTCCTCTTTCTGTATAAATTATAGAAAAGGGCACGGGAGGCTCAGGGCCCGCGCAGGGCCGCTGGGGGCGCTGGCACAAGCGTTTCTGCTGGGAACATGGCTACGGCACGTGATTCTGGTAAAGAGTCCGTGTGCCCTGCAGCTGTTCGCACAGCACTTCCCAGTCGCCGTGAGAGCAGGAGGCCGAGGCGCAAGGGCTGTGGTGCTTTTTCTAAAATGCCTCCGTCTTCCAGACACGGCGCTCAGCCTCGCCCTCCGTGACGTGGTGGCAGCGCGCGCAGCCGAAGGGCGTGCTGCCCACAGCAGAGTCCAGTCCGCACACTGTTCTGGGGCCCCTCCTCCTCCTCTCGCTTCCAGCGAGTCTGGCCGTTTCCTACCAGTCTCTGCACGACCCTAACAGCTTCTCCCAGACAGTTTCACTCTTAGAAAAATGCCACATTTTGGATCCGGACTTTTCTGAACACCATGATTCAAGAAACAGAACAAAAAATGAGCCCAAATCAAAATGTGGTTGAACGCATGAGCTCATCCACCAGCTGCCAGTCAGAAGCGCTGGCGCCGGGGCTGCCCCGGAGGCGGCCCTGCTGCTGGCGCACGAGTGTCGGAAGTGCGGGCTCCGCTTCAGTGCGGCCTCGCCTGCCCCAGCATCTTCAGTCTGGCCTGGTCAATGACGTCCAGCAGGTTCTTGGCGTCCACGGCCAGGGCGTGCGCGGCCGTCAGCATCTGCTTCTTGTACTCCTGCTGCAGGCTGGTGAGGACGTGCTGCTGGGCCAGCCGCATCTTGCTGATGAGCTCGCCCAGGTCCGAGTTGAGCAGCTTCTGGGCCATCTCGACCTGGAGGCACAAGACGGGAGCCGCAGGGAGCTGGTCAGGGGCTCGCGTCAGCTGGGAGGGTCCCTGCACAGCCAGGAGCCCGGCAGTTTCCGCGGCGGCAGCAGCGTGGACCGCCCCGTCCCGCCCACGGGCCCCAGAGCAGGCAAGCCGGGCCTACCTCGCGGTGCGTGCTGGCCGGCAGGCCAGGGATGGTCTCGTCCACAGTGGCCAACAGCGTCCGCAGGGCCAGGCCGACTTCCTAAGAGACAGGACCACACAGTCAGGTCACACAAGGCCTCACACACAGCACCAAGCTGTCCTCCAGTTACGACATTTCTGTGTTTCTTTCCCTCTTTCCCTGAGCCCCACCTTTTAAGTTCTGAGGCAAGTTCCCCCCAAAGGTTCTGATCTGGTACCAGGGCTCGACTGCCCTGGGGCGCGGGGTGCGGAGCAGACACTCGCGTGAGGAAGGTCCGGGGAGAGCAGGGCTGGAGCCCCGTTTTCCTTGTCGCCTGGTACTCCCATCCCCACTACGCCGCCGTCTGCCTGCCCTCCGGGGTCAGACGTGCCACCTGCCGGTGCCGGCGAGGGCGGGTGACACACTCCTGAGTGCTCCCCGAGTCCGTTCTCCCCCAGGTATTTCCTAGGGCCCAGGAGGCCGGCCGGCAAAGAGGTGTCAGGACTGCCGCAGGCCTCACTGGCGTCTTCATGCCCGGCAGCCACTGTGGGACACCTGCGCTCCAGGACATCCCACCCGGCGCTGGGGCCGGAACCGCCGCCCGCGGTGAGGACAGCTCCGCTGGACGGACGTGGGGACGGCCTTACCTTCACCATGGGCACGTACTCCTCGGGCGGGGCGGGCTGGATCTTGCTGGACATCTCAATGACCGCCTTCACCAGGCCCGTCACGTTCTCGTACACCCTGTCATTGGAGCGGTCCAGGTTGGCCGTGGGTGGGGGGCTGATCTCCTGGGGCTGCAGCTGCCAACACAGAAGCCAGTTACTTTCTGCGTCCAGGGGGTGGGGTGGGGGGCCCGGGGCTCGTCAGGGAGGGCCTTTAAGAGAGATCAAAGCAGACTGGAGACGGACCCTCTTGTTCTATGGGGTCAGCGCACGCTGGGGTGACACTGACGTGACTCCGAGCGACACATCCACGAGGTCCTCCTCTTCTGACTTTGAGCTCAGTTAAAGGAAACGAGGTGGAATCACACACGACACTAAGAAGCCCGATTCTCCCAGAGAAGCGATTCGATGCCCGGAATCATTCACCCAGGGAAGCGCGCACGGTGCCCGCGGGCGTTCAGGGGCTGCTCGGGGCCGAGCGCTCTGCATTGGACCAGCAGCGCCCACGTGGCCTGAGTTCTGCAGCAGCGACTCCATGGCGCAGCCGGCACCTCGGGCCGCCTAGTGGGGAGCTTTCCTGGCAGGTGACAGAGCGGACACCATGTTTGCAGACGCAGCTCAGGTGAAGCCGGCTGGTGCCGGGGCCCAACGCGGCGCTTCCGGGGAGCGGCGGCTCAGCCCTCATAGGCAGGGGCCCATGAGGTGGCCGCCCGCACCGGGCACCGAGCTACACAGGCCTCGGGGGAATCTCCCAGGGTCTTTAACAGGAAACGCTGCCCTGGGCCCCACAGCACAGCTCTGGTCTCTCCAGAGACTCAACTCAGCACAAGTCTGGGCCCGAGACTGCTGCGTGGGCTCGGCTGCGGCACGAGGCGCCCTTTCTGAGCCCTCGGGCCGCCTCTGCCCAGGGAGCCTGGCGCTCAGGGTCCCCATCTGGGCTTGAGACGGAAAAGGACCGTAGTCCCACCCTGCAGAGGGGCTCCTGTCTCTCGCTCTGGGAACTACAAATGCTGTTGCTGATATGAACCAAGCACAGGAGCCCCCTAGGCCCCCCGATTTCTGGTCCAGTCACATGCAGAGCGCTGGGTGTGATACAGAGCTGGACAGACACACAGACAAGATGTGCTTACCCTCCACGGCTATTGTTGAACGGAAGGTGAGGAAAGGTTAGAGGGATTATCAGAGAGAGGGAAAAAAGAAAAACAGTATTAATACAGGCAGCAGACAAACCCCGTAAACACACGAGCGGGCCAGCAGGGGAGCAGGAGCCCGTCGGCCGGCTCTCAGCTGCTGCGTCCAGGCAGAGCCGCGGCACCACCCAGGCACCACAGTCAGGGGGTCTGCCACGCACACGCCTGTTTCCACAAAATAATCGTGGAAACAACATGCAAAGCCCGAGAAGGAAAACCTGTCAGCTGTGCCAGAACCAAAAGAAAAAGGGCCTTCAAAAAGGGGGGAGCAGGTTGCTTGGGACCCCTGAGCCACCTGGGCCTCCGAGTGACTCAGAGAAACCGAGCCCCTGCCCCGAGCCCCAGCCCCCGCAGTGCACTCGCGGACTGGGCTGGGCTTAAAGACGTTAGGAGCCTATTTTAAAAACAAAAACAGAAACCCTTCTTTTGAAGCAAGTCTTATGGTTCGGTTCCTTAAACTCGTCAGTTGACTTAATGTTTTTCTCTGCAGCCTGAAGCAGGCGACCCCAGGAAAGCTGACAGGAGGGGGGCCCTGTCCCCTCCTCACAACTGTCTGAAGCAGAGCCCAGGCTGTTCAGGATTCTGCACGTCTCAGCCCACTGTCTGCCCTGTGCTGTGGGGACTCGAGGGGGTCCCCGGGGCGGCAGTGCCCTGCAGGGCCTTGGGAGGGCGGGACCTGTGTGGCCGGGACGAGGTGAAGGGGCTCCCGAGGAGCCGCAGGCAGGGCCGCGCCTCCGCTGCGCTGCCTTTGCCACGCCCGCCACAGCGGTCCGGCGCCGCGAGGGACCCTCGCAGTGACACCTCCAAGCGAGAGGGGGATGACGTCTGTTACTGGTTTCACAGTCGTCTGAAGGGTCACGCTCCACACAGCTGAGGTCGAGCGTTTCTGTGGCCAGTCGTGCTCTGGCTGATGTGCTGGCCAGCGGACGGGACGCACACTTCCCACTCGCCGCTCACCCTGCTCCCACATTAAGGACACACGCTATTCCGGTGGGATTTGACTTGCTTAACACCCTACGTGAGGGCTTCTTCATATGCCACACCTGTCTACCGCCACTGCCACGGTGAGGGCGACCGTCAGGGCCCCTGGCCTGTCACACCGGCCACTGGGAAGTGTGCTCCGAGGCTTATGAACACAGACGCCGCGCATTAGCCCAATCCCGCCCTCTCAGTGTCAGGGACCCATGTTCGGCAGGGCTGTGGGCTGTGTCCCCTTTTCTCCTCCCGGAGGACACCTGGTGTGGTGCCAGCAGGGCCGCTGAGCGCCGCGTCCCGCAGAGGGACACCCCGTACATGGCACCACAGCGGAGAGCCGCACCCAGGGCCCCGCGAACCCTGATGCCAGGGCCTGCTCCTGCCCCGGGCGGGCGGGGGGGAGGGAAGGTTTGGAGCCACGAAGTAGCTCCTGGGCGTCAGCGCCTGAGCCTCGGGTCCCTTGTCCGGCGGCTCCGTGCAGCGCAAGCCGCCTTCCAAAGGCCGCTCTGTCGGGGGACACGGCGGCCCTTTCCCTCAGCCACTGACAAGCTTGGAGATTGGCCTGCAGGTCGCCCCAGTGTCCTGACTTAACTGGTTTTGAAAACCAGAAGCCACCTAGCGCTTTCGCCCAAAGCAACACTCTGCCTGACGAGAGAAGACGTGTTTAGAAAGTCAGGGTCTGAGCGAGGCCCTAGGTCTGTCCGAGAGAGAAATGGGAAAGTTTCTGGTAAAGCGCGTTCCTGCCTCTCAGAGGGGTTTGGAACCACCCCAAGCAGCAGCCCACGGCGATGCCGCCCAGGCCCCGCCCTCAGCACAGGCTCATCCGCCAGAGCCCCGAGCAGAGCCGGCTCCTCGCCCACCTTGACGCCCTCGTTGTAGCTGTCCCCGGGGCTGCTGAGGCTGGCCAGGCTGCCCAGGTGGCCAGGGGCTCCGGGGCGTGGTGGCTTCTTTGGTGGAGCTGCAGGATCTGGAAAAGGGAACGAGTCTCATTAAGTAACACGCCTTCACAGAGCACATGTATACACACACACACACACGCATGCACGCACACACACGTGCAGCCCTACTGGTGCCTGGTACAAGGTTCCCTCTCCAGCCTTCTCGGCATGGGCTGCATTGGGAGCCACCACAATCGCCGTGGCTTGTAGAGGGGACCGTGACAGAAAACCACAAGGTATTCCAAAGCTCAGAAACTTACACATTAAACCCCGCTCCCTCCATGTCATACAAAATTCTTGATGTCATCTCTTTCTCCACTTACCCGGCTTCCCCACCGGCTGGTAGATGTGCTGGTTTCCAGTCTGTGGGGACAGAAAGGTCAGTCAGCGCGGCAGCATCACAGCAGGGTCACGGCCGCCCGCCCTCGCCTGCCACCCGCCCTGGAACACAGGTGCTGAATGCTGGCTCCAAACACCACCAAGACGAGGGGCCGGCTGCTGTGGCCTCCCGCTGGGGAGGGGGAGGCAAATGAGTGAGGAATATTACCAGAGGGGGACAGAAGGGCTGCGACAGAGCAAGCCTGGGGACAGCGACGACCCATTTACAATCCTCCTAAAACCCCGCCAGGGTGTCGGACGTGGTGGTCAGCTTCCGTGCCCCGGCTCTGCGCGCAGAAAGCTCCGCCCCCTCCGAGTGCCGTCCTGACAATGTTTGGCGCCGGGAGTCTACACACCCAGGTGCCATGTTGTCCTCGTCTCCCGAAGCCTGCGTGTGCCGGGACCAGTTGGGAAGGCAGTTCCTGGTGGCAGGCCGGTCATCACGATGACAACCTCCCCCAGGCCACTGAAGGCACAGAAGGACCTTCAGACGCGTCCTCTGCGGAGAGACTGTCCTTGCTCTTTACAGGGGTCACCTGGCTGGTCTCTGTGCATCCAGCTGCTCTCTGTCCTAGAGGCCCCTCGAAAGTGCACGCAGACGCCAAGCCCTCGGAGCCGGAGCAGCCGGGCAGCGCTCCCGTACCTGCCGCTCACCTGCGGGAGCTAACACCTGCCTGCTCCGGGCACACAGCGGTGGAGGGAGCGGCACAGGCAGCAGCAGCCGGGGAGGGTTGTGAGCAGGCCGGGCCCAGTGACAAGGGAGCTGGGGCTGGAGGGACCTGAAGGTCAGGCCCTTGAGAACGTGACCTCTGCGCAGACCTGGGGTGGGAAGCGGAGGTGTGAGAGGCCCAGGTGGCCAGAGCAGCTGCGGAGGAGTGAGCGGCCCAAACTTTAGAAACAGACACGGCTGTGCTGACCCGGCCGTAACACGCACACATTTTAAAAGGTTTGAAACACAAAGAATGTTCTGGTTGATTCCTAGGTAGCAGGAAAGTTCAACAAACTAGAATGTTCTATTCTCAGAACATTCTGGATGTGTTCAGCAGTGCCAGCATAAGGCACTGTGCTAGGCAGCTGCACAGCTTTGCCTGGAAGGGCAGGCCTGCAGGAGCCCCTGCCTTCGGAGCGTGATGGACTGACTGTGTGGACCCGTGCTCTGGTGGGATGTGTATCCAGCTGGGGGCCCTGGAGGACGCACTCAGCTGTGAGAGGCTTCCATTTCCCATTTGTAAACTGAGGCTAACAGCTCACAAAATGATTGTGCTGCCAACCTGGGTCCTAGTTTGGGATCCAGATCGTTTTACTCTTTATACAAACTGAGGGGTCATGTCCCCTGGCCAGTCCTCAGCTCCTGAGAGCTCAGGCCGATGGAGAACCCACTGCTTTCCCGCCGAAGGGCTGCCCGGCAGCCTCAGCACCTGCTCAAAGCCTGACGGAGGCGCCAGCAGGGGGCAGGCCACGGAGCCACCGTGAGCTGAGGACACGGTCCCGTGTGCATCAGCCCCAGGAAGGAAGCAGCCACAGCCAAAACCGCACGCGGCGAGCGAAGAGGCCGCCCAGCCAGCTGGCCACCTGGCGTCTGACCCTGCAGCGGGCAACTCTGGGTGCATTTCCCACAAGCCTCGGTTTACCCACCTGTGGGTGGGGGTGCTGAGGACGCAGTGTGGGGACAGGACACATGCAGCACAGCACCCTGCAGGACTGAGCGCCTCCCCCACCAGGACGACCCACTCTTCCTGTCGCCCAGGCCTGGTGCAGCCAGTGCTACGAGGTCACGCGTGGCCCCTTCATGTGTCACCGTGTCACGGAGTGTTTCTGACTCCCCCTCAGCGGCCTAACTCCTCAGTTATTCGTTCCTTCCACACACTGTGCAGTGTCACAGGGAGCCCAGCATTCTTCCTCCTCACCAAGCCCCTCTGCTCATGTCCTTGCAGCAGGTCCCGGGACGAGCCTCGCTCTATGATCCAGGACAGAGTGCTCGTCGCACAGGAGGAAGGGGCACGTGTCAGGTGGCGGGCGGATCACCTGACTCCGTGCTCATGAACTAAGGACGCCCAACTGCCTGCAGGGCCCGCCGCACTAGGGCCTTCCCGGGCTGACACTGAGCACGCCTCCAGGCCCACCTCAGGGCAGCTGGCGTCCCAGTTCGGATGGGACAGCTCCCGGCCTGTGTGCGTGTGTCCCGATGTCAGCCAATGGCTTCTGCCTCACGGAGCTGCTGGGGTGGACACTGGCCCCACACGTCTGCCACCTGGCAGGCGCAAGGCTCCTTTTCACTGGGAGCGAAAGCGTTGAGAGAAACCTGTTTATTTTAACCGGACACCTGCTGATGGAAGTCCTAACGAAACAATTTTAGCTGCTCTCCCAAAGCCCAGGGAAGAATCCTAGCAGGTTCTAAAGCCATTGGGATGAGTCATAAGCTGGCTCTTTAGAGAATGCCAGGCATTTCCCCTGACAGCACCCCGAGGGAGACCCTCCCCTGCAGCCAGTGCTGTGACGGACTGCTGCGAGCGGGCAGGGGGAGCGTGAGGACGAGCGGACACACGAGCATCAACGTCAGTGCGTGTCCCGCTTCTCAGGGTGCAGAGCCAGCTGCCCACGGAGGAGACGGCACTGGTGGCGGGTGGAGGCCTCCGCGTCTGGGCAGGGACACGGGGTGCGGGGCTACAACAGCCACTTCACCCACAGAGTGGACGGCTGGGTTCATGACAAGAAAACGACAGCCCACGTCCTGCTTACCGGGCCCTGGAGACTCGCATCCTCCCTGTCCACGCTGCCTCGGGAGAGCCGCACGTCGGGTTTCTGAAGTGAAAACAGAACCGAACAGCTTCAGTCTGGGTTCTTAAGTTCCTGCCTTTTATAACACACCTGTCCTCGACTAAGGAGAGTAGATAGGTCCCCAGTTTTGGAAAAATTCTCAAAAGCCAGAGACGACAATCCCTGGCCGGAGGCCCACAAAGCCGCTCGCGCTCACACAGGATTGGGCCCGCCCCGGAGGCTCCCTCTGCACCAGGGGACCACCGGGAAGAGGCGCAGCGCACCTCCTGCGCCCGAGTGAGCTGCATGGACTGGCCCTGCACAGCAGCAATGGTCCGATAAGTTTCCCACAAGCACCCAGAATACAGAACCCAAACGGAGAACCCTGGGTGTAACGGAAATACTGGTAAGAGTGCAAAAACTTCACCAATACTAGCATAAAGGCTGGCTCCACCCATCGGGCGGCAGCCTCCAGCCACCAGCGCGCCGCCCACCACACTGCCACCCTCCTGGGCCCACTGCTCCCAGGGAGCCCTGTGACCCGGCAGTGACCGCTCCCCGCCAGACCAGAGCGAGCTGCTGCGAGCCCGCCGGGCAGCTCTGCACCTGGCAGGGCCGGCGCCCAGGACGCAGCCACAAGCACTGGCAGGGGGCGATGGAGAAAGGACTTGGTCTCACTCTTCCTTTAAATCAGTGGTTCTCAACCTTCTGGCCCTTTAAATACAGTTCCTCATGTTGTGACCCAACCATAAAATTGTTTTCGTTGCTCCTTCATAACTGTCATGTTGCTACTGTGATGAATCGTCATGTAAATATCTGATATGCAGGATGGTCTTAGGCGACCCCTGTGAAAGGGTCGTTCGACCGCCAGAGGGGTCGCGACCCACGGGTTGAGAACCGCTGCTCTAAATGCACAAAAGGGCAACAACACCACAGAATTCCAACCTTACTGAATTAATATCGGCACATCACTAAGTTATCGCCACTTCAGGTGTCAAATAAACCAACACCTCTCCTGTTAGTGGAACATTTGGGCCGTTTTCACGTTCAGTGGTGGAAGCAGGCTGTGGGGGACGCCTCTGTGTACACACCTAGCTAAACCCCCGATCACTTCCCGGGACAGAGTTCCAGGAATGGAATTACTGAGTCAGAGGTTTCAACATTTGGGAAGTTCTGGGATAAGTTGCCAAACTGCTTCCAGCAGTGAGTCTACCTGCTGGGTGTGCTTGAGTCTCTCCCACTAGGTCCCCCTGTGCTGTCACTCAAACTCCATGAACAAAACGCTCCGCTGCTGGGGTGCGCCCTCCTTTCTGGAAGAGAACACCTGTTTCTCTCACTGGACGCTTGGCCCATGAGGTCAGAGGCCCTGGCAGCGGCTCCCCGCTGGGCTCCATTAGCTGGTGCGGCTCGGGACAACAGGTGGGGAAGAGCCACCTGCGTGACGCCCCCAAACCACCCTCACCCGTGAGACGGACGGACCCCACGTGTGCCTGGCACAGCGATGCGCACGTGCCAGGTGCTCAGTAAACGTGCCCAGGCAGACAGGCCCCGCCGGCGCTCACTCAGGTCACAGGCATCAGTGAGCACCTTCTACCTGCCGGAGGCATTTTATTTCCTTTTTTACTGCGATGAGAGCAACTTGAGTTCATGGTTTGCTGACAGACTAAGGAGCTGTATTTCATGTACTTACAAGAATTACCAATTTTCTTCCCATGTAAATCACATGAAATGACATGTTTTTATTTCTTTATACCTAATAGTTCCCTAAGGTGTACTTTCCCAGAGTCGGGATTTCAGTTGTAAGAGGAAGGTCTTCACGTGCGTCCGCCGTGAGTGAGTGGACATGACCGAGCTCCCGCGGGCCGACAGCGCCTGAGCAGAGCCAGGCCCGCCTGGAGCAGCGGCCGCAGAGAGCAGAGATGGCTCTCCCTGCTCCCGTTCCCCCCGCAGGACACTCCAGACCTGAGGACAGGAGCGGTCCGATAAAGGAGGCAGTTCCAGCTGACACACCAACAGGTACAGACCTAACGTTTGGGCTATCTCGTTATTTTCCCCATCGTGCACGCATCTTTTGTTTTTTATTAGGTACAACATTTATGACAAAGTGTACAAATGTGCATTTTCATGTATGTGTCCCTGCCTAACACACCACCCAGATCAGGACAACCCAGCAGGCTCCCGCCCGCCCCTGCCCAGTGGACACTTGCCTCCGCCCGGCCACAGGGACGAGTGGCTGAGCTTCACGTACGGACTCATGTGCGCCCGTGTGTCTGCACCTGGTGGTGCCCATCTGCGAGACGGCCCCTGGCTGCCCACGTGAGGCAGCACAGCACCTGCTGTGTGAATCTTGCTTATTTCACCATCAAGGGGCAGGTGGGTTCCCTCCAGTCCCTGGCACCACATAGGGGCTGCTACCGACAGGCTCCTGAGAGCGGGCACGCGCACTCCCTCTGCTCAGCAGCAGTGATTGCCAAGGCTCTCTTGAGGTCCTAGGAACACGGCCACCCACAGGTCCACTTCGGTCTTGACTCCCCATCACTATCCCTCTAAACACTTCAAATTCAGACTTTCCCCTCCAAGTCCCGCCGCCTTGAACTATACTCCTTCGCCTTCAAACCTGCACCTGATGTGAGGAAGAAGCATAGGGGGATGTGGCCTGGCCCAGAGCCAGAGCCAGAACGAGCAGCAGTGCGGTCTGCTGACGGGCTGTCCTGGGTCGGCCCTGAGAGGAAAAACAGCTCAAATATGTACTTCCTGCCTGAGGACACAAAGCAGGCTTTATGGAGGCAGCCGTCCTCACTTTAAAATTAGACTTCTGTCTTGAGCCCAGGATCACATCAGAAAACTCCTGTGCGAGTAGTGACAAAAATAAGGAACAAAGGCGCTCTGTCTGTAAGGCACGCCCACCCGGGAAGAGTGCTGGGAACGGCCTGGGACTGAGCTCTCTCACAGCCCTGCATTCTGCTGGCTCGGAAAGGACACCAGCTGAGCTGGGATGGGAGAAGGGAGTGGGCCTGCCACCACGCACAGGTGCCACGGGTCCCGGCTGTGTGACCAGGGGCAAGAGGCTGCCACTGCAAGAACGTGTTCTAACGGACACATACATCCGGGGGTCCTGGCACACCACAGTCCTCAAGGAAAGGCAGGAGCTACTATTAACAACTAGTGTCCCGGTGCACAAATTTGTGCACACTAGAAGGAAATTAATTAGAGGAAATATTTTAATATCACTATTCACCCTTTCGCTAAAATAGAAGTGTCAACCAAATTCATGATCGACAATGACAGATGGAAATACACCCGTGCGATTGGTGCCAGCGAGAGCTTTATATGTATCGCACATGCACGAGTCAACTTAGCCTTTTATAGATATAGAATAAGCTTGCTTAATTAGACCTGCTTTCTGATGTAGCTAAGCTTTTTCCAGCCCAGTGAAGCACCACAACTTCTCTTTCAGGTAATTGTCAGCAACACGGCAGTAAATATCAACACAAAGCAGATTATTATTGTAGATCACACAGGGAGAACCAAGGGTAAAATATTTAACTGCAGCAGTGTTTGACTATATTCTGTGCAGTGAGAAAACCTGAAGTCATTTTCAAGGCCCACCATTTCTTACTTCTTTTCAGTTGGGTCAAGTTTCTAAACTTTCTAAATCTCTGTTTTCTGGCTAATGAAAAGAAAATTCGATTCCACCGAGTCTCCTGTCTGCCTACTCCAGGACTTCTGTGAGGAGCAAATGAGATGAGGCACGGGAAAACGCTTCACAGACATTTGGTGAAAGTGTAAAATGTTTGCACCTGGCTGTAAAGCAGGTCGTGTTCCTGGGCTGAAGAAACGCCAAGGAGGCTAGTCGCTACATTGCTACATGACATCGTTACCTGGCACCCACAGCAACCGTTTCTGGGCTGGGCTGGGCTGGGCTGTGGCCGCATTTTGTGCTATGGGGTCTCAGCAGCATCAGCTGCGGTTTGGTGGGCTGTCGCTCCGGGTGGTGGCGGAGCCTGTGTCCCACTTGGGGGGAAGCCGAGTGTTGCTCTGTCAGCACCAGGTCCGCGGTGCCGTTTCTTTGTAAATGGCCAGTGTGTATCTTGGCAGCTCCTGCGTTGACCATCTGCCCTCTGGTGGTCATAGCGACCGGTCGGATGGTCAATGGACACTTAGCATATCAGCCTTTTATATATGTAGATGACCACGCAATCGCGTTGAGTCCTGAAAGTGAGGTCTATTTGAAAAAATCTGGTAACTATGACTGAGAAAGCAACTTTAGGAGTTAATGTTTTCAAGTAGAAACCTGACTCTTTGTCCAGGCTGCATAATTGATGTCACTGGGGGGCAGCACTGCTCCCCAAGCAGTCTGAGGACCAAGGTGGGGCGGAAATGATCTGTTACCAGGCCAGGCGGAGACAGAACAGAAGACAAGAATCTTTAGAAATTTCTAGAGCAATCTGGAATAGTGTTAGGCCTGTTGAAGTTCATAATAAAGAAGTGTGGCTTGTATGTTGTATATCTTTTTGAAAATTTCCCCTTTTTAGTGAGTGGGTTTTATTTTACTTAGCCAGGGCAGCAGGCGCACAACAGCTCGGACAACACCAGAGGCTGGCCCGCCTCGTGGACAGCAGGACAAGCCTGCCCTGGAAAGTGCCTCGCCTAAAAGGCGGCACTGACGACTCTGAGGCTCTGTGTCCTGGGGACACAGGGCACTCACACTCCAGAGGCTGTTAGCTACCTGCTAACAAGAGAGAGTGAAGGTTTCCGTAAAACAGCCAACCAATCCAATAAAAGGCTCTGCAGCTCCTGAGTGAGCAATCCCCTCAGGGCTCCTCTGCAGAAACCATTTGAGTGTGGCCAAACTCTTACTCCTCCTCTTCCTTAGCCTGGGGTCAGGAGCGGGGAAGGCATTCTGGGACTGTCTGCAGGAACGCTGTGTCAAAGCAGGAAC
This sequence comes from Myotis daubentonii, assembly GCF_963259705.1. Taxonomy (NCBI): domain Eukaryota; kingdom Metazoa; phylum Chordata; class Mammalia; order Chiroptera; family Vespertilionidae; genus Myotis; species Myotis daubentonii. The sequence continues at coordinate 53,197,134 of NC_081856.1, forward strand.
TGTGACACATGACCTAGGAGTCTAGGTTCTCATCAATGCAGCCCATGGCAGCTATGGAGCTCAAACTGAGGAAGAGAGAGAAAAGCCCTTTGAAAATCAATGGGGGCTCCTCCCTCCACTGCTTCCATGTCACCCTCATCCCTCTATGAGGAAAGCATTGCCCGCATCGTATGGCGGGCGCCAAGTACTTCACAGGCTAAGAAATTCAAGCATAAAGAGAGAAAACAATGCAGGGTCCTAGTAACAAGGATTTTTAATTCTCCGAAGTCTAGGTTCTTTCTCGTAATGCTGTCTGAAAGGAAAGTCAGGATGGCAAGGACCCTCTGAGTGCCAAAATGCTCTGTTTTCCCACCACCGCCAGGCCCTGGCCGCCCCGCCCCCCCCCGCATGGCCTGAGGCCCGTGTGGTCTGTCCCCCTTCACTCCTGCACTCTGGCCTCTATGGTTGTCTTTCCGACCCTCAGACGTACTTGGCTCCTTCCCAGCTCGCCTTGGGTCCTTGCACTTGGCGTGCCCTCTCCCTGGAATGTTCCTCCCCAGATCTTCTGGGGCTGTCGCTCTTGTCATTTTAGCTGCTCAGCCTCCCCAATGACCTGGGGGCTGTCCCTCCCCTCAGTGCTCAGTGCTCTCTGCCACAATCGGAGGCTGACCCAGGAGGGCACAAAGAAAGGAGGGGCGAGAAGGAGGCTGGCAGGTCATCCTGGGGAAGCTCCAGCAGATTTTACACCAGAGACTCGGGATCAGACTTGCACTTTAGGAACATCACTGTGGCTGTGGCGGGGACAATGCCGCAGGAATCCCAGTTAAAATGCCCAGGCGGAAGGAATGCTTACTGCTCCCGTCTCCTCGCGCTCAGTCCCGTCACTGGAGGCGGCCCTGCCTTGACTGCCTGCTGCTCTCAGCCCCACCACCCACAACATGGACCTAACGAAGACCCAAATCCGTAGGGTGGCAATCACTCAACTCACCTTAGGAACCAGCACTGTGCTGATCCTGAAGCCAATAAACGATGACAAGAAACCAATTATTCTCACTGATGAGCATCAATTCTAAATCCCATTGAAACACCACACAAATAAACCAGGCCTGAGAAGAGGGCTCACCTATGATGGAGTAGGGACTTATCTCTGGGATGCAGGACGAGCATAAACCCAGGCAAAACCCTCCAGGTAACTCATGTTAAACCTTTTAAAGTTTTCTTTTCCTTTTTTAAAATATATATTTTTTTATTGATTTCAGAGAAGAAGGAAGAGGGAGAGAGAGAAACATCAATGATGAGAGGGAATAATTCATTGGCTGCCTCCTGCACTCCCCACACTGGGGATCAAGACTGTAACCCGGGCATGTGCCCTTGACTGGAATCGAACCTGGGACCCTTCAGTCCGTAGGCTGATGTTCTATCCACTGAGCCAAACCAGCTAGGGCTCATTTTCTTAAAAACACCACCACCACCTCAATATATTTAAAATGTACAGGCACAAATATACCAAATTATACTTAATGGAGAAAACTATTAGAGGCACTATCTTTAAAAATAAAAGCAGGAAAAGCCAGCAAGGAGCTACTTCATACTAAAGTTGGCAAGAGACACCCCAGGAGAGGCGTGGAACGTGTCTAAGAAACATTGAGTGAGACGAAGAGCGCTTTAAAGAGCGACAGCTGTGCATTCGGAAAATCCACGGAAACCGGCCACAAGATTCAGGTGATAGATCCCGGAAAATCCAAGATAAACTCCTAACCACCGACTGCGTATGCACACACAGGAATACACAACGACAAGTTCAACGGGAACGAGGTACCAGTCTCTCAGTGACAGGCAGTTGTCCGTGGCGGGCAGCAGGTTATCACGGAAGTAGACAGGCGGGCCGCCCGTGTGCAGGCTGACACCTCGGGGAGCTGTTTCTGTCAATTCGGTGGTAACACAGAAGCCACAGAAATGCTCACACCTCTGAGCCCACAAGGCCACTGTTACCCTCAGAAACGGACACTGGAAAAGCAACTCCAGGAGAGCAAACACCCACGACTGCCAGCTTCAGGAACCAGAGGGGAAGCCAGCTCTCCTGCTTTGGAAAAGAGGAGCCTTTGCCCCAGACCCAGCAGGGCTAAGGGTGGAAGGACATTTCCGAAATGCAGTTACCAGGAACCTCTCCTCCTTCTCCAGCCAGCGCTGGTCCTCCTCCATCTCCTGCTGCTGCCGGATCAGCCGCTCCTCCATCAGGTGTGTGGGCAACACCTGTCCGATCCCGCGCAGGTCCAGCGCCGCCGGGTCCTGAGGGCAGAAACGGCAGTGCTCTCAGGTCTCCCTGGGAAGCTCTTACTCCTTCCCTGCCTTTCCCACGAGGAAGCCGGGTGTGGAGACACTGGCTCACGCTGCTTGTGGGGCGACGTTCCTGGAGGCTGCGAGTGGCCGCGTGCCAAGCGTCTTTAGAAGGTACCATCGCTACACTCAGCGCACAGGCAGGGAGACACTGTGAGGGGTGAGTGAGCATCTGTGCCAGGTGTGCCCAGTCCTAGGGGACAGCACAAACGGTCTGGGAGGGAGCAGGGCCCCAGGCAGAGGCCACAGCACTGATGGCTCCGTCTGCTTGCTTCTGCCTCGGCTCCACGCCTATTCCAGTCAGTCTAGGGCAGCGGTTCTCAACCTGTGGGTCGCGACCGCTTTGGCGGTCGAACGACCCTTTCACAGGGGTCGCCTAAGACCATCCTGCATATCAGATATTTACATGACGATTCATGACAGTAGCAACATTACAGTGATGAAGTAGCAACGGAAATGATTTTATGGTTGGGTCCCAACATGAGGAACTGCATTTAAAGGGCCAGAAGGTTGAGAACCACTGCTCTAGGGTCTGCCTTCCAAACCAACGGGCTAATGCTGGTGGCATCTCTCCTCTCGTTAATGAGGAGGATTCACAGCACCAGAAAGCAGCGAGGAAAAGGAGCGTCCCGGCCTGAGAAGTGGGTCACCAACACGACACCCCAGGATTCAGGAGGAGAAGGGGCCCCGGGCAAAGCTTCGTCCGTGAGCGAACGGACGCCTGAGAGCACCAGCTTACCTCCACGCTGGGCGGCCACACGCACATCTCCTGGGGCCTGTGATTCCACGAGTCTGTCTGGTCCAAGAGGGATGCCTGCCCCGGGTACATGCTGCCCGCCAGGGCTGGGATTCCGTGGGGGCCAGGGTAGCCAGAGACCTGCGGGCGAGTGAGTGGTGGGTCAGGTTCCCACACGAGTTCTGCAGAGCCTGCGGCCACGGGAGAGGGGATAACAGACTAGAGGATGCTGTGGGGCCCAATGACAGCCCCAGCTGCTCGCGTCCAGTTCGCGGTCACTTACAGGGCCAAGGGACTTTGCAGATGGACATAAATGTGGAACCTGAGACGGGAGTGGACCTGATGTGACCTCAAGGTTCCTTAGAGAGTGCAAGAGGGAAGCAGGGGGCGGGGAGGGAGACTGACTCGTGAAGATGAAGAGATCCTCACCAACTTTCGGTTCTGAAGGGGGAGGAACGCAGGTGGCCCCGGGGAGTCTGCACTGAGGCCGCAGCAGACAACGCCGCAAACACGCCCGGCAGTCAGAACCCTACACTGACTACAGCTGGGAGCAGCAGTCCGAGGCCGCCCACAGGCTGCGCCAGGCACTGCCATGGAGCCCCTTCCTGCCCAACCCAACAGACTAAGCCCCCAAAAGGCTGTGCCCTGGTGAAAAAGGGCTGGTGGTGGGGAGCCCATCTTCAAGTTCTAACGAAGATGCATGAGCCCGACAGGAGAAGAGCGTCAGGCAGGAGGAAATGAGAGGCTTCCTCATCTGCTCCCGCCCTCCCTCAGAGAGGACAGACGACCCTGCACTTGTTCCCGCGGCTCACGCGGCTGGTACCTTGGCCCGGGTTCTCAGTCACATGTTGAATGAGATAAAGAACAGCCAATAGGCACACAGCCTTCAGCAGAGGTTCTGTGTATCTGTTAGGCCTCCAGGCATTGACTGATACCCATCTCCATCCCGACAATATGGAATTAAACTGTCAAATGAGACATAGAGACAGTTCTCTCCATTTACTAAAGCCAATATTTAATAGTAAAAATTCTGCTAAACATAAAATGCTTATACCCTCACGATAGTTGGTCAGAAAGGACATCTTACTGCCAGGGAGCGTTTAGGAATTGTCACAACAGAGATTTGGGAGGCCTATGGCACTCTCCACACCAGCATGTGACGGACCAGAGGAGCACTTCAGGCTCCAGGGGACCTGCCGCCCGCCAGGGAAGGCCCTGCAGCTGCTCCCTCTCACAGAGCGGAGGGCTGCTCCTTCCTGTCCTCTCCTCACTGGCCTCCACTGTACACCCTGCTGCCGCGCTGAAAGGCCAGGCGAGTCGCTGTCCTCAGGGGACACCCGCCACTAACAGACACGCACCAGAGCCCCAGCCGGCAAGCGCCAGGGCCGGCGCGCCCGTCACCGGGCGAGGACCCAGCCACAGGACCTGAGTGCTCCTCTCTCAGAGCCGCCATGTTCTCCTGAAACAATGCTGGGTCCGACCCCTGCTCAGTGCCCACTGAGCCCTGGCTTCCTGTCTCTTAAGAAAAGCTGACACCTTCCCTCTGAAATCCGAACCAACCACGACTGACTGCTCTGGCCCCTTCTCTTAAGGGTTCACTTCTCTGTGCAGGTTACTTGTCTGCAAGCCCACCCTTCCTTCCACACTCGCCCATGTGGCAACTCATCTGGATTTCTTGTTTGTTTTGTTAATCCTCACCCAAGGATATTTTTCCATTGATTTTTAGAGAGAATGGGAGGGGAAATGGGGGAGAGATGAGAAGGGAGGGGGAGAAAGAAACACAGACGTGAGAGAGACAAATCAGCTGCTTGCCTCCCACCACTCCCCGACTGAGGCCAGGGATTGATAGACCTGCATCCCAGGTACGTGCCCTTGACCGGGAATTGAACCCACGACCCTTCAGTGCATGGGCCGATGCTCTAACCACTTAGCACACCAGCCAGGGCTCATCTGGCTTTTAAGGCACTTTTGAATCTTATTCTTGGCTTCCAGGAGAACTGCCCATTGAGTTGGCTCTGCAGAGCGCATGCCTACGGGGCCCTGTGCTGTATGGGAGCAGGAGGAAGGGGGCCGGCCCGGGAACTGTGGGCCATGGGACACTTGCCCCGCCTGCTTTCAGAGCGGTGAGTGCTCACAGTCCACACGAATGTCAGGACAACGTGCCCCTTGACATACTCCTAAGTACACAGATAAAAACACCCACCCTTCCCGCCCCGAAGCCGTGCAAAGGAGAGAGAGCGGATCTTGTCTCGGTAAGGCCTGCGTACCTGGTAATGGTTGGTCTGCACCATGTGCTGCGGGCTGGGATAAAACCCTTCACTGGACCTCGGACTAGGATAACCAGGCCTGCTGGGCTGTGAACAAACCAACAGAGCATCACATGAATGGGTATTTGATCACTTTGGTAAATCATAAACCCTTGTTTTATTGAAAATGATAGAAGAAGGTATTTCTCTAAAAGAGTTTACTTGGAAAGAATGATAAAAGGTACCAAGACATCGCAGTGGGGTTAGAAAGTCTCTTCAATAAATGATGCTGGGACAACGGGCATCCACACGTGAGCAAATGAAGCTGTCCCTTCCTCACAACAGACACAAAAACAAACTCAAATGGGCCACGATCTAAATGGAGGAGCTAAAGCTGTGAAACTCCCAGCAGAAAACAGGACACATCTGTGGGGGAGGCAATAGTTTTCTGGCTACGACACCACAAGCTCAAGCAACAAAACAAAACAAATAAATACATAAACTAGATTTCATCAAAATTCAAAGCTTTTGTGTTGCAAACGACAGCATTAGAAAAGTGAAAAGACAACCCACAGAATGGGAGGAAATATTTGCAAACCGTCTACTTGGTGAGAGAGGCATACCCCACAACACAATGGCAAGTATTCCATTCAACAGTGGGCAGAGGACTTGAGTGGACCCGGAAGCTGTGCGACAGCCATGAGCACAGACGTGAGAAGACGCTCACACCACTCGGCCTCCAGGGAAAGTGACGCTGGACACCCGTCCTGCTCGGCCACGTCCTGGGAGCGGCGGACTGGCCTCTACTTCCTCACCTATGAAGCGGGGGTGGCGCCGAGCAACCCTGAAGCCACTCCCCGCTCTAAACTCTCTGCTGGTGAGACACCTGAACTTCAGGCGTTTTCGTCCTTTCTTGGAACAACTGTGGCTGCTGCTTTTTGGTACGACAGCTAAACTCAGCAGTGGGAGGCGACTTGCCACACGGAACTGGAAAGTGCGCCGCCAGCTGTGACATCACGGCCACTGCCGTCTCTCGGCTGTGAACGCACCGCTCACGTTCATCACTGGGAAACGCCGGAGAACTGAGTTACGGGCTCTCCCTAGTGTCCACACGCCATCACACAACCTGAAAACGCCGCACACTGTGAGCGCCACCCTGAGCTCAGCAGAGAGGCTGAGAACTGCACAACTATCAAGGTGACACAGATATTTTTCAAGATTCAAATTTTTGGTTGAAAATGCAAAATTTATCCCTGGAAACACGTTACCAGTTGTTTTCCTTGGTGAGACAGTCTTGCTTCTTTCTTTTTTGAGAAAATGTCTACCAAGAGCACAACCTGAACCGCACGACACACCTGCCAGCTCTGCTCTCCAGGAACCCAGGCTTCCAGGAGCAGCCCAGTCCCCCAGCGCCGCATGCAAACAGCTGCCGGTGATTCTCTGGCCCTGACAACCTTGTCCAGGGTTTGCCAAGCTTCCTCTTGAAGGGCCAGGAGTAAATACTCTGACCTTGGGGGCCACACAGTAACTGGACTCCTCAACTCTGTCTGTGGCAGTGAAACCAGCCACGGACATTGCAGTTTGTCCCATTCAAACGCTCATGAATGAAATGGGGCGGGGGGGCGGTTGGCGGAGGCCTGTGTGAAAGGCAGAACCCTCTCTGATGGCAGGGAAGAACCTAAAACAGGCACCTGGAAGCACCTCCAAAACAGTGGGGTGTTTAAAAACGGAAGCAGAGCTGGTCTCTCTACTCGGCAACAGAAGGAAGCAGCCCTGCCTCCTGCACCCACGAGCCGGCAGCACAACCTCCGGAACTCGGCCGAATGAGCACATTCCACACCCCCCAGCGTGAGATACAGGCCATGGCAGGTGGGAGAGGCCTGGAACTCTGTGAGTTTGGGGGTGTGGGGTGCATTACTTGGCGCCCATCTGTGGGGCTAAAGTGTGAATGCCTGGCCACAGGGAGCACAGCGAGGCTGGCACAGGAGGGAGCCTGCCCCTGCGGAGAGCCCGCTGTGAGCCGGGAGACCTTCCACCCCAGCCCTGGCCTCTGGCAGCTGTCCCGAGGTAAGACAGGCACACTGTAGACAACTTGGGGGCCTCAGAGGCTGGGAAGTGGGGCGCACAGCTGTTCTGGGGGCAATGAGGGATTTTTTGTGGTTAAACTAGGAGAGACAGAGAAAGGTCCTGGCTCCAACACTAAGTCGCTCACAGTGACATCCATCAGACAGGCGCTGCGGCCCTCCTGCCTGCCTCGGGTTCCATTTGCTGAGTAGAGTGCACTGTGGAACCCTCCCCCCTGAAAGTCTGGGAAACGGTGCCAGTCCCCAGACGTCGTGAAATGGGCGGCAGTGCTCACTGCTGCACAACTGGAGGCACCGCCATGGAAAGAGACGCTCTCGGGCAGACGGTAAAAGCCGGGGTGGCATCCAAACAGCACTTCGTGTTCACAGATTTCGAAACATTTTCAAAAAGAGAATGAGATAAAGAATGTCACAGTTTCTTACTATATTTTAGCCAATGAAATACCCAATTGCAGGTTATTAATTGCAGAAAAGCCTACTGTCCATTTACTTTCAGAGGATGGTCTGGACTGGATTGTTCATGGCGACTGAGCCAGTGTGTGAAAATACAGCCTGGCAGAGCCAAAGGGGCACCCCCAGCTCAGCTCAGCAGGCCAAGGGAGGGGGCGGCAGAGCACCAGAGCCCAGGTGTGAGGGGAGTGGGCAGGCGAGGCCCGAGGATGATGCGTGAGTTCCCTCACCAACACCCCAGCCAGCAGCCTCGAGCCAGAAAGAGGCTCTGACCCAACACAACCCAAAGGAGCAGGCGGGTGGGACTGACTCCTGCTGAATCGGAAAGCTCTCAGGGCCTGGGGTTAGTGCCTCTCCTGCTTTACCGTGACCTGATGGGAGCAGGGAATTCTGGATGTTCCCTGCCGCCAACAAAGGAAAAGCCTCCCCAGGGAGGCTGCTCAGTCTGTGGCTGGGGGAGGGGGGAGGGGGGGAGGGGAGGGGAGGGGGGAGGGGAGGGCGGGAGATCAGAAAGAGCATTTTAAATCACAGCAAATGAGTCCAACCTGAGCGCACGGAGGAGCAGACAGGAAACCACTGCTGGAGTGAACGGGTCACTCCCAGAACCTCCCAGAACCTCCCGTAGGTATGGCTTCCTCTCCGACAGCTGCCCCCGCCCCCTGGGGAGAAGATGTGGGGGGGGGAGTGCGAGTTGGGTGGGGGCCGCTGCTACCTTGGGCGGAGCTTCGTCGGACCCTCCGGAGTCCCAGGACACGGTGACCTGTCGCCTGGACTCCATCCTCACGCGCTCCTCGTGCTGAGCCTTCTCCTCCTCCAGGATTGTGCTGCAGAGACAACACAGGGGTTAAGGGAGCCGCGGGCAGCCAGCACACACCAGCCCCACCCAACTGTCTCGCAGCACGCGGGCTCACAGTAGATGGCAATCAAGAGTGGGAAAGAGGATCAGGTTTCTGACTCTTCACAAAATGACTCAAAAATAGCTGAGCCCAAACTGCAAGCCCAGTTGCAGCCCAGCCATAGGTCAGAGGACAGCTGGGAAGACACGGCGAAGTGTGGGAAATCAAAGACGTGCCCAGGCGGGATGGATGTGTGTGCCTACATGTGTGTGGAGCAGAGCAGGATTACCCCGAGCACCCGGCACCTCACCCACACAGACACGCCCCAGGACAGACTCCTCGTGGGAATCCGGTCACGCAGGAGCCGGCATGTTATGGGGCAGCTCAGCCATCTGGCCATCACCTCCGTATACTGCTGTTTCCTACTCGCTTTCAGCTATTCAGTATGCTCCCCTCAGGAAAATACGGAAACAGCGACAGTATTTGCAGTACTTCTGGAATACCAGCTGCTCTAAGCTGAGGGTTGTGGATAGCAGTGATGTAGGCAGTTAGACGGACGTGAGCAGAGCGAGGAGGATGGGCGAGTATAGGTCACCAGGATGGAAAGCCTGGGTGGCCTAGCAAGGGACAGTCAATTGCTGGGTGGGACCTTCCTCCCCTAGCAAATCGCTGGTCATGAGGGTTGGACCCCTGACTTTCCCTCCCGTGAGGTAACATCTCCGTGTGTTTGCAGCAGTTGTTTCAGCCCCAGGCCCAGACCAGCAGCAAACCCGGCCACGCTGACGTCAGGGCCAGCTGCCCTGGACAGTGACCCTGCCCGGTCCCGGCCAGTCACTCAGTGGAGAGCACAGCCGGGGAGGACACACCTGGACGCTGCTAACTCTTCTACTGGGCCTTCCCGGGAGCTGCCCACAACCTCCGCCCTGAGAGCCCTGAGGATGGAGGGCCCAGGCCTCTCCCTCCTGGGCGCCCAGCCTGCCTCCCCTTCCCTCCACCCAGGCAGGTCCCTGAGCTTCCTCGGCCCCCGCTCCAAGGCCCCTCCACAGCCTGTCTGCTGACCATTTCTTCTGGGCATGACTTCTCCCTGCGGTTTACCCAGGACATGCTCTCTGTGGTTTGGGTCTTGTCTGAATTCCTTCCCAGCCAGAACCCAAGTTCTGAGGTTGCTGACCCCACCAGTCAGACGCCGGGTGCCGGGCCCCCGCCTACAACAGCAGCACCTACTTACCACCGCTCGACTACTCAGGGCCTCGCTGCATCCCACACTCCTCTGTGCCGGCTGGGCGGCGTCCTGCCCTGCTCTCTGCCATCCAGAAGCTACCCAGAAGGCCGCCAAGCCAGCCTCTGCCCCCTGCCCATGCACTCGGGCCCCCGGGCTCAGCGGGCGGCAGGTCTGGGACTCTTTCGTCCCCACTGTGGCAATCGGCTCTCCTCCAGGCCTGCAAGGCTGAGCTCTAGGAATGCAGCCGCCTGGTGGATGCAGGGAGTCCGCGCCCAGAATTACTCATGGAGTGAGGTCACTGCAACGCTCCGTTCTCATGTGGGAATGTGCTCGCTGCTTCAGACAGACAGTCCTGCCTGACAAGCAGCTGCTGCTCACCCGGCCCAGCTCCCAGCGCGCCCGGGTCAGCAAACTGTCCCCGCGACGGAGAGTTTTAAAAAAGGGGACTGCTTCCTGTTTCCGGGGAAAGATCCACCCTCTTCAAACAGGGTCTGGTTTCTTCTTGCTCCAGCTCGGTCATCATGGCCGAGGAGACACACAGCTTCAATGCTTAAGAATGCAGCGTCACCCTCGAGGCTGGGAGGCGCGCGCCGACAGGCAGCTGGGCCCCGGCGACGTCACCCTTGGGGAGATGCTCTGTAGATGGGACTGTCTGCTTGACTTTCGCTCCCACTAGGCTAGGCCGATCCCGCCCTCACATGCCCGGATCACCACAGATCCCGGCACCCAGCTCCCTGTGCACTTGGTGGCCAGAGGGTCAGAGCAGGGATCCAGCCTGAGACACGGGCCCCAAAGGAGCCACCTTCTCTCAATCACCTGACCCTCAAAATAAATAACGGACCCCTGGGATCAGGATGTCCAGAAACTACAGCTTAAGACAACCGAAAAGTCCACAAAAACCAAGAAAAAAAACAAGTTAAAAAAAATCCTTTTTTCAAATAAGGAAAACCCAAGCAAACTATGGTATGACCACATGTGACATGCTCTTTAAGGAAGGGGGCCTCCATTTTAAATAGGCCCCATGGGGAAAATTTATGGCACGCGGGTTGTTTGGTGAAATGGAGTCACTGTGCCCACAAAAACCACGGCGCTTACGAGAGGTCCCGACCACAGACCCTCCCCAGCTCCGTCCACTGGAGTCTCCACCACCTCGCTTCCCCGGCTCTCCGGCTCCTGAACATCCGGTCTGACCCCGCTGTCAGCCCTTCCTCACCCCGCCCCCAGCCCTGCGCGGCCTGTGAGTCCAGTGGTGGGCTCCCCGCGGTCGTCACTCTCATGGACTGTGTGGCAGCTGCACGACAGTCACTTCGATGTCCCCTCCACTGAACAGGCCAGCCTCGCCCCCAAGAACGCAGTGACAGCTGGGAGCCAGTTCCCCCAACCTCAGCACTCCATTCTCACACCAAAACAACACGAGACGCTCCTGAGAAACTGTACTTTGTTGCTCGCAGTGGTCGGGAATATAAGTAACTCACAGGACGCCTGTTTTCCCAGTGGAAGACGCTTCCACCAGGGGGCTCGGGGGCATGGGGAGACGATTCTGAACCCTGCACAGCTGCTGCCGAAGACCCCGAGCAAAAGCTAGAATGTCAAGAGGTCAGAGTTAAACATATTTTCCCAAATGACAGTATTTTTAGTAGCAAGACATTCCACTGGGAGCTCGGAGCTGCCGACTGGGAACTGGCACGGAGCCCTCACTCCTTTCCTGGGATGTGGCTCTCAGTCTCAAACTTGCAAGCAGATGAAACAATAAAAGCCAAGACTCACTCAACCATCAGAACACCCGGCAACTGTGTCTGCTTATCCACAGGTCCCCCCGCGTGAGGAGGGGAGGGGAGGGGAGGGGAGGGGAGGGGAGGGGAGGGGAGGGGAGGGGAGGGGAGGGGAGGAGAGGAGAGGGAGGGCTTATTCCGCGTCAGTTTTATTCTCACTTCCCCGGGCGGACAGAAGTCATCGAAGACCCCCGGGCAGGGACAGGGCCGCCCTGGCTGAGGGCGCGCTGAGCAGTCTCCGTCTGCACACTCCCTCCCGGGGAGGCCTGGTCTCGGGGCCTCGGCGAGCTGGCACGGGGAGGGCTTATTAAATTTCCGTTCTGGAGCAACAAAACATGACTTCACTTCGAAGGCATTTTCATGGAGAGCAAGAAAGTGGTCTAATAGGTTCCTCGTTTCCAGGACTGACACGGACACAGATCCCCCGCTCTGACGGTTCACAGCGGCTGGCAGCGGTCAGGCTGGCCAGGACACAGGGCCCAGTGAGGCGCTGCCTCTTGCTGAGGCGGTGACCACACCCAGCCTGGCCGTTTCTACCTGTCTCCTCATTGACAAAGGAGAACTCGGTCTGCCCTCTCCATCGCTCGGGCGGGCGGGCGGACGGAGAGACAAAGCGTGGGAGGAAAACAGTCACGCTCCTAAGTGAGCGTGAGTTACTTGTTCTCTCTCTCGCCTGCCTTACAGGCTACTAGGGGACAACGGGCTTTTATCTATTTCACTTCTGTAGCCTTTTTCCCGAGAATACTACTCTTCTTTGAAACAAAAAAACCCTACAGCATTTCTTCTTTTAAAAAGTTATTTGCTTGAATAACTTTTTTTGTAGAAGGCTCGACTTTGGTCACCTCAACATCATTTTATGGTGACATCACATTTGTTGTGGACACAGGAATCAGGCTGGATCCACAGCTACTCAGGCTAATCTGAAAATGTCCAGAGAAACAGCAGCAAAAATGGGAAGAAAAAGCCAAGAGGGAATGGCTTGCTTTGGCAAGTTCATGGGAATATCAGTTTGAAACATGATCTCTTCTAATTACCAGCACTGCCTCACCACAGAGGAATGGAGCTGACCTTCTAACACAGCAGCAGCAGCCGGGTCTGTGCAGAGAGCAAGGCTGGAGGCAGCCTGAGCCGGGACGGCATGTTTGCAATGGGCTGACCTGGGGGTAAATGCCCCGGCCAGGGTGGCGGCCTCGGCCTCGGCGCCTCTTTCCTTACAAACAGGCCAGGCAGGCTGGGCATCTCTTTTCACGGAATCACTAAAACCACTGTCTCTCTGCGTATTAGGTAGCGAAGACTGTAGGAAATAATGTACTTCTGTTTAATTGTGTTACCCATCTCAAAATTATTAAAGAAGTCATTTCTACTAAAATCTTCCTTTGAGATGGTGACCTCTTTGTATCTGCCAAGTTCGAGTAGCTCCTATGTGACCACACCCTCTTGCAGGCAGGGACAATGGACATAAGAAGTGGCTGGGGGAGCAGGAGAGCCACCCAGGCGGCCAGTCTGGGGAGCTGACACAGAGGTAGGCAATGGCACGGGGCGGGGCCCACGTTTCAAAGGCCTTTAGCCAGAAGCAGGCCCAATCTTGCTGGTCTGAAGAACCAGAGCCTGAGTCACCACAGGAGGTGGAAAGTGAGGGGGGAAATCCCAGTAAGAAGAGAGCCAGGCAGAGGGTTCCTCGAATTCTGAGTATAATTCTGCCCCAAATCTCTAGCTGACCTCAGAGTCTCCCACATAGAAGGCAGGTTCCCAGAAGCCCAGCGAAGGCTGAGAACAGAATCAAATGTGACGCTGCCCACACCATGGGAGAGTCTGCCATTTGGGACCAGCTCAGTTAACTACCTGCTAAAACCAACCAACCAGCCAACTAACCAAGGTCTTCTGGAAAGAGTGCAGAGCACCGTTTGGACTTAATATAAAGTATTTTTCCTTAAAAAGACTATTTAAGACACACAATATACAATCTTACTTTGTGAGGTTACTAACACACATGAATGCAACATACAGGGCCGCTGGAGTGGGAAGGGCTGAGGCGGGGCAGGCTGCCACATCGTACCGTGCGATGACTAACGCAGTAGCCTGAGAGTGACACATGCTGTGGTCAGCCCTGGGTCACCCTAAGAAGACAATGCAAACGTGGGTTGCGAGAAAGGTGGCGGCGATCAGCTGCTGGTTTCACTCCTCTGAGCCAAGGCTCCTGCTCCTCCCCTCCAGGTGCAGGTGCATGTGGTTTGTAAGCGATGCGGAGCCAATGTTTCGCCTGCCTCCCACCCCCAAGCACACCTCCCTGTCCCTCTGCACACGGAAGGGGGCAGGGACCACCTAGATCAGTGGTCGGCAAACTGCGGCTCGCGAGCCACATGCAGCTCTTTGGCCCCTTGAGTGTGGCTCTTCCACAAAATACCACGTGCAGGTGCGCACGTACAGTGCGATTGAAACTTCGTAGCCCATGTGCAGAAGTCGGTATTTTGTGGAAGAGCCACACTCAAGGGGCCAAAGAGCCGCATGTGGCTCGCGAGCCGCAGTTTGCCGACCACTGACCTAGACCACCGATCCTCCACTGTCGAGAGAGGAAGGGAGACATTCACGTCTGCTCACTCTTCCCTGATGTCTCCAAGGATCACAACTTGGAGACAAAATGGAGTGAAGAGAGAGAATGAAAGTGGTAACAAACAGGAAGGGAAGGAATGACAGTAGCTATGGGGATAGTCTGAGGATTTCACTGTGGGTTCTGAGGGCGCGTGCAGATTGTAACAGTAAAAATACAGGCCATAGCTGGAATGTAAACTTCACCTGGTCAGAGGTCTCTCTACCAGGGAGACACGGGAGGGGGAGTGAACAGAGCACGCAGACCCAGAAGGGAGGGCACCCTGGGGTCTCGGGGCAGGAGAAAGGGGCCGGATCTTGGGTCCACGCTTTGCTAGCTGCACAAGCCAGGGCAAGTCACAGGGCTTTTCTAAGCCTCGGGTCTGCTAAGTTCAACGGGCAACAGTAACTCAGACACAGCGATGCCTGTGGACGGACCCGTGAAGCCACACAGGGACAAAGGACCATGTTTTATGAAACGCACGGTCTGCTAAGTTCAACGGACAACAGTAACTCAGACACGGCGATGCCTGTGGACGGACCCGTGAAGCCACACAGGGACAAAGGACCATGTTTTATGAAACGCACGTTTAACCCACTGGACGCCATAAGCGTCTGTAGACACAAGCGGCGGACCTTCCCCACACGCCATGTGCTTCTATTAAAAAAAAAAAAAAATGTTTTCCCTAAGTGGCAGACCTGACCAATTTTAAAATCATTTTTCGTGAGAATTTTCAGCTGAAGATATTCCAGAACATTATTTTTATAATATTCATTGCAAATTGATTTTTTAAATTAAAAATATGGTGGCGCGTGGGGATGGTTTCCGTTTTGGATGCGTGGCAGTGAACTGGTTAGTCTCATAGGAATGTGCGGACTTCACACAGCACCACGTCGTGGCGGAGTGCCTATGAGACACTCGCACAGCGCGGAGCACCAGTGTGGCTGAACCAGCCCGGGGAAGAATCGTCCTTAGAGAGAAAATAAACAAATGGGACCACATCAAAATGAAAAGCTCCCGCACAGCGAAAGAAACATCAACAAAGCAAGAAAGCCCACTGCGTGGGAAAACACACTTGCCAATGTCATATCTGATAAGGATTTAATCTCCAAAACTGATAGGGAACTCATACAACTTAACAAAAAGAAGATAAACAATCCAATAAAAAATGGGCAAAGGACCCAAATAGACACTTTTCAAAAGAAGACCAAGAGCCATATGAAAACATGCTCAAAGTCACTAATCATCCGAGATGCAAATCAAAACACTGAGGTACCACCTCACACCTGTCAGAATGGCTATCATCAACAAACGACAAGCGCTGGCGAGGATGCGGAGAAAAAGGAACCCTCGTTCACCGCTGGTGGGAATGCAGACTGGTGCAGCCACTGTGGAGAACAGTATGGAGTTTCCTCAAAAAGTTAAAAATGGAACTTCCATTTGACCCAGTAAACCCACTTCTAGGAATATATCCCAAGAAAACAGAAACACCAATCAGAAAGGATATTTGCACCCCTATGTTCATAGCAGCACAATTCACCATAGCTAAGATTTGGAAACAGTCTAAGTGCCCATCAGCAGATGAGTGGATTAGAAAACTGTGGTACATCTACACAATGGAATACTACTACACTGCTACAAAAAAGAAGGAATTTTTAGCATTTACAACAGCATGGATGGAGCTGGAGAGCATTATGCTAAGCAAAATAAGTCAGTCAGAGAAAGATAAATATCACATGATCTCACTCATTTGTGGAATATAATGAACATAAACTGATGAACAAAAATAGAACCAGAGTCATAGAAGCATCAAACAGACTGTCCAACTATGAGGGAAAGTAGGGGGGAGGGGGGGAAAGGTCAACCAAAGGTCTTGTGTGCATGCACATGAGCAGAACCAATGGACACAGATGGGGGTGGGAGGGGGGTGAGGGCATGCGCTGGCAGGTGGGGGTGGCCAGGGAGTGGTCAATGGGGGGAAAAGGAGACTTATGTAATACTTTAAACACTAAAGAATTTAAATTAAAAAAAAAGAATCATCCCTAGATGAGAAACAACTAGGACATGATTTTTAGTGGAAACAATTTAAATTTTACATGAAATTCCTATTGAATTTAGATTTACTATTTACTTTTATGACTGGAAGGCGAAGGAGCAAGAACAAAATCAGACCCTCCGTCCGGCTCAGTGGGGAACTGAGGCCACGGTGGACTACCCAGCCCCCGCAGGACAGCAGCGAGGAGGAAACACGGTTATGATGACGAAGGACGCGTTTAACTCCACCTCTGAAAGGAATTTTGGAAGCCAACACAAAACCACTTAAAAAAACACACAGCAAGGAAGCATAAGTAACCTTGAGTCATTAACCAAACCTAGAGCTTTTAATTCAGAGTCCACCTTTTAGGATAAATGAAGAATCAAAAAAAGAGAAGAGAACTTGTACAAGATGCTGTTCACATATTAAAATTTTTAAATCCATGTCTCCATAAGACATCTATAAAATGTCAAAAGGATATGCTTTGCATTTTGGTACCTGGGTAGTAACAGCTAACACTTTCAAATTCAAATAACCAAATTCCAAAATGGCTACTGTCCACTTTCCTGTACTCCAACGTCCCCAGGTCCCTTCTGGGTCTTCAGAAAGAGCCCTGTCGTCACTACTGCCACCAGAGCAGCTGTGCGCCCGCGGAGCTGCGCAGGTGATTTCACTGGACCCTGAACACCAGGTGTAGTGGGATTTGTGATGCTGCTCTTACAGGGAGGCTCAGTCACTTGCCCACGGCCACACAGCCTTTTACACTCTAGCCTTCACAACACAAGGTACAGCACTCTCCACACCTCCACCCTCAGGAAGTGTTCTCTGAACTTGTGCTTACGTAGGAGGCGTGCTCGCGCGCGCAAATGCGCGCGCGCGCGCGCACACACACACACACACACACACACACACACACACACACACACACACAACATTGACCCGAAAGGTGCAGCTGGCCTGAACGGGCAGCCTCACAGATGAGCTGAAATAGCTGTGCCCTGAGATGCTGCGTACCTTCCCTTGGGTACGATACTGAGATGTAATAAGAAAAATACTGCACGAGCCCAGGCAGGTTGCAGCCCTGACTGAGGCCAGCTTTGCTCGATAAAGCAAAGAAGGGACATGACAATATTAAGTTACAACAACAACCCCCTGCATCCCGCAAGCTGCAGACAGCCTGGTATCATGCAGACAGGAGGCATCCACAGCCGGTAACTACAGACGGCCACACGCTGACATGGCTGCCGCCGCCTCGCCTCAAGTCACCGCAGACAGACTGGGCCTCCCCAACACTTCTGAACCGCTCCCACACTTCTGGGATTCCAGAGGCCATGGGCTGTGACAGCGACACAAAGATCAGGAAGAGGACAAATGTTCTGAAACCAGCACACAGACCACGTCACCCTTTGAGGTCCTTGGGCGGGGCCTCCGTGCCTACGCCAGGAATGCTACCACACTTTTTGGGGTCTTTGTTTGCTCGACACTCAAACAAACATAAAACCCCTGTGGGAATCCCTGTAAAGTATGCTTCCCTCCTTTTCCTTTTTAAAAATTATTTTATTTTTTAAAATATATTTTTATTGATTTCAAAGAGAAATGGAGTAGATAGAAACATCAACAATCAGAGAATCCTTGATCGCCTGCCTCCCGCACGCCCGCCACTGGGGATGGAGCCCACAACCCGGGCCTGTGCCCTGACGGGAATCGAACCGTCACCTCCTGGGTCACAGGGTGACGCTCAGCCCCTGAGCCCCGCCGGCCGGGCTCTTCTTTTTCCTTGTTAACCAAACAACGTTACCAAGGTGCTCACCAGTCATGTCAGGAGGCGGAGCACTTAGCCTCTAGGCATGTCTCAACCAAGGCGCAGAGCAGAGCCGCCACCTCGGGCCCTGGGCTCAGGCGGGCCTGCCTGGAACTCAGCCCCGGCTGCGGTCAGCTGCCTGACCCCCTCAGCACACTGAGAACGATGCCGCCGCCTCATCTCCAGGGCTGTGAGGACGAAGAGGAAACCACGTGTCAAGGTCACACACAAAGCCGGGCCCACAGAGCGCTCAGTAAACACCGGTTTTGAAGTTCATGACTAGTCCGTTAACGGGAGCGATGGAGACTTGTATCAGTGGACACGGTGCTGGTTCAAAAGGTCTTCCCAGGCTCAGTGACAGGAGACCCACTCAGAATCACGGGCCCCTTCAGGCTGATGCTTCACGGGCCAGTGTCTTTGGAATAGCAGCGCTCAGGTAATTTGCCTGCTCACCACTCAGCTCCTCTGGCCGGCTGTCCTGGCGGACACCGCGTGCAGGAGCAGGAGTGACGGCCCCGGGTTAACACACTGGGGCTGGAGAACGAGTGTGTGAGTTTGTGGGCACATCCCCTTTGGAAACTGGCGGCACCTACTGACTAGACTTGTGCACACGGCTGCCTCTTGGGTACACACGGGACCGATACTGTTGAACAAGCGCTCACCGAGAGACGCCCATTATCGCGTTCACACTGCAAGAGTCGCAACAGCCCAAACTGGAAGGGACCCGAGCCTGCCCCAGCACTGGAGGGGTAAGCTGTGCCAGCCACCCACGGACACCACAGCCCCGCGCATGCAGCACAGCCACCGACGACAGGGACCATCTCAAGTGACACATGAGCCAACCCACGAAACAGAAGAGTCCGCACAGAATGCCCACTGACATGACCTCAGGCAGGGGAGCCCGCCACGTTCGTGAGCCTGGGGTGCACCGCGACTGGGAGGGCAGCTGGGGGGGCGGATCTGGGCCCTGGCAGCGTTTGCCTTGTTCTGGATGCTGGTTACAGGAGTGTGTGTGCCTGGTTGTGAAAATTTAATAAGCCGTTTACTTCTTGGCATGTTTATATGTTCACATCTTTGTATGTCAATAAAAAGTTAAAAAGTATAAAAATTACGGTATAGAGCTTTAAGTGGATAATCCTATTTGCTCACTGCCCCCGTTTAGACAAGGAGCTTGTCTAAAAAGGGAGTAAGAAGCACCTTAACTTAGGACGTTTCCCTAAGGGACGCGGCACGGGCACTACGATGCCGGCAGGAGCCGCTCAGGCAGGCAGAGCAGCTGGGAACAGGACTCTGAACGTCCGCTCCCACAGGGCAAATACGGAAGCTGTTTTCTGTGGTTTCCCTGGCATAGCATCTATTAAAAAACTAACTGAATTTATCAGCGATTAAACAACATTTTCAGGAAAAAGTAGTGCACATATCAGCTGTCAGTCACACAGCACAGAAACACCAGAGAACACGTGGAGAGAAACTTTCCCTGAGGACCCGCCAGGCCCCCCGGAGGGAGTCTGTACAGGTGCGTTCACACCCATGAGTAAGACCCAGGATGTAAGGACAGACTCTGAGTCACAGAGACCCACCCACGACAGTGTGACCGAGCACTTCCTGAGCCTGCCCGACCAGATTCACCCGAGGAAGGGGCGCACAGATGACCGAGGTGGGCGGCGTCCGGGTGCCCTGCTGAGTCTCTGCAGTACTTTCTTTTAAGGTGGACGAGGAGGATGGGATTTGGGAAACATTATTAACTGCCCTGAGGTAAGGACTTTCCAAATATATTACTTTGCAAGCATCTTGAATATAATAAAACTTTTTTAAAGCTCAGTAAAAGAGACTATTTAATTCCTGTGATACACTGTTACATGTAAGTGACCAAGCAAGCTAGCAGATCATAGTTAAATGCCACTGGCCTTTTTGGTAGCCATATTATACACTTCCAATTACAAAGTTAAATTTAATTTCTGACTCATACAGGACAATTCAGAATAAATTAATTCTCAATGGCCTGTGCTAATTGTGCATAAGAAAATATCCATGAATTATAGTCTAGGAACCGTGTGTGTGTGTGTGTGTGTGTGTGTGTGTGTGTGTGTGTGAGAGAGAGAGAGAGAGAGAGAGAGAGAGAGAGAAAATAATTATCTTTAGTTCTAAAAACCCACCCTGGGTAGTTTCTGGGCTAGTCTGCCTCAAGGAACAGCCCTAGATGAACGTCAGTGTGCCCTCGCGTGCGCTGGGCAATGAGCTCAGTGGCTGTGTGACCCCCTCCTGCCTAGGCTCCCGGCCGGGAGGTGCGGGCGACCGCGAGGTGAGTATGACGATCCCTGTCCTCAAGGAGCTTCAGTCTAGTAGGGGATGAGACATACTAGACTGTGAGCTCCTCGAGGGCAGGAAAGGTGTTCTAGTCATCTTGCCCCGTGACCAGCACCAGGCTCAGCTACGAGGGGCTCAGTGCCTGTGGGGCTGAACGCAGCTGCAGCCAGTGTGGCAACATGGGGGACGGGACAAGCACAGTGCCCGGAAGACTCCGAGGGCCGTGGGGAGTCAGCTGGGAAGTCACAGAAGAGCCAGCACAGGAGAAGCCCAGAGGGACAGGCAGGGTCACCAGGGGGAGGAGGTGGTCCAGGCCAGAAGGCGGGGTTAGCTTGGCCACCGTGTGAGAAAAGGACGGAAAGAACTGGCAGGTCAAGGCCGCACCATTTGAGTCAGGGACTGTCCCACAGCGATGCTGCAGGAGGTGGACTAAGGAGCTCTCCTGGGCAGGAGGACGGGGCTGGAGGCACCACAGGGAGGCCTCCGGCTGTCAGCTGGTGGGCGGCGAGGAGCTACCCATGACTCCCAGGTGGACTTGAAGACAAAGGCCCCACTATCACAACAGAAGGTGAGGGGCCCAGAGGAGAAGGCCACAGCTTTGCTCTGGACAAAATGATGGCCAGCGGCCATTTCAAATGCAGGTGGAGGGGCTGTGAGAACAGGCAGCACAGCCGGGAGGCAGAGAGGGTGGGGCGGAGAAGCAAAGCCCAGCAGTGCTTTCCAGAGCCCAGGAGGACGGAGAGGAAGAGGCCCGAGTAGAAACCCATCACTGTGCAGAGCGAGGGCAGGGACGCAAGGTCAAGAGCCAAGATGTCAGGGAGGCAGGCAGATGGAACTGGGGCCGGAGGGCAGACACTGCAAGGGCAGAACCTGTGAGTTGTGGGGAAAGATCAAGGAGGAACCAACAAGTTCAGGAGCAAAACAGGAATCACATTCAAACCAGCACCAACGGTGAGAGCGTGCACTGTGCACTGGTCACAGGAAATGAGGAAGCTCGACTCCGGCCTGGAGCAGGCGCCTAGGGTGCTGAAGGCCTCCACGTAGTGAGATGCAGAGCGAGTGGCTGTGCGCCCTGGGGCGGGCGGTGCAGGGCAGAGACCGCCAACTCCTGTCTCCTCCAGGGACCTTACCCTGGGGGCAGGCCTGCCTCCACAGCCCAGCTCAGAGAGGCAGGCACTCAGCCAACAGCTGCTGCCTGGATGCCCTTCCCTGTCTCCCCAGGGGCCTGAATTCCCCTTTCAGGAAACTTGTCCAGCAGGCTGAGTGCCTGAGAGGAGGTGAGGCTATAGACCAGTGGTTCTCAACCTTCCTAATGCCACGACCCTTTAATACAGCTCCTCATGTTGTGGTGACCCCCAATTTCATTGTGACAAATTGAACATAATTAAAGCATAGTGACTCATCACAAAAACAATATGTAATTATATATGTTTTCAGATAGTCTTAGGCGACCCCTGAGAAAGGGTCGTTGGACCTCCAAAGGGGTCGCGACCCACAGGTTGAGAACCGCTGCTATAGACAGTTTAGGGAGGGTTCAAGCACTGGTGAAGGTTGGGCTGGATGAGCTCAGGCCTTCTGGACCCTGACATTGACTAGTTTTTACAAAAAAAGACTAAATGACAGCAAATTTTTAAAAATCTCACATAACCTCAAGGAAGCACCCCAAATATGAAACGGTGACACAGCTCACAATAAACCATGGCACTGGTTGGTTATAAAATTAAGCTCCCCGAGCATATGTATAATATTAAAGCATCTTATTTATTAAAGTATTAAGTCTTAATCTAGACTTAATTCAATTCAATTAGGCAACTGTTTATTGAGCACGTAATGGGTGCCTGGTCCTAGCTCCAGGGCACAGAAATGAGTAAGACCCGGTGCGGCCCATCCAGAGCCTGAGCCTGGCTGGAGACACAAACAAGCCAATGAGGAACGCCCAGGCCTGGGCAGGGCCACCTCTGTGCAGAGGGCTAAGGGCTCAGCACACAGGAAGTCCCTGAGTGTGCCTCTCGGGGGCTGGGAGCTACTGAGGGTTTGGGTCGAGCAGTGCCTGGCACAAAGCCGGAGCCTCTAAATGGACTTTTTAATGTGATGACAGGAGTTCTGGAAAGGTGCCAAAGGAGTGGCTGCCTCTTGGGGCAGGGCAGGTGGGGGGCGGGGGAGCGCCCTCAGGGAGGGGACATCTGGGCTGGTTCTAAAGACGGCACAGGTTCATCGGGGCCCTGTGCCGAGGGCAGGGAAGGCACCTGAGAGAGCAGCCTGAGAAGAGGCAGGGAGCGGTGCTGCAGGGCGCAGGCAGGGGCAGGGCTGGGGCTGAGGTGTGAGAGGAGACGGACAGGCAAGCGAGGACCACATTACCGAGGAGCTCGCATGCCATGCGAAGTCAGTGAGAAGTTAGGGGAGAGAGATTTCATCATAACTTGAAGTTCATTAAGATTTGAAGATGTAATCTATTTAAGACTCTTGCACGATATAAATAAATGCAAAATAAGTTTCAAAATTATGTTTGCCCAAGAACCAGGGTCAGCCTTTGACGCACTAATAAAGCGACCATGACTGCTATCACTCAGGGAGCAGCGGAGCCTGCCCAGCCCGGCCCTCTCTCCCCCCACTCCTACCTGAGCTGAGCCTTGAGCTCAGTGAACCGGGGCCGCCTGCTGGGGTCATAGGCCCAGCATTTCGTCATAAGGCTGTAGAGGGTGGGAGGGCAATTGGGAGGCATTGGCAATCTCTCCCCATTCTCAATGCGCCCGATCACATCATTGTTCTTCACTCCTTGAAAGGGCTTCACACCATGCATCAGTATCTCCCACATACATACACCTGTGAAATGGGTGAGAACAGAACAGGGGACTTAGCAGGATCGCTTCAGAGGCAGCACGAGACCACCAGCTGTGTGATGTGGCAATCAGCTCAATACAGCACATTCAATGAGCTCTTGTAGGAACAGCAACACTAATATAATGTGAATAACGAAACATTAAATTACCAAAGAAAAAACCGTAATTTTTCTATGAGGTTTTCTTCTCTAAAACGCCTATTAGAAAACGGCCTGGCAGTACAGGGCCACTTCCTGGCTTGGTGGGCAGTTCAAAGGAAGCTCCAAGGCAGTGAGTGGAATAGGTTTCAGCTCCTCGCCCGCCAGTCGGAGCGGCTATGAGCGCAGCGGCTGACCCGCGGCCTAGCGACGGAAGCCCGACACTGACTTCCGCAGCTGGAACGCTTGGAGCCCTTTAGACCGGTGGTCTGTCCTGGACTCGGTGCACATGGACTGTTCACCCACAAGTCAGTCACTGCGCCTAGAACTTCTCATCCACTGACTGCACGATCAACCTCAGAAAGTCTCCTCACAACCGACCCTTGAGAATCTCACACTTTTTCAGGATCGTCTGAACAACTGGGCATTCACCTTTAAATTAAACAAATGAACCAAACCTCAAACTGAAAATGAGGGCCACCCCTGGGAAGGACCAGGGAACCGAGCCCGGCGAGGAGGGAGGGCGGCTTTCTCCTGGGAGCGTCTGGTCAGCACCCGGCACTTTGGCCCCTGGAGATCTTGCCACCCTGAAGGTGCACAAACGTGCCTTTGCTCATGTGAGTTCTCCGACTTAATGCCCTTCACCTCCTCTTCACTAACCCTCCTCCGGAGGCACATCTGCGAGTTCTTCTGTAAAGCTCTTCCCGATTGCCCTCTCCTCCTCCGCAGCGCACGCTGTGCACCTGCTGCCCTCAGGAGGGGAGCTGGGCTTTCCGTCCGCATCTTCAGCTCCTAAAACGGCCCATCCCTCAGAGGAGGCCCGGCAGTTCTCAGAGCACGTGAGTCAGAGCCTGGAATCAGCCAAAGCCCAACAATTCCCGAGGAAAGACAGCGCTTCCGTGCTGCTCTCACCAGAACTGGGACCGCACTATCGGCCACACTGAACACATGGCACACCGCTGACACCCTTCCTTGAATGCGCACGTCATCCTCAACCCTCTCACCTTCCATCTCTTTAAACACAGCGTTTCCTCAAGTCTAAGACGCCACGGGCTGCAGGGTGCACCGTTCTTTTCTATGACTAAGAATGGGGGAATGCTGCCAGCTAAGTGATGATACAAGCCTTTGTCATCTCTGAGAATTGTCTTCGTCTCACCAAAAAGCTCTTTCAACTCATCCAGACCAGAAAGGAAACATGCACAGAACAGACCAGGTCCCCCTGAGCGCAGGCAAGGCAGCCACAGGGAAACAGGCCCTGCAACCCAGTGCAGAACACGCCACTGGTATGCACAAAGCCCAGTTCCAGGAACGTTAAAATGTGAAAGAAACAGGCATTTAGACTCTCTGAAGGACAGAATTTCCTTGCAAACATAAGTAACCTGCTCCCTAGTTGCCCAGCTAACGAGCGAGGTCCTGGGACCGAGCCCTTTTCTTTTCTTTCCCTTTCCCTTCCCTTTCCTTTTTTCTTAAATATTTTCTTCTCTTTATTTCAGAGGGGAAGGGACAAGGAGAGATGGAAATATCAATGATGAGAGAGAATCATGGATCGGATGCCTCCTGCACACCCTCTACTGGGGATAGAGCTCACAAGCAGCCATGTGCCCTGATGGGGAATTGAACCATGACCTTCTGGTTCATAGGTCAACGCTCAACCATTGAGCCACACCGGCTGGGCCCCAGAGCCTTTCTTGACCCTGTCGGACTGCTTCCTACTTGGCTGAAGAGGCCCTCCCTGAGCCTGGGGTCAGTGAGAGCACTAGACGGTTACTAAATCGACAGCAGGGAATAGGAGAAAATAAGGACACACACTTGACAGAGATGAAGTTGTTTTTATTTATAGGAAAAGGTACATAAACATACCAGCAGAGAAGACACATATTAGACTATGCGCAAGCTCCACGTGAGTGTTAGGACAGGGAAAGTGCAGAAGACGCGGAGACAGGGAGTCCTTGCATCTGGACGCTACCCCTGCCACAGGAAGCTTCACGGAAGGGGCATTTCAGCTGACCTTGAGGTTATACAGAACTTGCACTAGGGGAGAGAGTACGGGATAAGGTGTTCCAGGTGGGAGGAGTCACAGCAGAAGGGGGTGGGGAGGGGGCGTCATCTGGACTGGAAGGTAAGGAACTGAAAACCGGATGTGCAGTGTGGACTCGGAGAGCCCCTTACACTAGCTGGGAGGTGCTCAATGACCCACAGCAGGAGGTGGGTCAGGCGGGAAGGGACAGAGCAGACATGGAAGGGGCAGGACCATAGAGACAAGGGTCAAACCTCAAGCCCTGAGACAAGGGAGGAAGGAGGAGAGTCCAGCAGAGAGGAGGAAGCACGGACTCAGGTCCCCGGGTCTGAGGGACAATCACAGAGCCAGAGGGACAGTTAACTCAAGTCCATTACAGAAAGGAATGAACAAAAAGACAGAGAGAGAGAGAGAGGAGAGAGAAGGGAGCAGAGGCGACCGCCCTGTGGGGGAGAAGCAAGGGAAGAGTGATGGAAAGGACCAGAGCGGTCGTTGCAGAAGCCACACCTGGCAGCTGGCGCGTGCAGCTCCAGGGCTGTCTGCCCAGTGAGTCCAAGAGGACACCACCCACATGCTCGGACCAGGCGCAGTGCATTTCGGAGAGCGGGGGAACATCGTCAGAACAACACAAAGCTTGTCAAATACTCACCAAACATCCACACATCGCTAGCTGAGGTAAAGCGTCGAAAATTGATTGACTCTGGAGCCATCCATTTAATAGGCAATTTTCCTTTGGAAGCTAGAAGATTAAATTTGGACAGTGAGTTTCTGTTACCTGCTGAGGACGCTAACAATTACAGCTTGTGAGATTTTTAGTACCAAGATAAAAAGCTTTCAACACTGGGCCCTGAACCTCGTTTCTCTGGGAGAATTACTTTCCTTCCCTTGACGTCCTGAGGTCCCAGGCAGGGTGACAGGTTCCACTGGGCAGGGGAGAGGAGCACTGGTGCCCTCCCGGGGGGAGGCGGGAGCAGAAAGGGAGAGGGAGCCGTGCAGAAGGCTTAGCTTGAGCTCAGTTAAGCAGCTTCACGATTCCCCAAGCAACTCCTCATCCACAGGACGCAGCCCTCGCAGTAGGAGCTCATGCGAAGGACAGACAGCCCCTTCCATTCATGAAGCCACCTGGAACTCTGAAGCAGGTGCCCAGGGAAAGAGTACGTATGCATGCTTATCTCCGTCATCTATACCCTTCAACCCTAAACCTGTCCGGGTAGGTTCTCTTTTCTTTAGAACATGAGGCTCGGGCGCCTTGGGTGACGAGTCCGAGCTTGGCTTTCCTTCTGCGGCGGAGGGAGCACGCCTCTGGTGACTTGGCGTCAGGAGACAACTATATTCCTTCCAATTACACTTTCCCGTTTAACTTCCAGAACCTTCTTGACAACTGAGCTCAAACCCTGTTTGCTTCCTTCCAGACAAACTGCTCTACAGCTGTGCACTGACCCGAAGGACCCCAACCCTCAGGGTGGTTTCCCCAAGTCCAGTGGACTCTACACGCTGACCTTTCTGAGAGGCTATGTGCACAAAGCTGCCCACTGCCCATTCAACGCTAAACGATGGCAGGCTCGCGTACCCTGCTGTTAGGGGTTAGCTCTTCACTGGGATTCCAGCACTTGGATTAGTTAGTATTTGAGCTGGACATGAACTAAACTTTCAAACACGGGAAAGCTGACTTGGCTGTTTTACAGTTATCTGACCAAATAACCAAAATGAATACACAACCAAAGACTTTTCTTTTCATACAACAACGGCTCACTGCTGAAGTTGTTTCAGGCTGTAGTACACAGAAGGCATATGGGAGAGAGCAGCCAGGAGCTACAAGCAGAGTCCATCAACTGAGAAACTGGCCTTTGTAAACAGTAGTAATAATTAGAATACACACGAATAGCATAATAGGAATTTATAATTCAAACCTTAGCTGAAACTCTAGAATACAAACATTTATTAATAAAAACATTTGGTCAATAATAATTTGAAGAACCTAAGTCAATCTGTCCAAGATTGGCAAATTGAAGAAAAATCACATGAGCTGGATCTCAGTTCAAACTCATGGGCGGAAGTCCTGGAGGTGTGTCAGACGCCTTTCTCCGAGCATGGGACCACCCCGTGCTGCGGGGTCTGACTGTGTCCACCGGAGGAAGGGCACTGGGCTGATTCCAATCCTTGGCTACAAGAAATAAGCTGCAATAACCCTTCAAATACAGGCTTGGAGTGAACATAAGTTTTCATTTCTCCTGGAGAAATGCCCAGGATGTCACTGCGGGTCACATGGTAGTTGCATGCTTAGGTTGCAAAGGATCCGAAAACTCTTGCCCTCATTGGTGTGGCTCAGGTGGTTGGAGAGTCAGCCCCTACATGAAAGGCTGCGGGTTCGATTCCAGTCGGGGCACATGCAGGAGGCAACCAATCAACGTTTCTCTCTTCCTCTCTCTCTCTCTCTCTCTCCCCCTCTCTCAAATCAATAAAAAAACATATCCTTGGGTGAGGATTAAAAAAAAAAAATAGCCCAGCCAGTGTTGCTCAGTGGTTGAGCGTCAACCCATGAACCAGGAGATCACAGTTTAATTCCTGGTTAGGGCACATGCCCGGACTGCAGGCTCGATCCCCAGTGGGGGGGCGTGCAGGAGGCAGCCGATCGATGATTCTCATTATTGATGTTTTCTGTCTCTCTCTCCCTTCCTCTCTCTGAAACGAATGAAAACATATTTTAACATAAATAAATAATTTTTACAAAGACTTCAAACTCTTTTCCAGAGCGGCTGCACTGTTTATTTCTCACAAGTGATTTCAGGAATTTGGTTTCTGTGTTCTCGCCAAGCACTTGATGGCATCACCACTTCTACTTCAGCTGTTCTGATAGGTGTGCAACAGGATCTCACTGTGGTCGCCATCTCTACGTCCCTCTTTAATCATTTACTATTTGCTACCTGCCCATCCTCTGCAGTAAGATCTTTCTTCATATCTTCTGCTCATTTTCTTTCTTCTGCCCATTTTGTTTCTTTTTTTACTGCTGAGTTTTGAGAGTTCTTTTTATATTCTAGACATTAGTTCTTTGTTGGATAGATATGTGGTTGGCAAATATTTTCTTCCACTCTGTGGCTTGTCTTTTCATTCTTTTAACAGGTCTTTTGCAGAACAAAGATCTTTAATTTTGATGAGGCCCAATCTATCTATTTTTTCCTCCTATGGATGTTTTGGTATTGAGTCCAAGGGCTCTTTGCCCAGCCCTAGATGCCATTTACTCTTATGTTTTTCCTAGAAGCTCTACATTCTGTCCTTGTCTGTGACCTGCTGTGAGTGACATGGAGGCGGTCAGGCTGAGGCCCACGCGTGTCCGTGGACACCAGCGCTCCAGCACAGCCTGTCGGAAGGCTGTCCTTCCCGTGAACTCACTCACACCTGTCAACAATCAGCTGAGCCTATTTCTTACAAACATACCTTTTAAAGCAGTGGTTCTCAACCCTGGCTGCACATTAGAATCACCTGGGAATCTTTTTAAACTCCTGATTTCTGGCCCTAACCGGTTTGGTTCAGTGGATAGAGCGTCGGCCTGCGGACTGAAGGGTCCCGGGTTCGATTCCGGTCAAGGGCATGTACTTTGGTTGCGGGCACATCCCCAGTGGGGGTGTAGGAGGCAGCTGATCGATGTTTCTCTCTCATCGGTGTTTCTGATTCTCTATCCCTCTCCCTTCCTCTCTGTAAAAATCAATAAAATATATTTAAAAAAAAAAATAATCCTGATTTCTGAGCCTCATCCTCCGGAAATTCTGTTTCTTTGTTATGGGGTGGGGCCACAACATTAGTAACAAAGAAACAGAATTTCCGGAGGATGAGGCCCAGAAATCAGGACTTTAAAAAGACTCCCAGGTGATTCTAATGTGCAGCCAAGGTTGAGAACCACTGCTTTAAAGGAATAACACCCATTAAAGGTCCTGAACCTATTGCTTATTTATTGCTCCCATCTTACCTTTGTAGTAAGTACTGTCTTCCATGTATCGGGATAATCCAAAGTCTCCTAATTTCACGCAATCATTTGAGGACACCAGAACATTCCGAGCAGCAATGTCCCTGATAAGGAAGAATTTGGGCCAACAAATTTTAACACAAGGAAAATAAACCACAAAGTCATCTATATTATATAAAGACATATAGGTACTTTGAAAGAGAGCTTATAAACAGGAGATTTACCACACACTGAAAAAAAGGACACTTTATTATTTTATTTCAAATGTTTCTTCTGGCAGATATTTACTCGTTAATATGATGATCAGTATTTGGAATGATGATGACAAAGCGCATTCTCCAATAATGAAGCCACTCATTACTTTTCAAACAATCATTTTTGCAGCGGCATTACTGACAGTGACCCACAGCCATGGTCGGACCCTGCTGGCCTCAGAGGCAGGATGAAATAAAAGTCATCTCATTACTTGTCAGTGTCTTTGCTGATGTGCTCGCTTTAATGCCAGATCACCAAACACTAACACAATACCAAGCCCTCACTTGCATTCAAACTAGACCCAGGTTATCATCAGAACTCCCAGAGGACACCATATGGATGCTCATGACACTCCGCGTCCTGGCAGGTCCCGGCCAATGTGTGTCAGGACGGAGTGTTCGCTGCTCTAGTGCCGTGGTCAGGCTCTCCATAGTATTTGTGGGAGGAAAACTGAACTGATCTAAACTGACACCTCACTCGGCCAGGGCAGACACAGCACCTGACACCAGGTCAAGTAGCACAAAGCCACCCCCTTCCCCCAATCGTACCTGTGCACAAATCTCTTGCTCTCCAGGTAGGCGAGAGCTGTGCTAAGCTGGTAGGCGTACAGGATCAAGGACGCCAGATCCAAACTGTACTTCCGGACTTGCAGAAAAGACCGCAGCTTTGGGACAGTGACCAAGACACAGTGGAAGGATTAGTGATGGAGAACAGAAATCCACAGCCAAAGAGCTACATCCAACCACAACGCTGCCCATCTCTAAATGCACTCAGTGAGAATGGCTTCAATTCTCCCTACTAGCAAAGCATGACGAACCAAACAACCTAGCCCAAAAATTATGGTTAACACATTGTTTGCGGATAGTTTTTATCGTGCGCTAACAGGTGGCACGGGCCATTTTTGCTAATTTTTTGCGCAAATGGCAACATTCAGTAAAGTTACGATAACTTTACGTATTTATACGTTACCCGCATTCTACCGCTAGTCTATAAAAAAACGTATTAATACGTGTCCTGCGCTCTACTACACTGGTAGAACGTATAAATACGTAAAACGTATAAATACATTTCCCGCATACAATGTGTTAATCATTCTTTATTTGAAACCCTATCTCGTTAGAATCTTCATGACTATAGACAAACTTTTGAAAAAAATCAGAAAGATGTTTCCAGGAAATGAAAAAAAGCACAAAATATCTATCCTATATAATAAAAGGCTAATATGCAAATCA
The DNA here is from genome assembly GCF_963259705.1 of Myotis daubentonii. Taxonomy (NCBI): domain Eukaryota; kingdom Metazoa; phylum Chordata; class Mammalia; order Chiroptera; family Vespertilionidae; genus Myotis; species Myotis daubentonii. The sequence goes on from NC_081856.1 coordinate 53,227,968, forward strand.
ACCAAATGACAGAATGGTCCCTATGACGTGCACTGACCACCAGGGGGCAGACACTCAACGCAGGAGCTGCCCCCTGGTGGTCAGTGAGCTCCCACAGTGGGAGCGCTCAGCCAGAAGCCCTGAGCCAGCTTACAGCTGGTGAGCACAGGGGCAGTAGCTGAAGCCTCTCCCACCTCCATGGCAGTCAGACATCCCCCAATGGCTCCTGGACTGTGACAGGGCACAGGCTGGGCTGAGGGACCCCCTGAGTGCACGAATCTTGTGCACTGGGCCTCTAGTCCTATCTAATAAAAGAGAAACATGGTAATTAGCGTACGACCGCTACCCTTCCCATTGGCTAATCAGGGCGATATGCAAATTAACTGCCAGCCAAGATGGCGGCCGGCAGCCAGGCAGCTGGAAGCTAATATGAGGCTTGCTTGCTTCAGTGACGGAGGAAACCAACATTCCCCACCTGCCTAGCCGGCCTCTGAGCTTGCAGTTTGAAACATTGTAACGAATATAGAAGCTAAACAAAACCCCAGAAACCAGCTTTCAGCCAGCCGGGATCTCAGAGCTGGAGTTAAACAGTGTTTTGGTTATAGAACCTAAACAAACCAGATACCTGCTTTCAGCAGCAGAGGCCTCAGAGCTGGAGCCAGAGCTAAAGCTCGCCCAGAATAATAAAAAAAAGAAAAAGAAAAAAAGGAGCGGTTGGGAGCTTCAGTCACCCACCAGCCTGAAAACAGCCCTCAGCCCCTCACCCAGGCTGGCCAGGCACCCCAGTGGGGACCCCCACCCTGAAGGGTGTGTGACCAGCTGCAAACAGCTATCATCCCCTCAACCAGGCTGGCCAGGCACCCCAGTGGGGACCCCCACCCTGATCCAGGACACCCTTCAGGGCAAACCAGCCAGCCCCCACCCATGCACCAGGCCTCTATCCTATATAGTAAAAGGGTAATATGCCTCCCAGCACCGGGATCAGCGTGACAGGGGGCAGCACCCAAACCCCCTGATCGCCCTGCGGCTCTGTGTGTGACAGGGGGCGGGGCCACAACCTCCCTATCTGCCCTGCTCTGTGTGTGACAGGGTGCGGCCCCCCAACCCCCCACCCACGGGCCCTGCTCTGTGTGTGACGGGGTAGAGCCATAACCTCCCCATCAGCCCTGCCCTGAGTGTGACAGTGGCGGCGCCCCAACCCCCTGATCGGCCCTGCTCTGTGGGTGATAGAGGGTGGCGCCCCAACCCCCTGATCTGCCCTGCTCTGTGTGTGACAGGGGGCGGTGCCCCAACTCCCCTATCGGCCCTACTCTGTGAGTGACATGGGGGAGCTCCCCAACCCCCTGATTGACCCTGCTCTGTGCGTGACAGGGTATGGAGCCCCAATCCCCCTGATGGGCCCTGCTCTGTGCGTGACAGGGGGCAGCGCCCCAACCCCGATTGGCACTGCTCTGTGCGTGACAGGGGGTGGCGCCACAACCTCCCCATCGACCCTGCCTTGAGTGTGACAGGGGGCGGTGCCCCAATCCCCCAGTCGGCCCTACCCTGAGCGTGACTGAGGGTGGCATCACAACCTCCCGATCCACCTTGCTCTGTGCATGACAGGGGGCAGCGCCCCAACTCCCCAATTGGCCCTGCTCTGAGCCCGACCAGGGGCTGCACCTAGGGATTGGGCCTGCCCTCTGCCACCTGGGAGCAGGCCTAAGCCAGCAGGTCGTTATCTCCCGAGGGGTCCCAGACTGCGAGAGGATACAGGCCGGGCTGAGGGACCCCCCCTTTTTCGAGTGCACAAATTTTTATGCACCAGGCCTCTAGTATATATATATAAAAGGCTAAGCGACCATCTGACCATCCAACCGGTAGCTATGACTCACAATAACCACCAGGGGGGCAGACACTGGTGCAGGAGCTGCAGAGCTGCGGTGACTTGGCAGCGGCAGTTCTTGGGTGATGCACCCCAAAACCAGAGAAAAGGGAGCCCAATTCTGGGGTGCGTCACCAGAGAACCGCCCTCTTGCAATCCAGGACCCCTCAGGGGATGTCGGAGAGCCAGTTTCAGCCTGATCCCCGCAGGCCAGGCCAAGGGACCCCACCCGCTAGAGGGACCCTGCTCACTCCGCAGACACCCTTCCGCAGATGCCCTTTGAGCCACATTACCGCTGACCAGGGAGGGACCGCGGGAGGTTGGCTCCAGGGTATGTATGGCCTGTCTCACCCAGTCCCGCCTCTCCAGCCACCTTTTAATTTCCTTTCAATGTGCACAAATCCTTGCACTGGGGCACTAGTTGCTAAATAATATTAGAAAACAAAAAGATCTAGTCACCTCTCAAAAAAATCCCATACACAAGCATGGTCAGCTCACACCACTCCATCCCGGGCAGATCTGAGGATAGGTGATGAGGAGGGAGGGTGGGAGGAATAGTGTCCCCCCCACTTACCACCCTCATGGAGTTTTGGGTGCAGAAAGGTAAATTGGTCGTGTTTTGGGTATTTATCCCAGTGGTGTCTACCACTGTCATGGTTAATTCAGCTAAATGCTAACATAGCAAAGAAAGGCAGAGGAGCTGAATACTCTAATTCTATAAAATCAACATATAAAGGAGAAACATTTTTTAATCCCAAAGAATTAGCAAATTCTTCAAAAGCAAAGCAGAAAAATACTGTACAAAAATATGGAAACAGCCCTAGCCAGTTTGGCTCAGTGGACAGAGTGTTGGCCTGAAGACTGAAGGAAGGGTCCTGGGTTCGATTCTGGTCAAGGGCACATGCCCGAGTTGTGGGCTCAATCCCCAGTGGGGGACATATAGGAGGCAGCCAATCAATGATTTCTCTCATCATTGATGTTTCTATCTCTCTCTCTCTCTCTCCCATCCTCTCTGAAATCAATAAAAAGATATTTAACAAAACAAAAAACACAGAAATACAGAAAGGTAGAGCAGAGGAAGGGAGACACTGTAGGGCCTTAAAATGCTCCAGCCAGCAAACTTTGTTAGCCTACGTGGGGAGAAGAGCATGGGGACCTCAGGCAGGGCCCTCTCAAAGGCGGGTGTGGGGGTGATGCTGCAAATTGGAGGAAGGACAAACTACACTTAGGTTCCTGGTAGCTGGTAACCCAATATTCATCAGAAGCAAACCTTATTTGGGACCTTTTAAAAAACGAGGAATGTGTGTAATGTTTGCAAAGGTTGCATTAACTTTCAGGAGCAGAAAACTGCATCTGAAAAATCAACCTGTGTTGATCCCCTACCAGGCCAGGCTACCGAAGCGGCGTGCAGAAGATAGCAGGGCTCAGGGCCCATGTTGCTGTGCCCGCCCCTGGCCCCCCCGCCCAGGGTAGGAGCCAGCGGGCCTGGGGTGGGGCACAAGAATTTGCATTGGGAACAAGTTCCCAGGTGATGGTATACAGAGATTAGTTCTGTGTTCTGGAGAAAGTCAAATAAGGAGAGCTCTTCACACTGTTACTCATATTTAAAAACTGTGACTAATGTCAGCGGGACTAATGTGAACTCTAAAAAGCTTAAGGAACCCTTCAGATTTACCAAAATCCAGGACTGCTTCGCCACTGCTTCTCTCACCCTCCCAGCACCGGAGAGGAAAAGAGATCCACTTTTGTCAGGACTGTTGCTTCCAGTCCTAACATTTTTGGCTGGGGCAGATACGCTGCTGGGCCTGAGTTAGGGGACGACTGGGGAATGTAAGGGTGAGGACATTGTACTATACCCTCTGAGTCAAAACCACAGGGGACACAACATATACTTCCCTTTCTTAACAAAGGACATCACACAGCCAGTGTGGACTGCATGAGTACAGAGGCGAGCTGACCTGCACCAGCAGCCCGCCCACACAGGCCAGATCATGGCACACGGAGCGGGCAGCCTGCCCACAGGCTGGGTCTGGCACACGGTACCTCTCCGAGAGTGCACAGCTCCATGATGATCCAGACAGGGTTCTCCGTGATGACGCCAATCAGCTTCACGATATGAGGGTGGTCAAACTGGCGCATGGTTACTGGGGAGAACAGTGTCCACAGTTACTTTCTCACCAGGCTGTGGGGTGGTGATGGCTGGCTGAGGCAGCAGTCCCCACCAGCCCATGGACTGAAGTCAGACACACAACAGGGCTCAGGCTATGCTTAGGCCACTGACCAAGTCCCGCAGGGCTTCCAGATTTATTCATTTACTGCCTGTCACGTGGTCACCAGTCCCAGAGATGGAGAGCGGAAAGGAGCGGTTGGTGAGGGTTCAGGGAAAGAAGAACGCTGAGGTTCATTTATACAACCAGTGACCGCCACGCGTCTTCTGTGAGCAAAATAGACACAGTCCCTGTCCCCATGGAGCTCAAAATCTAGCGGTGGGAGCGACAACAGCACCTTGCAAACAAGGCCTATTGAGCGATGAGGACTCGGGAAGGAAAGACCACGCCTGTGGCCGGATGAGAGGGACATGTGGGAGGAGGGCTTCCCGCTCAAGGGCAGGAGGGCGGGAGCCCGACGGGCTCCGTTTGTGCGCATCCAGCAAAGAAGACCCCCAGGCAGCTCCGTCAGGGGAAGTGTGATCCAGAGCAGCGTGGCCAGGGACTGCCTGTCCGGCTCTCTCCAATCTCCAGGGCTTGCAGCACGTGGGCTGGGACCACTTCTCTATCTGCCCAACTCCAGGGCGAAGATTTCAATGGTACGAGGTACCGAAGCACAAAGGGACAGTAAATCAATCTGTGTTCATACCCCAAACATCATGGCTTACCCAGGAAAATCTGCAGATACGGCCTCTACAAATACAGATATCAATTTGCAAGGCAAGATTAATAAAAGGAGTTGCCTCATAAAAGTCAAAACATTATTTTTCTTCTTCAGAGACAGTCTGGATTTCACACATAAAGACAAATGGAGTTCCAAAGAAATTTCTAGAAACTTACAGGCTTCTTGAAGGAATTTCTCTCTCACGCTGTCGGAAGTACAGTTTTTACACGTTTTAATTGCAACTGCCAAAGCTGGGTTCTCCTGTTGGGAAATCACAGCGTCACACACGTGCCAGTGAGGTCCTCTGCCTGCAGCAGGGCAGACTCAGGTGGACCCTGGGCCTGACAGACCAGATGTGAGTTCAGGAGAACGGAAAGCTGTGCACAGAAACTGTACATGAATGCCCACAGCAGAATTATTTGTAACAGCCCAAGTGGTAATGACCCAAATAACCACCAGATGAGAAGAGAAACAAAAAGTGGTGTATCCACACAACAGCATGTTATTTGCTGATGAACAGGAGTGAAGTTCTACATGACACGACATGGGCAAACCCTGAAACCATCGTGCTGAGACAAACAACCACAAAAGCCACACATCGTATGATTCCACTGGTATGAAATGTCCAGAATAGGCCAATTTACAGAAAGAGAAAGTAGATGTGTGGCTGCCACGTGCTGGGGAGAGAGGCAACAGGAAATAACTACTAACAGGGGTTTCTTTTGGGAATAAAAATAATGTCCTAAAATGTCCTGTGGTGATGGTTGCACAACTCTGTGAACATGCTAAAAACACTGACTTATACATATGAAAGAGTCAATGTGATAGTTTGTGAATTATATCCCAATAAAGCTATTATTAAATAACTGATTTTTAAAATTCACATCTCAGTGGAGAGCTATCTGGAGCAAGTTAACGTGTTTTTTTTCTTGAAAATGCAGGTAGGTGGGAATATTGGCGAGCTCCTGTTCACTTTGGTCATTTACTTGTTAATTCCAGCCAATGGAACAATCTTCTATGGAATCTAGAACCGATGACAGAGGCTGAAAGAATAAAGGATAAAAGACAGGCCAGCACTCTGGGAGCTCTTTTGCCATTTTGTCATTTTTGAGTATATTAAGGAAGTTGACATACATGATGAGCTTTAAAAAGCCAACAGCAAAAAAATAAAATAAAATTTTAAAAAGCCAAATGTAAATACCTTGAAGAACTCAGGGCTTACGAAGGCAAACAAAAGGCCATTTAAAATTAAACAGTCAAAAGGAGTCCAGGCTTCGGGACTTACTGGGCTCACGTAAATGCCTTGGTGGACATCTCCGAACTGGCCTTCTCCAATACATCGTCCCAGCTCTATTCTTTCTCTTTGAATCTCATAATCTCTGGCTGCAAGACAGGATCAACACATGAAAAACACAAGTACAAACACACCGAATGTGGACATGACACTCTACACAGTTCCTTTCATTAACACCCCTGAGTAAAAATGTCAACAGTGGCACATCTTTCTATGAAAATGCTTTAAACCCAGTGGAATTCTCTTAAACAGCATTTTTAAAGGAATTCGTGTAACTGCAGGCACTGATTAAACTACCAAAACACCAAGTTCTCTTACAGGTAGATTTTTTTCACATTTTTAATGTCTGATTTAGTTTATATCTATTTGATAGTTTTCTAAATAATTTCTCTAAATATTAAGTTATATGCTATTAATAAGTGCTATTAGTTCAGGTATTAATATATGAAGGCTAAAAAAGTTATTTAAAGCAATTATCTTACAAATAACTTAAATTTGTAAGTTATGGAGGCAACAAAAAAATTGTGTCGTGAATAACTGTATGTTTTAAAAGTTTAAGAGTGTTCCACTTTATCATAACCCTATCTCAATATTATTCATGGAGCTAAAAGAGTTTAAAGAGGTAGCTTCTAAAAATTAATTTCAAAATTAGATGACTTGGAATCAGGTTGAACACATCACATAAATTATGAGTATTTTATATTTTTGAGAGCATATGCCTCAAGTTAATGTATTAGATTGATTTACACAAAACCAATTATTTAGAGGTACAGGGGAAGAAATGCCCAATAGGGACCTAGGAGATCAGTTCCAATCAATTCACTACTTCGGATGCGCTGTGATTTCTCCCAGTCAGGAGAGTCCTCCCGCAGCCTCACTGCACACACCCCATGAGTGTGATCACCAATGAAATGACACAACTTTCCTGGGTTATCAAGTTATAAATCATGCAGAAATTCAACCCAAAATTTAGATGGTGATTTTCCTCTTTAAAATCCCTTTAGCTAGTAGTACTATTGAATTAACAGCATGAGTAAATCAATGAAAAATAGCTTAAAAATAAAAGAAACATCCCGTATCATTCCATAGGTTGCAATCGCAAGCAAATGCAGTTATTTGAAAGGATCCTGTTACCTTCATCTATTCCATAGCTTTCTGTATTGCAATTAAGAGAGAGAAAAATTGAAGACCTTGCTTAGAAATAACTAATAGCAATTAGGTTAACAACAATAAACTTGGAGAGTACATGTCAATAATATTCACTTTGTTAAATATTTTAACCATGAATATGAGAAAAAAAAGACTAGACACAAGGAAAAACCACCCCCCGTCCAGTTACCTCACTATGGTAGAAACAACATTCTCAAGTCCTATGTCATGAACGCCTTTATGGTAACTCATTTTTGTGGGGTCTGGGTGAAAGTAGCCACTTGGGCATTTACTACTCAACTCTGAATAAGAAATATACAAATAAAAATTTGAATTTTCTGCAGGAATGTGCAAATAACAAAATGACTAAACAAAAATTAACATTTTCCCAAATTGCTGCCGCAAGTCAAAACGTTCACAGAATCTGTGTGGCTCTCGCCTGCCTGCTCCACATCTCTCTCTCTCTCGTAACACAGGGGCTGACAGGGCCCAGGGCCCACGGGACTTCGCATGCCTCAGCAGGCCGGCGGTCTCTCTGTATTTGGTAACACTCCTCAATGCACACAGTAACTGTAAATGCGAGCATCTTTTAAAATATTTACACAACAGGGTAAAGCAGCCAAACCTGTTACACATATGCACAGCTCGGATGTCAACTCGGACTATCTAGGCCAGGGGTCCTCAAACTTTTTAAACAGGGGCCAGTTCACTGTCCTTCAGACCGTTGGAGGGCCGGGCTATAGTTTAAAAAAAAACTATGAACAAATTCCTATGCACACTGCACATATCTTATTTTGAAGTAAAAAAACAAAATGGGAACAAATACAATATTTGTATTTGCATGTGGCCCGCGGGCCGTAGTTTGAGGACCCCTGATCTAGGCCTTTGAGGCTGTAAGGTGGGACCATAATGGGCCTCTTTAAGAGGGAGGGTTATGATTTTAAAATGGGAATGACAGTTCAAGGGCATCTCCAATTCAAGACCTGGGACTAGAAACTCCCAAGTAGACGCAGGGCTTCCAGATTCAGAGAGGCCGGATGCTGCCATTCCCAGGCTGCGGGAGGTCAGCTTCCCACCCCTCCCCCCAGCTGCAGCACTGAATCAGAGCAGCTTTCTAGCTGGTTAGCCAAGGGCAATAAAGAACAACAATTCGCCCTGGCTGGTCTGGCTCGGTGGATAGAGCGTCGGCCTGCAGACTGCAGGGTTCCAGGTTCAATTCCGGTCAAGGGCACATGCCTGGTTGCGGGCTCGATCCCCAGTAGGGGATGTGCAGGAGGCAGCTGATCGATGATTCTCTCTCATCACTGATGTCTCTCTCTCTCTCTCTCCCTCTCCCATCCTCTCTGAAACCAATAAAAATATTTTTTAAAAAAGGAAAAAGAACAACAATTCCAAGGGGAAATGCAAGTCACTGAACAGACACATTTAAAAATTAAATACAGATTTTCTAACTTTAAATAAGACTGTAGAAGGAAATGCTCTAATCAAGAGGATCATACTATCCCAGAGCCAGGGAGCAAGGTGACGACAAGCCTGTAACTAAACTGACTGGACACGTGAGTGTCAGGCACATCAGAGTGGAACCCTGAAGGCTGAGAAGAGCTATGCACACAAGGAGGCATGAAAACAGCTGGGAAAGGACGGTCAGTGTCTACAGTGAGCCGGTGCATGTGCGCCGAGCGGCCAGTCGCTTACTTGAGGGCATGGTGTAGGTGTCCTCTTCGTCTATGATCTCAGCATAGTCGTCCGTTTCTGCAGGGAAGGACAGGGCAGCGAGAGGTTACACAGCTGGCCTCGGCCTGTGGTACCACGTGAGAAGGCGAAATGGCCTGCCTAGACCCTACTGTGCGGACACATTCTTCAAACAGTTACTCCACTGCTACACGAGTCGCTTATGGAAGTGACAGTGACATCATGGCCCACTATGCTATAAGGCAGACTTCTCAGGGAGCAGGCAGAGCTGACACAGAGCGCCCTCGTGGAAACAGGAAGACACGAGACAACCACCATCGGCGCTGACGCCGCGCTCCCGCAGCCCCGGCAGCTCTTGTACAGCCACGCCCGGCCTCCCGTGTCTCCAAAGGAGCGGGGCGCACACATGCACCCACGGCACTCCTGAGGGCGCCACCGTGCTCGCCTTCGGAAATAAAAATGGCAGCCGACTCCTGCGGGGATTAACGGGCTGACTTCCTTCATCTGCTCAGGGCGCAGGCAGCCCAGCAATGTATCTCCTGTAACTTCTCACTCAGACCCGTGAAGAGCACACATGACCCACTGAGAATAAAATGAGGTCAAACCGCATGTTAGTGAGTTCCTTTCTGAGAGAAGGACCAGGAGCGCCAGCGCTCCCCTCGCTCCTCTCCATGGCGCAGCAACTTAAAACCCACCAATGTCCTGGGGGAACCACCTGGAGAAGGCCACCGCGCACTGGGTGACAAGCAACTCCTGCACGGGAGGGAAGCGGGGCAGGAAAGGGGCAGTCAGCCCTTTGGGGACCAGCATCTGACTGGGCTCAGTTTGAAACTGTGACCTGGCGGCCGCTGGAAACCCCAGAGAAACGAGAAACTAGGAGCTCTTTCTGCTCTGATGCTATTCATATTCACTCCGATGTTAAAATTATAGAAACCAAAGGAAACGGAGGCAGTTTACACTCCAGGGTTCTAGTTGTCCCACACACGGCTACATAATGATGGAGAGCAAACCTAAGAGTTCCCAGGACAGTTCATTTCTTCACCTGGAACCATCATTAGAAGTTATTAAGTAAAGAAAAAGTTAACGGGCAGAATGTGAAGTAGATAAACCAATTCTCTTTAACACACTTATCAAATCAATTCTATATGCAGGCAGATAATGTATGTGATTCTTTACATGTCTCCCTAACCCTAATACTACGTACAGGATTGAAGAAAAAAAATAATCTACCCCAAACCTTTCAAGCTTTTATTTCTGTATTCCTCCCTCTTGTCTGTTCTTAGTGAATACTTAAGGACAATAAATTGTCATGATTTAGGCCAATGGCTTTGCTTTTTTTGTGTGAGATAGCTTAACAAAAGACACTCTGAAATGAAATGTGGGGACAGAAGGGAGCCACTCGGGCTCTTGTAAGAAACAGGAGTTAACCATTTTGAAATAAACAATTTTTAAAAATGGAGACTTCTAAAACCTCAGACAACATTATAATTTGAAAGGCTTGGTATCACAGTATGTGATAAAATAGAAGTGATACGAAGACAGAGAGCAGTACAGAAACCAACAGCTCAGAGACCTGCAGAGAAAGTACCAAGTGCTCCCTCTGAAGCAGAGGGGAGACAGGGAGGCACTCCTGACCATATGGACACGCACTGGAAGAGCCCAAGGCCCTGGCGTCTGGGAGGGACGGCAGTGGCCATGATACCCTCACAGTTGTCAGTGGGGGCTGCAGGCAGCCTCAGGCTCCCGACTTCCCAGCGCTGAGAGGCTGCAGACAAGGTGGGCCTGTCACCAGGCCCCCTCTGCTCGCTGGCAGGAAACCGTGGCCCTTTCCCCTTGTGCTGGCTTGAACAGCTGCAATTCTAACAACCTGCTCCCGACACCCCTCCCTCGGCCCTCAAGGAGTGAATGAGTCATCTGTCCCACAGGGTAACATCTGCTCAGTGACTAGGTTACTCGACTAGGTTACTCGGCCACTCAGGGGGACTGACCGATTTCACAGCTTCCATCCACCTGCTCTGACACGCCCTGCTCTTTCCTGTCCACTAGCCACGTGACCCAGCCAGGGTCGGGAACTTCCTGTAAGAGGCCCACACGCTGCTCACACCGCCTCCGCTGATCACGCTCATCTATGTGGCTCGCACTCCATGGGTAGAGCCACAGCCACTATGTGAATGAGCCACATGACTGTGTTCCAATAAAACCGACTCGTGGACACTGGCAGTTGAAGTTCATATAGTTTCAATGCAACAAATACTTTTGTTTCCCCTCCACCCATTAGAACATGTAGTGATCACTCTTAGCTCCAGGGGCAATAAAACAACAGCAGGCGGCCGTGTTGGGCCCGCGGACCTTGGTTTGTGGACCCCCGACCTGGACCAAGTGATTAAGGCACAGGCCCAGTTTGTCCGTCTGTAAAATGGGGGTAACAGCACTTGCCCTGTACAGTTCACAGCATCAGAAATTCAAATGCGGGAGTGCGAGGACGGTCATGACCTAACTGGTGCTTCCGCGATCGCACGGCCGCGGGGAGACCTCTCCGAGGGGAGGGCACAGGCCAGCCTCTGCTCAGGATCGCCACGGCAGCTGAGGACAGCGCGGGCAGAGGGCGCACCGGAGGCTGCAGCCTGAGACCTGGCCACTCGATTCCTGGTGGCCTTGGGTCATCAGTGGCCACACCTGCACAACAGAGAATCGCCGCACACAGAAACTATCCCTGAGTGGAAGCCGCTAACCTGCCCCTCCCAGGAGTGTCTAGAGTGCGCTTGGCTCCCCAGCTGCAGGGCCCCAGGACGCACTGTTCCAGCCCCGCTGACTTGAGATCTTCCCCTCAAGCACTCTGCTGTCAGGCACAGTGATCAGTCCCATCCCCGACGGACGAGGTGAGATAGGCGGGACAGCAGCCGTGCGTCTCCCCGCGAGGAGAAGTGCACCCTCGCTCAGTGTCCGTGGGTGAACGCTCCCTCTCCGCGTGGCGGGCACAGGTAGACAAAGCAGACCCTGCGGGCAGGGAGCCTTCAGTGGCCTGGGTGCTCTCCTCAGCTGCTTGGGAAACAGCGGTCACCACCACAGCTGACACCTCCCCCATGATTTCAGTGGGTGTGACTCTGAATAATCGCTCCCCCTTCCTCTCGGCTCCCTCTCCCCACACAGCGCAGAGCACAGCTCAGATCCTGCACTTAGGAGGGGGTGTGCTCTCGAGGGGGACGCGTCCTGTTGAATGATATGTCTGGACCACTTTTCTACAACTTTGGTTTGAATTTAAAAAAACCTGGAAAATTCACCATGAATATATACAAGTCAAATGTACCAGGGAGACGTCGTGAAGAAATGGCGTTATTGTTCCTGTCGAAGCCCTAAGCAATTCCCACGAGACGTGCGCTCACACCAGCATTCCGCACACGTGCTGTCACACAGACCACCGCCTGCCTTTCACTCAGTCCTGAGCTACATGACATCAGCAAACAGCCATCTCACATTAGTAACATGAATGTAAAATAAACATTACCGTCCCCACTAACTTCATCTGCAGATCCAGGTGGCATGCAAAGAAAGGGGGAGGGAGGGGAAGGGAGGAGAGGAGAGAGAGGGAAAACACTATTAAAATGACAAGTAAATCAAAGTGTAAGGAAAACAAAAAAACTACCCCCCAAGGCCTACTTCGAAAGACGGTGGCAGCGTGTTTACTTAAGACATTGCGGTCAACACATTACAGTTACGCTGCGGCGCGGTAGAGTTCAAGGTGGTCTCTACCACACTGAACAGAATTAATTGGATTGCCTCTCACAATTAAGTGTTAAAATGGCTTCAAACCCCGCCCCCCTCCAAAGGAAATCTGGACCCTCTCAGGTAAAGATGGAAGCAAGTGTCATTGGTGTGTGTGCTCAAGGGTGAGCTGGGGCAGCCCTGGCGGCTCTTCAGGTGAGCCCGGCGCAAGGCCGCGAGGGGCCGGCTCACAGGGCCAGTTTCCATCTGGATCTGCCCGGTGCTTGGAGGATCTCCTGCTCCCTCCCTACAAGCCTGCTCTCCGAGACCCTTTCCACGTGGCCTGGCAGCCTCTGCTCCACAGCATCCCTCCACAGCTGCCTAAAGCCCGGACAGCATCTCGACGCATGGCCACTCCCTGCATCAGCCGCATGCCCCGTCAGGAAACCCCGGTGCAAACACAGCAGCCGCGGGCCTGCGCGCCAACACCCACACCCACACGTGGAGCCGGAAGCTCCTCTCGCCCTGCCATGCATGTACACATCAGCCAGCAGGCAAACAGTCTTCCATCGACAGAGCAGCCCGAAGACCTTCCCGCAAACACGCAGCACATACGCAGACACCCTGGACAATGCGCTCTGCTCGACCATCTACAGCATCTGGGCAGATGCCGGCCTGGGTGCGGAGCTAACAACGGCCTGTGCAAATAGGAGAGCAGTACCCGTACGAGGCTCGTGGGAGCAGAAGAGCAAAGGGAGAAAGCGCCTAGATTTCTTAGCCTGATGCTGGCAGGGGCTCACTCCTTACAGAGGCAGAGAAAGAGAGAAACAGAAACATTATTTCAATACAAAAGAAACATTTTTAAGACATAGCTGTAAAATAAACACAAAATTGCATTACTTTGACTATTGACACATCATTTCTTACTATGATTAACTTGGGTTTGGAAAAGAATTACTACTTTAACATGCACTTTCCTATTTTAGCAAAGATTAGCACTAGGTACAGAAACTTCCAGCAAGACATAAGGAGAATCGCAAGACTCTGCAGTCAGCCAAGTGAAGGTACAGATACCTTTACAAACAACAAAACTGAAACAAAACAAAACAGGATGAAAAGTAAAGACCAACACATAATTCCAGATTCTCGTGAACATCTGACATTCAACCATGAAGAAAAAGATGCAGAAACCAGCCTATCAGATCCTGGTTTGTGAAGGAGCTTTATGGGCAATTCCCCCAAATCATCGGAAAGACAGACTCACAGACCGGGTGTGTGCACTTATGCAAATTACCTCAACAAAAAACACTGGTGATGAGGATGTTTGAATACACAAGTTGCAAAGCTCTCTACCCACCAGCATAATTTATGCATTCACTCCCTCCTTCATATACTCACAGCTCACTGGAAAGTCAACTATCTCTAGAGGAGGCACCTGCTGGATCAACAAGACACATCCCAGCCTCCAGGAGCTCAGGGCACAGTGAGAAACAGAGAAGGAACATTTAGCAGAGTAGAGCAGGGCAACAGCAGGCACGTCACAGGGAATTCAAACAAGGGACACACAGCACAGCCTTTTAAGATGTAGCAGTGACATGTGACAGAAGAGGCATGAAAATGTAACCGCAAACCCACAGGGACCCATCAGGAAAGATGGGATGGGGCGGTGACAGCCTCGGGTGGAGGGCGGGGCTGGCTGGAGTGGGTCAATGGGGGCAAAGGGGGGACTATATGTAATGCTGTCAACAATAAAGAATTATTAAAAAAAAAAAAAAGATGAGGATGTCAGGTGTGGTTCCAGGGAGAGCCCAAGTCAGGGTCAAGATGGCCACAAGTTATGGACATCAACAAGCCAGGAGCACTGGGAAGTGGAGCATCACCTAAGGCAGCATCAGGGAATGCCAAGGCCTGTCCACGTGGTGAGTGTGTCCTTCGATCTTCAGTCACATAAGCGACCAGGCCTCTCAATCCCACTCCTTTCCTGACGTGATGGATGGTTCAGTGCTAACCACGTTAACTTGATCTCAGCCCCGAGTTCTGAAAAAACAGTCCTTCTGGCAAATCATCCACCCTGGGTGGCCATGGGCAGCCCTGTCCTCAGCAATGTTAGAGACCCACGAACTCCTAAGGAGGCTCAGAAAGAGGAACCCCCGGACAGCATCACCTGGGGAGGGAGGCACCTTTTTTAGAATCTGGTGATGGAGGGAAAGAATAAGACAGTCTTAGCAGTAGGAACCGTTCCTCAGTGTGACTGAGCAGCTGCTGGGGAAAGCTGTCTTTAGAGCAGCAGTTCTCAGCCTGTGGGTCGCGACCCCTTTGGCGGTCGAATGACCCTTTCACAGGGGTCGTCTAAGACCATCCTGCATATCAGATATTTACATGGCGATTCATCACAGTAGCCACATGACAGTTATGAAGTAGCAACGAAAATAATTTTATGGTTGGGTCACAACATGAGGAACTGTATTTAAAGGGCCAGAAGGTTGAGAACCACTGCTTTAGACACAGCCCACCTAAGGAACCAACAAGGAAATGGCGGAAGCGGCATGTCCTCACTCTGCAGCCCTGATGGAACACAGGCGTGGCATGGGGGTCAGTGGCTGCTAGAGCCACCAGGACACGCTCACAGGAGCTTTATAAAGGACGCGGCATACGTACCAAATCTATCGGCTGCTCTGAATGCCACAGACAGACAGCCAGGTGGATGTGCATCACCCGGATGCAGTCTTGTAAAAAAAGCCAAACCACTGAACCCGACTCTGATCAAACTTTTCTGGATCCTAACGCCCAGTTCAGAGGAAATGCAGGAATACAGGGACCTGAGCGCAATGCCCCCAGCACGGCATCACAGAGCTGGACCAGCCAGACCCAGAGTGTGGGAAACAGCATGACGCCATGCCCTCAGCAAACAACTTGCCATCAGAAAAGGAAAGCGGGGAGACCTGACTGGCGGCCGGCAGGAGACAGCCATTCTAGCAGTGCTGCTGCTCCGACGCCCGCCAGCAGACTGTGTGACCGGGCAGAGGTCAGATCAGAGGGCTCTGCGCGCCCACTGGAGAGGTGGTGTTAAGGAATTACTGTCCATTTTCTTGCAGCAAATATTTTTAAAAGAGTCCTTACGTTTTAGAAATATTTACAGATGAAATACGTCTTCGGTGCTTTAAACCAGCTGCAGGAATACCTGTGTGGGGGTGGAAGCCGCAAAGAGCATGACCAGCGGCGGCATCCGCTGGTGAGTGCCGGGAGGGGCATACCAATGCCACCCTCTCTGCTTCTCAGAATAAAATTTCTCATGAAAAAAGTTTTAAAAATTAAACACTCAAAAGCGTAACAATAGCCATACGTTCGTATGGTTTCTTGCTTGTAAAAGTATCAAATATGGTTTTGTCTTGACTCGTGCAGGCTGATTTTAATAAATTCCACAATTACTATGCAGCCACAACATGCTGCACACCTAGGAGGAGAGGGGAGAAACCTTGAGTTCAAATTCTAAAATTTGCATTTTAAGTTTCCAGCCTTCCTTTAATCCAAGCCCCCCTCCCGCTGTGACCACACTTACAGACCCCTTATTACAAGCACCGGCCTCTGGGTTCTAAGTTCTACCTGTGCTCTATAATACGCACAAGTTTCATTTAAAAAAAATTTAAAAGCCCACTTGGTAATTAGGCTAAAAACCTACTCTAGGCCAGAATAATGTGCCCAAAGAAGCACACTGTTCCACATGAGACATTTTTGTAGATCTTACTCATTTTTATAGGGAAACCTGGTGTTGGCGTCAAAGATAAACTCTCCACACACTGAGCACCACTGTAGCTGTCTTACTAAGAATGTAGAAGTTGCCTTTCCTTTGCAGTGAAGTGTGAGTGCGGCTGCGTGCCGTCTCCAGAGTGTCAGGAGGCAGCTCTAGCTCCCAGCCAGGGATCTATGGGAGCCGGACCCACCGAGGCCTCCGGGGCCCTTGCCACAAACCTCCCCGAAAGCGTCCAGAACAAACCGCAGAGGGCGACTCGCAGGGATCATCCGGGAGACGGGACTCTCACTCCACTCCGACTGCTCCTGCCTTTCCCCTTCCCGCTACCTGAATGCATTCCTCTAAGTCCCAGCTCAGAGATGCATTTAAAAACATCTAACTTGCTGGCCACCCCGCAGCCGGCAGGCCTGGGACGCCACCCACCAGCACAGCTCCGCTCAGGCACACCGCCCTCCGCTCCACCCTGGCGGGAAGTGCTCAGTGACTTCTGAGGGGGTGCTCGACACACACCATTCGCACACAACGCATCGCTGGGGTATCTTTGCTCAGCGTATCAGTGCCGCACAATACTCCTGGGAGGGGCCTGTAGGATGTGTGTGCACAATAAGAGAATGAGCGATGATGTGTGTATGTTGGAAAACAAAAAGAAGCCACGTCATCAACTAGGCAAAAGCGCAGACTAAACTTCAGGAGAGATGAACTCAGGGCAAATGACACTAACAGGAACCAGGTTTCTCCTAAGTCACACTGTCAGACACCAGAGCTGTCAGGAAGCTGTTACGTACATTAGAAACGTGCCGTACACCTAAGAACAGGTTACATGTGTGTGCGGACACATGTGTAGACCTATGTGTGTGTGTACATATATAACGTGTATTGTAAGGGAGCAAACTTGGGTCCATCCAAGATGCTGCTTCTTCCCCCGTTCCTGTTTTCACATTTTCAATGAGGAAAAGGACACATATATTTTGAAAATATACCAAGGAAAGTACACCACACTCATCATGCCAACGAACAGCTAAGATCATGCTTATGCCATTATCTTAACTATAGTTTTTAAAAAGCAATATTCAAACACCATTTTATGTTAATTGTGAAAGACAAAAACCATCTAAAAATGTTTCACATATTCTGAACTTCCAGAAACAATGATATGCAAAGTATATTCTGTTCGAGTCTGCTGAACTGCAAAGATAAATTATAATGGCAATTCCAAAAGTAAAACTGTTCACAGTAGTTACAATTAACATGACAGTAAAACTGAAGAATAACTTGGGATTCTATATAATCGTGAGTAATCTGGAATTATACATGTACATCTCATCTACAGAAACACCTCTGAGCCACACTCACGCCTATTTAACGAAGGTAAAATGACCAAGCTGGGAGTCAGGTCTTACGCATGAGCTGTTCCGAAGGAGCGGTCGTAACAGAAGGAGAACCTGCCGCCTCCTACTGCACTGCTGGGAGCGAAGCCTGCGCAGCCGGCCCTGTGGTGCCCGGCCGAGCCCCTTACCTGACACGGAGACCGCATGTGTCCGCACGCCCTGCTTCTCGCTGTTGGCCAGCCTGCAACGGAGAGGGGACTGCTTGAGTGCCGTGCTCAGGACCAAGCGGCCATCACGCCTTCAAACCACACGCGACCGTCAGGAGGACCAGGACATTTCCCATGGAGACTCCCGTTTCAGAGGACGGGCTTTTGAAAACATTGGATTCTACTACCCAAACCCTGACCTCCCCAAGCTGCCTTAACTTTTTAAAGGTCAGAACTTCAGGTGGACATGGAAGGCTCTGTGACCGGGAACTGGACTTGCTCTCTGGAACAGTCTGGAACCCTGTTCAGGACTGGCCCCAGCGCCCAGAGCACAGGCACGAGCAGGTGGCAGTGAGTAGACATGGCCGCGCACAGGCGGGAAGAGGTGAGCTTACGTATCTGGCTACTGGTGCCAGGAGATGGCGCAACATTAGTGTTTTACATATTCATCCCATAAAATAAAATGTTGGCCAAAGGTTTTAGTGACATTTAAAAGATGAAAGTATAGCTCAGTTAAAAATGTTCGGAAAACACAGAATAAAGGAACCCTACAGTCTTCAGAAGCAGCTTTTCCCAGACATGTAGGCTTTGGCTATGCAAGTCCTGAATAAAACTCTCCTCGTATACGGAATGTCAACTAGGAAACACTTGAACTTAAATAACATCGATTCTGGGAGCTCGGGACAGTCCCTGTGAAACTGTCAACCTGGATAATGAATGGTTTCGGCACAAAGCCAGAGTTGAACTCCGTTTATGGAATTCTCTAAGACGGTGCCTTTAAGAAAAGTCCAGGCAAAGCTGTCTTCCCACGAACCCCGCCCCGCGCCTCTGCACTGCAGCGGCCTCCGCGGGGAGCCCCTGCGTGGGCGTCGGGCGTGGGCAGAGGCTGCCTTGCTTCTTCCGTCCCCTGCTGCCCGGCCCGGGCCCCTTCCCCAGGGTCTGCCTGTCTGTTGTTAAAAGTCACCTTCTTACGCTTCCTGGTCAACGGCAACAACGGGGGCTGCTGCTCCAAGACTTGACCTTTGCTTTATTTATTCAGGTTTTCTAGTGCCTGTGACCATTTCTAACCCAGCACCTGCTCCACCCACATTTATGTCTACACTTATGTTCCTGTGTGTTTTCATCCTCAAGTCATCCTTACAGACTCTCCACAATTGAAGAGACTCTGAGTGGTAGTTCCTGGCCAGATGTGGGACATTAATAAATACTGATTAAACGTCATTGAGTTTGTGAAGCTCCCTCCATTCACCCACACACACACTGTGCCGACTGTGTGCCAGACACCGCCCAGGGCTAGGACACAACATGACCCTGCCTTCAACGAAGTCATGGGGTTGTGGAAGCGCAAACGGGTGATTTGCAGAGTATGAGGACTACGGTGAAGTGGGATATGTTACGGGAAAGCACACTGGGCCGTTTCTGGACGGGCTCATGCGAGGTTTCCAGAGGCAGTGAGGTGGGTGAGACCTGAGAGGTGAGCAGGCCTGGCTGCAACAAGGGGGCTGGAGGAAGAGCATTCGCCAAGGCCTGGCGGGAGCGAGAGGGGGCACTCCAGCAACGGAAAGTGCAACGCAGCTGAGTAGCAGAGTGTGGGGAGTGGCGGCACGAGGCCAGGGAGCTGGCAGGGGCGTGCTCACGCGGGGCCCAGCGGGCTAAGGACGCTGGCATTTATCCTCAGAGCCACGGTCACGCAAGGGCTTGAATGAGGAAGCGCCCGCACGCTGGAGCACCGACAATGGATAGGACAATGGGCAAAGCTGGACAAAGGTAGGTAGCGGGTGAGCAGGAAAAAGTTAACCCACAGGCCTGGACTGCTGTCCTCTGAGGTGCCTGTGGCTGGTGCTGGGGACTTGGGTTTCAGGAGGGCTCCCAGCCCCGCTCCCTGGCAGGGGATAAGAGCACTGTGCCTACACTGTACCAACAACACAGGTCCTCCTGAAGTCCTGCTTTCCTTCAGGGAGTCTGGAATTTTAGTCCATTCCAGGCAGAGAGTGTGTCTGTGCCCCGGAGCCCATAAAGACCATGGGCACTGAGTCTCTAACCAGCTTCCTGGATCAACAACCCTTCACATGTTCTCCATGGGCACTGAGTCTCTAACCAGCTTCCTGGATCAACAACCCTTCACATGTTCTCCCTTGTTGCTGGAGGAACAGGGGTGTCCTGCTGAGTGTACTGGGAGAGCGCTCTTGGGAGCCTGTCCTGGTGTCCTCTGCATGTCACCCCTGGGCCACCAGCTGGTTGGGCTTGGTGTCCTTTTGCTGGAACACTGCACAGCGGTGACCATGTGCAGAGTCCTTTCCAGAGAATCATGAACCTGGGGTGGTCTTGGGGACTTCGCACAGAGGTCCCTGGGGCAGCCCAGACAGAAGAGAACAAGAGCTGAAAACGGGAGGGGCCGTGGGAGGCAGTGCAGTGGATGGAGAACAGGGGGGCAGGGCAGGGGGTGCTGGGAGCCCCTTCACCCCGGGCCCCACGGGAGTGCTCCTCCGCAGGCCCGGGGCTCTGCCCACCCCTGCAGCTGGTACTGCCCTGTACCCCAGCCTCAGCTGTCATATGGTCACCAGTTCCCAGCACACTGGCTGAGAAAGGGACGTTATTAAGTAAGTTCTTTAGGCGTTACTATCAATTTTTAAAATTGTATACATCAACACATTGACTATGAAATTAATGACATAAACAAGTGAAAAAGTGAACATAAATTACTTCATAATTTTGAATGCTCTCCCTTGTGAAATAGCCAGAATGGTCCCTATCTCCAGGCTCCTGAAAGCCAGCGATGACTGTTTCCCCGGCCCCGGTCTCGCCGCTCTGACTGCTCCTGAGCTCCCTCCTGAACAGACCCACACACATCACGTGATCACAACGGCTCAATTTCCACCTGGGAATGCCTGCCAGTCCCCATTCGGAAGTGTGGCGGCCTGGCTGGCCAGGCAGGTGGGAAGGAAGCAGTGATCTCCAGCTTCTAGCCAGGGAGTCACAATGTGCACGCAGCAGCACTTACTTTGGTATTGACGGCAAAGCCCGTTCGCCTTCTGGGGAAAAAGGAAAGACAGTGGTGAGGTTCCTTCTATTCCCTTCGGAAGATCATCCGTAGAAATCAGGGCTGAGAAGGATGAGTCCCTTCCAGTATCTCAGCAACAGCCCTTTAAAGGAAGTTCAAGTGTGAAAGCGACAAAGTGATGAAGGGTGTCTTCCCAGGAGGCTCTCGAAGACCAGGGGCCTGATGGTCCAGTGAAGACTCCATAAAGGGCTGGACCTTCTACATTTTGATAAATGAGCTTATTAGCAGCAACAAAGGTTCCCATGATTCCTGTCTATAACGTGTGCACACACACTGCTTGTTCCTCTACTCCTGGTCCGGGGCTCTCTGTTCTTGTGCTTTTCGTGTTTGTTTTTTAATATATTTTTATTGATTTCAGAGAGGAAGGGAGAGGGAGAGAGAGAGAGCAGCATCAATGATGAGAATCATGGATCGGCTGCCTCCTGCACCCCGCTACTGGGGATCAAGCCCACAACCTGGGCATGTGCCTTTGACCGGAATCGAACCCGGGACCCTTCAGTCAGCAGGCCTACGCACTATCCACTGAGCCAAATCGGCTAGGGCTCCTCATGCTTTTCTATACTCTCCACGGTAAACCCAGCCTGCTCACATGGGCACACACCACCCAACCCTTGCGGACTCTCCTCTGGAGCCACCTTCGCTGCCAGGTGCATGCCGGAGGGACCCTGTGTCCGCCTGCCACACAGCTGGCTGCTCTGGGGGACAACTGTGGAGCCACTGACCAGGCTCTAAAGTCGGTGTCACTTGTCTCTCACAGGTGAGCAATCTCCAAGTCAGGGTTCCCAGACTGCGTCGCACTCACAGCAGCCGTGGCAGCCACGGGAACACAAGAGCTGACACTGGGAACACGTGTGCACAGGCGCAGTCCCAGGCCTTCACACACATGCGAGCGTGGACCCCCCAAGCCCACAGAAGACAGGCCACACTTTGTGCTCAGGGATGAGCGCCGTGGCACAGAGAGGAGGCGCCACAGAGGGCAGCAGAGGCTCGGACTGGAGCCACAGGCGACACACT
This sequence comes from Myotis daubentonii, assembly GCF_963259705.1. NCBI lineage: Eukaryota > Metazoa > Chordata > Mammalia > Chiroptera > Vespertilionidae > Myotis > Myotis daubentonii. The sequence goes on from NC_081856.1 coordinate 53,249,879, forward strand.
TCCAAAGTCCAGTGCCCGCTGCACTCACCACGCGACTGTCCTGCTGGGAAAGCTTTCTTTGACGTTCAGGAGCCCAAGCCTCTGACACATCCCTTCCTACTGCTTTGCAAAACCCACACACCATTTCTGAGGCAATACAGGCCCCTCTAGGATAATTATTCATCCTAATTGTTGCTTTTACCTCATGTTTAATCTTGTTCTTGGGCTGCTCTAAGCTTTTGAGATGTAAAAGAAAAAACAGCGAAGAGTTTGATTTACATGAATTAGAAGAGAAACTAAAAACCAACCCAGAACATTATCCCAAAAGTTTATTTAAAAATGCTAACGGTCACCTAGCGAACACTCCGAGTGCGTCGCTCACAACACACCAGCTTCCTTTAAGCTCTATTCACACCCAGCGCTTGGGCGGGAGCTGGGCCACTTCCCTAGGAAAACAAGAAGGCAGACTTACGGGCTGAGTCACTCGTCTGCGTTCTCGGTCAGAGCTATCGAAGGGGCTCCAGGCTGTGGGGCAGCTCGTCTCACAACGCGGTGGGCCCGCGCCAACGGAAACAGAAGCTCACCTTTCTGGGGTCGGATGATGAAGGACTGGGAGGCTCCGTTCACCAGCCGGCAGTACCCATCGATCAAGTCGGCCATGTTCTCGGCGATGGTCAGGGACGGTGCTGTCACCGTCAGAGGCTAAAAGGGGAACAGACCGAGAAAGAGCCGCTATTGTTCTCCCCACAACCAGCGGGACAGCTGCGTGTGACATCAGATCGCTAGATGCCGTGGAAACGGGGTGGGAGGGAAACAGGCTGGTCCTGAGGTTTGAGGGAAAAAGGAAATTTGATATTTAAGACGCTATTCCTAGACTGTGACAGAAGGCAAACCCAGACGAAAACGGAAGCATCACTCACACGGAGACTCACTTTCTAGAATACAAGGAGGTGAAAAAAGTCTTCCCCTTCAGAACGCCTGCCCCTCTGCACCCTCTAATGAAAGGGAGAATGCAGAGAACCAGCAAGCTGAGGTAGGGCTTGTTGGAGAAACTAACTAATGGGGAGTAAACGTTACCCAGCATCCTTCACAGCTTTTCTAAATGAAAGGGAATGAGTGAAACGTCACTGTCCTCAAGCATGTGCTGCCCAAGCGCGCAGACATCCCTCCTCCCGACAGAAAACAGGCGCTTCGATAGCCTTCCTAACAACCCCGTGGAGTGCCGCCCAGGCGACACTCAGAGCTGTGCTGGACTTGCAAACACAGGCTTGTGCTGCTTCAGGCAGCGCCTACCATCCCCTGTGAGTGAGCAACTTGCCTCCCTGCACTGCCCACTGTTACGTGAGGGAAAGTACAAAGAAAGGGCCGTGTGAAAACGACAGGACCCCACGAGAACTTCCTGAGCTCTTTGCAGGAAATCTCCATTTACAACAGGTTTCAATATTTATCGTGTCATTTACTACTAAGAATCAAATGCATTTCCCAGAGCCTCAGAAATGCCCCACCAAGGGGGAGAGGAAGGAGGACAGGTGAGCAGCACCGCAGGTGAGCACGGCCAGGAGGGCCGCCCGGGCCTGGTGTGCAAGGCAGGGGAGGGGTGAGCGCCTAGCATGCTTCCACACCCGCACAGTGTTTGCGCCGCGCTGGCCCGACTCCTCCACACGTCGTGTTCCCCGTCCACCTGCAGAAAGGCTACCCGAGGCAGTACTTGTCTGGTGCTCACTCCCCACGCCACACCTGTCGTTCGTGCACTCACGGCACGTTGATGGAGAACCCAGGATCTGGGGCCAGACGTCGTGGTGTGGGAAATAACACAGTTTACAGAATACATGCATTTTTACATAATTTTAAGAAGTTGATTGCCTTGGTAATTCGCATTAATCTTCAATCATCTTCACAATGATGCTCTCAATTGATTTTTAAATCTGTCCTGTTCTACTCTTGGGGCATTTAATCACGATTATTTGTAATGTACCAGTGCTGAGGACCCGTGGACACCTCGCCCTACAAACACCGCGGCTTCTAAAATGCCCCTCCGCTTCCGTCTCCCGCGGTGGCAGTGAGCATCCGTACCTCAGGCGCGCCCGCTATCTTGAGCTGGAGCATTCCTTTCCTGTCCTTGTCTTCGCTGTTTGAATACTGAATGGTCTGCACTTGATTGAAGTCGGCCAGATGTGTGGGCTTTGGGAAGAAAAGGCACACACTGGACCACACATCAAAGACGGACTCCACGCATCCCAGAAGGCTCAGTCCCACCCCCGCTCTCCTGAGGTCGCCCTCCCCAACGCCTGGGTGTCAGAGGGAAGGGACTGTCCCAGCAGCACCAGGGTCCCTGCCCCCGCCCGGCTCTTTCCCAGCTCCTCCCCGGCTTCTCCCTCGCTCGGTCTACCAGTGCCACAGACCCAGCGAGTCTCCGTTCCTCACGTGCGGGGCGTGTGCGGCAGGGGCCGGGCGCCCGGGGCAGACTTACATTGCAGCCCTTGTCTGTGAGGTAGCTGATGCCTTCCTCGGGGCCGATCGCCAGCTCCACCGAGATAATCCAGCTTGACTTTTGAAGGTGAGACAGGGGAAGGCAGAGGTACCGGAAGGAAAAAGAACTATTTTAGATAAAGAGCCGGGGCACATTAAAGGACCAATGGGAGGCTGGCTGAGCTAGCCATTCATCTGTCTAACCGAATAACATGAAGTATTTATAACCTCATCGATCCGCATCTCCCTAACCTCGCCAGAGACTGCGCTCCTGCCAGGGGGTCTGAAGCTAATGGCTGCTTGGGAAGCCAGTCTGAACAGGGCAGGTTACCAACAGCCTGCGCAGCTGGAAGAGAGTCTAACTGGACACAGGCGTGCCATCGAGAGGTGACTGTACTCACACTGATACACTTTCTGGGCATTTCCCCACATTCTGATGTTCGAAATGTGACAAATTCCATTCCCGTCAGAAATGTAGACACGCCCAGGTAAGAAAGCCAGCAGGACGCGCCCGCCGCCCGGCCGCGGGCCGCACTCACCCCGAGCGCGCACTTGAAGCACTCCTTGTCGAACCTGTACACCGGGGAGAGGATCTCGAAGAACTTCAGGATGCTCTCCTCGCGGTTGAGGTTGGCGAACTGCCTGAACGTCTGCTGGATCAGCTTTCGGAGTGTCTTGGCCTGCGCGACAATCACAAAACCTTTCAGAGTCGAGGATGAGGCAAGCGCTCGGCAACACCAGCGGACGTCGAGGAGGAGGTCTTCCCTACACACTCGGTGCACCTGTCCCAGCTTGGCAAATGCCACTCATCAGAGCTGTTTCTTGTTAAATAGCGATAATAAAATACAAAGACACCGAAACACCCCCTTCACCACTTTCCAGTGTACAGTACAGCAGCTCCGAGCTTTGTATCTTAGATGGAAATGTGTAAGGTAACGTTGGTTCATTCGAACATGTAAAGAGTGAGGCATTAAAAACATGCCCCTGCCCGTGACAGGGACCTGGCACAGGTGAGGAGCCGCGGCACTCACTGGCCCATTGCGAGGGGGGCAGTCAGTGCAGCCTTTCCGACGGACTTGGCATCTCCCACCAGAAACCTTAGAAAACCACGCTCTTGACCCAGCACGGGAAATCCAGGGCATGCCCCTCAGGACGGTCACAGAACGGCAGGCTTGGCACAAAGGCTCTGCAGGGCTGTCTGTAGGAACGCACGCTGCTGGGTCTGTCTACCAAGCTCTCTCCCAGCCCTAAGAAGGGCTGTGTGATGGTGACAGACATTAGGGTCCTGTCACGGAATTCCATGAAGAAATATGAGAAAAGTATGTACACGCAGGGGCTCTGAAAAGGAGAGCACGGGGTGGGATCAGACACAAACACATGGGAGCACAGTGAGCACAGGGGTGGGACTCACACAGGGACACGTGGGAGCACACTGCTCACCGGCATCAATGCATGAGGAAGTAGAGAAACAATATGCCCTTCATCTGCGTGGGAAACAAGGCATCCCATCTGTCCCCGCATGCTATTCAACTTCAAACGGAGTCACATAGAGAAAACTACTCAGAACGTGACACTTCCCCAAAATGAAGCCGCATGGCCTTAGCTGGCTGGGTCAGGGGATAGTGTTGGCCTGTGGACTGGAGGGTCCTAGATTGCATTCCGGTCAAAGGGCATGTACCTCAGTTTCAGACTCGATCCCTGGCTCTGGTTGGGGCTCCTGTGGGAGGCGACCAATTGATGTGTCTCTCTCACATCGATGTTTCTCTCCCCTTTCCCTTCCACTCTTTAAAAATTAATGGAAAAATATCCTCAAGTGAGGACTAAAATAATAATAATAATAATAGTGAAGCAGTATTATTAGGTCAGAGTATCAGAAATTACAACACAAAAATAATTTCGTATCAGTCAACCGAATCCTTATCAAATGCCGCTAGCGACAATGGACGCCTAGGGCTTCCAGACGACAAGGTCATGACGTAATGCTAAAGAAAACTTCCAATAAAGAAAGAACAGACGGCTAAATACAGACATGTTAACAGTGCATACAAAGTGTGCTTTTTTAAAAATGAGATATAGCCAAAGCCGGTTTGGCTCAGTGGATGGAGCGTCGGCCTGCGGACTGAAGGGTCCCAGGTTCGATTCCGGTCAAGGGCATGTATCTGGGTTGCGGGCACATCCCCAGTGGGAGATGTGCAGGAGGCGGCTGATTGATGTTTCTCTCTCATCTATGTTTCTGACTCTCTATCTCTCTCCCTTCCTCTCTGTAAAAAATCAATAAAACATATTTTTTTTTAAAAAATGAGATATAACTGACATAACGTTGTGTTAGTTTTAGGCAGACCACACAATGACTCAGTATTTGAATATATTGCAAAATGATGGCCCCAATGTCTGGTTATACCCATCACCTCACAGAGTTGCAAATTTTTTTCTTGAGAAGATAACTTTTAAAAGCTACTCTTTGCAACGTTCAAATATGCAAGACAGTCTCATCACCTGCAATCACGTGGTGTGCATTACATCCCTGGGACATTTATTTGGTAATTGGAAGTCTGTGCCTTTTGACTCTTCCCCCATTTCACTACCCGTCCCCGCCTCTGGCATCCACCCATCTGTTGTCTGTGTCTATGAGTTGGGTCTGTTTTGTTTGGGATTTGGACTTTAGATCCCACATAGGAGTGAAATCACATGGTATTTGTCTCTGATTTCACCCAGCACTTGCCCTCCAGGAACAGCCATGCTGTCACATGGCAGGATCTGCTGTTGCTGCTTTTCTTAATATATATTTTTATTGATTTCAAAGAGGAAGGAAGAGGGAGAGATAAACATCAATGATGAGAGAGAATCATTGATTGGCTGCCTCCTGCACACCCCCCATTGGGGATCGAGCCCACAACCCAGGCATGTGCCCTTGACCGGAATGGAACCTGGGACCCCTTCAGTCCGCAGGCCAACACTCTATCCACTGAGCCACATCGGCTAGGGCAGGATCTTTTTATGGCTGAGTACTGTTCCACTGAGTGTGCATCTTCTCTATCCATTCATCCATCGATGGACACAGAAGTTGCTCCCTGTCTTGGCTACTGTAAATGCTGCTGCCATGAGCATGGGTTGCTTCTTTTCAGCCTGCCCACAGGGGCCTGTATCAGATGGGAACTTTTCATGCAGACACCAGGTTCACTCTCCCTGGCGCCCACGCTCAGGACCTGGCACGCAGCAGATGCCCACAATGGAGTGCTGAGTGACTCCTAAGCCGGGGATTCTGTGCTTGACTAAGTGCCAAGCCCGCACTGGCACCTGCTAATCGGACATGAGAATTACTGTTTCTCTAAGAATGACACTGAGCACCCACTGCTGCTCTAGAAAGCACTTCATTTCATCACCTGGGAACTGGAGAGCAACTTCTCAAACCAGCAGACAGCAGAGCCCCACCTGAGTGGACACCTTCCGTGGCCCTGGTCCGGCCCTGTCCACTGCAGCACTGTCTGTCCACCGAGGACACTGTGCACTCCTCCCTTTGACCGTCAGGCTCTCACTTACTCGAGTCTCCTGTCTCCTCAGCTGTGACAGCTTCTGACACTCTTGAAGAGTAAGGAGCAGGAAGCTGTGCCTACAACATCACAACTTACACATGAGGGAGGAAACCGCCTATCACAGGGGGTGTGAGTAAGTGGCCATCTGACTGTGATACAGTGAACTCTAATTACCTTGACAGAATCCAGTAAACTCCTGGGGAAAAACCGCTTCAAACCAACATCTTTTCTGAAATAGAAAAAGATTTGTAACAGTAACACCAAGTCAATGAACAGAATGACGCTACTGCAAGAGGCCAGGAGTGTGACCTATTTATCCCTGCACATGCGATCCAGGAAGGAAGGACACAACATTCCAGCTCACCAGCAAGGCCACCGAAGTGACAGGACTAGTCATCATCTAGACCAGCGGTTGCCAACCAGTGGTCTGCGGACTACTGGTGGTCCGTGAGGTCCGAAAGGTTGGCAACCGCTGATCTACACATACGCAGAAAACATCAATGCAATGTGGTTTAAGTAGAAAGTCTTTTGTTCTTTGAACACTTACTGGAAATCCATTTAAATATTGCCTCTTTGAAACGGCGATGTGCAGGCAAACTGCTCTCCTCCCAACGCCATGTCAAGGGGGCAATGCTGTACTTGCAGACGGGCCGGGTTAGGTAACAAAAGGGGAGCAGACTACGGGAGTTTAAAAAATAAGCTGTGAATTAATCCTAAAGGCAGATTCTTTTTAAAATTGAACTTTTTGAGTAAGGGACAACTTGACCCAGTCGAGGTTCATCATCTCAGGCTCACACAGGAAGCAAGAGATTCAGGGATTTGCTGAGGACAAAGGCTGAGGGTGTGAAAATGCTGGAAGCCGGTAGCTTTCTTTAGATCGGGCTACAAATCAATCGCATTACAAGAGCTCCAGCACTCTGGCCAAGGAAACGGCTGGGCAAGGAGCTTTCGTTTTTCCTTTCAGGACCAAGTGCCCAGGGCTTTTGGCCACTAGGTGGCAGTCATGTGATGGTAAGATGAAATAAAGCCTGGACACAGCAAGGAATGTCAGGAGACCAGGGGCATGTACAAAGATCAGGGAGAAAAGTGAAATACAGGTTTCTGTTCAGTTCCTTAGGCCGATGCTCTATCCACTGAGCCAAACAGGTTAGGGCAGGTTTCTGTTCAGAATCACATAAGGAAACAAATAAACTGAATATAAAATATTTAAAAACACATGGAGGTGAGCGGCGTCATACAGAAATCACGCCAGTGCATGTGGTTGATCCTACACCCAAAGTCTAACCCTCTCCGCTACGACCTGACTGGTCTTTACTGTGGGGTTCACTCCGTCTTTATAAGATGCTTGTTGGCTCCATAACACACTTTCCCTGGTTTCCTCTCTCCGCTCATTCACAAAGCCCCTGGTTTCCATCTACTTCTCTAATTTCTCATCTTTTCCAATCTGCAGCACCGATGTGACTCCAGGGTGAAAATTTAAATTTCTAGATGGTGCTTTTCCCATTCTCTAAAGTTGGATCTGATGATTTTTAGAATAAAAATATCAAGAGTAACCCAACTGTCTCCTCAGAGCAAGGTGTTCTATCCAAAACAAAGTGACGGTTTTCCAGCCGTTATCTCACCAAGTTTCTGTGCCTTCGCAAAAGCGGGTCTCCCCTCCTGGATCAGCCTGCTGCCCGATCAGCAGCCCCCCACCTGCCCACACTCCTTCTCCAAAACTTGGAGTAGACAACCATCTCAGATATCAAGTACTGCCCCCCACCCCGACACCCTCTAGAAGCTTCTACATTAGTTCCTAGTATGTTTTAAATAATATTTACTTTCAAGTAAAGCTCAACTAATGAAAACTACAATTTGAAGAATGAGCTAGTTCTGAATATTTGCTTCCAGAAGGCTGGTTTCCAACGTGTGATACTTACTCTAATACTTCATAGTTAGACTTCTTCTCTAGTGCATTGCCCCGCATCTCCCAGTACGATCGCCTACAATCAGGAAAGATAGGAAGCTTTATACACGTGTGAAGAATGTCTGTTGTCCGATGATAAAACTGTAAGGGTGGGAGGGACTTAACTGCCCTGTGCTCAGCCACAAACATCCTGATGAACTCGAATACAGGGCGAATCTAATCCGCAGCACGTCCCCACATCCTAATGAAGCACAATGGATTAACCCACAACTATTTCTTTTTTTGAAATTTTTACTATTTTTAAAAAATGTTTTTATTAATTTTTTAGAGAGAAAAAGGGAGAGGGAGAGCATGAGAGAGAAACATTGATTGGTTGCCTCCCACACGCACCCTGACTGGAGACTGAACCCACAATCTGGTTATGTGCCCTGACTGGGAACCGAATGCGACCTTTCAGTGCTCAGGACAACACTCAACAACTGAGCCACCCGGCCAGGGCAACCCAGACTATTTCTACTGAACAGCCTCCTTTCCCCTTTAAGGGGAAGCAGGTCTGACTCTCTGGAAAGACGAGGCTCAGATTCCAGCCGTAAGGGACCAGCTACATTCACTACTTCTTAACGTCACCTTCCCTCAAGGGTCCGCACACAGTCGGAGCCACACCCACTCAGGTGGAGGCCCACATCACAGGGCAACCGCATCAGACATGCAAGAGAATTGTCCTCAAGTTGTCGCTCACATTTTATTCAATATTTTACTGATAATCTTTATGAGAAAAGGAAAATACCTGAGTAATTTCCCAAAATAACAAAAGCCACTGATGCATAAAGGCTGTGCAGTTAGCGCCTTACCGTATTTCTAGACAACCCAACTTCAAAGCGATGTCCTGGTCTACTTGGTCCGCGATCTCCAACATATAATCACTCTTCACCTGCAACAAAGGAATGGGAAAACAATGCTGTTTAAAAAAATACATCTTAGACTTACTCATCCAATAGATGTTCACCTTTGCATACTGTATGCATCCTGTCAGTAATGACGCTCAATGCGGGACATGAAGATGAATAATAAAAAAACAGTGAAGGCTCTAACGCGAGCCTCTCCTCCTGAGAAGAGCTGGTGTAACCTGTGAGCATGCACATGGGACTTTAAGAAACAACAAACTTTGTCAGAGGCACTTCGCGCTGCTCTACACCCTCCTGCTGTCAGGAGGGAAAGCTGGAGGGGAGCCCCTCTTCCCATGCAAACTCGCAGTGGACATATTTTCTAACTCAAACTTCAGCATTTTTTGGACCTTCGTGCAAGACCAAGAACATCTACATATTTCAACATCCAGTGAACTCTGCAACTGACGTGCTTCCGCCTACCCACCACCTGTGATCCATCTGCAAAATAATAGAACACGCTCAACATCTCGCGTAAAGAGGAGACTCTAACAGAATTTTACAAATGCCTTCCCACAATGAGTACACGCGACCGCAGAGCACCTCTCTGCGGGAGGACCTGTTCAGGTGAAGCAGGGAATACGCCTCTTTCCGACGGCCATGACGGGCTCAGCGCCTGCGCTGATGCTCACGCTAGGAAGCACCGGGGGAACCTCCGTGGAGGGAACCGCTCTCCCCTCCAAACAGAGCTCCACTCTCCCCACAGCAGAATATCAATTCCAGTCGAGGAAAATACATCACCATAAGGCTGTCTTAAAGATTAATCCCATGATTTTGAAACACTATTTTCAGGTGGGAAAATGTAATCATTTGCTTTATTTCATTTATCAAAACCAAATTCATGTATTATATTTGAGTTTTTCATCTTACTGTGCAATAGAATGCAGCACAGGGTGTAATATAAAACCCACTCACATCTCTAACAGGAAGTTTTTGGTTTTCCTAATCCTCACCTGAGGGTATTTTTCCACTGAATTTTAGAGACTGGAAGAGAGGGAGAGACAGAGAGAAATATCGATGTGAAACAAACACATCGATTGGTTGCCTCCTGCACGAGCCCCGACCAGGGCCTGGCCGGGGAAGAACCTGCAACCAAGGTACGTGTCCTTGACCAGTATCGAACCTGGGACTCTTCAGTCCACAGGCCAACGCTTTATCCACTGAGCCACACCAGCTAGGGCTCTAACAGAAAGTATTGACCCTAAACTACTCCATACTCGATTCTACGTCAGCTCGGTGCCTTGGCCCCCACAGGAGAGTTTGCGTTTTGCTTTGCTCTCTTCTGAATACTCCGTCAGCTAACAACTTTGTCCACAGACCCCGAAGCCCGGAAGTAAGACTGGACGACAGAAAACAGTGCCCGGCATAGGCACACTTCCCCAGGCGCGGTTAGCTTCTACACCAGAGTTAAGTCATGGTGTTCCATTCAGTGTTGCGAGCCAAGGGACAGACATACTCATCTAAATCTTAAAATATCTGTAGGCAAAACAATGACAACTTCATGTCAGACCAGGCATCCTAAGAGCCAACAATTTCAATAATGCTAATGGTTTCTGTACAAGTTCAGCTAATATGATAACTTCTTTTTTTAAAAAAAATACATATTTTTATTGATTTCAGAGAGGAAGGGAGAGGGAGAGAGAGACAGAAACATCAATGATGAGAGAAAACCATTGATCAGCTGCCTCCTGCTCGCCCCACGCTGGGGATGGAGCCCATAACCTGGGCGCGTGCTCTGACCAGGAATGGAACCGTCACCACCTGGTTCATAGGTTGATACTCAACCACTGAGACACGCCGGCCGGGCAATACAAATACTTCTTGACTAAACATTGTCACAGCCCTTCAAACCAATGGCCACCACTGCTTGCAAGAGCTTACCAACCAAATATTCACACTTTTAACAAGTACAAGTTCAGAGAAAGAAAGAGGAATAAAATACTATATGGCAAAGGGAAAACTCTATTTCAGGGTAAGCCAATAGTTTTGTTTTAGAATGAGCCATTAGCTTTAGTGTCAAAACTTGTTTTTATAGACTCTTGCTCTATAGTGAATAAGTTATCACAAGATTCTAGTTTATTTATAGTGTGCTGATTAATATCTTTCAGAAATTCTAAAATGGGTCAAAAACATTGAGTGAATCATTCACCTGTCTCACACTGGGAGTCCCATTTGGGGCATCTTTAAATGAAACTCTACATCCATGGAACAATGTCCAACAAGTCAGCCACCAACACCCACTACGTCCACTGACAGGTTTTCCTCACGACACCATCCCAGAGCATGGGACACAAGGACCAGTGGAGTACAGGTGAGCTTTCAGAATAAATAATAACAGTAAGGGAGGTTACTGTAAGTTCCCTCTCCGCTTCTCTGGGAATGGTGGTAGAGAGAATCTAAACATGATTCCTTCATATCTAACCTGATGAAAAAGCCAAAACAACAGAAATACAGATTCTTCTGAAACAGAACGAATAACAAGAGATAACACTCAGGGATGCCCATCATTCCCCCATCTAGATCCTCAGGATTCCCAGATGTGAAGTTCAACAGAACAACAGGGCACAACAAACACACAAGGAAACGCATCACAACACCAGAGTCCCTGCGCACCGCCCACACACAGAACACCCACGGCATCCGGGTGCTGCCACTCAGGTTCAGAACAGACACTGACTCTCAATAAAATGATTAAGAAATAAAAGTGCATTTAGTGGCAAAATTGTCGTTCAAATGTCTCTGATATTCATTAGACATTTTGAGGGCACAGCTCACTAATACTAACAAGTAAGATTTACTCGGTCGTAAAATTGTGTTGGTTCCTTCATGCCACATGTGTTTATGGCCTAACTAACACTGTCAGGTGCGAACAGCAGGCTCCTCTTGGTGTAAAAAAGCCAACCTGGCTTCATTATGGAAACTGCTTTTGAGGTTATACAGGTGCAGTCAGCTCTGACACAAAGTCTGCATCTGCTGAGCGTGCTGACACTCAGGCATGTGAACTAAACCTGAATCAGAGAGTGAACGACGGCTGTGTCACCTAGGACTTACTGTCTCCACATAAAATTATCTGTTAAGAGTTGCCCAAGCATACAAAAATTCACCAAGTGTCCAAAGTTCCTAAGTTCTCACTAGCTAAGAGTGACAAACTTATATTCTCCCAAATGTTAGATTTCATCTAATTCTTAAAATAAAGCTATGTAATAAGTAAAATTCAAAGAAATAAAGAAAAAAAGTCTATTAAATCACCCTCCTATACCTGTTGATAGAAGAAATTCAAAGTTGGCTTGTCTTCAGTAAACTGGTTTAGAAATCCTTTTGGCAAATAACGAATTCTCAATTCATACCTAAAAAATAATGCACACAATAGAACAATCAGAAATCAGTAATTTCCTCAATTCATCGCTACAATTACAATATGATGGTGTGTATGGCATTGCCAATTACTCTGAAATATTTAAAAAATAAGTTAAAATATAACTAATCTGTAAATGTTTTATTTTTCAGCACAAAAGCGAGCACGTAAGTGTCCTCAGCTCCACGATTCAGCAAGAGAGGGCCTGTCGAGAAGCCCAGCAGCCCTCCAGCCCTTAGCCACCGCCCACCGCTGCTGGGGCTGCGCCCTCGCACGCTCCGCATGGCTGACCTCACCCACAGGGACTCACACAGGGGCACCCTTCGTGCCTGGCTCCCTTCATTCACCAACATGTTCATGAGATTTGCCCGCATCTAGCAGCTGGAGTTTGCTCAAAGCTGAAAAGTGTGACACACACAACCATTCAGCCAATAAATGCTGATGGCCACTTGAGTTGTTTCCATTTTTTGACTATCCTATCTAATAAAAGAGTGATATGCAAATTAACCATCACTCCATCACTCTGTCACAAAGATGGCGGCTGCCACGGAGCTGGAGCGAGCAGGAGGCTTGGGTTGCCCCTAGCGATGGAGGAAGCCAAGCTTCCCGCCTGCCCTGGCCGGACCTGGGCTCCACTCAAGGATACAAAGTTTCAATTATAGAAGATAAATAAATCCCAGATACCTGATGAAAAAAGAAAAAGAAAAAAAGGACAGGCTGGGAGCTTGGGTCGCCGGGGGGTGCAGCCAACCTGAAAACAGCCATCAGCCCCTCACCCAGGCTGGCCAGGCAACCCAGTGGGACCCCCCTCCACCCTGAAGGGGGTGTGGCCATCCTGAAAACAGCCCTCAGCCCCTCACCCAGGCTGGCCACACCGCCATGGGGTGAGGGACCCCACTGGGAGGCTTGACCAGCCTGAAAACAGCCCTCAGCCCCTCACCCAGGCTGGCCAGGAACCCCAGTGGGACCCCCACCCTGATCCGGGACATCCTTCAGGGCAAACCAGCCGGCCCCCACCCGTGCACCAGGCCTCTATCCTATATAATAAAAGAGTAATATGCAAATTGACCCTAACAGCAGAAGGACTGGGAATGACTGGTCACTATGACACACACTGACCACCAGGGGGCAGACGCTCAATGCAGGAGCTGCCCTCTGGCGGTCAGTGTGCTCCCCCTGGGGGAGCTCTGCTTAGCCACAAGCCAGGCTGATGGGAGCCTCTCCTGCCTCCTCAGCAGCGCTAAGGATGTCCGACTGCAGCTTAGGCCTGCTCCCCACTGGCAAGTGGGCATCCCCCGAGGGCTTCTGGGCTGCCAGAGGGATGCCTGACTACCAGCTTAGGCCCGACCCCCCAGAGAGCAGGCCTAAGCCAGCAGGTGGTCATCCCCCAAGGGGTCCCAGACTGCGAGAGAGCACAGGCTGGGCTGAGGGACCCTCCTGAGTGCACAAATTTTTGTGCACCGGGCCTCTAGTTTGGAATAATGCCAAACACTCATTTTTTCCTTCCTCTAAGCATAAAAAAAGTAGTCTATTTGCTCAGGAAGCCAAGCTTCAAGAATGGTTGAAACAAACGGATTTCACCAGAATTCTCATTCTCATTCTCTCTCTGTGTGTGTGTGTGTGTGTGTGTGTGCATGCGTGCGTGCGTGTGTGTGTGTGTGTTTGTCTCCCATAAGGAAGACTCCCACACATCTTCTGGGGAGCACATGTACACCTTTCTGCTGCGTAGCCACTGGAGCTGCACAGCTGGATGGTAACTGTACACACTGTAGCTTTATGCAGTATCACCAAGCCAGTGAATAAGCAAGGGCTGTATCAGCTGACACTCCACCAGCAGCATGGGGCGTCCTGGCTCCTCTACACCCTCATTTTCCCTGGCATTTCTAACCTTTTCATTTGGTCACACTGATGTTTGTTTATTGCAATAGTGCACAGTGATTTTAGCTGGCACGGCCTTGATGAATGATGAAACTGGGTTAGGAGGCTTGGCTGGTAAAGACCAGCTGCCCAGCACAGACTAGAAGCTCATCGTCCTTGTCGGTCAGTGTCTGGTGCAGAAGCATCAGTGAACGTTTAATGAATCAGCACACTCAGAAGTCCATCCTGGTTTTTAATGGTGTCACTTCCAAATGTGTCAGAGGTTCCTGCTTACTGTCTTGTGGCTGTCAATCTTTTTAAGATCTCTTGTTGAACTCAGTATTACAACAAAACACTGACTTTTCAAATTAAGGACGCATAGGGAATGTCATTTCAAGAGCACACACACACAAAAAAACTGTACCAAAATACAATCTGAAACGCCCTACACTCCCAGTTCTCGTTTTCTTTGTCCTCTTCAGAAAAGGACGCCTTTCCTCCAGCTAAGAGTTTTCTCCTGTAAAGATCTGAGAAAAACCCTCTTTGCAGAGTGAGCTGTGAGCCCAGTGAGCAGGGACACGCTGAACAGGAGGACGTGACCCACATCTTGGCAACAATGAAAAGGATTTTCTTTTTCAGTTGCTCTGCAAAGCCCCGACACTCTCTCAAATGCCAAGGGAGCCTCCTCTGGGACCTGGCCCTCCGAGCCCCGACTCACCATCTGAAAGGACCGCCAGTCCACCCCAAACTCCTACAGCCTAAGTATAACTGATTAACCCACCGAGAAGCCAAACCATCCCCTCCACCTAGGGGATTCCAAATAACTGAAATGGTTATCAAAATTCAGTTATCTAGAATTTAATTATCCAAGTATAAAACTTTAAGTTTAAATCTGTTTGAAAAAAACCTCTCAAAACTGCATAACACCCTTTGCTGCATTATAAACGCGGTATGGCATCGCAGTTTAAACGTTTCTGGCTGACTCAGGTGCTACCAATACCAGCTACTTAACTGGCATCTCCCAGGGATCCATGACAAATGGGCAAGCTCTTGGACCAGCTGAGAAGGAAGCAGGGACGGGGCTCGTGTGCACCAGGAAGCCCCCAGGTCAGCCCCGGTTCCTTTGGGGTCTCACGGGGTTGGGGAAGGCTGCTCCCCCTGCAGGGGCTCTGGACTGCCTACTGCCCTCTGCCTCTTCAGCTACATGCCCATGCTGTCTTCCCCAGCGGGTATTTACCAACGGCACTTTTAGGGTTATTTTGCTTTTAACTTTATAGCAGCATGTCACGTCATGTCATCTTTAAAGACGGACGAAAAATCACATAACAAAAAACGAGCAGACACAGCAGTGCGTGGTCTGGGGACTTACGTCTGTCACACAGTGGTGTCTGGCTAAGATCCACCCACACAGTTGCGTTCCTGCAGCTCACGCATTCTGTCTTGTTTGGTTTTTTTATTTTGTTTTTTTGTTGTTGTTAATCCTCACCTGAGGATATTTTTGTTTTTAGAGAGAGTGGAAGGGAGGGAGGGAGGGAGGGAGGGGGGGAGGGAGGGAGGGAGGGAGGGAGGGGAAACATCGATGCGAGAGAAACACATCGATTGATTGCCTCCCACACGTCAGGGCCAGTGATAGAGCCCGCAACCCAGGTACATGCCCTTGACTGGGAATTGAACCCAAGGCCCTTCAGTGCATGGCCAATGCTCTAACCACTGAGTATACAGGGAAAGATAGTCTTAAGTTTTAAAACACTTATTTGATTAACAGACTAAACAGCTGGAGGTCAAACCTCCACTAGCCATTGATGTAAATCAACCAAACTATGTTGTCACGGATTATTTTGTTCACTCAGTTCCTGCTAATTGGTAAATCTGAAAATATAAGTCATTTTTTTAATAAACTCTAACTGGCACAAGATTTAATTCAACTAGAGGTTTATGAACCTAAACATGTTCGTTTTTCTCTGAAAATGTAGAAGTGATGCCGATGTTCACAGGGAGCTTGCTGCCATCTGACTGTCGCTACAGTCACAATCTCCTCTATTCCTGCAGTGGCGACAAACAAGGGGCCTGTCTCCACAAGCCATCTCTTTCCAGTGTAACTGTCAGACGTACGACCTCCTACCACCATCACCACGGCTTGTGAGCCACATGCGGCCCTTTGGCCCCTTGAGTGTGGCTCTTCCACAAAATACCGATTTCTGCACATGGGCCACAAAGTTTCAATCGCACTGTACGTGCGCGCCTGCACGTGGTATTTTGTGGAAGAGCCACACTCAAGGGGCCAAAGAGCCGCATGTGGCTCGCGAGCCGCGGTTTGCCGACCACGGCAGGCGGTCACTTCCTGCTGTAATGCCCCCTGTGAACACCCATTACTCAGCCCCGGACCACAGAGCAGGCGATGCAGCCCAGTGACGAGGTCGCTGATGTGGCCTCCTGGGCGCACCAAGTCCTGCCGCACTAAAGGGTGCCGCAGAACTGACGGGGGAGTCGGGCCGGAGCTGTCGGAGTGGAGTCCGAACAAGCAGCACAGACAAGGGAAGGGGGAGCGGCAACAGACCATCAGGCGGAAGTCAGCGGTGCCCCAGGCAGACTGAACACAAGTTAGCACAGGTCACTGGTGAACAGTTACCAGCCAACTTCACCCAGGAGTCGCAAGGGCAGCTGGTGTGAAAAGAAAGCTCACACGTTCACCCTCCGGTGCGTGACTGAACACAGGAAACAGGCCAGCGAGAGCGACCGCAGCAGGCGTGTGATCTTACTTCCACTCCTCCGGCGGGTGTGCGAGCTCGTACTTCTCCCTCACGCTGGAGACGCCCATGTCCAGGTGGAGCCAGTGCACCTCCTCTGACCGGAGGTGACTGAGCCGAAACCCGTAGCAGGCCACGTGCTTCACTTTGTGACTGTCCACGATCTTCTGAATGATGCCCTGAAAACGTCCCCACAAAAGCAGCTGTTACACCAAAAACTATGCGCCAAAAACCAATGCAATGGTCATTTCTTTTCATCAATTATCAGAAACCTTTGGTAAAGGCGTTTCAAGGTAAGTAAATTAGTGAATTTCACCTCGGACTCTTTTCCCTCAGTAGCATTTTTATGAACTGGGAAAAGTTAAAACACAAAGAGGCTCTTCCCTTTCTCTGCTGGTAAACAAGGCATGGGAACCACAACACCGTCTGCGGCCCCTCGCACCGGCCCGCCTTGCCACCCTTCCTTGGCATCACTGCTGAGGACCAGGCCCCAGGGGGCGTTACACTTTCTGAACCAAGGACAGCATATTATTCGAGACCCGGCTGCAACTAACATCATTTTTTTAAAAAAATATATTTTATTGATTTTTTACAGAGAGGAAGGGAGAGAGACAGAGAGTTACAAACATCGATGAGAGAGAAACATCGATCAGCCGCCTCCTGCACACCTCCCACTGGGGACGTGCCCGCAACCCAGGTACATGCCCTTGACCGGAATCGAACCCGGGACCTTTCAGTCCGCAGGCCGACGCTCTATCCACTGAGCCAAACCGGTTTCGGCAACTAACATCATTTTTTAAAAAACACACATTTGGGAACATACAGCTAAGCTATATTTCTGATAATACTGGTGCTATATGAAAAGTGATTTGAAGTTGGGCCTGACCACTCTCGGTGTTCCACAGATTAATATGCAGCAACCTGACAAAGCCCCACAGCTGATGCTTCTAACACCTGTGGCCCAGGGTTTGAGAGAGGGTGAAGCATCTCCGAAAGAGGCCAGCAGGGCAAGTGCTTGGGAAAGGCCGTTTCTGGGCCTGTGGCGAGGAAAGTGCAGGCCTGGCTCGCGCCTCTGCCTGCACAGGTGTGAAGTCACAGGCACGTGTATCTATGAACAGGCACACATGGATACTCACTTGAAAATGACAAAAGCCTCACTGCCCTGTGTGAGGGTGTGCTAGTCACCGTCCCTGAAACCTTCCCGAGCTTTTAGGCCATTAATACATTTTTAAATGATGCTGCTGTTAACACATAAATGTCTATTAGAGAAAACCACTGGTTTTTAAAAACTCACAACTACCTGAAGCTATGATGTAACTTAAGATGTAAGACACATCTTGAAAGTCCCACACTGGGTCCTATTTCTTCATGACAGCACAGTGCTGTCGACAACACTATTAAGGAGCGCCCAGCCCTCCCCGTACGATGGGAACATTACATACAAACATGCGAGGACCCCGAGTGGCCACACTAAGGCAGGTCGTGTGCTGCGCTCCTGGTGCCTGCACGCAGCCAACCTCCCTGTCAGACTGCTCCGTCCGGGACAAGCTCTGTGTCCAGCACAGGAGAGTGTCAGGGGAGGGAACAAAGGACCGGGCTGGAAGAGAAAGGACAGCTTCCTAAAGAACCCACACAGGACAGGAAGGGTGGGTGGAGCCAGGCTAGGCATAAAGTGTCCTATCTGGCTTTGGGTTTAAGGCCAGGCATCTGTGACAGGGCGACCCGGAAGGCCGGGGCAGGCTGTGTCCCACCAGAGGGTGCCCAGCCAGGGGCCCAAGCTCCGGGGTGGGGGTCTGCCTAGAGGAAGGGACCTCTTTTCTAGCATTTCTCTCAGGCTACTTCTGCAGCTTCTCCTTGCCAACACTCAGCTCCCTGAGCTACACAGGACGGGCTGGCGCCTCTTTCAAATTCCCACAAAGGCGTCTTTGTCCGTGCCCTCAGCTCTGCCAGTTCACAACCCAGCGCACACTGACACCGCTACCCTGCGCAGCACAGCTCATCTCTGCCCACAGCAGCTCAGTGTGCCGCCTTCCTTCCGCCCGCTGGGGCTACAGCTCCCGTCTGTCCATCTAGTCGTCTGCGTTCACGTCTGTCTTCCATGCCCAGACAGTGCAAGTGCAGGGCACACACCATTCCTTATCATTCTATTGGCCATCAGCACCCAGGAGAAGCCCCAGCGTCTCTGGGTGCCCTTCCTCGTGACCCCTCGCCAGGCTGCTCCATGTCCTCAGGACTCGGGGGCACCCACAGGAGCCCCCCAGAGAAGCAGCACTGACTGGACAGGCTCACGGACTCTCACACACCGCCCACAGGAGACCTGCCCAGGCCACTCGCACCCCCAGGGCCCCGCCTTGGGCTTCCTCGTCTCTGGGAATCATGGAGAAGCACCTCTGCACTCAGTGAAGGTCATGGGCATCTCCCCAACAGACTGCGAGCTGTGCGAGCAGGGGACTCTGCTATC